>NC_088608.1:24780000-26030000 GCF_036013475.1 Columba livia
GGAACTCAGGACCATAAAGCAAGAAAGTAGCAGAATTGGACCAACAGAATGCCTAGATGTATTTGCTGCTTCTACAGTATGGTTAAAAGAAGAAGAAAGTAAAGAATGCACAACTTGAACTATCAAAAAAAAAGGGGGGGGGGGGAGCATTAGATTGAAATTATTGCTGAAACAAAATATTTGTATATCATGAGACTACATCACTGTCTTTTTTTTTTTTTTTTTTTTTTTAGATTATCTGAACAGACAACAGCAGGAATTTTCCAGGAACATTTTTTGCGTATTCATTACAGTCCTTCAGCAAAGAGTATTTAAACCCAGACTGCCAACACAGCAGTAATCAACACTGATTATTACACCTTTGTTTACAAAGCAAAACACTAAACCCAGGAGACTTTTGGTATCCTGCTGCATACCTGGTACCTCCAGTCTCTCTCTTTTCTTAATCTTGTTTCTTTCAGCAATTAAAAATGTGTTTGGCATCCACATACCCATTAAATCTGAGCATTTAAAACTATTCCTGATTTAGAGCAGATACAATACCATACTCACATAATCTAAAATTCACAGAAATGTTCAAATTATCAGAGAAAAGGTTTAATGAACAAAGGTATTAAAAGGTTTAATGAACAACGTTATCATGTTCTTCTACCAGGATTTATTAAGATATACAGATGTGCTAAGGTGATTTCTGGCCTTATATTTATACCTTTTTGCATTTATTAATTATAATATTTGACTATGCAAAAATGACAACAGAAGTGACAAGGTGTTTGTTTTCACCTTCTATTATTTCAGTGTCTGTTATATAGCAATAGCATGAATGCCATAATTGGATGTATGCACATTCACTTTCTTTTTTATGTGAGGCTCTGTTGAAATCTGGGCTACCTGACTTATCAGTTACAACAGGCATTTATGGTTCAAGCTGGAAAATTAGTATTGAGCTCACTAAGTGTGGCATTTCACCACCATTTTGCTTTTGTAGTTTTGAGGGCAGCTTTCCTTTAGTGACTTTCTAGGCAGAAGTGGCTTAAAAGTGTTTTTCTCCAGGCAATAAAATTGGGCACAGGTGCTGTTTTAACACCACATCACAGCAGTGAACACCTACAGGGGCTTCATGTCAATACAGCTTCTTCATCTAAAAAGCCTTCCTGGAACATATAACCCCAAATCAAGTCTCAAATAGCAACACCTTGAAAAAGTCCATTAAGATAAACTACTTTCATGTCTTGTTCAGTACTTAAACTATCAACAGTACTTTCAAAATATTATGAAAAATAGAAAAATAGATAAGGAAAATAAGAACTCGAGTAACAAGGGTCATTTCATGCACTATTTAAACCATAATTCAGAAGAAAAAAAAAATCAGTATTGTATGTTTTTCTGCTAAGAAGGCAAAACGTAAGTATACTTGGTTAGACATACACACATGATACATACTCAGAATTTTACTAAAGGCAGAATATGCTTGTTCATAGTCATTTGCAGCACAGACTAGTGAATGCTGGAATAAAATTTACTCTCTCTCAGAGACTTCTCTTTAACTCTTAGAGAAAAGATGACAATCCTCCTTGTTACATTTGGAACTGGGATTGTAAGCCAAACATCAATAAAAGGCTACATCACTGGCTAGCTTCTAAATAATGTTAATAAAAAGATTAAAAGGAATAAATCTCATTTGGATTCAAAGTTGCATCTCTTACTGTCACACAATTTTTTAAACTGTACTTGTATTCTGGCTGTCAAATCTCAGGTAAGCAAGTAGCTGTGATTTCTCCCACTTGTTCTAAAGCCTGTTAAATGAATTTAACAGAAACGTGTATGAGGGAGAAGGTCTGCTCCCTTGTCGTGCCCCATGAGCCTGGATGTACATCAGCAAGTGTTACAAGGGAAAGGAAAGAATTTGTTCCCATGATCTGTGTACACTCATCCAGTAGCTCTGTGTCTGTTTGTTGCCTTTTTAACTTGGAGATTGTCATAAATACTGAGCGGTCTTCCAGTAAGTGCCAACAAGCAATCAGATCCAGCTGCAAGTCTAGATCCAAGCTCCCTCCAATTCCTGCTCTCTGACATGAGGAAAAGTTCATGTCTTTTTCTCTTGCTTTGATAGAACTTCAAGTGAGTTTGGGACAAATTTTTCCAAGCAGCACTGAAACCCTATCTCTTATCTTGCTTTCTGAAGGACAGAGACTCACCTCGCAGTGCTGTTTTGCTCAATAAATGGCTCTCCTCCAACCAAAAGGTCAAATGCACATCTCTGAACTCACACACTGACCGTATTAAAAAGGCAGAATGATGATCATTCTAGCACTGAACTTGCTGTAGTTTTCAAGATGAAGGATACACCAGTTAAAAGAGAGATGCAGCTTTGAGCCCAGCATCTGTACATCTACAATGACTCTTTCCGTCACAAGCCTTATGACAGCTAATGCTTCATTTAAAGGCCTAATTCTGGCAGAGGAAAGGCAGAAGAGGAAAGATAACATGTCTTCTTGCACTCTGGGTTTTTTTAATATGCACAGACTTAGCCTCAATAAGGAAGGGAAAAATGACTGAAAAAGTGACCTGAGTATCATCTAAAGTTACTCAGAAAAACAGAAGACAAATCAAAAGAACATCCATGATTACTTTAATTTTTAAATGATAGCAAATCTTTACAAAAATGAAATTGAAGGGCAGACATCAGCTAGAAGATGCATTTTCAAGTAGAAAATGAGTTTCATGACAAGGATAAAGTTAGCAAGCACTGGTAGCTCTGCAGCAGGGAAAACCTTACAGCACATGTAGAAGAGCCATTTCGTTTGTTCTTGCCACGATATTGCTTAATGCACTGTTTATGCAAAGTCAGCTTTCTAACATAGCTTTTTTTGTTGTATGTTTATAAAACCCATACATAAAGTCACAAGGGCACAAACCCACTAAATTTTACTTTTATGAAAACTGAAACAGTCAAAATTGTACTAATGATTAAAATTAACTTTATTGTAAAATGGAAAGCACACTTTAGGAAAATAGATGATTTTTATACCCGAAGAGAATTCTTATGAATCAACATCTTTTGGGATGACTGAACTTAAAGCTGTTCATTAAGGGTAATAGCAATTTTAGTTAGGATTTACTTTGGTCCCCCATCTCCTCACCACCTCCTCCTGCTGCTCCCTCTCATATTGCTGTGAGGTTATATTTCCTTGAGAACATCTCCTGTTTCAAAGTTACAGGAATTTTAATAAAGTTGCAGTCACTGGGCCAAAATATCTAAATGTCAGTCTTCAATCTCACTGACCCCTGGCAATTTGCAATATATGTTCTGCTCAGAGCATGCTACGCAGTAAAAGGCTTACTTCATTTTGCCAAATTATGCAAGAGAAAGTAAGTATTTCCTTTCTATAAATTTTCCACACCAACACAGTTGTAATTTGAAAGTTGCAAATCAAAGACTCAGGAAAAATTGTGTAGCTGTTTGTCAACTGTTTTTTTCTGTACAAATACAAGTACTGGAGCTAAAGAATTAAGCTGTAGTTAAAGATTTATAAGTGAAATCTCCCACTGGCCCCGCTATGTCATTGTTATAAAATACCTAAACAAATTATTACTTTAACAAAAAATAATATTTGTGGTTGTCCTTGTCAAGAATGAAATGCAATAAGTAGGTGAACAAAGTTCTGGTTTGGATTTACCGCTTTGAAGATATAAGAGAATTCTATTTGACTGAAATAAGCCAAATTTTTGTGTGTGTGTGAAAACATTTTTGAGTATTGCCACAATTTGGTATGTTCTGTTTGAAATCAGTATGTTAATTTTAAACACACACAAAAGCTCACTTCATAATCTTTTATCTTACTTGTCTTACCCTAAAAATTTAGTACTTTATTAGAAATATTTATATCTTTAATTTTATTAGAAGGCAGAAAAAGTATCACAAGCATCTACCTAAGCAGATTGGTATGTTGGAATGTCTCATTTTTTAAACATTTAGGGGCTTTGTTCTGTTGTATGTTAGGGGCCACTTACACACATCCTGATGATTCTGGGCCAAATCTTTTTAGTGCAGACAATCACAATTCTATTGGAACTACTGCAGCTTTTATTTGTGAAGACTATCTGCTGGGCTGAGAAAGATTTAAACCTGATCTGTGCCAGTGGAATCACTAATTTACTAAGAAGCTTTATCCTTCAAATAATTTTTTTTTAAGTATATGAGAAATATGTGGTTGGAAATATTTCACATTTTAAAAACATTTCAACACCCTCCAAACCCCTTCCCAAAAAAAGGCACATCATAAAATATACGTTGATCTGAGCACACTACCTGGCTGTATCTTGACATTTAATACCTATAACCGTTAAAAATATTTCCAACAGTTCATAATGCAAACATTTTAGAAAGCAAAACCCTGTCTCAGATTCTAGAATATCTTTGCAACTTTTTAATCTCAACATCACTGTGAGAAAGGAAAATAAGCATGTAACACTGGTATAAAAGAAACAAGCAAGATGTCAAGTGTGACATAAAAGTGGTTTGATACAGGTTGTGAAAGATGCAGGGTAAGAAAATAAATGTAATGTTGTCTTAGCATGTGACAATTAAGTCCAGTGCAGTAAATATTGTACCTACTTTGTGAATAGCCAGTAAATTAGTGATATGCTCATATAGATGACACACAGCATTATCCAGTCTATTCTTCTAATAGGCGGCCTGTTACCTTTCACGTGGAGAATGGCACTTGATGAGACAGTGCCGTTCACGTTTTTAGCCCGAACAACATAGAGGCCAGCATCTTTATCACACACCTTCTGAATGAACAAAGTATGCTTTGTCTCCTTTTGTAAAAGCTTTAAGTGCTCATCTGCAGTCAGTTTCTGGCCCTTCTTGTACCTGAAGCAGAGAGTCAGTTTTCAAGTCAGACTTATATCACGATATGCCAAGCAGAACTTCGCAAATTCAGACCTGTATAACACTACACGGACAGCAAGACATAGAACCCACTACAGTGCTCTCATTCTTCAAAGATATATCTAAATATGGATGAATATTTAAAGAACTCAAATTACTGGATAATACATTCTTACCACTAGAAAACATGTTTCTGAAAATGGTTTTCAATGGACAAGTCACAGTTGTCTCACTGCAGTATTGGAGAGTAGCATGAAGGCCTGGGCCCTCAGGTTTGTGCTGAAACATTTTTGCCAGTAAGGTGTTGAGTCAATTCGCATTCAACACATGAATAAGCTCTTAAGATGCACAAGCAACCTACAAACCTTCTGAACTTGTGCCTTCAGTATAAAGAACAGCCAAGGACCTGTTCCTCCACCCCACCAGCTTCATGTTTACTTAGTTTGCATCATCAAACGGGGTAGAACAATGCATCTGGAGTCATTTCAGAGAAAGGGTGTCTTACTATAACACTTGAGAATCTGTCACCGTGCATTGGTACTGACTCCTGATTTACATATTGGACATGAGAGAAAATTCTGGCTCTTCTTGCCTCATGATGTTTCAGCATAAGCTACATTTGACTTAACACAAACACAGAAATGCTTTTCCACACACATACCAAATAAAATGTCTATATCAGTACAAAGTACCTGGTATTGGTGAATTTTTAATTACTAACCCCCACATTTTTTCTGTTTTCATAAAGTTCTAATTTTCAAAATGCTTTCAGTTGAATGTTATTATTTAAAAGACCATACATCAACAGTGCATATGTTTTTCAGCTAAATTAATGCTTTCTCATGATAAAATAAAACTAAAGGTACCTCTTGTTGCACCAATAATACTCTTCAATGTGTAGAATATCAGGATTTGAAACAAAGGAACTTTATTGATCCCATCACAGCATAGTACCAAAGTTGCAGTGTCCAGTATTTTTCTCAGTGTCATACAATAAAATTCAGCTTACTAAAAGCTTATGCTTTGCCTGTTTCTTTAGATGTGTAATAATAATAACATCAAAATGTTTCCAGTAAGAGGCATATCTAATTTTAATACATTAAAAGAAAGGCCTCCATTATAGAAATCTAATGGAATAAGTGGAGAAATGGCAAATGAGGTAAAATCTTGGGAAAATAAGCCAACACATAGAAGACTACCACCAAAATCTTGAAAACCTGTCCCTCTTTAGTCCCTTCTCCCTTTGGCAGGAAATTGCTAAAAAGTCATCTTAAAAGATGTTTATGTTACATTATCTGTGTTTCTCACAAATGCAGTATAAAGCAAACCAATTAGACATAAAGCAATTCAGAGACAGAAAATGCACACAAATGTATAATACAAAACTGTTTCTCTTAGTGTAGACAATTAGGTTTGTGGGTTGTTTTTGTTTTTTAATTTGTAACTTCTCTCCAGTTTTCAGCAACCAGCTCTCACATATATATGTGTGTGTCTGTGTATACATAGTGACTACATAAATATTTTATCATGCACACACATGTATGTGTTTGACTGTCCATATATAGTGCTAAGATGCTGAGAAATGCAAGTGAATTTACTTAACAATAAATCTGGACTGTGCATTTGTTTTAAGAAACTATTGAACAACTGGAATGTCATATTCCAGAATATAAAAACTATATGATGTATTTGCTTAAAAAACATTGGATATGCTTGCAGTAGTGTGATGCTCTCATTATTCATAAAATTAAAAACAGAGAGATTGTTTCAAGTAGGTTAATTGTCAAAAGCAATTTTGAAAGTGGGAATCATGCAGAAGTGTGGAGTAGAAAGGATACAAGCCATTTATTCTAGTCTATAGATAACTGATATGGTTATAAGGGGTTCAGAGTGTCTTGCTAATAAGTATGTTTACTACTTCTCATTATAAGCTACCCACCATGTCAGTGTAGGCTCTGGGAATCCCGTTACTTCTACTTCCAAAGTTACTGGAGAACCTTCCATGACGGTTTTGTTAGACAGAAGCTGGGAGAAGTTAGGCGCCTGTCCAGTTAGGCTGATCATGCTGTTCTTTTCTGATGAACTTTTAATCTCTTCTCTGGTGACCATCTGCCTCTGATCGCTTCTGGTAGTGTCTGATTGAAACACAAAACCTGAGAATGCATCAGGCAAAGCATGCAGCCTGTCCTGGGCTTTAGTACAGTTATTCAAGTCATGCAATTGTTCTTGTGTTTCTGCCATGCTTTTGTGAAGTTCAAGGTGTTGCAAATGTGTTTTGCACACTTCACTTATCATGCTATATACGGGTTTGGCATTTATAGTGCAGGAAGCAGTGCTAGCCTCAGATATTCCTTGCAAGCTACAAGTCAAAGGCGATACTGCTCTGACTTTTGGACCAGAATCTGTTGAAGATACACAAAACTCAGAATGATCTGATGAGCTTTCCGTTATATTATTTGTAGCATCAGCATAAGCAGAATTTGTTAAGAGATCAGATTCTTCCATCACTTTTTTAATACTAGTGGTTTTCTGCATTTGCAAGCTATAGGAACTGACATGCAGACTAGGAGAACTACAACAGCATTGCTCTTCTAGCTCTGTTTCAGAATGTAAGAAGTTGGATTCTGGTGTCTCAGAAAGCGGTGGCAAAGATATATCATCAGGTGATATACACTCATATTCATCTCCGGAGGGTATTTCTTCTGCCAGGAATTCAGTCTGTAAACTATCCTCTTTGGCTGAAGATGACAGCTCTGTATCCTGAGAAACAAGATCCTCACCAGCTGGACAGATAACTGGAATATCAGCCAATTTATTCCTCCCCTTAAATTAGGAGGGGAAAGAAGAGAAGGGAAAGAAGAAGAAAAACAGACAGTATGAGTGTCATTCTATGCAACCCCTTTTCATGCAGCAGCTAGCAACCGTATTTGAAATATTTCTTCTTAATTAAGCTTAATGTATTCTGAGAAGCAGGAGGAATTATGTGGAAAAGGCTAATTGAGCAGAAAATTTTGCAGCAGCTAACTGGAATTTCAAACTGTTTGGATAGGTTCTAACAGATGTTATTATAATTATATATAAGCATTTATTATAACAGCAAAAATAAAGGAAAAGTACTTCTTTCTATAAACAAAGGACAACCTGTAACCTGTAGATTCTGCCTATAAGAGCATTTGCAAGGGGAAGCTAGAGGAGGAGGTGCCCTAATTACATCTAAATGAGACACGGTTACATAGCAGTAAAAATACATTAACAGTCAAGTTACTGAACGTTGATTCTTTGAGAAATTGAGTCACCAGTCATGTTAAAGTGTTACAGAATTAATCCAACATCTTTAGGATATTTTACAAGCATTTTATATTTCCCTCATTTTTTTGCCAGCTGCTTCAAGATGTTGTCCAAACACTAACAGACAGTAACATTAACTTTATTTTTATGTTAGCTTGGATCCTGAATAAAAAAGAAAATTCCTCTTATCTTACTTCAAGAAGAATTGGAGGTGGAACTAGTGCATTAATTTTAACTACAAATCACCAAAGACACTATCCAATTTATTAATTACTTCTCTGCCTCTTGATTTTTATATAAATGTGTACTCACCTATTCAAACTTATTTCATTTATGCAAGGGCTCCCAAAGGTGTTCATAATGTTTTCTTATGCTATTATGTCATTGTTGAGTTCTATACAAAAATATGCAATCAACTAAACAATGTTTCTATCACTTTTAAACTGTTCACTCAAATCAATTGGATAATACACCGGATGTCACTGCTTTCTAAACCAGGTCTCTCTGGCAGTATCCAGTACAAAAATACAGTGGCACATTCATTTTGGCTTTCTTTTTGCCTTATTGCTTCAAATATAACCTAAGAATCAGTGCACAAAATTAACAAAATAAAAATAAAAAGCAACAGAACCTCACATGTGCTCTAGATATGGTAATTTTAATATAGATGCTTTTCCAAATTAATACACTTGTAGTTTCAAAGCCATGTTACGTGTACCAGACCCATGAATGAATGACTGGAAGAAAGGTGGGATTTTACTATGTCTATTTTACTACATAAGTTCAAGTTTAGGTATTAAATGTGTTTTCCCAAGGCATCCCCTGACGAAGTCTGATCCTCAGTGTGTCTTCAGTGTGAATATGTCATGGATATAAACATGACAAATTATGATTGACTCTCCAGTTTGGTGAAATGTGTCAATTTTTCCTCTTACTAAGTTACTTCTTCCTTCTGCACATGTACTTGTTTTTTTTTGTTTTTTTTTGGGGGTGGGGGGTGGGAGGTCTACCTAATTGTAAACTTCCTGAGAAACTTATTTTTAAGCATTGATTCCAATACACTCATACAATATATTTTTCTAGGGTTTGCAAATTTGACTGTCACACAGCTTTTAACCTTATCAGCACTGTTCTAAGTAATTGTCTCAGTTATAAACCTGACCAAATTTGAAAGTCTTTCTTAAACAAAGCTACAATAGGCCCTTAAGTAGAAAATTCTGGCTGTTTTGGTCTGACTTGCACTAAAAAAAACTAATAAAGCAAATTTAATTAAATAATAAGCTGAAAAATTATTTATTATGTTAAATTCTGAGCAGGCATATTTTGAAAATGTAGGTCAAAGTTTCTGAATAGTCAGTCTCTACTGTCTAAGTGAAATCAATGCTCTGAATTCATTCTGTCTGTTTGAGAAGTCTATGCACAGGCACACACAAGTGGCACACATTTGGATAACTACAGGAAGGTCACAACGATGTAGGAATCTTCTGGTGACTAATCTAGGACGTTACTGCAGGGATATGCTGTCAGGTTCATGGTCACCTCATCTGGAGACCACAGAACTAAACAGAGTTATTTCAGACATTGCTGGACAATGTCTCTGGGGAAAAGAATGGCCAGTGGGCAGTGAGTGAGTGAGCTGGCAGGTGGGCTTTGGCAGCATGGAGACTTTTGGTCCTGGTGTGCTATCTAGGATCAAAGCAGAATGAGGATGAATGTGCCACAAGAAGGTCTAGGTCACTTTTTAGAGGGTGAAAAATACTGGAGAAATAGCTTGCAGAAGTATAGACAAAATAAGAGATTGCTGGCCCACTAGACCAGAGGCTGGGGATGGGCCAGGTCTTTCCTTGGAAAATATGGAAATGGAAGACAGAAAAGCTCTAGTGAGAAGAACTTGCTGCTTCTTAAAGTGAAGTATGGAGTGATGAAAAGGGTGGAGGCATTGCAGTTGCCATACTTCACATCTGATATTTGCTGTTTTGCATACCCTTGACTTCTCTCCTTGGCAGCTGAGGCACAGTGTGATAAGGACAGCCAAACCTGTGGCCTAGCAAAAGAGGAAAGAGGGCTAAGACATCTGCTGGGTGAGGTGATTCTCCTGAGCGTGGCTCTTCGGAATAGTCACAAAATTCTGAGTGAAATCTGAGCTGCATGTCAATGTTGAAAGTTCCACTGGCTTGGAATGGAGGTAACAAAATTAATTAGGCTCAATGACATTAGATTACAGGACATTCTGTATTGAACTAAAGGGAACATTAATATTAGCTGAATTTCTGCAAAACATCACAAATTAATGTCCTGTAGTGTTGGTCTACAACACCAGCTTGCAAAATTGAAATTTTAGAGATTAAAAACAATTACCAATGTATCCTACATTTCTAAAGGCTTAAATATATTATTACCCACTCCAATTCACCAGGTTATTCCACACAGTAAATTATTTACATTTACATCCAGGATCCCAAGGCTTCAAAATGTTCTTCAAGCTAAAGGAATTAATCTCATAAAATGTAGGTCTGGTTTTGTATTGCCTGTATTCCTAAGACTACATTTATTCATTGACAATTTTGAACCTTTCACATTCATTTACTTTCTATCTTTGAATAATACATGCTTGTCTGCTAAGATTTTTCTCATTCTAAATGCATACCCAGTCTTTTACCACCTAATTTCCTTTTGTGCATTGTCCTCAACATGCAATCTCTACTGCATAGAATTTTGGCAACTGAAATGTAACATAAATGTTTTGAGGTAAGGGTGAAGTTGACTATTTGATGCTGAGTTCTGTTATTTACTTGATGTATAGTGTTGTACCAATAGTACAGAATATTATCTGTGACATGATGCCATATTGAACTGCTGACAGCTGTAGTTGCGTTCCATCATGTTTTTGCAAGAACTGCTTTCCTGTTTTTCACACTGTTGCAAAACTGAAGCAACTCTGTGCTTGTTTTGCATTGGATTTTTATAATACTGTAGATGAGAAGATAGTCAAAGCCCACAAATCTGTAACAATATCCATCACTTTTGAGAAGCAATTAATTAAGGAGCAAAATTCTTTTGAGAGTACACAACAATGCATATCAATTTGATTTTTAAAAAATAAAAAATAAAAAAATCTATACCTGTTTAGTGTTGGTAGGAGATGCAGCATCGTTTCCCTCCTCAGTAATGCTTTCTGAATTGGTAAGCAATTTACCTGATGCCATCTGAAAGAAAAATGTTTAAAAACCAATTTTTTTGTTTCTCCAATGAAGACCTTAATGATTCAACAAAGAATTGTCATTTTCACTGTTACTTAGTTAAAATTCTGGTCTGTGAGGCTTCTCTCAGAGCATATTACCTACAAATCAAATACTTTCATAGGTTGCCTCTAGGGATTATATCTATATTAAGGTTCTTGAAAATACTAACAGCAGTCTCCTCTGTTCCTTCCTATAGTCCCTTAAGTCCTGTAGAGGAAAGAGCAGAATGTGTTCTCCCTTGAGGAAGAAGAATGGTCACAAAGATGACATTCTGCATTAAGAATACTATGGCAAGAGGACCAAAGGAAAATTGGCAAAAATTATAAAAGTAATACTATTTTAGAAAAGAAAAATATATACACAGGCAAGTAAAGAGAAGGCAAAAAAAAATTCTTCCTAGACACGAATATGTGGATTGGATAGAAGGCAAAGGGATAACTAGAAAAAAAAAAAAAGGAGAAATGACCAAGACTACACTGATAACACACATCTTAAGAGAGGCTTCAAGACTGAAGAGAAAGAAGCTTTCTAGCAATACACAAAGCCTTTTAAGAGATAGAGTTCTAGTTAAAACAAAACAAAACCAATCAAACTGACCTGCTGCTTTTGTTCCTCTGCTTTGTCTTTAATAACAGCTTCACATGCTTCTTGACCCTTTCTTTCTTCTTTTTGAACAGTAACCAATTCTTCAGAAAACTCATCTTTCTGCCATGTGAAAAGAAAATTAAGTATGATTATACACGATAGAAGGTAGTAATTGTTAACTACACACTGACTTAACGGTCTATACAACAAAGTAATAAAAGAAAAAAGTGAATTCTTATCTTAAAAAATTGCTTATGACAAAAATATGCAGCAAAATGTGATTCACTCATCCCTGGACACACAAAGACAACTTTTTTCAAAGCTGAGGGGACCTTTTCTGAGGCAGAGAAAGTACAGGACACCAAAGATTGAAGAATTCAAGTGACTGGTCAAGCATCTGAGGATAATTAACCAACCCATACCCAGCATAAGTAAGGGAAAACAAAGGATTAAGAAAGTGACACTATTGCAGGGAGTGGGGGTGTGCATGAAGAGGATAAATAACAAATCCAGAAGAAAAAAAACAAGATCAAGATTTCAGGAAAACAGATTCAGACACTAAGCCTGATAAGTTGATGTACATGCAATACATTCTCCAGGTTAAAACAAACCAAAGCAAACCAAACAAATACAACAAACCTTAATCTCCTTAAGTTCCCTCAGAGTTCTACACAACTCATCAACAGAATTAATGATTTCTTTGTACTTTAACATGGCTTTTTCAACATACTTTGTTCCTTCTTCAATACCTACAAAGGTAAAACAACATTAATTTAGAAGAAATGGTTCAAATGTGTAACAATTAATGTACTTTTTAACCCAAACACACTATAATAATTACATTTTTCTGTGTTTTGTATTGCTGAAGGAGTTCTGTGATTCACAGCAATGTGCTTTCCTACCTCCTACTTGCTACTGAGCCCTCACACTTGCTCTAGGTCTTGTACTAGGCTTCTGCTTGAACACCGTTACTTCTATCTGGTTAGTAATACTGCTTTAAAAGATGCTGACCTCAGAGTATCTCCTAAACTAGTTGCCTTATTACACAGCTAGAAGGCAATTAGATTCCTATTATAAGAAATACAAAAGAAAGGCAGGATGGAGAAGCTTTCTCCTATGCAATGACTTAAAAAACACAAAGCAGCAGCTTTCTCCCAGTGTTCTTAATCAGCCAATGTCAAGATTCCATTCTGTTGGCTCCTTTCCTACAAACAGGAATGTTTAAAATAGAGAAGGTTAAAAATAAAAAAAAAAAAAATAAAAAAAAAAATAAAAAAAATAAAAAAAAAAACAGAGAGAGAAGAAAAACAAAAGCTATATGTGCTCTCTAAATAGACTTTTCAACACTAACTTTGAGGAACTTAAAAGCACAGTTTGATTCTGTATCCTTGCACTTTTGGATGGCCATCTTATCTTTGGATAACTTCAACAAGTAGATAATCATTATAAGTGGGAGGGAAAAAAAGCAAAACCTGAAGTTTGACTAGCCTTTTTGGTCAACAATGTTCTAAATCAATACAATTGCAAATATAGTATTTATATAACAATCTAGATTTTTGCTAATAAAATACTTACAGATGTTGGTAATCAAATACCACTAGTTATTCACAGTGTTACTGTAAAAATTCACTCAGCACTGATGTATATCACTGCAGTATACTGACTTCAAAGAATTGCCTGTTATGAGATAGCACAAGCCATGAAGTCCTAATTCCAAGCTCATTACCAGAACATTCACACTTTGATTTCAAGCTGAACTCAGACTGTATACAGAAAACCAAGTTAACTGCCAGACTGTTGAGTACTTTCATATTTTTATGTTTTAAATATTTCTTTTAAATCCTTCACCTCCTCCAGCCAATACTTTAAAACATTTGTTTTTGAAACTTCATAGGATTTTCTTCTTAAATGAATAAATCTAGAAATCTGCTTCCTCCTATCCTATGTTACTGTATTTTTCCCCCCTCGGTACATTACCAGACAGCTCCTCACCATATAACTGTTTAGCAAGGTCTGTAATCTGCTGCATTTTTTCTTCTTGTTGAGGCATTGCAGGCTCAATAAACGTATTGAATTGCTTGTAGAGAGTTTCTATCGCTTCTCTTGTTTCGCATTCTGCAGAATAATTGCCAACTCTAATTACTGTTGCACTCACATCTTCGAACCAAAACTGACACTGAGGGGAAAAAAACACTACATTATAATGAATTATCATCAACAGTTTTGTAGAATAGACTGGACTACTCTTAGACTTTCCAAAATCAGTGGCACAGTGTACGTCTTAAATTTTCTGATTTTAATTTAACCTGAAAAACATTTGCTCATCACCAATACTGATTCAAATATTAATGACTGTTACATTTTCTTTAAGCACTACATCCATTCCAATCTTACAAGCGTGGTGAGGTTATTAGCTAACGGTGCTGCAAACATATATTTTAGTTCTGAATTCTTTCCACCTTGTATATCAACTAACTAATTTCACAAACTTCATATCCTGGCCGCAGCTATACCTCTGCCAGAACAGCAAGGTTACTTGTATTTAGTCTACTAGCAAACAGGGGCTTTGGTCTCAGCAACCGTTGAAGTTGCCAGGAGGCATTCTGCTGATAAGAATGGACTTTAGAACAAATTCTTAATAAACATTTTTGGTTAACAATACTCAGAGGAGGATAGAATCTGGTGTGCCCTCAGTATCATCCATATTGCATCACTACAGCAAGTAGCTAATAAGCACCATTTTTAACTGCCAATAAAGTCCGTATTTAAGACTCTACCTATTCACTGAAAGAGAACTGTTGAGTAAAAAGTGATACTTTGCACTGAGTAAAAACAAAAATCTTAAATTCTAGCTCTAGGAAATAATTTATTTCCCTCAAAGTAAAGGGGAAGATTAAAAATGTAAATGAACAAGAAATGGTAACAAATCGCTTTGCTAACAATATTTAAAACTACACATTGGTCACTGGACACTAAAAACATCCTTTCAAACAAAACTTTAGTATTGTGATCCATCATTAAGAGAATTTATTTGTCATGCATTTAGATCACTTTGGAGATATGAACAGTATTATTTCTAAAAATAAACAATGATGACAGGAATCTGCTTGCTTCACAGCAGAGGCATCGACACACTGTAGCAAGAGGAAAAATACTGTTACAAACTTTATTTACTTTTAAAAATAACAATGGGTGAGGTAGTCCTTAGACACATTACAAAAAAAGGTACAGAATTCTCCAAAAAGAGACTGCAGTTCAGAAAAAAAAGGTACTTAACAATTAAGTCTATTACAACACCACCACCACAACACACACACACACAAAAAGCCCAAACCAAAACAAACAAAAAACCCACATACTGCTTTTAAGGAACTAAATATTTTACATTTCAGTTCCAGAATTACAACCCACATGAACAGCTCTTCCTGACACCAAACACAGTGGATATTGTGATAACCTGGCTCTCGTGGTTTTACAACTATCAAAGGGGCCCCTGTAGCACTTTCTGTGTTGCCTCAGAATATACTTTGATAAAATGAGTTCATGAGTATGATCATTGCCATGCTGAATCACTATGAAAGTCATATGGAGGTGGAGGCCCCAGTTGAGTGCATAGCAGCACAAGAACGTTGTCACATTGTGGCTCCCCCTGCCCCTCCCCTTTCTCCACAAAGTTACAAAGAAAAAAAATACAGATTTTTACCAGTCTACTACTTTTGGAAGCCACAGATTTTGCCTGAAGTAGTTACTAGCACTTTTATCTAACCCAGCCCTGGATCATTACTACAGTCACAGTGAGGATTTGGAGTTTACTAATACCTCTTCCATCATCTGTTGCAGATGCTCCACAAGGTCCAGATTTTGCTTGTAATCCTCCACAACTCTGCTAAAGTCATTCAGCTGTTTTTGTAAGTCACTGATTGACTCCAAGAGGACTCTAGCTTTAGCATTAGGTTCATTTGCTACCCAGCAAATTACTTTCTTCTCTAAATTATCCATCTTCTTGTTAAGAATCTGTTTAAAAAAAAGGTAGCAATGTTAAACACTGCAACAAAAATGTTTTATTTTTAGAAATAAAAAAATAAAAAACATGGGAAAAGCCGCACAAATATATTTCTTGTCCTGTGTTTTAAAAATTACAAGAAATCAAAGAAAAAAATCAAAGGAAACTGGGGTGCCTGTACAATGCTGATTTAAATCAATGTAAACTATATTTATGAAATGTGAAATTCAGTTATATTTTTCATCCTAAAATAAGAAAATATATGTAGTAATAAAACATAGGATCTTCAGCAAAATAACTTCCATTCAATCTGCAACAGAAAAAAATACTACTAAGTCTTTAGAGTCTGAGCAAATACAAGTCAATTTAAGCACCACAGTTATTTATGCCCTAGGATATTAACATATTGCTTAAGAATCTGAAATAAGCAACATCAGTGACAATCTAGAGTAACCCCAAAGGCCAGGAGGAATTAGCATTCATACTAGTACTTTATGATATCTGATATAAACATGACCTGTAAGTTTTAGGGTAAGATTATGTACATATATGCATTAATATACTTTATCTCCTGGTAACACTGGTCTTGCCAGTTGATCAATACTTCATTGTGCCAATTGTTTTACAAGTGATGCAAAAAGATGGATCCTTGATTTTTGTTTGAGAAGGAAGAAGTTGGTTTAAAATAGGAAAGCATTTCACGAACTGTCCACACATAAACTTGTAAGAGTAGACACTGGTAGGAAGAGTCTTGCCAGTGGGTCATAGGAGGGGATTATTCCCTTCTACATAGCACTAGTGAGGCTACACCTGGAGTCTTGTGTCCCCGGTACAAGAAATTCCTGGACATACTGGAGCAAACCCAGCAAGGTACCACAAAGATGACTGAGTGTGCTTTATACAAGGACAGAGAGAGCTGGGATATTTTTAGCCTGGAGAAGAGAAGGTTCAAGGTGGATCTCATCAATGTGTATAAAAATATGATGGGAGTGAGTAAAGAAAACAGAGCCAGATGCATCTCAGTGGTGTCTGGTGAAAAGACAGGAGGTAATGAACCCAAACTGAAACACAGGAAATTCTGTTTAAGAAAACACAAAACAAAACAAACCCCACTCTTTTTACTCTGAGGATGGAACAGCTTTCTGACAGAGGCTGTGAAGTCTCCATCCCTGGAGATATTCAAAACCCAACTGGACATGGCGCAGAGCAACCTTCTGTAATGGACCCTGCTCTGGGGATGGCATTTCAACCAGATGATCTCCAGAGGTTTCTTCCAGCCTCAGTGATTCTGCGATTTGAATTTGCATTAGTGGATAAAATTGTGCCGAAATAAAGAAAAAAGGTTGTAAATGGAATTGTCATCATCAAAAGAAAAAGCAAAAATAGAATCATAGAAGCTACTGAAAATTTCAAGTAAAAACTTTGTGAAGGGAGAGACTGGCAGGGCAAGCAAAACAAAAAGCGCTAGTTATGACTGGCAACTAAAAAGGTCATTGAAGGCTTTGGAAGAAGAGTTTCTGGTGAAGGCAAAGAATGGGTGAGCTCACAATACATTTTACCTTTCCTCTGTTCTGCTTGGCACAGGCCACAGCAATTCAATCACTGAAGTCTTCACTAAGACTAACATTTCTAATATTACCTGTATTTTCTCTGCATATGTATCAACATGCTGAATCTGTATTTTAAGTACTTTCAAATTTCGAGCTTTTTCAGTTTTCTTCATATAGTTAAATTTCAAATTGTTGAATTTCTTTTTGAGATCCTTAAATGATTCTCTGAGCTGAAACAGAGTAAGCATATATGTTAGCGAAAAAAAATGAGCACACTTCAAGTTTCATCAAGAGCTGTTTAACAGATGACTACGGTAGCAGAGAGATTCTGCCTAACAAATACCCAAAAAAAGCCTCACCTAACTACAGCTAGATGGATTTGATGCCATATGAGAGTATTATTCTCAGTTAGGATTGACTTCATGCAGCAAGCTCAGCATTAGGCAAAATGATTCCTGTAATGATAATAATTAAGATGAACCAGTAGCCCTGATTTTGAAGCATCTTTGCCTTTCAAGACTTTTCAGATGGACTTATATCAGCTGAGATAACTGCTATTAAATTTAGGTATATTAAATTTACTCTAAAACTCTTTGGCTACTTAGAATATAGCTACATTTTTTTTTAATCTTAAAAATATTTTAAAAATTCAGAATGACAAAAATTACACTGATGAAGCTCTAGGAAGCCACACTTTCATATACACACATGAATCATATGCATGGCCAATTTACCAGAATGACTTTAATACACATCAAAAAGAGGAGTCATTTATGATCAACAGAATTTTAAAAACCTGCTGTTTATGTACTGTAGGAACTAGTTATAATATAGGGTTGTTATATTATTTCATTATCTTATTTTTTTTTTCCAATGTCAGTTACCTGTTTGCTTTAATGTCCTCTTAAAAGTGTGCCCTTAATAAAACTTATGTCATTCTTTGCATTAGCGATGTTATATAAATAAGCATATCAAACATACTCAGCTAAATTAACTTTAAAGGAAACTTTTTTAAGTACAAAATTTTATTTTTCAATATTTTTTTTCTCTGAAAGCTGTGTAATTTTCTAGTTTATTTACAAATGCAAAAAATCCTTTTAGACATTACAGTTTCTTTTGAGTGCCTTGAAGCAACACATACAAGAACCAGACAAGTAAAAAACCTGCTTAAAATATGCTCCTGGTAACTTATAAAATGAACTGTTCTGATTACACTGCGATTCCATGGTCACATTTTCAAATTATTTATAATTAATTCATAAAATCTGAAATTGAAGTATATAAAAATTACTGTTTTTTCTTCTTTTTTTTTTTTTGAGAACTTCACATCCTTTGTGTTGACAATCTTTTGCTTTTAGGAGAATGTAGAATAAATTATGTGAAATGATATTTATCTAAAGGAACTGATATAAAAGAAACGCAGCAGTTCTAATGCTTTGCAATTTCTTTCTCCAGACACACAAATGAAAAGAACATAACTTACTTGATTAGTATTAATAAGTTCAGATCGCATCCACGATTTGATATTTTGTTAACATATTTGAGGCTTTTTAGTATTAAAAAGTCCTACAGACTTTCCCCTACCCCCCTACCAAAGAATCCAGGGAGTAATGAATGCTCATTTTGCAGCTACTGTTATTGGAACATCTAGCAATCAATTCTTGTTATTACATACTAATGTTAATCCATCAAGGGATATATTTTTCATTTTCATTTCATCTAGTGGGATGTTGTCACATTATTTCAGTGGTGAATAGACAGATGGTGTTCACTCAGTGTAATGGAAAGGAAGGGAATTCTGTCACAGGCACAGTGATCTCTAATTAGTTTAAGCTCTTCATCCCACCTAAGTACACAGAACAATAAAATCTATCTAAAAGCTCTCAGTTAATAAAACCACCTCTGCAGAACAATATTTTGTCTTCAGAACATAAGAGCCTTACTTACTGGTTTAATTTTGAGGAAAAGAAGAGGTGAGCAAGAGTTTATTTTAGTTTATTTCACTGGCTTATGCACATGCATATGCTAGTGATCATGTATAAGGCCAGAGGCTCTCCTCATAGCAGTAAGTGAAATTAGATCGCCTTGTTTCAGATATGACGGCTCATGTGTCAAAGGTCTGCAGCTGCTGTCACTCTTCTCTTTTAGCCTCAGTGGAAAAACCAGATTCAGCTCAGACTTGCACATCATCCCCTCAGAGTACATGTACACAACTCATCATCAGCAACTGTACCAAAGATGATATATCACTGCCAGTTTTTAGATATCTAAAAATATCACTGTTTTCCACTATTTTCTGCAAAATTAAATGAGAAATACTAAAGGAACTATATACCCTAATATGCTTTCGTGACTTCAGCCCACAAGTTTAGTGGGACTTTGTAACTTGGCCATTGTGTCATAGCCATTAATCAGGCAGCTGTTCCTAACTATAGCTGGCCTGTCATGGGTGGAGAATGATAGTAGAGAAGAGGGGTTTAAGTGCCAATTGCTCCAATTCATCACACATCTAGAAAGTAAATGGAAAAAGCAAGTTATGAAGCTGATTTAAACATTTTTGGTTTTGTTTTTGTTGATGGTACAGTTCCTATGTGAACCACTGTAGGAGGTACTTCAGTGTTAGCCACTTAATCTTCCCTTTTTATTCATAAACAAAACTTTTAATAGCACTAATAATCAAAATATCCCATGGGAGAAGGTTGCTGAAAATAGATTTTCAAAGCAACAAAGATGAAAGAAGAGCCAGCCAGAAAGTGGGAAGAAAGGAAAGGTGTTGTTCAAATCATTAATGATTACATTAATTCTGGGACCACAATCAAAATAAATTACAATGTGAAAAATGTGCTAAGAAGTATCAGTTCCTACTGACTTGTGAACAGAGGCAGCTCATTACCCTCTATGGTTAAAATCCACATTTTCAATCATATCTTTCCATAAGTATCTAAATAATGATATGATGAAGAGGAAAGAAGTGAGATGATTCGGGAGAGCTGAGAACCTACACCAGGATCTGTACTACTCTTCTGTTGAAAGCTTTGTGTATACTTGCATAAATGTTATTTTTCATTGCAAAAGTTATCTTATGTAAATCACTCTGTCACTTAGAATTCCATTAATGGATTCAGTGTAACATTAAGCTACAGTTACCTGTGGCTCTATTGCAAATGAATGCAGTGTTAACACAGCTGAGTTGCAGCTCTTTGGAGACTGCTCCCCAAGCCCAAAGTGACAAATTCAGACCTCAAAGGTCATATGCGCTTTCCTGATACATTTCAAAGATGCAGTGGGCATATATCTTTTTTTTTCGGCTTTTGCAAATTGTCTTTACGTTAGAGAAGGCACACAAAAGGCATTCATTTTACTCTTCTGTCCTCCAAAACTGTTTCAAAACTCATACTATGTATCCTTGGATGTAAATTTAAGTATTTGTTTGCTTGCTTCTTATACAAGCACTAACATGTTACACACAAAGGGAGCTAGCCAAGTCCTCCAAGTGTGATATATTCAAACACTGGTGAGTCCTAATCACCAAAGTCGTGTCTCACATGCTTTATTTACACCCTTCAATTCACCACATTAAATGTAAATTAATTTAAGTATTTTCAGCAGAATTTCAAATATTTTGAGTCAACTTTTAAGTTTGCTCAATACACTGGTAAATCACAACTAAACCATCTGGTCAGCTGTTTACTGTGTGACAGCTATGAACAGCTGCTGCTGCCACATGAAAGATTTGCTTAGACATAGTAGATGGTAAAGAAATTGTTATTTCAGACAGGTCTGCTATATACTGGCAATACTCAGACTAATTTCTGATGTTAAAACTTACAGAATTAAAAATACTGAAGTGAATACTTATAACTTTAACATTATTGAAGTAGTTCAGTGTCTGGTTTTGATCCCTAAACAGAATTAGTTGTAAATACCAAATGAAAAAAAAAATAAAGAAAAATGGCAGTGAATTAATGCATATACAGGCACCTTAGCCAAGTATTTGTTTGGGAAAAATATTCTATGCTAATCTTTAATAGAAAAGGAATCTAAAGAAAAAGGTATTCACACACCAAATTAGTATATTTCAGCTAGTTTACATTCAAATTCAATTAGGTTTGAGGATGACAGTTTTAATTCAACCAACCAACATGACTTTCCCAATTAAAAATGAAAACAACAAAAATCCCAAACCCCAACAATAATAAACACTGCAATTGAAAATATGCTATGCAATTTTTTTGCAGAGGGTGTCCATTAACTATGAGAAGCTAAAACATTACATTTGGCAATATAGGGCACGTGGTGAGTGACATGTGTCACTGACACACTTTTCATTTAAATTTGACATAGACGGACAACTGCTTTTTCCTCTACTTCCTGCTCTCACTGGAAGTCTAACAAGTAATAAAAATGGAAAAAATAATTCTTAGAAAGGAGTCACATTCTCCTGCCCTCATTATATAATGCCAGAATCAAAGGACAGGAACAAGAGATCTATTTGTGTCTTTGAATATGGCCAGACTTACAGGCTGCTCAGTGAATGTTTCTTTTTCTTCAGCAAATTTGAGGGACTTTCATTAAAAACCTAGAATTCTTTAGTTCAAACCTCAAATATACTGATTCTACTGTGCCACTGGAAAGCATAATGGGACTTCTTGTACTTGATATTTTCATTCTCTTCTACATCATGGTTCCCTCTGCCAGAGTGCTTCTCCTGTACCACCACCTGCTGTTCCCACTACCACTGGCCAAGAATTTGCACGGAAGATCAGAGGGTGAAACACACTCAGCATATAACTGGCAAGGTACTAGAACTGTAACTGAGCTTCAAAAACCCCTTTTATGATGCACAAGTTCTTTCAATTTCAAAATACCTTTTTGTGAAAATGGATATTTTTCACAAACACACACAAAAAAATTGTAAAAGAAAAGAAAAAACAAACAATTTTCTCATTAAAGAGCTGGGACAGAATTATCAGTCAGCTCTGCTTTGGGGATTTTGAGAAAATACAGTCTTTCTTTATTCAGGTGTAGATTTACTAAGTGAAAGATAGAATAAGAACATATAACCTTCAGTGTCCCGTGTTTCCACTGCCTATGCTTCACAATACAGGAAAACTGTAGTGTGAAATCCTTCCAGGTAAGAATCCAATTTCTGTACTTCATGGATGCACAGAAGTGCAGTCTACAGAACTTCAACTGTAAAGACCATCAGTCTCTTATTATAATGAACCGCTCTGAGAAAATTAAATCTATGAAATGTTTTTCCTAAAGTACTTTTTTCTGAGACATCTATCCAATTCAACCTGCTAAGTTGTAAGTGGATTTGTATTTGGCCAACTAAGATGCTAAATTAATAATAATATTAACTAAGTAATTTTTCCTAAGTATTATTATTTCCTAAATACATTCCACAGTATTGAATTCTAATATCTTGTACCAAAGAACATTTCCTTTTCTTCTAGCAGTTTTTTTAAGTATCATATCTTGGGTTTCTGAGAAAATATTAGGTACTAAATTACTCTGAAATTTTCATTAGAAGACTGAAAGTTCCTTCTAATAGCCTTACAACAGCAATATATGTAAATTCTACTTTTACTTGAAACTTTATCTGTGTAAGAAAGAAATCTGAAGACTCGTGTATTTCAGATGAACCTGACAGAGCCGAAAGCCAAAGAAAATATAGCTGCTCTATTCCCAGTCCTCTTGGTACAGTGAAAGCAGTTTATCGCCAGCCCAACAATTTGATATATTCCTGAACTGTGAAGGTATGGACCATAGATTAATATTGCTGCTGACTAGATCTAAGATTGCTGTTAAAATGAAAATCAACTTTTCTGTATATGTATGAAACATCAAGAGGAATGGTAAACAGTAACGTATAACAAAACACAACAGCCCTTTTAACAGTCATTTTACTTGTCGGGATTTATCTCATTTACCTCATTTATCTCCTCTTGAGTAGTGCAGTGCTGGAAATGCTGTGACAGTTCTTCCTCATGCTTATCAGCTTTGGAACTCCAGTTAATGCTTTCACACTCTAATCTAGAAACTTCTTGTTTCAGATACTTTACAGAAACATTCAAGCAATTCTAAACAGGGAATAGATAACCAACTTATGAAAATCAGGAAATGTAATCATTTTGAGGCAGAACATGCGTAGCCAGTCACAATGGGCTAAACTAAACTATTAAACCTCTAAAGTAATGAGATCAAGTACATAGCAGTTCCAATCACCAGCAGTCTGAGAAGTAGTTTTGCTTCAAAGTCAGAACTCATGCATGGTGTCTACTCTGAGCAAAGAGAAAGTGTCCTGTTTTACTCCTTTACCACCTGGAGATTAGCTCCTTTCTGCTCTCTATCAGTTTATGGAGTATGAAGAGCAGACTAGCAATGTGGATAATCTAGGCAGGTCATAAGGGAGTGTCTTGCTTTCTCCCCAGTAGATGCATACAGGGCAATAACCATCCTGCTCTGAATAAATAACTCCTTTCCAAAATTATGTAAGTTCTGTCATGCAAATCAGTCTGGAATTCACTGCTGGATAACACCCTTATTATATTTCGTTATAGTTCTTTTTTTATCCTTTCTTTAGAGGAGAATAAATACACAAAACAACCTTTACAAAGTAGCAGGAGTCTAAAATAGAGATGTGGCATTCAAGAAATGGCCAACAGGGCCTTGAACTGAACAAAAAATACTAGAGAACAGAAAGGCAAGGGTTTTTTTCCCCAGTGAACAATATGTTAAGATTAGTTTCCTCTCTATTTCAAATGTATTTCAATGCTTTCCAGAGTAAAATCTGTTCATAGACCATTAAAAAATTAAAACAGGACTTCAAATAAATTAATTTTTCTTTTCTATTAGCAAAAGCAATTTGCAATGTGAGTAACTACTGAAAATTAAATCTGATCATTTCTGGATGTTTCATTTAATTTAATGGCTCTATGGCTGCAAAGTCTAAAAGCAGAAATCTAAAAATTATGAACTGTTTTACATTTCATGTTTTGCCTTTTTTAAAAAGGAACTTAAAGGTCTGTACTTATTTTTCCAGAGTATTAATACATTTTCGTACATCTAAAAGTCAGTCAGGTATCTCCAATAATCTTCTTTTGTATTTATCCTTGATTTCACAGATCATTCTAGTTCTACTCACATGTTGCTGCACTGCAGACAAGATATCCACTCCCTGGGTAATAAGCAGTTTATATAGCTGTCTGATATGTGCATGTTTCTCCTGAGCATTCACAAGGTACGCTTTAGCATGGTGTATATTTTCAGGGTTCTCACATACTTTAGGAATATCCAGTTCTCCTGATTTCAACAGACGTTCCAGCTGGAATATATTCAAATGAAAACCAGTGCGTATTTAAACTAACATGAAAGGAAGTTTATAATTAATTCCTGATTCATAATGTTTTACCCTAGACTTTGTGGACATGGGATTAAGTAATTAAATTTGGGTTCAGATGTGAATATTAAATTCTACAAATTTCCTGCACTTTTAAATAAAAAATTCTGGTTCTGATGAACAGGTAGGTTAATGTTGGAGTAGGGAGTGGGAGGAATGGGGGCAGAGAAAGACCAAAAGATACCAAACCCAAAAAGAGTTTAACTGCAACAGGAAAAAGGTACACTTTGAAAGATTATACTCACTTCTTTTTTAGTGTGATGGAATTTGACTGTCTTGTTGAAAATCTCATCATATGCTGTCATTGTGTCCTTTACCATTTGATGGAAATGAGTAAGCTCACTTATTGTCTCAGAATTCTCTTTCACAGGAAATCCTTTCTGACTTGGCAATTCTAATAACTTTGTAAGGTACTCAAGCTCAGCATCCAGTTGCTGTCAAAAAAAAAAAAGCAAAAGCAGTTACTCAAATTACAGAAATATATTTGCAAGATTTCCCTTACATTTGTTGAAATAACAACTTCACAATGGTAAATTGCCTTGGGGAAAAAATCAATGCCATGCTCTTTAGAACTCTCTCTCCACATACTGTACTTTTTGCTAGACATGAATCTCAAGTATCACCCAGAAACAGTTTTCGATCAAACTGACTTGTAGGTGAATGGCAGATTGAATTGCTAAAACTCAGAAACAATATTCAGAGGAGGTAGGAAGCTCAGTATGACAGACCTCAGCCTCTGACCAACTCTGCAGCATGAAGCTGATACTCTCCTTGTACTTCCACCACCCCAGTGCTTGTGTGTCACTTCAATATACAGCTAACACCACACAAGACATTCTCTGGATACAGAAAGTAAAACGTCTTCTCCTTTAACCTTATAAACACAGACAAAACCTTCCTTCTGGAAAAGTAATACAAGACATAAAACACTGTGATCTCAGACACTCTTTCTAGGGTCAACATGAATGTGAATTTTTACTGTATCAAAAAGAGCTTTGGATCCATTATGCATTTCTCTAGCTTGGTTTCTCACTTGATACTGTGGTTTCATTTGGTTAAGCTTTTTTTGTAGTTCCAAAACAATAAAAGGGTCACTTCCAAGGTCAATTGTTGCCACAAGCTGGAGTGCATCTTGAAGAATCTCTAATCCATGAGTAGTCTAAAAGATAAAATGGTTCAGTGTTTCTATTTGCATTAAATAATTTAAAAAATACATTTAAATTCAAATCCAAATTTGTAACAAGAACCTTCCCCGAGCCAGACACCCAAATGTCAGTAAAACCTCTGTCTCAAACCCTCTGAGTGACAAGTGTGATAGGAAATCTTTAAGACAGCATGCAAAAACAATTCAGACATTGAGATCAGAGGACCCACACACAGTGTTTTCTGTGATAAGAGATGTTGTGATTTAGTGATAAGTTGCACTAGACAAAAAGCAGCTACAAACCTCTCTTTCTGCTAGTGTCCTGACTAGTATTGCTTTTAAGGAACACTGCACACTGTCCCTTGCCAAGGAGCCTTCAATCCTCTTTCTTTATGAACATGATTTGACTTGAGTTTAGTAAATATCAGGGTACTGTTTAGTTTAGTAGTTCTTCACAACAAAACAGTGCTAAAAAAAAAAAACCCCAACAAACAAACAAACCCACAAAACCAACCAAAACACAACACACCAAACAAACATGAACGAAAAACAGAACAAAAACAAACAACACCCCCCCACACACACACAAAATAACCCCTAAAAGAACACCACAAAATCTAAAGCACTGCTGGTATAGAATATGCATTTGATTAAAACTTGAAATCTGAAGTGGGGACTTGTGTATATTTGAATAAGGGGAAAGAGATAAACAACATTTCATATTTCTTGATGATAATCTGAATGGCAGAACAGACTATGGAGAAGTATCTTAGTAACCACCTCTCTTTCTTAAATGGTACCTGTAATAGTTGATGAGAGAGTCACAGACAAACTAATAACAATCTAGAAATGTTTACCTTTCTTCCTTGGCTAATTTACTTACATTTTTCAGTTGTTCTTTAAAGATCTGGCACTGTTGCTTGACTGGTTTTACTTGAGTAATTTTAAAATTCCAGATTGCCCAAAGACTGGTCAGCTCTTTCTTTTCTTTACTCAGATTAGCAATGATATCTTCTGTTACTCGTACAGATTTTTCTGCTTTTAATACTAAGCTCTCATTTACCTGGCAAATAAACAGACTTTTTTTTTCACATATGTTTTTATAAAATACAATTAAACCCTCATAACATTAAAGTCTCAACAAAGCTTCATAAACAGCAACTATTCTAGTGTAACTTCTTTGAAAATTTCTGGTACTCTAGATGTCCTTAAACAAAATGTTCTCTTTGAAAACACACTATTCTCTTAGAAACACACAAATTCAACAGAATTTGTATACTGAAGATGTGGCTAATGATAAAATTTAAAACCTAGAACGGGTCACTAATGACTGAATGATTGCCATCTGATGGCTGTTTAATGTTTACACAGAATAAAGTAATTTCTGAATAGACAGAACTACCCAACATGGCCTTTTGGGAAATAGTAACTGGAAAGTGAAGTGGATGTAGAAAAGATCACTGCTTTGTGCTGATAACCAAAGCAGCACTGAAGCATGAGAGGAATAAGGTGTTCAGCATTTAAACATCTCATGTCTTTTTCCTCTTTTTAACAGAGGCTGTATCAGAAATAACAGAAAACTAGGTAATACTGTTTCTGTTTTTTCCAATTCAAAATTTTTCTTTTAAGAAAAGTTGTGTTCATAGGTTACCCATATGATCTGTATCTTCCAGATATTTAAAAGCTACTACATAATAACATAATGGGAACAGCATAGCAGAAAATAAGGTGGCAACACATTTCCAGGTCTTTAGAGAGACAATATCTGAAGATCTGTTAGGACTTTACGTGACTGGAGTGCACTTCACATTCACAAATATTCAGCTTACGGTTACACTGACTCTTTCATGTGTGCCTGGCTACATCCAGCTGAGACAGCACACACTTTAGCCCATGCAAACTTCTTGACCACTTTCCCTAAGTAGGTTTTTCCAGCTCCTCTTGCACGCTGCTGGGTGCTACCAACACCAGCTCCCCCTTCTCGCCCTGATGTACCCGCTCCCTAGTCTGTCCTATAAAAACAGAACGAACAGCTGTGTATCCAGGCTGTCTACATTAACAGGGATCACTTTAGAAGGAGTGACTGAGGGAATGATTGTACATCTCAAACGATCATCTCGTCAATGGATGCTGGAAGATTAGATAGGGATGCCTAGGCAGTGAAGTTGAACCCACGACAGAACATAGAGACACCAGGAAAGATTATCTGTAAGGAAGTAGCTCTAGCACCCATTTCTTTAGAACTTCAAACACTCAATCAGTAAAGACTGCCTCCTAGTGGAAGTAAAATAAACTCAATACTTGCATATAGACTACTTTCCCACATGAACAAAATGGGTATATGCACATATTGTATGCATGTACCGGATCATTTATTAAGGACTTTGTCATTGTTAATCACAAAACTTTTTGTATTACTTAAATGTCATTAGTACTCAAATAATACTTTCATATTTTAAGAGTATATAGTAGCATCAGTTCCTTTAAAACTGGCAATGGAGAAATCACAATCCAGTCACAGAACTAGAATTAGACCTCACCGCAGGCAAACATCAAATATTCAATAAGGTTTATCAGATGATACTCACCATATTTACTAAATTAAGAAAATTGCAACCCAGATTTTCAGTGAAAAATATCTTCTTTATAGCCTTTTGCCATTGTGTATTGGCTGACTGCATTGCAATTTTATTTTCAGCCTCCCTGTTTGTTTGTAGTGGTTCTGACTGATAGAATTCCTTCAGATTTTTAATGTCATCATTCACCTACAGAAAGACATAAAATAAGCATTAAAAAAAAACAGAAATCAAGCTGCTATAAATCAGAAGGCATACAGATATAACAAAAGTGAATAGCAGCTTCTGAATCTTTTCCGAGTTTTAAGATCTATCATCCTCCCTAAAATCTATACAAATACTAAATGACAAAAAAGTTTTAAATAACCTGTAAACTGGTCAATGACAAGAAGACAGGCAGCAGCAATTTGTTTTGTTTCTGTCACATATTACACAGATATTATATACCAGTGTATCAATGCAAGTATTTTCACAGATCTGTTTAATATGAAGTAACTGAAGTTATCTGATAGGTTCTATTCCACCCGCAATTTATTTCTAAATACAAAAGACCAACAATGTTGTAGAATCTCAAAACAAGCTTTACATGAAAAATAAAAATTAACTGCCTTGGGCATCATTAGCACTGCTACCAAAATTACGTTGGTATTGAATTGATTATGATTTCAGCCAGAGCTGGTTTATATTTAACTTCTAAAAACCTTCTGATGAATTAGCATTTCAGTTGAAGTAGTGCAAGACAGTGATGAATATCTATATATTATACAAATTATAATAGGATAAACATGTATAATCAACATACTATGTGAAATACTTTAAAATTATATTAAGTAAAATCAGTAAATTTAAGAGTCATGGTACACAAACATAAGCATTTTTATTATGTATGTAGTGAGAGAGCACATGTGTGCAGGATAAAAAGTAAAAATTCAATTCCTATAATGGTGACTTAAATCAGCAGAAAATCTGTACTATACTAGTCACTATGATGATGTAAGTTCGACGATCAGGGCTGCTTGCTCTGGTGGAACAGATCTCCTAAAGTAGAAAAGACCTTATGAAGACTTGCAGCGCTTCCATGGCACAGCATCTACAGGAGTTGTCTTAGCTACCTAAAACCACATTTTTCACTTGTAAGATTTTCACAGTCTAGTCTGAGAAAAAATACATAATCTATACCTCCACAGCTGACTTTAAAAAGGCCACATAAGTTTCTAGAATTTCTAGTTTTGAACTAATATTTTTTTCAATCTTTTTCAGTTCTTCATTCAGGAAGTCAGTTCTGCCAGAAAAAGTTGCCACTTGCTCAGGTTCAAACTCTTCCATATCTTTGATGATTCTCTCAGCTGCTTCCAGTTCATCTGAAGTGTCCTTTGAGGGTACAAGCATAGAACAATATGTATAATGACTGAAAAGAACTTGTGAATATTGATATCGCATTGTTAATTATCACTAGTATTGCTTTCTTATGTGTAATTCAATTACTTGAAGGCTATGGATGTGACTTAAAACCAGCCTCCTCTGTGCTGCAGAGCTGAGTGCTGCAGTGTGTTCAAAGCTTGGCTGCATTCCCAATGTGACTAATGGATATTTGATGGCAACTTCACAGCCTCCTGCAAAGTTTCTCCACCTGGGAACTACCTTTTTTTTTTTTTCTTTTTTTTTTTTTTTTTTTTCTGATTCATCCCTTTTATTTGGCATGATAAACCACAAGAAGAGTTTTCTGTGCCTCTGACTATCTAGACAATTTTTAAACTTGGTGCCTTAGGTAGGAGTAGCAATGCACCTTTGAAGAGTCTTCCTGTCAGAGGTTGATACTGGGATCTTGAGGTAGAAACAAAAAACATGGGACAGAGACAACAGGTAAAACCAATGATGTGAGGAGGACTGACTTGTGATATCTGTCGTTTTGTTGATTAACTACAGTTTTAAACTAAACTACAGGCCTATTTTCTTTCCAAGAACACATAAGAAACTCAGCTTCTCATCTTATTTAGAATTACATACAGCATGCATTTGTTTCTAAAAGTGTTTAACATTACTAAAGCTGCCATTTTTATTTCTTTTTACCTGTGTTTGTTTAGCCAATTCAAGGTGTTCATTCAGAACTCTTTCTGACTCAGACAAATATGAGCCGATGTCCACACCAACTGCAAGCACCTGCGTGACTTTTTTAATCCACTGCGATACCTTTATTTGAAAACATTATTTTTATAGTTAATTTATACAAGCAGACAGTACAAAAACAGTATAAAACATCACTTTGGATAGAAAAAAGTGAAATAACATTTGTCTGTTGGTGTTTAGATTAGGTACTTTGTACAATAAGAGAAATTCAGGAATGAAAATAAAAAGGAAGAAAATCCTACTATTTATCTTGAGAAAATTCTAACGGGTATGGTCAGAATTTGAGAAAACCAATTCCTGTTTGCTCTCTTTTTGTCAATAGTACTTTCCTTTATCTCAAGTATCCCAGGCTTGTTATTTCAATAAGGCACAACTCCATTTTAATCTAGATATTATAACCTTGGCAGAAATACTTATATTATGCCCTGCTGTTTTTTCAAAAAGTACATTTAAAGCTTTCCTGACAAGAGACGTATTTTTATGCAGATATTTGCACAACTCCATTTCATTGTCACTGCAAAACATTATATAGGCATGATGATAACAGAACAGATTATGAAGAGCAGAGGAAGCTGATACCAGCCATAGTACCTACAGTTATTATTAGGTATGTGAATTCACACATACCATATATTTTAAAAAGTGGCTGCTGATTGAGGTTCAAGCTTTATAAAATGAAGCTTGGGGCAGCTGAATTTAGCACCAGACTCATTGGGATACTTTGCATTAGCAAAAGGTTGGAATGAAAAGTGTTTTCTTGGTAGGAATATAACAAAAAGCACTGTTCACTGTAAAGAAAGATCATGTATTATGACTCGTATCTTCAAAATGTTCTCTAATGCAAGTCCGGGAACAAAGTGATTAGAACAAACTGTAGAATGAAATGATATGTCAAAATCGGAGTCTAAATTTTAAGTAAAAATTACCTTCATAATTGAAGTTTTAGCTTAAGACTCACAATATGCTGATGACACCACTTCTACAAGAACAATAGCAGCTGTCAGCAAGTCTTATTTTCAGCTAAACTCAACAATATTTTCACTGTGTTCTAATATCACAAGGTCTCTTCTACATAAATTGTATGCAAAGGGACCAATTTATGGCAAATTGTCTGCCTATTTGATTCAGAGTAGTTTGTTACAAACATCATGCCAATATGATAAAATATCAGATTACAAACTTAATTATTCAGTCATTTAATTTTATTTACTTTTTAATTTGAATTCACACATAGAACCTTATTTAGGAGTCATGTGCCCACTCCATCTCTGAGAAGTTATTAAAAATGTGTGCAGTACTAATGAACATTCAACAGCTTACAGAAGGCTATAATGTCCTTGATGCATCCGTATCTTAATGAATAAAGGGAATTCTTAAAGCAAACAGAATGTACTCTCCTTGAGCTTTACTGAAAATTTGCTGTGGTTCACAGTCACCACACTACTTAACCCCCAGTTTTGCCACACTTCTGTTTTTATCTTCAGCCAAATGAAACAGAAGACATAGAAATGGTATACGAAACCTGCATGCAGGTCACAGTCCCGATTGCTCACTTGTTTTCCAAAAGATCATAAAGGCTCATTATCTAAGTAAATCCATGCTTTATTGAAGATGGTAAAATGTTTTCATGGAAACAGCTGCATTTTTTCAGAACAGCTTCAGGTTCATTTATGCTGATAACAGCATTCAACATTCTAACTACAACTGTGTCCTCTCTAACAAAACAATATGTTCTTTGTTATTATTTGAAACTACTTTAAAATTCACATAGCTAAATTATGGAAATGCAAGGTACTGTTCATGAATATATTTAGAAGAAGGCGTTATGATGCACCTTATTTAGATGATCTTCAAGTGTGGCAGTCCATTGCTGTTTCTTCAAAGTAAGTTCTTTATAATCTGGATGCTGTCTGATGAATTGATCTACTTTTCTTTGAACATATTCCATCATTTTCTGAATTCCCGTCACCCAGGAACTAAAATGGAAAAGCAGAACTGTTGTTATTTCTCATTTTTGATCAACAATCAGGATGATAATGCTTAAAAACAAACAAAACCAAAACCAAACCACCAGCTTTTCTATTGATTTCTATAAATAACTTATGTATTTTAAACTGTGACCCTTAAAAGAAAAACAACCAAGAGAAATATTAAAATTAATCTAGACAAAATTGATAACGAGTAGAACACAGGAATGACATTTCCAAACAAATCATTTTTTACCAGTGTGTAAGTTAGGTTCATGTTCCAGAGATCTTGATTCACTGAGAAATAACTCATTTCATGAATTACTCTGACTTCTATCTAAAGACTAGAACCACTAATGGAACAGCCTAAAATGAGTGAAAATATATGGCATATCACTTCTACTTTAAAAAACAAAGAATGTTTTCTTTAGACGTTCAAATATTTCAGTTTCTACAGTAGCTGAGAAAAGAATATCACATACATCCTAAGATGCTGAGCTGCATCTGGAAGAGACGAGCCAGCAGGTTACTCCCCGCTGGTTAAGGGCTCGGAAAACTGCATCTGGAGGCTAGTTTGTCCAGTTTGGGTCCCCACAATGTACAGACAAGCTGAAGCAAACAGACCGGAGGCCACCAACATGGCAGGAGACCGGAGCACATGATGTACAAGGGGTGCTGCCAAAACTCTGTTCAGAGCAGAGGTGAAGAGGTGACCTAACTGCTGTCTTTCATTACCTATGAGGCAGTGGTGTCTTTCCAGAGGTGTATGGCAAAAAGGCAAGAGGCAATTGTCACAAGTAGCAGCAACAGAAATTTTGGCTGGATGTAAGGAAAACACATTTCACAAGGAGAATGCTTAAGCAGTAGAATGGGTTGCCCAGAGAACCTATGGAATCTCCATCCTTGGAAATATTAAAAATTTGGCCCTAAGCAACCTAATCTAACCGACAGGCTTTGACCAAGGGACTGAGCCAAATGACCTCCAGAGTTCCTTGCCAGTTGAAATTGTTCCATGATTGTATTCCTTGAGCACATGCGTAGGAATATAGTGTTCCACCTGCACAGAAGTTCTAGCACCAGTCATTCAAATATATGGCAAATCCATTACATTCAGGTTGTGAAGCCTGAAGGCAGCAGGGAGAAACTGATAAGTTAGAATATTCTGTGTTTGTTTTCTCAGAACAGACCTTAATTATGTTTATGATGCAAATAAACATTTAAACTATTTGATAGCCTGGGATTTTTCACTGTTCTTTAGAAACAGCAAAATACATTTCTAGTGAGATCGCTTATTGATATTGCTTTAAGTTTCACCTTCCTTCTCTAAATCACTGCTGCTTCAGGTGTAATACTTGGCTGTTTTCTAAATTACAATGTCTTCTAGGCAGAAATCTTACTTTATATATTTATTTATAGAATATCTTGAGCAGCACTTTGACACACAGGATATCTGCCTGTGGCATTCCCTCTTTTGATTGAATTTTACCAGAAATTACTGGTAGGGTTATTTTGACAAAATAATTCATTTTTTCTTTATGTGCACCAATGATATCTTACTCTCCAACTGCTGATTTAAACTGTTTAAACATTTTTTCAAAAACTCTTCACAAGGAAGAAAGAAAATTAATGACTTGTTATTTTAGGGATTCATTGTATCAAGGTCTTTGGCATTCCTAGCACTAATTAATGCTGTGCAGACATAATTTGAAACACAATACCTGCTTCTGTTGAGGTAATGTCTAGCAGAACATCAAATCCTAGAGAACAGCAGCATACATTCTGGCATTACAGCTGGTTTAGGAATCAAAGTTTCACTGAGGAAAAACCCTTTGCTTTCAATTTAATTAAAATATCAAGACATGCCGAAGCAGTAACAATAGCCGTAAAGCCAGCTAAGTGTGTTCCCAAAGCAATTTCTATTTTATTTCAAAAAGATCTAAGAGGATTACATTGGGAAGCAGGGAGTGTTATAGCCATTCATATTTTGATTTTCATTTACATACATTTAGTTTTCCAAAATGCTAACTAAACCATTTTTCTGAACACTGCCCTAACATCAACTCCACTGTTTGACACCACTCTTAAAAGTAGCATGTAGCATTCTTAAATGTTTTTGTTAAGGAGATTGCTTTGTGTAAATATCAACAGGTAAGTATGGCAGAAACTTTGAGTTTCAGGTCATTTAAATGCACACCTACCTACATTGACTCTAAATGCAGTCTCATTCTAACTAGTTTAGTTATAAAGCAACATGTAGATATGGAGAAATGCAGCAGATATGCAAAAATGGAGGGAATACCTGTGAGAATCTGCTTTTTTAACTAGAGTTTGTCCCTTTTGCAAGGTAGTCACTGTGCAAACTTTAATTGCTTCCTGTAATTCTTCAAACTTCATTGTCAAGCTAGGTAAATGCAAGCTTTCAGAATTAAATATTTTAAGGTAATTCTCAATACCTTCAATACCATCAAGTACCTGAAAAAAAAAAAAAAAAAGAAACAAAAAAAGCATTTGTTGTCAACTTTTCTGTTTAAAACGTGCAAGCATATTCTTTTACATAATCATATGCTTGATAGACACTTAATAGCTGACATTACTTCAGAAATGAAAAGCAATATTTTAATTTAGGGCTTGATATTGACTTTGCAGGACACAGAAGAACACAGGTATAATGCAACAGAAGTTAATATAAGGGCATGCAAAATCATTATTACTCTTCAAATTTTAAACTACTCAATATGTTCAGCTGAAGCAGAACCAAAATAACAAAAGTGATACAGCACATCAGCCCTCAAAGCTTTATTTATTTTGCTTTTACATGTTTTAAACATATCAAGTGTATATCCAACAAGTAAATTACAATTAAATACATTTTTATTTAAAAGATAGGCTTTGATTTTGCACATATGCAGCTTTGGTTTTGTTATGCCTATTCTGATTTCCTTTAGTGCAAGCAGAAGTTTCTTATACAGATTGTAGTGAACCTCAAAGATTTTGTTTCTGTAAATAGAGGCCATTCACATGAATGCTCAAGAACTGAGCAAAGTTTATTTATTTGGGGTAATTTGTTCTGTACACTACAGCTTTGAAATTGGTTCCATCTTTTTGAAACACCCTGTGTAATGAATTCCAGTCTTCAGGGCCATACTTAAGAATATTAAAGAGTCATAGGTAAGTTAGAAGTGTTCAAGAATGACTATGGATTTGTAAGCATTTCAGAAAGAGCTGACCACTCAGCCACTCTAAGTATTACTAGTTAGCATATACAACTAGGTAGGCAGCAAATGTAAGTACTTATTTTGAGTCTTGCTATAAAGCATTGTTACATTCATCAAAGAGCAACATGAGCAGAACGGCAACTGGACGGGAGACTATTTAGAAGAGAACCAGGATGGAGGAGGGGAATCGAATTATGTCTTCTCTGCAACTTTACTTCCTAAACATCTGAGTGCCTTGCGTGTTCATCAGTCTGCATCTTCAAGGGTGACAGGCAATGTTACTGAGTTGCATTGCCTGCATTCTCAGTGCTTTTGCTGCTTTGATCAATTAAGGCTGCTACCACAAGCAAAGACTTGTTTTCCTCATCCTCAATTTCAGTTGCAAGTAGGAAGCCTGATAACAGCAAGATATTATCTGGATTGACTTTTTCCACAGCAGCCACTGCCGTCACCAGTAGTTCTATACCTTTCCTATTCTGCTCAGAATAGCAATATCAGGCCTGAAACTCAGATTTTAAAAGGCTCAACCAATTCAACATTAAAAAATGCACACAAAGCCAGTCTTCTACTTTTACCTTAGAGTCTTAGACTCTTTTAAAGAATTAGCATGTGTGTATATATTTTATAGCATAAGCATATTATGGCATAGACAACAGAGTATGAGGAAAGCACCACATCTACATGCAACTGCAGTTACCAGAGCATAAATTATATTGTGCGGTTTTAGAAATTTTATCACTTGATCTATCAGCTGATAACACAAAAATACTTTGCAACTTATATATTCAGAAGTTAAAGACGCAGGACAGTTGTAATTTATGATCTAAATGCTTAACACTAATGACAGGGTGGGTATTTTTTTTTTTTTTTTTCATTTCTGCATGGAAGAATAGTAGGGAAAACAATAGTTATGCTAGCCAGACCTTACAAGCTGTAATTAAATGAACACCAACACACTGAAGATAACACAGGCGTAATTCCTATGAGCAGAAATAATACCCTTCTTTCCTGAGCCATTTTGACATTTTCTCCTATTAAAATAAAACCTTCGTAATAAATCCAAATGTCATTCAAAAAGATTCTTAATATTTTTCCCTACATCTCTTTTTTAATGGTTAACTTGACCATGCTTTCTGATTGGAATCCATTTTAAGTAATTCTAAAAAAGCAACAAAAATCATGCTATGCACTTTTCCCAGTCTGTTCAGTTTTGTGATTATGTATATGCACTTTAGTTATTTGATTTTGATTTAGTTTTATTTTAGTTCAGTCTGTCTTCCTCATCTACTTGTCATGGTTTTGAGATCATTTCAAGGAAGTAAAGGATATAATCCCTCCGTACATCCTCTGTTTCTCTACTGTCATCTGGCTCCATATAGTTATATTGCTTTCAAAGTCCCATGCCTGTTCAAAGATTGTTGTTGGAACTATCCTTGGAAAGTATCTGGTTTTAGAGCTTCTATACATTGTCTGCAGACAATATGCTTAAAGAAAATAGAAAAAGACCATTTGGTCTTTGGACATCTTAAAACACAACATTTTCTAATGAGTATTCTAACTGAAAGGTTTTGGAAGAAAGGTTTTTGTCATTAATAATACTTGAAATATGTGGCCTTGAAGAACAGGCTTGTTGTAAAATAGAATCAGAGAGATTTCACATTTTACGTTTGATTTTTAATGTTGAGTTCCTTCTTTTCAGTGAAAAATTTCCTATGTATCACCTTATTTTCAAAATCATCAGAGACTTAAAATTAAATGGGACACCTTCAGATAGCAGAGTCTAAGCACTTAGTATTTCCAAAAAGCACACAAACCCTTGTTTTCTTGAACTTCATTGTAACAGGCAGTTAGTCAGCACTGCTGGTTAAAGACTTAATGTTTCAAGAGCTTTGTGCCCCAAATCACAGCAACAAAACTGAGACGCCATTTTTTAAAAGACAGGTCTCTGATCTCATAGCACACACCTGGAAAAGGCTTGAGTAAGGTCTCTACTGACATCAAGGACTGATGAGATAGAGGGTTCTTTGTTTAAGCCTTCAGCTCTAACTCAAATTTCCTTTAACAGACTGTTGTGTATTAATACTAGAATGTAATAACAGAAATTACTTTTACTATATGGTAAACCAAACAAATTACTAAATTATTTCTTGCTTTAACTAAATAATATAATCCAGTTTGCAGTTATGAGAAATCTAATACAGCTGTGGCAAATTTTTCCAATCACTCATTTCTTCACTGTTTAAAACATATGGTCTATTAGTGGTTGGAATTTGGCAAAGTTTGACACTCGTCTGTGGATTTTGCTGTCTGTTGGATAGAAAAATCATATGCTATTAAAATTTCCTTGCCTGTATAAGTGCTTATAGATTGCTAGTCTGCATTACCTACGACTCTTACATAAATTACAAATATCATGAGCAGAAAAATACTAGCAAACAATCCACAGTACTCCACTGGAAGCTCTTCTGTTGATAAATATACCTGTTTGTTTTCCAGTTTTAAGGGTTAAAACAGATTTAGCTCTGAATCAGCTTGAAGTGGCTTGAGGATTTTGTATTACTCTTACCATCAACACGTGAAACAGCAGTAATTCAACCTTACAGAAGTCTGTTATAACACAGTTTCCACCTTTATTGACCCTTATTTGGTCTTTTCATAAAAATCTATTGTTAACCCGACACACATCAACATATTTGAACTAATGTTATTAAGCTCCCTCAATTCCTTATTAATCGACTCAGTGTTCAGCTGTTCCCATGAGTTTGCCCAACAATGATTTTAGGTTGAAAACTTTTAAATCAACTGTGCCATCCTCTTCCCACCTCACCATCCTAATATTTCAGGGGAAACTGGAAGTTTTCAAGATTTTACAGCACTACTTTGACTCTTTTCTCTCTCTCTCTCTCTCTCTCTCTCTCTATATATATATATATATATATATATATATATTTAGTGTATTTAAAATGCATTTGTCATTTTGCATAGAATTTGAGGTGAAAGGCAATATTAAAGGGTAAGCAGATTTGTAATTTTCCACTCCAAACAGTTTAGCAACCTGCATTTGCATATACCACATTTATCAGCCTTCAAGAGCACACTGACAGCTGTATTATTAGGTTATTATTACAGATTTGGCTTCTTACCAACCTTGGCAGCAGTATGAAAGAAGTCATTGGCCTCTTGTAGCAGGGCTTTCCTTTCTTCCATATGGAAACACACTTCTTGTTGCAACAGACAGATTTTCTGATTTGAAATCTTTAGATGTTCTTTTTCTGTATAGTCCTCTGAGAGCAAGATCTTAAGTGCCTCAGCTTCCAGTTGTTCCACAGTCAAAATCCATTCCTAACAGGAAAAATTCCATCTTAATCAACTACTCATAGAAAAGTAATATACCTTCCATTAGAGAACCCCTACCAAAAGCCTTCTCAGAGATATTTCAAGTTCAGCTCTTCCACAAACAAGCACCTGAAGGCCAAATGCTGCCCACTATATTTCCTTGTATGCTTGTAAAAAATACTGCTGTTTTAGAACATCCTGCAACAAAATTGCACCACCTCCCACGAAAACACTCAAAAATATCCACTTGTATTCCTTGAGGACTTGAACTGACACCTTCAGCTTCTCAGTGAAATAAAAAGAAAGTAATCTGGAGGTTTCTTTTTCTTTTCTTTTCTTTTCTTTTTTTTTTTTCCCATTTTATCTGTTACTGATAAACTGCTATAGCAAAATCTTTATTGACTTTCTTTGTTTGTTTTATTTTTCTTTCAAATTATAATGACAACCACCAACCACTTCTGAGATCTGGATGCAATAATCTTCAGCCTTTTAATTAAGTGAAACCCTGTACTGTATTATTTAATGCAAAATTCTCCTTCTATAAAATCCTGTCTCTGTCTCGTCCTAAGTAATATTCAGCAAGAACGAGGATTTTCAGGATAATTACAGTCTGCTGTGCTGTATTTTATCTTTTTTATCTGAAGAATTTATCTTGGGAAAAAACAGTAAGGAGGTCTCTCCATAGACAGAGCTTAATTGGCCTATTTATGAATAAGGTGTGGACCCCCAACCTCAATTGTATCAGCACCACAATATCACCATTTTCCATTACGTACAGCTGGAATGACTGGTACCAAAAGCATACCATGGCTAGATTCTAATAAAAATTTCACTTACATGTAAACAAATAGATGTAAATGAAAATTAGCAAACAACACTGCATTTGGGAGCTTTTAACTGGAACTAATAAAAATTAAACAAAAAAAAGGCAAAGAAAGTACAGTTGAATACATGCATCCTCATGTTGTTATTACATACTATTTTTATAATAATTAAAAGTAATATTTTATGCAAGAATGATAAATGCATAATTTCATGTAACAGAAATATAAATTGTTTATAGCTAGCTTAGAAGCAGATACAGAAAACCCAAAAAGTTCTGAATTGTTTCAGTGTATCACAATGTGTATTATAATTACAGTATGCAATGCTAATTATAAGAAAATTACTCAACTTGCAGTTAAACAATTTCCTATAAGAGGATTTCACTGTAACCATGTCCATAAATCTGTTCGGTACAAGGTGCCCAATAGCAGCTTTTAAGTGATCTTAAAACAGAGGTTAAACTTTGCCTCATTTATAGTGAGGAAAGCTTCTTCTCGAACCTTTCACACAAGTTCAAAAAAACAGTTTATTGTAATACTTTATCGTTTAAAATAATCCATGAACATTACAACCTTGCGCAATCTCTGATGGTATTAAATGTAGTTAGAGTCATTTGCTATCCTATTTGATCATTACTCAAATTTGGTTCAATTTTTTATAAAATAGCTAGTGACAATTTCTTTTTCATCTTTCTACTCATAATGGAATGTTTCTACACATAAAAGCCTATACTTTCCCTCAACAGGACACAGAAATGCAGTGGAAAAATCTTTGTCAGTTTTTTCTGTACTTCAGCCTTCTACATGTTAAATTTGTAACAATCTGTCAGTCAGGACTAAAATATTTGTTACGCATTTTCCCTGAGAGAAACACAAAGCCTACCTTGACTTTTCAATAATTGCTTGTGCATTCCTCTGACCTATTAAAGACACATTGCTCTGTATATACTTATACTCAATGTGTCTCCTTAGCTCATGTCACTGTTCTTACTTTTCCTCACAGTAGTGAGTCTGTTAAACACTTGCTTTCACTCTTCCATTTGGCAAGGAGGATGAGCTCTTTCTAGGTTCCTTGATCAATCAGGTATTTTTCAAGAGTGTTAAAACTGATGAAGTAAAATTATTCTGGCTTTAAGTAAAAGTCTTGAACAAATACCTACAACTTTATCTTGTTATTAAAGAAGATCGGGTGAAAAAAGCAGGTAAATACAATATTCTCGATCCTTATGTTAACGGCAACAAATACAGCAATTAATACTATTGATAGTGACATTTAATTTGGTCATCAAAAACCATCCTGAAACCTCATTAGAGCATGTTATTGCCTAGCATGGCTACTCCAGACCCAACAAGCATGCAGAACTAGAAGACAGAAAACTACTCTCCATTTTGTTACTAAATCCTTATTAAAAGGAGGACTGATTCCAGCATTGCTCAGTCCCTAAACATGGCAGAAACTAGATAAAATACAAATAATTTAGAATACCACTTTTCTTAATCTCTAAAGTTATTTGGCCACAAAGTGGTGCTAGCAGTTTGTTTTTACCACGCCATGAGCCTCTGATACACATAGAAATGTAACAGCAAGTAGTTAATCGGTGCCAGCAGACCTGCTCATTGAAACGTGTTTTCCTAAATCTGCCTTTTTTCTGCTCTCAAATCTTGGGAGAGGTGAGGCAGGGCAGGAGGAGCCGGGCAGGGGGAAGGGGGTGAATCACTTTAGTATTTGGGAGGGTTAAGGTTTTTTTTTTTCAATTACGAATGCTTGGTTTCACCTCTCAGCAAGGTGAGGTTCAAGGTAAGATAACAACTTGAGAATATAAACATTCTCCTTTCTTCTCTCAGCTCAGTAATATAAACAGGGTTTTAAGTCTGTAAATCCTTCTCAGGCGAGCCTCTGAACAATTTAAGCAAAGATAACAAGCTCATTTCAAGGTTGTTCTGTATTTCAGTGCATTCAAACCATACATGTAAAAACACTGCTCTGTGCAGTGATGACACCTCATATTAAACTCCTAGCAAATACTGACTGGAATACACATTTGATTGCTATATTTTATCTAAATTTTAAAATCAAGATGCCAGACTCCTCCTTTATTCTGGTCTCGACGTCTGCAGTTCAGTGCAGTAAAAACTAATGCACAAAGCCACATAACTCAGCTTTCTGAAATACATTTTCAGTATATAGTTTAATGTGTTCACTATTTCCGCAAATCACAAGAATAATGAACATATTCAGTAGCATCCACTTCAAGAATTTCATTTCCCCTTCCTAGTAAGAACAGCAGAAGGCTAAAGGTAATATTTTTCTACATCATAATTCATGTGGATGCATAACAAAAATTAATGCTAAACACTTTTAAATGGCCCTAAGGAAAAAGTCAGATTATATGAATTAAAAATTCCATAATGTATGGGAGAAGAATTGTTAGGTGAAACTAATAATCAGTGTTTTCATTGTCGGTTAGTTTCTGGATGCTCAACCATGAAATGAATTGATTATTATACAAAATGAAAATGCATATTTTTCTCCTTCCCTCAACTTACAGTATTATTTCTAATTCAGACAACAAATTACAAGAATAGCCTTCCAATAAGAAATCTGAAGAAGGTTAATGATCATTTGGCTAAGTTTAAAATTTAGTAATACTTTAAAGACACCTCAAATAGTTTTGTGGGCCCCTGTTTCTCAGGAAACATCTCACAGCTTACTCATTTACTGCTTATCTTCTGCTTTTTGTGTGCCAAAGGTCTGATCAGGCTTTGCAGCAGAATTTGGCTTTTCATACTCATTTCCCCTAAATGAAGAAAAAGTGTTTTCTGACATGCTGCTTGGAGAAGCATAAGAAATGCTATGGCATTCTGCTTACATGACAATCCTGAAGCTGTTAACTGTAAATTATGCAAACAGGCAAACCTGTGACATTTACTACAAAGCTTACAAAGAAACAGAACTGTGAAAAACCTGCAAGTTGCTATGAATACAAAAACCTTTTAAAAGGCATTTTTTTCTATTGGAATAGTTTTAGGATGAAAAAAAAAAAGCCTACTTGGTCACCTGAGTTATCCAAATACAATTTCTTGAAAATCATACAGTGTGGAATGATCCTGACCCAGCAACAGCACTTACCTGATGACAGCATGTTTGAAGTATCTAAAGAAGTTCTAAATATACACAATTTACCTTTTTTTTTTTTTTTTTTAATATACCAACATTTTCTTTAATCCCATCTTGCTTTTATGAGTGAGGGTAACTGAATTATTTTCTGGAAAAAATGGTATTCACAATTAAAATAATATTTTCAATCACTTTTATTCCAAATAAATAAGTGGGCAAATACCACTTTCAATCATGTACACAGTTCAGTGAAAATCAATTATGGTAAAAGTGGTTGGCTTTTTATCCTTTATGAACATTAAAACTTGGTAATATACTAATAAAATTTCCTTATTTTTTGGAACATGGTTTAATATATGAACTACCAGTCTGGAACTTGACCACTAAACTGAATAAACATCTGAACAACATCAGAGATTACTCTTCTTTTACTGTATCAACAGCTTTTACATTTTTAAAAGAGAAAAACACTGAGAAACATGAAGGCTTGCATTAAAAGAAGTAAAATGAAGAAAAAAACCATTTAGACATACAGAAAAATATGTCTTATGTATTACTAAATTTCTGAGTTCATGTTTTGCTACTCATTCTTAAAGTTTCTTCACCAATGAATAATCGTATTTCTTACTTTCACTTTGACTTCCATTTCTTCAAGCTCTTGAAGTAACTCTTCGTTTTCCAATAGAGATGAGCCTAAGTTCTGCTTGTGAAAATAATCCCTGATGTTTTTCTTGTACCAAGAGGTTACCTAAATAAATAACAAAAAGTAATTCAGTCAGTGAAAAATTTTAGAAGCAACTTTCCATTTTTAATATAGGTACAACAGTTTCATCTACAAAAGAAGCCCTAATTTTTATTCCTTAAACTTTTCATACCTAATGTTCATGCTTTTTTTCACATATTTACATTTGTATTATTTAAATATTAATAAATGCAGAAGGAAGAATTGTGTTGGAATATGTGTAACAAAATAGAAGAAAAGGTATTCATGAAGTATGACCAAATTATAAATTAACACAGTAAAAGAAAAATCATATTATAGTCACAGATAGAATAAAACTATGTTTTCTAACATGATCAAGATATTGCATTTTTTCCCCTAGAATCACATTAACTCAAAGATATTCCTTTGAGTACAGTCACAGACTATAAATCCGAGAACTTTTGCAAGAATACAACAGCAAAAAAAAAAAAAAAAAAAAAAAAAAAAAAACCCAAAACACCACCACACCATGACACAAATATGACTTCCACATGACTGCCAAATATTTATGCCTCATGATGAGGACAAGTAGAATTCCCCAGTAAATTTTATGAAATCTTGACATTTAACATCTCAGGCAATATGATTTTTTTTAAAAAAAAGAAGGGTGCTTGTCTCCAAAAGACACCACAGATACAAATATATATCCCTTACTCTTCAACAGCAAGCTATTTCTGAAATATTTCCATTTTGAATGTTCCTCCATGTTTATATACTATAGAATAACACTGACATGATCATGTAATTGTAGCAACATCTAATATCTCTTAATGTAGAGAAGGGATAATTTTTCTAAATTAAATAGGACCTATTTCCAATATAGTGAGTTAGCCTGATACTGAAATTTCAGTTGTAGTTGTTGTAAATTTGTTAGACTAGATCAAATTGAAACAACATTTAATTCTGAGGATCTTTCTTTCGTGGTATAACTATGTGGTGATACTGAAAAAAATCAAAACCAGTAACAGCAGCAATAATACACATCTCTAAGCAAGTACTAGATGGTTTCTAATGATTTGCACAGAAATTGATACAGCCTCCTGTATTGTAGTTCTTATTATTATTTTTATTATTATTGACAGCTATTATTTTGTAACTACATAATAAGATGATGACACTTGCATAAGGTTATTTTTATTCGGGTTTGTGGGGTTTTTTTTGTTTTGGTTTTGTTTCTGTCTTATGAATGAGTAATAATTGCTCTGTTTCTGGCAGCTACTGATACTGAGTGCTCCTGAAATAAGGCTGTCAGCTTGCTTGTGCACATCAGCAACTTCATTCTTTATGCAAAATTACGAAGACTTGTGCTTATTGAATAAGGTGATTCTCACCTTAAGCTCACAGGCAAAGTTAGTGCCTACAGAATTGACTACTGCTAACAGTTTCTAACATTTTCCTCTGATACAGGGGGAAACTTTATTTTGGAGGCAAAGAAGGAAACTTACAGAGGTATTACAATCAGGACTCTACTGTCAGAGGCCCATACGAAATTTCAGTGTATTTACAACACACTGAAAATAATGCAGCTTCAGTCTTGTCATAGACTTTGGCAGTTAAATTTGCATAAATTCCTCCTCAGCATACTTAATATCCAAAGAGGTGGAGCAGGACCCTCCCCGTGTCTTTTTACAAGTTGGTGAAGTTTCTCAAGGAAAATGAGAGGAATCTTGCATTGCAGAAGTTTCTCTAATAATGCGGAGTACAACGAGAGCAAAGCTATCTGATCTGAATGCTGTGAGATGAGGCATGAAAAGGAAAAAGAGCAGTGGGACTGGAAAGAGGAAGAGCAAGTAAGACTTAAATGTACCTATAGCCCTGAATGGAAGGTACAAAAAACAAGCTGTATTTGAGAAACTCTGTAAAAGATGGGAGCTAAGATGTGAGGAAGAAGAGACAGAAATAGGTTGCAGGTATGGAAAACCTGCAATCACTATGCTGCCCCAGAGAATTTTGATTTGACTCCAAGAACAAAACACTTCTCAGCTTTCAAACACCTCAACTGGCTAATTATGCTGTATCTTCTCAACTGACCAGCCCAGCACCAGCCCATCGCAGCTGTAATTGCTGTTACCAGCTACTGTTATCACTCATGGCTAGAGGTTTGTATGTGCTGGGAATTCAATTTGAAGGGAATCTAGTTTAGCCTGAAGTACCACATTTGATAACTTAGAGGAGGGATCCACATAATAGAAATAGTAATTTTGAAGGAATTAAAGTTATATTAAAATAAATTATGAGGATGTTATTGTTACGAAGTCAAATATTCAAAAGTTAGGGTCTCAAAGGAAGCGGCCCAGAGATATTGGACTAATAAATATATTTAAGCTCCTTTTCTCTGATACTCTGTACTGTAAAACAGTTGCTAGATGTTTCTTTTTCCTGTGACTTCCCTTAACATTATGTGTCTTACCTGGTTCTCTTGTTGGTGCCACAAACAAATTTGCAGAACTTGCTCCAGTCCTTGGCGCTGATGTTTAAGAAATCTGTCCAGTTGTCGTCTCCTGTCCTGTAGCATTTCAAGGAGATTGTCAATTTTCAAGCAGCTGCTGTGGGCTCCCTGAATCAGTTCCGGATTTGCATTTGGCCCCTCACATTTGAAATCTTCTATGAACTCAGTTAGCTCTTGGCTTTTGTTTAAAAGTGCAAGTGACTTTTCCAAAAGCTCTGTAATAATAGAATGTGATAGAAAATAGAAAAAGTTATTTGTAATTCTAGTAGCATGTTTCAAATATTACTCAAGTATTTTTAAAATCTATATATCTATTTGCATACACAAGTGTAATGTATTTTTCTGCATTGCACGAGCAGGTTATAAATACTCTAGAAGGTATGTATCCTAAGTTATATAACAGCTGTCAAAACGGAAATATATGTGTAAAGGTGTAACAGCGTATACACATACATATATGGACCTATAATATTATATACATAATATCTATGCACATATAATGGTGTACTGAGAGCCATTGAGAGAAAACCCAGAAGCAATTTTGTTTTCTCAAAACCGAGTTCTTTTTGATTGTTCCCCAATCCTCAGGGAAGCTGAAGTGAAATTTCCTAACCTGCTTTCTGTGTGGGTCAATAACCTCTCTAGTTCTTCATTAATGATGCAAGTGAAGTTTAGGTCCTTATGCCCCTCATAGAAGTTGAAAGAAAAAGTTCGTCTGTCTGGGGCTTGTTATAACCTTATGACTAAATAATTAATGAATATCAGGAACACTTACCTTCATTCCATAGCTCTACCTAGATACATTCAGGGTTAAAATTCAGTGGACTAGTACACTTCAATGACCTACTAGTCACGCATCTTTGTTCCACCTCCTTAAAGACACATAGCACAAAAATCTATTGAACAGACAATGACCAGTATTTATAGGTCTTTCAAATGAAAAGATAAAAATTATACATACGGAGAGAGGAAGAAGAGGAGCCGTGCCAGAATTAGAGGCAAGTTAGGCATGAAGAAAAGTCTAAGGAAGGAATGTTTCCAAGGAGCTGCTAGTGAAGCAACAAATGACAAGCAGCAAACAGTTGAAACATTCATCTTCTCAGCTGAATATCTGTACTGGTAACTCAAGCCAAAGCACCCTAAATCACTGCCTTCCACGTGGAGCACCTAGGGAAGATGCAGAAGGGAAATGCCTGCACTTCTCCAGCCACCAAGAGCTAAGAAGATAGTTTAGTTTCCATGGGCTTACTGCAACAAGCCTGTCCATTTTGCTTCTTGCCTTCCAGAAAGGTGATATTAATCAGAACAATTAACATTTGTGATAAAGTACTCATCACATACTGGTAGAGCCAAGACTTTGTAAAGGTTGTATTTGCAGTCTTCTTACTTTGGAGTGGGTTGACAGTATCCTTCTTGCAGAAAAAAATACAAACACTGTTTTTTTTTAACAAATAGTTCAATATCAGTTTTCCAAATTTGATGTGGTTAAGATAGATTAAGAAGCCAATCAATTGCAACCACTTTCCTCCAGGAAAGGTTTATCCCCATCGAAGCAGTCTTTCTCTGGCAAGCCATTTCATCTGCTTCTTAACACTTATAGACCCTCTTTTCAGCAATAAATTACTGCCAGATACTCCAAGTTAAAATTGCTATACCATAAGCACTTGAAGATTGAATTGGAAGCCCCCAAACCAATATTAGAGTGACCCAAGTACAATTCTCTATTTAGTCTCCTGAGAAGAATACCTGGCATTCAAGATAGCAAAAAATAGTTAAACTGGTACTCCACTAGCTGTTCTGCAGCAACAAAGATGAAAAAATGAGAGATCTAGCTCAAAACCAGAAGTTTAATATCTTTCAGGAGGACTAATACAGAGTTATTTCACCAATATTTTTTCCAAGTATAATATTTTCATATTTGTTCTGTTTGTTTTAAATACACACAGGAAGAGTAAAATCAAAGAGTCAGTGCACAATCACACATCATCCATCAGAAGTAGGATACTGTTTGTACCTTTTGTATGATGTTCTTGTTGCAGAAGGAGTTCTCTCAAAGAGTCAATATTGTCAAACTCTTGGGCATTTTTCAGAAAATCTTCAACTTGGTCAATTTTAACAGCAAACTGCATTAAGAAAACAAAGGGTAGGAAGAAGTACAGTATAATTTTCTTTTGCAAAACTCTATAGTATCTATGTTATAGGGAAAGTTCATGAGGATTTGTAAATTCCTGAGAAAACTGACTGCTAGATACAGATTCTTTGTGGCCTCTATGCATCTTCTGTTTCTTTGAGGTTCTCATCGACTGAGAGAATCCAAATTTCAGTTGACTTACTCTGTAGCTACAGTTTGTCACTTTACGAGTCATCTTTCCTATATAGCCTTCAGACCTACTGAAAATACATTCTTATGGAAGAATCTGATAATTTCAAAGCCTTTGGTAAAATAATTTAACATGAATGAAGCTTTAGGTTTCCTTCCCATAACTTCTTCCAACTGTTAAAGTATAGCCAGAAAACAAACCAAAACAAACACTTAAGGGCAACATCAGACACAGATACCATCTTCAAAGCAATCTTTCAAAGGCAGAATGAGTAGGAAATTTAAGATAACTAATATTATGGTAAACACAGTAATTAATTATAGTAGGGAAACAGCATTTCTGTAAGAAAGAATGAGATTAGGCTACTCCTTTACAGCTCATTTTTCCATGGGTTCCATATTTTAAATATTGAAACATGCTGTGTTTCAGGGAGATCTGGAGCAGATTTCACAATCTGCTGAGATTCTTAAAACTAAAATTGGAATTCTTTATTTGGCTTCCAGCTTTCCAGGTGCAATTCCAAGTGTGAGTAATTCAGAGAGATTTGAGACACATATTGCATTTCTTCTTCCCTTCTGTATATAATGAGTGTGATCAGTGATGTGTTCTGGCTGCTGCATTTTCTTTTAATGACATAAGCCTGTTGCAGGGGCAATTCAGCTTGTCACTTAAGGACTTAGTCTGCACTAAGTCAAACTTTGATAGTACAGAATTTATCATGGTGATACTTATGCAATCTCTCCACTAATTTCTTTGTATAATACACATCACCAGGACACAGTAATTAGTAGATTGTTGCCCTTGGAGTTCTTAGGTCAGTTAGCAGTAGAATGGTTGCTTCTGTAATTTATAGTGGCAGTGGGCTATTGCAGAAACAAAATTATCAGGGAGAATTATTGAAGTCTTCAAAGCTCTGGGGATGCGGGGAGAATTGAATGTGAGGCTACACAGAGTGAACACACACCTGCAGGGCATGGAACCCCCCTCTGCTTGAGCTCCCTGTTTATCAGTGAATTAGCATAAGAGATACAGATAAATGGGTAAACAGAGAAAGACAACACTGAAATCTGTCTCTGGGCTAACACAATTGAGCTTTTGAGCACATCTGCACACAGAAGTCTCAGGTAAAGGACTGGAAAGTTAGACTAATATTTAGTTTGAATAATTACAATAGCTGTATGGATATTTCAATGTAAAACCTTCAGTGGCTAATCTTCAGTAAGCATTAGTGAAGGCATCTGAGAAGGTAGCTTTTTTACCACCAAATAATTTGAATCATAAAGAATGAAAGATATTCTGCAGAATGTCCATAGTCACTGAATTACATATTATAGGTTTTGGCCCAGTTCTGTTTTTCACTGTCATTTTCTGTCAAGTACAAATTTTGGAAACATCATGACAAAAGTATCTCTTAAAGTCTACATTGTTTTTTTGTTCAGTTGCATCCTGAACTATCCAGAAGGCACAAAAGGAAGGATGCATCTAGAGATTTTTATTTTCTTAATTGCTTCAGCCTTTAAGAATGCAATGAACATGTATAACAGAGTAAAATTACAGTGGACAGAGTACCTGTAAGATGTGGAAGGTTTCAAATTAAGACTCATTTGAATTGAATACAAACCTCCAAAGCACTTTCAAAGAACACTGAAGTAAGTTCCAGAAGTGACTGTCTCTTCTCTAACATAATTATGAGGCCATCCCATGCATCCCCAAGGGTCTCTGCCATGGCATCATAAACTTGACTCTTTTCTTTGTTCTCCTCTGCAGCCTTGTCTGCTTCATGCAACAGGTCCCATACCTGATCTTCCAAAGCCTGAGAAGAAAAAAAAAAGAAGAAATAAGTAAGCAGAAACCAAAACACTGTTCTGATAATGATATCAGGCTGCTTTTTCAGTGAGTCTAATAAACAAGTCTCCTGCTCCTGCTTCACTTCCATATCCTAGTGACAGGAGCATAGCTGTTCCTGCATGTTTCATTGCAAGCTTCGGAATTTCATCTGCACTTCAGAGGCAATATTTTTACGAAATTTCATTTAAAAACAAGTGTTAAGAGAATTTATCATTCTATCTGTAATATTTAGATTCAAATTAGTTTACATCTCCTTAAACACAGATCTTCCTGGAAGTGGTAGAAATGCAGATATTTTGGATCTTCTTTCATATTCCTTCCCATTACAAGCTTTATTATATTACTTACCCATAAGCCTCCAACGACTTCAAAGCAATCCAGACAAGAGTAGCTTGAACATATGCATGTATTCTCCAGAAAAACACAACATTTATGCAATGTTTCGAGTTTGGCTCTCCGTATTGCCCAAGCCGGCCAGCAAATAATACTACTCTATTGTCAAGAAAATCATTCTACTGTGTTTCATTCCCTTTACTAATCTCACCATGGGAAAGAAAACTGCTGGGCCATTTGCAGCTAATTTTTAAAATCTTCAGTGTGCCAGAAAAACTGGTTAGCATTTGTTCTATACTCTTTTTTTTCCCCCCCATCTCAGGTTTTATCATGAGCATGAATTAATACAGTGTCAATTTCTGCTGTTATTACAGGTGTTATCACATGAATGTGTAATGGGAAAATAAAACTATATTAGGCAAATTAAAATCTGTGATAACTCATACTCATGACACAGACTCTAATAAAGGCTAAAGAATTTGAAAACTTCAAATTCTCCAGACAGATACAACAGAAAAGAGGAAACTGCAGAAAGCTTTATTGTTCTAAACATAGAACTATAACCTCCAGTACTCCCTAGACCTTATATACTACATAAAGGGGTTGGCTTGAACTAAAGAGGCTCATCAGTCATCTCTAAAAACAGTACTGTTAGAACAATACAAACTATGGAGTTCTTGCTTTTTTCTTTGAAAAAAAAAAATAATTAAATTATTTTAACTTTACAGACAGCAAACTATGAAAACAAACAGTGGTAAAATTAACAGGCATAAGAGCAGCTCCAACAAATCCATCTTTTTTTACAGTATATAGGAAAGTCATTATCAGCAACATGAATGCAGGCTTATTGTTTGGTGACAAACACATCAAAAAGGGCATCTGATGAAAAGCCAGTGCTCTAGAGAACAATACACACTCCATTTGATTTTCTGAATACCAGCAATGGGAACTGTTGCTTTCTAATCCTTAAACAAAACCAATTATTTTTGTTCTGTTGAATCCCCACCCTGACTGCCTCGGAATGTAAGAAAAGCTCAAATCTCCCAAATGCTACCTGTTATGTATTTATGTAGAAATCTAATTAACATTTCTTAAAATGATGCTTTGACTTCAAATGAGGTAATTTGCATGCTGTAGATACTGTCACTCTGATGTAACAATTGAAAGCAACTGTTTTATATCTCCACTATGCCACAATGAGACAAGAATCAGATCAGGAAAAACAGTTGTCCTTGGGAATCTAATGCAAAGTACTCCAGTCAACTTTTATTCAAGAACAGTTATCTAGCTGACAAGGCACCTAAGGGTTGCTGCAGGTGTTCTTCTAGTCTTACATGCAGCAGTCAGAATCCTTATTACTGGAAATAAAAAAACAGCAGCACTGACTCATGATAACTTTTAAACTGCAGGGATTATATGGTTATACAATTAATAAAATTTAAAACCCAGCTTCATCAAAACAATGATAATGATAAGTTAATGAAAAGAGCTCATTAAAATTTTAAATTAAAATCCATCTTTCACTGCAATCTTTAACACAGTTCTTTCAACTCTCTCTCCGTTTTTCTGTTATAGGTTTGCATCATTATTTCTCAATTATTTTATACTATCAAAGCTGTCCATGTAATACTGGATTTTCCTGAATATATGCATAATTTCTTCAGAGCCAACAAAACCTTGGTTCTTTGTCCATCATCAGAAAAATAACTAACTGCCAGGGGCTACCTGTGCTGGATGAATCCTGGCTTATAGATCTAAAGGAAGTTTGTTTTGTTTCCTAGCACCAGAATAAAAGATCCTGTTAAAGTCTCGTAGAAGCTTTAAAGCCAAACAACAAATTACCTCCTATGTGGGTTTTTGATTCTTTCATTTTGATTCAACTTGTACAATCTTTTTGTATGAAGTGCAAGTTCATGTCAGAATTCAAATACTAAACAAGTCACTTTCATGCAGCATTCAAGTTTTCGTCATTTGGACTGTTCTAAAATTTGATGAGAAGACTGTAAACTGGTGAGGATACTTGCTTCTCTGGGCAACTACCTACCCTCAACAGACAAAGCATAAACCGAACTCATAGTTTTAACAATTGATACCATGGGTGAGATTCCATCAGGTCACTTTTCATCTGCTTCAGAGGACTGCAAAGAGCTGGAGTCCCCAAGCCCCCCAGTTTATTTCCAACTTGCAAAGTGTGGCTTTAGTGAAGAGGGAAAACTTGAGCGCGTTTCTTCAAGCCGTCCTTTGCCAGGTGAGGACAAAAACATAAAGCAGTGTGAAGCATACAGACCACTCGGCCTCAGAGACAGTTATTACTGAAAAAGCCACTTGTCCTGTTTCTTTGCTCCCTCTGCGTTTTGTTCAAGACCACTTCAGCAGATGTTCCAGCCCAGGGCTGAGATAACCCAAAGATAGCATCCATGTTATAACACACAGTTTACCCTCTTATTTAGAGGTAAGCATTTTAGTTGTGGTCTATAGGCTACAAAGTCACTTTCAAACATGCTGAGATATTTGTACACCTCTGGGGATACAAAATTCTCTCATTTCAACAACGTTATCTATAACATGTTACGTAGCTAAGATTGGCTCTAGGGAAAATAATAAACTTTCTATTGCAAGGAGCATACCAAGCCATGAACTATTCACAATATTTCTACATCTTGGTAAATCTTATACAGAGCTGCAAAAAAGTTACATTAAGTATGTGCATCTAAACTTCATGTTTCATTTCAGCATTATCTTCAACAGGAAAGATACTGATTTTTTTTATTCTTTTAAACTCAAGTCAGTTTATGCAGCAATTAAAAAAAAATGGATAAAATCCAGAATATCCTATAGCCCGATCAAGTCTGAAAAGTCAAGTCAAACTTCCTACACAGTCAAATATTCTAGAAGTGCTTACAGTACAGAAAAATTTTGTCAGGGGTACATGGAAAATGGCATTTATCTGTGTGTTGTAAACATCTGCTCACTTTTACCCCTGTCTGTACATAATCACAGCTGAGAAAAGGAAAGAGGAAACTGGAGCCAGACAAGAGAACCTGGGACAGAAGAAATGCATTTCTGCATTTCAGCAGCACCTGGTGATGGTGCAAGAGCTTCCCTCCAATTATCTCACGAAAAAAATGGATCAAAACGATGAGTTAACAATATGTTGAATACCACTGCTCATAAAGATTTACTGCTGATTGTCTTTGAACTTCTTTTTTTAAGTTAATATAGATCACAAAGATCTCATTGTATTGTAATAAATTGAAATTAACACCTCTCTTCACCTGGAAAGCTTATGAAAAAAAATTACCAGGTGGAAAAGCTGTGAGATACTTGACAGAATTGTACAACAACAATTCATAAACTGATGCTCATGGTACTGTGCAAGAATCATACTTTTATGCAAGAGTATATATTGCAAGAACTGTATTTACTGCAACAACAATAATAACCCCAACACTAAATTTACCATAATGTAGCCATCTCTAGTTTAATCAAGTCCTCTCCTGTTTCTTAATCTGTCCTTGCCAGTTTGAGCATGCTTATCCACAGTGCTGCCAGTTAGCAACAGCATTGTTTCAGGCAAAACAGTGCAGTAATGGGTAAGTCTACGCTACAGTATCTGTTCTGAGTGCAGCTAGTGAAGACACAACGAAGGTAAAAATCTAAATCACTCATTCAGTGCAGTGTCAGTAGCCTGGAACTCAGTGCAAGTGCAATATGTACTTTTCAAGTTGTTTTTACTACCTTCGCTGAGGTTATATCTTCACTAAAAGCTGAGGCCAAGCATTTCTGTCATCTGCACTGTAAATCCCTCAGTGCAGTACAGTTCAAAAAAGATCTGAGAACATTCCCATTGCAGATTACCACTTCTTGCCACAGGATGCTTGGAACTTAACTGAGCATTATTTGGCTTTGGGCACAAGAAACGTACCAGCTGCAAATGAACCAGCCTTGTTCTTGATGGACATAGACCATTTCCTTTGAAGGTTTCTAAAGGTATACATCTAGAGTCTGGCAGGCAATTTTACTGCAAGTGGTGGGTAATTGTGCTTCATGCTACTGCTGCTACACTGCTAGCTATGTCTGAGTTGGTTGTTTTACAGTGAGTTCACAGACGTCCACACAAAGTGTAAGCATAAGACGACCTGCAGTCAGAACTCAGAATATAACATACAAAACAGAAACAACATAGGTTTCCACTATCCCAATTACTACATTACCCATATGCAGCGAAATATCCAGAAGTTTTTCATTACCATAAACAATACTGTTCAACTTCTTCAGATCCCTTTCAGTTGCTCCCTTACCTTATAAATTCTGGTTGAATTGTTTCATGGTTCCACCGTCATTCAGTTATATACAGAAGAAATCATTAAGTACTGAATCCAGTTAGAGTTTAGGCATTGTCTTGAGCTTGCAAAACTATTCATTGCTCGTGACCACTTACATGTAAATATACAAGAATATCTAAAGTTACTAGTATAGTTAAAGAAGGATAATTGTAGCATATACAGCTAGAATTATTAGTCTACTTATTTGACCTAATCCACTCAGTTTAAGTGTAATTGGGTTTCCTTATTTATCCTTTCAGTGCAATTTTAATTTCAATTCGTAAACTTCAATTTCTAAACTTCAATTTAGCTAAGAAAAAATTAAAAATATATGTAGTGCAGGACACAGAGTTATATTGCAGTTCTTACCAAATTCATGCTCATTCCACAGCTGAGAGATGTTTTTCAGGCAGTATATATTATTCACAGAAGAGAAAAAAACCTGACTTCTTGGCTCTAAGGCCAAGGACCTGCCTTACTTTAACCTTTGTACAGCACATTTAAGAAATATTTAAACCCTGTCAAAGCAAATAAAGCTGTGGGGAAAAAAATAAACAAGGCATTTTTAAGGTATATTTCTGTTACTCTACAATTTTATGCAATCATTATAGGTTTTGGTTTCCTTTCTGCTATATGAAAAACCTGTCTTTCAGTAAAACTGCTAATGTTCAATTCACTCATACTTTCATGCAGAGTTTAACCTAAATGTCTCTTTATAAATATCTAGCAGCTTCTCCAAAACCAATAAAATTTTCCTGTAAAAGAAAAAAGAAAAAGCATCAGCCTCCCCCCAAAAAAGAACAAATCATCAGTAGGTGGATGGAATTTATGTTGCCATTTGAAAGACTATTTTAAAGGAAAGAAGACTGAAAATAACTTTTAAATGTGTCTGGGCTTTAGAAGACCCATGCTGGTAGACCCTGCTGAGGAAATTCAGAAGATTCTCACATGTCCTGGGAAGGTGATTTCCTACAGACCTCTCCCATCACACTACTGAAGAGCATGGAAAGAGAGGGGGAAATTCTCTTTTCCCTTTCCTGATTGCTGTACACTGAGCCTCCCTCCCTTTCCAGAGGGAAACAAAATTTGCCTTCTAGAATACACATGTAAGTCAACTCTTACGGTGTATATTCAGAAAACTTCTGGAGCACAAAGCAGAGAAGACACATAGCAACCAGAGAGCCTGAAGCAGCCAGAGACTGGCAAACTCTGGAGGAAACGAAAGACTAGATACAGGTAGAGCTTAAACTTCCTAGAGAGGATAGCATACAGCAAATGCAAATATTTCATGTACACTCAAAATTTCACGAGTAAAATAGATTTCACATTTCCTGAACTTCTTTACTGACTTGATTCTCAAAAAAATGAAAACTGCACGTCATTAAAGTTTGTATCTTTTGCTTTCTAAATCCAGTCATCATAAAATATGCTTTTCCCCCTGAAATACTATCCAATATTTCTCCTTAAAATGGCAGCAGCTCCTGAATCAATCTAATTCATAACTAATATTTGTCAACATGAATAACAGAGATGTAAATTATTAGCTATAGTACCATCAAGATTTCAGAAGTGAAAAACATCAAGAAAACAAAGATGCGTGAATTTTCATCCTCTCTTAAGGTTATACAACACCTGGGTCATCAAATTCAGTCCCTGGGGTTTTAGAAAGAATAATTTCCGACAGTCCTTTCCACAAATATTTCTTACTGCTAATCAAAATCACCTAGGATTTTTACTCCTTTTATTGCCATTGAAAAATCTATTTTGGGACACTGCTCGGACAGTTAGAAACCTTTTCCATCCTATTTCTTTTAACGATCTCCATGTGCTATATATATTCCTACGCAAGCAGTGGCCTTCAACTTCAACATTTGTTCTCCTGTGGTGTTTACCCATGCAATGTATTTATGATAACCTCAGTCCTTCTGCTGATCTAAACAAAACGTTTTCTTAGTCCTCTCTAAGAATTTAGATTATACTATTCTCTTTGTAACCTACTATGTACCTACCTTCAGCTTGGTGTCAGCTTTTTTCAGTATGGAAGACCAGAATCCTAAATTTCCACTTACGCTTCCTAATTGTCTTCAGAACAGTTGCAAGTATTGGTCCCTAGACTGTTTCCACAGCCATGAAGGTTAATAGCTGTGCCACAGTCAAGAAGTAGACTTAAGGCTGCAACACAAATACTTGCTATTCACTTTTAACTGTACCACCTTGTATATTGATTGTTAAACTTTATATTTCTGTTTTTATACTACTGGAGTTCATTCACTTCCACCTGACCATCTTCCTTTCATGACCAGGTTCAGTGCAGGTTCACCATTTCATGATGAGGTTCATGATCCAATTGCTCCCAATGAGCAATATTCTCATCAGAACTGGATCATGGATTGCTCTGGAAAGAAATCACTTTGGAAAGCTCTCTGCCTTTTCCATCTATTTCTGTCTGCCATTGTTATGCCATTGTTAGCATGAAAGGTGTTGGTCTATTCTCCCACGTAGCAAGTGAAAGGACAAGAGGAAATGGCCTCAAGTTGTGCCAGGAGAAGTTTAGATTGGATATTAGGAAAAATTTCTTCACAGAAAAGGGTTGTCAGGCACTGGAACAGGCTGCCTGGGACAATGGTGGAGCCACCATACCTGAAGGGGTTTAAAAGGTGTATAGACGAGCTTCTTAGGGACATGGTTTAGTGCCAGAGTTAGGTTATGGTTGGACTCAATGATCCTGAGAGTCTTTTCCAACCAAAATGATTCTATGATTCTATTTCCTGAAAAACAGATAGATCTTGTCAAACTGTTTGAGCAGACTCACATGTGCAGATGATGGGATCACACATTTCATCACACTTTTCCCCTTTTATTTTACAAATCGCTTCCACTACTCAGTTTTGCTTTATGATGAAAATGCAGATGAACTTTCATGCTAATTGTGCTGTTGACACTTCAATTATTAATTGTGAATAATTCAAAAGATATTAGCAAATAATTTCTTTCATAACAAACTTACTGAAAAAATAAGCATTATGAAAATATTTCTACTTGAAAAAACTGAAAGACTTCTTTAGAAGATATGAAATTAAAAAAATGAGCATATTATCACTTTTTAAAGAATGTAATTTTCTAATTTGTTTTTCTTGGATATTAGCATATAAATTACTATTTTGCAATTTATGCTCTGTGAATTGAAGTAAATAACATAATTAAGAGCAATCTTCAGGTTCATGAGCTAAATTAATATCAGTGCTGGTTTTAAGCTTGAGTTTATAGGCTACATCTATTTCTGTTTTGTAATGGTTCTGCCAGCATCTCTTTCATGATAAAAAGCGGAACTTTGGAAGCAAACTAAGAATGCCATGGTTTGTCCTAGTGGGGATTTTAACACGGTCATAGCCAAAAGTACGGTAGCACATGCACACACACAGTCTGGTTTTTGTTTCCTCCTGCAAGCTTTGTCTCTCAAGATTTTCTGGTTTTGATTCCTCTCACTTTTTCTTTTGAAAAATGTAAAGAATGAGTTATCAAAACATATATATATATATACATATGTACACATATATTTACATTATATTTACATTTTCACAATGCATAAACCTGCTGAAGGTCATCTAAAAAAAGGATTAGGGAAATGCTGGGAAGGAGACTTTCATGACATCATGGAGGTTGATGTTTTCAACAAAACTGTTGCTGCAGATGTGATCTAATTCAGCAAAACAGAAACTGAATTTATTATTTTAGATGCAGGACATATTAACAAATGTTAAGTGGAAAAAATTACTAGAATCAATACTTCAAAGACAGAGTCATTCTTGTAAAAACTTTTGAGGAGTGGATATAGTAACTTAAGCCTGAATAATTATTGACAAGTGTTAACAGCTTACTATATGACAAAAAGGTTCATGTCTGAAAAATGCATCTCAGTACAAATTATAATGATATTGCAGTCCTGTATTATTGCAGCTCTTAAAATGCTGAGAAAAAAAAATAGTCATACTTACCTAAAATCTTCCTGTCTCAAGCAGTATTTAATGTTATGGTATCATCCTTACTGTAATTTACATCAATTATATTCAATGAAAATGTGCCTGGAATATCTACTTCACACTTACAAAGAGCTTGCTTGTGTTTACAGCTGTTATAACCTAACCAAACTTCTCATAACATTGCAGAATTAAAAAAAAAACTCGACATTCCGTATATTGAACAGTTACCAAGGATTATAGGAATTTTTCACTTGACAGTAATGTATAAAGTGGGAAAAACTGTGTCAGTTCACTTTTACTGCTGTTGCCAGAAAAATAGTAATTAACACTGAGCATATTTTTTCAGTGCAAAGGCCTAACTCTGATCTGTTACACTGACAAAGGTTGAACATATTTTTTTCTACGTAGAGTTTAACCTAACAACCACATTGCAACAGGAAGCCCCCACAGCGATGTCAGCTGTGGTATATAAACTATAATTACTAGGTGTATTATTGTGTGGTTTTATCACATCTTACCTTAAGTTTAGCTAGGAGGAATTCATGATCTTGCAGTAATTTTTTAGTCTCATCTTGATTGCTGCCAATTTCTAATAAATTTGGTGTTGATTCAGCCAGCTGAAGCTTCACCCATTTTCCACACTGTAATAAGTAAAAAGGAACAGCCTTCAGAAAACACAGGCTTTCCTTCATGTATTTATTCACACAGACTCTCAGGTCACACATGCTTTCCACAGTCACAGAAGCTCAGGGACCCATAAACATGTATTCAATTGCAGAATGAAGACACAGAAGATGAAATACAAACATCCCACATTTGAAACAGGTATCAAAATCCCAGACTCTAGTCTTATCCAATAGCTACTGCGATTTTGTTTTTGCCTGTTAAGAGTAAGATTATCACAATGAGCCAAAAAGGTTTGTCCAGCTCATCTCCCCTTTCAGCTGCAGATTGCAGAGATAGTTAAGGAAACTGGGTGGGTGGACAGAAGGTACAAAACCATCACAACAGATGCAAAAACCATAGCTGCAAATCTTATTTCCACCACACAGATCCAGCATACTTGCAAACCGAATATAGAGATTGCACAGCTAGTAGCAGGGCCACTTAATACTTTGTGGAATAGGAACCTGAACAGCAATCTCCTATTGTGTCCTGGAGGAGGCACAAAGAAAGGAAGCCTGGCAGCCACCCCAAAGAGCTTGTTCTTTCTGTGCTGCAGAACTGCTGCAGTCTGAGCAGCATAACTTGGAGAGGATGGTGATAAAGAACGAAGCATGGATGCCAATGGAGACAAGCACAGTTCCCACAGCACATGGGGGAAAAAAAATAAATGTCTGCACTCTAAACTTAAGTCTCCTTGCGACAAAATTCAACCCCTGTGGCAACAGGCAGTCTCCTCAGGGGGCTGATAAGAGGGAACCTTCCCACCAGCATAACTGAGGTAACCCCATCCTAAATAATCACCCTAAATCAGCGACAGCCCTATTCATTATCACCTTAGTCTGCATTACAGACATACTCTAGTGGCTGAGGCTGTTCTCCAAGTTGACTGGAGAATGAAGAGTCAAACTGCCAATAAACTCCAGCTGGGATTCAGTACCTCAGCATCCAGCTTTACTTCCCATGACAAATTTTGTGCAAGCTGTTAGGTGCGGATTCCAGCTCACAGAACAGGCCTTTAGGTGCTCATAAGCACAGTTACATACACACAAAGGCTTCTATTAGAACACATGGGAATATGAACTCACAGCTTTCAAAAACAGCCACTCATTATCAGGTTTAGGTGCTTTTTTCCCCCTAGCAAATGCTAGAAGAAAAGGCACATAATCTGCATTTTTGGAGATGGTAGACTACTTATGCAAAATTTTTGCTGAGCATAACTTAAAAATAACATCTGAAGAGTCTCAACTATGATTAAAGGTAACATCATGTTTATCAACAAATTTTCATGGCACTCAGCATTTATCGCTTAATTTTTAAACAGATTAAGAAGAATTCCTTGCCTCTAAGAGCCTAAATATTTTGGCCAAATTACTTACTATATTTTAAAAACAAACCAATCAACCACAAACACACACATACACATACACACAAACAGAAGCTGTGAACATGAACAAGTGTTAACTTCCAAGGAAGCTCTATTAGATATTAACTAATTAAATGACCTTGCCTTATCATTTTATGTTATTTAGCTTCTCATTTGTGCGGAACTTCTAAAAGAAGCACTGATCACGGAGTAGCAGAAAGCCAAGAACAGCTCTGCAGCAGTTTCTGCCTTACCTTAAGCACAGCTATCACAATGCTGGCTTCCCCAGCCTGAACAGCAACTGAACTGACTGTTGTTGTCGAAAGCTTCTGCTCCGAACTGGCTTCATTTGACATGGTGTTTCAAAACGCAGCTTCATACACTAAAGCAGACTTAAAACGCTCTTGCAGGGTCCACTGTTCATTTCAGAAAGCGAGAGAGTTGCTTGGATTCATTCACTGAAACAGCTCAGATAACACTGATTACTCTGCCAAAAAGGAAAGAACAGGAGGTTAAAAATAGACAACGCCATTGAGTTTATCATTCTTGAGAGATATTTGACACACCCCTAGTTTGGTAGCATTAAGCTGCCTGTTCTTTTTTGTCACTATCTGAAGTGTGAAGGTCTTCTATGAACATCACCTGACATCGGCTAACCAAAGGAAAGAAGATTCTCAATTTAAAACAGCTAGAAAAAAATGTACTATTGAGTATATAGAGATAAATCCAGTGTTTTGAGTTTCCAAAACATGCAGCTATATAGACTATATTTTCATACACTACAAGTAATATATTTTCTTGTTTACCAGTTACTGAATATATTTGGTTAATATAAATCTTTCACTGACTCAAAGTATTTAAACAGGATGAACATTTGTATATAAATCAGATACTGAATCAAAACAGACACGGGGTTTTTAATCAAAAAATATTTAAAAGTATAGTGATCACAGCAACCAGAGAAGGAAACCAAGTACGTCGTGTGAATTCTTAGGGAGTGTTTTATTCCTGTCTGAGATTGAGATAATTTACCTGCTTTTCAATTTAATCATAAATTGTTTATATAGTCTTCATTTTGTTCTAAATGAGCTTAGGGAAGACGTCTCTAATAATTGTTTAAACTCCACTTAAGTCTTTTATTCAGTGCAGGGAAATGAATAGACATGTTTAAATCACAGTATTGGTTTGGCATATTAATTCTCTTGCCAGAAGCACAGAGCATGCCACAAGCAGCCTACAGAAAGAAACAGCAGCTGCTGGGTTTCCTTCCACAGAACAGCTGAGAAAGTGACACTGGTGGTTAGGTTTGCAGGTCACTCTGGAAACACAATTCCACCCCAGAAACTACACGCATAACTCTCCTCTAAGCATCTGCTTGCTTGATTTGTTTAAAAATATGGAACATTTAGATACATCTTAATATAAACAGGATTTGCTAACTGCAAACCAGAACAGATGCACCTGCAATTAAATCAGGATCTGGAAATTAATTTAAAATATTTTGGACTGGAAGAAGCTTAGGGTATTTACAGGAAATCTGAACAGATGTGTCAAGGTCTGTGATTTTCTGTTTGTTCATTTCTGCCCCTCTCCAACTGTTGGCAGACTATAATCTTAATCTGATCGATTATAATCTTAATCTGATCACCATCTTCAGACCACGAGTTTCAAATGGGGTATTGCTGTAGTGGTTTGTGTTGAACTAAATGTTCTTAGCAAATCAAAACAGCTTTCCTATCTCTTGTGCCAAACAGAGCCATGAATGCTCAAGTTGCCAACAAGAGAAAAAATATCACATAAATTTCAAAAACTCCTTGTGACACCTGTGAGAGGCCTGTGAACCCTTGCCACTAAAATATTATATAGACATTCATGAGACTTGTGCGTTATTTGTGTAATAGCTATGGCAGAACAAAATGTTTGAAGTTTAATGGCCACACAAAACCCAGAGAGTTGAAGTCCTGAAAAAAAACCTCAAAGGTGAAACAGAAGAGAGCACCCTATTGTGGTTTGAACAGAAGAGAGATCCATTGTACAAACCTGCTAAAAACTCAAGATTCGCAAAATCATTCCAGAAGACAAGTGACACTGGATTTTTTCACCCTGTTGGCAGAACTGAAAACAAAATGGACTTGACCACTGAAAAAACTGATTAGGAAAAAACAGTCTGACCTCTTGTTAGTCTTATAAAAGGAGTTACAAACCAATTTCAGTGCTATGTCCAAGTGTGTCCTTGAGTTTCTGTTCCCTCAGAAGCACATTTTAAGTGAATTTTCCCACAGCATAAGTTGAGCTAATCCATCTTCTCACTAAAGAAGACAGACATAAGAGCTGTCTTTCACTCAGGTTAAGTGAGAAATCATTTTTCATAGCGCTAGCAGCTGGAAATCATGGAAAAACACCATACTCAAAAAGTTGACCATAAGGAAGTTTCAAAACGTCTGATAGCACATGGATATTCTACTTCTTCAGCTTATGCTAAACAAATAAGATAGAGACAGGAAAACGTCAGAGTAGCAGGCAAATAAAAAGTATTAAGGAATCAAAAGAGATGATCTAGTATAATCCTGGGAGAAAAAGCTGAGGGTTTTGGCATAGCATGATGATCCATTTCAGCTGTGTCCAGGGAAATAAAATTTAACAAGCACGCCTTTCTCAGTCTTGTTTACTTACTTATCTGTCATCTGTTCCTCTGAAACAAACAAAGAAAAATCCCGCTAGAAGCCAGGAACAGGCAGGCTATCTGTATCAGTAGAGAGAAATATTTTCCCTTTGCTACTGCTGTGTGAAAGACAAGAGTAAGAATGGCAAGAGGAAACTAACATTCACCAGCTGTCCATGAGAAACAATGAAACTGAACAAATGAACAAAGGAAACAATCTCAGGAAGACAGAAAACAGATCAGCTCTCTCTAGTGTAAATAATGTCAAGTATTTTCTGTAACAACTATGTAAAAAGGATTTGAGAGGTAAACATGATAAAAATCACTTCATTTTCAGCATGGAGTGTGTCTCATCAGCACCTTTTTCTCTCATGTGGCAAGGGAAGCTCACTAATCACAGTTTTGCCAGTTATGCATAGGAAACAGACCTGTCTTTCTTGGAGATAACTCGCTTTTTGTTCAGAGCTTTGGAGCTGCCAATGCTCTATGAAGATGCCTCCGGGAGAGAAAAAATTCACTCCCTACAGCCTCAAACACATGGGGGCCTTCACTGTGACTGGTTTGTAAATGTTATGGGTCTCCTCTTCTTGCCTTGTCTCGTACCTGGGATAATAGGTGTACACAGCAAGGGAGAGGATGTAGAACAAGAGAAGGAAGCAGCCCTCAAATTGATGGGTTCCGTGTGGCTTGAGAAAACACTGCTTCCCTCTGGCAGCCCCACCGGAATGAGGGACAAAGATGTCAAACCTCTCCCAGTCTCTGGTTGCTGCTTTTTTGCTGGCTTCTACCATCTTACCTTTCGAGTAGGCACCATTTTCAGGTATCAGGAATAACAGCATGAGAGCAAGCAGTCTGCAAGTGTCCCTAGGTGCATAAAGAGGGGACTGTGCAGCCATGGAGGTCACATATAAAGGTGAGGGTTGAACGGGAGATAGGTTTTTCTCCTGGAAGAGGATCCTCTTTGCCCTATAGGGCAAATAAGTTTCTAGGATGAGAAACTGGTTGAAAGCCTAATCAAGTTTTGTCATGCTAAAAAGTCAAACCCAAGTAGGATAATAACCACCCTGGCAGCAGTAGCCAGCAAGGGAGGAAAGCGGGAAACAGAGCTGCCTCCTCTCAGAGGTCAAAACAGACACGAATGGCACATGGCGAACAGCAACTTGTAATATCACCTCTTTCTTAACGCCTAATTAGAAAGAAGTGTGTCTTGCAGAGAACCACACTATGAAAGCTGTCAGAACGCAGAAGGAAACCGAGGCACTCACAGACATTACCTTTTACCCAGGACTATGAGATTCGGACACAGGCCACGGCTGAGGGAAGCCCGTCTTCCCACAGCCACCCAAGGGCCACCCAACCCAGCCTCGCTCCCCTCACATCAGTGAGGAGTTTCTGCTGCCAAAGCAGCAGGTACACTGAGAGGGGAGGAAACCCTCCCCGCTCCCAAAACCAAGGTTATTGTTACCTGCAGGAGGGAGGGAAAGGGCCAGCCAGGGTAAGTCAGATTAACTTCAGGCAGGTAACAGCTGAAGCACTGGCAGAACCTGTTTCCCTGTCACCTTAGAGTCTATGAGCTTAAGAAAAGGCAGCTCTAATTTAGCCCAGGACCCTGGTGGCCCCAAAAAGGGGGTTGTGCTATGTTTGCCACTGTGGAAAGAGAAGGCACAGAAGTTCAAGTAAAGGGCTAGGAAACAGCTGTGAAAGAGTGCTCAAGGGGTAAAAGACACCACGCTCCAACACAGCAAAAAATTGTAAGAACTAATCACGGTCCATGTTGCATGGATTATTGTTTCATAGGTCCCAGATTAGTTTTATTTAAAAACTTACAAGCATAATGAAGCATTATATCTTGTATCTTTCCATTCTTTCTGTGCATCACCCCAACAAAACCCCTTCTACTCTTGATCTTCCACTGCCAGTCCTGGAGACACTTTATATTACCCTAAGAAAAGAGCAAGAAAAAGCTACCCAAGAAGCATCATCATGCAAAGCAAAGACCAAAACCTAAGGTATCCTGGTTCTTCCCTGTAACACTGAGTATGTCTCCACGAAAGAAAAAACACACAGCGCTTTTAACTGTAAAACCAACAGTATAACAACGATCAAGATACTGGCAAACAGTTTAACGTTGCTAATTCTGTGCAGTGGTACGAACTAAATCACTATTTGTTTGCTTCCAAGGACAACAATATTTAAAAAAACCCCATACAGTAAACAGACCTGGGAAGCAATGATAGCTGATACATTTCAGTCCACTGGTCACTAATTTTTTATGTCCCACTCTTTTGCTCCAAAGCATTCTCTTCCCTATACCCCTCTTTTGGATACTAGAGGATTTTCAAAAAGTCTACATGCTGTTTGTACCTAGAACTTGTCAAAATAGTTCCTAAATCCCTATTATTTATTAAATGATATAAAAGATCCACCAAATTTAACTAGGGCTTATAACCATATGTTATATTGCTTCAGCCTCCACTCTTATTTTAAGAAAGCTCATATAGCCTTTAAATTTAGAACTCCAGGTTCTAAATGTTATATAAACAGAGACTGTTCTTTCTAGCATCTGTTATTTTAAAAATTGTCTTCTTATTCTTTACCAGGCTTATACACAGGGTAAAGAGGAATGTTGACACATAGGCACTGCTTACATTTTTATTCACTAGGCATCATGTGTCTTGAATTCCTGAAGAGTGTACAATCGCCCTGACTGTTTTCAAATATACAGAAGTAATAAACCAAGCTTGACAGTAACCTGCTCATCTGACATGCTTTCTTCTTATTTTGTTATCTTAGCATGTGACTCAAGAAGGGCAGCATAGAAAACTGAGGTGTTGGGGTCTCCACTCAAGAACCCCTGCAGGAATCAGGTTTCTCATTCTGAGATTGTGATAAAACATTGGTGCTTTCAGAAAGAACCTCCTTTACTTATTAAATGTAACACCATGAAAAAAAATATTTGTTTAGATTCTTTACTGGCAGACAAGATAGAGGAGATTTCATACAACAAACTGGAGGAAAATGACAAAAAAAGCACCTTGGGTAAAGGAAGAAAAAGAGAGGGAGAGAGGAGCACAAGTCCCTGTGATAATTCTGAAACCATTGACAGCTTTGACTGATTAACAGAAGTACCTCTAAGCCAACTGATCTGAACAGATGTCCCCAAATCCAAACACATTAATTACTTAGTATCATTTTTCTTTGCAAGTTTAATTTTATTTTGCTGTCACAACCAGCAAAAAACCCAAGTTGAATTTGTACCTTAAAGTGACTGCTCCAGCAGGAAGGACTGGAAGAAAAAAGTGAACCAATGACTCTTCAAGTGTAAATAAAATGGCAAAACATAAACAATGAAGATTTTAACTGTTGAATACGGTGGAAAGATCAAATAAAACAGAAAACAATACACAAGTGTGAAGCACAAAGTGATCGCATCTTATTCTCTCTCATACTAAGTGAAGAGACCAGCGTGCCCTCTGAAGTTTACAGAAGAAACAGCAGGGAAGCTTTCTCCAGTTTGCTCAGAATCAGCTGGAGAGTGGACTTACCCGATCTGCACCCCCGGGGAAGCTCAGCATTTCTGTCTCACTGGGTCTTGTCCAACACAAATGCTGCACAATCCTTGGAGCTGCACTCCCATGAGCACAAGTGAGGCAGCTCTAACAGCTCACAGGTGGCATGTACGCTAGTCAGCCCAATTGCAAGCTCGTCAAAGAAAAAGGGGGCCCACTGTATTCAGCTCTGTCAGGAGAATGAAGAGACATTAGGTAGTTCATTAGTCCGTGGTTCAGGCTCCATCAGGAGCAGCAGAAAGAGAACAGTTTACTACACAGGATTAGTATGTTCCCTTGCCCATGCATGTAAGGAAAGCTAAAGGGACTTTTGTTACTAAATTCCTTGGGAGCATTTGAAATTCCTTCCTGATGTGGTGTGTTAGCACAGTGGAGCATGCACTCTGCACCAAATATAGATGTGAGACAGGCTGCGCTTTCTCCCTGTGAAGAAGGAAGACTAAGATGCAGATTGCAACCTACATCCAAGTCTCAAGGCAGCTGCAAACTGTCCCACTAAGAAGGTAACTACAATGTTAGTTTTGCTCCATGTCACTGATTTCCGTGTTTAACTTACATTTACAATCTAGCTGTATTAAAAGACTGTTTTTCTTTAATTATTTTTCAATGTTTGTACATGAATACCTGTCTGTATTAAACTTGTGAAAGAAAAATGTCAGTTAAAAATCACATGGATAGTTCAAAGAGACAGTTACATCAGTTTAACTGGGATCTTAAGACCAGCTTTTAGGAGTGAAGCATCGCTGTTCAATCTTATCAGAAGTAATTAGCCAGCAATGATGCAAAAAGATGAGTCATTCATTGAACAGGAGACTAATTAAATATATATAATCATGCTAACTACACCAAAACATTAAAGCCATATTGTTGCTATTGTTTTGAAGAGTAGATTCAAATGGACAAATTTCAGAAAGCTAAATTTAGAACAAGTTAGAACTAAGTTGCACAGCCACATTTCTAATAGCACATTACTTCAGACATCTAATACCGGGGACAGTTTATCCAGAAAAGAAAAATTCAGCATTGAAGTAGAATTTTAGGTGCTAATGAACCACAAGACTTTATAATCCTTTTAAAAAGTCATTTATCAGTAGAGCTATAAATAGCAGTGCTTTGTTTTGTTTTAAAAAGATAACTCCATCTTGTATAACCCTGCTGCTTGAAGGTTCACACTGCTCAGCATTCCTTTGTATGTACGTTCTGGTCACAAATTTCCCTCTTCCAGATTGGCAAGCACATACTAGGTCCTGCCTGTCCCTTTCACATAACTGCTGGATTGTGTGACATACTTAGAAGATGTTAAAAAGCAGGAAGTATTGATTGCCCCCAGCCCCACCCCTTTGCCTATTTGTCTGGAACTGGATCGTTTAACAGGTGTGTGCTCACTGTTGACACCCAATTTAACAGGGCTGTGACTACAGGATGTGAGGACATTCCCTCGCTGTTCCCAGTGACCCTTCTCACTCTACCGAGGATGGCATGTAACACTTCAAAATTCAAGTCCCACATAAATTTCGGAAGCATTGCCTATAATTAACAAACAAACAAACCTCAGAAACCCAAACAATACTTTTTTTTTTTTTTTTTTTCCCCTTCAATACTGTTTCAGAACTAACTGAAGAGCAGTTAAGATGGATTTACATGCTTCAGAGCCACTGTTTGCCATCCATAGCAAAAACTCCTGCTGCTGTACAATTGCCAAAAATATGCGATTTGTTTCTTGTTCTGGGCCTGGGTGCTTCAGATTCTGTTTGAAACAGGAAAAAGGGCACTTGACCCTTTCTAGGCAAGGACACCATGTCAGGGTATTGAAAGAGCTCTGCATTGTTAAAGATGTTGTTACTGATATGTCTTTAGTTAGGTATAAGCTGAGTTTGCTGAAAGGTGCCACATGCATTGTGTTGGATCAATTTAAATCACATTTGGATTTGAGCTTCCAGATGAGTTTTATTCTAAAAACTAAACTGTATGTGACAAAATGAGGACCCTGACTAATATTCTGTGAATGAACACAGGGGTTCACTTTAACACTGCAGTATTGCAGCAAAACAAATCACTAAATTGACTGTCTGACCTTGCTGTTGGTGTTAGAGCTGCAAGTTATAGGTTTTATCTATGACCCTTTTACAGATACACATTTATTGAGAGCCATCAGCATCATTGCCAATCACGAACATAAAACAGTTGCTCAAATATATATTTTCCAAGAGGTTTATCTGTCACAGAGCATCCAGTTAGCATGTCCAGGATCCTTTTGCCAGGACAGAGGCATTTTCCTGTGAATTGTGGAATGACTTTTTACCACTTTTTCCAATTTCTCAAACTAGCTGCTTCTGAAGTATCAGTCCTCAGTGAATTCTGCAGTCAGCTGCTTTGATTAATGATCCCCATTGCTTAATTACCTTACATTTCACACTTGAAAACAGTTTGCCCAGGACTATAATCACCATCTTTGTTTGAAAAAGGATACAAATTTAGTTTAATTATATGGTTGATACAAGATTTTCTGGTATAATCTCTTGTGATATTCCTCACAGTGCAGAGACAAAAGGCAGGCAAGCACTACAGCTGACATTTGCAGTCAGGCACAAAGATGCACTGGGGACCCTCTATATGTAGTGGGTGAGTGTGGGAGAAAGGAAACATCAAATCAAGTACAACTGTAAACTTCTTGCATTTTTAAAAGTGCATAGAGGTTCTTTTTTTTGTTTTTAACCTTAACAGGATTTCAATATTAGAATGCTTGAGGCAGAGTCCCACAGGATATTTTCTCAGACACCACATTAATTTGCCTGAATGGTATGGCTTGAGAACAGTACCATGTCCTGACTGGCAACAATTACATTGGTGGAGTGCTGAGGTAAAACTCACATAATGCAAAACAACTTTCAAATTAAGGGTTTGACTGGTGACATTAAAAATACACTGACATTATTACAGAAGGTTTGCAGAAGATATCACAGCATCACTGGCTGTGCCGTAGGTTTTGCTCCAGTTGTTCTCACCCCCTAATCTGCAAATGACCATAAATGAGGGTGTTACTCTCAAGGCATCTTGTAAGGCCCTGAGGTAAAAGGGATGTATATCAAGTAAATTTAAAATAATAATGCTAATGTATTTGCAAATCCTTAATATTTCATATTTGTCTGATTTTGCACTTGTTCTTTAAAATCATGCAATATGTTTTACAGTTCTCTTCAGATTAAAAAAAAAATCTTAATATCTAAATCTAGTGTTCCATATTGCAACTTAAGAGTATTTTTTTTTTCAGTTATACAATTACTGTGGGCTTTCTATTTATTCAGCTAAACCAAGAGAAAGTTCAATAAATAAACTATTTCACTGCCTCTATTTTTTTAACTCACAGAGCTTGAATCCAACATAAGCTGTCCAGGAGATAAAGGAAAGATTTAAAGCTGTATTTCAATAAGGAATCCTAGAACTTGGTTAAAAACTAGCAGAAACTTTTGAGGAGTCCTCTGTCATCCTTTCATTACATGAAAGTCTTTTCAGAAGGCAGAGATGGATGATGTACCATAGGTCATCCCTTGTCAGTGCAATGGGATCTGCAGTAATGACATTTTAGAACCTTGCTTTTAATGTTCCAGGAATAAAAATAGCATACAATAGTACTTCTTGGGCTGTAGAGCTTTTTTTTGTTTGTTTTTTTTTTTTTTTTTCTTTTTTTTCCCTGTTTGATCTGATATTTAGTAAATATTCCGTAACAAACCCCCTTTCTCTGAGTTACTCTTTCTTGCTGTGCTAATATTTCTTCTGTTTGCAGGATATTTGATTAGCTGCCTTCAAAAGATGAGCTTGACCTTCCCAAACTTCCTTACAGCCCACCTATTGACAATGCATGATTTTTATAAATATTTGCATCATAAATTAAACTTCTACAACTCAGCAAATTGCTTTATTACATTTCCTTGTTTTTCCATGCTTTGTTTTTGCTGACTACTGCTTTTCAGGTCCCACTATTATATATAGGAAAAAAAAACCACCACCTCAGTGTTCTAAGATGAAAATTATTTGAGCTGTGCTTTTTATATCCTCTCTGTGTGTGTGAGATTTCCATGACTATAACATCTCACCCACTCCCAAATATTACTGAGGCTTCCTTCCCAGCAACCCTGTGAAGCAGCAAATGCAGCTGTCACCCCCTCACAACACGCACACACTGGCAACCATCTCATCCTGAAAGTAAATTCTTCTTTGGAAACAATGAAGGAACTCTTTAAAATGTCTGTTGGATCACTTGTAAAGTCTTTGGCAAAAGTGTTAGCAGAGAAGACATTTCAGTGGTAGCCATGTGACAATCTCTGATAAGGTCCAGGAGACAAAGCAATACCTAGAGAAGAGGTTAACAGCTAACAGAGAACAGCAAAAAGAGCTTGGACAGCTCGCATTTCTGTCACCTGCAGAAGCAAATGTGCTGGCTTCTTCATGAATGACTAGTTCTATAGAGGTAACGCACCATGAAATGATGCTTGCACATGGCAGCTACCAAACAAATTGGCCCTTACAAGGCTCAATGAACACGTGGCTTGCTGCAGCCTTTTGATGCTGTTTCAAGCAAAGCATTAATAAAACCCCTTACTAACAGCTGACCACATTACTGTGTTTCTTTGGATACATTTGTCTTGGATAGGAAGAAGGCCATGTTCTGAAAGGCAGTGAGTAACATAAAGCAGACAGTGGGGCATCACACTCACATCATCACCACAGTTATGTGGAGTAGCAGTCAAATGTGTTGAATACATTGTACAATCTTCACCCTGCTGAGAGCAGCTTGCAGTTATCTATCATCCAATAGTGGCATGCAGAGCTGCATATAAGGGTTCAGAAAGAGAACAGTCTGGACTTAGTACCAGTTTAGCATATGGCTTGTTCCCAAGTCTCTGGAAGTCAGACTCGCATCACACAATCATAATAAATATCAAGTAACTGTGCTGTATACTTGCCTGTGGAAATGGTTAAGACACCATGAAAGATACTCTCTCAGTATGCTGGAAGCTTTAAGAGGAGAATGGAATGTTAAAAGGCACTTCTCACTTAACCAAGACTTAAAAAAAATTTAAAAAATCTGGCACAGTACTTGAGAGAAACTACTGGAGCTCTCCAGTCCCCTGGATCTCTGTGGGCTCTGATCCTGTGAGACACGGGGATCACAAACAATCCAGGCGTGCCTGGCAACTCAGCACTGACAGTGGGGACGCGTTGCCGCTTACCTGGCATCTGCAACTCTTGAACACGGGAAGCAGAAAACTCCAAAATTGAGATGGCAACCCATACACTGCAAACCACGTGTAACACAGTGAACCACATCTGGAAATTACACCACTGAAATTAGCACACTGATCGCTCCTGCTGAAATGGAGAAGAGAAACAAACAAAAATCAGGGGGTTTGAAAGATATTTGTTCAAGTTTTGTTCTGACAGAAAATACCTCAAGTAACAGGTCTTCCATCAGTTCCTCTGAGAGGCAGTTCTTACAGCTAAGATTAGTTCCACTCTCCATTTTATTTCTGTAACTTATAGATGATGGGAATTTATTTTTGGTGTAAGATCTAGGAAAGAGCCCAATAATGTTTTTTAAGGTCCAACCTACAAGCACAACATATGGGGAGCATTTATATCCATTCAAACACAGACAGTGATTCTTAGGACTTCATAGAAGTCTCATGGCTCTTCTACCTATCATCACCTTGTTCTACGTGTAACACACATCTACACAGAACCACCCTAGCATCTTGCTGTGTGTGTTCTGGGACCCATGGCTACAATGAGACCCACTTTTCATTATTTTCTAACCTACTTAACATATGTGTTGCCTTCTGACAGTGGCAGTATTGTAGCAGAGTTGACAGAACAAGACTGGGATATGTAATGTCAGGCTCCTCAGAAGAGCTAAGTGTATGTACACAGCCATAAGTAGAAATCACCTCTTACCTGGCTGCACAAAGCCATCATATAGGTTGTTTGGGTCATATGCAGCCAGTGGCATGGTTTGCTATCAAAGTTTGATGGATAATCTGTGGATAAATTAATCTTCCCAAAGAGAAACTATTACGTGCTGAGTATTAGAAACTAGGGATATTTTCATAGCATATAACATTCCTCCCTTTACATACAAAGCCAAAGTGTGTTAGAGGTTTCCCAACAGGAGCTTGCATCAGTGGTGTCTGACAGTAATCAATGGCTAGCTGCTTGTGGAACAGCTAAAAGGCTTGTTAATATGCAAAACATATATTTAAAATTGTAGAACTATAAAAAAGTGCTTAACAACTTAACTCCCTTTTTTTGCCCTGCAGTTCACATTCAGGAGCTTTTGCAGATATTACATATGCATGGATTGATACTGTGCGTGCTTAGAACGACCTTCCAATTATTTCTTTGAAACTGGAACAGAAGTCTAACATAACTAAGCATTTTTACCATGCTGACTCTCCTTTTATTGTTTCAAGAGTCCAGAGAGATATGAGGGATAGACTCCAGAAGTTAGGAATCCCCAAATCTTTACTTTCATCCCCATTTCTCAGCATTTTACCTCTGGAGTTTACATAATGTTCCTTCACAGAATTTCATCTGTAGCTTCAAAAGCTTCCCTTTTTCCTCCCTCCTAATAATCTTATACAGATTAAAATTATCCTGTAGAATGACTGCTGTTGCTGGAAGCCCATGACAACCTCTCCTAATGATCATGACCTACATTTTAACTGGGATGGAAAAATCTCCCCCATATCTGTCAGCTGGCAAGGATATTCTTAGGCTGCCACGGTGGTGTAAGAAGTGCTGCACAATCCCACTGCACACTCAACCCTTCTCCATCCACTGCTGTACCTCTAAGTAACTGAATGCTAAATCAGTCACACAAGCTATACAAGTCTCCATGGTCAAAACCTGCTTTTTCCAAGAAAAAGTTAACCCCATCAGCCCTACCAATCGCAATATAAAGTATTAAGCTGTAAACAGAATCAAACATTTTTATGGAAACTAATACAAATGCCCAAACACCTTTCACAATTGGAAGAGCTTATAGATACAAGCATTTTATGACTACCAGTCTACCAACTGATGCCCTACTGAAAACTGAGACACCTACCGAGTTGATCACCTTTCCAATGCTGGTTACTGTTCACTGTCACAAAACGCACTCAGGATTACATTATCAGAAAGAGTAACCAAAATACTTAGCACATTTTGAAACATTTCAAATACATCCAAACTTGGCTAACAGGAACTTAGAAATTTTCGTTCATGATTTCATTACCATGGAACACGGTTGACTCCATCACTTCCAAGTCATTAGTCATAATATACTTAGGCATATGATAACTACACTCCTTACAATCAATCCTTCCCTATTCTTTTGGCATCTCCCCATCTTACATGTAGCGCTGTATCCCTTACTACAGCTGATTTATCTTAAAAAAAAAAACCAAAACCAACAACCCAAAAAACACCAAAACAAGCACCCACATATTTGCATCTTTTGGAACTCCTGTGTTTGAATCATTTTTGCTACCAAAAAGTACAGAGCAAAAGCCACAGTTAGAGCCCGCACTACTGCCTGCAGTAGTACCTGCACAGAGAAGTAACAACATATTACTTGAGCATGGTTTTGCCTTTTAGCATGTCTCTATGTATCTTCCTGACTTTGTGTGCTATTAAGTATTGCACATTTCTAAACATTCAGTAGCAAGTACAACTATAGATGCTAGATTGACTAAGACCAGCACAACAAACTCTCAGTTACATTGAACAGTATCCTTAACAGATAGTGTTTATTCCATTTTTCAGTAAGGCAGGAAATCTCAAGAGTTCATAGGAAGGGTTCAGAATTATTTGGCAGACTCATGCTGCAACGAGCTGGAAAACTACTGTCGTCATTCCTGATACATAGAAAATGGGCAAATTGCAAAGCGCTGGTAAATAGCTCCTCACCAGGCATTTGATTTCCCTAAAGGCAAGGAATTCCAGAGAAGAAGGGGAAGGGTGCAGAGATAGAGAGGCAGCAAAAGCTAGCATAGCCCAAGGGCTTATATTGGAGACTCTGCTAGAGACAATAAGGTTAAAGTCAGAATCCACCAGCCTCAAGGAATGCTGGAGGCCAGATAAAGAAAACAGATAACAGCCTCAAGATCTGACTTCATACACGGAGCCAAAATTAACATTGGGGTTATTAGGTTGAACGGTCATCAGTTCCACGTTGTGCTCACCGCAGTCCCATGGATGAGTTAAGAGCTTCTGATCCTGCTCCAGTTCTGCTTACGTTATTGGGCCCCTAAACAGAAACATAGAATTAAAAATAAAAACCCGCAAATAATCTGTGTTTGTAACATGTGCCTACTGTAAACTAATATTTTAATGAGATTTTATACTGCAGACCATTATTTACTGTAAGTAGATTCAATTTACAGACAAATGCTGCAGAATTGGAGACGCAGTGCTTATTTATTATAATCCTAATTTACTTTTGTGTTTGCATTTTATATTAAATATATTTAGATTTTTTTAATGTTTGGGTTCTTTTTAAATAAATCTACCTCATCTAAATATTACCCATAGTAAAGGCAGCTTTTTCAAATGGAATTGAACTACTACGTTAAATTTTAGATAATACTGAAAAAGCCTCTTTATAAATAATGTCTGTGAAACTTCAGTTGGTTTTAAACTAGTATTAATGTAATATTGTACCATGGCATCAAATGCATAAAAAATATTTGGATTTCCTCTGCCAAAATACCCAGAGGGGGAAAAAGATAAACAAAACAAATAACAAAACCAACAACAAACCTTTATCACTGAACTTAAAGAGAAACCATTAATTTTGAATTATTATTTCTTATAGAGAAATTGCTTTATTTGACATATAACTTTCCTCCGGAGAAAATGTGGAAAAACTGGGATGAATAAACATAATTTGAATGACAGATCCATCAAGAAAACCTGAAGGGTAATAACAATGCCTTCAGGAAAAAAGCATTATCTTCACTGTGAGCAAAATATAATTTAGGAACAGAAGGTATTTAGACCTACAGTCATTTGTTTCACACACAGTATTCTAAAATGGTTAGAATACCACACCATCTTCCAGCAAATGCAATATTGAATTTACCCAGATTAAATCCTGACATTAATCACATTATGCGCACAGCTGATTCTGTTTCAATCCAATTCCCTTCTCTTAATAAATTTAATTTTATTACTAGTCTCGTAGTTGTTTATGAACTTCATGTTAATAATTTTTCATTAGATGAAAATCTTTAACCTCAAAGGTACTACCAGGGATATTCATATTATTCAAGATTCTCCATTCAAAGGGACACAAGACTTGGAGAAAAAAGCACAAGAGATGTGTACCAGTCTTGCATGGGAACAAAACTATAACAACACTGACACAATGTACGTAGCATCCTTTGTGTACTTACTGCTATCAGAAAGTAAGAAAAAGAACAGACTCTCACTCTTATTAATAATAGTTCAAGAGCAGTTCCCTTATAGCTACAGTGTGTTAAAAAGTATTTCATAAGAAAAACTCTACAGATTTTGTAAATATATCAGGGGAACAATGATTTTTACTACCATTTATCACAAAAATATAACACAGATGACATTTGGGAATACAGACCAGAACAAACTCATATTAGATTTTTAAAAGATGATTTTTTATTAAGCACAAACAGCTTTTAATACATTATCAATACAAATAGGAAAACATCTGTTTAATGAATTTGATATATCAAAGATTTGATGGGTAGGTTGCATACTGGCACAATAAAAATGATTTATTTTTTTTAAGTATTTCAAATTAAAATTATAGGGTCACCACTGCCTACACTGCAGGAACTTTACCTACAGTCTAAAATTACTACATCACCTGGGCATAGGGAGAAGCAAAGAGCTACAATTTCATAATACGGAACTCCTAACACTTTTATCAGCACCATTCAAAGCTTGCATCAGCTGTTTAACCAAGAAGCAGCTGACAGGTCAGGTAAAGCTTTACAGCAAATTTCAGTGCAAAGTTTACAGTTCTTTTTCATAAGATACTTGGAATCTATGGTTTCATAGCATGTTAAATAATTATGGCTTGACAGATGTACAGTGTTAATATGCTGAGAACATTTACTTCGAAAAAAAGATGAGATTTATAACGGCTGTGAAATGCATTTTAATATATTATGCCAAAATCTGTAATATGCAAACAACATGCTGGATTACAAACTGAAGTCCTATTATGAATTCATAGACAAGGGTCAGTATTAGCTCTCTGGGGTAGTGGCTTCTGGTTGTCTCAGCTGCTGCTTTTTCAGGCTAACTAGCTTCATCTTCTCTCTAATGTGTTCTGCTGCAGAAGCCATATCACTTGGGCTCCCAAAGTACTGCTCAGACCTACAAGAAAAAAACCCACAAGGAGTTATCAGTGAAAAGTAAGACAGTGTATGAATATACATGTGAATGGCACTAGGAAACACAAAGACAGTAACAAAAAATAGGCACGTTTTCCTCTTTTATAAGCCACCTTTAAAAGGCTTTGGAGACTCAGTGATGAGACCTGACAACAGACCTTGGTGAAGTCATTACAAATACTGAATGACCTTTTCATATGCAAAAGGTTTCCTCAACAGCAGAGTGCTGTTTTATAGGTGCAACTAGACACTTCCTAACGTTACTTTTTACAGCTGTTCTTCTGGCTATCCCCAAATCAGTCTGGCTGTTTCAGGTACTGTGACAATCCAGGAAATCTGAATTCTGAGGCTATACAATTTCTGCATTAATGAAGGAGTCTGTGTATGTGAAGTCAGTCACATGCTGTCACATTATGTCATCTCAAACTGAAAAGAACACATGGCTGCACGTGTTTCTCTCATTCACATACAAGAATGGTTGATATGTTAGGGAAACCGATAACTAAGCTGTCAGGAAAAGGAGGATTTGAACAGAATACACGTTTCAGAAGAAAAGCAGGTATCAAGTCTAACTAAAAAGCACAGACGCTGAAGACTTTGGAAATGGCAGTAGGACAAAAGACTTCAGACAGAGTCAGGGGACAGGCATAAGTTGTCAGAAGTCATTTCCCGCAGGAGCAGATTGGTTTGATAGGGGAACTCCCAAGGCCACCGACTGCACAGCTGAGCACAGGATCACAGCACCAGCAGATGGTTTTCCTGACACAGGTCAGAAGCCAAGAGCAGACCAAGGAGATACTTAATGTAAGTCTAAAGTGGTGAAGAGGCTGATGAAGATGCCTCCAAGCATTTAATAACATTTTGTGTACCCTGAGATGTAGGACAGCTACGATCCCACTTTTGAGAAGGGGGACACATAGAACTCTGCTGAAATGTCAGGATTCAGTCAGTTAGTCTAAAATACAGGTGTATATATACCAGCAGCTGTAGAAGAACTATATTAGACTCAAACCTTAAAGTATGACAAGCATCTTCTTCCATGGGGAGCTTTTCCAAATTCTAATATTTCTTTTTACTTTAATAGTTTATCTGCAAATTACATCCATTTTAAGAATAAACAGCAGGCACTACTTTACCAGGTCACTAAAATCTGCTATACAACAGTTATATCAAATTACTTCAACAACATAACACACTCCTTGGTTGTTTGTGGTCCAACCCCACCCCTCCAGCTATAAAATCCCCCACTATTTTCAAATACACTACTGAAAGGGCAGTAAAAATCACTACTAGTTCAGGCCTGGGGTCATCTTCATGGGTAGCAATCCTTACTAAAGGAAACTATGCTGCACAGGAAGCATGGTATTTTGCAAATAAGATGACAGGAAATGAATTTTCATGACCAGCTTCTTTCAACAGTATTTTTGAGATCAACTTCAGGTAACCCATAATGCAGTTGCCTGATACCATCTCAAAGTTTCAGGCTCTAATTCAAAACATTCATTTCACATCTTATTCATAATCTCACAAGATCGTACACACCCAGAGACTAGTTCCAAGGCTTGGTTATACTCAGGTAGAAAAAATTAACTACAAGCTCAGCATCACAATGGATAAGTGAATTTACTGCACAGCAAACTGAGTTTTATTATGGTTAAGATTCCAAATTTGCTTTTGTAGCTCAAGACCGCCACCAATTTTACATTAGTATGAATAGCTCATGAGGGAAGTGCTGCCTTGGTTGTGTTTGTTTGTTTGGTTGGTTGGTTTTGTTGTTGTTGTTTTATTTAAATACACTGACTTAATTCAGATAGATAGAATTGTAAATTTTAAAAAATACTAGGATTCTAATCTGGTATATTTTTTTCAGGGAGAAGAGACTGGGACTGGTAATTCTTCTGTTACTTCTACATACATCACTGGTGTAAAGACCGCATAAATATAATAATTACTGAGGGTGAAAAAGTCACTACTTAGAAAAAGTGGACATGTTGTCTTTGGAAGGTTTGAAATTAGATCTGCCTGTTTTCTGTGAAAAGATGGGAAAGAATTTCTAATGAGTATTAGTGCTCTGCCTTTTCCGTTTCAGCAATAAGCATTCAGGATTCTTCTGCATATGAGGCTACTATGAAACTTTACCAAAAGCATATTCAGAAGGCATTAGAAAAGTATTTTGCGTACCCATCGGGATAAACTACAGGCACCGTTAGTCTGTCCAACAGCGATTTTCCAACTGCTTCAATTTCATCAAATTGCTCCATTTCACTAAAAGCTTCAGGCTGCTCTGGACCTTCTTGCAAAATCTATTAAAAGAAATAAGGAAGTGCAAAATAAAGTACACAAGGGATACTGCATAGTTTTTCAAGTGTCATTAACTGGCAAAGTGAATGCTCTTTCACCATCTTCACTACCACATTGATATGAGATCAACTGAAATATTCATACAGTTCAAGAAAGGAAAATATCCATTAAGCTGCACTGAGAAGATAGTTCAGGGCTACCACTGTTCTGTACAGAACATTTTACATTACTTCTAAGAGGGGAAGAAAAAAGTACAAATAGTCTGGCTAGACAATATTCCAGCAACAAATATAAAATGCATAAAAATAGTAACCTGCATCATTAAACATACAAGACTTTCATACAAAATGGAAGAAACATGGATAACAAAGGGCCCCTTACAAGCCATTTCACAACTAAAATCCACATCTGGCATAGAACAAGTGGGGTTAAAAAAGCCTGAACATAGGCGTTTCCAGATGGGATTGGGGTCCAATGCTAGTACTTAGTTCTGTATTTTCTTGTACTTCTCCCTCTGCCACTTCTTACATTTTCCAAAGCAGCATGGATATTAACAGCATATTTTCCTCACAGACTCATTAATATGTCACGATAGTACTAGAACAATTACATTTTTGAACAAGCGCATTATTTTTCAGCCATTTACTTTTTTTAAACTTAGGATTGCCTAAAAACCTAGCAATTAACTACTGCAATTATGAAAGAATGCTCATAATACGGACTGAGACAATCAGCACTCTCAGGAGTTTGTGAGCCACTGAATTCTAATTTGTTATCAGGTAAAACCTTCAGCCATCTGTGGCAGCACAGGTGATATATTTCTGCTTTTGTGAACCTCCATCAAGTCCCAATGCATACAAACTCAACGTATCTTCCATCAATACAAATAAGAAAATAATAAATGCAAGAAGCATACAAATGAACTTTACATCCATGTTTTCCTTCAATGACAGAATTAATTCATTTTCTTTTACCATGTGCAAGGTTGGCTTTTTTAGTTACATGCAATTTTTTGTCAATATTAGACATACATATGCTAACTTGCTTTTCTAAAATGCATCACTTCACAGAAAAAAATGGTTCCTGGATGAAAAGACCCTATCTCTCATGATCTACATTAATGGACATTGTCTCAAATTCAGGCATTTGAAAACTCTTAACATTCCCTCCCTTCAGCAAGCTGTTACTGAATAGCAACAATCTGTCCTAAGGTTGTTGATTGCTCATCCTCCTCTGTGGCTTCTAGCATTGTCCAGCTGGACACAGCGGTGAGACACTTGGTTATAGGAGTCTGAAAACCATACCAAGGCAGAGGTGTGCTTTGAAGAAAGCATGTTCGAACTCTCCAAGTGCAAAATACAACACGCAGCAACACAGCATGCATGGAAACCAGTGAGAGCTGCTTTAATTTACACAGTTTGTGAGAAGGATACCGCATTCAAAATGCAGACAGCTTAAAAGGCAATACTCCTTTCAACTCTCCCAAGATCTTAAACAACCCCATAGCTATTTGTCAGACCTTGCACAAAACACAAATCAAGAAGTATTCCTTGCCTTTGAGAATAATTAGAGTCTAAATCACACAAAGAAATTCTTCACAATCAACCGTCAGAGTTCCCCTCTGAAGAGTTAAAAAGAATTCTCACCAGCTCCAACTCAATGCAGCTGAACATCAGGGCTGCTGTTCTCCTTTTTGTTAAGCAGGCACTATACCAATATAGGTATGCAAGCAATAATTGCATTAAGCATTGAAATTAACAATTGGAAAAAACACGCTTGAATTCTTCTTTCTGCTTTTTTTAATACTTAGGGAAAATACACACTGACAACTTCATTTTTCTTGCATTCTATTTGCTTAAATTCTGATAATAATTTTTTCTTCTTAAAAACACAACACTCACCTTTTCAGCACTCGAATGAAATGCAACAGCTGTTTCCAGCCTGTGTACTCTTTCTTCAGAAGTTACTGTAAACTGTTTCCACACTCTGTTCAGTCTTGGAAGAGTGTCCCCTGAGGACCTTGAAGTGCATCGCAGGGACTGGCACAGGACAACAGTTGCCTGCAGTAACTGTCTTCCATAATCGTAAGTACTCTAAGAGTTGGAGGGAATGGGAAAGAAAGTACATGTAAAATCTCTGCACATAGCAGACAAGTTTATGAAAGCTCCTCAGTTTAGGTCCACAAAGTATATTGAACTGATCTGGCCTACTTGAAAATGCTGCTGAAGTATGAACAAAAGTGTAATGACCAAACAGTGCTTTTGCTCCTCAGAAATAAAAAAAAAAAAAGCAGCACTCTGTTGTCTAGTCTTCACACTGGCAAAAGAGCAGAGCTTCCTAAAAAATTTCAAAGAGCTGCTTGGATCTTATATGAAGTACTTGCTATCTATTGCTGAGATGATACTCTCACTGACTTCACTGTCATGATGTTTGTGGTCACCCAGCATCCAGGTGCATTGTGGCACACCACTGCAACAGCAATGCCCTCTTGTCACTGTCAGTTCGAATTAATCAAAAGAGAAAAATCAGTTCCAGTCTAACAGGTACAATTTGAAAAACATCACATCTGTTTATTGTCAAGTTTGAGTTAGACATTCCAGAAAAAGCACCTGAAAAGGGCCCAGCTTATACCCTTTCTATTCTTCAGTGAAATTCTTTCACATGTACCTGGCTTCTGTTCGCATATTCAAGATTTGCAAACAGGTGTGCAAACATGCCCTATGGCATCAGTGAATTTCAGTAGATTCTTGTACAGCAGGATTCATTAATTGGCTGTTAGAGTCAAGAATTAAAGCTGTCTGTTCTGTTCAACCGCTAATTCTGCTAGAGCCAAACCTTCTACGAGCAGGATGATCAGACTCTATCAGGACAGTCAACTTTATCTGGAAAACCAACAGAAAGACAGACTCTGTTTCATCAAGTACAGCACAAAATAGATTGCAACCCAGTGGCTTATCCACATTTCAGTATTTTATTGCAGTCCTTCAGAAGTCATTATAAAGACTGTTTGAAATACATGCCTTTTAAGAAAGTCAATGTGAACTTTCTGGTTTGCGGTCTGCATTGCTTATATGAAGCAGACAACTGCAGCATCACTTCAAAAAAATCTCATTAGGCTCATCACCAATTCCAGCAATCACAATTTCTTCATTCAAGCATTGAGGCAACCATTAGGACTACTAGCAACAGCTGTTCCATAATTGTCCATGTAAGTACCAATTCTATTTAGGAGATCTTCTGAAACTGTACAAACCCCATATTGCTAAAAAATAATTAATTTCACCTGTGCAACATCAACAAATTTTCGATGTTTCTCCAGTAAAACTTTTGTTTCTTGAGCATCATCTCCCAATCGGATGTGTGTCTTCAGCAATGCATCCAACAGTTCACTTAACCATTCTACTGCCTTAAAAACAGAAGTTCAAAGAATAAAAACTAGTAAATTAAAAGTAAATTAATCCAGAATAGTGAGGTGACTTTAGTAGTAGCATATACTTCGGATACAGAAAAACTTAAAAGAAATATTACAAACTGATACATCATGTATGCAGTCACCCAATACACTATTTTCAGCCACATCCTTTATTTTCACTACACAAATTCACTAAATAAAGCTACATTTGAAAGTGACAAAAATACTGTACAGCTATCAACACCCATAAATTTAACCAGTGGACTGCAAAGACCAGAATGATGAAATTCTGTAGGCATTTCCATACCTGAGCAGCATCCTCTTCGCATTTAAATAACTGTACCATCTGAAGCATCTTCAGTCGCCGCACATCCACCATATCCTCACACCTTGAACAGTAGCACAGAAAGACTCACCAACATGTGCGTAACAGACACAACACACTCTGAGTTTCACAACGTTTTCAGTGAGCAACATTAAGATGCAAGTGTTCATTAAAAGGTGATTTTTGTGCTGCTTAGCTTGGCTAAAATACATAAGGACTCACATAGCAAGAAGAAACATGCAATAAATAGAACTGAGCGCTACAACCCATGGGAATCATGATCCTCAAGACTTCTGATGAGGCTAAACTACAGATAGTAAAACCAGCAGCAGCTACAAGGCCTGTAGCAGCACTGCAGGTTCCTTGCCTTGTTGCACTGGTAAGATTTGCTGCAGAGGCTCACACAGCTAAGACAGACTTTATCTTACTGAAGTCTAGGTGAAAGCTGGCTTAAACCTGGCATGATTCTGAATTGTACTGTGAGCTATTGGTGAAGTTTTCTGAGTGAATAAAATGAGGACTGTTTAAAAGATGTTAATTCATCTTCCCTTTTCCTTTTTAGCAAAAGATTGTAATAATTGAACCCTTATAAAATTATGTTCTTTGTTATGACCTGTCAGAAAGCATTTAAAATTCCCATTCATATAAAATCTAACTCTACTGCTCGTGTTCTCAATTAAGCACATTTTGCAGTCCTTTCTCTAACTAGAATTTAAAAAAACGTATTGAAAGTTCTTTTCTTTCCACAGCAAGAGCTAAGCTAACACATTCAGCAGAATGACCTTTCCACTTCAATTTCAGAGCCTCCTAAGTAGACAACAATATTCAATCTCCTGTCCAGTGCAAATGGAATTACTAATGTCAACAACAGCACTGGAAGTGAATGCAAGCGATGGTATGCACAGATCTGTTCTTTCAAACTGGCTGCAAACATAAGCACTTCCAGAGAACATTTTGTTAGCGTGCTGCACTTTGTAACATGGCCTGTAGTGCTGTGATGCTTACAGAAAGGAAATTTATTGGTCAAATAACACAGGAAAATAGTTTTTGGGTTCCAAAAGCATAACTAAAGCAGCAAAATGCCCCTAGAAATAAACATTATACTACATGTGTATATAAATAAGGAGAAACATTCACAAGAATTGGAAAAAAAAAAAAGGTAGTGTTGCAAAAATTACCATTAAATGCTACTGATAGTGGTCTTTATTGTACTTTTTTGTCTCTCATCCACAATGATGAACCTTGTATAAACATTCATCATCTGGAAGCTACTTCATACCTTTGTCTGAACATTTTATCGACTTTTCAATCCTTCAATTGACTTCTCATAATTCTATATCCCTTCTGCTAACAGGGACCAGATTTGTGTAACATTTAAAACAGAAATGACTTGAAACAGAAACAGACTACAAATCCATACAGTGGCACAACAACATTTTCCTTTTAGTTTTCTATTCCTTTCCCAATAATCCCTAGTGTTCTGCTTGCTTTTCACGGTATGACTGAACATTAAAGGAAATTTTGCAAAAGGTTTCCAACATTTAACAGCTGCTTCAGAATCCACTACTATGTATATATAATTTTTCCTTCACTCATGTATTTATTTCTTCAGTACTGAATTCTAGCTGCCATTTTATTGCACAGTGACTCATGATCCTCTTTGCAGCTGGCCCTCTAAACAAAAGTGCTCCTCAAGTAAATGGGATTGCGAGGACATACTTTAAACACTACCTTCTCTAAGTGTTACCAAAACACAGGGCTTCTTACACTAAGCTCTCTAAGAAAAGAATTAGTGAGTGGTGGAATTAATTTCTAAAATGAACAACCTGATGCTCATTAGACCTTGTTGTTCCCCAGAGGCACCTTTTTGTTCAGCCATTGCCCTCAAAGTTCAGGCACTTTCTATGGAGAGTACTACCTATATAAAGTGACCTATCAGCCCATGAAAATCCTAATGACTAGAGCTGTTATTACCTTTGTTTTCTAAGCTGCATATCTTCCATCACTCCTTGGATATGGTCCACATTTTCTTTGTTTTCAATGGTCACATCTTTTCCATAGGCCCAGGATGCCTGATTAGATATCTGATCAAGAAGACTTTGACCTTTCTCACGCAAGCCTTGCAAGCCTAAGTCTAAAGAAAGAAAGAAAAAAAAGTAAATGGTCACCTTTACGAATTTTTAATTTTTTTCCTCCAAAGAAGAGAAATTAAATATAACAGGACCTAAGATTGAAGGCTGGAAAGTGAAAAGGACATATGTACCTTTCACTGCCCTTTCCTACTTTTACATTTGAATGACCATTTGTCTATATTACCAAAGACCTAAGGCTTTGCTATTTTACAACCTAGCAGACAACAAGAAAAGGAAAAAAGGCTGTCACTATTAACTTCTCAGCATATAAATCACTAATTAACGTATTTCATCCACAACACTTAAAATATTTATCATTGCTAAGCAGTTATAGGTTAAATATTCTTCCATAGCTGGCAAAAGTTACTATTTCATACTAAATCTGATATGGCCGATGCATTTTTCTATACTGAAATATGCCAACCCTTAGAATGTCCTGTTACAGGTATTATTTGTCAGCTCAACCACCTGTTTTCCTAAAAAAAAAAAATCTAGTTTACACATCAAACTGTTATATTCCAATCAAAACTACTTCTTACCATATATGATTTTGCTTCAAAGGTTTATCCTACAACATAGGATTAGGCCTTCTAACTGAAATAAGCTATTCTACATGTTTGACAGTGCAACCACCTTAAACATGCCATTTATTAACATATATTTTCAAAGCTACTGCAAAATGCTCAGTACAAGCATTCTAAAAATGAGTGGATAACAACCTTAATCATGAAGGGGTCAGTTTTGCAGACAAAAAGATCATGTAAGCACTGTATTCCCAAGATACTAGGAATGATTAGTGAGGGGGAAAAAGTTTGTTTACAGACAAAATGCATGATAATGGTATATAACAAATACACATTACATGGAAAAACATTTCCAGATCACTTTGCCAGATAGAACTACTAAGGTAGTTAGGTGGAGCATTACTTGGCTAGGAATCAGAAGAGAGATAATTTTTCTGCTGTCATTTTTTAAAAGGGGCGGTGGGATTGATGTTTATTTTTCCTGTCATGTATTCATTAGAATGTGTGTATCTGAAATGCAGAAATATTTTGCTTACCAACACTTTTCAATTTCTCTTCAAGTAGTTTTAAAGTTTGTTGAATTGATGCTCCATCTGCTGGTGCTACATCTACACACAACATTCCTAGTAAGCCATCCAATTGCTGAGACAACTAAAACAAAAAAACAACAGAAATGTTGATATTTAAAAAGAAGTTTGAGCTTCAGATGGCTGGGTCTGCAATCTTCTTCTAAATGTTTGCTTTCTATTTGCATCTACAGGAAATGAAAGTCAAGATGAAAGATGAACTACCCATCTGCCTATAAAATTCCAAGAGCAGACATTTTTAGATGGGGAGAAGGGGAGAAGCCAAGATTTTTTTTTTTTAAGACAAGTATAGGAAAGGAATAAATGCCAAATTAAAAAAGAAACTACAAAAAGTACACCAAATTGCACTTCAATTAATGCATATGCCTCTACTTAAACAAACAAACACAAACAAACAAAACAACCAGACAAAAAACACACACACACACCAAAAAAAACCAAAACCAAAAACAGAACATGGGAGGAAAAGCAACTTTTTAAATAGTAAACATTTTATTTCAAAAGCTATTGAAATATTAGACTCATTACAAAGCTCTTCACTGCTAAAAAAGGGGAAATCCATCTTCTCAGTATTTCAGTTATGGTAAATGAAGACTTATGGCATTTTCTAAATGACATTATATTTCCCCCACCCCCCTAAATTGTTTCCAACATATTGAACATTTAGAATGTTAAGGCAATAATGTGTTAACAAGTGAGCCTGTGAAAAGTTAAAAAGAAAAACTTACATCCTGGGCAACACTGTGGAATTCAAGTGCTGCTTGTAATAGATTCTGCCTAAATTCCAGCTGACTGGCCTGCCGGTAACACACGTCACTCAGCTGTTGCTGCAATGCTTTCAATTCCACAAGGTCTTCCTCATCCCCTGCATTTAGAAGAGCTGCAATCTGCTGATTAAGCTCAACATAAACAGCAAACCACTCCTGCAAACACAAGAAAATTAAGCGTTAAAATAATACCAAACATAATTCTACGATTCTCTTAAGATGGCATATACCTAACTGCAGCCTAATAAATAATCTGATTTTAGAAGGGACTTATTACAGCTTACACTATAATTATGAAATCTCACACAGGAAGAAAAAGCATTCCTAATTGCCAATCAACTCAAAAAATGCCCAGTACATTTTAATATATGTACTGTCATATAAAAAAATGGCGCAGAAAGATGGGAAGATTACGAGTCATGGCTACCAGCTCCAAGCGCAAACTCCCACTCACACTATTTTACTGAACCAACAGAGGAATTCCACCATTTTAAAATAAATTTTGAATGCTTACATGCTTATAGTGCCCTACTGAAGCAGATTATTTGCCAGGTGGTAAGCTATCACAAAAAGATGTTCACGAGACTGTCTAGGTGTTACTTTCACTGTCATGATTTAAATCAGCAATAATTTTCTTAAAACATTTAGAAAAAAATACAAGTGTTGACAAAGTGGAAGTAACCTCTATCTTACAGATAGAGTATCCACATACAGAAATTTCAGACTGATCCTTGTTTCTTATTTAAGTAAAGATTTATACTACTCAATTCAAAACGTGTAGATTTGTTTTTCAAATGTTTTGATTTCTGAGTACATCCATAGGCATTAGTTACATTGTCACAGTGGTGTATTTACAAAAGAAAATAGTTCAAATATTTAACAATTTTGGGAGATATAAAAACGACTAGATACATCAAGATTACATTCACATCTTGCATGATTGAGATGCCTGTAAAGGAAAACATGTTTGTTTAACAGCTTTTATTTTTGCCTACAGTAAAGTGACCTTCAAATGTCCTGTTCATTTCTAATGCTATGGAATAGCACCATCTATTGGCCTAAAATATCTGTTTTAATTAGTATTCTTGTCACACTCCTACTGGGATGTTTGATTTTTTTTTTTTAAATCATGCCTTCAGCTTTTGCATCATTCATTTACTAAGCATGCAAAATATAGAGTATAAATATCCTCATTCTGATTTTTTTTTTCCTTTTTACCCAAAGCCACCTCTACCATCTGCTCACAGGAAGAAACAGAGTATGAAAAGATTCAAGGAAGGAAAAAGAGTAATGAGAAAGTTAAATCAGCAATCAGCCAAAAATTTAAGAGCAGGGTAAATCACTCATCTACCCCGAGAGGGGTAACTAAGATGACGTAATATGGAAACATCTTCCATTATCACATGTGTACTATAGGTATATATGCCCAATAAACTCAGTTTGCACAACATAACTCTTGTTATTACCTTTAGACACTGAACATACAAATTTAGCTTATTGAGTGTGACAAGTCAACTATCACATGAGAAGTCAAACAAAAATCTATATTAACAATTTTTAGGTTTTATTTTTAGCATTAAAGTGTAACAGTTGCAGTCACTGATTTTGATCAAGCTGTCAGTGAAATTAAGAGACTGGCAAACCAGATGTAAGAAGTGTGTTCCTGATCATTTCCATATGGGAAAGTTAGGCACAGCTGTATGTGACAGCTCAAAACCATGGAGAAACAGCCAACATTTGCTCAAAATTAACATCTCTAGTATATTACTCATGAATAAAACAGTCAGAAAATGCAACCCCAAAAAGAAAACAAAACAAACAAGAAACAAGCCAAACCAGAAAACTACCCTAAGAAAATTATTTTTTCACTTCAGAGAAAATTGAACAAAAAAAAGTCCTATCTTTAAACCAAATAAAGCATTTTTGCAAGTATCTTCAAAATACAAGTAGTATCATCAACAATAAATATGAGATGATGAAAGAAAGCAAGCTTATAAGCTGCCAATTCAATTATTAGGAGAGAAAAAAAATAAGAAAATAACAAAAGAGGAAGAGTACACTCAGCTATTATGAGATGTTTAAAAATCAAAGACGACAAAGCACATTTTTCCAGTGCTGTTGTCAAAAAAATTGTTTCGATTTATAAATAGGTATATAAATTTAAGGTAGGCCATTCGTATCCCAATTACTTCTTTTGGTATAAAATTGAAAATAATTTTTCTGACTGTTTTTTTCCTTACAAACTCCTGCTAGTACATAAGAAGCAAACAGCGTTCCACCTTCCAGTGCTTTAGTGATGAGCAAACAGCAGGCTGGCCTGCAGACTTCCGTGGGATTTCAGTGATTTCAGGGGCCATATTCAGCCCCAGCTAAAGCATAGTTCTCTGTGACAGATATCCAAATGAGTAAAAGTATATTAATTCTTGTTTTCTCTTTTCAGTTTGAAGCGCTAATATGACTGAAAGATATTAAAAAATATTTTTATCAATGAAGTAGGCAGGGGATGACTCTTTTTTTGTTTGTTTCCAATTAGGATTCTAACTGTAAGCTATTTTACACTTCACAAGCTACTGGTTTTCGGAGTAGAAAATTGCTTGAAGAGCTTAAAGCAACAAGAAGACAGAGGAGATGGGATTCAATTGACCAAACACAGACATCTAAACCACACACTTCTGCACCTGAGCAAGGAAACTGTACTGAGCAGAGATGCAGTCAACAAAACTGGTGTAGTCTAAGGTGCAGTGTTTCTTAGACTAAAGGTTTGGGTTATCTGTTTTTTGTAAATTACATTAGCAAAATTATAACTCAGTTACTATTTTCTTCGCCTTGACTGTAAAGGAAACTTCGGAAAAATGGAGAAAATTGTCAATGTCTACATCAAGGTAAGTCAGAAAAGAGAAAAAGCACTGTGAGCAACATTTCCTTTGTGAACACTGAGTATTCAATATTCCAGTTATAGTTAATCATCTGATGGAACAGCAAAATTCTGCCGAACTTTAGGAAGCTTTCAAAATGAGCAACAAAGACATCAAGTCAGTACACTAACAAAACAGTCTCTAAGATTTCATTATGAACGTAAACTATAGATCAAGACTATGTATAGACTTGATCAACTAAAATGTTATGTTAGTTTCAGCTTCTGGTAAACATAATTTAATAAAGACAAAAGTATTAACTTAGGCATCTGAGAAGTACAGAACTTCTCAACCATTTTGGCAGGGACAAAAAAGGAAATTTACTACTCCTCCTTGACATGAAAATTTAAGAACTGCTATAATGTAATAAATCCACGCAAAATCATAGGTGGAAATCAGTATTTTTTTTACACGGAAAACAAAAATAAATAACATGTACATATAATGACCATATTAAATTCTCAAACTGCTCAGGTACTTTAGTATGTAACCAACAAAGACATGCACTACGCAAAATTCCTGGATACTTATAACCAAAATACATTGCTCATAACTGTGTGTACTTAGAATTATTTTGCTATTTCAAAAGGGTATGGGAAATCTCACACTGTGTTGACTCTCAATCTCTTCATGTTTCTGTTGCAAAGCTTGTGAAGCTCTAATTGAATCACCTATTCCCCACTGGGTTCTCAGCTGTTCCGATCCAGGTCCTTCAAGCCAATTGACTACCTGTCAGTATGATAAAGATGACAAAAATACAGTAACAAATCAATTACACGAAAACTGTTCTAAGAATAATTTTGTAACATAAGCAGAAATATTTCAAGGTAAGTACATGTTTATGAAAAAGAAATCTTAGGATTTGGAGAAGTCTTGTTGTTGAATCCATTCACACCTTCAAAAGCTTTAGGTAGAAACTACTTTTCATTAACCTTATTAGCCTGTCAGCTCCACGAAAGCAGGCGGCCGCCAGCAAAAGATCAGTCACATACATACTTGTCGTTCATATCTCTGGGAATAAAAGAGCTTAAACCACAAGTTTCTTGATAACAGACCTCTCATGTTCAAACAAGAATTTATTTTTTTTTGTCTAAGTGAATAACAGTGCACTCATACCTGGGAGTTTTCTCATTTTCTTGAATATATTAACACTCAAGTGCAGGATACACATGTATTCCAAATCTAAATTTACACAACAACTTAGCATTTAATATATTTATGTATTTCAATTTGCTCTATTCAAATAACAGAAGCCTCTTACAGAGGCTTAATGGCCACATCTCATGGGATCTGCCTTTGGAAAAAATATTTGTATGGTCATGGCAGTACAATTTTGGACTTCAATTGTTGATTTCTTTGATGATGATGATGATGATGATTATTCTTTAGAAACTATTTCATTTAATATTAATATTACTAAAAACAGAGTATCTCAAGTTTTGGTCTCCTTATACACATTTGAATTACCAGATGATGTCTATGTCAAAGTTTTATGATAAATTCTTAAATATCTAGAAAACAGAGACAGCCATCATGAAACCTAGTGCGAGAGTCACTTACTACTGGAGCCCTGAAGTAAGAAAATACAGGAATACCCCACACACTCTGAACCTTAATGAAAAAACATAGGAAGCCAGCTTCCTCTCTTTGTTCAAATTTTTGTTCAAACAAAGATGACAGAACAGCTTTGCACAGCTTTTCATGAAATATAATACAATAGACAACGTAACACCATAACGACAAAGGAAAAAGAGACTAATGGGATCATTTTCCTCATGCTGCGAGGCTGCACCGCAGCAGTCATCATGAACGACCATCACCGTTACAGAGGTTTACTCAACTCACCCCACCTTTTAGTCATCACATCTGTGTCTTTCCACCTCCTTTTTTCACACTCCCCCCAGCACTGTTTCACAGCATATACTCCAAAAGCATCCTGAGCCTGCCTTTCCTTTCTGATTTCTAGGGCAAAGCCTCTACAGTTCTAAGTTCTTTTTGTTTAGAGAGAAACTTCCTGTGGTGCTCAGCAGCCCTGCACAGCTGCTGCTGGGGAAACAGGGAATGCAGCTACATGCGAGGGCACCCAGATGTCCCCCTGTTACCTCAGTGTGTTAACTCAGATTTGGAAACAAGAGGTTTTGTGCAAGTGTGAAGCAGCGTGCAGGACCACTCCTGAGCAGTGCTCTCACTGGCCAAGACCACCTCCCCATTATAAGTTTCCAGCAACCACTGCATCGCCTCTGAGACTGCTTAGCTTAGCACAGGGCTGCTTTTGTGTGATAGATACTTGAAGTGAGAAGAGCCACTAGGGGATCTGCAGGAAGAAGTGATGTTATTTTCATAAAACATATTTTTAAATGGCTAATGACTAGACTTCTGCAAGACCTGACATTAATTTCTATGAAATAAGATCAGAAAAATAGTAATTAACACCTCTGCCTAAGGAGGAACTAAGCTAGAATTTATCATAGCATGCAGCATTGCTCATCAGCAGTCTGAGTAGCAGAGCTGCTCATCAGAAAACATCTGGAAATCATTGCCATCTTTACACTACAGAATGGAAGACAAAGAAAACTATGAAATACAAGTGAGAGTGGTAGTTTAAAAGAGAAGGTAGGATATTGAAGGCACAAGGGAAGAGAGATGGTTACAGATAAGAGGGCTTTCAGACAGGAGTAAGAACTAAGCAGTTCACAGACAGCAGAAGTAGCAAATACCGAATACGAAACAGGAACATAAAAGCAATCCAGTAGCGGTTGCAATATGAGAAGCTATACAAAGAATAAAATAGGAATGTAATGGTAATGAAAGCTAACAGGAAATCAAAACACTTTAAAAAACCATCAGCAACACAAGGGAAAACCTTTCCATGTGCACACCCATGCCAACTGCAAATACTGCAAGCATGCTACACTGCAACTTCTGTTCATTTTAGCAAAATATATGCCATGGCACTTTGCCTATATTGGTTTCCTCCAGTCCGTCACTGTCTTCTTTCTTTCCTCCATTAGCCTAATTTTCTCCCGTAAATCAAAAGGAAACTAAATCAATTTCTAGATTTAGCAAGTTTTCCCCCATACATTTATATGCCATTTAGAGAGCTTGTAAACACACTTTATAAAAACTGACTAGCTAGGTAAAACAGCTAAACGCTTTTTTCGTGTGTACTGCGACCCAGCTTATATACCATGTTGCATCCATAGTGCAGACAGAGCAAACAAATAACTATTTCTAATAAAAATATTGCAAAATGTGCCTCCTGTCCCAGTAAACAAGTCTATTTAAATGCATTAACAATAGCAGATTGTGAAAGTATGTTATAAATTTCATTTCGATCAGAACGTCTTATTCAACACTATAACACAAAAAAAACCCTCACCTGATTATAGCAACAGCCATACTAATATGTTCTATAAAGTACTGTTTTAATCTCTTACATATTTGTAATTATTTCCAGCTCAACATATCAAAAGATTACATTTTTTTTTACTTTTTTTATCATAGTCTGAATGACTACATACATGGAAATTATTTCCTCAGTAGATTGATTAGTTTTTATCTTTACTGATGTCTCAAATGCTGTGAAGTGCAAGTACTTGATTTGCACTCCTCATGCATTGTCAATGTTGAAAGGTCAAAAGTAATATCCATTCCATTTTCTGCATAGTCAAACTATACAGAAGCTTAAAAATATATAAATCTAATTTCAAATAATAAACACAAGAGGAATAAATTAATTCTTTCCTTAATTTTCTCCACTGACACTCTGCAAAGAAAATGTTGAAAGTGCTAATTACACGCCTGTTTCCAGAGGACCAAACCAATACATTGCAACCATTAGCACACAATTGATTAAGAACATTTCTATTCATTCTTGTCAGAGTATCCTTGAAATACAGAAAATTTTATCACTGTAACTTAGTTAAAATGCCAATCATTAGACAAATAAAGGAATAAATAACGTCTTATCTTCGTGCTTCTTCCTCTCTTTACCAACAGGTTGAGCATCTGCCTCTCTGACAATGTAGCGATGCACTGGCATGGTAAGCAGCAAAGGGACAACATGAGCGTTCTTCAGCATGATGGCAAGAGATCACATTTCTAATTACCCCCACGTATCAGAGCAGCCTTTGGAAAGCCACTCTGGGAGTCACAACGTAAAGCAAGAAGTGCAAGTAGCATGTTGCAGTTTGAGGAGTGAAAACAGGTGTGAAGCTCTCACCTGCGATTCTTAGTTTTGCAGGAAACGCAGCTGGGGACTTGAACTCAAACCTCTGCCTCTCAGAATTCCAGAACAACGCCAGACTTACCTGCATCACCTTCTGCTGAATCTCCTCGAGCTGCGTGCGCTTGCTACGCTGTCTGCAAACTTCTTGGTAGCGGGTGTACTGCTCTCTGAGCGAGTCGAGCAGCTTCATCACCTGTGGCTGAGCAAGGAGCTCATCATCCATGGGAGACCAGGACACCCCTCCATCCGAACCATTGAATCGACGCTGCTGTAGCTCAGATAGCAACTCATGACCTTTAAGAATATACATAATTATGTGGTCAATTTAGATTCAAAAAACAAGCACAAAAATTAAGAGTGAGCACACCTGCTTTTAGACCATCTGGTGGTATGCTTTTGCAGCTAATTATCTCTCATGCATTGGGCCCACTGGCCACAGTTTGTGGAGTTGTATCAGTCACAATAGGGTAGAAATCAGGTGCTATATTTAGGATCTATAAAAGAGATACCATGACTAACATTCATGTTGACAACAGTATTGATTAATTTAAAGAAACAATTGCAAAACACAATCCTGAGTCTGAAACAACTACAAGTATTCTGTTTGACCTCAAAATACTGTGTAGCAACCTAAGTATTTATCTCAATCATATTCTTAAATTAAATTAATGATCTAGAAGCACTAATAAACTGAGCAAATAATTTCTCTGTTATCTTTCAGGATTTCTATAGCACGTATAATACAAAACTTTCATAGAAAACGTGGAGCTGAATACTAAGTATTTTGATCAATATTTCTTTCCTTACTTTTCTCACCTTCTTTGTGCTCTTAAGCACCACATCAGGGTACAGATTCTCTAGACTGTAATGACTTTCTTATATTAAAAATAGTATGTTTTGACTATTTAATCCTCTGTTTAAACTGTTTGAGAAATGTTATTGTTAAGATGTGGTAAAGTTTTCAGATGTAGAAACTACTGATGATAAATTTATTTCCCAAAAGCTCAGTCAAGAAGTTAGCAAATAAAACAGTGTTTGCTCACTAAAGAAGTGTTGGTGCAAAAGTGAAAATGTGCCAATTCCACATCATCAGTTCTGCAGGTCTTAAAATGGCAACATGCCAATTCACTAAAAGAAAAAAAAATACCACTACAATAGTAATTGTAATATGTCAAGGAAAATGTAGAAATATACACTCTAAATTCAACTGCTATTATCTAGACAATCAAAATGCCAAGGGCTTTGGAGACTGTAGCAAGCAACTTCAATTTACCCAGCATATATTATTGTGAAATGAACAAGTCTTAAGAATTCAAATACATTTTGCCATACTATGGCAATAAACATCTTGGATTTCATCTTTTATAATACTGTTTATATAAGCACAGATAGCTGCAGAGCAAACAGATTTAAAGGCTTTCATGAGTCATAGTTCTACTGGAAGGTTTATTTTATCATTTTAGTAGTAAAGGATTAAAATTTTCAAGGTAAAAACATTTCTTTAAACTAGACTCTTATCAAATTCTAAGAACTATATTTTATATGTGGATTTGGAGCTTATGTAAACAACAGTACTTGTAACTATGGAAGACAGAAACCTCTTATCTAAAACTTCAATTAGTTCATATTTACCCTTAGGAGATAAGAAAGTAGGAAATGAGAAAGTTTAATTGGGAAGAGTTTTATTTTTTATTCTCAAACTTTCAATATAGTGAATTTAACACAGAGAAAGGTTGCCTCTTAGGAACTCCCATGATTTAATTAAAGTTATTAAACTTCATAGCTCACCAAAAAAAAATCATTATGCCATAATTAAGAAAGCAGAGAATGCGCATAAAATAATGTTCTTTGAAGCCAGCTGTTTACACAAAAATGAAGCATTGTTTTGTCCAAAAACCTTACCATTAGAGCAAGATACAAAATTAGACTAAAATCTAGTGACAATTCCTGCAGACACTTCATATTTCGAAAATTTTAAAGACCACAGCAAGGAACTTCTGTTTCAACTTTTAACTCAAACAACATTATTCCACATCTAAATAACCTAAAATTTTACACAGAGGGCATGTAAAGCCAGTAGTTCTCTGTGGCAAACATTACACGTGACCCACACATTAGTTTGTAGGAGGCTATAGGATAAGGGTTCTGAGCATTCGGATGCTGATCGCTACTTCAGTACTATGCCTTGCTGCCTATTCTACAAAGGCACAAATCTTTAAGCAAATTTGTACTACAAGTCAACAGTCAATAGGAAATCCACCCTAAAACCCCCATTTCATAGAACCCCAAATTGTTTAATGCTGAGAGTCTAAGCAGCAAAGAGTCAGAAGACTGTATGCTTCACTTTTACAGATGGCCAGCTCAGAACTAGGCTGATGTAAAGTACCAGAAATGTGTAGGAAAATGCTATCTGTATTGTAAACTGTTTGGTGGCTACTGAGACAAATTCATTCTATAAGGCAAACATATTGACATACTCTAAAAACAAAGATTACTCAAAATTAAACATCTTTATTATGGTAATACTGTAAAGATGTTATCAGGATTATTAAAAACTGCATTTAAGAGACACATTTGGAGTCCTTCCTCTTATTTGTTAACATCACTTTTTTTTAACCCAGATAAAATTAATTGGTAAGCTTGTAACATTGTGGTGATGCCTAAAATAATTATTGTGCCCTCTGTGCCTTCACTTGGGGCTTAAAAATGAATAATGTTACTTTATTGACCAACATTTTTTTTTTTTTTCAACTTACTATACCTGTCTGCAGTACCGTCTCAGGATCAACCGATGGAAGGAAGTTCAAATCTATTGATCTGGAATAAAGTGACAAACATATTAATAATAACAATAAACTTAATTACTTAAATTAACAAACACATTATTGATAATTTGTATTACAGTAGCACTAACAATTTCAACTAAGGCCAGAGATACTGGATTCTGCTAAGAGACTGTACGTTTCTTTCCTCATACAAGAAAGCCACCTCCCCCCCTTTTTTCAATTTATTGTATCTAAGCAGAAGTGCAGCTGCAGGCAGCCAACAGCCAAATGAGCATCCATCTACGTGTACACGCTGATGAATTGTGTAGTCTACATTATAAACTTCCAGAATGTGCTTATGCATTTTAAAATATTAAAGGCATATCATATTTTCAATATTGTTTGGATTGCCCATTAAATTTTATAATCCAAAAGCACGGATTTCAAAAAGTGAATCACACACCTCTCTTTTTCTTGTTGAGTTCCTTTATCGCTTCCATTGTTAATTAGCGCAAGCTCATCTAGTAAGGATGTTGATTCTTTTGTGAACTTTTCAAATACCTAAAGAGGTGGGTTTTAATTTAAGAAATGAAAATTATATAAATGGCAGCATTGAAGGCATCAGTGCAAATTCATCCACTAGTTCTGTTAGTATATTTCCATCTTTACACAGTGCAATTATTTCCCAACATTCAGATGGCCGGGTAGAGTAGAAAATACAAAGCTTTGTTCAGGGAACACTTAAAAGCACTAAGATTCCTTTGGGAGACAGTAAATGTTACACTGAATATAAAAAAGATGGACTGAATTCTGAAATTCTGAAAAATTGTGAGATTTCTGCAAAACCTGTAAGTTCTTATTGATGTATTTACATCTTAATTTAAACCTTTAAGTAAATCTTACAAATAACGCTAGAGAATCAAGGCATGTTACACAAGCATCCAAGAGCTCACTTGAATGGATTAAAATAATAAACTTTGTGAAGATTCCAGGTTTTAATCACTACTACTATGGTCTGTATTTTAATTTATAACTAAAATAAAATGAAGATGTATCATATAGAAAGAAATACCCTCATCAGCTTATTTGAATACAGGGACTTCTGATCTCAGATAACAAGGCCAGTACAGTGAGACACTGGGTACCCTTCAGATGATTCCTCCGTATCTGACTTCTGAGGGTTGTTTTTTTGTTTGATTGTTTTTGTTTTTAGCAGAACTGATTATGATCAAGTGCTGTACATGACATGCATAACAACTTTCAGGTCTTTTTGGTACTAATAAATTATTAAGCAATAGCATGCAGATGAACCTTGTTTAACATAGCTAGGACTACTTCCAGGGAAAACCAAAAAGGACATGTGGTGGATAGCTCTTAAAAGCCAACTTATACAACAGTGGTTTATGAAATATAAGCTAAATTCAGTTGTTACAAAAGTTGTTACAGTTTGCTAAGATTCAGCAAAACAGAAACATGGTATATGTGGTGAAAGCCCTCAGATTTCTGCTGTTGGATTTGCTGCAGGGTATCTCTGAGGGCTTTGGGCAGCTATAGTTGGGACACACTGTGGACGATTCATTGTCCACGATCCCACCTGGAGATCCTAGATGGAGATGCACATTTTAAGAACAGATTGCATGGGAAAGGAACACACTGTTTCACTGAAGATTAAATATTGTTTTGAAAATTCAATTTAAATAACTGAAAACCAAATATCAACGAAGAACAGATAGAAACATTCAGGAGTGCTATGTGCACCAACAGATGCTTAAACAATTTGTGCCTATTAATGATTTAGGGGTGTATTTGCTCCCAGACATTTACTGCATCTGCGTATTTACTGGTGAAACTGCACTGACAGAGCTTTTAGTGTAGGACAGCTTAAAATCTGGCTCTAAATCCAAAAGAACCAAGGCCTATGAGATAACCTCTGAAGATCTGCAATGTCCAAGTATTTCCTCCTTGTTTTGGGTTTCTAGTATCAGCAGTCAAACGATTTCCCTTTGTAGGGACTACGTGTAACACTCAGGCTCTTCTAGAGTGAGGATCTACACAAGAGCTTCATTAAGGAACTTGTTTCAACAAATTGATTATATAAGCTTTTATCATCCTTTGAGCAAATCCAGTGTTATTTATCATAATGAAACTATTCATGCATTTGAACTGCGCTACTACACATATGACAATTTCTGCACACTTAGCAGTTTCTACACAAATAAAAATTCATGGCTCAAGAATTAAACATTTGAAAAAAAAAGAACACACAACAAATACAAGACAAAAACCACACAACAGAAAACTAACCAGCCTCTTATTCAACCAATCCATGTGATCGTAGGTGAGAGTTCCTCCAAAATCTTCTGTTAATTGGCATGGTTCTATATACCGAGTCAGCTTGTTAGCAGATACTAAAATAACCTGCAACAATAAAAGAAATTTCAGGTACACTTGTAAGTGTGTATTTTTCCTTAAGTACCTGCAAAGTTGGGAAGTGTGTCCAAAGGTATAGAGCAGATCTTTCTGTGATTCAGAGCAAGTGAACTTTTTTACTGCTAAATGTTTAAACAAAGTATGGCTGTTTGCAATCAGCACGGGCCTAAAACAGACAGGTAATTTTGACATGCACAATCCTGTAAAAGTATCATATGTACCACTTTGCCTATTTATAATAGCAAAAAGAAATGTGTTTCTTGGGTAACAATGTGTTTTGGTGGTAACTGATGCTTCTTGATTAAGTCATACACCACACAAGTAAATATAGTAACAGGATATCATATTGCAAAGCGCTTAGTATTTTTATCGCTCTCTTGCAATATGTCTGAGTCCCAAAGGTAAGTTTGTGCCATAAAAGCTAAATGCCTGCATTTACTGTGCAAATACGCTCAGCAAGATTTGGATCAACCACACTATTTCAATGAGTAGTCAAATTCAAATCTCAGTATGCTTAGAAGCCTGAGTCATTCTCCCAAAAGACAAATCTAGTTCATCAGCTACTTCAGTAAACAAAGGAAAATAGGTCTGCTGATAGACAGAAGACTAAATTCTTCCCTTCATTTCCACGTTCTAGAGGCTTCTGGCTGAGCCTTATTCATATAAACCTAAACCAAAAGCTGGCAGCACAGGTTGCTTTGATGCGTGATATGCTACGCCTGGAATAACTTATGTGGAACAAAACCTCTCTATGGAAGCAGACACACTGGCCAAATATATAACCAGAGAGAAAGAAAAACAGAGAGAATCTGAGAACCCATGAGATCATGCACATATTCTTGCAGGGGACAAGAATATGTGGAAAGAGCCTTTACCTCTAGTCCAGTTCCTGCAGAGACTAAAAGACAGGTTTTCTCCTTAAAATTACCTGAAGAGTTTTGCCTTCCACTATTTCAGGACAGTTTAGAACCGGTTAGATCACTAAACCAATCTAATATACCAAATAATTGATTAAAATACTATGTTTCTGAGATGGGTTTTGAGATAAAAGCCATTCAACAACTACTGGTCATCTTTAAAAACTGGAAGTACAGGTTGCGCAGTCTCCATCCTTAGTGGCTCTTCAAGGCCCACAGGAATAAAGCCGAGAGGAACCCGGTCTAATCTCAAAGACGATTCTGCTTTGAGCAGGAGGCTGGACTAGAATCTTCTGAGGGCCCTTCCAATTGGAATTACTCTGTGACTTTTCAGTTCTTACAACTAAAGAATCTAGAGTAGTTCCAAACAAATGATCTAATATTTAACATACAGAACATCTTCCAGCAACATTCAAATACAGGCTGTTCTCCTGTGTTCTTAATGGTATGTAGCTGCCATAAATGGAATTAGCCTGTAGTTTCTTTAAGTAATGCCAGTGACCAGCCAAAACCACAGATGACTCTAGGTCCAGGAAAAATAAAGCCTTTGTTTTTCCTCCTTTAGGCATGCATTTGTACTTTAGGTCATTTTCACATTCTCTTTCCATTTCTATGAGTTCATAAAAAAGGAGAAAATTAATTTACTCATTTGGGACATCTTGGTATGGAAACTAAAGAAAGTAGGGCAGCTGGTTCACATCACTGAAATACAGGTTCTAAAAGGAAAAAAAACACCCCCTCAAAAAACAAACCCAAACCAAACAAAAAAAACCAAACCAAACAAAAAAAAAAACAGCCTGAAGAGAAGGATAGACTGCATTGAGACCACTTATTGCCAAATTTTTTTTTAAACACACATCCTTCAGGAAGAGACGTGCTTTACCAACTTGTATCACAGAACCTTTTTTTTTTCCTTCTGCAAAGCAATATTTGCCTGTAACAGATATATGAGCTATATAACAAAATAATCCTCGGACAAAAAATTAAACCAAATTACCCCACAAATGATATTTGGTGAAAGAACATAAATTTGCTTTGCATCTTATTAGAAAAAAATTCTGAAAAATAAAAACTTTCACCTCAATAGTAAGCCTTGTTATAATTTAAGACATTGCTCTGAAAACTATTTATTCTCTAGGTTTTGTTTGTTTTTTTAAAACTGTTTCTTTCTCAAACTGTTTATTGACTGTTCACTGGGAAAATTGAAGAAATCCCGTCTGAAGACTTTAAAAACTAAATATTTCAATTTTTGACAAGGTGGTGGCAGAAGGGAGGTTCCTGACCAGAATTTAGCTCTTGTTCTAGACCTAGACTAGTGTCAGTGCTAATCTAACACCATCCATGTTCCTTAAATTAGTAACTTGGATATTTCTAGGTGTTAAAGTGCAAAAGTCTCTGAAGCTTCTGAAATACTGTTTTTATTCTATCAGCTACTACAGATTAATAGCCCACAAGAACACAGACCAAGAGCCAAAGCAAAAAAAAAAATGTTGAAAAGCAGTAGGTGTGATGTTGCACAGGCAGAAAACACTTTGCTTTTAAAGATATGAACTGTACTTTTAGTTCGGCACCTATAGCATGCAAACTTCTATGGTCAAAGATTTCTAAAACTTTTCAAATCCTTTGTCTTTGACCTTTTGTGAAAACGTCAAACTACCACATCCTGAAAAAGTCTTCCTTTCTGAGGTAGCGTTCCACCTTTGCATCTGAATTTCCTGCTCCAAAGCTTCAAAAAGCTTTTAATCATATGAGCTCTTCAAAATCCTCAATAGTTTAATACTTCATTAATAGCATACTTAATTATTTGTCATCCCTATAAAATTACCGTTACCAAACTGCACTAGATCACTAACCACAGAGAACATCTTTATTTTCTCCTCTCTGAAGAGAATGACGATGGCTTGAGCAGCTCTCAATACTCCTGGTGAGACAGAGGTACAGATGAACACCATTTACTGTTACAAATATAGAAATATCCTCCTGTTTGCTTGCAACGGGACTGATTTTTTTTTTTTATTTTTTTTTTTATTTTTTTAAGTCATTGTGTTTACCTCATGGAAAAAAAAAAAAACAAAACCAAAAAAGTTTTCTTAATCCTAAGTAAAATCCTTTGGACAGCGACTATAGCTGGATGTTAAAGTGAACAGCTTAAAGTCCCCAAGGGAGAAATGAATAGATCTGGACAGATGGTACGACGGAAAAAAAAAAAAAATGCACAAAATACTGAAACCTTAAATCTTTGCTTCCCTTCCCACTTGATCTGCCCATGTCTGACTACAATGACAGCTAATAAGGTGACACTGGCAGTAGGTTTCAAAAATGTCCTGTTTGCTATGGACCAGAATCAGTATCATCATCATCTGTACTTAGCTCTTTTTAAAACCTAGAAGAGCAGTAGCAGGTCTCATCACTGCTTTATTCTAATCAGCAAACTTGAATGCTGCCCTGCTAAAACACTGTGAAAGCCTTTACAGAAATAACTCAGAACAGTGCTTTGGGAGTAATAAAAGGGCTATATTTTTGAATAAAATCAAACAACCTTTTTAACAATTCCCAAACAAACAAGAAAACCCAACACACATACTTCAAAGTCTTGTGCTTCAACTGCAAAATTCCTTTATTTCTCAGGAGCAAGACTACAGCTATTTTTTCTAGTAACATGATTTTGACCCATGCAACAATGCCACTATCACTTATCTCTCATAATAAGAGCTTTGAATACTGTTCATACAAAGCTGACCTCTCTCTTTACACGATATGCTGTTTTTTGCAATTGTTTTCATTGATCATCTGCATCAAGATAGAGGCAGGTGTCAAGATGAGAGGGGAATTCTGGATATTCAATAGGACATGTAAACGTGCCCTCAAATGTTAAAAAAATCCATCCAAACCTTCTTTCTTGAGGAAAGAAATGAAAAAGCTCCTTAATACAAACATCACAGAGTCAAACCCAGGAGCTATTGAAAGACAGGATGGTATAAGTTCTCAGTAACAAGGCAGATTTTTCTCAAGTGTGCAATACCACAGCAGCCAATGCTACTGAATCTAAAAAGGACCAGTTACTTTCCAAAAGAACACATCACACACGTGTCTTGAGAATATAAGACTTAAGCAAGTGAAACCTAAGCACATGACCTTCTGAGAAAAGTAAATATTCATATTAATCTTCATAGCTTGATATCAATGAGTAATACATTCAAGTTCTGGGATAACTTAAGAAAATGGTCTAAACAAATTGGATGGTGATATACACCTGTTATCAGAGCAAAAACGTGATACTGGGAAATAGGTACAGAAGCACCACAAGGGGACTAAATCCTATTTTTAACCTCAGGAGTAAAAAGGTCTCAAAATCAGATCTAGTTTAAAAGAAAAATTGGTGTCATCTCTTAGAAAAAGTATTTATTAATAACTGACATTTTCTAAACACCGTAAAGGTAAAAATATGCTGAATTTCACAGAGCAGAAAAAAATCCAATTCTGACAAAATCATTTATGAAAACAGAGAAAATAATTAATTACATACACAAAGCTATACTGCTTATAATTTGTTAGTGTTTTTTTTGTTTTTATTTTGGTTGGGATTTTTTTTTTTAAACACTTCAAGTAACCCGATATCCAACAACCAAAAAGTCTGACCAAGTCCACAATTCTTTGTAAAGAATTCTTACCAGGTATACCCAACTGAGAAGTTCATATGGATTGGAAGTAGATTACCAACACATGCCACTGTTTTCCACTTATTTTAAGTAACCCTCATTGACAAGTGATGCTAGTCATGAAATCAGACACATCTTTAAAACAAATGATTCTAAGAATAATAGAATGTATATATTATACACAGTATTAGCTGTTCAATGTTACGCAAAAGTGACAGAAATGCAACTAATGGCAAAAACATGTGTACAATATATAATGTTTAAATTATCTGTTCCAATACAAGTATGTTAAGGTATTTACTCAATATGAACAGAACATCACTGCCTCATTTACTAATTTTATTAAACTAGCAACAAAATATTTAATACTTTTCATTCACTTACTGGAACATAAGAATCTGTTATTCCTAAAATACTTTCTTAAAAAGAACATTAATAAAGCAATGCTAAAAGCTGGTCATACTTATCTGGTTACTGATTGGTAATTTTGGACAAATTTCATTTAAACAGGCATAAGTAGAAGGGTTTTTCATTTCCCAAAAATTCCACCAGGAAACACTGGGAAGTCCAGATGGCTCTTCCCCACTCACAGCCTAATGATAGGTATAAGATGCTGAATTTTTGTGAAGTTGTTTGGGCTCAGTATTAAAACTGTTTTCTCAGTGGATTGATTCTTGATGATTTGTTATGCCAGCAGCTTACATATCCAAACAGCTTTGAAAAAATACAGGCAAAGCTTCAATGAACAAGGCAGAGATTTTGCAAGAATAAATGTGCACTTCAGCCTGTACAGAAATTCAAACTAAAGAATGCCTACGCTCATTCTTTACACTACACTGAAGGCAGCTTTTGTATAAAAAAACCCAGCAGTTTGTTTGGTTTTTTTTTTTAATTAAGCGTGACTCCTATTTGTTTTATAAAGCACAATCAGATTCATCTTTGTTGTTACTGTTGGGTATTGTTTTGGTTTTGAAAGTTAGTTGTGCTTATTCTCCAGCAAACTCAAAACTTAAACGTAGCCTGAACTATTCTCCTCGTGATTTTTCAAGAATAAGTATGGCAGTTTTAATGGACAAAACACAGCTGCCCATAGATCTGGTCTGGCAGTGATTCATTGCCATGGAACTGCAAAGCAAAGACTTCCTCTTCCCGAGGAGAAGAATCATCCTACTGTTTGATGATAAATATTGTTTTGACCAATTTTTTGAAACACCATTTGATTAAACAATGATTAGGATAGATTCTTATTTGTTAATACAGAACACTAATCTACATAATTATTTGCTGTAACATTACACTGAGAAACATAAGTTAAACATTCACTTGTCCAGTATCACACAGAAATCTGGCATACCAGAAACCCCAGAGCAGCGAGCAGAATTGAGATTCACACCAGACTGTCAGCCCCGCTCCCATAACTGCCTCCTTCACTTTGGAGCAAACAGGGCTTTGCTCACTCATTCACCTTCCCCTCTAGGGCTCACAATAATAATTAGCACACTATCTTTTTTCCATCCTGGAGAAGAGACAAATAGGCACACACAATCTGTTATTTTCCAACAGGACTGTATTTAGAACATGACATAAATGCAGGCTCATGAACTCTGGATCCACAGGGACAATTGCCTGATTTGGCCCAGGTTTTTGAAAGAAATGACCCATTGCCTCTGGTATTAAAACACCAGTAACAAAGATACATGTTGATGAAAAGGGAGATGGATTTAAATAAACATCACTCTGATAAACTTTGGAATTCTGTATGAATATTTGGGAAAGACCAGCAAAGCTATAAGATTTTGGTGCCTCAGTATAAAATACGGGACTGGAAGTTCTCATAAAAAATTAAAGCTTTCCTACAAAGTGTTATTCATTCCTCACTCTGCTTGTTAGCATTGTTCTTAAAAGGTGAACTGCACATGAGTGTGTCACAATAATTCCCAAGGAGAATACTGAGAGCTGAGATATAAAGATACATGTGGTAACATTAGTTAATTTCAAAATACAAGGACAGTACAAAAACTTCTTGTAATAAGACAGTAGAAAGTTCTGGACTGCAGTGTGTTTTCAATGGCACCAAAAAAACCCACATAAAAGGATCTGGGGTAGGGATTTTTGCATTTTGGAACATTAAGGATTGCTCTAACCACATAACAGGCATTTAATCCCTTTCAGAACAAAGACCATTAGTTATCTACTCAGGTATGTACCACTGACTTAGCCAGACAGAGGAGAGTTACTCCACTTGAATTGGGGACTGCTACAAAAAACTGGTCTAATCTACATTGGATTTAACCTTTTTAGTTATTTTCCTTAAACAGTTCCTACACTTTTAAACAAATGACAATATCTTACTAGGCTATTTTTCAGCTACATAACAAAGTCAGCTAGCTAATAGTTCTTTCACAGCAATTCTGATTTGTTAGTATATGGCCCATAAACAGGTTGATACGCAGGAAATTTTCACAGAAAAATGTGATTTTTAGGCTTCTCCATGATTCTATATATTGATAACTTGACATTACAGACTGGAGATTTTCCAGAGCAGATTCTGCTGATACACGATTGTAAGAAATTTCTGACACTGTTACTAGAGACTTAGAGTTGTCAACTGCTACAGTGCAGTCCTGAAGCACTTAGAACTACTAGACTTGAAGACCACCAGGATCCTTTTTGCTCCATATTCCAATTTTTCCAACTAGTTTCCAGTAGTTTACCACCTTTTTTCCCCCCCTCTTTTTTTTAAAAGCACTAGATTTCTTATCTTACAACACTAACCTGACTTTTAAATTTTATTCCATTATGTCCACAAGGATAAGAAACCAGGACGCACACTTTCTGCCTCCCTGCTTTTGAAAAACTGATTTTCAAAGCACTAATCCAATATCTAAACAAGGCTCAGGGATTATTTTTGCTCCCAGTCCCTTAAATGAAACATATGCAACTCCCTCTGCCCCATCTGTATGCAATTTTGCATTGTGTAGAAGCTTGTATATTTCTCCTACTTTTATGGTACACATTTTCCTCCAGTTATCCTAGTTACCTTTATGTGAAAAGCTCACAATAAAATATAACACACTACAGCTACTAACAAAGAGCTATTTGTTTCATATCACTATGTAGTGTACGTTAATAAAAAGGCAAAAAGCAACAGCTCCCAGCCCTCCAAAACACAATGATTTTTAATATTCAAACCCTGTTATTAATACATTAACAGTATTAATTATTACAATGTAACAAAAGCAACATTTCAGCTGAGAGACACCCTTGGAAAAATTATTAAGTCAACTCTCCTGTTACAAAGCATGGACACAGGACCAGAAAAAAATGCTTTAATGAACACATGGATTGGTTGCTAATAAGCATTTTAGGGAGGGATAAAGGGATAGATGAAAGCTCTGCTGGAGGATGAATGGCAACTGACCTGAGGCAGGTTCAAAACCAATACAAATACTAACCAGGAATAAGGAGATGCAGTTTTACAGAGCTGAATCAGCCCCCCTCGGTACATTTATCCACCCAGCAGCCTTTTGATCTCAGTTCCCACATTTACTTTCAGCGCTTTACAACTCACCAGCACCACATCTCACTCTGAAGCAGAGGATCTCTGCCTTTGAACAGAGAGGAAGGCATTGTAATTAATGGCTTCATATGACAATGTTACGCAAGGTATTAAAAACAGACCAGGTAGCAGGAAGTAGGAGGTAGATGTGATGCCCCATTAAGAAATCACAATTATGTTGCATTTACTTCAAATAAAATTAGATTACACTCTCAAGTGAAAAAAAGAGATTTCATACTTTCATTTACATTTTTTAGATCATTTATTTCATCGGTGCAAAAGCAATCTTGGATTTCCCTAATAGTCATGCATATCTAACCCGTGATCCAAAACACAAATTGGGTGTTGCTTTGTTTTTACTGACAATAATATACAGGATTTGTGCATGAGTTAGTGCACTGCACTCCTATCAGGAATAGAGCAAAGAAATATCACTGTCTCTAACATAAACGTTATTTGGAGCACAGAGAAGGTGGGTCATTTTTACCAAGCCGGTTTTCCTAATAACTAACCAGTAACAGACAACCAAGAGTTAAAGGCTGGTGAAAAACAAAGGCTTGCCTCATACCAAGGGTGATTCTTCATTATCTGGGAAAGCACAAGATTTTTCCTGCTGTTGTCTCAGCTTTCCCCGTCCTTTCATGAAGAATGCCGTTTTAGAATACAAGTTATCACACACACACAAAACACCAACAAAACCAAATAAACAAACAAAACCAAAACAAACAATCAAACAAAAAACAAACAACCAAACACAACACACCAGAAAAAAAACAAAGAAAGTGCAAGATACAAGAAAAAGCCATGATCTAGGATGGTATTACACAGTCTCTTTAGGAAAATATCTCACAAACCTCCATACCAACAGCTACTCATTATCCAACCTCAGTTAGATGACAACTGCCCCAAAGCTGAGGGTAGCCCCCCCACCCCATGCAAGCCAGCAGCCTCACCCTGCTTCAGTGCTTCTAAATTAGGCAGAAGGGTAGCTCAAGAACAAACACGTATTAACCAAAACGAGAATTCAGCAACTACTTCTTGTTATCCTCTACTCATAGAAACTCCTGATCTGCCCACGCATCAAGTCAAGATACAAGAAGTTTTCCTCCTGCCTAGGAAGCAGCTGCTGCATTTTAATGCTATGATTATTTTTTCTTGTAAAATTATACATCACTGACTACTTTTCTTACAACTGACACATTTTGATACACGTTTATGTTAAATGCATCTCTAATACTTTAATTATTTTCTTCTTCCTAAAACCTCAGAACTATTATTTAAGAGAATCTTGGATCAAAATTTCAGGCCAGGAAAAATGTTTATGGTTCAGTAATGAGAAAAGTAGTTTAGAAACAGAAACCAAAAGGTTCAGTTACACAGCTCCAATGGCCTATGTCAACAACGCAGACATCACTGGCACAGAACATGCTTCATAAAATTACTAAGCTTACTAAATTTCATTACAGAACTACCATTTAATGACTGTTAGACAATCCTTAAAGTTAAATAAAACAATCATTTTATTATCATAGCCATGTAAGATTATCCCTGCTTCATTAAAATATTTTCTGTAGGCTTTCTGCTTATTTATCTAGAAATAGATTCTAGCTAGTCATATTAAAGAAAAATCCAAGAGGAATCTTCTAGAGGATTAATTTCCAAACTGGCAGTACCATGATGTATACAGTAACAACGACTGTATATAATTCTGTTATACCACAACTTCAAAGGCTTCCACAATATGTATCAAACAGCTTTTTCCTCTTGGTGAGCAAAGAATGCCACACATTTCTAATTTGAGACCTACTTAATTTAACATTCTTCTTGAAGTAGAAACAAGTTAAAAGGCCACAGTGTTTTGTTTAGGGTATCCACAAAGCATCTGGAATATAATTATTTTTTAGAAACATTAATTTTCATGCAACTTGTCCGAGCACCATATTTACAGGTGTGCAGATGGGAAAAGAATATTAATCAGACAGTAGGAACTGCTAAAGAGGAGGGTTCACCTTTATTACTGCCACTTTCTGAACTTCGGGGTTTACCTTACGTCCTGAAAGCATTTGTGTGAAACTGAATATTGCACACTTAAGTCACTTTCTGAACACAAGCTCTAAATCCATCCCTTCCGAGTACAGACGTTTGATTCAGGTTCTTTTTTAATTCTCATCTTGGATGTGCTCCAAACAATAGGCTAGTTTATAAAAGGCGGACACCACCACACTCATGTTTTAGATGAACTTTGACCGCAACTCCTTGCCATTCCCCTCAAGGGATTCAGGTGAAGGGACACACTGTGAAACCCAAGAGATTTTAACTGTAGTGCAAGTCAAAAGACTATCACAGTTGGAACTACTTCCCATAGCAAAATTTCAGGCACTTCAGTTCCTTGATTAGTGAATATCTGGCTGGCTGCAGACTTTCAAACACACAAGTGGCTGTTCAGAGATTCTTTGGATTGCTCTGTTGAACTTGGGCTACTTTTCTTTAAAGAACTACTCAAAAAGAAAATATGATCTTCATTTGTAAGATAAACAATCTGAAGGCAAACATCCGGAAGTTCCTTACTTATAAGACTCTAAAGTAGCAAAAAATGAAGTGTTTGGTCATCTGACTGAAAAATCTTACCCCTTGCCCCTCACACGCCTTCAGAGCACTTTCACATGCAGGATTTGTTTCCAAAAATTAAGCCACGTATTCTAGGTAAAGTCTGATACAAGATTTAACAAGATGAAATTGATATGAATTGACAGAACTATATCTGGATGATACTGTTTTTAAGTTTATAGTATTTAGCAGTTACATAACCTTTCAGCCACCACCTTCCAATTCTCATTTTCCCTGAACTAAGTTTTCAACAAGAGTATTCAAGAATGCTATAATCTTGCCATGAGAAAGCACTACACAGCATTAGACAATACTGCAAAATGCTTTTCTATTCAATATCTTCCATGAAAAAGAATGCTCTCCAAGAGCTTTGTTGTACAGAACAAGCGGACATTTTATTATTTGGTCATCACAGCAAGCTTGTTGTAGTTCAAACCAGATTAGCTTCAAAAACAATTGGAAAGACTAATGATACAGATAATTTTCTAAAATAGGAAAAATTGAGGTTTCCATTAACCTCCCAAAAAGATAAAAGAATGGAACTGCTAACATTAGTCTGTAATCTCTTGCACACACTCTGCCTCACAAGCTAAGAACAATATCAGCTTATACTTAGCAAAATGAGAAGACCTATAACTTTTGCTACTAATGTCAACTCAAAAAATGAGAGAAGACATACAATGGCAACAAGATGTTATTCAGAATGGTTAATACTGATTTAGTGACACCACAAACCATGCATCTCTACAGTCTATTACAGAAGAATCATGAAACATTCACACTAAACCCTGTACAACCATTTCGTACTCAAAACATCCACAATATGTATCAAACAGCTTTTTCCTCTTGGTGAGCAAAGAATGCCACACATTTCTAATTTGAAACCTACTTAATTTAACATTCTTCTTGAAGTAGGAACAAGTTAAAAGGCCACAGTGTTTTGTTAAGGGTATCCACAAAGCATCTGGAATATAATTATTTTTTAGAAACATTAATTTTCATGCAATTATTCTTGAATTCCAGAAATGGTACTTTTACCTGAAGTAGGCAAAATTTCTACATACCTCAAAGCCAAGTCTATCTTTCTCTTTCCAAAAACAGAAGTGCGTAACCTTCTTATCCCAAAATTCATCTGGTTTTACTACACAAACAAGTGACACTTCAGCTGGAACAACGTTCTGTAAAACAAATTAAAAAATGAAGCAAACACGCAAGATTAAACCTTATTTTACTACAGAATTTAATTCCATTTGCATGTCATCATCTATTCAAGAACCTAGAATTTACAGAAAGAAATTAAACAAAGTCTGCTGCATCTACATCCCATGTTGGTGTCATCCCACTTTGCAGCAGATTATACTACATTTCATAGCAAAAATCATGTCAGAACTGAACAGAAGAGCTCACCTCTTTACTTCCATTCCTGAGGCCTAACTATTAGTCCATGCTACATCAGTATAAAAAAAACATTAATTACTGGCTAGACTTGATTTTATTTATGACATTTCATTTAAAAAATATTAAGAACAAAGCTTCCTACCACTGTAATTTGCTATGTAGGATGAAACAGTAATCATAAAGTTAGAAAATAACTGTATACTTTGTTATTAGATCACATCTCAATATTATATCCTATACTTCTCTAATGCATATTGCTTAGACTAGAATGAAAGAGCTTAATATGAACACTTCAGGACATTAATTCATAAAAGCATTACCAGAAAAACATTCCTTAGCCTAAAACAGTAATTTCATCTAACAAGTTGATTTTATGTTATCACCTTGAATGAAGATCAAGGAACAGAGACTCTTGACTACTCCCAAGTCATCAGCTACAGCAATAAGCAACAGTTCGATAATGACAGTGCTGACATAAAGGTGACACAATGCACGGGATTTCTCCTGAAATACCCCATTTTTATTTATAAAAATATAATTCTGAAAAAATTAACTATGACCAACAGAGAAATCATAGCACTGGGAAAAAAAAAAAAAAAAAAGGCTGTTTCATTCTTGCACCCTTCCTTTTAAGGAATATGTAAAAACTATTTAAAAGTAAGTAGACAGTATTTTTAACACAGAAGTGTCTGTCTGATGACCAGCCAACACCTTCGAGAACTACGTGTGTCCAAGCAGAGAGAAGTCTCAAGTGGTCTGCACAAGTGATTATTTCACATAGGAAAATCTTATTTATTGCTTCCTTCTCAAATTAAAGATACAGATGTGCAACTTGTGCCTCTGCAGGCTTCACATGGGTAGGAAGCCACTGAAATCTGAGCATGGGCAAAGAGCTGCCTTCCCCACTAGCTGAAGATCCCACTAAATGTGACAAATGCACATTACCTGAAGTGAAAGCTCAGTCAAGATCATAATCAGAATGCAGCAGATCCAATTACTATAACTCTATTAATAGGAATGCTATCTTACTCAAGAATAGGTGAAAGACACCTTGAAACAGACTGAAAAAGCCCAGGAGAAATAATGAGCCAGCAGGACAACAAAACTAAATTATTCGTATCTCCCACTTCATCTAAGTCTGAGAGGAAAACTACTCTGATAAAAAGAAATAATCTGTGCAGTACAAAAGGCTATTCAGAGTGCTGTATCTTGCATCTCCTTTGACCACTGAGGCCAGAAAGAAACCTATACTGTTTAGCAGGAAAAAAAAAAAGCAGCAGCATTTACTGTAACCCAACAGTTCTAAAAACTAAATAATAAATTGCTGTGAATTTCTTTAACTGGGAATTGGCACTTTTTTCTTCTTCTCCTAGTCTGTGTGGCATCCACAATATAATTTGTGGTTGGGACTATCACACACAACAAAACCAACTATAGCCAATTCCAATGGAAACTAAGTAGTGCAGCATTTTGCATCTGAACCTGCTCAGCTGCACCATCGGTGTGAATTGTTGCCCTGCAGACATTCTTACTACTCACAGTTGACAATGCCAGAAGCATATTTCTGTACTTCTTAACTAAAATTCTGTTTTAGAAAAAAGGCCCACAATTGTGTTGTCAGAATATAATGATTTGTCCCTCACTTGAGATTGTTTCAGATTGTTTCTTCCTGCACAGAACTCTGACACAGAACCACATTTGTGGTTTTAAAAGGCCATAAATTGTTTACTTCTCAATAAAGAAATCACTGCCTCTACAGCTATTAGGTTCACATCTACAAATCAGTCAACTACGAATATATAAAAATTTACTTACCTGTAGCATTAACACAACCGTCTTTACCACATTCCATTGAGATTTTCTTCCATCCACTATCACAGTAAATCCTCTAGCTTTACATTTCTCACTACAAGAAGAAAAACACATCAACAAGTGTCATATCACAGTGACTTTGTATTTCAATTCTACTGAAAAATAAAACTACATAGTTTTTTTACTTATAAAAACATGGTCTTATAAACCTTAAGTTTGCTTTTTTAGCAATAACTTTCAATTTTAATGCTCAAGCATATTAAGAGATATTCCAAGTTACAATTTCTCAGTAACACTGAAGTGTATTTCATAATACAAACATTTATTTAAACTTTAGCAACTCTGGAAAGGTTTTATAACCATAAACTTCAGAAAGAGGCTGATTTAGAGCTTTGTAAGGAAGAGAAAGGGATATGATTTTTCACAAGGTTACTTGTGAATTGGCACAGATTTGAGGATACAGCAACATATCCCTTGATGCAAATCCAAGCAGGAAACCATCTAAACATGCTTAAATTTCTTTCCTGAACAAATGAACTAGAAATTGCAGTGCACAAAAAACCTCTACAAGGAGAGAGGCTTTGCATATGAATCTACAAGAAAGATTATTTTAGACTGACATAATCTCTTTTTCTTCTAATAAGGTCTGAGTCTGTGCATACTACAAAAAAAACCTGCTGAAAATAGCTACACAGCTAAAATTTGAAAGGCACTCCTGCTCAAGTAGCAAATGGGAGAAAATAGTGAAAACTTTCTCTCTGTGCATTCCCACAAATACTGCTCCAGCCCATTGGTAACTGAAGCTGGCAAGAACGTGCTCACAACAACAGCTGGGCAGTGTTCAGTGGTGGCAGCAACCTCTGGATACCGCCAACAGCTGGGAAGCGTCACCTTCTCACAACCAGCACAGCCACAGCCAGAAGAGGACACGGAAGTGAGCCCATAATTTTAGCATTAGTTACCACATCAGATATCATGTCTCGGCTTGAAATTTTTGTGTTCGGCAAAGTTATATGTAACTAAAAAACATGACATTTACATGAGGGAGAAAAGCAGTATGTAATCTTTAGCACCAAAATCTACCCTTACAAAACAAAGCCATTTCTGTGATCTCCTTAGCTTACAAAACAAAACAAAAAAAAAGCAACTTGTGAGTAACAGGAAGCATTGTATTTCACACTGAGAAATTTAACTGCTATTTATTTCATGTTTAAACTGTAATTCATCATACATGGGTGGAAGACAAATTTATCTTGGAATTTTAAAAAAGGGGAAAAAAGCACCTTACTAGTCTATTTAGGAAAAATTAATTATGAAGTTGGCTGCCACTCCATACATGGAGCTTTAAGGAACCTCTGAGATCACACACAATTTCTCTGGAAGCACTTGAACATTCAGGCTCCACAAGCAATGTTTAATCAGAATGAACTCAAAAGGCACACTATCACTGCTTTTAAAACAAGATGAATAGTGTTACTACAGCATCTTGAGACATGGCTTCCTTAGGCTCAGTGGAATTTAGCAGTACCAGCATTTGCTCTTCTCTACTACTAAATCTATTTTTAAAAAGACCACACAAACAAACAAGCAAATTCAAAAGTAAGCTACCACTTCTGCAAAGTTCAGCCAACACAAACATAAATGTTTGTATGAAAGTTAAAATAAAAAACCATTTGGTGATTTGAGCCACAATACAGAGAATACAACAAAGGAAGCAAACTTTAGTATGCACAGAAAATAGTGCAGCATTGCCACATTTGTTTTTCTTGGATTCTGAAGAGGCCTCTCAGTAAAAAGGCCTCTTCAGAATCCAAGCATTTAAAATAGCATCAAAGAAAAGCATAACAGTAGACTTAGACAGGAGGAATAAGTTGTTTGAAGTTTTAGGAAAGCTTTACACATGCACCCCCCACAGAAATTTTACCCAAGACTCTATAGACAGCGATGCCTCTCAGCTTTTGGACACAGCTATCCATCAACACTAGAATGCGTATTTCAATATAGTTACAGTTTCAACGTATGTCATGCACAATTGAATTGAAAGTTACCTTACACATAGAACTTGGGGAAAAAAATTAACAATAATGTTCTTGGACAGCTATCTGGGTTTGTGACAACATCCCTCCCCACAACCTTGCTTTTTTCAAACACTATTCAGCAAGTCTTTCCAGAACAAATAAGGCAAATGTTTAGGCCAAAAAGTTTGCATTTCCCATCAAAAAACAACATGCAAACAAAAACAACGATTTTTCCATATTGCCACCATAAAAGAGAGGTCATGTTTTCCTCGACTGACAAACAGAATGTTAGATGTGGGAACACTACATTTTGCTTTCAAACAGATTTCCCAGCTTGTACAGAGTACAAAGAGTACTTTGGTTGAATTTTTAGACAGTTATTTTTACACTAATAAATGTAAAAGCATACATCAGGATGAGACTGTGGAATAATTAATGCTTGCTAGAATAACAATGCCTGCATCTGTTCCATAAATATAGCCAAGTCCTTAAGTCAATGAGATGACTTGCACAGATCATCATTTGGGATGTCCATCACTTTACAAAAAACAAGCTGCTTGAAAAATCCTAAAACTTCCGTGACTAAAACGCTGTGCAATGTACTCATACACCTATTGATGTTTTACTTGTAAGCAATCTGAATTTGTTCTTTGCTTCTCTCTCTCCTATCGCTAAAACAAACAAACAAACCAACCAACCACTCAGATCACTTAATGGCATTTTAAAAACATTTATAACTTGCAATAAGTACATTAAACAATCTCTCGTTATGCCATTGCTCCTGTTTCCAGAAGAGGGATACAAAAGCAAGCATTTATCTGAGAGGCTTCTTTCCTTCTTAAATCAGTGGTACAAGAAAATAAAACAAAGCTATGCTCTCATTCTTTAAAAAAATGCAGTTAACTAAGCTGGGACCAAGCACTGTCACTGTAAGCTTACATGTTTACATGCACAGAACTCAACAATAATTTTATAGCAAGGTCTGGATGTCAGGATACTTAAGTCATCACTCAGCACATTTAAGCAGTATCTTTACTTTAAACACTTGAGTTGCTTACTAACTTCAGTAAGACTTCATATGTTTTTAGACTCAGTACACCCTTTAAGCACTACAAGCTACAAAGATTAGCAAAGAAAGAGAAGGAAGCTTTTTTACTTTGGGCAATGCTACTTTTTGCAAGCTTAGGAGTTTCATTAGATTGGCTCATTAATTTACATAGTAATTTAAGTGCATTGTCATCAAAAAGGAATGACCAAAGATGTCCCAAGAAAAGAGGAAATACAAAAGACAAGACCTCCTCACCAAAAATCAACAAAACAAAAAAAACCCACACAAAACCAAAACACACAAAACCAAAACACACAAAACCAAAACACACAAAACCAAAACACACAAAACCAAAACACACAAAACCAAAACACACAAAACCAAAACACACCCACATACATACTGGACATAAGCAAGCCTTAGTAGACAGCCCTTAGTTTACTGTGATGTATGTTTCTAACTCAGTGACAAGGTATCACATTTTAAATGAGCATTTGTACAAAATTCATTTGGTGTAAAAACATAAGTAAAAAGAAAAACTAATAAAAAGATCCCTTCCACCACTGGAAAATAAGGCAGCTCTGAACAGAATGCCTTTGAAATCACCTTGGGATGCTCAGAAGGTAGTCTAGTGTGACACTCAGCTCGTCCATACTCGTCTGTTCGAGGCATAATGGAATCGTCAGAATGAGGCCACTTCTTCTGTCCTTCCCTCCTATTTTGGGGGTAAAAAAGTCATTATAAAGGTAATGTCACAGCTTTAAGGTAAAAGAAATACTTTGTAGTTACATGGTCTCAAAATCCATCACAAAAGCAAACTTAAAAGTTGCTGTGAAAATCACAACAGACATTTCACCTCGCAGTTGTGAGGATTCATTCTCCACATTGATATTTACAGCATTGCCAAAGCTTCAGAGCATAGACCACATCTGTAGCTGTCATGGTTTTTCATCTAGAACTTTCAACATAAGCAACCCAAACTAAGTTTTACAGAAGCATTATTTTTGCATATCTAGATTACATTGTTAAAAAGCATCTCCTAGACCTCCTGCATTACCAGCCTGTCAGAAACCTGGTGAGCTTCCAAGATGAGCATGTACCCAGTAGCTCTAGTTGGAACACAGCACCTCCCAGAAACACTGACTGAACAAAGGAGGATTTTGTACCACAAGGGCTGCCCAGGGCACATTCTCTAAATTCATAATTCGTCAAATGTGGAACTGCTTACAAACACGTAAGAGTCACCTCACAATTAGGGTAAACATTTCCAACTGGTTGCTTTAATCTTTATATGTGTTTTCAAACCCTTCTGGTAAAAGTTACAAAAACAATATCAGCAACAAAAATATTGAAAGAGCTGGCCTCACATTTATATGCCCATTAAAAGATTAATTAAGATCACATGTTAGTTGATACTGATGTGCTACAACTGTGGTTTGGGTTGTATTTGACTACACAGATTCTGAAGAAAGTCCCTGGAAAGGTACAGTTTAAAACAAAACCAAACAATGGATCTTTAAAGAAAGCTGAAATTTTCTCTTCTGGTTGTTCTTCTAAAAGATTGACTCGAGTCACATGGGTATGAACCAGTAACCAAAATTGATTTGGACTAGGTTCTTCCTCATAGCTTGGATTGGAACTGAAGCCAAATCCACTGAATACATGAAGAACACATGAAAAATAAATACTGGCAGAGCTCCCTGAAAGGGTCAATGTGCAAGTGCTCTAGAATGAAGGAAATCAGGTATGCAGTCGACTCTTCTATCATCACCACACCTCCAAGTACCAGGTATCACTAGTGATGTTTTGTAGGCAGAGGGTTTTGAGAGCAAAATATTTTCCCCTAACTGGCTGTTAACTCATGAGAGGATTAAGTAAAAGAGGCAAAGGTAGGTGTGATGAATCCTTCCACTTTATTTGGAGCAACTCTTCTAGAGTATGTATTTGCCATTTTGAGCAAACCACCTTATCTATTTTTTCTCTCTGCCCTTAATCTTTTAATGTCTATAACCAGCAAAAAGAAAAGAGATCTTAATTTCAAAATCCAATCAAATATTTTGGCAGGTGTTTTTGGTGGAAGGAACAGGAGAGGAAGTATGAGAAGTGAGGAGGGGAATTTGCACATGAAGTGAAAAACATGAATGAATCCAAACATACTCCAGAGGATACAGTGCTTGAGCTTATAGCTTATTACACCGCAACTTCAATCAATCATCTTAAAGTATAGGAGTATTCCTTTTCATCCTTGAGTATTTTTTTTTAAACTAATACCCATCTCTACATTAAATCAGTTTTGAAGTGACTCTTCCACAATCTGGAGTAGCTGAAAGCTACACTGTTTGTTTATACAACATGTGTTGGCATCTTAATTGTAATAGGTTTTTCCCCTTGTTTCCAAAGCTGTGCAAACTCCTCAAAGAGTATTAGAGATCCACTGACACACACGTATTTTTCACATCTTCATAAAGCATCTATTGCTTTAAGTGGCCCACTGCAATAGTTGTGTTCCCCTCCTGTTCTCTTTTTTGGGGAGGAATTGTCGCTGGAAAACAGGAAGGCACTTTTTTAATAACTATATTTCTAAACAGAAGAATTAAACATTGGTGCTACATGAGAAATGATATGTCCTCTCCACAGAAACTAAGAGGGAGTCATAGTTTAAAGCAACAGTTATTTACAGATTGTCTACCCTTCTCTGTTTCTGAATGGCAGAAAATCTGAAAATTGGAGTGGGAATGCAGGAGGAAAAGGAAAAATACCTCAGTGCTTTTAAAAACTGAGCATTGGTTCTCAGCTGTACCCTTGGAGTCAAAAAATTATTTCTCTCCACTTGCTACACTGCCAGTGAGCACACATTAAATCCTACATGTAAGACGAAAATGGTGTTTGTGGATGTAAAATAATACTTCAGAAGCTATACTGATTCAATGGTAGCTTATTAACTACCATCTCTCAACAAGAATAAAACTTTAATAAAGAAGCCTTTCCTTAAGTGTTCAGGCATCTTTTAGTGTCTCCTTATCAATAAGGAAATCCGCAGAGAAGAGAGGGTAGCAGTTTTTAGGAATATAGAAAAAAATCTGTTGACACTAAAAATTTGCAACAGCCAAGTTCAGAAATGGGTTACATGTTGAAAAAAGGAGGAACTATGAAAAACTACTAGAGCAGAGAAAACACTGTAACAAGTATTAATAAAAATTAAAAACACAGACTGTACAGAACTTAGTGATCAAACTGAGCAAGCCTGCAATAAGATAAATAAGAACATAAGAGGTTATGAAGGTATTTCTACAGTACAAGCGTCTCCTTGAACCAACTTCCAGGGTCCAGAACTGCTTAAGCTGTGGCACCAGCTCAAGAATCTACTGGAAAATAGATGCGTAACAACTGTATCTAATGCTCCCTCTCCTCCCTTACCCAAGAATTAATGAGCGCGGCATTGTTGTTCATTTAACAAATATATACATGGCTGAGGAATGAAGGGTTTGCAGAAAAAAACACACATTTTCTTCCTGCATTTATAGCAAGTTAGTCTGACCATAGCTGACTCATAACTGGAAGGGACTTGCTCTGTTCAAAATTACTGCTGGATTCATGAGACAAACAGCAGCCCCCACAGAAGTAGTTAACTATTAACAGTAGTTCATGTTTTGTTTACGCAGACTTGAAAGACTCCAGTGTTGAATGGCGTCTAACTTACAAAAGTTTAGAATTGGCTCATGACACACAGAAACTCTCATTTTCACACCTGGATTTAAACAGCATTTACTGAACAAACAAACAAACAAAAAACACAAAACACACCCCAAAACTATAGTCTCTTGACATTTCACAAAAACACCACAATAATTACCTAAATTATTCAGTTTCATGACAAGTCATCTTGTGTAACAACTGCCAGGTTTTCGCCCAGCTTGTAAACAGTACTAGAAAAGATTCAAACATCTGTATTCTGCCTGCACTGTGATTTTTGTACAGCTTTCTTGCACTGAAGTATGTACAGATCAGGTAAATATTCTGTCAACCTCCCACAGCACAAAGAGAGAGAGCAATGTAGGAATTATCACTGATCCTTTTCCTTGGTGGAAAATGAGGGCCAGTCATTTATGTCAAAGGTAACTGGTATATCTTCATCTGTCTAAGAACTGTTTTAACTCAAACCTGTATTTTTCAAGGAAATACTGAAAAATACAACCTGAATGAAGCTTTAAAGGAAGAGCACCTAAAGTTACCAGTTAAGAAGTGATGACTAATATGGACGCAGTCTAACATTTCTCAATACTAGCACACTAAAAATACTAATTATTTAATTAAACAGTATAGGAAGTTGTTCTTTGATCTTGGTTGTATCACTTGTAACTACTTTCTAAAAATTAAAGGTTGCATAAATATTTACTACCACCTTCCAAATATGATGTTTAGGGAAATAAACCAAATCACATGGTGATTTTAGGCTTGGCAAACAGCACCTCTATAATACAGAATATATTCTATAGAATATATTCTATATTCTTAGAATTACAACTCCCTGTCTTACAAAAAAAGCACACCACTCAGACTGAGTCTTTAGGCTAAGAATTAAACCTGAAAAACAAAATCAAGGGAAATTAACTTGATGTGTGTTGTAACCGAGAAAAACTGGTATAGTTTATAAACTGAAAATATGTTTACGTTAAGAAGAGAAACTAAGAGCATCACAAAAAGAAACAAAGAAATTTTTTAATTCATTTCGCATGAAACTGGTTGTTCAGGTTTTTTTCCGAGTCAGTAGTTTTCCCTTTTTTCTCCCCCCTGCTATTTGTAACGCCCTACCAACATGGAAGCTACACAGCCATGGATTCCAAACCTGAGGGAGATGATGCTCTATCAGAAACCACTCTGTTTTGCTTCCCGAAAAAAAGAAGGCAGGGTCAATATTATTTGTACCAATTTAACTCAAAACCAACAAGATACTTCAATATATAAACACTTGAGAATGCTTTCCTAAAACATGATTTTTCTGATGGTTTGCTTTTAACCATTACTTTTATTTATGAAACTATAAGGAATAAAATTGCTTTAAAGAGATATGATGAACTGATTTGTCTGTCAGGTTCCTCTGCTTATACTGAAGAATACTTAAAATCACTATTGCATGAATCTTTTCCATTCATTAAATGAAAGCATGCATTAATACTGCACAATTTCAAAAAAGTCAAACCTACTTAGAAATATGTAGGTTCAAAAAGGTTCCTGGCATTTAAACTGCCACTCAGTAAATTACTTTCCACTAAGGACATCTGTATTTTGAAATGGATCAGGAAGCCTTAATAGCAAATTGCAAACGCACTCTAGTTAATGAGAACTTCCCTTTCTGGTACAATACTGAACAACCAACACACTATGAATCTGCTACTGCTATGGAAGAAATTGCCCGCTGTCCCAGGCTTTAACATAAGTCGAGTTTGAGGGTTTTGTTTGTTTCTAAGGAATGGTTTGATCTGCAATTGCTGGGGACAGTGGCCAAATTCAAACCAAAACAAATTCTATTAACAAAAGGAACAGGTTTCGCTTCCCAAGTGACTGAAGCAGGCTAAACAGAAAGCATTATTCTTGGATGTCTGCTAAATCTTAATTCTTTTATATATGGACTGAAACTTCATGACATCAACTTTGTGGGTTGAGTTACAGGCTACAGCAAAAACAAGCTAAATGCCAACAGCAATAGCTTGGTTACTAGATTAAAAGTTTCAGAGACCCTTTTGAAATATGACAAAGTGCTAACCAACAAAATACTTCTGTTAAATACATCCAGCAAATACAAGTAACCAACATAAAAATCCAAATTATGCAGGGAGGAACCAACTGGGGAAAACAGAAATCGTACCTGAAAGAAAAGCCAATTTTTTCTTCAGAATGGGTAGTATTACTGAAGCTTCCATTCTACTTCAGATAATTTTCACAGCTCTGAAACACACGAAGTTAAAGTTATCAAGCATAGGAAATGAATTACAATGGTTCACTAGAATGAGCACTGGCCAAAATACTTCCAAAGGAAGCACAGAACACTGTAACCAACATGCAAAGTATTGTAAAAAAACAAAGAAAAAACATCATCATATGCATTTCTCCATGTAAATCTTCAAAGATTTTTACTCCTTATCACATTGTAAAGAGAAGAAAAAAAAAAAAAAAAAAAAAATCAAAGCAGAATCTCAGCCAAGGCCTCCGAGATAATTTATTTAAATATAATCCTATTTCCCAACCCCATTAAACTACAATTAATTTACAGGTAGATCATCTATTTCCTGAGTCATTCAGGCATAAAATAGCTGTAAATAAAAATCACACTTTTGAATACTCTGTCTCATATTACTAAGAAGATAATAATTATTTACATACAATACGCTGCATTTATGCCGGGACGCTGTCTTCAATTAAAGTAAAACATCCAACAGCCAGAGTTAAATATGCCTAACCCATAGCTGGAAATGCTTCTGCTCCTTTTGTCTTCAAATCCCTTCTTACCCTCATCCCATTTTTAGTGCATTATGAACTGCAATTCACTGTGATTAAACTTCTGTGTTTCATTGACAATCAACAGGATGCTTGAACTGCAACTTCCTCCTCTAGCCTACACAAAGTACAACAGCAACTGCCATCTGCCTGTCTTTTTAAGCCCATCCTTGCACAAATCAATCTATTAAATATTTTAAAAAACTAATAATGCAGAAATACACAATTCAATATATGCACCAGTATCCAGTCAAAATAAAAAAAAACAGATTTTTTTCTTAAATTCCAGGCACAGGACTTCAGACTGCAACCTGCAGTTCTCTGTCTAGGTATTTCAGCATTCATGCACACAAATGGGGTGGGGGGGAAGTTAGCTGAACCAAAACTATAAATGATCTAGCAAAAACAAACAAACAGAAATAAAACACCCCACCACCACAAATAAAGAGAACTCCAAATAGATAGCCTGAGGTAAAACAGAACAGTTATTTCCTTTCTTGTTAAAACAATGAGCTTCATTAAGAACAAACAAAAAAAGCAGAATTATTATTTCTGTTATGAAACAGAAATAACATCAGCAACTTTTTACTCTCCCTCCCTTTTCCAGTGCACAATGCTTCTATGTTCATTCCTATCCCTTATCCAAAATGTCCATCTTCAAGTGTCATTTCTGTCAATTATATAAAATACACATTTCCCATATTACAGAAGGAAACAAACAAACTTCAGTTCTTTCAGGAAACTGAGTCCCAAGACAGCTTGCACTTTAAACAATTACTCAAATAAGCACCCTATTAAAGCTTCCTGTATGCTTCAGACAAAATAATTGTACGTTATTTGTTCCATAAAACACAGAACTCAAGAACGACTCAGGCAGTCATTTTTGTCTCTCAAACACTATGCTCAAACCACCTCGTGTCAGCTATTTAACTTCAGCAGCATTCTTTTTTTTTCTTCATGTACCTAGTCATCATTTTTTCCCTCCCCTCCCCAAGTTACCTTTCAAATTGTTACAAATGGCTCTTTGTTATAACCAAGGAAGAAAGCCCCAACCTACACACACACTTCATTATCTTCATAGTTTCATATATGAACAAAAGTTTGCATCAACTTATTGACTCTAGGGAGCATGTTTCTTTGCTGTTGTGAAAAGACTGATTTATTTAATATGAAAGCACTGCCTGGCTTTCTGCCACAGCAGTGGCACTGTCCGTGGATCAAAATAGTTCTTTTGTTCAGTATTTCCTGAACCAAAGGAAGAATTCTGTTCATTCAGGATGGAGGGAGGGGAGTCAGAACAAGTGCTGATCATTTCAAACACCTTTGTTCCAGACACTCCTGAAGTTTTCAATTACCTCTCTTCTGGTAATTCCTCTTTGATGTGCTTCATCGAGAAGAAAACTCACCAGAGTAGGTTATTAGAACATACCAGAAAAAAACCTTCGGGTTTAAAAATAAGGTTTAACATCCTTCTCTATCTTCAACAGTCTGGAGAATCTCCAGATGAATTAAACTAAATATCTTTTTTTAGTATTGGAAAGTGAAACAGTCCCAAGAGAGCTGGCATCTGCTTTTCATTGGGAGCTATCAGAGGTGTTTTTAAAAGGTACACTGCTAAAAAGAAGATACAAGTATATTTGAACCTACAAATAAATTGTAAGGTCTTTTAAACTTGTTCAAAGGAAGACAAAATGACAGGCTCTTAAATGGGCCATCAGGTTCTCAGTCTAGAATGAGGACAGAATGATGTGTTGCTCAATGTTGTACCACTGTTTAGTGGAAAGAAATAGATCCAGTGTCTATTCATCAATAAAAAAAAAAAGTGCATTTGGATCCATTATAGAAGAAGCCACAGGAGAGAAAAAAAACAAACAAACAAGAGCACCGCCAAGAAGAGATTTCACTTGAGGAAAGCAAAATACTTCAAGAAGCTGAATTTGATCACTTCCAAAACAAAAGACATAACTTTTATATGCTCAAATTTTACAGATAGGAAACAAGTCAGAGGTTAAATCTGTTTGCTGAATTTCAGAAACAACCTAGAGTGCTGTATGACCACCAGCAATTTACTTTGCCAATTAAAATACCATGTGCCAAACTGTAAAACTTGTATACAGGAAACATGTTAAATGAAAGAGAAGAACCTCACTAAACTTTTTTGAAATGACCTGAGTTTTCAGGTTTTTAAATCAATACAGCAATGTTAATTTCCCACAACATATTCATTCTTTAATAGATTTCCACAGGAAAGTGGCAAGACTAAATCCACATAATATTGTATTTAAAACCTAAACATTTCAAAGGTGTTCCAGTGAAACAAAAAACTATTCCAGCCACCTCCCCCCCAAAAAAAGAAAGACACAAAACTCACATAAAATAAGAACATGTAATTGAACATAAAAGTGCATAATTTCTGATGAAGAATATTACGTGCATTTTCTGCTACGCATCTTCACTCTCATCTCAGAAAAAAATGTAAATAAGAACCAATGTCCAGACACTGTTTAAAATCATTTTAAAAGTCCATTAAAGACAGAGGGCAGAAGCAGAAGCTGACAAACTCACACTGACTATATGAGTGGAATTAGGATGCCCTGAGGATGCCAAAGAGAAGCTGCCCTGCAAGTAGCGTTTTCTTTTTAAGCAACTCAGTGGAAATGACTGCTTAAAAGCATTAACAACCAAAATGAACTCAGGCTCAATGAGAATATAAATATGTTTACTCAGATTTGTTAGACCTGAAACATTTAATAGTCTCAGTACCTCCTGCAAGGTCTTTATATGGGTTAGTCTGTTCATGAGCATCTATTTCAAGTTTCAAAGAACAAGCACTTTCTTAATTCCCTCATCATGTATCAAGCAAGAGTGCATAGCTGGTCTGTAAGTCAGGAAAAAAAAAAAATCTGGTTTCTATTCCTTGTTCTGATATAAAATATACATATGGCTTTCAGCAAGTCATTTATCCCTTTTAGTCTTCATACAGTCCCTGCATCTAATTCCCTTTTTACAAGAGTATTGTGATGTTTAATTCATTAATGTTTGTGATTACTTGAGAGGTTAGAAGGAACTCCATGGATCTGCCTATAAATAACCAAGCAGCAGATGGGAAGCTACATTCAAAACTGTAGCAGCTTGCAAGTCCAGGCACAAACAATAGCAAAGATAACAATAGACTTTCTGAAGTACTGAAAAAAAAAGCCTCAATCATATAGGATTAAATTATTTTTTTCCTTCTAAAATCAACTACTGAATTGCAGACCTTCAAAATTAACAGCTTTGTTCCCCGAAGCCAGCATGCAACTCTTTTCAGATGCTGACTCCAATCCACCAAGCATGTTCATCTGTCCCACGCAGAAATAAAAACCATGTGCAAAAGACAGAGAAAGCTGAATATGACAGTTACCTGTGTAGATTATTATTTCACCTTCCTTTAAAGCTACATTAAAGGACATGATGCCTCCCACAGCTAAGCGGCACAGAGAGAAAGAACACAAACAAAGGTGTCTGCAGGGCTGATACCCCAGGGTAATTTGAGAGCACATCAAACCTGCCCAAAAAGTACAAATGGGCTGTAAGCATTCGCTAGTTAATGCCGTCTTCAATTAAAGAGCACATGGAACTGGGTTACTCAGCTGGACACTTTCAAAGTAACAATAAAGCTCAAATGCAGTGCTTGGTTTTTACTCTTTAACATATTATGAGCAGTACTAATAAATTTTTGATGTTAGAGCCCTTCAAGAGCTCAGGAGAAAAGGTAACTCAAGATGTTCAAGGATGATCAAATCAAGTTTTCTTCTTTTTTAACTTTTTTTTTTTTTTTAATTTTATTTTTTTTACTATATGTAAAAAATATCCATTAAAAATGACATACTGAAGTTTTATTATGCCTGATTTTCGAGATGTACACAAAGAAAATATTCCTGATCTTCCATAACCTGCTAATTCACACTACAAGATTAAGAAAATAAACACCACAGATTCAGTAGATTTCATCAGTATATAAACTTGTTTAAAGAAAAATGCAACAATGTCAGTTCCATTACACATACACAGTCAGTACTCTCAGTAACTTGTGACAGCAGATGAATGGGTAGATTAAAAACCTGCCCTGGTTTCGATCAAACCTAGGGTTAACAGTTTGCTAGGCCATGATCCAAAAGCACATTGTCACAGCCATACCAAATTTAGCCTTGGAAAAACTCCATTTCTTCTGCCCCATTTTCACCTGGAGGTTCAAGACTTACCTTGAACACTTTCTCTTCTAACTATAGCTAATAATAGAATTTAGAAGAGCTGTCTGTTAACTACTTACTTTATTTAACCCATCTTCCATACTTGATTCCCACTCTTTCCCCCCCACAACATTCTGTGAAAAGTAAAATAAAAGATGAGTTGAAAAAAGAAATGAGGAGCAATATAATGAATAGCAAACCAGCAAATGGAGAACAAGTGAATAAGAGAGGTTGTACCATCCGAGAAGGAAAACATACTGTGCTCCTAAGTTTTAACTCTGATCTCAGTCAACTGTTCATTTCACCAAATCGTAGAGCTTTTCTTCAGACTTAGAGGAAGTATCAGAGTGAAAGAAAAGAAGGAAGAGCACTGAGTACAGGAACAATGTAACTAAGGATGCACAACAACATCTGCACATACAGCTGTGACACACAATACCGACACCTCAGTCTTTCCAAACAAGAGGGGCAAGCAGAGGCTACTGTGCAGCAATTAGCACTCCCCCAAAGAGCAACACTTCTCTGGGGTCTGGATCCAATGGCCATGCCCACAGCCAGCAGTCCTGCTCCAGCCCCAAGGAACACATGCAGAAGTTTGCAATGATGCTTCAACACATGACATACAAAACGATAGCTTGCTAGAGTTTTCTACCCTTCACAGCTTCAGGACAAGCTGAACACATATGGTGTATGTTACATTATAGTAGTTTCCAGACTTCTTTAGCCTAGAATAGAGAAGATAAGTCACAGGTTTTGGATACTTCTCCACATTTCTTTTCTGCCACATTTCAGAGAGTCCCCATGTTTATCTTCCTGCAGAACCCTATAGCTTGCCCTTGGATGTTACCACAGGAAACAGAAGACTCTGATCTAACATATCCCCACCCTTGTAACACCACCAAAGCAGCAGAAGTTGCAGTTATCTGGTATAACCCCAACTCGTTTAACAGCATCAAGTGACCACAGAATAGGCAAACTGACAAAATTTGGGAGGTTGCTTCTTTCACCACTTTCTACATAGCAATAGGTCAATTGAAATGTTATGTCCAAAGCATAGCACAGATGTTCTCTTCCTCATCACACTACCCTAAGACTCATTAAATAAAAACAAAACAAAACAAACAACAAAACCCCACAAACAAACAACAACCAACAAAACAAAAACCACACCTCTGGTTGAGCTCTTAAAATTTTACTTACAGATCACGTGGAAATAAGAGAAATCACAGACTGTAAATTTTCCCACAGATGCAGTTTTTGAGTCATGGGTTTGGGGGAAGAAAAATAATCAATGAACAGTAAAATAAAATTAGCTCCCTCTACTGAAAAACACACAAACAAAAACCCAAACAAGTCATAACAGCTTGCAAGAATGAACTGGGAGAAGAGGGTGCCTTCTCACTGGTTCTTTGAGGAACTGTCCAAAACCAGCTTATGATGAAAGATCAGAGAGTTCTTATGCCTTCAGTACTTCACAGAAGTATCTAAGAGAGTGGGACGAATGAGACTGGACAATTCAGGCTATAAGCAGCCAAGTCAAAAGACGAAGTCAAAAAAAACCAGCTGCACCGATGAGTACAACTGTTGGCAGCCTGGAGCAAATGAAAAACAACTTTCCTCTGGAGTGCAAGATTAGAACTTCTTGTTCCTTTTTCAACATTCATATAAGAAAACAATTCAAAACTTCATGACAACACATATACTTGGCATTGGTTACAAGTGCATGTGGGTCAGGCGCTCAGGAATCGCTTCTCAGCTCAGTATAGTGACACTACAGCTGAACGGAAGCAAAAAGAAATACTATTCTAAACCAAAAGGCATCTAGAGTGGTGGGGGGTACGAAAGGGCAAGGGATTGTTTGAAAGGAAAATGGTGTGTAGCAGATGTAAAAGCAGTCATCCTTTTTGGTGGAGAAAACTGACACAAAACAAGAAAGAAAACCATGAGAGGCTAATAAAAAGATTGTTTAAAAATCCCTAAAAATTTGGGGTTGATACTTAACCAAGAAGTTCCCATCTTAAGAGTAAGATTTTGTGTGACCTTGAAACATCCTGAGCAATTTTCTCTGTATTTTTAAAATAAAATTTATGGTAGTGGCTTCCCCACCCCTCACTGCACAACACACAAGGTAGACACAACAAGGATGAAAATCCCTTCATAAGGAATAAATAAGTAATTTGAGAACTTTGCTCATCTTAACCAAACATGAAAGCAGAAGAGATTGAAATAAGCCAGATCTGGTTCATAAATACCTCGTTCATTCATATTTTTAAGTTTCAAAATATTTCAGAATTACACAATTTCATTACTATGCAAAATAAAAAAAAATTATCTAAGCTGCTCTAGTGCAAGAGAAATAAATCTCTCCTTAACTTGCAAAGATGTCTCATGTTAAAAATTCTGCAAAATATTCATTTCAGCTGCAAAACAGAAATTAAATTGGCCACAGCAACCACCTGCAGTAACCACAGCACATCTCCCTCTGTCCCACCCCCTCAAAATAAAATATGTCACATTCCACTTTCATAAATAAATGGTCAGATGCTACAGAGAACATCAAGCCAGGCTTTCTAAACTGCTACCTGGAGCATCTTGCATAGATGTAACACTCATACATTTTCCACTGATTCTCTTTTCCAGTGCCAAATTAGAATCTAACATGAAAGAATTAGCACACACTGTGCTAGCAGAGAAAAAAACGACAACCCACATTGAGGGTATACTGATTAGAATGAAACCATCACTTTTACCAACAGTGCAAAGTAGATAAGCCATGGCACCTCTCATCTACCTATTATGTGTCCATCCTGACCCATTCCATCAAGAGCCATTTATTTTCTTAAGTTCAGCCATACGTATCATTTAGTGACCAAAACATCAAGTTAACATCAAGTTAACATCAAATCAATTTACCATTTTCTTCCAACACCTTTTACTCTTACTGCTTACTATATCTATCTCCCTTGAATCATTGATTCTGTGAAGCCCTAAGTCATACCTTCATCTCCTCTTAACTATTGTAATTTCCTTCTTAATGGATTCTTTATGTCCCAGCATTCCAAACTTCAGCTTGTCCAAAATGTAGCAGCTCATCTTCTCACCTAGAAACAGGAAAACAACACTCCAGATTGATTTTCACTTGCTTCCTTGTCAAGTTTAGAGTCTGCTCGAAGGATTTCCTCACTTCAGAAATATCCTACTCTCATTTAGACTAAAGAGTAAAACGCTTTGCCAGTGCATTTTTCTATTTGCTCACTCAAGGTGCTCAAGTCTCTCATTTCTCTTCTATGCAGAAGCTTATCAGCCCTATCAGAGCAGCAACAATCTACCTCAATGCTTCTTTCCTCACTCTCACCCACAACCACAGCTCCCTCTTCAAATTAGAGTTCAGGTATCTCCAGTGTTCTGCTTAAACACCATCTAATACATCTGCAAACACTACTCTGTGTGAGACACTAACACTACATAAGACACTGTAACACAGACTGCACTATTTTACAGTATCTAAGTCAAACTACGTAACATAACTTGAGTATCAGAAGCTTTGGTTATGCTATAGCACCTTTTAAAGATTTTTAAAAGTCAAAAGATGAAAATGAAGTAAGCTAAAGAAGGCACAAGTTACAGCCTAAATAACTTTGTGTAAAACATTGTCTGCAAAGACATTGTTCTATGCAGCGTATTCACCAGTATCAAAGCTTCATAAGAACAAAATATAACTCGTGGAAATTTTAAAGATCTTATTTTAGAAAGAGACTGATCTTACTTACCATTGGTACTGGAATGCAACACTGTCTGTTAGGGATACAAGTTTGAGTTCCAGATCCCAGATTCTGCAAATTTAAATGAAAGAAGTATTTTACCATATTTTTAGATGTCAATACTCAATCTAAAACTTTCTTTCCTTGGAGGCTGAAAACAAGGGTTTATTACAAAGCTACATCATAGGGGAGTCAATGTTTCCATTATATGTTCACAAATACTTGTAAGCTAGGCATTCAAGTTGAGCGGGACAGCAGGAATCCCGTATTTTCTACCAAAACATATGGTAGACATCAACATTGTTTATAATTAGCAGGCAATGCTCCTGAGGCAGCACCGGAAGCAGCGGGAAAGTAACAAGAACCAGAATCCTTGTAGTATGTGTTCAGTCAGAGGTAATCCACACAGGGTTTTAGGCAAAATCGAAAACAGAACAGTGTTAGTGGAGGGGTTTTTTTGTGAGAAAAGAAGAAGAAGGTATTCCTACAAACTAAGTTAATCATTACTATAAAATTTAAAAAGGCAAATTATAACTTGGATTGGGAAAAAAAAAAAAAAAGTAAATAGTCCCTATCTGTATTAGAAGATGCAGAATTAAGAGAAGCACCAAACCTAAAACCTCAGCAAATGCTTTAAGGCTTGCCTGAAACCTTGTAACTGATCAAATACCACCCACCAACAAAACCCAAGAACTCAATGTACATTGTGCTACAGGCAAAGCCAGGACGCTAAACACATTTCATAGGTTTTACAGCTATTCAGATGCAGCAGGCATCACAGCAGTCTCTCTTACAACAAGGTTGAAATTTAAATAAATAAACAAACAACACACCTTATGTTACCAGAAGCTTCCTAGCCAGGCAAAAAAACTAGTGGCTTCAAAAAGATGGAGAGAAGGCAAGAGTCCACACCTATAGATCAGGAACCAGAATTTCAATATAAGTGCTCAAGATAGTTTGAGCACAGCCTCGGTGGAAATCCTGCAACATCATTTCTTATCCCCACGAAACCCCAAGGTAGGCTCTGCCTACTTTAACAGAAGCTGCCTATTGAAGGCATTCTGTATTGGCCCAACCGCTCACAGTCACTGCAGAATAAAGGTGTTCCTCTTTGTCCTCTATTCCTAAGGATTCTCAACAGTCATACAGCATTGCATTAAAGTTCACCATCAATGTATCTTGTCTCTTCCAGAAGTATCACAGGCTCTCTCCCTGATACCTCTCCCAAGCAGCAGCCAAACGAAACTGAGCTGAACTTTACCGGACTCCTTTATTCTCCTACTGGAAAATAACAAACTTATGTCTATTTCCCCTGCTCGCATAAGTCTTACTGACAAATGGGATTCCATAGCCAATTTAGAATTATAGCCTACAATCCCAGAAGACACCATAGCACTTTTTCTTGTAAGAAATTTTAAAATACATATATTTTCTCTTAACTTCTTTTTCTAGAAAAAATGATGTTACAGCTCGTCAAAACTCCAAATAAGATATCACCTATCAGCATACTTCAGGAAAAACAGTTGTCTGAGATGATTTTACAGGATTCTTCAAGCAACAATATGATGTAATGACTCGTGCAAAATCCTAAAATTCAACACTAAAAAAAACTTATAAATACTCCTAGTTTTGGTGGGGTGCTCTGTTTTGTTCTTCCCTGACAGTAAAACATGATCAGCACCTTAGCAGCAAGCAGTAGGCCTCTCCGATCAAGTGTCAGTTCTATTCTGTGGTCCACCTTCCCCCTTTCCTCAAGTTTCTGCTTGGTGCAGACAATGGGACCAGGACTATAAAAGCTCACATTCAGAAAACTCAAAACCCTTACTAATGTGGAAGTTCATCACCATCATTGTTCCTGTAATAACAGTATTCATTATTTACTATACACCGAATCTCAGCAGACAATGTCACACAACCAGGAAAGAGAAAAAAAAAAAACAAAAAAAAAACCACAAAACAGTACTTCCTCATCACGGTGAATTTTAATGCATGAACAAAGTCAACATCCAACTGTTGGGACAATGCAGACACTGCAATACTAAAAATGCAGAGGACTAGTATGCCCTTTGGGATAAAGAAGGATGAAAGAGAAAGAACTGACAAAACCATCTACTAATACCCATCCATGTCTTACCCATTTTGCTCATTAAAAACAAACAAACAAACAAAAAACTCAACAAACAACCATTCTGCACTACTTGCCTCCATACCCTTGTTCAAATTCTCTAAAAACAAAGGTGCTTAAGAGGATCTCCTTCCTACAACTGCCTGTCTGAAAAGCTCTGCTAAGGGGGAAAAGGTCGGTTATTGGGGAAAAGACAAAATTGCTAGACAATGGAACTGTCAAAAATTAAAGAAATGGCAACCATGGCTCTGAGCAACCACTGCTTCAGCAGTGAATCAGCTTCCCGACCAGGCAGCGCTTCCAGAAACCCAGGAGCGCCCGACGCCGAGGCAGTGACACGGCCGTGACTCGTCCCCGCCAGCCCGCGGCCGCGCTGACCAGCGGCGACGCACCGGGAAAATCCCCGGGAGAAGCCGCGGGGAGCGGATGGGCGAGCCCCGGCCCCCGCGGGGAGCTCTGCCGTGCGTGGAGCCCCCTCCGTCCGAGCCGCCGTGACAGCCGCGGCGGGGCCCGGCGGGAGGGGCCGCCGCCCTCCCGCGCGTCGCCCGCACAAAGGAGCCCCTCCGCCACCGCGGCCGCACGAACAATACCCGGACCTGTTGCGCGGGTTCCCCTGGGTCGTACCGACCTGCCCGTGCCCCCGGCCGGCGCGACCCACGAAGGGGCAGGGAAACGGGCAGGGGTGGAGGGCGAGCTCCGCCGGCAGCCGCCAGGTACCCCGTTACCCGTCCCGCCTGCTGCGGGGAAGCGGCAGCGGCCAGGGAGAGCTACCTTGCTGCAAGACCGGGCCACCGCCGCCCCCCGGGAAGAGCGGGAACTGGCCGCCGCCCGACAGAACGGGGCGCCCCACAGCTCCAACGCCGCCGCCCGGGGAACAAAGCGCGGCCAGGCCGCGGGGCCTGCGCTGCGCTCGGAGCCGCTGGGCCGCTCCTCCGCGGGGCCGGGGCGAGGGAAGAGCCCCTCCGGACACGGCTACTCACCCGGCTGCGGCGCTCCGGGTGCCCGGGCTGGGAGGACGCCGGCGGCAGGGCGGGCGGACGCGGGGCGGAGCCTGGACCCGCCCGCTCCGGCCAGGCTGCGACGGCTGCCCTCAGCCGCCTCGCACCGCCTGGCTGGCCCGGCGGCAGCCCCCGGGGAGGGGAGCGGCTCCGAGCCCTCCCCCGTCGGCAAGGAGACAGCGCACACGGGGCACTACCGGGCCCGCCTCCGCTCCGCTGTCCCACCACCCCCGCCCGCGGAGCGCGGAGCCGCCGAACTGCCCGTCCCTCCTGCGGAGCCTCCGCGGCCGCTGCGCGGGACCCGGGCCGGCCCAGGGACGGCGGCGCGAAGCCCCACCCCGCCGGGAGACAATGCGCCGCCGCCGTCCCGCTAGGGGGTGCCGAGCGCTGCGCCCCGCAGGCCGCGGCCCCGCCAGCCACCGCCCGGCCCGGCCAGAGCCGCCGGTCAGTGGTCGAGGGGCCGCCGTAAACAGCCAGCAGTGGGTGGGCTAAGATCTGACAGAACCGAGTGGTAGTTCTGTTCAGATAACAACAGTCGCGCTTTAATATTTGGAGATGTGCGAGGGTGTTGAATGGAAGTGAAATTGATCACAGGTGAAACTGATCATTCATAGTCCCTGGGGCAGATGTCAGCTTCTACCTGCGGTGCTTTGCTATCAGTGTTCCACCCATCACACAACCAACGTGCATTTAGTTTCGCCCGGATTGCAGCTAACAAGCTATCATCTGTCTAGGCTCCTGGACAAACATCCCAAAACTCTTTTCATGCCAAGATTAAAATACAAGAAAAATGTGTAAGGAAATGCTATGAAGGAAACCAGCCAAGACACTTGTCTTGCTTTCAGTCTAACTGGCCTAAGTCAAGATGCTGTCTCTCTTGAATCTCCTGCTGAACACATAGTTTTTAGGTTACATTATGGCTCTTAAAAAAATATATAAAAAAATAAAAATGGCCTCTGCAAACTCCATCTTAACAGTTATTTTGCTCTTGTTATTTACAGAACATTTGGATATAATTTACTGTACCTCATTCCATATAAGACAACTATCTCACGTATCTGCGAGTGTTTGATTTCTGCCCTTTAAAATGCAGTTTGCAAACCCATCACTGTTTGCTTCCCTTCCCGATAGCTGCCAGTCAACATGTGCTGCAGAAATCATCACCATTAGAGCACGCCTGTGACACTGACCTCATCCCTCACCAAGCTGACTCAGAAAGCTGTCCCTCTCTCAGCAATACAACTTGTTGGACATGCAAGAGCTAAAGATAAAGAACTGTCATTAACACATCCAGAGAAGGCCTGTTGGCCAAGGCCTGACAGCCTCGAGAACATACCTTCTCTGCCAGATCTCTCTTAGCTGGAAGAACACTTAAAACAGCAGCAGCAAAACAAGAGGAAAAGCAAAAATACTTCCCTAGCAACCTTTAGAGATAAGCAGAAATAAGGAATGTTCATCAGCTTCCCACTGAAAGTACTTGCTGTAGAGAACCACATTAATGATTTTCTGTTTTATTAAAAGTAGAAAATGTAAAAAAAAAATATTGTAAGTGTGTGCACTAATGGTTTAAGAATGCACCAGATACAACTTGTAGGCCACTCTTCTACATTTATGCTTATTTATTGCATTCTTGTGGCTAGAAGGTAAGACAATAGAAAGAAGCTTACACTACAAATCAAGACTTACTTTAGATCCCACAGGCTGAATCTTTGTAATCTCTGACTGTTGGACATGCAGGATGAGTGATATGATGCCCAGCACTGATGTCCAGCATAAGCAAAAGCCCAGTGGAAGTCACTAACACATACATCTTTCCTCTTTAAAGGGAGTAAAACTAAAATTAAAGTGAAAACTACAGCTGACTGCCATACTGAGTTTTTCTTTGTCACTTCACACTTCTAAAAGCCTCTGTAGTACAGACATTACATTCTTCGTACCATTCCTATCACATAGCCTATACAATAAATGAAAGTATATCTATTTATGACAAGGTTGTGCACTTTTGGTGCTATTGGTTTGGCTTGTGGTTCTCAGACTTTTCGGTATATATGAGCTATTTAATCCTAATAAAATTTCTTATAGTTACTTTGAGAGAAGAGAAGAGAAACAAAATTTAGGCCAAAAGGACACATACCAAACTTCTCCTTCTCTGTTCTCCTGGTCACAACTGGAATCTCTTCTCAATGACTGAACAAGTCTTCTCCTCCTGCAGAGAGGAAGGGCAGAACTCCTGCAGCAGCTCCCAATCCTGCAAGACAGAGCAACCCAAAAGTCATTCTCATTTGTACTCTGGCTGGAACTGAACTAGTATTCAAGTATCAAGGTGTTGTAACAGGTTTTCTGACCTTTCTGTGTATATTCTGCTGAGCGATTTGCCAGGACAGAATCTGAGATGATTAATTTTGTTTAAGGTCATACCAGCAATTCAGAGTTGTAGTTAATTGCCTTTGCCACGAAAACTACCAGTAAAATGAAATCACAGTACATTTTTTCCATCAAGGATCCATTTGATTAAAACAAGCCTTAAAATATGTCATTATTCTTAGGAGCTATGCCAGATTTACTCAAATACGAACAAAAGTAAATAGGCTGAAAACAGCCTGAGCTTTGGGCTCTGTGCTGCGCACCAGCACAATGGAGCCTTTGTTCCAGGCAGAGCAGGGCTCTCACAAGGGACTTACTGCTTCCAGCTTCAGCTGCTGCACTTCCAGAAAAATCAGCCTTCAAAGAAAAACAAACCAGACCCCCACATGCTTCTAGTGGACACCAGCTCATCACCATGACACTGATCCCAGGTGCCACCAAGAGTGACAGTGGCCATCCTGTGCAGCACCCATGGGCCCATGATGCAACTTTGCTCTTGCTACACTTGCCCCTGGGCACAGGGAGTCACTGCCGGGCACAGCCTTGTGCCAGCAGGCTGGAAACCATCCACCTGGAGGGATTTACTCTGCTGCCTTGCTTGTTATTTCCTTCCACATCTCTCTGCAACAGAGAGATAATTGCTTTCACCTGTAACACGAAAATGAATCTGAGTAGTTAAATTACTGCAGGTTAGCACTATCCAGTGTAAGTGGCTAGAGCTGTAACTTGCAGACCATTGCAATTCATAAATAGTATATAAATTAAATAAGCAAATAACTATATGCAGTGGGATTAGTGTAGGCTGGCAGTAATTAATTGTAAATAAAAACTGAAAAATATTTTGTCTACGGAGCTTTATGATTATAACAAGATGGTATAATGGTATTCATGGGTAAGCAGCAGAGATATCTACTTCTTTAGAACCTTATGTATTTGTCATACAGCCAGATACATGTTGGCAAACAGTGGGAAAAGTCACTTCTGTGTTGATAAACAGTATTAGGAAGTTTGGGAAGTGCAAGTGACAGAAATATATAAGCATTCAGTACACATTCAAAACATCACAGAAACAAACAAAGGATCTGCTACAGTGCTAAGTATGGGAACTACCATCCGCTGGCTTCTGAAGGTAGTCACGTTCACCTGCTATTAGCATAAAAATTTGAAATGCCTTTTTAAACACAAACACTAGTTTTCAATCCTGAACTGAGGAGAGATTGTTTCTTCTGAAACAATTAGCAACAAAGGTTTAAATTGTGCTTTTAGTAGAATCTGAAACTCACATCCCAAATAGGCCAAACCCGAGACTGAGTGTACTGATTAGCACAATCAGAAAGCCGGGCACTCTGTGGCAGCAGCATCGAGGAGGTTTTTTAGGGTCTATGGTTTATTATATTCATACTTATCAAAGAGTGTATGAAACAATCTTTTAAATTCCTATCTCATGTTGGCAATAATTTTGAAGTTCTTCAGTTAAATTACAAAAGAAAAAAAAGATAAAGCCTTTGTTTTATAAAAGTCTTTGCAGGAGTGATATGTCTGTAAGGAGAGACAGCAGTAAGACTCTTTGTAAGATTCTGAAGAAACTGGAAGGGGGGAGAGGAGGTGTCTTTTTTTTCATCTGCTTCTTCATGTTCAGATAGGAACAATAAAGCATGCCGTGATCTCATCATATCCTTCCAAGTACTAGAGGCTATTGGATTGCATGTCCTGCAGCAAACTCCACAATGACTTTTATTACTTTGTTTAATTACTTTTTAGTTCTATAAAATGCAATCTTCATAACTTGTCTTTTCCTGTCTACTGAGGAAATAAGGGCTTTCTTGAAAAAAACAAAACAAAACAAAACAAAACAAAACAAACAAACAAACAAAAACAACAACAACCAAAAAAACAACCAAGAACAAACCTCAAATAGAAGCCTAAAGGCTACATTGTCTGAGTAGCTACCTGAGAAATGTTTAATGGGAAACAAAGTTATCTGTGGTAAGTATCTTATTGCCCAGGTTTCTTAAACGTAAATATGGTTTCCTCACAAATTTGTTTCATCTTGTGAAGGAGAAATGGTTTCTGGCTGGCAGTAGACCCCATGCCTCCATAGTACAGGGGAAATGTCTTCCTTTCTGCAGAGGGAATCAGTCAACTAGGTCTGGCCTGAGCCTCCCTGTGCCATTAGAAGGGTATAGATCTTCGTCCCATCTCTGTAGCCTCAGTCAGAAGTTACACAACAGCAGAATGGAGATGGACATATCTCAGGTCACATTTGTGGCTGCAGAGGAAGGAGATGAGAACCAATTTACCTGTCATGTTAGGTGCTTCTGCCATACCACTGAGCAGGCTTGGTGGGATGTCTACAGCATACTCTGTTGCTGGATGGCTCAGTCTGATCAGGGGTCACTGCTGTGGTGCTTGCAAGTTATCACAAGGCATAGCAGCTCTGCAAAAACATGGCTCTGAAATGCTAACTACGGAAGCAACAGAGAGTGCTGATAATCAGTGACATTTTGAACCATATTTGCAGCTCCATGCTGTTTTCTTCTGCTTACACCAAAACAAAACACACAAAAACCACAAAACCAAAACAACAAATAAAACCCACAAAACAAAACACCACAAAAAAACCCCCAGAGATTATTCTAACAAGGCTTGATTATTTACTGTCTCCCTGCAACTTGCTCACTCTTAGGCCATGGGGTTTATTAACAATGGCCTGAAGAAGCAGCTGCATTCGGTATCACCACCATTTTTGCTTGCATTAGATTTACATTCAATTTCCAGCTTCAAAATGAACTATTAGCAGGTATAGCAGAGTGTTAACAGTGGAAAGGGGGTTAGGATGATAATGTACATCAGAGATCAAGAAGCAGGTGTCCTGCACTTTAGCTGTTACTTTGTGTGGTCTTAGAAAAGGAGGAGACAAAGATGGCTTTACACTTTTTGTGTGCATTCCCCATATTGGGCGATTCTTGATTCTAGCGCAGTTCTAACCAGGACATGTTAACAAGCATGTTCTTGAGAAAACACTCCTGTAGTTTTATCTGGGGGTCAGAACAGGGATCAATTGGTGAAAGAATAAATTGAAAGGAGTGTCCCAATAAGTTTTGTTGTTGTTGTTGCTGGAGTTTTTTTGTTTTGTTTTGTTTTCTCTATAATGTCTAATCAGCAAATCTGTTTATGTTAACAAGAACTGCTCAGTTATGGGATTTAAATACACTCTCTGTGTAAGTTCCTCTTCATATGGCTTGGATATCTAACTTTACAAACAGCAGCTGGCCTCCAGGGTATATACTGACACTAATCACAATCATTGTAAGCAACAGTGAATTGAAAGAGGATAAGAAATATGAGCTATGTTTAGAGGCAATAAGCCAGAGCTCTTCACTCTCAGAGAAAAGCCATTTTTAGGAGTAAGTGGCTGAGCTGGTTAAAATTCATCACTGTATCTGCTAGTCTACGGATGTCCTTAAAGCTTCCTGACTTTATAGTTTATTACGTATATTAAGTATTTAGCAGCTTTAAATTGTGACCTTTGGTGTAGAACAGTGCTCATTTTATAGAGATTCAGTGTTAGTCAGTATTCAGCGTTCAGCCTGCACATCAGAAATCCTCTTCAAGGAAGATAGAATTTCATGGCTAAAACCCCAACTGTTTTACCAAAGACAGGAATTACAGCTGTAATTATAATTTAAAAGTAAAACATTTTTGAATGTGTGGAAGTAATTTCTTATAGCTTTCTCAAAACTGTTGTGTACAAACTTTAATGCATTTTGAAAGAGTAGTCTCAAATATAATTAATTTGGTTTATCCTTAACTTTAAAATATTTCTGAAATCTTAGTCTGAATGGTCAGGATTTTCAAACACATCCAAAAGCCCTAAGAGCCTAATCATGGGACAGGTTTCTAATCCACAGAGTTTTTTTAAATCCCACTTATTGGTCCTTGTTTTGGTTTGGTTTGGGTTTTTTTTGCATAGTTCACAAGTAAACCTCTTCCTGTATCACTTTTCTTCACACATACATCAGAAGTCGTGGGCAATCAGACTGCAATACTGATCTTATTCACACGGGTCACACACATTACAAATAGGTTGTTAAAGTAATTCAGGCCACCCTGAGAATAAGGTACTATTTAAATGGAATATGAATAATACTGTCTAATCCAAAATCCTGATAATTTTCTATTCTGAGACAAGGATTTCTTGAGCTTTTCGTCTTTACAGTGTTTGGTGTTATACAACAGCTGAAATTTGGATGTAACTGTTGAGTACTAAATTAGGTACTTGGCACTTTGTCTTATAGTGCATGAACATAATTTCAGAACAGCTCATACTTAGAGATGGGAAAAATAGGGCAGAGATTAATTAAATCATGCAACAATTTTTACTTAATAAGGTAATACCGAAAAACTTTCATAAAAAACAACGTTGTTGAAAAATGTTATCATGCACTGAGTTACTGTATGTAACAAAATTTTACAAAACATGAAAATCTACATTTCTAAATAAAAAAAAAGTCAAAAATCTTGCTTAATGCTTTAGCATTTTGCAAGGACTCTACTAGGTTCACATGATGTTATTAAATAATTGGTTTTGATTAATTCTTCTCCTAAACCCTTTTTCATAACTGACTGTGACCATCTTCTATTCTTTATCCATAAGTGAAACATGTGTGTCCTCTAACTATACTTAGCAACTGAAACCAGACTTCCGTTTGCCTTTCTATTTTAAAAGTAAATATTTTGTTTATAATTTGCAGCCCTGTATTTATGAATGCCTGCAAGATAAGAATCCGGAATAAAATAAGGGGAAAACCCCTATATAAAGTGGAGATTCTCAGTACTGGCAAGAAATGTTTGAGTTTGCCATACCTTGACATTGCAGCAAATTATCCTAATGAACCTTCCTGCTTAAAATGCATGGGCATACTAGGCGCACACAGAAGCAGCTGCTTTTAAACCTTCCTTAGGCTAAACAGGCCCCATCTGTTTTCATTGGCTTCTGGGCCACCGAGGCCAGCTATTACCCCTCCACAGAAACGTGTCCTTAAGCCTCTTGGTTGTTGTCACCAGTGCTAGTGCCAACTTTTCTCCCTCAACATCCTCACTAGCTTAGTGAAGTCCTTTTCTGAACTCCAAACGCACTGGCCTGTTTCGTGCCTAGAATTTATCAGTTCAGCATTCTGCCATAAAAGAACTAAAAATCCTTCTCAGCTTTGCCTCCAGCTAACAGTAGAAACTTTGTTACACGTTCTCTGTTTTGGTTTTCTCCGTACTTTAAATGTGTTTTGGGTTTAGCTCAAAATTCTCTGAGTGGCCCCTGCTGCGCGTATACCCATGTCTCTATTCCTAGTATCAAGCCCTGACTTCACTAGTCCTCTCTTCAAACATTTTGCTCTTGTCCAACAAAGCTGACCAGCCAGGGTTTTCTAAGTGGCTGCTCTGCCATTCACCAAGTGGCTTCCACTTGAGTGCAACCAGCAAAGTTCAGGGGCCCTCCAACATTCCAGTTCTTGTGTGTGTGTCAACCTCTGGCAGCATGTGGCAGCTTATACATATGCTGTGATATTTATTAATACAGAAATATTTTAAGATCAATCAGAATTTGTAAGTTGCACAGAGATTCCCCAGGCATTATGCATGACTTCTTCCCTCATTCTTTTTAATTTTCAACCCAGTGTAAGAAATTAAACCATTTTTGATAGAATGGGAAGAAAAGCCTTTTCGTAATTATTGCTCCAGTCCTGCTAAGCCTCAACAGTATAATTAGTGCTCTGGTATTTATAATTCACACTCATGTATATGAAGTTGCTTGTTTTAGCAAAATATCTGCAGAATAAGACATATTTTTTGCACTGGAGTACAAATCATGTAATCACATCTGTATAGGTAGCTGCTACTGACAAGAAGCCCTATTAATTTCGAACATTTCTGTAGTTCCACTGGCGGGACTGTGGTCTGGACTTTAGATCACTTACAAACTGTGTAAGTATATGAGTGATATAAAAGATTTCAAATCAGTTTTCTAATCATCAGAAGTTTTTTTGGAATAGCACAATGAGCTTTTAGCTGCATGAAAGATGAGGCAAACTGACAAGCCTGTCTTTGGATACCTCAGTTCTGTAAAGCAGACAATAGAGGCCAGACCCATGTTGCTCTTAGTCAAGGCCCTTTACCTCTCAGAGCCAGGGTGTACGGGGTAGATCCCAGATCACAACTGAAACTGCACAGCATTTCTTTACTTCTCACAGGGAGTAGGACACAGATATACAGTGTTAAACATTCACAGCAGCTAATCGGCAGCAAAGCAAACCAGAAAGCAAACAAACCCCTAGTGTCTTTCCGTTGTTGTAGTTAGTAAATAAAACATCCTATTCAGGTTTAATCCAGATTATGACTCAAAATTTTCACTCTTGAATGATTTAAAGTTTTTCTATTCTGCATATTCAATAATAACTTTATTTTTATCAGTGGCCACCATGCATTTTTTTCTATTATGTTTTTAGGTTTCCTTGGCAGACCATGCCTTCAAAAGTAATTAATAAACTGCAGTATCCCAAGTGCTCAGACACTATACAAACTTTTCAAAATATAATCTATGTTTCTCATTTCAGGTTTAAATGCAAAAGGAAAGATTTTTCTCTTTGCTTTGCAAAAAATCACTTCAAGGTTCCCCAGTTAAGGAATAAAAAATAAATTTTCTAAAATGTGCAAAATGTTTGCTGTTTGTTTCAGTAAAAGGATTGTACTTTTAAAATATAATCATATATTCTTTTTTATTATTTTATTAACAATAAACACCAGAAATAAGAAATTTTAAACATGTCATTAGGTATAACAAGATTACCTCCAGTCATAAGGAAATTAAAAAACCTAATAAAAGCATATGATTATTTTAACCTTATTAAATCGACAAATTAGCTCTGCTTATTGATAGTGGAAACAGGTGGCATGCAATTATTTTCCAAACAATTATAATATAGAAATCATGCTTCCTTTTTTATTTTGTTTACACATAGCAGAACATACTCTTGCTTGACAACGAATTTTGCATCTTTTTTACTGGGAAGGGAAATTATTTCACAGTGGCTTTGAAAGCTTAGACATCTGTAAGCCATTCCAGTGAAAATTCACTTCCTTTTAATTGATCTAGAGGTTTTCAGCTGTTCAGGGAAAGCAGGAGGCAGCAAAAATGTTAGCACAGGAGGAAAGGAAAACAGCAGTTACGGTCACATTCTTTCTCAACTGCATAGTAAAATAAGCCTGATATTTGCTCAACTTCCATTTTGTCATTTCTTAAAAATATATATGTAAATGACAGTTCTCCAGAAGCATCATGTAGGGGGTTTGTTTTTTTGTTCTTTTTTTGTTGTTGTTGTTGTTTGTGGTTTTGTTTGTTTGTTTTCTGTTTTTGTTTTTTAAGAAGAAGAAGAATAAAAAATAAGTAACTTTACGGTAGGAAAGCCACAGCGGTGGCACCTTGTGTGCAGGAGAAAGGCAGGCGAGAGGCAGGCGTGCTGATCAGCCGCATGTTGCACTCTCACACCCCTGATAGAGCAGCGCAGTGCTGATCCTTTCCTGTGCCGCAGAGGAAGGGATCTCTTTCAGTCTGGACCTCAGTATGAGAAGCATAGTGACAATGCAGAGCCTGGCGCTGATAATTAGGAAGCTATAGGGATTGATTTATGAGGAAATGGCATTGATTAAAATTTGCATTTAGAGCACTTTCTCACAGAAGATCACAACTGCTGTATTAGCGTTAGACCAGCGTTTTCAAAAGCCGGCGTTAATGGGCTGCGGGGCCGCCCGTGGCCCCCGGTAGGCAGCAGATTTGCTGAGCAGGTGTTTAACAAAACCGGAGCCTACTGAACGCACTTGTGCCAAACACTCCACGAGGAAGTGGTGGGGATACAGCCGGAGCAATAGACACATTACTTTTATTTGTGAAAACACTCAGCCAGCCACTTCTCTTTGTTTCCAGACAGGTGCCCCTGATTTAAACAGCTGAAAGGCATAAATGAAGTGAGAGAAGTGAAGGGTCATTAGGATTGTATAGACATCGTTGGTAATTCAGCAAACTATGTACCTTGGAACCTCTAACTGAAAAAAAAACAAAACGAAACAAGCTCTCTGCCACTACTTCCCTCAAAAACTCAGCCAAAAATAAAAAATTAAATAAAACTTTGACTGAATAAGAACGGCACGGCAATAGATGAAAGCACACAGAAAGACAGAAGTGGCTATTGAGAGGTTTGGGTGAAATGGGAGAAACTGCAATTCAAAGGGCAGTTGCATCAGCCACTGGCTGCAGAATCACATCCACCATTGAAGGTACATGATGTAACTGAGAAGAAGAATCTTGTAGAAAGGGGAGATGCAGGTATGTGATTAGATATAGGATATATCCACACCCTCAAAATGGGGAGTGAAAGCCACAGAAAGCTTTCCATGATTTTACCAAAAATGTATCTACAAAAAGGATGAACCTGAGAAGGCCTTGAAGAAGATCTGTGGACAGAGGTGTGATTTGGGAATCCTAACAGGGTCATCATAAGACTCTGTACACTAATTAACCACCAGAACTTTTTTTTCCTTAAAAAAAAAAAAAAGAAAAGAAAAAAAAAGAAAAAAGAAAATAATTAAAATGAGGAAAATAATTCGTTTAGGAAGCCACCAGGCTTCTGATAGATTTACGTCATGCTCCCATGGATTCTCCTGCCCCCAACCAATAAATACCTCTAGTTCCTCCGTGTGTACCTACCCTTGTTATGCAGAGGGTTTTAGTAGAAACGTTAAGTCTGGAGTGAGTGGAGAATGAAGGGGAGTGCCTGGAACAAAGGGCTGGAGAGGACATAAAGGTCCACGTTGATGGCACCTCGATTAGCAGGTCATCAGGATCCCAGCAGATCTGTGTGCAGCTTCTAACCATGACCAAGTCGGGAGACTAAGTAGAGTGAGTAAATCCCGGTGACTCATAGAGATGGGACAAGACTGAGTGGCTGACGACTGTCAGCTCCTTAAGGGTCTATAAAAGGCATATCCAAAGTCAGCACATGGAGCTCATTGACATGAGTGGAGAAAATGCAGAAAAACTCAGCATGCTAATCAGCTCAGCTAACAGAAGCAAGGAAATACTCAATACAAAAATAGGGAGGGATTATGGAGCCTTTACATTGTTTTCCACGGCTTATTCTGTGGAATAATTAATTTGTATTAGTGGAAATGAAGACATTGCAAAGTATTATAAAATGACCTTGGAGAAGCAGAGCTCAGCCTCAGCACACAAGTTGTTCTTTGCAGTGAGACAGGTCTTTATGCCTTGACATAGGACCAGGGACAGCTGTAAGTAACTAAAACATAAGCACATACATTGAAAGATCCAGCACATAGAAAGAGTTTGTGCTGTTGGTGAGCAGACATTGCTTTTATTTTGAAACAGATTTATATAGGTCATTGCTCCAGTGAAATACTTCAGTAATAATTTTCAAATCTCTCAGGTTCTCATCATTTAACCATTGTTAATTATTTAGCAATTATGCTGATGAAAGGTTAAAAATGATCGCAGAGGCATTTCTTCAGTCAAGGGAAGGAGAAATGGTTTAAAATTAAATCCTTGCAGTTGGTGCTTAATGGTAATGACATGCTATTTTTATATTATTTGAAGTAACAGATGATTACTTAGAAACTTCGACATTGGATAATGGGCTAGAGAAGTATGGTAATTTAAATAACAGACAAGCATTCTCTGCTGTGAGATTAGTACACGGTAGAGGCCTTTGCAGACATATAGCTTTACAAATTAATATATTGATGACCACTGAAAGCCACAACATGAGGTTTATATGTCAGGGTTCAAATGTAAAGGAGGCAGAGGTTATAGATAAGAGCATTAAGAGAAACTTTGCCTAAGAAAGAACAAGGTATATTTTCACATATTACTAGTACAGTAAGTCATGCATATCTAAATGAAAAATAGAAGTAAATTAAGCCTATAGTGGGTGCAGTACCTTTTTAAAATCACACCTGGACTACCAGTAACTTCTGTTATGTTGCGATTTTTTTCTCCTATTTTTAAAAATTTAGCATATTTAAGGAACTTAACTACCACACCTGAATGTCCCATCAGCCACTTCAGACTGCAAAAATGAAAATGCAATCTATTTAATTTCTCCCACAAGCAATAGCTGGTATCCAGGGTAGACACAAAAGCCTATATTTCATGCTTTCTCCTCTCTTTAAAGGAGCATTGGAACAAATGAGCCTTATGCCTCAAAGTAAGTAACTCCAGAGCATTCCAGTGATAGAGCAAGGAAGTATCTCAAAGCCGTCAGGGGTCTCTGTGAAGAATATCCTGCCAAGCACTCACACTTAGATTGAGGAAGGTGTATTATGAGCAGCTTTACCAATTGCATCCCTGACCGCACAGGCAGGGAGGTGGGAGGAACACAGCCTGCTCACACAAACTGGATCTCAGGTTGCCAATCACTTGGTGTCTTTCTGGTGCCTTATTCTAGACATTAGAAAACCATCACTGAAAGATGAGCCACTCTTTTCAGTATGGTAGAGGCATTTAATGTAATGCTGCGAGGCAATCAATGACCTTGTATTTGCTAGAAATAGCTAGAGCACGTATTCAAGCTGTAATAAGAGAGGTATCAGTACATGTAATTTAAATAAGAACAAATTTGAAGACTCAGCAATGCCCTGCAGTATGTGGAAGTACATGGCAGCATATGGAACTTCTCACACTTTTCTGAATATTTATTAGGGCTTAATATCCAAATGTTAACTGCAAAATATTTCAGGGAATACCATATTTATGAAGATGTGGGAGTACAACCCTTCTGTCAGGCTACTGACAGTGAACTTCAGGAGTTTCTAACAAACACCAGCTTAAATATGTACCCTGAAACTTGAAAATATAAACCTGAGCTAATTATTCCCATTTGTAAATGACAGATGAACTCAAATATTAGAACAGTATTTCACTGAAGAGGAAAGGAGGAAGCAGTAACAGGGAGACAGGGCAGTATATAATACATAACTACTCCTTTCCAGAATTGCAAGTACATAATATGTATTCCTTCTCTTTCATTTCTTGTGGTGGATCCTGCAGCTGTTTTTCTCATCTTATAGTAACACATCAGTCTTGCAGGTTGTGGCTGTTGGGCTGGGAGGGTATGTTGCATACACTGCTGAGGAGCAAGGCCTCCAGCTCCTGATGCTCCACAGGTCCAAAGCTGATCATCGTTTCCTATCCTGTCTTGTCAGTCCACAACTTCTGTGCTGCAAATCAAGTTTATGTGAGCTGATTTGCCCAGATGTTCATTCAGTATTGCATCTACATGATCTCACTCACATTATGATACATCTGCTTATTACAAGGAGAAATATCTCATCACCAACACCGGCAGCTGACCCTTTGCTCCTCTCCTGCCATCAGATGTCACAGTCCTTCTCCTCCTCTTCTGGTGGGGGGGCAGCTCTTCCCTTCAGCCATCAGGATTGCATTTGTCTAAAATGAGAGAAAATTGTAGCTGATCTTCCTGGTTCTTCCCTGAAACAGCAAAAAAAATAAATGGCTTGACTGAAACCTTATGTGAACATAAATTGTGGTGTAGATTAAGAAGTCACTTTGGTCATAAGAGTAGGCATAGCTTATCATTATATTTCATTTCTTTTAATAGACACTGCCTGCTGCATTTATATAAAGAGGGCCGTTCCTTTTAAGCTGAATTGTGTGTGTAATTCCTCTATGATTTAGAAAATCCAGGGCTTCAGGGTGTATATATATGAACCATGCCCATTTTGTGTGTGTGTTTTGCACTGACCAAATTGTCATTTGTCACCAATTCCAAGGCCATAATACCATGTCTTCTCATTTCAAGAGGACAAGTATTTTAGGCACTCCAAAGTTCCTCAAAGCTCTGATAGATTTTTTTTTAAAGTTTTTTTCTGCTGCTTCTCACAGTGTTCCTCAGATGTGAACACATCCTTTTTTCTTGCTGAGACTCAAAAAACTGCCACCCATTTTCACTTCATTAGAAACCATTCCCACTTTTGTGGTGGTGGTGGTTATGTGTGTGGGGGGGTGTTTTGTTGTGTGTTGTTGTTGTTTGTTTGTTTGTTAAATGACATGACTTTTTTTTTTTTTTTGAGATAGACAGCTCTAGAATTACGCATTATCTGAGAGACATTATACATTCATAGTAGCTTGTAAGTAGCACTCTTCTCTGGGATCATCTAAAGTACAGATGCATGCAGCAGTTTCCATTGAGGTTTCTACATTATTAAATTTATCTGTGTGAATCTGTGGTAGAAGTCATCTTCCAAGCAACAAACCTGCTGAGAGGCTTTAAGGGTGAGAAAACAGACCTAAAATGAACCCCATTTGTAAGAGTATAGAAATGAATGAGCCCATCATTCAGGGAAAAATAACCCCATTGAGTCATGTCATTCCCTTTTTGGAGCTCTGTTATCTTAAACTTGGTGTCCATGTGTCTCTGAAGGCCACCGAGCCTTCCAGATCAGCACTGCTGGAAAGCCAGAGAGCCACCAAGGCAGTCAGTAACAAAGTCCTCTCCCCACACCCTCACACTCCTCGTGGCTGGGTTGGAGCAGATCTGAAAGTATCCTCTCAGCCTCTAATTACCGTTGAAACACAAGCTGCTAGTCAGCACTTTTTAAAAGGTGTTATGTGCTGAGAGTGGCTTTTAATCTGTTTCTCCCTCCCTGCACACTCTATTCAAACAACAATTTCTAGTTGTCTCATAACACAGAAAACTTGGCAGCTGTCACAGTGCAGAGTGGGGCTGAACTATTTCAAATGCCCACAGGATTTCAATTATTCTCCTTGCACTTCTGTGATGATTAACGCTCTTGAGAACAGAGCGGCAGTGGTGAGGCTGGAGGCAGCTGTGACCGAAGGCAGGAGCAGAATCACCAATGCCCTGCTGACCGCAGTGTCCAAGCAATAGTCCATGGCAAAGACATCATGAGCTATACAGGATGTCAAGGCATTTGACAGCTGGCAAGTGGCACTGCTATTTTAGCAGCAGGATGCCTCAATGCAAATCTGGTTCTGGAGAATTTGGAATATTCAGAGTTTTGTTTTTCAAAGCACCTACTTGGTATCCACACAAGAGACATTTGAAAGAGAATGTGTTGGATGCAGTCATTTGTCTTTCTCCATCTCCACAAAACTGTTTTTTCCCAAAAGAAGAAATCATGCAAATGAAATTATCTCTGGTTAAAAATAGACATGAACCTATATTTCAACGTCATTAAAAGAATTAAAAATATACAAAAGATTTCCCTACAACCTGCAGGAATTAAAATCATATGTACCAGAACACTTTAAAAACTGTATCTGCTAAATAAAAGTATGAATTACAGAGATGTAGTTATTTTGTAAGGGTCTTTCAGACTCATGCATTTGTCACAAATCTGTGATTTAGTAGCAGCCAAAGACAGATGGAAGAGAGAGAGAAATGCTTTATGGGCATCTAAAAGGTAACTGCAACCTCAAGCTGCATTTGGGGATCACAACACGGCAATGCACCTCTTGTTGGTAAATCATTTTTCAGTTTGGTTACATGCACCCTCTTCTTATGAAGATCCACATCGCTGGTACATCAAAATTTTTGGTTTCTGATAATATAGCTTCACCAGAAAGCCCAAGACAAATACTATGAAACATTAATTTTCCTATTTTCCTCTTTAGTCTCTTTCCTCATACTATTCTCTATTTGTCCTTTGCATAACTATTTCTGTCCCTCTGTTTCACAATCCTTCTTTCCTTCTCTCCTATTACTCTTTCCTTCTACATTTTTTCCCTCAGATTTCTTCCTTTATTGTTTCTACATCTCTTATTCCTTCACCCTGTTTTTTATTCCTTTTTTCCCCCCCTAAGTTTCATAGAGTTGATTGCCTGCTTCTTGAGTCCCTTCACAAATGTTTTCTCATTTGCCAGCTACATTTCTGCATTGGACTCACCTACATCTTATTGCTTAGATGGTAATTCATCGTTAGGTTGTGGAGAGGCCAAGCATTCTGACAAGTTGAACTCACATATACTCCAATTAGATTATTTAGCTGTATCTGATAAATGAACACCACACTGATTAGGTTTTAAGGACAGACTCCTGATAAGCACAAGGATTCCTTCTGGACATCTCTTCTACCAGTTACCATTTGCTTGTGATCTCCCTACAGTGCTCACAATTTTTTCTTCTAAGTGCATCATCACTCTGAAACTACTGGCATTTCCACAAATACATTTGCTCATGGAATGACAACCGCAAGCAATTCAGATAACACTCAATTAGCAGGAGACTGCGAATAATGTGCTTGTCAGACACCTCCCAGTCCCACTTCCTTTCTCTGAATATTCAGGCCAGGGAATATTTTTTTCCTCCTCTACTTTTCTGTGATTTGCATTTTCATTTGCTAAGTGTATTACAATGTCCTATTTATCTTGGACTGCAGCATCAAGATCTTTGTGCATCTTATTCCATCCAGGAATTTCCCAGGCAAGTATTTCCCACTGCACTTATTTGTTAAACAAAGACAAAAGATTTCTCTAATGCAAAAAAGTATAGACTGTCCTCAGAGAAAGCCAAAATCCTTCTGAAGAATAATTAATCTTCTGGATTCTATTCAACAGAATGCCATTGTGTGTGTGAACATGTGTTAGCAAGAAATGAAAGCTTCAGATCATACAAACTCTCTCCTAGCTGATTGGAATAATCAGAAAAAAAAACAGTTCGATGTATTTCAGGGTTCTCATATGCCTCTAGTTCAAGCCCTCTCCCAGAATTTTTGGAACCACTAGATATATTCCCTGAGAGCCCTTAAAAGTTGTTCCCCGCTCCCAGGCACCAGATTCTTGGGTGTGGAAAGAGAGTACCATCATTAGAGAAACACAGCTTCAACCTGAATGCTGCCCCCAGCAATGTGTTCAGGATGATACACAAGATATTCCCTTAAGCTAGTGTTAGAAATAGTGCATTATTTTGATGCCTCACTCACAGGAAAGAGCATGTAGCAGGCACATAGGCTTTTAGCCATCAGTCCCTCTGGCTGGTACATGGTATCCATTGTGTAGTACCCTCCAAGAGGTCTCACAAAGAGGCTTCGGCTCCTTGGGAACACTGCCTGACCCTGGCTTTCAGTTCAGCCAACAGCAGCCATTTCAACTCTGTCCAGCTCTGTAAAAAAGGAGGCCCTCATGGAGCTAATCCAAAATTTCTATCACTCACTTCAGCTTCTGGAAGGGCCTGCACTTTGTTTGGAGATTCCTTCTGGAGGAGGACTCCAAACTGATCTCTACATTAAGTTCAGCTTCGCTATCCAAACCAGGTTTTAATTTGCTTCCTTTTATGATGGCTCAAAAGCATCAGTGGGGAAGTGCTGAGCTGAAGGTTGATGCAAATGAGGCTTTCTGAGAGCCGTCTTTTCCCTGTGTGCCAATAACTAAGAGCAGAGAGCACTTTTTTCTCTGCGGTTTTACCCCATAAGGAGTTCTGGATAAATAGTTTATGCAGATGGGTTAGCGCTCTGCCCATTATTTTCCCTTTCACTGTGAGATGAGAGTCCTGAAGACTCAGGGCATGGGGTTTAAATGGGGTTTTATGAAACAATATTTTTCTATTTTAGAATAATACCTGTCAGAAGGAAAAACAAACAAACAAAAATTTTCAGGAGTTAAGGCTCCCACAGACACATCCAAGTATTTTAAAAAATCTCATTATCCCTCCAGACTTACCCCAGTGTTGACAGTACTGCACAGAGGTGCAAAGATCTTCAGCTGAATCACTCTGTTCTCAGATGCCATGTGCTCTATGAAAACAAGTTTCTGTTGATTCAAGGTCAGGCAAGTTCCATTAATACTTATCTCTTATTGACTGGTCCGGAAAGCACCTCCAAGATTTAAGCTGGTCTACTAAACTTACATGAGTGCATTCTCTTCAATTTCCTCAAACATATATAAGTGCTTACTTTACTTCCCCCACTTCAGCATCCCCATGAGACCTGAGCCTCCCTCCTCAGTACCCTCCCCACCTTTGTCCAGATCATCACCTACAGCACCAAGAGACAGGATCACCTGGGGCATCCTGGGCTGACAAAACATACTCTTATCCCCCCATTGCACCTTTCAGTGGCACGCCTGTGAACGGGGGGAAAAACAAAAAAAAGGTGATTCCAGTGATCCTGCTTAGTATCCACCTGTGACATATGATTCTCTTTTAGGTCCTTTCACCCCTTATTTTTTCAATATAGATTTGACTCTCTGGCTTCTTCCCTCAACATAAAGAACGAGCTTTTAGTTGCAAGAATGTCTCAAGCCCACTCATTTTAGGAATTTTCTACCAGGGTGTGAAGTCTTTTTTTCAGCTGTTACACTCCATATATTCTCTTTGTCTCTTTACAAAAATATTGAATTACTAGTTTCTTTGTCTAATCTTATCCTTTCCAACCCACTAATGTTGCATTCAAAGGTATTTGAGAAACAACTGAACAGAGTCCAGAAGTGGGGCACATTTGATTAGGGCTGGCACTATGCAAATATAGCCACACTCATTCTGAACCTATTCCAGGCTGAGTCTTGAGGATCTACAGGCCCAGTTCAGCCTGGCGAGGTATGCACCATGTTGTCTTGCATAATATACGGATGTATCCTCCCTCACCTATGCAGTTCTGCAGCTATAGCTGTGCATAGTAGCCCTTTATTTTGGCAGTAGCCTCTTGCCCCTCCTCCACTTTCAGAGTTGCTTTTCTGTTATTGTCTCAGTACAGCAGCCATCTCCATTCTTGTGACTTGTAAAATCTGGACTGACTGTTAGCTTTATATTTGAGAGCATTTCCTTCAGGCAAGCCCCAGCCCATTTTTCTGGTCTTCACTGCTTTGCTCCAATTCGTGCACAGGGCAGATGCTGCACAGGCTGGGACAGTCGGTGCCTCTTCCCAATGCAGCTGCGTAGCTCCCGCTGGGCTCCCTGGCTGCCCCTGGTTCTCACTCTACTGTCAGCAATCAGGATGATTTTCCTTGGAAATATTATTCACTGAATCTACTAAAAATGTCGACCACCACTAGCTATTAGTCATGGCAGAAAGATGTACCTACACACTAATCTGAGCCATAGGAATTAATGGGAATATGAGTCCCCTGCTTAGCAGATTTATCATAATGGGAGCAATTTTAATCCCTCTTGAGAAAAACTGGATTTAAGACAGTTTAACCAATACACAAAAGACTCTGTAGCTAATTAACAGGTCTTTGTAATATCCAGACCCCAATAAATATTAATGTGATGTCCTAAAGAATGAGCTTTATGTTTCTGAATCATACATTTATTAAGTCAAGATTTGACCTTTTTGGAGATTACACGGGCAAACTCCTTCACTCTCTTCAAACACAGGCAAAAATCAATCTCCTGCAAACATACCCTAAAAGGATTCACATGCCATATCCTAGACTTAATGGACATATTTGATTAAACTGAATTCAACAAACAAAATAAATGGTACCCTCCTAACCTAGCTACAATAAATTAAATATTAACATAAGATCCATGACTTTAAAATGCTGTGTATTAGTTTGGAATAATGTCAACAATTACAACTCTTCTGTTCCTCCCACAATAAGAGGAGAGTCTATCTATATATCTTTACCACTAAAAATCTGCATTAAAATCCTGCTGTGGGTACAAAGTCAAACACACCCAAATTAGTAAATGCTAAAAGGAAATCTGTCAGTAAAGCAATTGTTCACTGTTACATTTGCATTATGGTGTTTTCGTCCCAAATTAATGATCAATAGGATTTAACTCTCATACTTCACACCCATCAGCACAGTTCCCTTGTGCAGAGGAGCAACTGATAACGGAGACATCTGTCAGCCTTCCCATGGACCACTCTTCATGCTACCCTGCCTGCCAGGGGGTGATGTGAAACAGAGGGGAGCTGCTTGGTGTGGGATTCCTGACTTCCAAGAGCCCCCAGCGGTCTGCAGTGCTCAGAGAGATTAATCCAGAAAGGACAACTGTGACACTCAAATGACATGCGTGCTACCTCCAAGGGGCCATGTAAATGAGTCAAGAGTTTTCATTTTGCTGTGATAGCCACCTGCATTGAGTTCCCGTAAATCTTTGGCTAAAGCTCTGGAGTACTATACTGACAAAAGCAAAAGGGGACTTGCTGGCTGCTGTGGGCAGAAATATTAGATCTTGGCCGGTGATAAGACTCATGGTCTACCCAGGAATGGTTACAGAAACTGAACAAAGTCAGAGTCCATCATCTTGCAACTATTGGCATACCCTGTTTCAGAATGAGTAAGCTCGTTCTCTGACAGCCTCTGCCACCTCAGCTGCAGCCCAGTGTGACAGGACTGCCTGTATCTTAACTGATGTGTGTATAAATCTCTGGGGAGAGGCAGTCCTATGGTGCTTGATGCTACTAAAATAACCCATTTGAGAATAATCCACTCCTCCCAAAAACTGCTTCTACTATCAGCTGATGTAATGTATACATGGCTGCAAATATTTGGGATAATGAAAGGTATCTTTTATCAGGCCATCTTTACTTTCAGTATCAGGTTTATTTTACTTAATTTTTTACTTAAAAACGAAGACCACCATAGTAAGCCGATATGCCTATTGCACATCTGCGGCAATGCTGCTACAGTTACCTAGCAACCAGTAAGAATTTTCTTTGCTGACAGAATTAAAAAAAAATGTAAAGGAAGAGAAAAATTGGAAGCAAATTGAGTTGAATTAAAAAAGCAAATGCCATATTAACATTCAACATGCATAATAACATGAGAATATCTCTGCTGTATGCACCAGCAACTGTTGCACAGCATTAAGTCAGCCTCTGCCATTAAAATCAAAGATCAATCTAACTTAAATTTTCATACCATTAAGATGTGCTATCTACCATTTTATGACTATATATTCTTCTCTGTTTCATATTACAGGCAGAAAGAGGCAACGAAAGGAAAAATGTTATGCCAACTTAAAGTTTCTCTCGGTGATCACCATCACTTGCACTGAGAAAGAAGGAAAAGCAAACCTCAGCTGGAAGAATTTGCGGGGAGCAAAATTTTGCTCCCTGTCTTCAGTAAGAATAACCACAGACATTCATGGGTCTTCTGCAGAATCAGAAACTTGGCTGCTGCAGAAAAAAGCACAGACACATGCCCATGCCCCCGTCAAAGCTGGCCAGTGGGTTTCATGTACACTGGTAAAATCTGCTCAGATGGACAGATGGACACGTCCCAACGCCTTCTTCGTTGACTGGATTGCCCTCCTTCCTCACCAGCTCAGGCAGGGTTTAGAAGTTTTTTTGATGCACTTTAAATGGTAAAGATTTAATATACATTCTAGCATGGAGCAAATGTAATGAAATTTCTATATGTTGACCAATCATATATAAATTTTGGCCCAACATTTATGATTTAGGAAGGAATGAATCATTCTGAAGGAAATTACAGACTTAATTACTAAAAGCAATGATGCTATGAATGAGCACTTATATTCTCAGCAGGAGATAATTACATTTATGGTAGTTTGCAAAATTTAGCACTGTGGTTTTCTTTACAAGACAGCAGTGTTTCATCAAGATGCCGTAATACATATTAGCTCCTAAGGCAAGAGTAGTCTTAAGTGTAAAATGCCAGAGCCCAGCATTCACTTCTGTACTTAATTATTGCATTATTTTTTGTGTTACATTTCAGCAAAGGTACTGGAAGTTACAATTTATTGAACATCTTCTGTGGAATCAAATGGATCAAAATGAAAAAAATAATATTTGAATTAATGTTTTCCACTGGAATACTCTTTTGCCACTAAAACTCACAAACTTAGTGGGCTTTGTTTTCATATTTGTTTGCAGGTAAAAACATTTCAGGACAAAACATCCCTCAAAACCTTTCTGTTAAGTTGTTTTGTTTTCAAAACCTGAAACAAAAATCTGAAGGGCTCTCCCACAATGTTTGATGTGTTGCTGCTCTGCCACCATTGTATTCTACATTTCTGTAAAACAAGTTTTTCTTGTCAGTTGCAAGAGAGGAATAAAAGGGTCTTTCTCAAGTATTAAAGAGACAAAGGTAATCAAAAAGTGGTTGTGAGCTGGGGTTTTGTTGATCTGATATTTCGGTTTAGCATCAATCATTTTAAAGAGAAGTGTGTCCCTAAAGAAAAGCCACGGTGAGTGGTGGCATCAGACGCATGATTCCTGTGCCTCGTTACTGAAGCCTGTTTTCCCCTGTTTTCTTGTATTTGATATCCCTTTATTTGTACAGCAAATACTTTTTTGTTGTTGTTGTTGTTGTTTTTTTGTTTTGTTTTTTTGTTTTGTTTTTGATGTGGTGTTTGAAGTTTCTCAGTGATACAGATTCCCTTTTAAAATGCAATAGATGCAGTTATTGTTAGTGTAAGTAATGCTGGTTTGAGGAGACCCATAAAGACTATAGGCTTGGTGACGGGCGTGGGGGCATCATTAGGAGGGGATGAAGTATTGGATTGTGTCTTGGCCCTGACCGCTAAGTTGGGCAACTGATCTGAAGGAGACTTATTCTACAGGGTATGATTTCTCCCTGTCTTGTTTCCAAGTGTTCCAAAATAAGGGGATGTTTTATTTTGGCTGATGCTGAATGGTGTAAGACCTGGCTTCATCTCACCTCTGTGCAACCAGTCCAGTCTGTGTGTTCGTTTGCACTGGGCAGAAGGAACCCTCTCCACTAAGAAGTACCCAGCATCAATATCTGCTTGCTGCTCTTATCCCAGTCTGTCACTGCCAAAAGAGGCTTTCACTGCCTTTGGACTTTAAAAATGACAGATTCTTCCACATCTTGTCCTGGAGAGCAGGGAATGCCATATGAAGTTGCAGTGATGTGGGAAGTTCTGATTTACAGTAAGCAGAGGAGTGGAACAAGGCCACAAAATCTTAGATGAAGAGCATTTTAAGAGGCTCAGATGAGGAGTATCAATGCCTAACCATTTCTTTATTTAGTCTTTTGAACGCTGCAGGAATTGTCACCGTGGTAGTGTAGGTCTGAAAGGCTGCCTGCGTGTTCTCTATAGCAATGGCAAACATGAAAGTGTTACTGTCAGACTGAACAGCGCAGGTCGAGTCCTTCAGAACAGGCACAGCAGCTGACAGACTGACTTTCAGTGATGATCTTAGTCCCATAAACCTCTAGCCACTTGAGACATAGATCTCTCTTATGTTTGCATCTTCATACATATCACACATTTGCTATCCTTCCTACGTAATCATATGAAGGTTTTATACAGAATTTCTATTTTCCCTTTTGTTACTTGCAGCTGGATTGATGTTTATATAAAATCCAGGAAAGGCCTGAAAATCAATTGTATTGAATTCCAAGAAAATAGAGATAGGCCTCCATATAAACAGGTAATAAAGTACCAGCATCCTAGTGGGAACCAGGTGCTCTCCCTGGACTACTAAAACGTAGAGGATGGTTTAAGTTCCAGACTGGTATTCTGCCAGTCATGTTTAAAGCCAAGGCTACCCACAGCTGGTTTTCCTCCCTCTCTTTAAAGAGAGAAGTTCATTATCTCTTCTTTGCTTCTACACGCCTCACTCCAAACCTTTAATTAAGGGAAGGATACAATAGATTGTTAAACTTCCCTGCTTTAGACTTGCCTCTTCCACTTCAGTGATTCATCATGTTAGTGAGACTTGCTCAGAGAGCACACAACTCAGAGAGCAGTAGCTTTTCTGTGCAACTTGCTAAACAGACTGACCTCTGTCATCTGGAAGGGATGACAATGACCTTTAAAATAGCAGGCCAGATTCACAGTTATGGCCGTGCCGAGGTGGCTACGCTGCACTGCAGGGAACAGAGGACAAAGTGTGGGTCCTCCTTTTCTGAACAGAGCAGGTGGAGGGACCATCTGTACTAACTGCTGCTTGGTAGGAAACTTGTTGCCTGTGAACTTGGCAAGCTCTGATGGTGCTCAGAATTGCAGGATTGCAAGAAAGCAGACTGAACAGTGAAGCTTCTACTGACTTACTTGGGCTTCTCTGCAAAAAAGTCCTCATGTGGCCCTCAGGAGGAAGACAGACCTTCAAGCCTGTCACCTAAACTAACATCTGTAGGCAAATAGCAGCCAAAGCTAATTTTGAGGCTGGCACTAAAACAGTCTCCCTCAGTCAAGCCAATCTATTCTTGTGCTATTCGCTTTTGAAGCCAAAAAAGGCGATATAAGCAAATCACATTACAGTGTGGTAAGTGTTAGTTATCACCTAAATGTATAAAAATTCGGTAAAGATTCGCTACCCAGGAATAAAATACATTCAACAACAATGATGTGAATTCAATTTCATTAAATCAAGAAAAGGGAAGTTGCATGTGAATCACCACACTGAGAAATGTATCCAAACAGCTTGACTTGGACCAAAACCTGGACAATAACTGAAGTGAAAGTACTTCCTAAAGAATCAGAATGAGGACACGTAAGCAGTATTATCAGATGTCTTGTTGTATTTCTAACCAGCCCAGGCTGCACTTCAAGCCAGAAGAGTCTGCAGGAGTGGACTTTTCCTATGGCACAGAGGCTCAGGCAGCGGTCCAGCCACAAAAATGCCCATTTTGATTTTTAGTTTGCAAAAATTATTTTGGACAAGGTCACTTCTTCCTCTTTATATTGACCTGACACCCAACCAGGCAAGCCAATACTGATAAATAACAAATCAAGAAAGTCCTGCTTTTTAACCCTCTGTTCAAATAATCTTTGCAGTAAATATTATTGCTACTTCTGAGCATTTTCAGTCTTACCCTGAACAGAGCAAACAATACTTTCAAAGATGAAATGAAAGCACCAGAAACTTGAGGGTTGCTTAGGCAGGATTAACTTTTTGTCCTCAGGCCTGAGCAATAACTTTCCTGCTTTCCTATGGCAGTGCCACAAGATAAAAAACCACAAAAAGCAGACTGAGAACATACCACTGCTGTCTATGAAAGACACTATACTGATCAAACCATTATTGTGCCACAAGGCAATGTGCCTGGGTAAAATGTGTGAGATCTCAACAGTTTGAAGCACAATTCATTCAATTACTCATCAAATATTATACAAATACATATTATACATTATACAAATGGAGAAGCTCTACCTTGCTTTGTCAAGATACATCTTTAGAGGTAACAATGTTCTTGATGGAAAACTATTCCACTGTGCTATCTGTAAATGCATGTTCCTACCTGTAAGTGAAGAGCCATTTGGAGACGGGGCAAGGGAACAGCAGAGGATCTGGTCTTGATAAAATCAATTATTGAGACCAATCTGATTTTGAAGCTTAATCCCAGTCTTGAAAGGTGGAAGAGCCTCTTCAGAACTGAAAAATACAGAAAATGGTAAATGTTAAAAATGGTTCACAGTTTCAGAGCAAGGAAGACACATTTTGGAATGAGCGAGATTTCAGAAGGATGGCATGACGTTGGATGGACAATTTTTTACTGTTTTGTATCTTGTAAAGCACAATGCTAAAAACTTGGTGAGAGGGCTTTGTAAGCAAATGAATGTAAGGTGCTGAGACAGACAAAAGAATTACCCAGGCTGAGGGCCAGCAGGAGTGCTGTGTGTTAAAGTAACCTGGACCATTATGGAAAAAGACCAAGAGTGAATAACAACTAAAAGTAAGAAACACCACTTTCAAATGAGGGGAAATGATGATGAAATTTGATTACTCCAGAAGCTGTAGGAAGGACACTTATCACCAATAACTGGATGGGGAAAAGCAGGCAGGTCTTTCTGTGGAAGAAAGATGTGGTCATGGTACAGTAGTTACATGGAGTGCCATTTCTATTATTATCTATTATATTCTGTTCTTTTGTCCAATTCATTTGCCTTCAGAGGCCCAAAAGTAGTTTCTTACATCAATTTATTTGTCATATGCCTAAGCTGTAGGCTTTCTGGGGCAAGACCATATTTTCTGTGTGCAAGCAGTAACAAGCACAGTGGAGGCCTGATTTCTGACTAAGACCACTTGAAATGCAAATACTAGTCAGAAATACTGAGGGACAGATTGATGAGTGATCTGGCCTAGTGTATAAAAAGCAATAATGGATGCTTGAGCCTCACACAAAAGTTTTGCTTTCTCAACACTGTACATTAAAAGCAAGGAAGCTTGCTAGGTTGGCATTTAAACTATTTTCAACCATTTTCTTATGTTGTTTGAGTTTAACTTAAGACACTACATTTCTTGTCTGTTTAAGATTGATTCCCATCAGTAGATCCAAAGTAGCAGTCTTTTGACCTTGGGGAAGAGGCTGAAATGCTTTGTTGCAGGCTCACAGGGCCATCTTCTTAGCTGAAGGCATTTTACCTGCAGTCATTGCCCATGAAGAGGAGAGCTGCAGAACCATAGAGTGATAAGGTTAGGTTCTGATGGCCAGATATGAATATTTCTCTTAGAAGTTAAATTGCATGACAAATATGCACCTGGGGTTTCAAAAAAGTTAAGTGTGAGGCAGAGGATGTTTTTAATTGACTCTCCACTCCTCTTGTCTGGCAGAACAACTGTCACTGTATCTGTGACAGATGCTGTGTTTTACAAAGCGCTAGTGACTTTTGGTAACCCTTTGGTATACAGCTAGGTGGGGATCACTGCTGAACCCCATTGTTTTCTTAGAAATATGCCAACTCCAGTAGCTACTCTTCTAATGTCAGTTATTCTAAGCTTTGCTGTTGGTATTCAAGGGATAGTTAGTAAGCCCCCTGTGTTCAATATAGCCTTTTTGGTCAATGCAAAAGTTGCATAACATAAATTTATTTTCTTTGCAAGACTGACACTTATAAAAACTTCACAGTTTAGTTCAGGACAATTCCATTTAGTGGACTGATTATGTAAGCATTCCATGGCAGATGAATCATAAATGCTGAAACCCAGCTCAGTTTTTGTTTTACTGTTGTGATAGGCAGCTGCACTGAACAATCTATGAGAATCTGAGTGACTCTGCATAATAAATATTTTATTTTCCAATTTATGTTTCCCTATCCATCAGACAGGCCTGGGACTGAGTCTGAAAATGTATTTGTGACAAACCCTTCTAGCAGCTGCAAGATGAGCAATGGGGACATCTTGGGGTCTTTATTAATTTAGAAAGTGGGACTGAGTTTCTTAAAACTGCCCTGGAGGCTTTCCTGACACATTTTACAACATGAGCTAGATCTTTTCTGGAGACAAAATAAAGATGACTTTTGATATTGGCGTAACTTCTTTTCCAGTTAAGAAGCTGTCCCTCTAAGCCAAGAGCTGCCCTCAGTGGTCACTGCCTGTAACCTCACATCACTTCTGCACCACTGGGTGTGTGGTGGGGAAAGGAACAGGAAGGCTGCAGGAGGTTTGTGGCCCTGCCAGACTGCTGGTCTGGGGAAAGCACTTCACAGCTGTTGGTCTTAACTCTGGTACCTGGAAGTCCCGAATTACTGGGACTTTCTAGGAAAAAGTGAATCTATGGTGGAAATGGATTGATCTAACAGGAAGGTCACAAACCCCCAGTGTCATGTGAGCAGTTGCAACTGTAAAATCTTTCATGCTGGAGCCTTCTGGGGAAAAAGCAGCAAATATTCCACTTTTCTCTTGGTTTCTACTTTCTGCTGTGGTGTATTTTTAACAACATTAATTATTGTTTGGCACTTTAAGTGTTCTATGTGAGTCAGGCTAAAAGTTAATGTGCAGTAAATAATAATCCAGAAGCAGCCAATTAGTACAAATGCATCAAAGCACTGTGTAATGCAACCATACTGGCAGCTGATACAGGATTTTTGATGTAATTACTGAGGCTAAGATGTCAAATGATTGAACAAACCAGCAAATCAATGAACTGTACATATACAGGCTGTTAAAATCTAGAGCAGCAAGGGATCTTAAGGTATCAGTCAACACATTACTTTGCAGTGAGTAATTTTTGGCAAAAATTTGCTGAGAGATTGTGAAATCTCCTCTGTTGTAAGTTTTAAGAACAAAGCCTAGGCAATCTGTGCCAATGCTTACTCACCCAAAACGTGAGAATTATTTTTTATTAACATCTAATTTAAATCTTCCTTCCTCAAATTTAAGCTCATTGTTGCTTCTGCTAGCCCCACTCAACACGAAGAACAGGTTGTTTTATTCTTTTCTGCTGCAGCCTTTTACAGGCTTGACACACAAGCAAATGTTGCACGGGGGCTGGTGAGGGCTGTGCGCTCCCTGACACCACACGGTGCAAATCACTGTCCTGCAGCTCCTGTAGCGACTGGCAGCAGGTCTGAACGGTGGCTGCACCACTGTCAGTGCTGCAAATAGATATTGGAGTTCAACGCTGAGGGCCAACGTGTCTTTGCATATCCTGTCTCTGCTATCAAAGCCAAGACAGGGGCTCTCATTTGTCTCATAGAAGCCGGCCCTATAAAATAAAATCCAGGATTGCTGTCATTGAGTCTTGATAAGGTATTTGCCTTATAAATAACTTCTTGAAGTTGGAAATATATACTTAATTCTCTCCTTATTTGTAAGCACAAATAACTAACACTTGCTTTAGATAGATCTTGGACACAGGCTTCCCTTGCATATTGTGAGAATATTATTTCTTCTTCACCGATATTTTTGTTTAAATCATATAATTAGAAAAAGACAGATAAGCAGGACTCATATGTTATTCAATATTTGGAAAAAAATTAAATGAGATTAAAAAAGCCTCAAGCTGGGCTTTTAAAGTTTGGGTTATTGTTCCAACAGGAAAAAATTACTGAGGGGCTGTCGGAGGAAAGAAGTGTTTGAAAGTTTCCTGCTTGCTTTCTTTTCTAGCTTAGAGTTCTGAAAGTGAAGTGGTTGCTGACCTCTAAATGTGATATTAAAAAGTGAAAATGAGGACGTTCTGGTAGGAAAATGGAGCTGTGTATGTCACATCATTAATACTGGTGCACCCAGATAATTGAATTTTTCAACTCAGAGACCCAAAATTTAGAGGAAGATTCATTATCTTCTAAAAAAACCCCAAACAAACCAACATAAAAATTAAGGTAACAGAAAAAATGGAATGGGGAAAGAGGAGCCAGTCATGAAATCTTCAGCAATTTAAAACAAAGAGAAAAACAAGAGTTTAATTTCACTGCTTCTCCGTGAACTATATGCTATTACATTTTTTTAAAAATGAAAGTTCAATTAACTGAGGAATCTCAAACTATTAATTCAGTTGTGCCCTCAGCAATAACTGCAGCAGGCTGACTGCAGCCCCAGTGCCTCCATTACATGGCACACAGTGGGAGATGAGGAGGATATTACCAACAACAGGGTTACAACAGCCCCCTCCTCTGTGTACATATCTCCCTATCCACACCATCTATTAGCAGACCTCACATGAGACCTCTGAAGCTCCTTGGGTGATTTCAGGTCTGTTTGCAAATAGCAAACAGAAGACAGCACACAAATGTAGCATGTGACATAGACCAGTTAAAGCAAAGCAAAGCGCTGAAAACATTTAGAGTGAAATAAATTGTTGTGTGAGGTAGGGTAGAGATTTGGGGCATCTTGCAGGTCTGTAACAGTGGTGGCGATCTTCGCTTAAGGAACTCAACTGCAAGGTACAGGAACAGTATGCCTGAAGAATGAAACAAAATGAAAAGCATGAAACTCTTTCTTCAGTGAAAGGCCTTTCTCAGGGCTCATACCTGAGAATAGAGATGCTGGTGTTTCACTTTAATGGCCTCAGAGATCCAGCTTGGCAATAAAAGAAATAAATAGGTAACACAGCCTACCCACAGCTTGCAGAAGGTACCTGTGGAGGGGGATGCTGCTGCAGTGGGTCCCAATGGTGCCGGGGTGGGGAGTGCTGCCCTGGGCAGGCTCCTTCCTCTGCCCCTGCCCTCACCTGCTGCAAAGTGTTTAAAGGAAACCCCAAAAATTCTGCAATTCTGCTCTGGAGAGAGTTTTCCACATCAAGTTCACATGGTGGAAGTTCATCTGAAACACTATATTTATTACCCTGAAGCTTGTATTCCCAGTTATTTCACATGAACAATGGTGGAAGTCACTTGAATGGTATCCAAGGAGACAACTTTACTGAACTAAACTAATCAATCTTATCTTATTGCTGTTTACAGTTGTTTTTAAACAGACAGTAACTGATCCCGTAGAGCCTATTATAGCTCCTCTGTATGGAACACTTTTAAAAGAAATGTAATATATTCATCAGAGCTGGTTTTGCTTCTTAAAATAATGTAGTTAAGCTTCTCCATTTCATTCATAACATAATATTTTCCACTCTTGCTGTCAGCCTCTTGTTCACATCATACTCCCCCTGGAGTTTCCTCTAGTTTCAATAACACTGATTTCACCCACATGTGCCTTCTATTTCTGGCGCATTATTCCAATTTTGCCACTAGGTGTCATCAAAACGCACACCGGCACCCAGCTCTCTGCTTACTGAAACCTCCAGGAATTGTTGAGGTCAAAAAAGAGAAATTCTCATTAGCTGCCAGTAAGTTGACACATGATGAAGAGGGACACACTTCTGATTTCCCGGTGCCTTTCTCTGTTTAGCTAGATTTTTGCATTATAGCTACAAGATGGAAACAGCAGACTAAACATTTGCACTGCCAGTGGTTGATATCAGCTTACCTTTAATTTCGCTAAGAGTTATTCCAAAGTCTGCCTGGATTTACAGTGCTCATCAGCACACCTGGATAAATGTCCTTCTCCCTGAGGCAGGTCTTCCTGGCTTTTCAACAAGCCACTGGAGCTCCTGATCACACAACATCTACAAGATTAAAAAAAAAAAAAAAAAAGCATTAATTGAAGAAAGAGGCATTAGATAAGACATATTTATTGTAAGGTTTTGGCTAAAAAACATTTTAAAAATCCCCCAAACCCCACAGTAGATTGTGAAGCAATTTCTTTTTCAAATCACACATCAACTTTTCATCTTTGTTCTCCATCTCTCCCTCCCCAAATGTCTACTTTTCCAACAAAAATGTCAAACACTGTTTCTACCCATCACATTCTAACTGCCCTTTTCTGTAAGCTGTCACTTGTCCAGCTCACCATTTCTGAATTCATTTAACGCATAAGGGATTTCTTTTTTTTTAAACCATCCGGACCAGAAGCTTGAATAAATTACAGATGTTCACCAGGGAAGATAATCAGATCCCTGATACAAAAACATTATCTGCCAAATGCAGAAATAAACCTGTCCTGAATCTGCATAGGTGGCCAGGCACCAAAGGACTTGCTGTGTGCATGGGGGCAAAGCGAACCCAGCCATGGGTGTGCCAAAGTGGTGCAACCACTGGGCATGGGCCAAGTGGTGCCTGGGGGTCCCTGAGGGCTGCGGGGTGCTGGCAGTGTCCTGTGGGCAGTGGCTGCCCATGCTGCCGAGCTGGCTTCAGCTCGTCTGTCACCAGCCAGGTGATTCACAAGAGCCAAATGTAGGGAGAGATTCACCCCTTTGTTTCCTTAACATCATCTATTAGCAAATTATAGAGCAGGTTGCAGTAAAAAAGAACAGCGTCACCAAAGCTTCTAATACCCTTCAGAAAAATTAATTAACTCCAGCGCACAAATAAATTACATATTTCTAAGTCTGTTATTTTGTTTCAGTTCACAGAAGCCAAAACATTTTCATTGATTTATCATTCCTGCAAGGCCTAGTTTTTTGATTTTTCACCTTTTGAGGTGGTTTAACTGGACTGGATGGTACTCAACACCTTTCATCTCAGCTGCCTTCTGGCTGGGTCAGCACAGGATCCTGCGTCCTTCCTGGATCCAAGGGAAACAACCTCGTGTCTTCATTTGTAGTTATCCCTATGTGAGACAGATAGCAGAGCCTCCTTCTCTTAAATTCTTTGGGGTTAGAAAGAAAACAGTAAATAGGATAAGGAGAATTGCAATCTAGAAACGCTCTACTTCTTTCTGCACCCGTGATGCCCAAAATCGCTACAGGGGAGGGAAGCATGTTTTGAGTATGTACAGAAGTCTGTGGAACTCTGGCCTATACTTTTGCCTTGTGTGACATGGCTACTTACATGAAACTCAGGCTTCGCAGTATTCCACAAACTGAATTTACTGTTAAATATAACCTCTAGATTTCACACAGGATTGGTTATTATTAATATCCAATCTATTTGACCTAGATTCGGTAGACTGCAAACTGCCACATTTAAATTTAATGTCTAAGGAAAAAATAATTAAATCGAAAAATCAATCACTGGGCAATTTCATATTTGGCTCATTTAAGGTCAGATTGTTGCTGTCTCAGAGAAGAGAAGTTATACTAGTTTTAGTTTTCTTAATGGACCAAGTTCAGAAGTTATGTGAAATTATATGTAATTACATAGTGGCTAATGAGTCTAAATTGTCATATGGCATACATATTGAGAGGTACGTACCATTTACATTCTCTTAGACTCGCTTATTAGTTGGACCCAAGAAGACCAGAGGCAGGAATTGCCACTAGGGGTTCTGGGTGGTTCAAAAGTTCGCAGCTGAAGAGGACAAGTACCTGTGTCCTTCCTGCCCCAGCAAGCACTCAAGGTGAGGACTTGGCAGAGGGCTCATAGGTTGGTTCCCAAGGTTGTTTCTGCTTCTGCACAGGAGATGCTGTGTTAGATGTCATCTGCTGTGGGTGACTGACCTTTGCGATCCCTGTGGTACCATTTCAAACATTCTGGACCTTTCTAGTATGCTGGCTCTAGGGAAAAATCCTAAGCCAGGGTGAAACTGAACATGTTCAGCTTGCTTCAAATTTTCATCCCCTTCAATCATCAATTCTATAATTTACGTTTTGAATTTCTCTAGAAAATCTATAATAAGCCAAGTAGAGAAATTCTTTGGCCTTACATCTAATTGGTTCTCCAGATGAGGGTGCTTTTGCCTTGCATTCATTTTTTCAAACTCAAAAATTTTATTCAGTTCTGAACATGTTCAGTTAAATTTTTTAGTATTATGAAGTACAGGGGTTTTCTAATTGCATCATGGTATATGCAGCTCCACTGTTCGGAGATCTTAGCTCGATGTAGTCTGGATCCAGATTGAGATTTATAATTCCAGATTTAAGGGTCTGTGCCTTTTGTTCTTGGGCTTCCCCCGCCACCCCTTTTTATTTTATGGGCTCTGACTAATTGAGTATAAAAGTATTTGCCTATAGAAAAAGGATCACTAGTATTTTTATTAAAGCATGATAAATGTTGGTTAGTGTTAAGTTTTTGATGTGTCTTTACAAGAAGAAGCATTTCATTGTATACTATATTTTAAAAACATTAGGTGGCAAACAATTCTATTGACTTGCAACAGTAAACTCTGTCATAATCTAATTACTTTAGGAAAGTAATTTGGAAAGTACTTTAGTAAAGTACCCTTTTCTTTTAATAATATATTTCTGATTAATCTGTGTTTTTAGGGAAGCAATGTTGATACAGCTTGTTCCCTTAATTAAATAATTATTTGAGAGGGAAGCATATGCAAGATACTTTAAACAGGACCTTGGTAGGCTGTTTTACAGACATGCAGAGCTTCTGCAACTTAAAGCTATAGTTCTAAAAAGAAGAAAGGAAAATGAAAGCTATTATATTTGCAAGTTTAACTGCACTAATCTTAAAATAACAACAGCTAGCCTTAAGAAACTCTGTGCTACTTTCTTTATTCTGAGATGCAGCGTAAATCCAATATAATGTACTATTCATCCCTAGTGCCGACTCTACTGACAGCCAAGAGAGTTACACTGTTATTCCTAAAGTTTTGCACTTTGAGGTAGCATGAAGCATCAAAGAGAATCACAGATTATTAGTCTTTATCTGCATATCAAGTCAGAGTTTCTAATATAAAGATCCGTGTTTTTCCTCTCAGTGGAAATGGCTGTGGGAGGAGCACAGCTGGTGAGACAGCTGCAGTGGGGTTAACTTCATGGAGGTTACTGCAAGGATTCTGCTCAACAGAGACTTACAGATTTCAGGGGTGCAGTTCGTTCTTGTTTCCTTCTTTCCTGGGTTAGTGAAGAAAACGAAATTCCTTAGATGAAACTCCTTTGTGCAGAAGTTCTGAGACACCTGTTGTCCTTTGTATTTTTCCTTCAACAGTAGGTCAAGCAAAGGAGGACAGAGGCCATGTCGGAACATGGAACTGAGCTGTGTCCCTCAGAAACTAGACTTCTTGTAACAGCCAAGGCTGTATCTCCAAGTGCACATATTGTGCAGATCGGTGAAAGTCTGGGCAAAATCTTTGAAAATACAGTTAGTTACAAATTCACGTTCTATGATAACTAATTAAAAAGCTTGAGGGTTTCTTCTTAGTTGTATTATGAGAATAGTAAAGATTATTTTCAATGCATTAAAAAAAATAAAAAGAGAAAAAAGGAAAACCAACAAGCATAATTAATGTGAAGTTCTCAGGTAGCAGTATTTTTTTTGAATCAACCTGAAAGCTTTTAGCAGATGAAATTATTTATATTTTAAATCCACATTCCAGGTGTGACAAGCTCTATTGAGCTTTCTCTGGGGTCTATTTTTGTCCTCCTGGTATGAAGAACCTGCAGGAACTTCAGAAATACTTGTCATTATCTCTCAATTTCTTTACAATGACTATAGAGATATTTCTTTGGAAGTACTTATTTCACCTCCGTACTTTCAATTGGTGCCAAGAGGAAATGCATTTCTGTTGGGGAGCAGTGGTGCTAATTTTAGGGCTTCTTTATCTTCTAAAGAGACCCTGGTCAGAGGCTGCTTATTCCAAGATTTAGCTCTGAGAATACTGAGTTCCAATGCAACAGACATGTTTCATTTGTTTACTTGTTTTAATGTCACTAGAAATAAGAAGGTCCTTCCCAGCAAATAGGGAGAAAAAAAATCCTGCCACTCATAGTATATGTAGACCAAATACCTTGCCTTCTTAACAGTACACAGAAAAAAGAAAATGAGTCAGACTGGTCTACAGATGTGTCAGATACAAATAACTTTGAGAACTGGATTTTCTCTTTACAATACCTGTACATACTTCCTGGAGATCAGCTTATAAATGGCTCCAGGTTCTCTACCATGCCAAGGGAGCCCTGTCTGTGGGCTGGCTGCACAGCCATAAGCTGCAGAACAAGTGCCGGAGATCAGAGAAGCCAAGAGTTCAAGGTTTCTGAAAGTTGTGGCCAGGGCACTCCACTGGCTGAAGAAATGGTGTCACCCCTTCCTCTTTGCCATGGTAAGGCAAAAAAAAGGACTGGGGTGTGATCTCCATTTCACTTTCTTAGTTCTCCTTTTTAATAACAGATAGTGGATGAGAAGCGAATTTCCCATCGGCACAGAGACCTGGCAGCTTGTTTCCCAGACTGCTTTGATTCAGTCCTGGTAGAACTGCCCGTGTTCTCCCCTTCTCAAAGGAACACTAGCTGTTTTTAAGGCCCCGGTGTTTCTTTCCGTCAGTAGACGATAAAAAAAAACCCTCCTTTTGTCTCAACTGCATCTGAAAGAGACAGCCACTGAATTTAAAATTTTCTTATTTTAAATGAAACTAGAAAGCAAGGGGGTGGTCTGTTGAAACGCTTCATTGTGTGAACTGTGTGTTGAAAGTATGCAGCCAAGCTTTGAGAAAAGGTGGGAACAGTCATTGCTATCAGCCTTCCAAATACCAAGTGAAAAAAGTTTGAAGATTTTCATCTTCTCTATCTGTCATGATGAGAAGAGACAATTCCTTTGACAATGTGGTGAAATATATTTCTAAAATGAAAGAGAATGACTGTAAATTTTTGATTCATATCTGATTCATACCTCCTCTGCTATCTATAGTCCATTTCTATTGACCTTAGTCTCTGAAAACCTCTACATGTATTTTGGAAAAATCTGATACTTTAGGATGCATCGAAGCAGGAGTAAATTTTCCACATGGGATATTTTAGAGGATGTCTGGTCATGTCAATAATGTCTTGAGAGGATTGCTGTTTGTAAAGCAGATATACCGTATTAAAATTCTGTATTGTAACCACTTCAGTGTTATTGCTCTTTGATAAACTGAAGAAAGAATGTGAGCAGTTATCCCATTCAAGCATCATCTTCAGTGCACTTAGTATTTGTACTAGCAGTAGAAGACAACATCCAAACAGCATCAGGCAATTCAAGTCTCATGAACAGGTTTCAAACCTGACTAAGAACATGAGGCAAAAAGAAAAGGTACGTCATACCTATATCCATACTAACAGGTTGAGAAGCCAATATTTTGTCAGTGATCTCAAGTTCTCTGTCTTTGCCTCCTGAGGAACAACATCCAATATCATCTTGTGTTTCTTCCTTATGCCAAGGTCGAACAATGCAAATGAATCAGGGTAAGAGAATTCCTTTCTCATACCAAGAAGAAAATTTCTTTTGATGCTAACCAACATTTTTACTGAAACATTGGAAATATCTGACAACTTCCATTAGTCTTGAAGTTCTACCTTCATTATCAATGTTCTATGTTATTACAGAAGTATGGAGTTGAACGACTACTTTAGAGTAAACACAGGCAATGAGCATACGAATAGAAAGAAAAAAAAGTCACTATTCGAGTTTCTTCATTGCTTTCTATTACCTTTTTGGAACATTTGCCAACTCTGGAGATGTTAACAGTAAATGTGAATGTGTCTTGTGGAAAATGACTAGAACTTCTGAACTTATGGCACATAAGAGCTTTTTCAAGTCACAGAATCAAATTTGGCAGTTAAAATTGTAGCCATGCTGCAAACAGTGCTGTTTTGCAAGGGGGGTGGACTGTATTCAGAACAGGAGTACATCTCCATGTGATCCCATCAGGAGACAAGAAAAAACAAAAATGGAACCAGTGTATTTGCTCTTATACAAACCAAACCCCTGGTATTTCCTTTACCCTCTCTGGCAACAGGTAGGTTTGCACTGTCTGACCCTGAGAGCCTCAGAGCAGCTCTGGTGAAGTCAGGCAGCAACGATCCATTTTTCATTTGGTCTTTGCAGAATATGTTAAAGAACATTTAAAATCTGAAATCCTGATTTGGCAAGTTGAACGTGAAAATTAGCTTTGAATAAAGCTACCACCTGCCTTCCTGAGGACATAATATATCCCAAAAAGGTAGTGTTTGCAGGCATCACTGACCCTCTAAGTCAACCATCAGATCTGCCAGAAAATGTGCTTAGCACAGTCAAGGCTGACAGAGCTTAGACAGATAAAATGAGAAGGGTCATGGTTATGTTGTTCCCTATTTTTAGTCATTCTTATGTGCTGAAATCTGACATCACAAAATCTCCTGCCAGTTTTACTCTCCCTGCTGGTGTTGTGATGGTGTTTCTTTTTTTTTTTTTGGAGGGGGGGACAGGTGGGAGGTGGGTTTTTGCTTCTATAAGTGAGCTGTAAGGAAGATATTGAAGGTGGACTGTTTAATGATCTGCTTTTAAGTTCAAGGGCCGAATGGAAAAATCTCACCATCACTTGCTGGAAAATGAAGACAGACTTCACTCAGGAGGTAGAGGAGGGAGCTGACATCTTGACAGGCTATAAAAAATGATACTTAAGAGGCTGATAGAGGGACAGAGAAACAAGCAGCATGTTTTGATGTAGTCAAGGAAGGAACTAGAAAGAGGGTCAAAGAGTCAGCTGATCTAATCAGAAGGCAAGGCAGGATAATGCTGCAATAGGGTTAGATATGGGATGGTGAGAACTTGGTTGGCAGAAATTGGTCCTTGAACAGTGGGAAAAACCTCCCTCTTACAGCTGGAGGTGAGGAAGTGTCTAAATGGAAAAGTAACTTGGGTGGATGGCTTGGGGAGAAGGCTAGACCAAAAATGACATCTTTTTATGAGCAAGAGACCTGCTGAAGGAAAAACAAAATCCTGGAGAAACAACAGGGAAATTCGTCTTGTTGAACAAGAGCCATGTCTGGGTCTGGACCACAGGAGAGGGTGCTCATTGCCCGGAGTAACTTGAAAGCCATGGCTCAGATTTAGTGCTCTGACAGCACCAACTGGCTGCTGTGCGTGTTGGGCATTTAAATCTGCTAAAATTACATCGTATATCTAAAGTGCAAACCACAGTCTCCGAGAAAGAAGCCTGTGTGCCATGGCTGCTCCTAGCCTGGCAAAATAGCTCATAGCAGCTAACACCTCCTAACCAAGTTGTTTTCCAGCACCACTACAGTCAAATGCTTTCATGTGAGACTGATGTAAACATGCTGGTTCCTTTCCTCATGCAACCTGCTCTACAGGGCCAGACGTGGTCATCCTGGCATTAGTGCTGCCTGCATTTTGTGGTTGAGACTGGCTATGCCTGTTCCTTTCCTCCGCCCATTGGATGGGGAAGGCATTCTTTTCCTCCAGGGCACCTGAGGTCTTCTGTGCAAGAGGAAGATGTCTGCTGCTTCTAAATAGTTCCTGAGCTATCAAACCCATTGCAGATGCCTGCACCTACCCCATCTCATGTAAGGGGATTGACTTGATTCTGTCCCTTCACACAACAGATTAAAATGTTTTATACTGATGGAATGTGTTTTACTTTTTTCTTCAGTTCCACATAAGTCCTTGATATCCTTTTCCCTTCTTGTGCAATTTAGACAAATAGTGGAGGCACTCAAATACTTTTTAGCACTCAGTGAGAAATTGTTTTTAAGGTATAAAATCCACTTTTCCATTTTGTTCAATTTTCCTCTGGCCTGTGCAATAAAATCACTATGTTTTCCTTACCTTTATTTCAGGGGAGAGAAAGGATTCATTTTGGTTTGTAAATTTGCATAGATCTGAGTTTGTTTCCAGGGAGAAAAAAATTCTGTAGTGGATTTATGTCTGACAGCACATTTATGTTGTGTGGATTTTGCTGGCCAGTTCTCCAGACACAGAAATCTGTCTCCACCTTACCTAACCCTGCTTCTGAGGTACCAGGTGCACTTTTTTCAGTCAGCATCTTATCTGCATAAACCAGTGGATATTCATCTGACTGAGCCAGCAGTAACCTTACTGTCTGTTGCACAGAGTATTTTTTTTCCTATTATAATCCATCCTTTTGCTGCTACTTTACAATATTACCAACATTACCCTTAAAAAGTCCATAATACTTTTCTAAAAAATATGGCTGTTTTGCATTAATCATTCCTTTTTAAGTCTGATAGGGTGTAGAATAAATATGCAATTCAATCCCCCGACAGCCTATTGCTCTGAAACATATGTACCCAGAGACAAATGCACAACAGGTGTCAGTCGCTGTGCTTGGTGCACAAATACAAGTTACTTGGCTGTGAACGTAGGATATGAGCAAGATTGACGAGAAGTTTTTAGCCACTGAATTAGTTAAACAGTTTCAGATTATCTAAACAAATAACTTTGTGAAAAAGTATTTGTTTTAGCAAAACTCACCCAGACTTGAAATACATCACATTGCAATTACTGCAAAGTCCTTCTTTTGGCATGAAAAGTACAACTTCAGCCCCTCCAAAATCCAGTAACAATACTGCAGCACAAATAATTTCCCCTCCCTGTCACTTTAATCCTCTTACCTTTCCACATACATCCTCATTCTTCAGCCTGTTACAGGTAAGATTCTTGTCTTCATTTTTTTCAGGCTTTCATAGCAGGTACCCACTACGTTATGAATGATCAGTCAGTATTCAGAGCTGTAAGGCTTCCTTCAGCTTCTAATTGCCCTGTAACACAATGATTACTTTCGATTTTTCAGCAGAAAACCTTTTTATCTTTTAGAACTATTGACTAATTTAAGATGGCAGGGTCTTCTGAAGGTCACCTACTCCAACCTCCTGCTCAAAACATGAAGTCTGTGTAAGTCTGTTGAAACCCCTGGTCTGCACAGGCAGGTCTCTCATCACAAAAAGCACCCGGGCTGCTCAGGCATAATTTTGCGTTTGGAAAACCCGTGTTGGCCAATCCAAATGACCTACTTATTTCCATGTCCCCGGATCCCCTTTCTTGCCATTTTGGAAGTCACTGGGGACCTCCCACAGCTGCAGCCTTTCAAAGGCGACAGGCTCAGTTCACCCTCTTCTGCTTCGAGTGCTTGGCAGGAATTGGTTCTTGGCATTCAACATCTGGCACAGTCCTCTATCAATACAAATAACTATGAATAGGAAACTAAACCAAATAGAAGCATTTCTAAATCAATGTCACTTTAATCCAAAACCATCATAACATCTAAGAATTCTGCATACTCAAAACCATATGTATAGTTTTACTTGAAATACAGGTCATTAGAATAAATACTTGAGGATACTCAGGATGTCACCTGAAACAAGAATGTTAATAAAAAATGGTTAAAAACTATTGAAGGTATAGTAAGAAAATCGTCATGACCTCTGTGACCAGAAGGTGACAGCTGCGGAGATTTACTGTCCAACCAAGCATGAATAAATAGTACAGTATCTCACTTATTCAAGGTGACATGTTCAAAAGATACACAGAGAAGCTCACTGGGTTATTGCCAGATGCATAAAGATATTGAAATACGTCCTGCAGAGCTTAAAAAAAAGTACTCTATTTTCAGACAAATGTGACAAATTCTTTTGCAAGACTTCTCTGAGCATAAAATTTATAGTCTACGATCACAGAGTAAGGGAGTAAAATAAGAGACATAATTTTTAATGAAATAATCTCTTTCTTACAGGAGACATTTATTAGATTATCAGTAGATGGACCCAGTGTAACATTATCATATGAGTTCAAGTGCTGATATGGACAGGGCAATGTGTGTGCTAGCTTCTATCTTCTTCCTTCTGCTATCTTACTAAAATCAGAGGGAAAGATTTTATTGTTTTCTTGACCAGCAGAAATGAGAGGCATACATACGATTATCCTGCAGTGGTCTTAGAAGATCCTATTTCTATTATTTTTCTTAAAAAAATATATCCGCATAGACTACTGGACCACGTCATCTGTTTGATACCCTTTGTGGAAATCTCTTGCAGTACAGGGGCCATGATCCAGACACATCCACCAGATGTGGATCCTTTTGCTTCTGCTACAGGAAGATGGCAGTACCAGGTGACAACCCCTGACCAACACAGCACTCCTTTTGACTTCTCATACAAGAACAACTTCTAGCTCAGAGTGCAGCGAACAGACCTAAATAATAGACATATGAGAGGACGTGATCTTATTACTTTACCCGTATTACCTTACTGACTTGCACATTCAACATATTTATTTAAAATGTTAACTGCCTTGCAAATACTATATTTCAGTACTAGTTCTTTGTTATAGCCATGAATTTCATAGCCAGCTGTCTGTAAGGATATTACACCTCAGAAGACAACATCCTAACATACCTAAAAAGCAGCTGATAGCCTCTGCGCAAGTACGATACAAATTTTCGCTCTCATGTAGAGCTCGTTTCTAAAACATGAGATCCCAGTAGGCATAATGAGAGGGTTTGCCATTTATCATGCAATTATCTCAAATGCTCAGTCCTGCATGTCATGGACAAAATGTTGCTGGCAAGTGGAGTTACAGTATACAAAATACAACTTAACACAGCAAAGAGTACAAAAGGTGTTGAATATGAATCTGAACATGAGCGTTCCTTGGCTTACATTCATAGTCTTTTAGCTCCATGTGTTTCACACGTTAGCAATTCCTCTTGTTGCTGAATGACACGACACATTCTTTGACTCTCAGTGACCTATATATTTCTCCAGTGTAAGATGTTATTTGAAATACTCAGCTGTCCAAAAAATCTACATACTCCTGGCTGATCCCCTCTTTAATATAGGCTGTCTCTTATATGGGAACATTTTCAATTGCAGAAACTCGTAATTGCTTTAAATTTCTCATCATCAACAGTAAGTTATTAAAAGCAGACAAAGGAGTGTTTTAATACCTAGACAACTCTAGCTTTCTGAAGAACCAGTTAAAATCCACAGTTCTGTAAACCTGTCTCGAGTTGGACAGAAACAGGCTCCTCATGGAAGCGACTCCTCTGAAAGCAGCTGAGCAGTTAAACCTGAGTCCCTATGAGCATGTTACAGACACAGATGCACATGGAACACTGCCTACCTGTACTACCTCGTACTTCTCACAGTCCATAGGATTAATACAGCTGTACCTGCTTCCCCAGAGAATGTTAAAAGCCTGTACTCCCTTACTTACCCTTCGTAGGTGATTCTCCAGTGAATTATCCTCTCACAACACAGCTCACTGCTCCACTAAATAGAGGAAACTGAGCAGAATTATATTTGCAGAAAATGGTCTCCTATACACATTGCAACTATGAGTTACATGTTAGTCTGTAAATTCTCTATTATAAAGTTCCTGAAATTTTTATTCTTCAGCCTTTGTGGATTTGTAATGGCCCTGTTGGCTTTGCATTAATGCTAACAGACTTACAGTTTTTTGCTTTTGTGCTCTTTACTTTTCACTTTGTATTAGCAAAGAAAATATTTTTACAGAACGGATCAAGCTTTTCAGCTGGAAAAAAGATAGCTTCAAAGCTTCCCCAAACACCTGCCTTCAAAAGCCTGTTGCGTCAAGCAGCTGCCCACTTTGCCAATGCTTCAGAGCAAGTCCTGGCTCCAAAGCCTTCCTATAGTCTTGGGTACACCCAGGCTGGTTTTAAAGTTAATCCTTTATCTCCATCAGAGATGGCATAACCATGTTGCAGCATTTTGGTGGTGCAATAATAAAAACATAATCACCCACCTGGTTCTACTGCTTCTTCCTCTGAATCTCTGATGTAGTGAATGTTTACAGCCTTACTGCAAAAACACACCAGCAATGGCTGTAACAGGATGTAGTAAGGAAAAACGTTAAAACACAAGGGAAGTAAACACAGGTTCTGTAATTATACTTCATTGCAAGTCTGTTGCTTTGCCTGCTCCCGAAGACTCCTTTAGCAAAATCTGTTTGTTCTAGGCTTCTTTTTTCTGTACCAATTAATAAACACAAGAAGCATATATATTTTTTCTTATTATTTTATTGAAAAGGTACATTTAAAAAAATACACAGACATTTGCTATTATGGATTGCAGATAAAGATGCTCTAAAAGTTAGTTCTATTTTTTTTCCCTTTCTTCTTTTGTCCCCATTATCACATAATTACTTCAGTCTGAGTACTGTATATTGATATCACCTTTATAAAAGGGCTGGGGAGGTAAGAAGACAGGTGGAGCATTACTGCAATATATTTAGTAAACAGAGAATATGGTCATTTATAAATATTTTATATTCTGTACATTATTGCATTAGGGAGCCACAACGTTATGCAGCATCATTACAAAGGAAACTAGTTAGAAATGAAGAAAAAAAGGATATTTACGTACAAATACATGGATCCATTGTCGTCTGAACAATGCATGAGAGCTGTGGTAATGTGCAATTGAAAAGCTTTTTTTCTCTTTAAGCATTGTTTAGCAACACCAGTGAAGAAACAACAAAAATAAGTTAAATGAAAGTAGCAAACAAGTAGTAATCTTAACTATATGTTATATGGCTTTCTATTTTTAAGTTCTCTAAATAAAGTGTGACACAAAAGAAATAATTAAAAGCTTCAGCGCTGCATTGCTTTCAAACATTTGCACATAAACTAAAAATATTAAAATCAGACATGTGGTACATCTTTAGTACTACACAAAATACACCAGTACTGGGGCCTAGGACAGCACACAATCCCTGTCAACAAGAGCACACTGAAAAAAAAGAGGACGCAATTCATTTTTGAGATGTTATCCATAATCAAACATTTGGTTCATCTACCTTCTTTCTCACATTAGATTATACTCCATTGGTTTTCAGAGAAGTATTTACATAAGTGTGAGTGAGGAAGACCCTAGTTTTCAAGTCTGTCAGGAAAATATTTTACGTTTCTTGATTCCAAGGTGCATCATATACATTGAAGAAAGAAAAAAAATAACAGCTGCATGAATATTTAATGGTATAAATTTTATGAGCAATTAAGTTTTTAATAAATCACTCTGCATTTGGATTAAAAAAGAAATACAGAGAGAGACTGAGAAAGAAAGCTGTCTAGACTCCAAAATGCAGTACCAATAATGATGAATTTTACGGCGTGGTTGGTTGAGGTGTCATGCTGGATGACGTTTCAAAAGAGAAAGACGTTTACAAATCTCAACCCCTTTCCTGCTTTTCTTTTGCCCTTTCTACTGGCCATAGTTATCTCTTTTTTACATCAATAAATTAGTATGGTGCAAAAAGTATGGAGGCGGGTGTTGCCCGGATGGGACCGTGGCCTGGCCTGAGGAGAGCTGGGGGGATGGCGGGCGCCTGGAACAAGGAGGCTGTGGGGCGGGGAGGGAGGGACAGGGCCGACGACACCGCTGCAGCTGCAGCCAGAGGAGATGAAAGGAAAGCAGGTGCCAGCGGCTTAATCATGTCCTTCTGGAATGCGAGTTTTGCCTGGAATAAAACACACAAAAAAGCAATGTAATATGGTTCTCCCCACGCCCACTTTTACTGAGGGAGAAAATGAACGCTGACAAAGGGCACACTGTGGTTTTGCACAGAAGCCTCACATCAGCTGCTTAGAAATTTTACCCACATTGTCTTCTTACTCCCAAGGCAATTAAAGCAACCAAATCCTATGTTTAAAAATACAGAAATCTCTTGAGAGTACGTGCAGTCACACTGACATTTAGAAGAAAGCACAATATGCAAGTGAACAATATTCAATTATATAAATCATAACTGTGCAAAAATATTAATAAAACCCCATGTGATTAAGACTTCAATGTCAAAAGTCAAATTTTCCACTTGCAAAAATGAATTGAAGAAAAGTAGAGTGGTCAAGATGGGGAACTAGTATTAGTCCAGTGAGTTTTTTCATCTGCCAATGCAGAGCTGCTCTTTTAAAAATATAAATATTTTTTAAGATCAATGCCATAAAGAATTCTTTCTGAAAGAATGGTTACTCAGTTTATGATCTACAATCGTTGCTGGTGGTTGTGGTGAAAAAGCTAACCAGAAATACATACACTACAGTCTTACAGAAAATGGTTTGCACCACAATGAAACATTTGTGTGGGCAAAGATACATCCTTCTTTTATTAGTGGAGGCCTCTCCTTATGCAATAGATTATAAAATGATGTATTACATGAGTGAAGAAGAATAGTGTGTGCAGAACCTATCAAACGGGGAGACTTAGAGAAAGTCTGCAGCATTTTAATTTGCCTCTATACAATTACAACCATGTATTAATATCTCAGCTTTTAAAGGCTTTTCACGTGCTAACTCTTGCATACACACATTTCCATCTCTCTCTTTCCAACCTCTAAATTGTTTTTGTGCCATAGGTGGCATGCACTTTTCCCTAATGAATAAAATACAGGCTGAGTCATGAGCAAATAAACATACAAGCTGTGCTGTGCTAGAGTCAGGCTGAACTCAGGCTGCAGCTGACTGGCAGAACCAGCTTGGGGAATTCCTTGAAATGTAAGTGGGTGTGAAAGGGGAACGTGCTGGGGCACAGAGGCAGGAGAGGTGTTTTGGGAGCCAGTGACAGACAGAGCCCAAGAACACAGGCAACCAATTCTCCTAAACACCTGGTAACTCTTTTGCATCAACATAATACATCCACACAGCACTCTGTTTTTCTGTATGCAGAGAATGAGCATTAGTATTTTTACATCAAAACACCTTCCGTACTTTTCCCTGACTGCATTTGTAATAACTGAGAGTTATCTCAGGTGCCCAGAAAGACAGCGTATGTACATTGCAGCCTCCTGGGAAAAGTGCACCAGCCCAGCTGAGCCAATACCTTTCCACAGGGCACGTGGCTCATTCGCCATTCCACTGATTATTCCCTTCTTCCTAGCAATAAATAACACTCACAGTGCTGTCTGCGTGCCTTTGACTGGGCAGACAGAATACAAAACTATCTTTGCATCTGATCCCCGTGCAGACCCAGCCTGCAGGGGAAGAAATGCTGTGGAACCGTCAGGTCTGTCATGTTCCTGTCTCTGTGTGGTGGGAGTCCCCAAGGTCACAAATTCACATAGACAGTGATGAGAAATAAAAATACTTACTGCTAAAATACTTGGGCTGCGCTGCAATTTGTTGTAAGGACTATATTTAGGCTTCATAGGCTTTCCTGCAACTCTGTCCTTATGCCTTCGGCTGGAAATGTGCTGAAATAAATATCCTCACATTTAATTAGCTGTATACACATTTCTCAGTTTTGAGTTTGAAATTGATATATCAGCAGGATATGCCTAAGCCCCTGTTTGTAAGACAAAGTAGGTTCTTTAGACAGAACAAAAATGAGTTTTGCTAAATTAAACATAACAATTTGGAGCACATCAAATAGAGAATCAGAAACTAATCAAATACAGCAGGTTCTGTCATCCGAGACAGGCTTTACAAATTATTGATATTTTGGTTAGTATTTCCTTTTTCCACTTGAGGAGCTTTGAACCAGGCAGAGCTGTAATCACTAGGACATAGGGATATTCAGAAGTAGGAGGTAAATTTCAGTCTTGCTGATCAGTTGTATAAATAATTCAATATTAGCTGAAGGAAGAACCAGTACGCAGGGATATGCCTACACCATGCAATTTAATACTATCTTAGAGATAACTGAAATAACAGGGAATGAGAGGACACATCCACACAGCACCATCCTGTCAGAGATTCCCATCTGGGTATCAGAAACAACGTATTTGTGTTGGCACAGCTCTGAACCCAGGGCTAATTGGCTTGGGCAGAACAGAGCTGCATGTTCATACAGCTACGCTGCTAATGATAACATTGTTCTACACAATTTGGACATATCTGCAGTATTATCCTCCTGCTGGTGGTCCTAAACCAACAGATTCAAGTCACATTCTCCTTCTCACGTAGTATCAAAAACTATCCCAGCAGACTGAAACAGCACCAAAAGAGGAATTCAAGGAACCTCAACCCAGAATTTCTTCCATTTGCGGGACCAGAGTTCAAATATCTCTCTTGAGATATAGCAAAGTTCTAAACTAGATCTGCTATGTTATTCATTGATACTGACACCTTGTCCCACTCTGCTTTATGACTCTCAAGTCCATTTTCTCCCAGATGAAACAATCAGGTGAGCTTGGCCTATAGTGAACTATTTGGAAGTAGTTATGGGATGACAGAAAATAAATACTAAGTTCACTTTTTGCAAAAACATCTTCACACAGATCTACATCACACCTACAATACTGCAATGCAACTAAAACCCACAAAAGGAACCCCAAATACATGTAAGCTACCTGTTTAAGTTGAATTTCTGAATTAACATGGACATCACAGATTTCACAATGAAATGTCTTGTTTTGCAGTCCTGAGCCTTTACTGCCGTTCTGCACCTTCAGCCGGGATCCAGGTCTAGGGTAGGACTTGATGGGACCAGCACCGTTTCGAGCCTCGACCATGGTCTTGTGCTTGGAGCCTAATGGGCAAAAAGACACAGGTAAGTTAATGATCAGCAACATACAACCATGTCTATCAGCCTTGGGACTTTTTGTAACACATTTATCTTCAAGACAGAATGGTTAAAGTTCACCACAGATCAGGATTAACAATGACTGGTTTTGTCCAGTGCAGTTCTCACTTACTCGATGTAAAGGGGAGCCAGACAATGGAAGAAGGGTTTGTACAAAAAGGGAACAATGGGTGCTGAAACACTGCCTCTCTGCTTGGGGCAAGTGTGTCGCTGTATGGCCAATGTGTTTGTTGTTTGTTCTTCTGCCAAAATCCATACAGCTGGTGAATCATGAGAAAGGACTTGAGCCAAGAGTGGGAGAGGAACCACAGCAATCACTCAAAACTTGCCTACGAACAGTAATACTTCAGTAAGTATCCTCAGATTTGGAAGAAATGGCTCCTTTGGCCATTTCAAGAATGGATTACAGCTGCAAAAACAGCTTCAGTGGTTTGTTAACAAGCTTTACATCACCAGCCCATTACTGAGCAGCAAGAGCACATTAGGGGTTGCTACTTGTGGCCTTTTAAAGGAAGCATATCTAAGTCACAATAATCAAAAGATTCTGGGACATCTAGGAAATCTAAGGAGACCACCTTAAAATTATCAAAAATGTCAAATAACAAAAATTACTATAAGTTGTACCAGCAAAAAAACAGACACCAGAAATGGTGAGATGAAATGTGAAAGAGAGAGCGAACTAACATTTTAGAAACCTTAGTGTTACAGAAACCACTATGATCATACTATGATTGCCACTATGGAGGTGTGACGGAATCAAGTAACATGAACTATAGGGATTTTGTCAACTAAAAGTTTACAGAGTACATGAAGGACACTTCAAACAATGCATAGTGAGCTTTAATAAAATAGCAAACATTACACATGAAATTGTCATTAGTGGAGATGTTCTTGTAAACTGCCATTGCAGGTTTTATCTAAAAGAGTCTTCAGTGAAATGTGGCTACCACAGTGTCAGAAAAAACAGACTGTTACACTGAATTTTTGAAGTAATAATACACAACCAACTTGCACCATGTGCACACTTACCTGTATTGTGGGCTTCTAGTTGTGACAGGGAATTCACAGCCACTTTGCATAATGAACAGTAAAGCAGTTTTTTGGCTTTTTCCTCTTCTGACTCAGAAACTGTGTTTGGAGCTCCATTCGTGCTCTTGGAGGATGAGGCAGGTGTTACAGGTGCCACGGCTGCCACCCCAGGTTTGGGAAGAAAAAGACCTGCTTCTGTACTGGACTGCTGACTTGCACTATTGGGTTTTGCTTTCCCTTTATCTTCTAAAAGAAGTAAAATACATATGTCATCATATGCTGCACACAAAAAAAATTCATACAGCAATAGTCCTGTGGTTTTAGTGAACCTAACACAACAGGAGCCTAATTCATCTCATTTTATACAGGACAGCAGCATCCTTGAAATCTTGTTAAAATCCTACTATGAAATGTGTGTAATTTGCCAAAAGAGGTGATGTTCCTGTTTTTAAGGTTACCAGTGAATACCAATGACTTCAATAAATTCATGCCAGCTGTCGTTGCTGTCATACTGAAGGTTTGGTCAGTTGAAAGGAGCCCAAGAAGTCCCAAAGGCAGCCAGGATTAAGGACTGAAGAGCACTCAGAAACATGCAAAACTTTGCACTGGGGATTACAAAAATATTTCTGAAAGCAATATATTTCCCTTTAGAATGGCTCAAAGTCACTGGGAGGATGCCCAAAGGCTACATCACCATCTTGACACTGATATGCCTCATTTGAGTTACAGAAGTTGATTATAGTACTGCACTACACAAATGAACACAGCTGCTAATATTTTCCAAGAAAAATTCCCCATATATCCAGAGATCAGATGGCTCCAATGTGCACTCAGTGCATTCCTCTATCACTTCACAAGCATGACTCAATCATCTGTGCTCCTATGAGACAGGCAGGCAGGTATTGCTTCATTTTACAGATGGCGATCGTGAGGCAAGAGATTAAATGTCCCAGCTGTGCCTAAAGCGGAACTTTGTGCCAGAGCCAATATTCAAATGCTCCTTGCCTACGTGTTGTCTACAAGAGCTCGTTGCATTTTCACCTGTTCAGCCGCAGTCCCTGTGACCACAGGCCGTACCAGTTGCCAGCAGTAAGACAAGCTCACCTTATAAAGAACACAGGGTGGGAGGGGGACAGTACAAAGGTGCTGGAATGGGCAACCTTGATCAAATGGACATAAAGAATGGTTGCAGAAGACTGTGAAACGTTGTCACTCCGAACCACATGAATCAAATGTTGTCATCTAAGCAACTACAGAACCTACATAACAGCAGCCTCTTAAAAACTACTTATATCCAAGTTGAAACCTACAGCATATTTTTAGTGCTGAACTGATTTGAAAAAATAGATTTTATTTTGGGCACTCGGTTATCTTTAAATATGAGCCCTTGTACTTTATGTTTACAGCTACCAGACTTTGTCTTAACATCACTCTGTGTATCAGGCCAACACTGTGCTACCAAGAATTCTGAAAACAGGATTATACCCCCTGCAACAAATACTTGAGAGTGCGTATGAACTACAAACAGGCATCTTGAAAGTAAAGCCCACAGTTGTTGGCATATTTCCCAGAAGCACATTGCAGTACATCAATTTTAGATTCTAAAGACCAGGAGAAAGAAAATGCTAATAAAAGAATTATTATTTTTTAAAGTAGCAATAAAAATCCTTTAAAATTACACAATATGAACTGTGTTAAACATTGAAAGTGAACAAATTTGAAGACTACTACTAGGACCAAATTAATGATAAAACCAGATTCTGAAGGTATTTTGATTGACAAAATACGACAAAAGAAACTGATGTTAAATCATAGTTCATAGACTATTCTATTTTAATGTCACTATAGTAATAAGTCACATCTGCAAAAATCTACAACATATTATATGGCTTGTGAGTCTTCATAAAATAAACAATTTTAATAAATAGCATTTGCTAACATTTTCAATTAAAGAGTTTTCAATATGGAAAATTCTCAGAGGTGTTAACATCTACAAAGGAAACACTCTGAATTGCTGCCATTTATGAATTCATATTACAAGAAAGCAGACTTGTTTTTCTTGTAATATGCAATATGATGCCATTCTGCAAAAGGTATAACAACAGGATATTTTGAACCTGAGTGCAATAAAAGAAAGTTCCTCAGTATTTTGAGTTTCACGCTTTAAAAGAATAATATGCCTCCAGAACTGCAAGCTGTATGTTAATATACAGAGACTACACTTCTAGTTTGAGGTTTTTTAATGTTGCTTCCCATGTTTTTTTGTTTTGTTTTGTTTGTATTTTTTAATGTAAGAATAAAGATTTCATGTTTTTGAAACACCTCCTGGAGATATAAATCATCTCCTCCTGGGGCAGCAGGAACATCAGCAGATGTGTGCTGCTTGGGGACCCCTGCCCTGAGCAGCACAGGCTGTGCTCACACTCCTGCCTCCAGCCCCCGCCCTCACTGTTCAAACCCTCTGCAACAAATGGGAACAGATTCTTATTTCTTTGGTTTGCCATCAAATGTCTGCGAAGTGAGATCCATTTTACACAGGCCACCAATTACCATCACAGAGTGATGGTTTTCCATTGCTGAATTTAACAGATGATTGAAAAAATGACAGATTGCATTTCCCACTTCTCCTCACCTAGTCGGCCACCAGCTGATGTAGTACGCCAATTTAAAAATATTCCCTAGATTTACAGTGTTTTCACTATTCATAATACAAAGCAATTCCAGAGTACACCATGCGTAACAAGCTAACAAGAAAACTTCTAGAAAACTAGAGAGAAGTTACCAGCATCCAGCTGGGCTCGATTTTGCCAGTATTGCAGCTTTTGGAAAGAACCTCAGTTCACATAATAATTCCATCATTTGGAAAGCTTTCTGACACAAATAAGCTCTTCGTCCATGGGGATGTATAAGGAGATACATACGCCCCTCTATGAATTAATGTTTTCTTCCACCATCCTAAATGCTTAATGCAGAACATCTTCAAAAATCATAATTGTAAGGTTATTATACAGTTTAACTCCCACAGAAAGTACATGGAGCTAAGTGTATATTTGTCACTGCAGTGGGGACAGAACTGGGTTTTTCTGGCTTCTAAAATCAGAAAATTGCACTTATCCAAATGGGTTTTTGATAACAGCTTATTGTTTTAAATCCACAGAATTCAAAACATCATTACTTATAGTTTTGTGTTTGAGACAGAAATGCCAAGTATTCAACTGTGCAAAGCACAGGAAATGCAAATTGCATGTATATACAAAGCTTGAAGATTACTCTTTTATTTGTACTTATAGCACAGATCTAACAAATAATATCTCCATGTAGAAATCAGAAATGTAACTGTTAATGCCTGCATGCACATACATGCTTCCAAACTGTAATCACTATATAAAATACATATGCATGGTTAGATGCAGCTGTAGGATTACAGTCCTCTTGCTATTTCTGAAGGCAAGTATTATTGAGAACAGTCTCAAATTTGCTCTAATTTCTACCTGGGCCAAGCCCAGGGAGCCCAAGAGAGATGAGCAGAGGCCAAACAAGTGCATGAGTGAGTCCCTGCTGCCCAGGACCAAGGATGCGCCAGCTCCTGCTGCAGAGCTCAGCAGAGCACGGCTGGAAGCAGGAGGCCACGGCGGCACCAACCTCTGCCCAGAAAACTGCAGCTGGGATTCAGCCTGAGTCAGGGTCAGGTTGAAATGCTCACATCGTAACTCACATGCATGAGGTTCATTCAAAATCTAATTCATATTGTTGCATTTTGTCCTACTACGTTCTTTTTGCACATAGAAAGATTGTATTTCATCTGTGTTAAATTCCTGTCTTTAAATTAAGTTTCTCTTTTCCTCAAGACTCCAGAGAAGTAAATCAATGGTTCATTTCAAGTTCTTACTGAAGCTTGAATTTATTTTGAAATAGAGCCTGAGGAAAAAAAATAAAGGAAGCTAATTAAGTATTGCTTTGGGCTCAGTAATACCAATGCTCTTGTCGCCTACTTACATTGTTTCAACTTTGCTTTGAAGTTGTTTTCATATATTTCTGGTTGTTTGCCTTATGTTTGTGTCAGCACCATGTTAAAATTCAAGACTCATTTATCTAGTTAGTACTGGCTCATTTCAACTGTACGTACCAAAGTGAGGACATAGCGCAGGATGACATCTGACAGGTTCAAATGTTAAGAGGTTCAAGCTGTCAATGCAAGAGCAGCTGAAGTGATTTACCTACCTTTGCAGGTCATGGGATTTTCACTACAGTTGCTATAGGATAATTTATAGGACCAGCATGTTAATGCTGAAATCCTAGTCAAGTTCAGTGAATGGGACTTGCCCTATCTTAAAAAGGGGTAAAAATGTTACTATAAATCTTCTTCCCTCCAAGACTCAAACTGAATCTCTCTACTTATTTTCTTTCCTGGTGAACAACTGAATGTGAACGTCGTGTCCCAGTTCATAGTCCAGTCATCAATGCAGTCCATGCAGAAAGCAAAAAGCATATAGTTTTTTTTATCCCCCTAACCATTCCATTAAGCAATTTGGTTTATAAGGTACCTTTATGAGAGTTCACTTGGTTTACTTTGTGGTTTATGTGAAGTGTTTACAATTTTATACCATACATATATTTGTACATTATAAAGTTATATTTTAAAATTATCTCTTAGCATACTAAGACGTGCCTATAGGTACTGCTTTCTGCAGCTAGGAAATATCTTTTCTTGGTTTGGGGTGAGAGTGGTGATTTCAGTGTATGTTAGACAGAAGTTCTAATTTGGACTTCATGATGAAAATAAACCCGCTATTTTCAATAGAACAGTAACTTAACATTCAGATCCTGAGTTCAGAACTGAGATTATTAATAAAAATAAAACCAAGGAGAATTCTAAAACTCATGTATAAATCTAGACATTCAAATGATAAAATTTTTCTCTAATAATAATCCTCATTGCTACTTATATCCCACAACATACCTATCTGCACAGTTTTTATCATTGAAGATACACAAAACATAACTTTCCAATCAACTTCTGTTTTGTAACAGCTTGTTCAAAAAGCAATTGAAATTAAAAGATTTTCCAAGGTAAAGATGATACATGTGATACAGTTGCAGGAGCCCTTTCTAACACACATTAAAACCTTTTAGATACGGAGTTCTGCTATGACCCTAATAACCCTTACAAAACTGTCACATATATTTTCTGCCTGTATGTAATAAATAAATAAATAAACCTGCTCTTACTGTGACAAGAACAGAAGAAAAAATATTTCGAGTACTGATAATATCTATTTTGTGTGTGTGCATGTGATAAGAAGTATGGCTTCACACCTGCCTGCCTGCACAGACATTGCTAAGTGGCAACAGCTGCTCTAGACAACCCTACACCAAAGTTATTTTGAATTATTTGCTAATCTCCCAGCCTAGAAAGGGAAATTTGTTTATATAATTCATCCACCTGCTCGCACAACAGAACATATTGCCAGCTTAGAAAAAAAGTATAAACAGAAAACTGTTTTCAGCAGTCTAGATAATTATGGTTATCCTTCATACAGGTAAGAAAATAGCAAATACTTGTCCTCCTTTTCTTCTTGAAAAACCTGAAGAAAGAGACATGTAATTTCAAGCCTAAACCAGCTACATTAGGTGAAACACAGCAACAAAATAATGTAAAGTATTAATATAACTGAATCACTGCATGTTTATCAACACTATGAAACCAATGAGCAGAACTGATGCATGGTTAGGTGCAAATCCTTTGGCACAGTCTTGTTTCCAGTGGTATATTACAATATCACGTCACTGCTGAAAGAAGGACTTTTAAAAACATGAACAGCTTGGTACTCCTGAACACCTTCAATAATTTCTGACAATGCCACTCCATATAATAACTAAACCAAAAGTGACTTCTGAAAGGAAGAGTTAATGTTTTATTTATGGATTACTAGAAATGTGGTGCAAAGACTGTCTTATGGTATAGCTGTGGGTTCACAAAATTGTGTTACAGGGACCTGATATTAGTCTGAACTGTTGATTTTTGAGAGTAATTGAGACTGAGGTAAAGCAAGCATATCTCCCAAACCAGCAGATCTGTACTGAGTGAAACCCATTTTCAGATTCTCCCTATAATTTCAGCAGCTCCAAATATGACTATGAATATTGGGCTGTATTAAACAACCTTTGAAGCATACAGTGATTACAGAATGGGAAGAAATCAATCAGGTTAGACTATTGTACAAATGCTCTTTCCCTGATCAACTGTGTAGCAAATGTAAAATCAGTTACAGCCATACACAGTCAAAAAAAATTTGCTGAAAAGCTTATCATTGTAGCTAATCTGGCATCAATAAAAACAAAGTAAATCCCCTATTTATTGAAAAATAAAATTCTCAATTAAAATTTGACATTTTAGATACTTGGCACATCTGACATAAAACTAAGAAGTAACATGTATTTCTCACTACACTTTTTCTTCCTAGACTTCTTTATAAAATATGCCCATTGACGAAGTAAGTTAGTTGATATTACTAAAGTCTATCACTTGACCTTGCTCTTCTAAGCTTTCTGCAGACAGAACAATAAGGTGGCCCTCAGACCAAGTGACTTTCAGTTTAAGGGCATAGATCACAGCTGTAAACAGACAGGTATGAAAACACAAAAGAGACAGAACAACAGGTCACCAGCACAGGCACTGGTGTGGCAGACAAACTTCTCACAAGCTTTTTTCTGGTTTTCTGTCCATCACAGAAAAAGAGAAATTTTCAGAGGTGAGAGTAACAGAAGTAAGTTTGGCAGCTGTTGGCAGGGAGCTCTTCACAAATGGGACCAGGAAAAGCCAGGATCTGGAAAGCCAGTATCAATGGCTGATGGGTAGTAGGTGCAATTCAGCATCTTTTACATTACAGAAGATGTACAGAGGTATGGAGAGCTTTGAAAGTGAAGGACATGAAGAAATTGGAGAGAGAAAAATCAGTAGCTTTATCTGTACCACGGACTAATTGTAACAGAATTTCAAGCATTTAAAACAAAAAAATCCCATAAGAGTAGAGAGATCACCGTCAAAGAAGTTATAAGCCTGGCAAAAATAAGGGAGATGTTAAGACCCATGACAAATAAAAGCAAGGTGGGGAAAACTTATTCAGCCACACTGTACTTCTTAACGGACTGCCTAAACAAACTCTGGGATCTACCCTGGGGCAGAGTTCTGAGGCAGAGAGAGAGGACCCACAGGTGATCATATTGGAAACAATAGTTGCTGTACCTCTCTTTGCCCTGAAATAAGATATGAAGGGAGAAGAGCATCAATGACTGCATTAAAAGAAGGATGAGAAAGGTCTCCTTCACTATATTAGCAGAAAAACTACTGAATAGAAGGGCAGACAATAGCTCCAACAAGAAAAGCAAGTTTCAAACCATTGTTCTTCACAGAAAGCTTTATCTTCTGCTGGCTGACACTGCTATAAAGGAATAAAGCATGCACTTGCACAATTGATTATCCTTTTTATGAAGAAAAAGATGAACACTATGAGTAATATATGCCATAAAGGAAATGGCAAGAAAGCAATTAAGTCACTAGTGGTCACGACCTTTACAGCATTTGTAAGCACTCTGTCCTGCATCTCAGCATCACTCAAAAAAAAAACCCCAACAAAGAGCATTAGATTATTTCCTGACATTCATTAAGACAGAGTTAGCTAAGTTTGATAAGGGATTTCAAAATCTGTTTTGTTTTATCTCCACATTTGCTGAATAATGAGACTCTAATGGCTGTCAGACAAAATACCTACTTTCTCACCAGTTGTGCAGTCTACTGAGAAATGAGGCTGAAAAACCCGTAGGGCTCTGTTCTAGAAAAATTTCACTGCAAACCTACATGCAAATCAGACAGCGCAGTGTATCTATTAACCCTTTGATTGCCTTTAGTTTTTTAAAAATGTTTTTCCTTGTACTTCAGTCCTATTTGAAAAATGGCTAGGTTTTATATAATGAAAGCTGCTACATGAAATAAATATATTTGAAGTGTTCTAAAGAAAACCAATTTTGTTTCTATACAAAGATGAGAAACAAATGGAAGTTACAAATATAAAGGTTTTCATCTCAAACACAAATAGGTACTGGAATAAACTACAACGTATTTTCTCAAGATACTGAAGCTACCTCAGGAAATGTCTGGCTGGCTCTGCAATACTGAGTGAACTTGGTAGCCAGACTGATTATTTGATTAACTGCACTACTACTTTCCAATGGGCTGAGCTGAAGCAGCTTTTTCATTTCAGAAGTATTGCTTGTTTGGCTATAGCACAACAGTGATCTTGATACTTAATATCTTAGATCTTTTATTCCTGATTTGGCATACCAAAAACTCCAGGGAATTTTTTACAAAGGAACCTCTCGGGGTTTTTTAGAGTACAAAAATACTTGGCAACTGATCAGATTAAAGATGTAATGTTACAAAGGTTTGGTTTTGAAATTTTGGATGGGCTTAATTTTTATGAAAGCAGACTGATGAGAATTAAAAAAAATATGCAGAAGTACACACAGTTCTGCAGCTGTAAAATCTTGCCTTGCAAAATCTAGTTCTGTGCCCATTTGTACACCTTATGGAACAGAGAGCAATAGGTGCTCCAGTTACTGGGGTGTCTGAGTTTATTCCACTATATCACCTATAATTTTTAGTCAATTTCTTGCATAGTTGGGGATTCCTGACAAATTGTTTTTGATTGGTTACCTGGTGTTTTAGATCTATTTTACTGATCAAGATAAAGAAGAAAAGAGGTGCAATCACTGTGCAGGGGCAGGGTAAGATATGCTGGTGGATACAAAAAAAGCATATATCAAAGCAACTGCGCAAAAGTTGTTACATATTGACAAAGGACGTTCATATTTAAAAATATCTCATATTTAATATTTCAACATAATGCAATTTCTCTGTGCAAAAGCAAGAGGAACAAGAAGAGTTGATTCTGCACTGTTAGTCAAAACTCAGGAGTGCCTGTACTATGTCTGGAGCAAACAAACTTCTAATATTCAGTCGAAACAATGTGCTGTGTCTCCATTTCACCTGCTTGATTTCACCTGCTTGTCTTCAATTCTGTTTTTTTTTTTTGTTTGTTTGTTTGTTTTTTTTTTTTTTACAGAATGCAGGTTATATAAGACTTCTCTTTTCCTCATTTGAAAATAGATTAATAAAATTTTTGCCTCTGTTAACAATTTTTAGACTGAACAGAGTGAACAGGTAACTGTGGTAAATGCAGTGCACTAGTTCTGGTTAGAAAGCCAGCCCATCTACAAACACAAAAAAAAGCAATTTCCTAGTGCACATTTCCAATATCTAATTTCTCAGTGACACATCATACCTTTATTATAGAAGGCTGGGAAAACTTTCACTAGGTGTTTGTCCATAAAATGCAGCAAGATCAGCAGCGCCATGCTGCCAGCAGTTGAAAATAAGGGATCTAACCAGGGGACACATAACAACACACAACTAGCCAGGATGGATGCTTTATGAGTATCCATAAAGTGAGATTATCCAACAGCTTAGTCTTCCTGGGTTCTGCTGCTGCATGTCTAGGCAAATTGACTTTAAATCTACCTTAACCTTTCATCTTTTCTGAGCTATGCCAGTCCATATTGGCTGGAAAGAAAAAATTTAAGAGTTGGAAAATTATAATACACTTTGGGCAAAGTTTGAAATACAGTATAAATTCTGTTACTAAAAAATGTGACTTTTGTTGGTTAAGCTTATCTTTTTCTGACACAGACATTATTAATTTTGCAAATATTTTATACTCCCATTGCAGACTCTAGCACATTTATTCTAGAGGTCCTAGAATGCAAACTTTCTTTAGTACTGCACTGTCTCTCTAACATTTCAACAATGCAGGAATGCTTAGAAAAATAACATTCAAAGATTACAACAAACATACTGTATTCTGCCCAGACATCCTTCACTTTTGCTTAAAAATGTTTTGGTTCATCTCCTCAACTATAAAAATAACATTGCCTTCTCCATCTATGAATCTGAAATATATTACTAGAAACACACATTTCAGTTGCTGTTTGTGAAAAAAAAAAAAATCTTAAAATTCTACCCACAGCTGCTAAAGTGCTTTAGAACTCAATACAAAATGTATGGGTTTCTAAATAAATGAATCAGGAAGAACTGACAATCTGCATGCCAGTACATTCTCATGGGCCTGTGTCTGATCTACTGACTCAGTACTTGCCCAGGCAGAACTGCCATTGAAGTCAACTGTGAAACACTCGTCTTCATTTCAGTTAAATGACATCTATAATTGTGCATTCTCACTGATTTCTGTGGCAGGTTTGCCTTAGGATTGTGTGTATTTAGTCATGCCCTCAAGATTTGACCAATAAATTGCATTTCAAATATAAACTGTCTAACAGACACCAAAATATCTTCACTATCCTTGAAAGCAAGTAAGAAGGAAATAATATGTAACCTAATGTTTATATGTATAGATTTTATACTATAGGAAATGTAGCATATTTCTCACACCAAGTCAGTAACATGGCAACTGTAGAATAAGGGCAGAAGGATGATAAAGAAAGATTTTTCAAAAGATCTATGTAAATGTCTGATGTGCCAGCCATTAATAGTTTTTGCTTCTATTTTTGATTCAGGATGTCTGAACAATTCCATATTAAAATCAACTCACCAAATTCTTGGTCTCACAATTGCCTGCTAGCCCCCAGCAACATGCATTTTTCCTTCTGTTCTAAATGCTGCTTGCATTTGTGTTACAAAAATGAAGATAACTATGAGTAAAAATAACATTACCATAAAAATTCCAGATCAAGCCACATTATTGATTGCATGGGAGTTGCTGCTAGACCAGCTTGTACTCTCAGAGGCCTTTTCTTTTACTTAAATAGTTGCTGAGATATACAGAAAAAAAAACCACCAGTTTTCCACATTTTCCAGAAAAAAAAAATTCAAAATTAGAATATTTATCTCAGTGGCAAAACCAAAGCATCCTGAAGCAACAGCATTGTGCCTGACCCATTCTTTCACGTTTGGAGACTAAATTGACTCAGAAGCTGAGAAAAAAATGAGACTTTACAGACTGGAGAAACCTTTAACTTTGGCACAACTGGACACAGACAAAACTCCATTCAACTACCAATTGCATGATTAATCGACAGCATTCTGTTATTTATTCTCTGATTATGTGAGAAAACTACATGTCTGGCATCAAAAGAATGGTCTTACTTCTTTAGCAATATATGTATTTCTTTAATAAGATTTGTGTATTATGTAAGATAAAGCTACTCCTCCCAGGCTTTTTAAAAAACCAAGAAAACCAGCTGTCTTTTTTGGGAGTTTTCCAGTCTTATGGATTTAAAGGGCTAATTTCAGTCCTACATAAATAAGGAGAACTTCCACTGATTCGAATTTCATAGTCATCTAAAACCAAACCTAGGGCTTGGTTCACAAATTTTTTTTTTCTGTCATTCATCATCAAAATAATAACCATCTGAAGGTGACAGAGTGGGATATTTTATTTCTCTCATTTTTACAAAATCTTATTACACAACACCACTTTTTAGGGTATTTCTGGATCACCTTTCTTCCTAACAGAAAATTGCAAAGCAGATGATTGACATTGGTATCTCAGTCTCAAGCCTTTTTTGCGAGGTATTTATTTTTTGTTCCATTTTCTCTCCTCCTCTATTTTCCTTACCTAAAGACTCAAGAACTCTTGTAATAATTTGTTGTAAAAACAATGATGAGTAAAGAATGATGCGATACATAATAGTTCTGGAAATGCAGCCTCTCTAGAGTTATGTCTTCTAGGGAAATACACATACATACATTTGCTAGCAATTTTTACTTCATATTCATGTTATTATCATGAGATAATAAGATAAGGCTGGATGAGGCTCTAAGGAAGCTCATCAAGATGAAGATGTCCCTGCTCATTACAGAGGGCTTGGACTAGATTACCTTTGAAGATCCCTTCTAACCCAAACTATTCTATGATTTTATGATTCTGTGATCATGCCGTTATCATCATCATCATCCTATGGAAAAAAAAAACAAAACTTCAGACATTCAATATTCACATCATTAGCAGAACAAACAAGAAAAATAGATGCCCTATTTCTCAATACAAAAGGGTTGCTGAAAGATGCGTTGTATATAAATAGATTCTTTAAATGACCACATACATCTAGCTTAAAAAAACCTCAGTAGCTGAGAGCATCTCTGGCACTGCTCCCACAGTCCGGCAACATTAGTAGAGTTAATCTTGCCTGGCCCAATGCCTGTGTTCAACTCTCCCCAAAGTAAGAAAAACTGAATAATTTTAAGAATGCTAATGAAAAAATATGCAATGAAATCCCTGTTTTTAGAATTGGAATAAGTAAAAGTAATAGTGGTACACAGCTTTAATAATACAGGACACGGGAATGTTCAGGCACAGAACACAGCACCCCAAAAGAGTCTTATTTCATCTTAACAATATATTTTTGATGCAGAGCTTCTGCTTAAATCACTGCAGGAGAAAAAGCTCACCATTTCTTCAAAGCAAAATCCTGCTTGCATGTGTTTCTGATTGATATAATAACTGGAGAAATAAAAGATTGACCTTTTTCAATTGAACAGAAACTGCAACAGCTCATCAATGTAATTGTGTCAGCTGCAGAGCTTATTTTTCAGTTAATGACACCTATAATCAGTTTTCAGAAGAGGTGCAGGATTTAATACGTGCTAGTTAGCATTATTATAGACAGATTGAAGAAGCATGTGAAGACTTCCAGGAGCGCCCAGGAGTTTATCAACATCAAAATGTGCAGTATAACAGCTCTTCCATTCAGGTTGTAAGACACACATGGAAAGATGAGGCTTGAGTGTCCACTTTGGAAAACCGTGAACAGTTAGAGTGACAGGAAATAAAATGTTTAATGATCCAACCTATTATAATGATTTCCTGTTAATAGACTTTGGTTTGCTAATTATTCTTTTGGCCAACTTTCCATCCTAAGAGTGTAAACAGCAACTTCCTGAAACAGCTGCGGAAATAAACCACCAGAAAATGGCCAGAAGCTATTTATTACTAAATCCAATACAGGCGTTACATGTGCTACTGACAGTATATTTTACATATCAACACTGGTAATAAAATGTTCCATGTAAGTACACGCATGGTACTTGCAACAGTGTATCTGTGATGAATTAATGAGCATTTATTAATTCTATTTTATATACCAACTATAAAAGCACTGTGTTCAAGCAGCAAATTCTATACTGTGTCTTTACTGCTGTTGTGGGGACAGAGTTTCAACAGGCAGCAATATAGAGCAACCTTCAGATGGCTGTGAAACATGGAATGAAAAGAGAACAAAACTTGCCAACCTCAGGGGGTTTAATGAAAAAACACCCTTGAAATGACTCTCCTTGTCAGATGAATCTGATTGAATTTACTACTTAGTTGCCCATAAACTGATGCCTTTATCTAACAGAAATGTGCCTGTGCTTAGCAGGCACTATCTGAATACATATAAACACAGATGCATGATTATTTTATGGTGTGTAACTTCAGCAGAATTCTCTATGTAAGCATAAATGTGAAGAACTGATGGGGCTCATCAGTAGCTTTAGATGGAGGCTAGACATAATGACAAGCATCTTCGAGGGCATAAGGCAGAACCTCTAAATATGGCTCATTGACACTGGGGGACAGTGAACCAAACACATTCTTGTGTTCCTCTCCTACAGCTTCTATCTCTCCCTGCCCCACCCTCAAAATTCAACTGTCACAACATATTTTAAAGTCTTGATGATTTGGATGCATTACAAATAATTAAAAGATTGAAGAATAAATGCCCTAGAAACATCATAAACTTTGACATTCTTATAATTGTAACTGTATGACAAATAACCCAGAATTCACCAGAACACCACAGTTGAATTGTGGATGCAAAGTGTCTTTCTCCTAGCTATATCTGAAGGATTATCTAAAAAGCTTTTATTGGAGCTATGTAAACGAGCCATTCCTTTAAAACAAGTGGAAAACAAGGTGATGAATGGAAATAAATGTTAAGGTGAAAAGGAATTTTGTTAAGAGAACAGGTATGATTTTTAGTATTACTCCAAGTACAGAGATGCATATGGAAAAGTTTAGAATTTAAGCATCGGCAAAAAGATTTCATAATAAGCAATGAAAGCAATGTGACTAAGGGAGTGTCCTGATGGCAGACTTGTGAAATACGAACTGAGCCCTCCCTTGGGACATTACACCTCATTGGTACTTGATGAATAAACAGCACTGGTAGTTGGGACACTGGAGAAATATGACCCATCACTATGTTCCTGAGCAAATGTGATTCAATGTGTTACACTCTGCTTTAGGAATAAAAGGAATAAACACTCAGTTTTGTTGTAAAAGCACCCACAGAAAGTCCTTAATGAACTAAAACCCACAAACAAGACCTCAAGGTGAACTTTTCTAAGTCTGATACAGCTTGGATTTGCCAGTCCTGTCTAACTGGCCAACTAATTACCATATATGTACATGAAATCAAGTGGCATTTATTAGGTTCATCAACATGTCTAGGCTGTTTTCAAAATGTGAGCTAGCCCATTCAGTGTCAGACAGTGCACTCCTATCATGACAATGTTCCTCAGAACAACCTCCAGCTGGTTTTAGTTATACAGCTGTAATGATTGGAACAACTCTTACAGGGCCCTGTTAGGATCGAGAAGCTGGCAAACAACTTTCCACTCGCATCCCTTTCCAGGACTGCTCATATGCTGGAATATCATCACCATGACCCTATGAACTCCTTGTTGAGCTGCCCTGAGACACATTTACAGAACACAGCAGTAGTAAGAGGGGTCGGGATTTGAAGCAGGGTCTAGGATTTGGCCTAGTTAGATGTGTGACGTTGCCTATCCCTGTACCAGATGAACAAAAAGGAGTTTTCTTGGAGCATGCAAAGGGTTTATCTGTACCTACTATGTCCCAAGTAGCAGAGCCTTCTGATCTTATTTGAATGAGGACTGAACTTGAAATGCCCATACCTATAACTTCACAAACAGCTCTCACTGGCACAAGGGAAAGACAGCATATACTGAACGGACAGGAAAACAAATGACCTTTATAATCCAAAACCTGTTTTTGACTCTATTGAGTAGCTTAAAACAGTTGCATTTACTTCCTGATTTTTGTATCAAAGTAAAAAGCAAAGAAGGTGATATCACATCATGTCTGCTTCACTTTCAGCTATTTATTTTAATTTGGAAGTATGATCAAAGAATTCCTCTTTGTTTGACAAGTAAACAGTGACATTTCAATCCAGTTATCATATGCATTCCTAAAGGACTCATCAGTGTAAGCATCTAGACTATGCTAACCTGGCATCACAGACATCATCTAATATTGCATTCTCAAAGCTATATTTAAAACACACTCTGAACATTCTAAACTGTGTTATGTACTGGTTGCTACCCCTGCCCTTTTCTAAAGCAATGCCATACATATATGTATATATCTGTGTGAACCCATCCTGAAAATCCGGGCTTTCACAGGGAGGGAAGGGAATCAATTCCCCACATGAATGTGCTATTAACACTGCTGTTCTGTAACCATGTCTCAAAGCAGCTACAAAAAAAAAAAAAAAGCTTGCAGTGTCACAATAGTGCTTATAGTGCTTTTCTCGTGTATAAAACTGTTCTATAGCCGTTACTAGACTCTTCCAGGGTAGCTAGAGAAACTGTGTGGGACACAGGTTATGAAAGGGTCCCCTATGGACACCTCCAAACTGCAAATACTCAACAGGATGAGCAGACATGATCTAGTAAGACATCCAGGAACAACAACCTTGACAGGCCTCATCTGTGGCATTTTCAATATCCACTTACTTGAGGTTGCAGCTCACTCAGCATTATGGTACAATGGCTTTACATGTTCGCTGATGATCAATGTACAAAATTTCTGGTTCGTAATATATTATTAAAGTCAGCAGGGAAGATCACTCTCTCATAACTTGGGCATTGCCATGCTCAGACCATGTTCCAGAGTCACCCATTTCCATTCAGCTCGGGTCACTTTTGTCTGCAGGAAGCTTCCCAAAAGAACTTAAAGATTAATTTAACTTCTGTAGCTCTACCAGCAGTCACAATTCTCAAGTTGAAAGGAACAGCTGTAGAGAGCTGTATCATAAGTTTTGAAAAACCAGAACTGGATGAATTTGGGTTTTGCATTTGGGAGATTCATCACACAAGCTGAGCTAACAGTGAAATAACTTCTCTGTTACTACTACAATAGTGACTTCTGACAAATAAGTGTTTTGTATCTCATGCTATGTCTGGCCCACAGAAGACATGGCTCCGTAACAAACTTAATGTGACATTGTAGTTGAATATATAGCAACTGTTGAGTCTGGAGAGCTCCAGATCACTCATCATTATCTCACTCAAAATGACAGCACATCCAAAAGGCTGCTAGGGCCTTTTATTAGCAGACGTATACAAGGCAATAGTAAATTCAGTTCATTAGTTTACTGTAACTCTCAATACCTATTCTGCACTAACACCAATGGAAGTACAGTGAATAACAATGGAACATAAGAAGTTAAAAATGTCACCTTTGTTTAGTTTCTCATTCTCCTCTTCCATACTCAAGGATGCCAGGAATTACTTACTTCTTGATGAACACTTATTGGAAACTTAGCGAACCTCCAAAGTACAAGGGTTAAACAATAGCTCCACAAGCAGTGGAATTTAATCCTCTTCCTTGATTTCATTTAGCTCCTACCTTATGTTCTTCTCATGCAATTTTTTTGGACCTACACTATACATACACACTCTCAGATCCCCCGTCCTGAAGGCAAACAATGCCTGGCCAGTGAGCAAGCCAAGCAAAACAGAGCTCACAGAGCAGCATCTCTCAGGGTGGACTGTAAGTTAAGACTTCTACCCAGGTAACAATTTCATCAAATGTATAGAAGCTTCATTAAAACATTTTCAACTCATAAATTTTTTTTCACACTAGGCAATACAGCCAAAGTTGGGAAGATAGGGCCAGAGAATAACAAGATAAAGACAGATGATGTGACTGTCTCATTTCCTCAAGAAATCAGGATAAAATACACACAATTAACTGAAACTCTTAGTATTAGAAATCTTTTAAGGAAAACCAAAATGTATCTTTTCAATTAAAATATGGTAATAAACAATTCTTTAGAGAAATCTGTGTTAAAATATTCAGAAAAATGGTATCAGTTAATTTGCTTCAAGGCAACGCCCCCCACCTCCCCTGATTCCCAGAAAGAACATAGTGATTGCTCTAGCTGCAATAATCATTATGTTAAAGAGATAAACATATGTTAAAGAACAGATGAACAATAGTATCTGTAAGGGAAAGTGTAGCTGAACAAATTATGGTCTGGTTTCAAGTCTATAGCATGGTAAAAACTCCAATCTCCAAGCTGTTCCCCACCTCTGTGACTGGTATTCCCTGCATATACAGAGAATTTTCAGCTCTGGGTTCAGGTGTTTGTCCTCCCAGATATCCCACTCACAATCTCCTGTAGAGCACTAACAGGCTCTGAGGAGCCTCTTCTTCACAGAGAATCCCACTGTTCTCCTAAGAGGAAGAAAATGTTTAACTAAATTGCCACTGTGATTTATTTTTAATGTACAAATACTTGCAGTGGCATAATCCAACAGACACAGATGGTAATCTGTCTAATTTGCAGACTAATTAATAGCATATAACAACACACTGTCAAAACAGGGCAACACGAAAATATCAAGTGCAGGTTTCCCTTATCATTGGTTTTATTATTTTACCAAAAACTACATGTAGAATTGTGAATGATTTTAGTTACATTGCACAGAGAAGAAAATTAAGTCAGGACAGATCTCATAGTCTGGCAAAGGAAATACAAGACAGATCCTGACTTATGGAAGAGATGACTGAATTTGTAAAAAATGCTGAAACCTTTGTTATTTGGCCCTCAGCCTTTGGCATAGATGGAGACAGGCATTATACAACTATATTATCACAGAATGCATTCTTACCATGTTAAATCCTCTGAAGTTTTAACTGATATCTTACTTACTGTTGTCTGAGTTCTTACAGTATATACCTGGAGAGTTTGCTACTGTTTTGTAGTAAAATGACTTGTTTACCTGAAGATGTGACTTGGGTTTGTGCTACCTTTCTCAAACCTAAAATTTGATTTGCTAGGTGAATCAACCCCAAATTTGGGATCCAATGTCATTGGTTAGGACCCAAAGACAGTTTTGGTGTTGCTGTGAAGAGAGCAAGATGACAAATAGCCACCAACGGGGATTTTTTTTTCCTTTTGTTTTTTGTTCACCTTATCGCATACAAGTCAAGCTCAGCTCCAGTGAAGAGGATAAAAAATGGCTACCAAGGAAGAAGCAAACTTATTAGAAACAGTCTATTAAATCAACAGTTGGGTAACCCACAGTAGATGTTTTATCTCGGATAACAAGTACATTATTTCAGACTGTCAGTGAGTTCAGGAAATTTTCTTGTTACATTCAGTAACTCAACACCGACAGAGCAGAAGGAGACTCAAGCAACTCCACTGCAATTAGTGTTACTGACCTTCCTCAGATTACTAACATGGAAAAAAAACCCACAAAAGTGATGATGAAGCATGAATGAGCTGTGGAAATCAGGAAATATCCACACCATGAGGCTTCTCTACATTTCTGTGGGTGTGTTTTCCTCTTTGAGCAAAATTAACTTATTCGGGAAGGGAAAATTTCTCACACAGGTTTCTTGTGCTTTGGTTAAATACAGGCATTTCAGACTTGCCTCTCTACCCACATCCATCCATTATTATTGCTGTATGAACAACATCCATACTTTATAAGAGTAAATTTCACAAGTTCAAAAAAATAATAGCCTTTAGCATTCAGGGACACCAGATGTTTCACAGATTTGAAAAAGCACTTTGATAATATCAAAACCAATCAATTCTGTACAAGAAAGCACAGTAAACAGTTTAGAAAACACAAGTCATGGATCAGTATCATGCAAACAGAATCTCTCATTACAAACACCAAAAAGGAGAAAATAAAGAACGTATAGAACAAAAAGTTTTCATTGACCTGATTTGTCAGAGATGTTGGCTGTGACGGGCGTGGTGGAGCAGCTTGTGTTAGCCTTTGCGCTGTCCTTGGAAGAACCAACTTTGGCTTTGTTTTTCGTTGCCTCTAGTGCTTTGACCTTCTTGGCATGTTTACTTCCTTTGTAGTGGGCCTCAGCCTGGCTCTACAAAGGAGAACAAATCAGGCACACTTTTTTCTGTACTTCTGTATAACACAATGGGTGACAAGGCAGAAAAGTGACACTTTCAATAGTAGGCACCATATTATCCCACCTAGAAAATTTTAGTAGCTTTACAGCAAGAGTTTTCTCAGATATAAGCTCTTATATATTCAAACAACAGGATGTTAATGAATGGTATGTGTTTTCAGTAACTCAGAAAAAGAAGCTTTAGGATTACATAAAGCTCTGTCACTCCTAATGTAATTCTTTGCTTCCATGATGCTGAAAGATTTAGAGTGCTATACAAATGTAAACGCATCCAATTGAGAAAGATGATACTCAGTTTCCATGTACTATTCCCTAGCCTTTATCGCTTGTGGTTAGAAAGCTGTACCATGCAGTAACATGACTAAATAATCAATTTTTCCTTCTGTTTGATCTAGTACAAAAACCCAAGTATTTTCATTGTTACACTAACAGCAACTGACACAGGCATTAATGATGATATGACTTCACTATTAGATCAAGTGAGAAGGGTTAAAATGAAGAAACACCATACCTATAAAGTTCAGTTAACCCAAGTAAACCACAGAAAATGAAATACTTATCAGTCTTGATTGTTTTATATATGTATATAGATATTATTTTTTTCTAAAGTGCTTTATGTGTATTCGTCTTGGACTGCCCAAACAGAACAGTAGAAATAGGTAATGAGTTGTAATGTTTATTGCATCTTTGTCTTAAAACTATCTTCAGAAACTAGTTCAGTGTTTTTGAAGTAGCACAGTTAAAACTAGACACAGAAAGGAATGCCCATTTTTTCAACAATTTTGAGTCCCCATTATTGTTCCTGATTCTACATAACCATCTGCCTTGACAAATCAGGCCACTTGTTAGGTGCGGGACTAAGGAACTACATGCTTAATACAAACTCCAGAGCTTGGAAATCTCAGCTGATGAATTTGAATGTTTTCCTTGACTTCTTAATAAACTAATTTACCAAAAATGGATAAGGAACATAATTTTATACAAAACACAGTCTATTTTAATAATGTTATACTATTTAGCTTTGCATTATTAGTATTTCCAAACATAATTTAAAAAAATTATTTCAGACATACAACTAGGTGCCTCTATTGAAGGTTACATATTAACTAAAAAAGTTAATATTGTAGTTTATTTCAAAGTAAAACACTCAGAGAAAGCATGCTTCATGTAACCAGATGACCACACCTTGGCACCTGGCATATAAAAACATCAGTGCAAATAGACTTTCACTATGTCCATGCAAAAACCACATTCTCTCTCTTGAGTTGATTAGGGTTATTTTGTTTAGTTCACTGTGTTAAATGAAGCAAGACAGGAAACAAGTCACATGCTTTTTATAAAAAGCAGCTATAACATCTAAGATGTCTGGATTCCATAATAAGTGCTGCCATAACAAGAAATATCATTTTAAGATCAGCAGAAATAGGCATTACAACATAGCCACCTTGGGGCAGCAGGTAATAAGAGTTTTATCATATGGTAGAGTGTAAGTGAAGAGTAGAAACAGCTGGACCAGAGAACAGACGCTGTGTTGGAGTCCTCACAAAAATTGTATACACAGTTAAAACCGATGGAGAACTGCTGCTAAAATAGAGGAATGAAGTTCGTATACACTGAAGCTTCTGAAGTGATTATACATCCTGTGAAACACAGCGCTCTCCACCTTGAAAGCTCGGTGTATATGACATGTTGTAGCTGCATCTTTTCTAGATTTCAGTAAGCAAGCATTCAGTAAAAAAGGTTGCTAGATAAGTTTTACTTTGAATTCCTTTGAAATTGAGATTTTTTTAAAAGAACACCTTCATTATAAAAACAGTAGTCTACTCATCAATGGCTATTAAACTATTTCTTGATTTTAAAACCTTTGAAATATTAACACGTATACAAACACAAATTAAGGATTATAAAGAAACAACTAAACAGCTATACCACTACTACTACGTGCACTACTTAAAGGGACACTTGTCAACTTCTGGGTTGGACCTCTTCAGTTCTGAATGCGGGCAGAGGCCACAAACAGACCTGTTTGCACCCTGTTATGTCCATGGGCTTACTCAGGCACAGGAGCCTCACCCTGTCTCTCTCCACCCATGCTGGGTTTTGTCCATTTCTCTTAAGCTTTGCTGTTGCTACATGATGCACTAGAAGGAGTGTTTGCCATCAACAAAATTAAATAAACTATTCACATGTTACAGTGTACAAAAGGTCAAAAATTGAGGTGTATATATACCCTTTCTCTTCCCATACTTTTAAGTAACAGCCAGTACAAGATTTTCCACTCAAGCATTCTCAAGTTGATGATGTCCCTTTAAATATTTAAACTCTATGCGCATATGTGTGCTGTTGATAGGATCATATGCTGCCTGAGGCCAAAGCTATAACATAAGAGACATAAGTGCACTCAAGAGAAAGACTTAGTAGGTCAATTCCTTGATAATAAGCCTTTCTGCTGATATTTGCAATAGTAATGCCTGCAATATCAGTAACAACCTACTACAGTCTTTGATTCCTTTCATTCAATCCTCATATAGTGTACATGAGACCTGTTGAGAACAAACAAGCCCAGGTAGAATTAAAATTAAGATTTCCATAAACACAAGCAAAGTCTCATGGAAACGTGGTGAACTGACTCACTTTTAATTTAAGTTTTGTAATTATTATAATATTTTTATTATCAAATTCACAATTGCACATTACAAGGCCAAAAGGTATTGCTATGACCATCTAAGTAGGGCTTCTGAAAACACAAGCCTTTTCCAAAACTGTTTGAACTAGTCCATATTCCTTTGGGGAAAAAAATTGGCCAGCCTTGATTTTAAAACAGCTGGGGATGAAAAAAAATTACCTTTGGTAAATAGTTTCAGTGCTTCAGTTCATCAGCACATAGCATTTCCACCTGGTTCTAAAACAGACTGCAGTCTACTAGCTTGTTATACACATACCGTGACATTTTAAAACAGAATCCCCCTGCTTATTTGAAAATATAGAAAGTCATCAAGTACTGGCCAGTATGATTTAATGAACAGGAAAAGCTTTAAGCTGCAATAGATGTGATATTATATGCCAGAATGCAAAAAATACCTTTGTACGGACAGGCCACACCAAAACAGACAACACAAAAGTGTTTATGTGTTTGCCTGATATTACTTTTTGATCAACAGGATACATATTTTAGGACAGTAAACATATTTCTAAATCTTTAGAAGATCATGGCTTAGCAAAAATCTGTATTTTGAATTTGGTTGCAAATAATGAAGAATATAATTGACAGACAAATAAATATGCAATTTTCTCCCATTATTTTTCAAATTTCATACCTTAAAATGGTGGGAGGATGCTCATCTTGTCTTTAAGCAATCTAGATTTTTAGTTCCATTCACAGTCTTTAAGCATTAATTAAAAAAAAACAAACAACAAACTACCAATCCTTCTATGCTAGAAGGATTAATGCCTTGATTAAAAGAAAGGACAAGTTTTCCTCTCTTAAAAATATATTTAACTGAGACACACAAATTATTAAAAAGCTACATTTTATTGGAAATCTACAGTTAATTGCTACTTGCAACACCAAATTATAATGTTTGGAATCTAAGCAACAGGATGTTAAACTGTGAGACCACATACAATATGTTAGCCTTATATACTAGATTGCATCTACTAAAACATCAACAATGCAAATCTTCACTGTCTACATGTAAACACGCTTGCTAAAATAAATAAGTATAACATTAGCATATTACAGTGCTTAAAATAACCTCAGTAGCTTAACTTTGCATAAACTTAACTATGTGTATATGTATGGATATCTATATATAGAAAGATATAGATAACCAGGAAACATACAGATCATACAGATTCATTGATAGGGGTATTACCTTTAAGGAAATCTTGAAATTCAGGTTAAGACCACAGTATAAAAGATGACAGAAAATTTTCCCTGTCAGGAGCAATGACTGACAGTATATTTGAACTCAGCACTATTCATTTTGACAGCTCACAAGTGACTGAGTTTTACAATCTATTTGGTGTGTGAATGACTAATTAACTGAATTTATTACTACACAAAGAGACGAAATATGAACCTACCAGATCCCTTCAATGACAGCCTGATGCAAGGTTTGACTAAGTCTAATGATTCAGTGTGTATGTGTGTAAGACCAAGATTTTTTTCCAGCTTTCTTGAGGATCAGCTGAAGTAGCCCTTGAGCTGAATGCTTAAATCTGCTACCACATTATCCATATGGTCTTAAATATATTATTGTCTTAAAAATATTTAGATCAGTATGACATTAGGAAAGAGAAATACAGAAATAAAGGAGGACTCTGAAGTGTCCCCGTGGGAAGTCCAGGTTCATGCCTTCAGCTCTGCAAGACCAGTGAGCACCACAACTCAATAGAACTGAACATGGTGACTTGTAGCTCCTACTTCTTCCTGCTGCTGCTTCTTTTTAAAGGAGGAATTGTAGCCTGGATCAGAAGCCTTCTCAACAGCAATTTTACCTCAAAAGCTGTGTTCATTTGGTGTCAATGTAATGGTAAACTCCAATGAAAAATGTTTTGCTGAAAATACCACAAAAGCTTCTGCCAATAACAATTCAACAACATAGACAATTTACAACTGGAAGAGTTAACAGATCTGTAATAATGCTGAAAACTTCTATTCTGCTCTGCAGTATCTGCAAAGATAAAATCTTCCAGCATATCACAAAAAGTTTTACATAATTTTAAGCTAAAAAAAAAAAAAAAATCTAACATGTCCTAAATACAGTCATAACACACAGTGAGGAAAGACCATCTTTCAACACCTGTGTACCTGCCCACTTTTACACATCAAGCTGAAACCAGTTCCAGGGGGCCCACCATTAATACAGAATTTCCTTATTTTGATAATTATTTCAGAATACTTACAACATCCTTATAATATTCAGGTCTTTATCCTGAATTATCAATAGCTTGAATTACCCACACTCATTTTGAAATCTATAGAATTTGTCTGAAAGAAATAAATAAGGTCTAAGTAGTGCTGGAAGATAAGTGATAGTGTTCTATGGATGGATCTAAACAAAGCTGTGACATCCAGAATTCCTGTTAACTACAGAATTCCATCGTAGCTACATATTCTCAAGTGAAAAACAAAATAATTGTTTTTGCAGGTAAAGCTCTTAGTGTTGAAGCGGCCAGGTTAAGCATAATTGCATTAGATTAGGCAATTAGGAGAAGTGGTTTAATGAAGTGTGAGCAGCATCCCTATGAGAGCTCTCCTGATGTGGCTGCAATGGCAGAGGGCCTGTTAGAAAAGGCATCTACTGTGCAGGATTGGAGGAGTACAAAGGTATTGATATCCATAACATATGGTTATCTTAATTCACATCAGGTCCTAAACTATAAAGCTCCCTTTCTTAAAATAGTAAGAGGTATACCAAATGTTCGATCACATAGGTTACCTGCTAGAACCATATTGTAAGAGTATGCATATTAATGTGAGGAGTATTTAAATTAAGAAGAATTTAGATTAGAATAATAACTTTAATAAAAATTACATTAAGCAATAAATTAGGAAGTGGTGTTGAAAAATTTAGTATTATCTCATTTAATATTAATAATAGATGTAACTGAAAAAGTCTGCAAAACTGAAGTGTTCATACATCTGTTATACCAAAGCTATACATTATTTTTTCAATTCTGTTCTCAATGGATTTCTGAAACCTAATTGCTCCAATTAGTAAGGTAGATTAGTGTTGAAAAGGACATAGAAAAATCCAACAGCTGTTAAGATCAGCCATGCTATGAGTAGTAAACTCATATTTTAAATACCTAACCAAATTTAGTTAAAAGCTCTGTTAAATAGCTGTTATTTGAAGAGAATTTTCAGCATGTTAAAACCCTGTACTCTATAATCACGCAGTATTTCTGTCATGTCGGAGCTAACAACTTCCATCATTTTGTCAGTTCTGTCTACAAAACAGAAAATTACCTTCACGAGTCCCTGAGATTTATGGTTTTAATTACCTCCTATCTGCTTCACTATCCTCCATATCCAAAGAATCAATATAAATAGTCTTATTTATAGGGAAAATGTAAAACATTTGACAAAAGACTGACAATTCTGTACATTTTCATTTGATGCTATTGATTATGGTGTGTGTTATTTTTTTGACAGCATGAGGGATCCATGCAAATCTGCAAAGTTAACATTAGGTAATACTTGCCTAAACTTCAAAAATTTGCCTTCTGGCTTTTTAAAAAGATGATCACTATCATTACATAATTTTTATTAGCTATAAATGCACTCAACAATAAGATGACCTTCAGCATCTCTTAGTGCCCAACTGCTACGGCTGCTTTTTCTGATCTGCCTATAAGGTGTTTTTTCTTGATTTCCGAGTCTTTGAGAGTGACACCACAAGGCAGTACTGACTTGCAGTCATCACTCACAGAGCAAAACAACACGAGTTTATTTCAATCAAGTGACAAACTATTAACAAAATAGTGCCCACCAGGCTGTATCACAGCCAAAGACAAGCAAGTGCAGACAGGGAGCAGATACTTCTTTCAGATGTGATTAAGAGATGACAAACTGTTTTCAAAACAACACCAACACAAACAAACAAATTAAAAACAAACAAAAAACAAACACCAAAACAACAACAACAAAACCAAACAAACACTGCCAAAGAACAAAAAAAAAAACAAATAACAAAAACCCGTGTAGGTTTCTGCCATAACATATCAGTGACTCTGGAGTACAAAGAGGTCTGGCTGCTGAGGAAAGGGACTGGATTAGCATTGACACTATTGTGTCCAAAAACTCTGTGAACTGTCAGTACAAATAAGGAGAGAGAAGAGCAGACAGAAGTTACTTGAACATAAGGCGATGATCCATAGATATGGAGAAAAAAAACAATTCTGGGGAAGCCAAATAGGTATCCTTCCAACTGCAACTCAATTCTCTCTTACGGCTGCAAGCTACAGTATCAGACACCATAACAGAGTATAATAGACATCTCAGGGACAGCCTGGCCAAAGCTCCACAGCTGCTGGAGGGACTTACTGCCACACCAGCAGCTGCAGGAGATGCTGCAGATTCATCTGGTGGCCAGAAGGAAGGAGAAAGAATGAGCCAAGACTAGGCAGAAAAGGAATCTATGTGGGATAAAAAACAAATGCTTTTTCTCTTGCTTTGTTGCTATCAGACCCTCTTACAGGTATCATAAAGATTCAGCAAGCTCAATCTGCTTTTTGTTTCTGCTAGAATGTCTGTAATATAAATAATATCAACAAGTGAGACCTACATAATTAATATGAAAACTTATTTAGCAATGCTTATCTATAGTCCACATAGACATACCATGGGTTTGGAAGGAATCCCAGAATTTTTAAGAGGAAAAAAAAAAAACCTCAGCATGTCTTGCTTCCTCTTGGTGGAATACAGTTAAGTCCCTTGCCTGGGTGGCCTTTAAGCAGGCATAAAATCTGACTCACTATCACAATCTGTTCCATTAAGAGCATTCTTCCTCTTCTACTGTCTCGGTGGTAGTAAAGATAACTAATATATTTCTCATTTTTTCTGAGCTAGATTAGGACACAAGACTGTAGCTTGAACTTCACCAACACACTTAGTCATTGCTGCACTGGAACACATACTGTTTCATCATCATGTAGAAATTAAAAGATAAAATGGTGTTAATAGGTATTTCAATGCAAAGATGGAAACAGCTGTGTTTATTCTCATATACTGGAGCAAATCCAACTGTAAATATTAAAGGATGGTTTTGCCTTTTATTCTTTTTTTAAACAATTTTTTTAAAAAATATGTTCCTCTGCATACTAGAATAAAGTTTATACAGGCAAGAATAAGAATCTCATTGAATATTTTGACTAATCAGTCTCATCAGCTACCAATCTTCATGACGCTGTCTAACTGAGATTTCCAACTTATTTCAACAGCAGTTGACTCCTGGTATCTACCATCATACATCTGTTACACCAAAGCTATACATTATTTTTTCAATTCTGTTCTCAATGGATTTCTGAAACCTAATTGCTCCAATTAGTAAGGTAGATTAGTGTTGAAAAGGACATAGAAAAATCCAACAGCTGTAAAGATCAGCCATGCTATGAGTAGTAAACTCATATTTTAAATACCTAACCAAAAAAAGCCATTTTCTCTATTCCCTCCTCACTTTTTTTGCCATTTCACTTTCTTTGAGTTGTTGAGAGCTCTGCTAACTTTCAATTTTTCTGTTATCATAAACATGAGGTCAAATAACTTTGTCTTTTTTGTTTTTGTTTTAATGCTTTTCGTCCTTACTAAATTCTGCTTTCTCTGCCCCCAATTTAAAAAAACAAAAACAACAACAACAACAACAAAAAAAAACAAAAACATAAACAAAAAAAAACCCAAAACCAAAAAAAAATGAAAAAAGAAAAAGAAACTAGACGGCAAACCTAATGAGTGGATCTGAAACAGGCATCCAGTATAATTTAGGATGTCCCCAGGTGTCCTGCCTGACCTCCCACTGCAGGTCCTCTCTCAGGTCTACCAGCCTGGTGTAGATGTCCCAGATACCTCAGATACTCAAACGAGAAGACACTGAGGTTTGGGCACACAATACCACTCTAAGTACCAGCAATGGCATTTTAACTAGATCCTGTAAAAAATTTGTTGAAGCAACCTCACTTTTCACTGTTCTCAGGTCAACACTACTATTACAGATAAAATTTGCATTCAAGGACATCATTTTTCAGGCTATTAGAACAATTTTAGTATGGTGTTACTTCACAGAGGTGATATTTTATTTTTCTGTTTTTCAAGACTTCAGATCATCTCTTCTGTACTACAGTTTCTCCTGGAGTTGACAGAGCTTGGAAGCGGTCCTCAAATTGTTTGTGCCAGAATTTATTAGCAGAAACACACAACTTCCAAACTGACCAAACTGCAGCTAATGAATTCTAGAAAAGGACAGGTAGAGTATGATGATGAATGTCTGTGAGTCAAAACCCCTAATTTCTTTTTTGCTAGAGGATAAACAGATTGGGCTAAAACTGAACTGAATATAGAGTTTGTACAAAGATGTTTTCTTTATGCTGCACTTTGAAAAATTGGTTTAAAAGTACAGGAGACTAGGAGATCCTGAAGAATTCAGTTAGGAAACACTGTGGAAAGTATAACATGGTAGAAGAAAAATAGCATCATCCCGGCAAATTTATTTTTCAAAATACAGAAAGCATCACATTAGATATGTTTACTCCCACACTGAAGACAACATATTTTAAAATTTCCTTCTATCCATGGTATCAGACTTTCTCTTCCTGCAGGGAGATGCAGATCCCTGTCTCTGAAGTTGCTGCCAGAACACTCTCACCAAAGCTAAACCTGCAGACGTAGTAGCAGAAGAAAACTGAAAACTTTACCATTTACTGTATTAATTCAGTGCGTGGGTTGACAACTATAAATTCACTAGTCTGAATTCTTTTGGTCTATTGATCCATACCAGCAAGTGTCCACACGGGGAGGAAAAGACTGCAGGCAAGGCAACCAATTTTCTTTTTCTCACAGATGAATACCAGCTGGTCTGTATGTTACTTATGCAATAGATAAAGCACTACTAGAATCAGGTCAGAATCTTCAAATGTCATGCAACTGAAATTCATTTAGGAGACCAAAAGTAAGAAAACTACTTAATAGCTTGCTTCTGACATTTTTATTTCATTTGCTTGCATAATTTAAATTGAAGGAAGCTCAAAGAAGCAAAATGCCCATCAACAAGAAGGAGCATGCCAGCCTTATAGAGCTAGAACTGGAAGTGTGAATTGGGCGCACTAAAGACCTCATTCTGCAATGTGCTATGCTCAAAGTTTTAATGCAGATTATCACAGTTTGATGCCACCCAAAAGGCTCTCAATACATTCTTAGGTTGTTACATAGTGGAAAAGATTCCCTGAAAGATTCAACAGTTAAAAGGTTCACAAGTATCTGACTCCCTTGTTCCCAGTCTGCAAAACCAAGGATGGATTATAATAACCATTCCATCCTTTAAGCATAATTCACATTATAAAGGGACCAAAAAGAAAAACACAAGCAAAGAATCCAGATTTTATTTCTTTGAAGGAGCTTTTAACAAGCTAAGAAAGTTTTACAAGAGTCTGCAGAGCTTAGTTGAAAGGCCATTAGCATTACCTCAGTGAAATTATAACAATGCAGATTGGGGGGGAAGGAGTGGATGAGAATAATATCTGAATAAAATCTCGCTCTCTCGGGGGGGGAGGGGGGAAAGAAGGCAACACACACTAAATAACTCCTCAGGTCAAAATATTGAACCTGGAGGAAAGATTTAAAATCTTATGTAAGCTTCCCAGGAGAAGGTGAATAATCTGATGAAAGGCTAGATAGCTTTTAAAACAGAAATGCTGTACTATGAAAACTTGTTCTCCAATTATTCCTATATGCTGGGGTTATAAAATACTTGTGAAACTTAAATTTAAGTACTTTCTGGTATTAATAACACTACTAGAATATCAGCACATTCTAAAATCAAATTTCCAGGTTGTTTGTGAATGTCCTGGTAAAGCAAACTGCTGTAGAAAGTAGGGAACTCCATCTTATCACTACCAGCAGCACAGTCCTGATACTTCATCCCTTCATACAACCAGCCATTATAGAAGGATGATGACATTTTCTAGTAACTGGAACTGAGCATATCGATCACATTTAGAAAGAAAGGAGCATGACACTGTATGAATAGACCCGCCGCAGAAGAAGAATGAAGGCTATAATCTCTCATGCTTTTTTGATGCCACTACAGAAAGCAGAATGTGATATGCACTCTGTTCTACTTTGCAAGTGTAGACAGGAAAAACTGCTTGGTTGGCAGATGTACAAAATGATATAATATTTCAGCTTGTTTGTTTGTTTGTTTTGAGCCACCAAGTTGTGATTCATTCCATCCACCTGAAGAGCTGTTTGTCCACCTGAATGTCAGTGCAGACAAAGTGAGTGACTCCATGGAGCTCAGGAACATTTTTAAAAACTTTATTGGTTCCTTGTTTTAAACAGTAAAAGTAGATGTCTGAACTGAGTATCAGAGGAGAAAGATTTTTTTGACCTTAAATCTTAACCTTAAAGAGGAAAGGTACTTGAACTACATTTTAAATAATGACTTTTGAAATTGGTTAACTAAGTAGATATTGCCACTTCAAAGAAAGTTTAATTAGCTCGTCAAAAGAGGACAGATTTATAAATCAATTTTAAGGCAAGATAGCACTGCTTCAAAATCCTTACCAGCCTAGACAAGAAAGCCAAACTGCAGAAACCACATTACAGGACACTTTTCAAAGTGGAATGGTGGGGGCAGAGAAAAATCAGACTAATAGTTATGGTTGCTTTATAGCAAATCTCTACGAGTACCAAGTGCACGAAGGCTTTGAGGATGTGCCTGCAAAGTATTTCTTAGACTGAAATTATAACAGCAAAATATGTCATATAAACAAGTCACTTCAGGATTTGTTCTTATGCTTGAGATCAACAAAAAATCTGAGACTTTGTTTTTTTTTTTTTATTAGCTTACTGACATTAATAAGTTGTCTCTAAGAACAAATAAATATTTTTAAAGTGTCAAAGGTCATAATTTTCTTAGACATAGCTTTCTTGATTTTTTTTTAAATTTTCAAGGTACTCAGGAAAAACATTAATTGAATATATATTCTAAACATATCAGTCAATGTACTCCTTTGTAATGCATTCTTTTGGAATTGTACCTCAGAACACAGTTTTCTTGAACTTTATTAACCTCAAAAAGACAACTAGAAGTTGTCACTGGAAGAGTGACTTTATTAAAAAATTGGAAGACATTATCAGCAAGGATGTAGGAACAACAGGAAAAAGATATTTCTTCTGAAACAGGAGTGGGTGTGACATGGAGAACTCACAGGGAAGCTCTTCTGCCTGCTTCCCCTCCTTTTAAAAACCAACCAAACAAAACCCAAATCAAACCAAAACAACCTCCAAACACTTCTTTTTGCAGTAATTCTTGAAGGTTACTGTCCTGTCAAATGGGATGCCATCAGTGGATATGGCATTGGATATCGTACCAGACCCATTCACGAAAAATCAAACAGCCATGTACCTCTATGAACTTCCACTTCTGAGTGGACAAAATATCAGCTCAGCAGGCTGAGCAGGAAGTAGGCAGAACTGGAATGATTTTTTGGGGAGAAAGAGGCTTAGATTAATTAAACCTAACATGCCAATAAAAAAGAAAAACAAAAAAAGGAAATGAAAATAACCAATACTCACATCAGAGTTAAAGCGAAGCTGGCAGACATTACAGGAAATGACTTGTTTCTTCTTTGGGGGAATGGACACTCCAAATGTATGGTTTATGACTGCTTTTTGCACAGGATCCATCTGGAGAACAAACAATAATCGATTTACAACTTTTCAAGGCAATATACAGTACAGAAGAAAAATAAAAAATAACACTTTCCGCTGGAAGCTTTTTCTTTTATTTTCTTTACTTCTTGAGATAAACAGGAGGAAATAAAATTTCAGCCCCCATAATAATTAAATTTAACACAGGTTAGGGATTTGGAAGTCTCCCAGAACTCACGAAGAAAGGCAGCTCCATTGTTGCTGCCATCCCCAGGCTACTAAATAGTTTCTCCCACAACTCTGCACATCCTCGTGCTGCAGGGCCCCACAATCACATCTGAATTGCAAAGAGCCCCCTGAAAGCCTTCCCTGATCACCTGCTGATCCAACAGACACATTGCGAGGAACCATTTTTGTGCCCTACCGAATCACTGTCATTTATCTCTACTTGTTTTTCTGTTCAGTGATAGGTATCAATATTAGCACTTAGTTGGAAAATATTCATCCCTGGAGACCGCTTTGTGAGGGGAGGTCCTTTGCAGGCTCCATTGGAAACATCACTTGCAGGGAAAAAAGGTCACAATCTCCAAACATTTCCATGCAAAACTGATGAGTGACAAAGCCCATGGGAAACCTGAGGTTCAGAGGAACACACAGGGAGTGTTTGTACCAGGAAATGGTATGGAAGTTACCAAGCTTCAGAAAACACTGTGACACTGTGAAAAAAATGAGATAAGTGAAGCACTGAATATATTAATCCTAAATTTGACATTTTCTGGGACTGGCAATTGATTCCATTTTTGCTAAATACCAGGAGTCCTGTTGCTCACCAGTTTAGGATATCCTCAATATCACAAAGAGCTCTGTTGTTAACACTGCAGGAACTGGGAAATGGCAGAAGATGTTAAGGAAAGAGAGTTTATAAACGCTACTGCTTCAACGTCTCAATTAAGCACAACATATAATTTTTCCTGATGTGGCATGGACACAGCTGAAAATTAATTTCTTGACTCAAAAAGATTCAATCGTGTTTTTCTAATTAATATAAAACAGCTGACCCTGATCTGAGCAAAAGGTTGGACCAGCTGACCTCTGAGGTCCCTTTCAAACCACATTATCCTATGAGCATCTATGCACACGTGGTCCTCCATCCCTACTTAAGATGAGAAATGGATTCTGAAGAGGAGAGGTCAAAAGATGGCAGTCTACAAGAAAAGTGCTCATTTCCCAACCTTGTTTTAAAACTAGCACAAAAGAAAATAGTTAAATTTGTTACAAAATTATATTTTTCTGAAGCTTGCTTTGCAGTCACTTTTTTTTTTCTTTTCCTTTACAGCACTATTTGAAGAAACCAAACCTGGCTGTTTAATCTTGGATGGTACACATCACATATTTGATATTAAGCTGCCTTAAAAAAGGAGGAGAGAAAAGTTGGAGTGGTTGATTTGTTGAAGAATTCTATCAGTAAACCAGATGCTTCCAGACTTTCGGAACGTGAAGATAAATACTGTAATTTTCCCTTAGTACACCTTTCAGCCTCTAGAGAAGCCTGTACTGGTGAGTATTTTCTCCATATATATACACATGCACAAATACACAAACTCAAGCAAAACATGCTGCATCATATCTGCCTAAGAAGACATTGTCTGATAATCTATTAGCTAACATTAAACACTTAACTTTTTCTTGACTATGGCTACATAAGTTTCTTGCTACATTCCTTTTAAACCAAATGCTGAGTATTGTAAATGTCATTGCTAAACATTTTCTGGAGATAATATATTTCTAATCAACTTTTGCCATTAAATGCTGTATTTCATTTCCATAAGGGTACCATATTAAGACACTTACCAAAGTAAAAATGCCTTGTCTAGAATGAACTATTGAATTATTAAATAACACTACAGTGTTGTCACCATGAATGTGATAAAGTCTAAAAGAACCTTAAAATAAATACCCTTATTTTCTGCTGTCTAGAATCTGGCACCAGTCCGAAAATTAAAAACTTAAAATATAACAAAAAAAAAAAATCTGTTTCTGACTTGCACCATTTATTGTATTACCCTGCATAATATATCACAATTATACATGCAGATTCAAAGTTTTTTGAACATGCGTTTTATAATACAATATATATTAAAAGATTGCTGTATCATTAGGGAATAGCTGGGGTTTTTTTTTAAGGACAGATACGTTTTGCTTTTCAACGTAACTACTAATTGTTAGATCAGGTAATATAGAACAAAAGACTAATGCTAAAAAGTACCTCAACCATTTGAAGTGTCTGAGATCGGTGAAAAGAAATAGCAAAAACACCCACTAGCGTCTGCAGTCCCGTTTAACAAAATAAAAAGGCAAGAAGTAGCAGTGATCAATGACTCCTCTGTGCATTCCAGATAACAATCCACAGCGCTCGCATTAGGCAACGCAGTTCAAAACCGTGCAATGCCGACTATGCACAAAGTCCCAGATTCAAACAAATGTAGCAGCATGAGGACAAAAATCTCACAAATAAAACAGCTCACGCTGCCTCCAGAAGGTACCACTTGGGATCCCCAGGGGAACAGGTAATGATCCTTCCCAAGCCGGAGTCCCGCATGTAGTCTGGTCATGATTAGAACTCAAGAAGTGCAACATTAATAATTAATTGCTTTTAAATATATCAGAAACTGGAGTGGATTACAGCATGCTGGAAAAACAAAATAGTATCTCTCTGTTAGAAGATTAATGCTGCAGGGTAAACTGATCTCAGATCACCACACAGAATTATTCTCTTCAGTGTACCGAGGGAGCAAGTAAGAAAGAGAGAGAGAGTAATTTGTTGAGGTATATATTAGGAAATGATGCAGCACAATTTCCCCAGTGGGAACCAATAGTATTTAAAAAACAGTTCTATAAACCAAAATAATAACAGAAGCTAACAGTTACCACAAATGCAAATAAAAATCTGTACTACAGTGTTTACACTGCAGGAGGAACTAATAAAGCAATTCACATTGCTCTGGTAGCCATAACTAAGTTTAACAACTTTTTAGTCTTGCTCTCCTATTTCAGTTGGTTTAATAAACATTAAACTTAAAAAAGTATTTCCCACAAACTTGAAGATACTATCTTTTTGCAATGAATCTCCTTAAAACTACTCAAACTATCAAAGTGAGCAAGGATTAACAGAATCCAGACAGGCTTCAGCAGTAATCTACTACTACTTCTTCCATTTTTGTCTCTGCTGACTCACAAGTTTAACTGTACATGAGTCACTTCACCTGAGTCTTATATTATTCATATGTAAAATTGCAATAAAAATATTTGCAATCTCACAAAAAGACTGAAAGGTATCACAGTATCACAGTAAGTTTGGGATTGGAAGGGACGTCAAAAGATCATCTAGTCCAATCCCCCTGCTGGAGCAGGAACGCCTAGGTGAGGTCGCACAGGAACATGTCCAGGCGGGTTTTGAATGTCTCCAGAGAAGGAAACTCCACAACCTCCCTGGGCAGCCTGTTCCAGTGTCTGTCACCCTTACTGAGAAGAAGTTTTTTCTCAAATTTAAGTGGAACCTCTTGTGTTCCAGCTTGATCCCATTACCCCTTGTCCTATCATTGTTTGCCACCGAGAAGAGCCTGGCTCCATCCTCTAAGTAACATGTTTACAACTCTTTGAAATCATCTGCTGGAAGTTGTTATATAACTGCTATTTATTATTAAGGCTGCTGTTATTCAGAACACTCTTCTGTGTTCAGCTAAACAAAAAAACACTACCCAAACCATCCTACCTCCAGATCCGACAAAAAATAAAAACAGATTACAGTTTGAGACTTGCTGAAAATCAAACCAATAACACACTGGGAGAGCAAAGCTATTCTTATTACACTGCCTATTTCCATCTGACAGTAAAATAATGTGAATAGGCAAAATAATATGAAAATTGTCTTTCAGTGGAATCCTGACAAAAGATTCAAACCTAGGAGTCCAGAGTCAGAAAAGCAGTTTAGATAACATGTGAGGTAAACAAGATTATTGATTTTTGCTTTCATCTTTGAGATGATCCTTAGGTAGGACCCTTTTCTTCTAAAGGGTCTGCTCTAAGTTTCACTGCCAGTTTTCTTGCTCCCAGCCTCCTGCACAACACCAACAGCTCAAACCGGAATGGTGTGCCTTTAGGTAGATTTGAATTTTCCCCTCAGTTCTGAACTGTGCAAAGAGAGCCTAGGACCAAATTCACATTCTTAATTCTACGAACAGGAGAGAATAAAGATATGGGAAGCCCGGTCTTCTGAAATGAATTAATATTACCTTTTGTTTACTGAAAAAAAATATCTAAAAATAGGATAAATTATATGTGTATATATACACTTGAACATAAATGTGTAAAATGGTTGAATATAAATGAGAAGCAAATCAGAACTGAGAATTGCATGAGTATGCTAGCTGACAGCTGTCATCTTTTCTTCACAGTATGAAAATAATAGACTTTCTTCATTTAAAAATCAATAATTATGTTTCTGGTTTGTTTGTTTGTTTTTTTGTTTGTTTTTTTTTTTTTTTTTTTGGTTTGATTTGGTTTGAATCAGTAGAACACAATACACTTCTGATTAAAAAGGGCTGTATTTAAATACGAATCTTTAAAGGAACATTCAACTTCTAATTAAACCTGTCTTGAAAATTAATGTAGAATCAAAGTCTGTTGTGTGTGGGGGGTTGTTTTATTTTATTTTCCTTTGCGTGTTTGTGGTTTTTTTTCTTTAAATCTAAGTAAATTACACAAAGCAAGGTGGAAACCTGTCTCTTATAACAAATACATGAGCAAGAAATGTGATCCTCTTTCCCTACTGTCAGCTTGTGGGGGCATCTGAAGTTTGTGGTATCTCTGCCATGAAGCCAGACAGATTGAATACAGAGAAGACCAGTTCAAAAGGCACATATCTACAAATCACCCTTGCTTTGATAGTTGAAACTAACTGGTCAGTGCTTCAGACCTCTGTATCATTGGTTTTCAGGCATGCTGCAGACAGGTTTCACAGTAAGATTTTTAAATTGCCATACCCTACTCTTAAATTTTCGTAAAATTGACAGTACCTAGATTAAAAGACCACTTGCTACATCCACATTCAAAAAGAAAGAACACAACAAAATTAATACTTAGCTACATTCTTATAATTTGTTATTTAATAATTATTGCAGTAATTATTAGTTTCTTAGGGAAAAATGTGATGAAGGTCTAAGGGAAGGCAGGAAAGTCAGCCATGTACAACCAGGATGTTGCAAAAGCAGCCGCTTCTGTGTTCATCAGACACAAGGAGAATTTAGATTTCCCTAAAGGTTCTCTAGAATTTTGCTTAAGACAAGACTTACAATTAGATACTACCAAAACCTTTATAAGCACAGTGATGCAAAGAGGAATTCCTTGCTTGGTACAAAAGTCTAAGGACACAAAGGAAAGGGACTACAGGTAACTGAAGAGTGGAAGACATTGAGGGCAGAGGGGCTCTGCAGGCAGGTACTGTGAGAGGAGAGAGTCAGAGAGAAAGCAAAGACCTGCCACAGAGCAGAGGGCTGTGCTGCCAGAATTTGGGCTTTATTATGTGGTTCCTGAACCTCTGCTTCACTGACCCACAAATATCTGGGAAAACACCTATTATTCTCTTTTATTCCCTTTGTAAAAGGTAACAGGCTGATTCTTCATGTTGTAGTTTGGGTGATTCTGGTTATGACTTGGATAACATGAACTATTATATCCACAATAATTAAAAGTGAAATAGGAATGTTTTTAAGTGCTCAGCACAGGAATAGAAGGCACACCTGAGGTGCCTTTTGTGCCTGCATGACTATAAAAAAGGATATAAAATGTCTGTAAGGAAAAATCGAACCATCTCTTGGTTAAAAAAAACCAACCAAACAAACAAAAAAAGCCAAACAAAATATCCATCTACCTCACAAAACTCCTCTCCTTCTACGTTGATTGCTTAAATTTCCTTTCTGTGATGTCAGTTAACGAGTGTGAAGTACAGCGGTCACGAAACTTCACCTGCTCTCTGGAGCTCAGTGTTTCTGAGGGAGAGGAGTGGAGCAGGTTGCTCCCCTCCCGCTTCATGAAAGTGAAACGGGGAAATCAGAGCCCATGAACAGACCGTAAATAATGGGTTGGCAACAGCCAGTTGGCTGCATCTATAATTCGCTCCTCCTGTATACAATCCTGAGTCCCAGAGCATACTTTGGCACTGCAGCTGGGCGTTAAGTGGCTGAATCCAGACACTGCTGAGGAACAGCGAGCTCCCGAGCCACTGTGCCAGAGGCAGAAGAGGCTCCTGGCGTAGAGGGGCGTAGAGGGGATGCCATTGCCCTGTGCTCCTGTCTGCAAGCCTGTGCTTCTGCCTCGACTGGTTACTGGGCCCTTCACATGAGAAGCAGATAGGTCACAAATAAAAATGAGGGACATAATTGAAAATGCAGAAAAATAGCAATATAGCCCCTCCCAGAAGCTGTCATTGGGTTAAGCCAAGGATACTTAGTCTAGGCAGGGCTAGTGCTGGAGAAGAGACAGAGATTTCTGACTAAGTTACTAGTCAGGTCCTCTTTCCCTTCCTGTAGCCCATTCCAGCTGGCTCACCTTCGCTGGCAGATGTAAAATACTTCTGGTCCACTTCGCAAGGAGACAGAGAACTCAAATATAAAGAACTGGCATAAACCTACCTGAAGAGAAATAGACACTGAAGCAGGAACTAGTCCACATTAACCCATGTGTCCTATAAAATATGAAGGTTAGAAACCAATCATGGGCTAGTTAGATGGAAAATATTTCACTAACGTGAAAGCTGTAAGAGATGCTATAATCTTTGATTACCCATGAGACCATTACCAATTCAGAAGGAAGCATATGAATTGCTGATTATTTTCTGTGATGATAGAATCTGAGAAGTTGCTGATACTGCTTTTGTGCAGAATGACAGCTACCTGGCTGTACTACTGTGACTAAGTTTGAATTGTGTAGTGCTGCTCTCATTTCAGGACAAGGTAGAACACATTAGAGTTTTGAGACTTTTTTGAAGGGGAGTATACATCCTTTGTAGGGAGTTGCAGACAGTGATCATTTGGTTTGCCTTGAAAGATAAACCCTGGCTTTAAGCCACTTTAGTGCATGCATCATGATGACCTTCCATAATGTGATCACAAAGTGTTCCTTCTTCATTCAGTCCACAAGATGGATGACATGAAAAAATGAATCAGGAAGGTGCAGAGAAAGAATGGTACAGAAGGTGAAAGCCAGTGAGTGTAAAATTCAAGTTTACATTATATTAAACACATAGTGGAGACCAAGTTAAGACTATTGTGCCATCTTTGGTTTCCATTGACTTTATACACTTGACTTTGAAGGCTTACAGGTCATTAAATGTGATCAATATGCAAGATGTTACATGCTAGGGAATCATTAAGTTCTTCTAGCATTTTAAAGAATGGCTCTACTTAAACACCTTTTTGTACAGCATCCGTTCTAAACTGGAGTTACCTATTTGGGAAGTTCCTAAAATGCTGTCTCTCATTCTGCTATAAACAAGAATATTTATGTAATACTAGCCGAGAATTTGATTCAAGCTATGTTCTTCAGACAAAAGGGTATGAGTAACTCATCAAGAGCTTTTAGAACTTGATGCCAGGACAAACATGCTGTCACCTTTGGATCCACTGCTGCAGCACTTCTGAGAGTGGGTTTGTCCTTCTGCGCAGTAACTTGGTTCAGTCTGATCATGCCTGTCTTGGTCTGACAAAGCTATTTGCTAGTGCTGTGAAAAGACCAGGAAAGAAGAGAGCACCTATTCCACTACACCTCTCTGCTTGAAATCCTCATTCTGCACTTAGAAGATCCCTTTCTGGGTGATTTGGTGGGAAAAAAAAAAAAAAAAAGCAGTGCTCTTACTGAGGAATAAAGGCGTGTATCCAAAGAGTTAGTGCAATCATTCCTCAGTTTTTCTGATATAATAAGCAAGTCCTAAGGAACAAAGGCAAATTTAATTGGGACATGAATTGATAAGTACTATACATGCATCCACAGCATTTTTAGAAGTATTAATGTTTTTAGAAGAAATAGAAGGGAGGCATTTTAAGATAAATCACACAATTATATCAGGAAAAGAAGATCTATTTGGGGTAGGCATTTCTTTAAAAAAAAAACAGGGTCTACTCAGTGCTTCATTTGAAAATACCTATGTGGAAAGAAGCAAGTGATCAGAATGCTTCCAAAAATGAAACGGGAACACCGATGCTTCATCTGGAGCACCACAGATGTTTTCAGAATTGAAAACTGTCAAAGTTAACTATAAAAGAAAGGGCTTACCCCAGATTTTAAATATATTTCCATAAATGAGAGAAAGTCTTTTGGAAACGCTGTAGGAGGTGTTCCTTTAAACATGTTTGTAGTTAAAATATTTTACCTTGTTTTTCCTGCCCTGATAGTTACCGTATCAAGCTCCTAAGCTTGACACTTGGTAGTTGATAACTTCTATTTTTTTCAGGCAACTGAAGTTAATTTAGAAACTACCTCCTGGCAAGGTTTAGAAAAATGTTTCTATATCTGACTGCCGTTAAAAAGGAACAGGCGAATCAAAGACATTTTCTCTTGAGACCACACTTCTTTTTGCACCCTTCAGTGAACACACGCAAGCGAGAGCAGTGGCCTTGGCACATGCTGCAGGGTCTCCTCAGTGCTACTGAAGGCAAAGAGATCAGGTGCTGCACGCTGGAGGTTTCACTGCCTTGACAAGTCCTCTTGGGAGCAAAGTGCATAGAGTTCCTGATGGATCCATAAGGCAAATGATAGGCTTTTTGGGGGAGAAGGGACAAAAAGCTCTTCTAATATTCTGTTCCTGCACTAGATGAAAAATTATGGCACTTTAGATGAGCCATACATTGTGGTTCAACTGGAATTAGCTTCTGCTCACTCAAAGTTTTCCTCTGGAAAAATGGTTTTTCCAAACTTTTACAGACTCCACCCATCACTTTGCAGTGAAAAGGAAGAAAAAAAAAAAGTATTACATATGCACAAACAAAAACCAACATTTGCAAAGGTTTTGTTAATTTACAAAGAAACAAAGTGCATGACAGCTGGTGTTCACTTTGCCTGTCAGTAGATAACCATGAATGATTTAGTTTTTCAATGAACTTTAAAGTCCATTGTAAAAGACCGTTAGGGAAAATCAATACCTGCAAGATAAATGGCAAAGTATGTGAATTTGAAATACAGCAGTACTGAACCACTGCTCCTCGAATAAGAGCATTTAAACATGTGGTGCCTGGGATGCGTAGCAGTGTGATTTTATATCATGGTCAAGAATTCCAAGGGAGGAAGTAGATATTGAACTAACAATATTTGCCGATTACCCCAGGCCTCTCTTTTTTAACAAAATCCATAGAAGTATGGAGAGGAATCACAGGTGTGAAGGATAAACACTCCAGGAATTAGGCAAACGGAATGTAACCCGGACAAAAGTAAGCTAGTATAGACAGGCAAAACTAGTCAAAATATTCAAATTAATCTGTCTCTCACAGCTACTGCAACTCAGAAATTCAGTAATACCACCAGTAAGCAAATAATGTTGGTTGACTCTACGACTACAGCATCCCTAAAGATAAAGTTCTTTGAGTCTTTATGCAGAGTTCTGTGGAAAACCTCACCTATAAAAACTGTGCACCTGGAAAGCAGACAAATCAATAACAAATAAAATACTTGAATCTATTAGAAAGATATGGAAAATTAATACGAAAATATGAGAATGACACACTGCTTTCTTAAAATTGTGTTGAGTTTTGGTCCTGCACTTTAAACATACCCAGATTTTTCTTTAAACTTTTCTCTTTGTATACATACATGGGCACACAAGCCCCTAATCTATACACATGCACATTCCCACATCTGCCTCATAAATACACAATTGTCACATACATATTTTGCAATCAATCAGTCAAATTTGCTACCATGTATAATGTGCATTGGGCTGCTGTCATTTGAAAGAAGTTGGCTGATACGCTACCTTACAACCACCCCCAGAACAGTGTGCTGTAGCACAAGTCCTGTCAGCAAGATATTTGCAAGCCATGAAAAATAACAACTCCCCAACAACAACAACCAAAAACAACCAAACAAAAAACCCCAAAAAAACAACCAACGAACCAACCAAACCAACCCATAAAAACAACCTCTTGCTGTTTTAACTTCAGACATAAGGTGAGTTTGCAAAACTCAGACTTGGCAGTGGTTCAGGTGATCACTGTGTGTCGGTGGCGACACTGCTACCCTTTCCATTCCCCTGAAATCATGGTGACAAGTGTGATGCTGCACAGTTCAGGCCACGGTCACGTACGAACAGATCGTACTCGTTGACTTGGCAGAAATAACCCAGGGCAGTTTCCTTTCTGTTGCTATTAACTTACTGTCTGCTGATTCGTTACATGCTGAATTACTTCCACACACGGAAACCTGAGTGGCAACATGCAAAATATTGATTTTGGTATACTCAGTGCATTTAAGATAATAATTAATTAAACAAATGATAAAGTGTGATAGCGAAAAAGCATTTTGATAACAATCAGAGTCATTTTCTGAGACATTAAATAAGTGAGAATCACAGAAGAGAGTATTTTTGTTAATGCTGTTCTGATAAACATGGAGAACTACAGAAGCATCAAGCATTATTATGGAAATAGTACTTTGTTGCAAAAACTCAAGATGCTTTGCCATGAACTAAAAGTAGCAGGTTCACATTTTTCACATTGGCTAGCAGCACAACTTTAGAATTTTGTTCTTATACAGAATTAATAAGATCCTGCAGTTATTTTACTGGTTGTGGTAGATTTAGCTTGATTCCAGTCAAGATCATCTAGGCCTTACCTGTCATGCCTGGTTTTACAATAGCTTTTGCTTTTTTCTTTTTTTACAGCACATGCCCAGGCAAATGCTCAAAATGACTCTATTGCTCATCAAATCTCTGTCGCAGGGATTTTTCTCAGTGTGCAAACACCATCCCAAGTTACCAAGTCAGAAAAGGATCAGCCCCATTCACAGTGAGGCAGCTGGGTACCACTCAGTCTTTTGCACAAGGGAACAGCAACCACCACAGCAAAGACAAAAAGGGTTTTCTAAAATTGTGTCAGTGATGCACTGATTTAAGGTAGTTTCAATACTGGATATTGGAACCAGCTTGGAAAGCATACACTGAAACTAAATGTGGAAACACCTTTACTTACTGTGTTAAAATTTGGGAAGAATCCAACAGCAGAGCTGCTGTCCACAGGGAAGGACATAAAGGGTTTGATATCCAGGGAAGGCTGCATCATCAAGGTAGGTGTGCGCACAAGGGTAGGAAGTGCAGTAGTGCCTGCCAAGAGCAAACAAAACCAGGAATTCATAGTATTCTTCTTTCCACATCACACGCAGTATAGCTGACACAACTGCCAAGCAAAAAAAATAACATAGGGAAGTAATGAAGTGGCTCTGTAGGAGTTAATAGCATTAAAAGAAACCTATTTCCACACACTAAAGATGAGGCAGAGCACTTCCCTATGGCCATGGATACTCAGATGCTGAAGAGGAGACATATGGTTTATAAATCACACTGGCAGGTAGAATAAATCCTTTCTAAAGCTGAAAAATTCTTCTGTGCCAAAAAGGCCAGGATGGATGCCCATGAAAGTCAGATGCTTTTGCAATTCATGGTTGCCTATTAGATCAGCTAGGACACACAATACATGTTTCCGAACAGTGAGCTGCATGTTTATTTTTTCCTATTCTGACAGTAACTCTCAAGTGCTGCACAAACACCTTTTCAGCTACCATTTAAAAAAATACCTTCTGTTTTACAGTGCAAGGGAAATATTAGAAAACAGCCATCAATTAAATAATCAGGTAGCATATCAAAAAATACAACTCTTTACCTGCAAGTCAAGCTAGCATTTTCTTAATTGGAGCCCAGATCTTCCTCTCCAAACAAGAGCTTTCCAGAAAACTACATGCTGAAATTCTTTCTATATACACTTGAGAATCATTCCCCAGAAAGACCTCAAAGGAATGGGAAGGCACATATGTCTCAATATTCATTTTTAACTAGCTATCTGCCCTATTCACAAAACAGAGTGCCTAGTGCACAGCTTCCAGCTATGCCCGTAGGAGTATTTTTTTCCTGAAATCATACAAAATAGATTTCAAATAACATTTCCCCTCACTGAAATAAAAAAATGCAACAACAACAACAAAAATCTCAGTTTCTCCTTCCTGGGCTGAATAAATAATTCAACACCGACTGCAGCAAGCACTGGAACACAAATGTCTCACACCTGTAGAGGAGCATGAGTCAGTCTCTCCCTCTCTCCCCTCTATCAGAATTTCTCCATAATTACCTCCTTCTCCCACTCACCAGTGGTCAGCACATCAGCTGGGAGCATAACAGTTCTCCTAGAAGTTTCTCTGGTCTCGAACAGAGCTGACACAACACCTAAGCTTGTTCTCATAGAAGTCGCCTGAGCTTTTTAAACTCAGTCAGGGAAGTCAGAAAGAGGGGGAAAAAAAAAAAAGGGAGAAAAACATGCAATTTTCCCTCGCTTCTCCCATAAAATCAAATCATTTGCATCCACTTGCCAGATGTTGGGGAATCCATATGAACTGCCAGAATACCAGTCTTCCAATAAGGGATCTCCCTTTCTCCCTGTTAAGATAGGCATAACTGAAGGCAGAGTTTCCTCCTTTTGATCTTATCATCCTGACTCCATGCACACAATTTCAAACCCATTTTAAGGTTTCCAAGAGGAAAGCTGAGTTCAGAAGCCAGATGGGGCTGCATGGATTTTTTGGATGACCAAACACTTAGAACTAGCCCTGAGCTCAAATTTTGTAGATGCTGGAGAGACAGTCATTTGATGACAGCTGTAGCCCAGTAAACATGATATTCTGGTCCAGCAGATGAATAACAGGCTACAATCTATTCTCAGTTTCTTCTTTATGAAAAGTGTGCTAATTGCAGAAAGATGGGCCATTGACAACTATGGAGAGCAAACTGTTGAACAACATCCCAACTGAGCTGTACAACTTGAAAGAAAAAAATAGGCTTGAGACATTTTCCACGATATTTTCTCCCTTCTACCCAATACTTTAATAAATGTAAGGTTTGTTTCTGCAGCTCATTGACAGTTGTGCTTAATTAACTGTAAGTCAAAACTTATTCAAGTGGAGTCACAAACGTCAAAAAGCTAAAGGCTAGCATGCCTATAGTTTCTTCTTCATATCCATAATGAAAAATATGCATCAATAGAAAAGCAGTGTGTCAGAGGATTTATCCAAAGGAAGTATCTTCAACTGCAAAAAATAATGATTATTTCTACTAGCTGGTTCCAAAACAGTAGGTTTACATAATTTGGATTTCAGAGTTGTATTCAAACAGCAGCTATGCTGTATTTAATCACATAAAACCCACAAAATGCCATCTTCAGTCTAACTTCTACAAGTTTCTCTTTGAAGTTAATAAGCAATTAAAGATCCATGAAGTTAAAAAAAGAACTGTCCTTTCTTTACACATGCATACTTCAATGAAGCTATGGTTATATATTTTAACTACATTTTACAGAAAAATTGTATCATTATAGAGTTAAATTGTGACGGACATTAAAAATCAGAGTTAAGCTGGGTTTTTGATTGCTGTCTTCACCCAAGGCACAGAAAACATCTGGCATAAAAGTTTTAAAATTAAAAAAACCAATCAGCATCCTCCTGCAAACAATGCAATATTCTTCGTACTCCTTGGCTGAGTACAGAAAATTTCAGGCAACAAAGATGTTTGAAGTCTGCCTGCAGTTTTGCAGTCTATGGTGTTTCTGCTGCCATAGTAATACATGACCAGTAGACTAGGATACATTTGGAGTCCATACAGAACAGAAAACATACACACTTATCAGACTGATTAGTGGAGGCATTAATAATTAGAACTTTGTTCCCCTTCTGTTTGCCAGTTTACTACTTCAACTTGTTGCCATTCAAATACCAGTGATCCTGCCTGCTTGACTGATTTTTCAGACCCACCTTTGAAAGCCTCTGCAAGAATGATCAGATGAAGATGACCTAAACTATAGGTATAAACATTCTGGGACAAAATAATGAAATCAAACAGACTAGGACACAGTTTTACACTGGTGTTGCTCCCAAAGGTCAAATAGATTCTCACTGTTCCACCAAACCTCTGTGCAGACCTGAGCTAAGCAGGAGCCCTGGCACAAGAAAGATGCAGCTGACAAGCTTCATTATCTTCAGAAATGTAACAGATGTTTACCATTTCACTAGCATTTTAATGATAAAGGCAACTTACCATGTCAAACACAGATTGTTTTAAACTACTTGTAATATTTAGCATAAATATAACTGATCTTCCTTGTAAATTCATTTGCTCATTTCAGCTTAGTAATTTTTAAACAGTATTTTACCTTTGTAACTTCAATTTTACTCCCACAGCATGGGAGCTGGAGATACAAGCAGATGACAAACTTTGCCAAAAGGCACTGGTCCCTTTTTACCGTTATCTAAGAAGAGGAAAACAGGTTTCATCTGAGCAGATGATCCAAAATGTCTGATTTTATTAAGTTCTTCTTCACCCTAGACATATTTATCTGAAAAGAAGTCCCTGTGTAACAGGCACTGTTTCTCTTTAGCCACATACATATGGTTTCATGCACACTGCAATGCAGTGGAAAACTGATGCTTTTGCAAAATTTATGAGAGGTCGTTGTCTTTACCCAAATGTGACCTGTCTCTAACAAAAAAGGTATGTAATGAATAGATTAAGCAGTGAAAGTGATATTTTGGGGAAGCAATTAGGAAGTCTTGTATCGGTCACTCTCGTAGTGAGACGAGTCCCAAGAGCCATACAAAATGTGGAAGTGAGAAGTTTCTACCAACAATCCCCCACAACAACTTTACAGTTTCATAGAAAAACTGCAGAAGCCAAGACTGGCATGATCACAGTTTTGGCAGAGGCAATCAGAGTTAACTTTGGCCGTGGTTAACAGTCAATGTTCATCTTTTTCAAGTAAGAGCAGTGTCAAGTTCAGTCAAATCTAAGCACACGATTTCTCTTTTTGTACCTCCTGAAAACTATTTGTGAAAGTATTTCTTCAGTGATTTTCTCTGTAAGTGCTTTTCTTTATCACTGGCAGACACAAAAAAAAGGTGTAAAATCTGCACGTTAATTTTAGGTTGGGTCAATATCAGACCATTACAAGAAATAAAACAAAACAAAACTATTTTATCATAAAAATTACTTATCTAAAACATATTTTGTGAACAATTTCAGCATACTTAAGTAAATTATTTTGCAGACTTGAAAGCATGCTCTTCTGAAGTCTTCATTAAAGGCAACTACAGAGAAAGCTAAAGCCATACTCAAGTTTCTCCTCTTTTTCCATTACCTAAAGACATTACTACAGTGTTCTAATCCTCTGTTCCAAGGAGAAGCCCAAATCCAGAACATGAGCACTGAAGTGCTATCAGGACTGAATAAAAGTACCCAGCTGACAAATTTCTGTGAACTGGACAATCAACATCCATCTCAGCTTGCACATGGTTGCCCCTGACCTGTGGACAGTGTCTGGGAATACTCCAAAGGAACATTGTCTTTGTTATTCACACCCACCACTACTTACGTGCATCACCCTGAGAGTTTTCAGTTTATGGACAGGCTGTGCTGGCTTTTTCATCCCTGAATTGTCTGACCATCTTAAGCTATGAGGAAACTTTATTTTCTACACCAAGATTGAGTAGCCTCATCTAGCCAGTGAACAGGAGCAATATAACTGATGGGGTGAGTCAGTTCTGGGCTTTCTCTTCCTTTGGGTTGGACTAGATGATCTCCAGAGGTCACTTACAACCCTAACCATTCTGTGATTTGGTGCAGCATTTTTTTAAACACTTGACCCAACAGTTTCCATTCAAGGGTGGATGACAAGTTTTCCCTTTTGATCCGTGCCATGATGGCTGAATTAACTACAGACTGCAACCACCCTATGCACAGCTAGCCTGCCTTTAGACCTCACACCGTCATCTCCATTTACAGTGTTTTCCTTCAGAGCACCAGAAGACAGAAGCCAAGGCAGAAAATATTTGAAATGGCTCCCTGGATCGATTCTGAGATAATTCTGCATGTGTTCCTCTATGCGCTTTTTCTGGGACCCCATGGTTTCAGAACAATTCCTTAATTTGTCAGTGAAAGCTTTAAACATTGTCAGAAATATTTACTTCAGCATGTGGCTCAAAAAGCAGTTTTATAAACAGATTAGAGCCAGAGGTAGTACCCAGGCTTTCATATTGAATAAAAAATCTCTTCAGCTCTACTGCCTATGCCTTGCAAAAAACTAAAAAAAAATCATCCAAAACCAAAAATCCCACCACAATCTAAAAAACCCCAACTTGCACAAGGCTTTCTTACACTGGCTTATTTGCAGCTTTATGGGAAGACTGGCACAGTGAAATGACGTTTATAAAAAACTCCACCTAACTACAGAAATGCACACCATTAAAAAATTGCTTTCTTCCCTTATATCTGATGGCCCTATTGCATCATGCCTTGGATCTATATGCTTTTGCTACAATTTTTTTTTTCCCCATAAATGACAGGTAAAAATCAATCACTTGCAACACTTGCAAGTCACTACGTTTTGTAGTTCAGGTATTTATATGACATTAGCCCCTGAAATCCTTCCAAATACTTGATATAAATATTAGTCTATTTCCTTCTCAGTATGATCAGTTTACAGGATTCAGAAATTTTATAATTTTGTTTGTTTAGTTACAGCTGTAAATGAGTATTAGAGAATGTAATGTGTTTTTGTTTATTGCTAAGATAAACTGCTAAAACCAAGTTAAGTGCAAGTAAAATAATTCTGAGTTTCTGAACAGCAGGTGTTGATATCAAAATGCATAAGGAAAAAGCTATTTTGGAAGTATTCCATTAATAACACTCATGGAGGTGAACCTTAAGACATTCTCCCCTCATAAACAAAAAGCAATGTGAATAAATACAGCATTTTAGTAGATTTTTTTCAGGATTCACTCAGCAGAATAAACATTCATTCCTTATAATATGGTATGATGATAAATTAGACTTATGATACCCGTAGGGATTGCAGTCTGTTAAAAGTAAAGTAGTCAAGGAGAGATAAGACCATTACTTCAACAGATTTTCCCAAACGGCAAATTAACACAATCCTAAGAGATAACTCACTATCCAGGCAACTTATTTTTAAAAATAGCTTGAAGCAGAAACCCAGCATATATGAGACATGGTACAGCCCCCAGCTGACAATAGGAAAAAATGTTAAGAACTTCTCTGCCCACAGGGCACCCTACAAATTAACTCACTAATGAATGAGGATGCAGTTCCTTTGGGAGCTGATGTGATTACCATCAACTCATACACATCTTTTAAAACCTGGAGAGTGCACTGAATTCAGACGTCTTAAACATTATTCAGATATCAACATAGCAGTCCTATCTCCCATTGACTTATTAATAGATTTAAAATCACAAACCATACATTAACATCCAAGTTTGGCAAATAAAAATGGGTAAACCCTCAAAAGTTGTGTTTTATTTTTCAGAAGCCACAAGGAGAGGTGGCAAGAACTGGTGTGGACATTATGGCTACTCAACAGCACTAAGGAAGAACCACTCCATAAAACACAAGACAAGCAATAAGAAAGCATTGGTCCAGGTCTAGCCTTCCATAGCAACATATGGATACAAAACAAAATGCCAAGTATTTTGCACTCCATTCTGAGTTTACTTTTTCAGTAGATGCTTCAGCAAACCCACAGGCATTTGATGCAAATTCACTGCGACATAAAAATTACCTATACACTGTACAGTTTAAGCTCTTTGTGCTCAAGAATGATTGATCTAAGAAACACGTCAGATTATAAAAATAATTCTCTCCCTACAAATGAAAACACAATTTCCAGTATGCTTGAGCATGATGTTAGTATTTCCATTATTATCCATCTAGAAAAAAATGTTCTATGAAGGTGTGCTAACAGAATTCCTTATTCTCCTTTTGTACAAAATCAAATACCATGAAATGAGGTGTTCCTGCATTTCAAATACGTGTAGAATTCCACCAACTAGGTCAATACCAAAAATAAATAGAAATCTGCTTCTGCTGAAATGAATAGAAGTTTTGGCATATGATCAATCCAAAAAGTCAACCAACACTTAACTAACATTCATAATTATATATAGTTCATTTACAACCAGAAAAGAAGTACAGCTATGTATTGCATCCATTTCACATAAGAATTCTAAAAATAAAAAAATAAACCTACTGGCACTTACAAGTAAGCAAATCTTAATTAGATCAGACCCTTTCTCATTGAAGTATTAGGGGCTGACTTGGAATTACTTTAAATTCCATGAATTGTTAATATTCCTCTGCCTATTTGTTTTCCGTCTTCAGTGCCTGATGACTGAAAGACATTAATTTCAAGAAATAAAAATTTAGTCAATAGATCATAAATATTATGCATATACTTTATGTGAAGACTATCATGGAAAAGCTGATATTGAAAACCTCTATTAGAACAGTATTAATATTCAAAAGAACTGTGTCAATATTTATTTCCTTAATCTCTACGTTTAGTACATCAAAATCATGGAAAACAAATAATTATATTTACCTAGTGCAGGAAGGGGACAGAAGAGGCATAAAAATAGGAAACTGGAATTTCAGTATTTTAGAGACAAGTACATCAAAACATGAACCAAGAAGTTGTACTGCAAGTCTAATAGTTTGCAATAACAACAGGAATCCCTGTAGGGTTTTGTACAGAAGATACCAGAACTGACAGAGTGGGAAGAGAAGTCCAGTAATTAGAAGTGGAACGGATTATCCTGCATTTTCCTTAAATAACTGTGTTACAATTGCCTGATAACATTTGGAAAAGCCCTGTCCCTCCATGCATTTGCAGAACCTGTGACTCACGATCCTGTCCCCTTCCTCCTTCAGCTGCCACTCTCATGTTCCTGTGGCTGCGAAGGCACCTGAACCATGTACGCCTCCTATTTCACAGCAATTGTGTGACACTGTCCCACTGCATTTTTTGAAGTATTTATATTCCCAAGTCAAGCTAAAGTACTACACTAGTATCAAAGCCTGTTTGTCAGCACTGGCTCCTTTTCAAGCCTAAGCAATTGCATAAATTATAGAACAACCCTCACTATATTTAGAAGAAATGTGCTGGCTGAAGTACAACTGTAATTTATCATTATCTATAGGTAGTATGGAAATATTTCTCACTGGTTTCTCAAAAGAACTAATTCTCTAGACTTCTAAAGCAAGCGAGACAATTTGTTTGACTGAAAAGCAGGCTGGCACATTATAGCTTAACACCACCGAGCTCGGTAACCTGGATTTTTATTCTAACCAAACAGTGACAACTATTAATAAATGCAATGCTCCTGCCTGCATTAAAGCCAGTTGGAACTTTGCAGTCTATCCTAGTCTCTTTTCCTCCAAATCTCCTGGCTTGCTCAAGCCTCTCCCACAGCCTGAGTGAGCAGTTCTGCCTCCTCCTCTGTTCTTATCTGCTTCCAGGAAATGCTCCTTTGGAGTTGTTTTTGCTTTGAAGTTTCCCAAGTATGACAGAAAAACCAGCTGTGTATTTTTCAGCTCCCTATTCTCTTGCCATCTGGACTAATGGAGATCTTTTCAAAATCCTTAGGATCCTTTTTCTTGATATGCTCAAACCAGGAACCCCTTGTCTTTTCCACTCTCCCAAAACCAAGGCAGAGTGAGAGAGGGTATTTGTTCACTTTTCTGCTGTCACCCTTAACTAAAACCAGTCTTGTTCAGAGCATGGTGCAACTTCCAGGTCAGTCCCCATTTTTTCCCTCACCACATATTCTTAGGTGCTGTGCATCAAGCCTGCGAGTGTTCCAAGAAGAAGCACAAACTCTCCTCTCCATTCAGCATTCTGATTAAACACAATGTTTTATTACAAACTGAAGCTTCCCTTCTAAGAAACAGGAACAAAAAAACCCCAATTTACATTACCTTAAAAGTTTGATAATTTTGGGGATGTGACTTGATTGCAGTTAACTTTTTAGAGAGTCTGTTATCACTTCATTTCTCACATAATGTGGTGTTTCTCAAAATCCAACCCTTATCCTGAATTCTGTCACCACATCATTGAGCTAACCACCACTAATCCTCAGTGAGCCTCAACACAGACGTCCTTTCATGAGGTACTGAGTTCCTGTCCACTAAAACCAAACAAGTCTAACAACAGGAATGCTGCTGGGTGACCATTTTGTTATTAGTCAGTCAAAACCATTATGCCTGAATTTTACATTTAGGGGGTTTATGTCTGCAGTTGGCTTCTTGCTCCTTATTCCATTTCAACAGTCCATTTCAACACACCTGCTCAGCAGTGCTGTGCACAAAGATAATAGGGGTCTAGACCCATATGCATCCCCACGGATGTGTCTGTTCACTTAACCACATTACACAATTTCCAAGTCTCTTAAAAGCCATCATAGCTCAGAGAATTTCATGCCTCATTTTCTTCTTCTACATATCACACAATCACCTCTAGAAAATACAGTTACCTAAGTTGCTTCTTGTTTTCTGTTCTTAAGTTCTTCTATTGGTACTGCTCCCTAAATATCCTTCAGATAAAAGATTGCAGCAACAGGTGATTTAGATGTTTGAAGTGGTCTATTGAAACTACCTGCAATGAAAATCAGGATCCCTACTGAACAAAATCTGGTTTTCCTTCTATCTAAAAGTTTCAATTTTTCAGAAATTTCAAAATAAGTTTGAACATCCAGTCCACCCTCTTTCTATCCAAAAGGTCACAATTTTAGTCACAATCTTCCCCTTAGTTGCTATCATTTCCATACTTAGGTACATGCTTTTAGAAGGACTACTATCTTTCTGTTTAGAAGTAATAAACAATGATACAGGGAAGAAAGGCAGATTTTAAAACCTTCATAACATTATCAAGGAAGCCTACTTTCCACACTGAATTTAAGTGCTCTACCATGGCACAGGGCAGGCAGCATACAAGCACCCATCCAAAAGAGGTCAAACATGTAAAGGCAGTAGGCAGGTCTATCACACATGCAGTTTAAGTTCAAGTGATATAATCCTTTTTCTAAGACTGGTGTACTGAAGAAATTCCTAGATGTCTTAGAAGCAGCTTAAAGAAAAAACAACTATTTAATAATTTCCTAGTTAATACTACGGAAGGGAAAATCTCCTTCTTCCCAAACTTCTCTAACTTCTTGGTGCTCTATTTGCTGCCCCTAACTAAGCAACAAGAACATCTTCATGGGATTTCCTGGAGGATTTCAGCTTTCTCCTAATCAAGATGGCATCCTGCATGTCCTTTTCAGAGCCCACGCTCATAAAAGCAAGGGAGAAGTCAAAGCTCTGTTTCTGGAGCTTTACATGTTCCCAGTGCACCCTGTGATACTGCACCTGGAAACACAAGAAGCACAGAGACCTCACCCTACTCAACAAAGCAGGAGCCTGACTCAGCCTTTCTCTCACCTAAAAATACAAATAAAGGTACCTTAACCTGGCTGTGAAAGAGCACAAGAGCTGCATTGCTGACCAAAGTTTTTTAGGTCATTTACAAATGGAAGACAGATACTACAAGTTCACCAGTGCCTTGCAATATTCAGAAGCTGCTGTGACCACATAACCATGAATCATTTTAGTAAAGCAAAAGCATAACAAAACAGAGATCATGTAGTTCCATAAAGGCTTCCCACCATTAATCAGTGCCATGATGCTTACCTTGGTCCCTAAGGTTACAATCCACCTCCTCTGCAGCATTTGACCATACATACAGCATAAGACTCAGAGATAAATAAGAATTTCATTTCAACATGGTGCTTTTGTGACGTTCGGTGCTATGAGACAGTGGGCAAGCAGCAAGCCTGAACAAATCCAGGCTGTTGTAATTCTGTGCTCAGCTTTAATTACCCTTGAGGAAAGTGTTTGCAACTTGACTCCAGAGGGAGGGCAGCCTACTATTGACATCAACAGATCAAATATAACTGGAAAGACTGATAAATTGTATTTTAGTGGCATTTTCCCTGCTATTATTCTTAGAATTAAACTTAGAGTGGTTACTAGCTAGCTGGCTGCCAGAGAGCTGCATTTTAAATAACTTCTGGGAAAAAAAAAGGGGGGGGAAAAAGAAAAAATAAATGGTGTCTGCTTGAATATTTTTAAAAGTTTGTAAAAGGGGCCCTTGGAGCACAGGGTTACAGATAGTGCAGCGTCATGATATTCAGAAGATCAAAATCCACAAATCCTGGCTCTCCTGAATTGAGGTGCATTGCTTCACTTTATTCTTGAAGTCAGGACTGATGAATAAGTAAGAACATAATTTATAGAACTATAATACATGCTACGTAATCTCTCTTATACAGGGAAGAATGAAGGCAACAGATTTCAAATTAACAAATCTGTTAGCACAGATCAGCACAGTCATGAACATTAATTAAACACTGGTATCTGACTATACACCTTACTCTGCTTCTGGGTGCCGCAGGGTACCAGACGTGCCAGGGCTGTACAGTCAAGATTTCTGATGCTGTTACATTTTCAAAGACTGCATGGCATGAACTTGGGCAACCCTACACTCGGTTACATTCAGAAAGAGAGACCAAAAAAAGAGCAATATGTAACAGACTGTTTCTGTTAAATTTAATTGTAACTGAACCAAAGAGGAAAGTTTGATAACAGAACATTAAAACTGGCTTTTAACAGGACTTCAGCTAGCATAAGCCTTTCAAATAAAGTCACCTCTAATTTCCCATCACTTGATTTTGATTTATTTCATAAAATAAACCTAATTAATCAAACACTATACTGAAAATAAAGAGAAATAAACAGAAAGTGAGAGTTGATGGGGAAAAAAAAAAAAGCATTTTTATGAAACGTGCCATGCAGCCTGCACCTACTGTCCATCTGTCTGTGATCAGACTGGGGGCAACCTCACCACCCCTCCCTTCCCAACACTCCCCTGGAGCCAGTGCAGGGGGTCAGACCAGTTGGAAACACATTGACAAAAGTCAACAAAAGAGAAATTTGCTTTTAACCAGACTAGTGAGCTAGCTGGCTGAGCTGAACTCTTTGTTGTGAAATGGACAGTACTGAGATAGAGGAGGCTGAAAAGAAAAATTTTGTGAGCTCTGATGTTTCTCATTCAGACTCACCCGAACCGCCCCCCATCTTTCTTGCAGTGTAGCAGACAAATTTCATGCCTGCCACACTATGTTTCAGGTTGTATCTCTCAGGATGGTATCAGTCTTAGTTGATAACCTAGCAGTGTTAACTGGCATTGAGCTTGTGATACACAGCAACTCTTTCCTGCATTCACAGAGTAGCGATTCCTGCTTATGTGCTGTGTCAGTTATTACTCAGTTCCTGTTTTCCTTCATATATTTTGTCATAATTAATTTGTCCCTTTCTTCAAAGGGAAGATAATCTATTAGTTATCAAACTTGGTTTGTTCTTTCTTCTCTTTTAAAAATATTGTGACCCCCATCGGCTCTCTTCTACTGCTCTGGGACTTCATCTTCTCTTCACAAGTGGCAACAGCCCTGATATTTTCATTTGTGTAAGTATCCTTGTATCACATTTGTCAGAACCAGCTTTTTGAAGATTTCAGTTCATTGAGAGACAATAAACTGTTCTTACAGGTTTTTGTTACTTATATTGATAACTGTCAGGTTAACACAATTGATCTTTCTAACAAAAGATAAAGAAAAAATGGCACCATGCAACCCAAACTTCTTGGCTTTCTCTGACAATCAAAGAATAACAATCCACCTTTTTCTTTGGTATTCTGTAAGTATTGTAAGTGCACTTACAGTAAGTTTTCTTCAAGTGTGATGCTTATTTCAACCTCATTTCTTTTCTAAGTTTGTCCTATACATTACTCTTTCTTCATCAACCTTAGTAATTTAGACTACTTTTCATTTCCTACCTATAGTTCTCTTGTACTTGACTCCATAAAGCTCTTGTAGTTTAGTCAAATTATCCTTGCCAAACTTCCTGTCTTTCCTCTGCCATTGGAGAGTTTACATTTGTGCCCTGAATAGGGTCTCTTTAAAGGAATTTCCAAACCCTTACAGTACACTTGATAAAAGAAATATCCTGATACGTGTATCTTGAATAAAAATATCCAGTCAATCCTCTCTTCAAAATTACTTTCACTACTGCTCACTTGGTGTATTACATTGTTTCTATTGATAAGCAGACATAGTAGCATTTTGCTGTATAACTTAAAAATCAGGTGAGATGACTGTTGTGTTATTATTTCCACAAAGAAAGAACGCTCTTTCACTTCTAGTAAATGTTGGGCTAGGTATAGATTATAGTTTGATAAATCAATCCATCAGGCAGCAGTGCAGACTTAAAGTCAGACTTAGGCAAAAACTACAAAAATAAAAGTATCTGGACATTCTGTCTGAAAAGCTTTTTTTAAAGATTACCTTGGTCATGCAGTGAGAAATATGGAAAAGCATACAAATAGTGAAAATGTTTTATGTTTTTCCCAAGAACACTTGAGTTGCAAGAGCAAGGGATTGATTGACCTGCCAGAGTAGCAATTAAGGTGAAGGAAGAAAAAGCCCAGTTCTCTCTTCTGCATAAAACCATCATCATGCATGAAGCCTATTAACCTGGCCACAGCATGAGGGACAATGCTCAAAGTATCAGTGTGTCCCTTAGATCAAGCAAGGACTTATCAGTCCCTGTCTGATAATGCTTATTGTGTTGAGCAGCAGGTACCTTTTAACTTGAAAAGGATTTACGAATTGAAAAGAGACTGAGGCAAAGCAATGTAAGAAGCAAGCTCTGGGAAGTTCAGAAAATACAAAAAGTTAAATATGGACCCCCTAGAGTACAATACATGATAGAAACAGACGTAAGAGGAGGGACAGGGTATTTGAAAGACTTCTGAAGTAAAGAATTCTGAAAGGTTTGGAGAATACAGAGAGCTGGAATAAAAGGATATAACTGAGAAAAACAGGTCTGAACATCAGTGAAAGCTTCTTGACAGCAAGATTAATCTGAGTGATATTTAATGTTCATGGTGGCAGCCCTTCTGAGTTGAACCAGACTGTGGAAATTATCTCCCAGGAGAATCTGGGAATCTCAACCACACATGCATTTGTATCCAGACCAAATAAAACGGTGTTATATGTACAAGAGAAGCAATTCCACATTGACAAGAAGAGCATTAGATGACCAGCAATGGGTACTATGATTGCAGTTGTGAAAGACAAATTGCAATAAGGTATTTACAGCCAGTGTCAGGCTTTCTTTCATGTAGTACAAACATGACCTTGCTTCATTTCAAGAAGGCTATGTCTTTCATAAATAGTTTTATCACAAGTTTTGGTCAAGATCAATAAAACAAAATTTAACAGAAGCAAACAAAAGCACAAACATATACTACAAGCTAACATCAATGATGTCCCCAGTGTGGTGCATTTTACTGTGTCTCTTCTACAGCACAAAAGTGTGTCCTTCCTGCACAAACCAGGCTGTCAAAGTCTCAACATCATAACGTGAAAATAAATATCTCTATATTTCTTTGTATAGAGAACTAAAAATCTGTAGCTTAAAAAGAAACAAGAGCACTTATTTCTGTTTGAAATTTGCATTTTAATTTTTCCTATGGTCCTTGCTTTTTTTTTTTTTTTTGCATTTGAAATGCAAATGCATTTGAACACTAACAGAATCACTCTGATAGGAATTATGAACTTATTAATGCAGAAAAGTAAAGCAAAAAAACTTTTCTTCTATCAAATCTGGTCGTTGACAATTGAACATTTTAGTAGTTCTCAATGCAGTACCAGCTGCAAATTCTGGGAAATGAAGATTGCTAAGATTCCCTCTCTGCAAATGGAATTTTCCACTTTTTCTAAATACTATTTTTGTCAAGGCAACTTGTACAGAGTTGTGCTACCATTGCACATGAAATGGAAACTTCCATAGCTGTAATGAAACTGGGAACTTTTGTTCATGGATACCTTTATTTTCATATTAAGGACAAATGTGTCATAGTCAACAGCAGGGCTACTTATCTTTGCAGTAAACAAAAGTTTTATAATTTTATTCCTAAATATAAGTTGCACCTGATTTTAAATATTAATTTTACATAATGCATTTCCAGCAAGGTCATGATAAAACACCCTGAGCACAGCTGCTAGTTGCCACATCCCTTACACCTACCATAACAACTTGCTTGCATGCAAAGCACTGTGAGCTGAATCAGCGAAAAGCAGAGACAACTTTCATTTAGGGACATTAGGACCTGTGGAAGTTGCAACAAAGCAAGATATCAAATAATTTATACTTCCTTTTGCTAGTGATGGCAACTTTCAACCATTATCACTAGGTACATCCAAGCATTTTGATTAAAAGCTGATCACTGAATCATGGAAATCAATCAAGAAGCTTCTGACAAAACTCAATTGGCAGAAGGAAGTTTACAGAATGGAGAAAAAGGGACAAGCCACTTAGGAAGAATATAAAAATGTTAGACTACGCAGGGATGTGGTGAGGAAGGCTAAGATCCACCTGGAATTAAATCTGGCAAGGGATGTCAGAGACAACAAGAAGGACTTCTTCAAGTACATCAGTAGAAAAAGGAAGGTTAGGGAAAATGTAAGCCCATTGCTCGATTATGTGGGTGCCCTAGTGATGGAAGATACAGAGAAGGCAGAGTCACTGAATGCCTTTTTTGCTTCTGTCTTTACTGCTAAGGTTGGCCCTCAGGAATCCCAGACCCTGGAAGTAAGAGTGGAAGCTCAGAGAAAGGAAGATTTTCCCTTAGTTGAGGAGAGTCAAGTAAGAGATCATTTAGGCAAACTGGACACCCATAAATACAAAAAGGGTGATTCAGGAAACTATAGGCCAGTCAGCCTCACCTCCATCCCTGGGAAGGTGATGAAACTATTCATTCTGAATGCCATCTCCAAGCATGTGGAGAAGAGGACAGTTACCAGGAGTCAACATGGATTCACCAAGTGGAAATCATGCTTGACCAACCTGATAGCCTTCTATGACTGTACGACTAGCTGAGTAGATGAGGGAAGAGCAGTAGATGTTGTCTACCTTGACTTCAGCAAGGCTTTTGACACTGTCTCCCATAATATCCTTATTAGGCAAGCTCAAGAAGCGTGGGTTAGATGAATGGACAGTGACATGGATTGACAACTGGCTGGATGGCAGAGTTCAGAGGGTTGTGTTCAGCAGTGCAGAGTCTGTTTGGAGGCCTGTAGCTAGTGCTGTTCCCCAGGGGTCAGTACTAGGTCCAGTCTTGTTCAACCTGTTCATCAATGACCTGGATGAAGAGACTGAAACTCAGCAAGTTTGCTGATGATACAAAACTGGGAGAAGTGGCTGCTACACCAGAAGGCTGTGCTGTTGTACAGTGAGACCAGGACAGGCTAGAGAGTTGGGTGGAGGAGAATCTAATGAAGTTCAACAAAGGCAAGTGTAGCGTCCTACACCTAGAAAGGAATAACCTCAGGCACCAGTACAGCTTGGGAGCTGACCTGCTGGAAACAGTTGTGCAGAGAAGGACCTGGGAGTCCTGGTGGACAACAGGTTGACCATGAGTCAGCAACGTGGCCCCGTGGCCAAGAAGGCCAGTGGTATCCTGGGGTGCTTTAGGAAGAGTGTGGCCAGCAGGTCGTGGGAGGTTATGCTCCCTGTCTACTCTGTCCTAAGCCACATCTGGAGTCTGTGTCCAGTTCTGGGCTCCCCAGTTCAAGAATTACAAGGAATTACTGGACCGAGTCTATCAGAGAGCTGCAAAGATGATTAGGGGTCTGGAGCATCTTTCTTACAAGGAAAGGCTGAGAAAGCTGGGTATATTCAGCCTGGAGAAGAGAAGACTGACAGGGGACCTTACTTATCCTTATAAATATCTTATGGGCAGGTGGCAAGAGGATGGGGCCAGACTCTTTGCAGTGGTGCCCAGTGATAGGATGAGGGTCAACAGGCACAGACTGAAGCACAGGAGGTTCCATCGGAATATGAGGAGCAACTTCTTTACTTCGAGGGTGACAGAGTGCTGGAACAGGCTGCCCAGAGAGGTTATGGAGTCTCCTCTGGAGACATCCAAACCTGCCTGGATGCATCCCCCTGCAATCTGCGATAGGTGAACCTGCTTTAGCAGGTGGGTTGAACTAGATGATCTCCAGAGGTGCCTTCCAGCCCCAACCATTCTGTGATTCTATAAAAGTAAGGCTAGATAATATCAAGTCAAAGAGATGGCTGCTACTGGCTCCATGGAATTCTGTGCATTTTCTGCACACATGTGTAGATTAAAAATAAAAAAATATCAGATATTTGAAACAGATCTTAGTGAATTGCAAAGACATATTCACTATAAACTACAAAAATCCCTGACAGATCTCACATTTGAATAAATGGTCTGCAAGTTTACGTGACAGTCACAGAGTAAATAGCAAATAATGATACGTGTCAAGATCTTGCTCATAGCCTGGAACTTTAATTATTTGAGAAAAAATTTAGAGGAAAATAATTAGATAGATTATAGTTGTTAATGATGCAAAATAATTGCTGGAGTTACAAAAACTGCTTAGGCACTTCCAAGTTCATCCTGCAACAGCAACAAGATGTTGAGAGATCTGTTCTGTCTAATACCAGTGAGAACAATGTAGGCTAATGGTCCATCTTTCCCTGAATGTCTGGAATTCTACTGCTGAAAGTTTTGCTTGCACTTGAAGAGTTAGTTACAAAGGGATAAATACATATTTGGCTTGCAAAAAAAAAAAGTAATTTGCAATAAATTACAGCAACTTTCCGTTTTCAGTCATCTACCCATCCAGTCTTAGATCTTTGTAAGTATCTTAGATCTAAATAAATAACTGGATGCTAGGATCTCCAGGAACAGGAGATACTAACAGCCTTGAAAATCTTGGTTTATGAGCATTGCACTCCCCAAAAAAAGAAGCAGGAAACATTTTTCCCTCTATGAGGCAAAGAAACAGTTGGATGTATTTCATAGTGCAAAGAGGCTAAAATATGTGAATAAAACAAATTAAAGAAAATATACTAATGTTGTCTTCATTTAGGAGGGATAAAAACAAGTGTAACTTGAGTCATGAGTAACCAAGGACGACATGAGTATTTGTCCAGTTCTCTGAAGTCTAAAACAAACATCAGATGGTTTCTTGTGCTGTTGTCACTGAATGAAGCTATTCTGTTTGTCTGCATTAAAAGAGGGTTTGTGTGATGCTGTCAAGGCAGACTCTGAATAAGAGCTGATTGCGATCTCTATCCTCCATCTTCCTTAAAGATAAAAAAAGCCTTCTTTAATAACAGACAGTTCAAACAATCAGGAACCCTGGGTTCAAGAAATGAGGTGACACCTTTACAAAATACAGAGCACTAGAGTGGTACACTAACTGGAGAAATTAGTGCTCAAATTCAGCTAATTTAAGACTTCAAGAGGTGTCTTGGTACATGCTGCATTGACAGCATACATATATACTAAGTGGCAGAATTCCCGCAGTACCTCCACCATCAAGATTCCAAAGAGATTTGTCAAATATTGGACACAAATTACTTAACATAGTTTTATTTTCAGTAACTCATCTGTCATTACTTTCGTTTTAGAATATATTTCCTAATTTACTATGTCTCAACTACCTAAAAAATACTTTAATTCCTATTCTCCCAGCTTTAATATCAAGCGTGGGTTTGGGGGGTTTTGTTTTGTTTTCATTTTTGATTTGTTCTCCTCTCACAGCTGGTTTCCAGCACTAGTCTCTGCAGTGTTCAGTTTGATTTTCTCAAGGCTTTTTCCTCATGAACAATTTTCAGTTTCACATGTCAGCAAAAAATTCAAGCCCCTGGCACCAAGGGGTTATGATCAAAAACTGGTGATAATTCCTTCCAAATCCCTTGTATTTTATTTATTTGTAAGAAAAGCACTGCCTTTTATTTTTTAATATGCTTCCTTTTCCAGATCAACAGTGAAGCTAGATGAGGACTTAAACCTTTAACTTTTATCCCCTTTGGGAACTGACTCCACTTTTCTCAAGTGGGGTTTGCTCTTTGTTCCATCAACAGAGAAGAAAGCTTGAGCTCCTCTCTCAAGGTGTCATATATTGCATATACAAGGAGCTCTTTACTTTTCATGCAACTCATTCCATTAGAGAAGGTAAACTACAGCTTCCTATTGAATTTTAAAACAGTACCTCATATATAATTTATAAAAACTGCCAATTGCATCAATCTTACTTTATTCTGGTATATTTTCTGCTTTAAAATGTCATGTGCAATATTTTAGCCATAGATGCAATATCTATTACTGGCTGTAAGTGACCCTGCACTGGCATCCATTTTGTTGCTATCAACAATCACTTGAGCATTACAGATTTTTTGGCTGACAACATCACCTACTGCTTTGTTGTTACGCTTAAAGTTGCCATGGAGACAAAAGAACAGCTGAATAGCAATTTTAATGCTTGAGAAATGCTTATTCTTTAGTAATAGGATGCTACTTGCCAGTATGGAGTCTCAGAGTTTAATGGAAGTTATTATAAATAGTAATTTTTGAATCAAAGCCTCTCTCAAAAAAATGACAAAAGGCAAATAAGAGACTTATGTTTCTTCTTGGCCACCCTAGTTCTACTGGTAATGAACAGAGGCAGAGAAGACTATCTCCCTGCTGTGGAATAAGAGATCAGCACGGAAGATGTTGCTTCCAGCCCCACATCCTGAAGGATATAACAGTCACTGCACAAAGATGCTTACCTTATTTTCTCTCCAAGTGCCTCTAGGCTGCAAATAACCTCAAAATGGGAAGAAATAAGGTTGTTCCATGCTTCATCTTCCTCACCAATTCAGGTAAAGTCTGCTCCATCCACAGAAACACAACACAAACTAAGAAAAAAAAAAATCAAGGATCCTCTCCTTGAATTTCCTCCTCTAGCCGTACAGATCTCCTTTTTCTCAAGCACAACCCTTCCTACACAAAGTATGTGTAGAAGTTCCGACTAACAGCTGAATCCCACCACTCTCTGCTCATAATCCATTAACTCACATTACTGTACAACTTGCAACTGCTGGGAATCGAGGGCGCTTATTCCCAGGATACTTGACACCTTTCAGATTCCAGTCCTGCATGTTTAATTCCTTACATCTCGCCACAGCTCCTGCTTCCAAGCGGACAGAATGCATGGGATCAAAATGAGTATCACCTAAACACTCCTCTACCTTAAATCCTGCTGTTGTTGAGTCACAGAATTTCTAAAGATCATTATAAACAGCAGATTATCCCTGGTTTGGTACAGTGGATCAGAGACAAAATGTAATAAAGCAGACCCTTGTCCCACAAAGCGAACCAGCAGGCAAAGCAAGCAGCTGTCAGGGACAGCTGAAGGATTATTTTCCTATATAAGAGCCTTCCCCTCACCCTCCACTTGACACTGCTGCTCCTTCTCCCAACACCGCAGTGGCAGCAAGAACACAGAACCTATTCCTGGAGTTGCTACCTGATCCTTCACTAGCAGTAGGAGCAGCTTTAGCCCCTTAGTTTCCTGCCCCACCAGTAGACCCTGACTTGCCTGTTCCCATCATGTACAATGCAATACTTGGAAAGGAATACAAGGAAATATTCTATAGCAAGACAGCAAGTGGTAGGGGAATAATGTATAAGAGGAGGAGGAAGACTGGGATAAAGATGAGTCCTCCTCCTCCTCACCAGACCTTCCTGCTGAAAGACTCCTGCATGACACTTCTCAGTCCCTGAATTGTCTCTGGCCTCTCTGCCTTTGCTCCCCACAGTCCTACTATTCCACGTGCAGCTTCTTTAAACTCTGCAGAAACCTCTTGCGAACACACAGCTTTCAACAACCCAGCCTCTGTGCCAAAATACATTTTGTTGACACTTCAGAAATAACACTTCACACAGAGGATTATGATCTTTTACTTGCGTTGGACAAAATCTGTTTTTGCTAAGAAGCCTTGAATTGACTTTGGAGCTCACAGAAGCAAAAATATTAAATGTTAATACAGGAAAGAACAGGCAGGCTGTAACAGCAGAGGTCTGTTCCTTTAGCTTGGAAGTTTCTAGCTGAGTGAGAGCATTCTGTTGATAAGCTGAAATTAAACAGATTGATCCTCATTTTAGAAATTCTTTGATCTGTAGCAAAGGTGCTTAAAGTGGAAATAAATTTCCAGAAGAACACTGTTTTTTTTTGTTTTTTTTTAAGCAAATACTTTTCTATTACTTGAGAGAGGACAGACAGTGATTAAATAAGTTTTATTACAGTTATTTTATTTCAGCATCTCAGCACTCATGTGCAATCCTAAGGTCTAAGGGTCACGATGCAAATGATCACAACAACAAAGCGGACGAGTGAAAACGTAAGAGCAACTTCATCAAAAAGAGGGAAAGACAATATTTTAAATAAGCTCCTTGCCCATTCTCAAAAGTTTCATTATTCCAGCCTCAGTTTTGCCTCAGCAGGTCCTGCTCTAGACTTGTCCAACCACAGAGAGATGGTGTGGTTTAAGCAAGTCACCTGGGCAGATGCCCAGAAGACAGGAACTTGTTCCAAAACCAGCAAGTGCTCTCCTCTTGTGACATCTTACTCAGAGGCATTAAGAGCCCAGACAGGGCTGCACGACAACAGTGTGAAGCCACCCCTTTGGAAGACTGGCCAGCGGAGGGACAGGACTTGAGCAGCACCCCACCAACACTGAAGCAGCTGCTGGTTTCTGGCCAGTCTAAGCCAACACGCTGGTCTCTGGCTACGGACAGAAAAATGCAGTCTGGCACATCACTTCTGACACATTGCCAGGCCAAATTCTCCATCTCTCTAGAAGAAAGGGATGAATGGAAAAGATCACTCTGCCAACAAAATGCCGAAGTTCCAGACCATTGCACCCCCACAGTCAAGCCTGAATGGAAGGAAAAGAAGTCCACGCACCACGAAACTAGGTAAAACTCAAAGGGCAAAGGAAAAAGCTGAGTCGCAGCTTCCGATCAGTCCCACTGGCATTTCTATCAAATGTGTTTGGAATTGCTCCCACTTTTGAAAAGAAATTCTTCCCTGAAACGCAGTTTAAAGAAATGTGTGACAGGGAAGGAAATAAAAGGTTTCAATTTAAAAGGCTATATGTGAAGCTCATTTAGATAAAGGGAATATTTTTGGAAAAGATTGTTCAATGACAAAAAATTCCAGATGGAACTCAAAAAGAAATAAAGCAAGAAACCGAAAACTTCAAGGTCGAGTTGTATTTGAACATTAACTTATATTCAGAAATTATTAGGAATATGAAAGGATGTGCATATAAAACTTAATAGCTATTCACACATATTCCTTGTGAGAGACATTGTGTTAGCATCTCTGTGAAGCCTAGTTTAATTCATTTAAAGACACCTGAGAAAAACACAGATATGTAACTTCCCTGGGCAAAGTATAAGTCTGTCTTTCACATGACAAATACATTAAAAAAAAAAAAAAAAAAAAAAATTAATGCCCTGAGATGATCAACAATGGTTGACTTGGAGTGGTAGAGGTTTGCCTAGGATTTCAGCTCCTATACTTCTATTTTAAACATCTTAAATAAAGGAGGACAATATTTGTGGGGTGAAGAAGTATGGTACTCAGACTACCAAGTGCAAAGCAAGAAATGCATTTAAGATGAAGAGTAAACGCAAGTCAGACACACACATTTTTAGAAGTGACCCAATCGAACTTTGAAAATGAAGAATGATGCAGAAACAGGCCAATACACCCACAGATCATCTAGCAATTTCTAGGAATAAACACGAAAGGAACAGACCACTGTTTTCTCACTATATTGGCTTAGTACTTCCTTGCTGCACCTTAATCGGTGAGATAAGAGATTTCTTGGTGTGAAGGCACAGATGTGGGAAGCCTTTCCCTGGAGAAGATGGGCAGAGAAACCACGTTGCTGCTCAGAGCAAGGGGTTGTGGGCAGAGCATGACCAAGCAGTTACAGCCACCGTGCAACGTCTTTGCAACAGCTCGAATTAAGAAACCTTGCTGCCCTTCCAGTAACTCCATCTTTCATCTTTTGTTTCTTGTGGCATGAACAATCATTCCAGATGCAACTTAATAGGAGTTTGTGTATTTTCTCAGAGGTCCGTATCAGGTAGTTCATTATTTATGTTCATGTTTCCTCAGGGTATCCTTAGGGTATCAGAGTTTTGAAATTTTGATGAAAGGTCTTAAAATTCCCCCTGGATTTGTATTCATAATTGACAGCATTGTATAATTTTCAAGTACTGAATGACTCACAGGTGGATATAAAATAGTAACACCATAGAAACTTTCTTATGCTTTTTAATATTTCTTACACTTTCCTTGCTCTAAGGGTCTAGGATTTCAACCCCTGATGTTTGGATTTGCAAAAAGCAATTCCTCTCTTTCAAGTAGAAGTCTTTCCTTTGTTTAATTTTAAAAAGCAAAGACAGTGCTGATATCCTCATTTTTGTTGGACTTGCATTACTATGTCTCAAAGTATAATACTTCTCAAATGGCTGTAACAGAAGGATTTCCCAAATCTTACAATTGGTCCTCCAACTATAAGCAAAATAAATCCCTAGGTTTACAGACTCAGCATGTTAAATGTATTTGGATGAATCTTTCCTTTTAGACCAAGTATTAGAAAATTTTATTGTTCAGTGGTTAGTTTTTTCTGTAATTTGCTCACCCTCTCAGTCCACAAAAGCTGCTAATTTCTTTTAACTCAAAGAGTTACTCACAGTGTGATAATGTATCTTTGAAACATTAAGACTATTTCTAGCTTCTTAAGTATCACCGCAATATAGTAAGTCTTTACTTTTAATTGAATTGGATTCCTGAAGAGGAAGAAACAGGGCAATTAGCTGTTTCTGTTTGCTTGTTTGTTTTACTAGTAGTAAGCTGTAATAGGATCCCATGCCCTTCATTTTCTGATACAAATAGTAAAATGATACTGCTCTTAATGTCCCAAGAGCAGACAGCTAAAACAGTAAACTGACACCATTTACAGCTGCTAGAAGTAAGCATTTGGCTTGAAAGCCTTTCATGTAACCTAACAAATGTTTCAAAGCACCACATATGTGCAGAGTGTGCCTCTAGAAGTAACTCCAAGGTTACTGAACACAAAGGAGCAGAAAAAAACAGATGGCACAACACTGAATGTCACCTTTATGAACGCAGTGACCAGGACAGGCACCACAAAGTAACCTCACTGAAGGGAAAGTACTATTCAAAAGGTATCTGTGAGTTGACTAGACACAGACAATTTTGAAATAAATATTTTATTGAAGTTAAGGCCCTTAAATGCAACCATAGAAAGCCATTCCTACTGCTATTACTAGGGCCAAATTAAAAGGAAATTAGTATCTGTACCCCTCACAAACGTTTGAGGAATACATACTGTAAGCAAATAATGTGCCTTAGTTTGATATACTGGGACATAATTAGTAATGATGGTATGGAAGAAATTACTGGTCTGCTAAGGCTTACTACTGGGAAAACCAATATCCAAAACAACTTATCCACTAAAGTCAAAGGAGAAATTCCCACGGGAAAGGTAGGAAAACCAAATAGCCTAAGACTTCTAAAGAAAGATCAGAAAACAATTAAATTAGTTGGGGCAGCCTATTTTCATGAGTTTCAATATCAGTTTTGCTTGTGTTTCAATTGTATTTTTAATATTAAAACTTGTAAGTTGTATTTTAAATGTGACAATTATCATAATTTTAAAATTTAAAGAGCACAAAACCACAGAGTAATCATGTAGTCTCTAACACTGCTGATCTTAAAGTGTATCTTTACTATTGAGTATGCTCAGTGAAAAGCTGATTGATTTTGTTCTATAGCTGTAGTTCTACCACACATCACTCCCCATGGACCCCTTTGCAGTCCAGATGCAGAACCAAAGCAAAAATGCCCCATCTTCCAAGGTTTTACTTAACTTTCATTTGAACTGGACAAAGAACAGATTTTGTGGATTGCTGAGCCTTTTTCTATTCTTACATATGCTCTAGTCCCCTAGATTAATTCCACTAGCCTCAGAGGACTCACATAGGTCAAAAACAAAGACTGAGCAAGCCAGCCACAAGACACTTTGACCTGAAGCTTAAGCCCCATAACAGATTGACCTGCAGTACTTTAGGCAACTTATCAGTTGGCAGTGGAGATGTCGATAAGCCTTTTGTTTTAAAGCGTGTTCGAAATACAATATACTACTTCAGAGGCCAACTGCCCATTCCACTGCAGAGTGTCAAAACTTCAAACAAAACCAAAATTACATGCTATAATAACAATTTAAGGATAAAAAACAACATTCACAGGGAATCTTGTAAAACCTGGTCACCCAGCTTTATAATTCAGCACATATCGTAAGCTATAAGAACACTGTGAAAGAGAGACAGACACCCTACTCCTTTACCTCCAAGTATTCTCTATCTTTTACTAGCTGAATAGCTATCCTTTCAGTGCCATTGAAATCACCTAAGCACATAAATTACTTTTTGAATTAAACCACAGGATTGAATCTATCCTTATTCCTCAGTCTTTTCAAAAGTGTTAGATGTTTTGAATTACTCTTTTCCTGTCTATAGAGCCCTTAATTTCCAATAGTTCTAAGAAAGTCTGTAGTAAAGTCTGTCTTCCCACTATTAGTTATATCCGTACTCTGATCTTGACTATATCCTCTGTGTGGTGTTGTTTTTTCATTTTGTGTTTGGTTTTGTTTGTTTGTTTTTCAGAAACACTGCTGCTGCCATAATTCTCTATTCCAGTGCTTTCCCTACCTGTTCTGATGTCCCTCTTTCCCTTCAGTTTTAGACAGCACATTAAAAATAAAAAAAAAGTTGCAAATACCTCACTCATACAGTTTTCCTTCTCAGCCTCAGCCACTGACTCATACCCATGATCTGAAGTTTTAAAATGTACATCTCTGAAATGACCTCTTTTCCCAGGCACCCTAACAAATCCTCTGTTTACCAAGAAGCACTTTAGCAAGTTATCTGTAGTTCTGGATATTTGGGACTACCTGAGAGAAAATAGGCTTTTGGATTAAGCTAAATGCATATACAGTTGTAGAATGACAGGGGAACAGTTCAAAAAGAAATTTTCCTTCCTCCATTCTGAAAGCTCTTTCTTCAGCTTCCCCATAAAATCTAGAAAGAACAATCTGATTCTGTAGGCATCAACTTCAGTTTCATACAAAGCACAGCATCAACACGGACACACATTTTAGTTACTGTCTAAATACCTGCTAAGAAGAGAGGAAAAAATACTTCAGAATATAATTTAGCTACATATTGAAGTCTTCTTTTATTTTCGCACCACACAAGCACACCCATACAAATGGGATGCTAAATAAGAAATGAATACCGAATGGAACTCTGCATAGACATAAAGGTCTGAGTTGGCCATAGGGTGGGTTTTGAAAATAATGTATAAGTAGTATCTTGTAAATGGTGGTGAGATGCCTCATCACTTGTGCATAATTGCATTTATAACTGTTATATCAATCATAACCTCTTCAAAAAAAGGTTTATCCAGGAACACTGGACATTGGTTTGAATCTATGCCCAAAGGGTATGTAAAAGTTCTTTGGGGAAGCATTGACCTTGGAAATGTGCAAGTCTGAGACACATTTCCCTTTGGTAATAACTGTTAATGAAATTGACAAATAAAACAGATATTTCAATCATGAAGACTAGAAAATTAAATTTGGTTTCATAGTATAAGCTGAACTTTACTGTTTGGCTTGTATTACTACAATAGGTAACACATTTAGAATAACTAGGAGGTTTGCATGACACTTTTTATTGTAAGACCACGTTTTTCAGTAGCTTATAATATGTCAGTCTATTAGCTAAAGTTTTCCTTGTCTGGTTTAAGTTTTTATTATTGTTTCAAATTTCAAGTCATTTCTGAGAAAAGCTTTCACAAATGACTGGGGAGCATATATACTTGAACAAAGCAAAACTAGGAGACCTCACCCAGTTAGGATTACCTGATGCTATCCATTGTAGAAGGTTTCTTAAAATTTTTGTGGAACTTCTCATATTTCTGTGATCCCCCTAAGCCTGCCCACCTTATCTATGATTTATTGATGTACCTTCTGAAGCATTAAAAATCACCAGTTCTACCCTCACCTTTGCCCCAGAGAGGTTTCAACAACCCACCAAACACTCTCACCAATCTGAGAAAGGACCATACTAATCGTAAAGCTCATTCCATATCTGCAACATTCACACAGTTGGAACCCCACAAGCACTGGAGCAGTGAAAAAGACCACCAGGGTAAGAAAGCAAAATGTCCACTCTCAAAACTGAAATTTAGGACAGTGTCTCAATACTCCAGCTACCTTCTCTCTTTCCAACGGACAGGTCTTCTCCAAGGATATGAGAAAAGGCAAGTCTTTCAACTATTCTTTGCAGGTAGCACATGTGATTAGTGACCATTCCTACCCACAGAACTTGGGGAACAACAATATTTTCTCAGAGTCCCTGCAAGAAGAATGTTGGAAATGAGAGGAACCAAATCAGGTTTAGCTTCCTCTTACAAGTTCTTGGATTTAGCAACTTTTTGTTTGAATTGAGAATTGCCAACTTTAATTGTCAGATGATATTATTAGATCAGACAATAACAAGAAATAGTAAGTATACTGCCCCCTGTCCCTTCTTGTCTGTGTCTGGTTGCACTGAGGTCAGTTGTCGTCTTGCTTCTATTTGCCTATCTGCCCACAGTGAGGCAGAACTTCTCCCTGAAGGCACACAGGACAAGCAGAAACAAACATCACAGCAAAAATTTACAGGAAGATATAAGTAAATCATACATAAAGAAACTCTTTATCTATGCCAAAGCAAGCTGTATCAGGATCAGATTTTTTCTTGACTAATCTTCTTTAGAATTTCACAAAAATACTAATGAAAGACCTGATCAAAATCCCAGAAATTAAAGCAGGAGAAAACTGTTCCATAAATAACATATTTCTAAACAATCCCTTGTTTTAATTGCACAACTCCGAATCTTGGCCAACAAGGTCCTGCAGAATTCAAGCCAAACCTGTCCCCAAGTGTACACACATAACTAAAAAGAAAGTTTTTGTTCAGATAGATCCTACCTTCTTTCACCAGTTAAACCAAGTTTTGTAGGAGAGAGTACTGCTTGTCTCTGTGTCCATTACTCTATTGATTGTTGTGTAAATATTAGGCTTCCTGCTTGTGGAGAAACTACTGCAAAGTTTCTTTCAGGTCTGTTTGCACATTTCAAACTTGTGCGTGGTTTAGAACAAGAAAGTTTATGTAATGTTCCCGAGAAAGTGCAGTACATCATGGCTCATTTTAATTCAGGTATGAATACATGACACAGATGAATTCACAAAACACTCCTTTCATCTGAAATTTAAGTAGTAACCCTTCTTTCCCTGAAGGTTTAAGCAGCTTTAAGTGATGAAATGATTATATTTTCCTGTTTATTTCAAGCAATACTGGCTAGAAACATCTTAGGATGAATTTTTCTGGAATTTATTCAAATACAGATACACCATCAACTATAAGAATATTTGAATAAGTCATTCCAAAAGATCTCAGTGTTCTCTACAACTATATAATATGATGATTTTTAACTTTGCTCAAAGCATTTTAGTATTACAGCACATAAAAGCATCTTTTCCCCAAAGGCCATATTTTCAAGTACTGAACAAACCCAAATATCTGTTTGTAAAAATCAAGAAATCTGTACATGCATCTGGGGTATTCACCTAAACACAAACCTATGATGCAAATTTTATCCATGCACTGCCCATTACCAGTGCCAATCACTGAAATTCTTGCTTACGTGTAAAGTTGGTTTCATCTTTCCTACAGATAAAGCTTTTAAAACTACCATTAGGAAATATCATTGGGAAATTGACAATGAATGACTTCTGGATTACCCTTCTTTATCCAGACAACTTCCCTAAGTGCAGAGTCCTGTTCAAACACCTCCTTTCCAAAACCCTCTCTGACTGCCATTGCTGCCTCTTGCCCCTACAACTCAGTGCCCTGTGTCTGCTTCCCCACAAGTAGGGTCTGTGGTGGTTGCTGTCACCAGCAAGGGTCAGACATTCTTCCTCACCTGACAGCATCTGTATTGCCCAGCTCTAGTCAAAATTCGTATCATTGTTGGTGCATGAGCTTCCAACTTTGATTGGGTTTGCCCGCTTAACAGAATATCTCAGCTCAACAAAGTTGCATGTTCTGCATAAAGTAGTTTTGAGGAATTAAAACTGGGTTTTGTTGGTTGGTTGCATTTGCTTTGGGTGGTTTTTGTTGTTGGGGTTTTGTGTGTGTGTGTATGGCTTGTTTTGGTTGGTTGCTTCTTTGGCTTTGTTTCTTTGTTTCTGTATGTGTGGTGTTTTTTCTTTGGGGTTTGTTTGGTTCGGGTTTTTTTGTTTTGGTGGGTTTTTTTTTGGTTTTGTGTTTATTTTACACTTCCTGTATAGACAGAATTTTCTCTACAATTTTCATCACCTTGCAACTGTCCCCAGAGGATTGACACCAATTCTGGAACTCTCACTTCTTTCCCACAGCTTGCAAGCCATTTTGCCAGGACAGTGTCAGCTCGGGCTTGCTACCTGCTGGCCAAGAGCAGCAGACAGACGATGCCTGGCCAGCACAGACTGCCCATCACCTCTGCCTTGTCTACCAGGAGTCAGGAGCAGCCCAAGATTTTGGGGCTGTCTGCACTGCTCAGTAGCTCAGTGCGGACAATACATAGCAGCCTGGTCTGTTCTGTGGGCTGTCAGATGAGCCATACTGGAAAAATCAAAGACAAATGTGAATCTAGACATTTTATCACTACCATGATAATAATATCCCAGGGAAATGACGACTAGAGATGTTTAGTTAAACATGCTGAATGCAGCATGGAAGATGTGGACTGCTCCACATCTACATTTCTAGATAGAGAATGCTGAAATCACGTAAGTGAGTAACAGGAACAACCAAATCTCAGACTTCACTGTTATAAACTTCTACAACATTTGCAACACAGCAAATTATTATCATGACGGTCTCTGAATAAAAAATGACCCAGAGAAGCAAAGGTCTAGAAAAATCAGAGAGCATTTCCCCATCATGAAGAATTCAGCAACCAAGCTGTAAAACTATGATCATCAAACAAAATGTAGGCACAATGTTACAAACACATACATGGAGAGAAAGAGAACAAGGGATAAATGCTTATGAAATAGCTGTAATTGCAGACCTGAGGCACCTATAAACATGCAACCTAATTTGCTGAAATCCGAACAATTTAACCAGACTAAGCTAAACACTGCACCAATCCCAAATTCTGCCTAACAAAAACATCTCTCCAGAAAGAGAGAGAGAGAGATAAAAAGTAGTTTTAAAAGCAACAGCATCCCACAAAACTGAATTTACCACAGCCCAAGGATGATCATACTTACACAGAGCAGAAGGTGTTTTACAACATCCAATTCAACTCAATTCACATCAAATGAGCATTCTGTTAGTATTTATTTCCACATCTGAAAAAACTGTCAAGGACATTTCTCCAGACAAGGTTGCCTTGTATTAAAAAAAAAAAAAAGCAAGCTTTCTACAAGCTAATTGAGCTAATTGTCCAACTATAGACAGGATAGAAGGAGAGCATTTATGTTTTTGACCTAATAAGGCATCCTAAGAGGAACTTTCTCAATGCATCATGCATATTTTCAACACTGCAGCCAAGCATTACAGTGTAATCTGCAACATATTAACATGTCATAAGTTCAATAGTTTGAAGTTTTTCTTCAAAATACACATGAAGGCATTCCCTATTTCCAATGCTATTACTATTTATGATTACTATTACATAACATAATATCAGCCAACAGGATTTAGTGGCATAATTCTAGAAGGAAATTAAAGACATAAAATAATCAAGCATTAATTTTTTACAGTGAACCATTAGCATGCTCACAAAAAGAAACAAATTTATTTTAATATTTAAGAAATACATTGTAGCAATGGGTTTACTAACAAGAATTTTCATTTATAGCCTTCCTTCAGAAAATGTCACGATTACCATCTGAACATGGAAAAAAAAAGATAAAGTTCAAATGCTGATTTTGGCATTTTTATTTCTTTGACATAGTTTACCTAAAGATAAAAAGTAACTAAAAAAATAGATCACAGGCACCCACAGTGCTAATAGTTCCTAATTCAAAATGTGTACAGCTTTCACTAATGGATTGCTATTAAAATAAATCAGCAAAAACGTTGCATGTATTTCTCCTTCCCTACAGCCAGAGCAAGCATACAGCGCTCTATTATGCAGCTAACTGAAAGACAGATTTCAACCTCCACATGGGATTACTTACCCAGAAGCATGTTTCTCATCTACAGTTAGCTCAGCAGAATAGAAAGTTCTGCACAATAGATCAAGCAAAGGGAACGTTCTCACAAGCTCCTTTTGACTTGGTGCAAGCTCTGAGTAGGGTTTGAACTTGAGCTGCTGAGAAATATGCCTTGCCCTGTAAATCTGCTGGGACACTTCACTCTCATTGGTGAATGACACCTCTTCAGACTATGGAGAACTGGTGCAGAGACAAGCAGTAGCTGGAGTCACCTCGATTTGAGGTTATAAAACCATTAAAAAAAAAAGTTGTCACTTCGCTAAAGTATTCATTTTTCTTTTTTAACATATCTGTCCTGCAATTAGTTTTGATCTAGTTGCTTATCTTTGACCAAGGGAAAAACTCCCTACAGAACTACTGCATTAGAGTAATACAGTATATCAAGGAAAAGCTAAATGGTAGGATAAATTCAGGTTTTGCAAAGGCAAATCCCCTGTCTTTCCACAGTGCTTGATTACATCACAGCTGAATTTATCTCCCCCGATACAAAACACTTCCCTTAAAGAAATACCAGCAGGGACCTGGTTTGGGATTTTTAAAATCTGGAATTGCTTAGTTTAAAAGTCACCTACAAGACTAATCTGGACATGAAATAAAAACATTTAGAATGCTGCTGTTACCATGGCAAGTACTTACCGTCCACTAAAATCCACCACAGACTGCTTGTGCACACTTAAAATTAACCTCTGCTATGAAAAGAAAAAAACCAAACCATACCTATTCCTATTATAAAAGCAAAACGCACATCATCTGAAAGCTGGGAGTCAAATCATAACATTCTGATCGAAAGAAATGCCCATGCCCTGCATCCTCTCACAATTGGGGTCTGCACAGAATTTCTGACTTGGCAAAAGAATTTTTCTAAGAGCATCCCAGGATAACTGATAGAAAGTTTTACCTTAAAAAAAATAAATAAAATCCAGGGGCATTAGGGACAGATTTTCATCTGATGCAATTTGCAGTTGCAGTAATGTCATGGAGAAACTGAAGATTATGGAGGAAACCTTGTACACAGCCCTTCCACTTCAGGGCTTTGCCTTAAATATACAGAGTTAAAATTTACTTGTTTTATATAAAAAAAAAGTGATGGGAGGAGGGGTAAAGAGGACTTTGAAAAGCAAAGTTTGGAGCTTAGAACAAATTTTCACATATTTAGAAATACCAGACAAAATTTTTGTGAGCAGATTAATTTTGTACCCAGTCCTTAATAAAACATACTGTTCCAGTGATGATATTCTTCTCTAGAGTGTGACTACCAGGTACTCCAAACAGCACATATGAAACTTCAGTTTAATCTTATTTTATTCTACAGCCTCCTGCTCCTCATTCTTTCTACTAAAAGGGGGATTACTTCAATAATTACCTGCAAATATGACTTGGCAGCAATTACATGATTTTGTTAATGTCCTGAAATATTTGGTATTCTTGCTAAAAGTCCCTTCTTTTTTTTTTTTTTCTTAAAAAGCAAAACAAAACAGAAAAAAAAAAGCAAAACAGAGAAGGGAGTGGGCATTGCTAGCAGTAACAATCACAGCTAAACAGTGGAAAAAATGAATCAGCTTTGACATAAAAAGGCAAATAAAAATGAAACCTAATTAAAAATAAGCCACTCTGATTTTTAAGCAAATCTTGTGATCTTGGAAGATGTGACTCATTCTCCTTGTGCACTTGGGACTGGCAACACCAAGCCTCTATGAAACTTTATGTGAGTTTTATATAGACTCAGATGACTTAGCAAGATGACCAGTATTCCCAAGTAAATATTATGTTCTCTCATGCTGACACACTACTACTTGTATTTTCTGTGAGGTCTGGAGGATTTTTGTTTTTAATTTCACTGTTAACTGCAGAAGTGTCTCACATGCTCCTTTAGCATGTAATATTAATATGTTTATGCATTAAAGCAAGACTAAATGGCAAGGACTCTCCGAAATGGCAGGCATGATTCTTCCACTCCCTCCACTTGTTCAATGACTGCAGTGTGTCCTTTGATGTTTGCTAGTTCCTTGCTAAAGCCATTACAACGCAGTAGCTTGCTAAATTTTAATCATTGTCGTGGTTTAACCCGAGCTGGCAACACAACCACAATAGGCACTTGCTCACTTCCTCCTCCACCTCCCCCCCTAAAATAAGGAAGAGAATCAAAAAGGAAGGTTGAAACTTGAATTGAAATAAACACAGTTTAATAAAATAACAAAATAGTAATACACTACTACTAAATATATATATATATATACATATATATATATAATAGAAGTGGCATTTTGAGCATTTGCAATAGGTTACTTATCATACCCGGCTAACAAGTTTTAATAGCAAAAGTCACCTAGAATGCATCATCGACTAAACAAAACATGGTGTTCAGACTTCCACTCTGTCTTCATTCTCTGTGCCCAGATTGCTTTGATACAGGTAAGTCTGGCAAGCAGATTGCAGTTTAATGTGCTTATATTTTGGCTGATGTTCAGAAACTTGGGGAATCGTACTATCAGCATATGACTGAAGAAAAACGGATAGTGTACGTAGATGTGCTGGATTTTCAGCTTGAGCACAGGGCAAATCATTCTTCCAGAAGTTCAAAATTTAGCACTTTGGACTTCCGTAGAGATTAGTGTCAAACAGCAATAATAGCATCCTGCTGTCAAACTCATAAGAGGCTTCTCTGCACGGCCATGCTTGGATCCTTTAGGTTTGGTCCTTTGCTTTTCATGCATGAGCAACTCTACAGACATGCTATGGCTGTTCTCAAGGTTATAACTTCAGTGCACCATATACTGGTCACATACAGTAGTGGTGCAGAAGTTTTTCACAAAATGGCAGTCTAGGAAAAATCGCCTATAGCTACTACCTCTGGTAATAACATAAAAGTTCATAAAAAGACAAAAATTAGTAGCTAAGCTTTGACCTTATTGTTATTGTACTACTAACCATGATCCTTAATCCTCAACTTTGTCTACCAAATATTTTCACATATATATTTTGAGCAGAAGAATGTTATTTTTAAGATCTCAGCTAAAGTTAATATCATTAATACCTCAATGAAATTATAGTGATGAAACATACGTGGAAGATCACACTAATGAACTACAAGTGTTTTCCAGAGACATTGACTTAAAACAACGATCAGTATGTGAAAGAAAGGATCTTTGTTCAATTAAAACCACAACTATCATACCTCTTGTAATAAAGGATTCGCACCAGTAATTCAAATTTTGCTAAGCACAGGGTGTGTCAAATCACACATACTTTGCTTTTAAAATTCAAGGCAAGAACCAAAGGCAAGGTAACTTTGTCAGGAGAATATTGAAGCCTTGTCAAGCATGCTGGGGAATCTGCCAGCCACACTCAAGTGGTATTTTAATTTAACGCATTTAATACAATCTTTAAGAATCATCTCAGTTTGAAGGAGGAAAACAGAAGTCAGAAGCAAAGTCAAATAACTTGGCCATAGTGTACAGACACACGGGAACAGGCAAAAGATGTTGTCAAGCACACATTCAGGGAGTAACAGTTAAATCCCTTTCTCACTATATAAATTTATGGGACATGACGAACTCCCAAGGCTTCTCAGAAATTTCTCAGAAAAGTGCTGAATTAGTGGAGTTCAGTTGTTCTCCTCCAAGTCTTTTTTCTACATGAGGTTAATTACAGTGAGTTGTGGTACATGCTGACACAGATTGAAAGGAGTCAAGCAACTCTTTTCTCCCAAACTCTCAAATCACAACCCCCATCAAGACATATGTATATTCAGTCACATATGAATTACACTTCTTCCTGTCATACAGAGCACCAAGCCCTCACTAGAAGTTTTGCTCTAAGAAGACTTAGAAAAGCAACACTTAAGTCTGCCCCAGTTTATGGATAAAACATAATTCTCACAGTAAACACATACTTGAAATGCATATGAAAGAATTATTAAAAACTATCAGCTCATCTGTGTGTCTTGTTACTTATGCTTACATGAAGTAAATTCTGCTTATTGCTACTTGCCTGTATATCTGTTTCACATAGATGCATCAAAATTACACACATATATTCACGTGTGCCTATACATCCCATTAAACTTAGCACTCTGTACTCTGGTGCTGACTAAACGGAATAATAAACCAGTATTCCCATTCCAGTTTATGGTTTTCAGGAAAAAAAAAATTATATCATTACATTCCAGATCCTTAGATCTTAAATTTGCCCTTTGGTATGACAGTATATCATGAGAGGTGACCTACAGTGCACCCTGGGAGATGACACTTTACTTTCAACAGCTCCTCCTAGGACACGGGCAAGATGACAAATATATTCCCCAATATATTTCTCTTCTATGGGGCACAGAACCATTTCCATACTCAGCAATCAGGTGTCACGCTGTTTAAGATGTGTATGTCTATGATGGCAAGGGATGAGGCAGCCATAAGAACTTAGTGTCAACTTAATTCTCACCTTCAAACAGGGAGGCTCATAGACAAATTCTTAAATCTTTCTCCAGCCTGAAGGCCTGCAATGGGTCCAACAGGTATTCAGCCCTCAAGGCCCCAAAAAATACTGATACTCCAGTTACAAATGCACAGTGAAAACTATTTTTGTTCAAGTCATTAATGACCATTTTCCCAACTCACTTGCTACTTTGATCCAAGAATTCGTCATTATAAGGTCTAGATGACAGGAAATGTTTTAGGAGCCATCCCACTAAGTAATTACTTCACTATGGTTGGGAAAAAAAAGAGAACAAACTTATTTTCTGCTTTGGAATTTGTGCTCCAAATCACCAGAGAAGAGTATGTTTCCCATGCAGTAAATCAAATTCCCTTAACCCTTCCTTTTTATCATGAGCACACAGATTCCAAAAGACTTATCACCTTCCAGTTCTCAAAATCTGTTTGCATCACATTTCTGTATAACCTTTAAAAAAATGAGAATTGAAAAAATGGTATATTTGAAAATGGCAAAACTTTAACAGTCATATATATACCTCTTTCCCAGATTTTGCTTCCAAAATTCAAATACATAAAGATTCCTCATAATGTTAATGATAATGAGTTCCTAAATAATGTGAATAGGGAATCACAGAGCTTAAGCAGCTGCAAGTTAGTCCAAAACAGGTGTCAAATGACATCAAGCTCCACAGTACTAAGAGCTCTACATAGACAAGTTAAGAAAGAATTCCTGACCTAAGAGATTACAGTTCAAGTAAGCAATACCAACAAAAGGTACATGACAAATACATCAAGTTTTATGTTTTATATATGAATTATTTTATGTTTTATATATGAATTAAAGCACCTGTGATTTTCCCTAAGTCAAAAACAAAGTATGCAATATGCCTTGCTTTATAATAGCAAATCTACTAAGCATGTTCTGACAATTTTCTCTAATTTAGACACCTCTACTGGAGCTGGAAAACAGTCATCCCATCACAACAGATAAATCCCAGTGACATTACTCTTGAAATATAAGTTTTTTTAGGAAGTGATAACACACCACTAAAAGCAACCAAACAACACCAAAAACCACCCCAGAAAGGCTTAACAGTCCAATGCCATTTGCAAAGCACTTTGTCACTGAGGAAGAAGCAACAGTCATGATCCAGAGATTCCCTAATTGTGGTGCAAGGAATTGCACAGTCCGGCTGGGGAAGCCTTTGTGCTTGAACAAAAGCATAAGCACCTTCAGGAAGAATGCAAAGGGGAAAAGGGAGCAGGGGACAGGGTTTTGGGGTGCTGAAATAACTTCCTACAGCTTGGACAGAGGGACTATGTTGTGGCATATGCTGACACAAGAGCTATTGTCTGATTTCAAAGGAAAGTATTTGACTTCACTGTCATGAATACCTTGCAAGAAACCCCATCTTGAAAGCCACCCCTTTCACACCAGAAATAAGAAAAAACAGCAAAGGCTGGGGGAGAGGAGCAATAAAACGTTCCATGCGGATTGTTTTTTCTTTAAGTCAGCATGCTTCCCTCTGTTGTTATGGGATAATAGATGTTAGCAAACCAATCATCAATGAATATGACATAAATGGGAGCAGAGTAGGCCACAGTCACAGAAATGTTAATGATAAGAAAATGTAAAAGACATTGCACTTAAATGAAAAAGTAAGTTTAAGACAGCCTTCTGAGTTGTTATTTAGTTTAAAAATACATTCAAATCCTTCCAATGACTCTAAGAGGCTTAGAAGATTAAAATAATAATTAAAAAAAAAAAAAAGAAAAAAGAAAAGAAAACCATGCATACTTTTTGCAAGGACTAACACACCAAAAAGTTTGAACATAGGTAGGATGTCTCAAGGCAATAGTACTAAGAGAATGAAGGCATAAGAAACAAACGACACGTCCAGGTGTATTATATGTGCTGACAGCTCAAGCTGCATTAACTCCCTGTTTCATAAAAAATTTTCATTTGTCCTTTTCGCTCTTTCAGGAGCATTTCAAAATAAAGTTTTAAATTAGAAGAAGCAGCATAGCAAATACAAAAACCATTTGAGGAACTCATTTGTTTCATTTATATTTTTAAGGAGATAATGACACATCGATCAATTTAAAGGTCATATTTTTGGCAAGACAGGCCTTTTTTGTAAATAATACTCAGAGCTGATGACAGCATTGAGCCACTGACTTGTTCAAATTTGTGCTAGTAATTTCCCCAAATTACCTTTTGACATTTGAGTGCTGGGTCATGAAAAGAATAACATCCTCCGGTAAGAAGAAACAGAGAAAGAAATGAAAACATGCCAAGAAACACTCCCCCTGACTCTCAGGCTTGCTCACTCACTAGGGGATCTTATTGGCAAACTTACGTGAGATATTAATATATATCTCCTTCTGTTCAGATTTTACCTTGTTTTGTTTTGGTTTTGTTGTTTGTTTGGTTTTTGGTTGGTTGGTTGGTTTTGAGGAGGGGGGGGTTGGTCTGTTTGGTTTGGTTTGTCCCTTGAATGGACATCCTCATTTAATGGCAGGGCACAACAGGAAGTTTCTGTAGGTGCAAACACTTCTGATAAAATGCAGAGCAGGAAGTCGAGTCCTAACCCAGGTGTTTCAACAGGACTCAAGTGTGACACAGCGCAACTCTCTCAGCATTTGTGTCAATCAAGAGTTGTAAAACAGATGCTGAGAAAAGTCTCCTGCCTTCAGGGGCTGAGTTGCTTAACTGGCACAATGTGAGAAACACCATTTCCACACATGTTCTGTAAATGTGAAGTGAGACATCTGTCTGTTCTTCTGTGGACTGTGTATTGGCTCCAGTCTTCTCCCACATAGTCCCTCCAGGTTGGAGAGGAATTGCATGTTCCCCAGGCTTCCTTGCCTTCAATCATTCCTCCTATTTGCCACTTTATCTCGGTTTTCCTTTTCCTCAGTCTTTCCATCTCTCCGTTCTCTACCCAATTCACACTCTGCTGTGCATAACTATGATGATACTGGCCTCTCTTCCTGTGTTTTTCCCTTCTTGCACACCAAATCCTTTTGCTCTTTTTTGCTGCTTGAGTTAGCAGCTGTTTCTTTTCCTGGGTTTGCACAATATCTCATTCTGTAGCCTCTGTTCCAGTATTTCTGTATTTCTGCAATCACAATGACATCCACTTCAGAGCCAGCTGGAAAGCAAGCACACTCTAGCATCAGCATAGCTTCATTGCAGATCATGGGAAGGGAGAAAGGTGTAAGGAATGGAGCCACCCAGCACACAAGAATCATGTCAGGGTTATTCTGGACACGGAGGATGTGTGTGAAAAAATGACCAAAGGCCCTACACTGCACAGGGGGGATTGTTTCTGGGGTCAGCCAGCTGAATTCCAGTGTAGTAGGACACAGTCTGTCATAGTAAATTCCCTCTGGAGCAGATGGATGTCTGTTACCCTCCAAAGAGACCAGTCTCTCAGAGCATGGTGACAAGTAATAGCTCACTTTTCTTTCAGCCTTAGGTGAGAAACCCAATTAAACTGTTTAACTGACAAAAGAAACAGTTAGTTTTTCTTGTCAGCCAGCCTTCTCTTTCTACAAAGTCATTGAATTCTGTGCATAGGCTTTGCAGAGATGGCATCTGCACAGACACATCAGAACTAGAAGCAGAATAAAACTGACTTTGGTTTCTTATTTTAAAACCTGGACTGCTAAAGAAAATCTAAAGACCACACATACAGGCAAGTGAGTGTTTCATTTTGTATCTCAAATCATTAAAAATACGTAACTGCTTTAGAAGTAAGTACGGTATAAAGATGTTTATATTCAAAGCAAAAATAAATACATAAGAAATAACTCATGGAAAGAAAAAGACTGTGTAATTAACTTCTACAAGTCACAAACTTTACACGCTTCACAATGAGTGGGAATAATGCAGAGCAATATTGGTCTTGTCCCAGACCATATTCTCTCTTCAGTAAGTTAACCTGCACAGGGAAGCCATTCTAAAATACACCACAAGAAAGATGTGGGTACCTCCTGAACCTACAAAAAAGACCCTCACAGAAAATTTTTGTCATCTTTCAAAATAAATTGAACCTGCAGCTGAGCAATTGTCTCCCATCAGTGTAAATACATATGAAAGAATAGCAGCAACAGAACTGTGATATATCAGTATTTCCACATTAAGAAATCAGCAAAACAATAATTAGGTATTTTACTCTTGGACATCTCTGAAGAGTAACACAAGCACTCTTCTGTGTACCCCTCCCTACAGTTCACATCCATTTGTATCAGTCAGTATTGCTGCACCCTGACAAGAGAAAAAGTGACTAATGAGACAAGTGTTGCTTCTGTACCAGAGCCAAATACAGATCTAGATTGAAACTTGAGATGCAAAGAAGAGACAGAGTAGCTTTGTCTCAGTCCTTCATATAACCTTTTATTTTCACATGGGAAGGCTGACCAGGAACACAGTTACATAATGACTAGCATTGAAATATATCTTCTTGTAACCTCACATCTATTTTTTGAGGAAAACTGATATCCTACTTTTCCCTTACAGAAAAACAGACATCTTCTATCAATAAAAGCCTACATATAAAGAATGGAATGAAACAGAAACCATGTCTGACATTACTGGCTGTCAATTCAAACACAGAGAGATGGCAGAACAGCATAACAAGTGCAGGTCATTGCAACCGCTTTTAAAATCTTAGTATGAAACAAAAACATGTCTAATCTTAATTAAGAGTAATCTGCAATCCTGGATCCACAGGGGCTTTATAAGCAGAGGCAGAGATTTGATGACTTGACTCAGCACTTGCCAGGCTGCACCTGGAGTGCTGTATACAGTTCTGGTCACCACAAATCAAGAAAGATGTGGACACACTGGAGAGATCCAAAGAAAGGCCCTGAAGATTATCAAAGGGCTGGAGAGCCTATGAACTAAGAGAACTGAAGCAGCTGGGTTTTTTCTACCTGAAAAAGAGAAGGCTTAGGGTGGATCTCATCCCAGTATTTCAGAACTTAAAGGGCAGTTACGAAGAAGATGGAAGCGCTCTCTCTAGAAGGAACCACATGGAGAAGACAAGGAGCAATGAGTACAAGTTACACAGGGAGAAGTTTCATCTTGATAAGAAGAAAAAGTGGGATTAGTCATTCACTGGAACAATCTCCTGAGGGACATGGTAGAGTCCACATCACTGGAGTTTTTCAAGATGCAATTGGACAGGGTGCTAGATAATCTCATCTAGACTCCCCTTCCCAGGCAAGGTTGGACCAGATGGTCTTTCAAGGTATCTTCCAAGCTGGGCTGTTCTCCAATACTGGAGTGCTGTATACAGTTCTGTGATTACTGTGATTAACCAGTTTTGCAAGAATATGTCATGATAAATATTGTAGGTATACATATATATGCTGATGATACCAAAAGACTTAAAAAGGGAAAAAAAAAAAAAAAAATCAATGTAGTGAAAAAAAGTGTCACGAGAATGTTATATTAACTTAACACAATGCTACCAGAGCTTATCTCTGGTTACTCTTTCAAAACAGCCACTGAAACTCTGATGATTTCCATGATTCTGCTTGTACAGTGTTTCTTCCTTAAGCAAGTTCTAAGGCACGGTAACTACATATAGCATGGTTGATTAAAGACAAACAGTTTTATTTAGTAATAAACAGGGGAGATAAACATACAATTCTAGAGCATAAAAATAACATCAAGAAATCTCATGAAATCTATGCTTATGAAGTTAACCCACAAGGGAAAGTGGTCATCTATGTTGCTAACAGCCACCTGCCAAACTCCCTGTGGACTATATGAAATGATGATGAGTTCATTCTTTGTACAGAACCCTTACAGATGGAAAATTATTGCTCTTATGACATAAAATACAACAACTTAAAATACAGTGACTTAAGATTTTCAAGACATAAAAATTCCAGTTAAGAGCTTTTAAGAGGCTTTTTAAAGACCCCTAGTGCTCCATGTATTCTCTGAAGCTCCAGTGTAAAAGTGACATAGGAAATCCACTTTTATATTCAAATAAAAAAATACCTCACATAACATCAGAGTTTGGAAAGGTGAATATGGAAATGGCAATTTCATCTTTTCAGCTTCAGTTGCTGAAACATGAGGGGAAACACAGACAAAAAAAAACGCTCCACTAGAGTTTGTCAGGTTTTATTTTCTTTCTTATTTTTATATTGACAAGAAAGTTCTTGTGGATTATAATGAGCTGTGATAGCACCTAACATTGCATGCTCTGTGCTCCTCTTCCTCAGAAAAGGCATTTTTTGTAGCTGATAAGAATAGCCAGTCAATACTGACCTGGAAATGTGCTTATTACTGTTTTGCATAAGACTGGCATCTTATTATGAAATTTATTCATTAATTTTACAAACAGAAAGGTCAAATCCTAAATCCTTTATGTGTCTTGTACCTCTCATTTTTGTGTTGTCTATCCAGAGAAAATTAATTTTCCAGAATAATGCTATTATAAATTTTCAGTATAATACATTACTCTGCCACAAGTTCTTTCCTCTTTCTTACCTTACTCATGTGGACTTTATTATTGTAATATTAGTTACTGGTTTTAGTTAAATAATTTCCTCTGTTACATGTTAAGATAAAGCAATATCATAACAAGTCAGACCATAATAAAACAGCAGCTGATTCTGTAAGACCTCTACAACACATTTTAATTCTTTCATATGCAGATGAGAGGTAGCACTAGCGGTTAAATTTAAAAAAAGGCATAAATACAGTTTTGCTAAATTATACTAGTCAGGAAATGAGAGACTAGCCCATTAACAAAAGAATCTACATTAAAATCCAGACATAGCCCACTGCTCAGACATCTTCAAGAAATGAACCAACAGAGTGAGCTAAGATTCTTTCAAACATCTCAACTACAGCATGTAAGAGGTCAAGTGTTTACTTGTCAATATTGATAAAACAGAGCTTCAATACTGTTCATAATAGATGGAATTTTTAGATAGAAGCCTCTATGTATTTTTGTTGAGCTCACTTGAACTAAAACAAAAATAATTGTAAAAATGCAAGCTTTTTTTCCCCTTTATATCTTCTGTAAGTTTGTTGGGTTTTTTTTCTATTTTTTGTTCCTTGCCTGTACAAAACAGCCAACATGCCCTTAAGCATGTGTAACCATCTTGCTGAAGAGGATACTCGTGTAAGTTCCCAACAGCAGACATATTTGTATAATTTACATCCAGAACAAAGTACAATGCTCAATTTTTAAAAAATATTCCATATAATTAAATATTATTATGTAGTTTCTGGTTTTGTCTCAACTTTTTATTAAGAACAAAACACTTTGTGCTTTACCATCATTTCCCCTCATCTTGAGTGACTTTTCCACCAGGAAAGCCATGCGTCCCCCCAACCCCCTCCCCAAAAAAAAAGGTAATTACATTTGGTAATTACAGCTCTCATCCTTTTTGTTGTCTACAAGTTTGGCAATCAGAACTGCTTTTGTTCAGTAAAGTAGCCGCTGAATTAAAATCCTGTTCATCTAACATCAAATCTTTTGAAGCGCTAAGGGTAAAATATTTAAGAAATTTTTCCCATAATAGCCACTGGCAAAAGTCTTAATTGTGTTGGAACTATGAGATCTAGTTTGTCTTATTTTTTCTTATCATGAATCTTCATTCTGAAACAGATAGAGTTGTTTGGAAAATTGCAGTTATGTTATCCCTTGGTGCCTCTTGGTCTTAAACAGACTGTTCTGATAGTTAACATGAGAGAGCAACAACCTCTTCATCTATAAAAGACTGAGCATCCAAGTTTTAACAACCACACTATGTATGAAGGTCAAGCTCACCATGCCACGTGGGAACTGAAAATTGGGATATTTCTTAACATTAGCTACAAGAATTGCTGCACACTTGTTTTTACATTTTAATTTACTGAAACTGTGACAATTCAAAAATCAATTAGTGATCTGTAAGAAAAGATCATTCTCTCAGATGATTCTGAAGCCCGGCTTTCCCAAAAAGTAGAATGGCTTCCTTGCTATATAAATGTATCCACAGACATGCATAAATGTATTCTGCCATAAAAGCCACACCATGAACACCACAGTGAGAAACAGCCTGACTTCTAGATCAGTAAGACCCCATTTCTTTTTTCCCCTCCTCCTCAAAATGCAGCTTTGCCAAGAATTTATAGCAGGTAAGAATGACTATTGCAGTTCCAGATGACTTTGAGATCACTAGGAGAAATATATAATTTAACACAGATTAACTACATTTCAGTCTTCTATAGATTATATGAATGCAATGTTTTCATTGATTCTACAGCCAAGCAAATTAAAACACATATTAAAGATTTATAGAAGGATAAAATCTTAAGTCTGTTTTTCAGCACTACATTATTTTCCTGTCTCCTTGACTGGAGACAAACAGGAGTATCCTGCAAACTCTTGGTCAAGTTTAGAAACCATTAACTCAAACTACAAGGTCATCAAGATAAGTATAAAATCAATCGGATTGTCCTTCTGGCCTTCTTTCAGATCTGGCTAATAAGTCTCTACAGCACACTCTTCTCCACACTGGTTCCTTTTTTTTCAAATATTTACCCTGGTTGCAATTTAACTTAGGGTTTGCTTTGAAAGGTGTCAGTGCTCTCGTTTTGACTACGGCACCATTTCTTGCACCTGGTGGGACTGCATTCCTGTAAAGCCTTGCTCAGTGCACACAGCATCCCAATCAAGCCTGAGTAATGCATGGCTTGCTGAAGAGAACACAAATATAATGCTCAAATAATGGAAGACAGTATCTGCATCATTAATGTCATGACCACCAGTATAAGCAAAGATGAATGCCTACATTAGGTTTGATGTTCATTCATTACACACAAGTGCAGAAATTGGACTCTCTCGAAATGCAGCCCACGATGACTTCTCCTGAACAGTCTGAAGGAGGGGATGGACTCCAGGCCCACCAAAGCTTGAGTGCATGAGCTGGTGGTGGGAGATCTCTCAGCAGATGATGACAAGCACTAGAGCAGCTTATGCTTACATGTTGAACTGTAACTTTTAAGGCCCTTTGCAAAGCAGTCTCTCTAACTCCATCACTAATTCTTCCGCCAGTAATGTGAACATCAACTCATTCGTTTCTTACAAGCAGATCACTCCTTATGCCACCCCAACACCATAAGTTCTCTGTAATGGTCACACTGTTTGCCATCGTAACCTTTTAATGCAGCATTATTTTAAAGAAACTGTTACCTCCTAGTAGCTAGGTAGATGGTTCATGAGAGGATTAATATTTAATGTATTTGTACTGCCCAGTTTGTGAAAAAGCAACAGTGCTACATATCTAGGCTATATAAATATTGGGTATTTTCTACATAATCTTATTTATTTTGGCCTATAACCTCTATCTGTGATCCCACATGTCCTGAAAATCAGTACTGTCTTATGCCCTCTACCACTGAGGAGCCTACTGCAACACAACCCTGACAGCCAACATGCAAAAAAACCACAACATTTTAACAGGACACTGAAGTTACTGCCATAAACATAAGATACCAAAAGTAAGAATTTGGGGGAAAAAATATAAAAATCTGTACATTTGATTGCATGTGGTAAACTCCAAGTTGTTTTCTTTACTTTGAGGATTCCTCCCATCCTGTAATAATGTAGCGCCTGCTGAATTTATTGTCATTTACTTAAGTGCTTGCAAAATAATTCAGAAAACATGCTACACAAAGGATACTAAAAAATATTTGGAAATTCAAATGAAAACATAGCATAATGCATATGAATTAATTCACATTTTATTTGTATAGGAATGTATGTAACTTGATAAAAGCAAAATTCAAGTTTTATCCAGGAAGAAACTGATTTTCTACAGTAACAACTGCAAGGGGAACAATCTCCCCAAACACATTGGAACACCACTGAAATAGTATAAAAGTATTATGTTTTTAACTCAGTTATTTGTTTTGATTCAGAGAGATGTGCATGTATTACACACGCTGGCTGGGAAAAATGACAAAAATATTATTTCTGAAACTCTCAGAGTCTTAGAGTTATAAACACGGCAAATGAATGGAAATATCCTATTAATATTTGTACTTCAAACACAGATGATAATTGGGTAGGTAAGTACTGTACTGTACTTTTATCTCCCTCTTGGTTAATCTGGATTAGCGTGTTGTAGATTTATTAGGAATAAGAGAAAGTAAGTTTCTAAATGCTATGTAATTCTAATCAGTCACATATTAACTGACTACATAAATCTTACAAAAGTAATGAGTTAAATTTCAGTACCATAATCATAAAGCCTGCGAATATCCGCCAACTAAATGGAACTTCCTAAAAAAATGTGCACCTAGTATTGTAAGGATTCCATGCCTCATGAATATTCTGAGTTCAAAGGGAAGGAATAATAAGTAAATAATAAATGTGAATGCCATTTATTGAGATAAGAGGATGGTTAGGAAATATTCTAGAAAGTGTGCAAATACAATCTCTCACAAAGTATATAGATTTTGGTGTATCTTTGCATAAGCACAATGCTGAAAGAGGGATGCAGCATTCACATCAGTTCATAGCAGACATTAACACTTGCTATTTCAACGTATAACGCAAACTTCAGCAGTGAAGTTCCATTCTTTCTTTTGAAATTATTCAATGCAATAAAATTGGATACAGCTAGGATAAATAAACCTTTCGGTTTTATAACTTAATTTCAAAATTTGTATGTAACTAAAGAAGAGGGAAAATATCGCCTGAATTTGAGTAGTACTGCCAATACATTTAGAGACACAAATACAAGTCAAGGTTTATTAAGTATCAAAAATCCAAAGACTTCTATGCCACTGTAGAAATTCAATCTACTGCTTTAGTCTTTATTTATTTAAGCAACTTTGGTAAATGAAAATAGAGGGAATATAGAAACACATTAGAAGTCATTCTCCATCAGCCATGTAGAGCTTAATCGCATCAATACCTCTTCCTATAGTTATTGATGGCAGCACATTTCAATCAAATCACATGTCAGAGCTTTACTTAAAAATGCATAAGTAGCCTATCAAAGCAATAAACACATCAAAACACAAATCAAGAGAATGAGCTGACTCATGTGGGTGCTACAATCTGAACAAAGTTACACCAACTCCAAGTTCTCTCCAAGTGTAACACATTGGACACACCAACTTTTCCATATCTTATTGATGATTTGCCAATAAAGGCTGGAGTGCCGCACTTCACTCACAGAACTTGCTTCAGTGTTTGACCTTGCTCTGATGTACAATCAATGGTAGCTGCTGCCACTGGTGAAGCTCCAGACTACAAGACATTGCACTGGTTTTTCTGCCTTTGAGTCATTGAATGGAAACCCATGTTTAACCACAAACCTTCAAGACAGTTACTTAAAAACTTAAAATTAAGCTCTCAAGTGCTCTATTGGATTGCAAACACACCACCTTGCCAGATTTAGTCCTTGCTGAAACCCAAATGTATGCCACTTTGTTTAGCCATTAAGTTATTAAGCATATGATGAATTATCATACAATTTTACCTTGCGTTTTTCCAGCCTTGCTAACTTTAATATCCATATTGCTGATGTGAATCTTCAAAAAGTTTTCAGCGAATACATTTTTTACCCCAACAGTAACTAGAAGTACAGTTTTTAGAAGAAAACCCAAATAAGTGTATCGCATGTTAACAGATGAACAGAGGCTTGCATTATTATGCAAGAAACACAGGGTTTTTAAAGCACAGATTGTAAGCCAACATGCCCTGTGGTATCACATTTATCTGATAAGAGTATCATGTTAGCAGTTACTGTAGTCCATCACAAATGAATACAGCTATTGACTCAAAAATCAGGACCTAATTCAATCATAACGCATAATTTCACATTATACAGGTTTCTACCAATTTCATATTAATACAATAAGAAAGCTTAATGTTGTCCACATGAGTCTGAAGACAGTCCAATCTGGCTAAAAGCGGAAGTTTCAAGCTCTTCAACTCAATTCTTTGTACACTACCATCTTGAAGGAGGAAATCAGGAAGACATTTCTAGAGGGGAAACTGTTTCAAGACTCCTGCTGAATAAATCAAGTGAACCCCTGAAACCTTTCCAGAGGGATGCTCAACAGAAAGCAGCTTGGCAACAGACAAATTTACTAATGTCTCAGAAATCTCAGAGACTGAAATGCAGAATTCTGCATGTTGGACATGCATTTGTTACTCCACCTTAGCAAGACAGAATTTAGAAACTAATGAATTATGGCAGTCGGATAATCCAACATTCGTTCTTGTGCAAAAGCTTAGTCATGCACAATACTTCTGTATGATAAACACAAAGTGATTCAGCTTGGGTTTCATGAAGTGGTAACTTGATCGCAGCTACGTTGGAACATTTTATCACAGATCTAATTTTGCAAGTGGTAATTCTCCTTTGATCAGTTGCTAAGTTGAGAAGATAATTGAGGGACAGTGAATATCTGGAGGCAACTATACAGGATATGTACAAAATACAAACAAGCTACGTAAACAACAGCAGCTCATATTTCACAAATGCAGAACAGCAGTACTCCCTATGAACAGACTAAGTATCAGCAATGCCACCACAGCACGCTAATCATGTGCACAGCCTTTAACAGCCATTGGTAGGCTAGGCTTAATGACACGCCAGAAAAAGCATTTGAGGAACAGACAGCAACACCTGCCATAGATGCAAATCAGCCTACCTAGTTTCTATTTTCAGCAATGTGGTGCTCAACTGCTACATTTTAGGAAAGACAAAAGAAAAAAATCTGGGTTTTTTTGTGAACTATGCAGAATATTAAAATCTAGACAGAAAGTTCAACTCACAGCAGTGGATAGAAATACAGGTTTTACTTGGCAATATGGAAAAAATGGTTATCACCTAGACCTAGGTCATTTCATGTAAGAAGAGAAGCTCCACAATCTCTTGCACTTGAAGAGATGCAGAAAAGCCTTTATCTAACATACTAAACAAGGAAGGCAGTCACGGCTTTTACAAACACAGCTAAGGACCATCTTAGGCCTTCAGAGTATAAAGGCACCATGAAAATGCTCAGCAATCCCCACTCCCTCAGCTGAAGCAATCTTTGTTCACAAGGAATACTATCTGGAAAGAGTTTTCCTAATGGCATATATGAGTCTGAACCTCCTCCAAAATGCTGACAACCATAGTCAAATCATCATTCTCAATTGACAAAGTGACTTCAATAGTTGACAGAGGCCATAAACATTACCAGAAAGATTTATTTTTTATTAGTTTATGTTAATGTTACAGAAACTTTGCCATATTTTCAAACAGTTGTAACTATAATAAGATGCTGCAGTATTTTATGAAAGACATCGAGGTATTGCAGATCTCTCAGTGACTTCAATCAGCATGTCTTCTCCTCTCTTGCTAGAGTCTGTAGTCCCGAATTACACATATTCCCAAGCACATTTCCTCTGCTTAGGTGTAACAGGGAATAAAATGAAATGAGAACCAAATAAATTATGCTCTCATTATGAATACACAACTCTAAATGAATTGCAGTTCCCTGAAATCATCTATCATTGCTTAGTATGGCACTTCTCCACCCACCTCAGTTTTGTACTCTGTAGCTATTGTAGGATCATAGAATCATATAGGTTGGAAAAGGTCTTTAAGATAATTGAATCTAACCATTAACCTAACACTGAGAAGTCCACCGTTAAACCATGTCCCTAAGCACCACATCTACACATCTTCAACCACTTCCCTGGGCACCCTGACAACCCTTTTGGTGAAGAAATTTTTCCTAATATCCAGTCTAAATCTCCCTGGTGTGACTTCAGGCCATTTTCTCTCACCCTGTTGCTTGTTACTTGGGAGAAGAGACCAACCCCCACCCTGCTACAACCTACTTTCAGGTAGATTTAGAGTGATAAAATGTCCCCCCCTCAACTTCCTTTCTTCGAGATGGGTGTACCTCACCTGTCACCATCAGGCCTGGTGTCATGTAAACTGACCCATAATCAAAAAAATCCAAAATTCTGCTGGTGACACCAGGCTCGGAGCCAGGTATTGAGCTGCTGGGTCTTCCTCTTTCTTCCCTCATCGCTCCCTGCAACTGGAGGGATAGAGGAGAACATTACTTGTGCTCTTGATTCCTTAACCAGTCATCCCAAGGCCCTGAAGTCTCTTACGATTGACCTCAGATTTCAAGTTGCAACCTCATTGCAGCCTATCTGAAAAAATCAATAACAGAAAATAATCTGAGGGGCACACCAGGGTAGGAAGCTTTCACTTCACATCTTTGATCTGGGTCCCAGGGAGGCAGCAGACTTCCCTAAGTGGGTCCAGTCTTCCCACTGGGCCTTCTGTTCCCTTCAGGAGAAAAGAGTCTCCTAGGACAAAAACCAATCTTTTTTTTTTATGGAAGCAGTTTTGATACAGGGTGCAGGTTGACTTAACCTCAGCAATACCTCCAAGCTAGATGAATCTTTGTTTATTATTTTACATGTGCATATGCTACACACAAGCATATATAGCCCTATAAATCATATAAATTGAAACGGCTGATTTAACACATTAGACAAAAGACTTAAACAAATCATTCTGAAAAATCAAATTATGCTCTGAACAATGATTTTAATAATAGATTAGGCAATTTATTTTTCTTTGAAAACTCAGTTATGAAGAAATAGGTCCTGAATCAGCTCCACATGCCCATAAAACTGCATGCAGAACTTGATTTTTTTTATTTTTCAGTTCTGTAACAGTGTACTCTGTTTATTTCTAATATCTCTCTGGTATATGCTCTTGCACTCGGGTATTTCCTTGCGTTATGTTCATGTACTTGAAGTGTTTTCACTGTCAGACACTGCTTAGGACTTACTTTTCTTTTCTGCTCTTTTCATTATTGAAATGTTTAAAAGCATTTCAGAAGTTTCCTGTGATGCAATCTTTACCACCTCCCATAAAAATAGCAGTTTTTCTTTATCCACGCCCTTTCTACACGACCTCAATCTCCTAACATTTGAAATAACTATTTTCTTCTTAGAACCGCTTAAAGCTTATTTTCTTTTGGTGTATGAGATTTATTACTTGTGAAGTATTTTATTGCCTTATTTACTGGCTTCAGTGTCCCATTCTGGGAAAGCAGGCAGATCAGCTACAGGCACCCTTAAAGACAATGATGTTAATGACTCCAGCTGATGTTCCTGCTCTTCCAGCCAATGGAAATGTGAGCCCTGTTCCCGCAAGCAGCATGTTTCCTGAAGCACTGCCCCAGCTTGTTCCAAGTGCTCACTGCCTGGAGCCAAGCCAGACGTATACCCAGGCCTGTTTCACAAAACTGTCAGATACTACACCCAGTTGCCTACCAAAGAAGACATTTGTATTTTCCATAAGCAGGACTACTCAACATAAAACCAGGTGAGTCATGAAAAGGAAAAAAATAAACCTAAAGCTTACCTCTCCAAGGAAGTGGCTTAAAACAAAGATAGTTCCATAATGGGAAGATAAAAAATCAGAATCAGTATATTTCTGTAAAATCTTTCATTTAAAGCTATTAATTCACTGAGCCTTTCAACATATCTTTGTTCACATAGCACTGAAAAATGAATGCGCAATCTTCTGCTCACAAATTTGAAACACATAAACCCAAGAAAATATACTTTTAAAAAATGAATGTTTTAGAAATGGTTCAGTTGCACACATCAAAAAAACACCTTAACAATGCTAAATATCCTTCTCCCAGCAATATGAAATTGGCCATTCAATTTTCAAATAAACAACCGAAAAGAGAATTCATGTAACAAATACCTATGACTAAGAAATTCAATTTCCCCTTAAGCATGGAGAAATAGGTGCCAAACTCGAAGGAAAACATCCTGGCTACTAGCTCTTTCCAATTACTGTGCCATCCGAGATGTACCACGTAGCCTATCAGCAGTCATTCCAATTTCCTCGATAGTCTCTCATACATACTTACATTCTATTTATCTGTGATATAGGGACCAAATGTTTAGCACCATCCCAACAACTCCAGATCAAAAAACAGTTTAACAGCATTTGACAGATGAAAAGAGAGAACAGACCAGTGTACAAGGACACTGAGATATATATCAGTGATGTAGTGAGCAGCTTACAATTCCATGTGAAAAAACTCCAAATTTATGCAGTTACATATTTGTATTTCTATTGATATATAACACAAGTTTAAGATTCAGCAAGCGTCAAATTTGGACTCTGCATTTAACACTGTGGACCTGCAAATGGATTGCTGAAAACCTGGGCATGTGCAACATACATCACAACTTGACATGGGGAGTTAGGAGGTCTCTGACCTCCTCCTATCTCATTAGACTGCGTACTCATTTTCTGAGGGTGGTTCATTGACTCATTCTTCCTTTCCAAAAGCAAATGCACTCATAGCTGAGTTTTACTTGCAAGGCAGGAAAAGAAACAACCAGCAACATGTATATGAAAAAAACAAAAATTTTTTATAGCTGTTTCATTAACATAACAGCTACATTGTGTTTAGTCCATTAAAACAACAAAAAAAAAAATGGCACACCTGCCTAAGCCAAAGACTGTCCTACAGGAACACACAAATTGAATATGCAGCAAAACAGATTAATCTTCAGGATACCATTCTGCTTGTTCTTGTTCATACATTAGCTATTTTTCTACTATGATAAAAAGACATGTTGCCAAAACAAACATTCACTTTCATGAGAAACATCAAGAAAATCACTTGACTTTAGCAGAATGATTGTTTCTAGATCATTCTTTACTTCCAATTTGCTCTACTGTCTTCATGCATTATGTCTCAAAGCAGATTTTTCAATTTTGGGGGCAAGTCTTTCGCACAATTCTGTACAAGTCTAGCATAATATACTGTGGATCTTAAGACCTGCCTGCAATACAAATAATCATTTGGTTAATTACTATAACAGAAAAGAGAGCAAGCTCCGCATAAAACATCTCTCTCATTGGTAAAGATGATCATGACTAGTCCTATGCCAAAAGAAGGCTGAATATTTGTTTTAAAACACCACCACCACCACCACAATGTAATCTAAAATCTTCTTTAAAGTTTCCTTTTGCTACAGGGCTATACTGAACAATTACATGATTTTTTTTGTCTTGAAATCAAGACATACAGTATCTACATAAGTAAGATTCCCTTATGGGATATTTATTGGCAAGCACATATTTTTCATTATAATTCATTATATCTTTCTTTTTTTTTTTTTTTCTAAAGGCATTTCATTAAGCCTCCATGCTCCACATCCTCTCCAGTTCTTATTACCATTTTCATACCCTATGGTGAGGCTGACAAGAAGCAGTGTAGATTTGACAACCAGAAGCGCAGGAATCTAGCAAGAAATTACTATGCAAATGTGTCTGGGAGAAGATAACATTAATAAACATTTGCTGATGGGCCTTTTGCTCCAGTAGGTGGCACATTTATAATGAAAATTTAACAGTAGTTTCAGCCAAAGATCAGAAGCCTCCAATATGCGTGTGGCTGATGGATGACAAAAGTGGAAAAACACTTGTGTGTGTTGTCATTTTAGAGGAACCAAGCCAACCTCACTACCTTAGATGAAAATATTTTCCTTCCAACTTCTTACATTCTATAAGTGGTTTATTTACCAGAAAAGAAGTCTTTTTGCTCAGCAGTCACAAACAACTTCCAAAACTGTGTTTCAAAATACTGAGATACTCTCAGAGCTGAAACATGAGGGAGAATAGGCAACACAAGGTTTGTAATTGAAAAAAAAAAAGGCCTAAACAGTTATTTAAGGAAAACAAAAAAGAAACCCAAACCAAAACAAACAAACAAATCCTGAAAAAAACAAACAAACAAACAAAAAAACACAAACAACGAGAAGCTTTGCATATGCTAGACTTAATTCTGCAGCTAAAAGAACATGTCACAGGAAAGTACATGTTTATTTCACTGTAGAGAAAAATCAGTTATACATTGTGACACTAAAAGAAAAATATAAGAGAAGGGGAGAAAAATACTACAGTGTGATTACATAAAATTTCAATTTAGACTACAAGAGTGTAAGATTATGTTTCAAGAAAAACAAAAAAAAAGTAATTGACCTGGGATAAGAACTTGTGTATGAGGAAGAATGCGGAAGGCTTACACAGCCAGAAAAAAAGCAGGGGATTCAGGAATGACCAGCCTTCTCAGACACTCAGTGACGGGCAGAAGAGCAGAACTTTACTGCTGTTTTAGTCTGAGTGTTTTCACTTTAGATACTGCTACAAAAAAACTTCCATTTTTCAAACCATGCCATGATTTTCAGTTCTTAAAACACAAAATTGAAACATATTTTTGAATTTATTCACAGACAGCAGTCTCAAAATCCTGAATACAGGTACACATACAGATCAGGGCTCATCCTGATGCAGAAGTGAGAAGAGCTTAGATAAAGGTCAAGTTTGCAAGCAATACAGAAATTGCAGAAATAAATTCCAAGCAATACTCAAATTCATAGAGTTTTTTCACTCACACTTTTGTGGGAAAAATTTCGGCAGCAGGAAAAAAAAAAAGCCATATTCTGGCAGCACACTCTGTGGAGTCAGAAATCCTGAACACCAGCTTGCAAGGTACTAGAAAGATTAGTATTATGTATTACAGTCCCAGGCGTCAGAGCAAGCCTGTTAACAGCGACATCTTGTCAAGACAGCTTTGTGCAACTAAACTGTAAGCATTTTACCTTTAGTAAAACAGGAAGGAATTAGTCATCCAAATAGTCTACTCATGCTGTGCTTCCACTCCTACCACAAACCACAGAAAGAAGTCTTTGTGGATACATGGACGTGGGTGCTGGGGACATGCTCCAAAGGAGTTAAGACATCCCAAGGATAATAGTCCAAATATAACACTGTATGATATTGGCTCTAAACAATCCCAATGAAGTGGGAAAAAGACAATGGTTAATAGGCATGCCTGGCAGGTACTGGTACCAGTGTACCAGAAAAGATAAAGATTCAACAAAATTATTTACATGGTTAGATTACAGATATTCTTAGTTCCAAAACTTCAAGTAAAACTGTAAGAAAATATGTGTCAGGTAAAACATATATGCAGTATCTTTACAAGCCTGTTAGGCAATAATCAGATATTCTGTATTCTCTGTTTTCTGTGTTTGCACTGAAGGAATGCTTTACATAAATAAAAGTCCTTGAAATTAATACCAGGAAAATTAGGTGAAATGATAAGTGCGCAGCATATAAAGGCAGTCAGACTAAAACTATACCAACCCCACCCTGACACTGATGTTAAGCTTCATGCACTAAACCAAAAAAAAAAAAAAAAATCAGTAAAATAACTTTGGGTGACAAAGGTCACTGCACAACCTGATTGGTATCCAGAAGCGGGCACAGAGCTGCTGCATAGGTGCCTTTCTGTATTTAACACACAGTTTAAGAAACAGAGGCCAACCTCTGCAGAGGAGAGTAACAAGCAGTGTACACCATAAGCAAGAGATTTGATCTGGCAAACTACCGTCCTTTCACAAGTGCTCACTGAGAAAAACATGATCCTGCCAGCTGAAAATTAACTGGAGGAAAGGAAAAGACAGCAAAAGTCTTGAAAAATCTTGAGAAGTACTGGTATCATGCTCCTAATTTGATGCTAAGAAAGAGAGCCTTATGAACTCTGTTCTGTCTGAAAGGGTATTTGTTGCAGTCTTTAAAAACCAGGACCCAACAGTCCACTATTGTGGAGGCAAAGTTGTTCTGATTCATTGGAGAGTCACTGAGAGCACTGATGCAAATCACGTTATCAAAAGAAAAAAGTAATACATACTCTTTTCAGATGTTACATGATCTGTGTCACACACTTAATATAAACAATGCTGGACTTTAAATTAAGCTTCCTTGCTATTTTAAAACGAGAATGTATCTAATAATAGGGATTCTTTAATAGTAGGGAAGAAAAGGCACCTCCTGGCTCATAACTAGAAAATTCAAATGGGCAGTAAGATGCAGTTTTTAACTGCAAAGGTAAAGGGTTATTTAAATAATTCAACAGTGTAACAAGTAAATTCATCACATCCTGAAGTCCTTAAATTGAACTTGGATGCATCTCTAAATAATGTGTTCTAGTTCAATTGCAGATTTATTGGACTTAACAGCAAGCACTGGCATATTAGGGAAAGCAATTTCTTCTACTGAAGGAATTAATGCTTGAGATTATTTTCTCTGGTATTGTGCAGGAGATAAGGCTCAGTGATTCCTCTGGTCCTCAGAGTTTATGAGCCCCAGCGGATGCACTGATTGTGATTTTGTTTATATCAGAAAAGCCAGGCTAGACCGTACCTGGCTTCCAGATTTGTTGACTTCCAAATTTCTTGGTAACAATTTCTCTTTGATTAGTGTAATAAGATTTTTCTCATTATTTTCAGTTAATTAGTAGATGTCCCTTCAGACTTCACTTTGGCAGCTGATCGCTCCACACTACAACAGTACGGTCATGTTCCACTAGTGTTCAGCAAAAAGATCAAAGAAAAAAAAAGACCATTTCTAAAAGATTGTGGCTCCTCAAAGACTCGTCCACTGCTGGTCTGCACTGTTACTGGTTGTTGCTCTAACAGCTATGTAACACCTGAAACCTTGAGTTTGCAATACAATTCCTACCAACCCTAGAACTCCATTAAAGGTAGGCAATAAACGTGTCTGTGGAATAGATGGCCTAGAAAATAATACGGTGAATAAAGGGATTTCAGTTTCAGGACAGGCAGTGTATTTACAGTAGAGCATCAGTTTCTTGTGGATACCACCATTCCACTACCTACTAAGAGCTGCTATTTTGACACATGATAGGATATATCATTTCTAGCTATGTGTTTTTGACCACTCAAGACAGAATAAAAATTGTGCTTTTTTCCACCCACATTCCATGCATGCTCCCTATCTTTCACATGGGCACCTTGTCCAGTCTTTCTAAATTCCTAATGTTTTTCTAGCAGTATGCTCTTGCCACAGAGGGATCGCTGTTGAACAAACAAGGCACATCCTCTTCCGGTGGGGCTGGATCAGATCTCTCTGTGCAATGCTGACAGTTCTGAGAACGATAACCCCTCGTACAAAATGGATGAGACCCTGAGCAGTCGCACAGCCTCCTGATCGGCAGCCAGCAGAAAGAACGCACTCTTGCTTTCCACTCTTTAGTTATTCAATTAATGCATGACAATTTCTGTCATTAGGATTCTTATCTTGGTTATTTAAAGCAGTTAAAGTAACTTTGATGCATTGCATCAGCCTTGCAAAGGGAAGTCTTGAAGCAGCCGGGGTGGTGTGCTCACCCTCTATCAAAACTACCCCAGGTTTTCACAGGAGGAAAGATGTATAAAGTAAATCTACTTTAAAAGTATAGACAGCATTATTTGCCCAGTTCATCCACTGAATTAAAGTCTGGATAATCATAAGTATCTCTGAAGCAAAACTGTAAAAAGATCAAAAAAATAACTGCATTCAGTCTAAGACAGAAAGTGTGTGTCCATCATTCCATCACCTCCCAAGAATTTAAGCATAAAATAACTACATTGTGATTGTAAACATGGTCTGTCTTTGCCAGGGTAGACATCCAGTGTAATAACATGCAACAGATGGGATTCATTATGCACTGAAACCTGCTCTTTCCTTCTGCAATTGCAGTCTTGACATAAAATCCGATTGAAATCTATAACTTCAATTTCAAATAGGTCTTTAAATTTCAGTGATGCTTGGTATTCAATAAATTAACAGCCCTTCAAATACATTTCTTGTCTAAAAAAAGACCACCACACAAAGAAGCCTATATCAACAATTAAAGAACTCTAAGATTCTCTTCAAAAGAGGCTTCAGTAAAGGTGATTGGAAGCTTTACTTGAAATAATTATAATAAAAATTAAATAAACAGAGAAAAATATTATTTATCAAGCTATTTTTATTCTTCTGATTTGTTTTGTTTAATAACATGCTTATTATGCATAAAATGGGCTTCTGATTATAAACAACAGTTTGGCATATTAAATTCTGTTTCTAAAAAGATAAAAAGGTGAAGTACACCATATTTACCATATTTATTCAAATACTAGTCTCTTGATATAGAAATATAAAGCAACATGAAACGATTAAAAAATTAAAATATTTGTGTATTTTTTCAGAATTATTTTTTTTACGAACAGTGCATTTGCTCAAAACAAATTTTCTCCATAAGATTTCCACACCGCTGCATTCCTTGCATTGCCTCCACTTTCTGCAGGCAGGAAAATAAGCAAACTCATCAAACTAGCAGCCAGAAAGTGAAAAATTTAACAAAACAAAACAAAAACCCAGTGTGCACCTCCTCAAGCAGTATTTCTTGAGGCTTATCCCCAAAAACATCATGTGTAACTTTTCATTTTGATTAAATGCAAACTTTTTAAAGGTGGAATTTTCAATGGCCAGAAGTTGTATTTTCTTCTGCTCCAATTCAAACTCCTATTCATGAACCATACCAAACAACCTGTGAACACTTACACAAACATTTAACCTTAGGTGCATGAATAACCATCACTGAAGTCTCAGATAAAGGGCACGTGTGAGGGTAGCTGGCTCTTGAAAAGTCTGGAACACCCTGACTCCAGCCATGTCACTGTTTCAATTCATGCATCAGGATGCAGCAGCACCTTCTGATCTCACTAATTCCTTCTCCTCGTTTAATTTACTTCTTGAGTTAATTGCTACATCATACTTAAGCTCTAATCCAAATCTCTCCCTCTTCACCACCAAGCCCATTAACATCTTTCCAACAAGTGAGCACGTGCTTAAAAGAGAGCAGGAGGAGAAGCCACGTGTTTAGGTTGCAGAGCACCTTTAGAGCATGGAAATCCCCTGCAGCTTTTATCTGTTCTTCCAGTAGCTCATTCTGCTTTGTCCATTTCTCATAAGACTCCAGTAAACTTGGGCTTGATCAGTGAATAAATAGAATGCTGTAAACAACATTTTGGGTAAAAGCTGGTCAAACAATTTGGCAAATGTTTACAAATCCTGTATCTACTTATAAATTAAGTTCCAATTACATAGCTGTACTTAGCAAATCACATATGAAACTATGTCAATTCAAAAATCTGTGGTTTTTTGTAATTACCTAATACTTTGGATACATATTGCAGACAAATGTTTCTATAACTTACACTTCTCTCATTTTTGTCACTTCTTTGCTAGTGGGTATCCTGTTCATTTACCAAGCAAGAGGCTGTTTCTGCCTCTTAGCTGAATAGTTATTAGTGAACAATATGACACACTTTAAGTATCAAGTACCGACTATTTGCAATAGAAGTCTTCTAAACCTTGAGAATTTATAAAGTATTAAGTAAATATCTTTGTCACTCAGATATTCATGGGTATTTCCTTATGAAGCATAACTAGATTACAGACTTAATTAATTAGCTGCTGGTAAATTATTACGTTATTGATTTGGATTTTAAGTTTCATTGATTTTCCAGTTGAGAAACATTACCTACAGAAGGATATCAATGGCATAGACACCACGCAATAACAATAACTTCCAGAGCAGAAATCTAGTACACAATTAAGAGAATGATGTCAGCTCAAATTTTTTTCCAGCAAGGGTAATCTGGAATAACCTGTAAAACAAAGTCATTTGACTGTTATAAATACTTGCTAGAGAGGATAAATTATTAAAATGAGCAAGTGTTTGCAAATGACAAACAGAACTAAGAAGGGACAACGATATCTCTACTTGTTTCTGCTACATTTTTTTTTGTTAATAACTATTGATAGAAACAAGAAAACCTGGTACTACACCACATGTCCACAAAAAATACTGAGAATGTTTTCATAATTATTTAACCTCCAGCAAATAAACTTCTGGTGTTCCAGCTTTGGCTTTACTGAAAGGTTGTGCCCTGCTCATCAGCCAAAGTGACTGAAAAGCTTAAATCTTATTTTCAGAAGTAACCTGGGTACACAGGTCCCAAGTGCTATTTATGTTTCTTAAAAAAAAAAAAAAAAAAAAAAAAGAACACACCACACACACACACAAACAACAACCAAAAAAACCCACAAAAAACCCCCACAAAACAAAACCCACCAAAACAAACAAAAAAACAAAACCCAACCACCCAAAACCTACTTAATAGAGGATGGATTTTTACTATTCAGAACCCTCCTAGAGATGTATCAGGCTTCAATGGTAGCACTAACAAAGCTGGCTACAATACACTAATTGCAATTCCTAACAATAAACTTCAATTCTTTCCAGCTAGTCTGCTTTTTCTTGATGAAGTGATTTCTGTGACTCTTTATCCAGATGTGCCACTCTAAAGCCTAGAAATCTTCCTCACCTCTTTATTTTCCTCATGTTCCATTTAAGTGTGTTATGCTGATTTTAAAAAGCCTCCATTTCTGTTCACATTTAAATGCTCAGACCCAGAACTGTGTTTTCATTCTACCTATTATAAAACAAAACATTTCAGGATGTCATTTTGCAAACTCCCTAGGCTGAGCAAGAGGAGATTGCACATATGTGAAAAATACATGAAAGTTTTGCATCCAGTTTAAGCAGGCAGACAGACAATTTTCAGAACTCACTTCAAGGATTTCTTCCCTCCCCTTCCTCTCTCTGCTCCCCCTACTATGAAGTATCCTAAAGAATGAAAATGGAGGCTCCTGGATGGAAATCACAAACTTCCAGGTGATATGTTCGGACTCCTAATTGTGTCATAACAAAATGCCTGCAGAGAGCAAAAGGGAAACCAGCACACTAGAGACCTGCTCTCTCTTGTCTCTTCTTCTAGCTCAGTAAAATTATTACCCAAGTGAACAGCTAACAAAGCAAACAAAAATTAAAAAAAAAGAAGCCCCAGACTGGAAAACATCCTTTAATCATCTGAGCACAAGTGACTTGAACACAAATCTCATACACCATTCAGAACGACCACATACGCCAGCAAGTGGTATCATCAAACGCATCATACTACAAATTCTTATCCAGTCAATCTTTTACTACAAATTCTTATCCAGTCAATCTTTTGACACTTTCACAAGTTGCCTACCAGGAAAAGTTTTGCCCACTGAGCTTTCACAGTCATATTATTTTCCTCAGGCAGCTCCTGTAACACACTAAATGAATCTGAAAATCTCAGTCCTTAAAGAAGCTGTATATTCATTTTCACAGAGTATTAAAGACTTCCTCATCTCCTCCTGAGATCTGTACTGCTCAATCACAGACAACCAACTTTTTCAGGGTAGGTCTTGGACCTATCCAAGGCTAAGGAATTTAGCCTTTCATCTGCCCTAACTGCTGGCACCTATACAAAAGCACTCTCCTTTCACCTGCACACATCGAAAACCACCCTGCTTTCCTCACTTCCAAAAAAAAAAAAACCCAAACAAACAAAAAACCAACACCAAACACAACACCAAACCACACCTCCTTACAGGAATAAAAAGTGTATGTGAAAGAGAGAAGTTATTCAGTTCATTTTCCCTTCAAAGACATATTATGAGCACTCAGAATCCAACATAACAGAAAGCATATGAAAAAAACACACAATTTCTTGGCTGAATATTCTGGGCGAGACCTCCAGAACACCTCTGGCTCTTCAGCCCATAGGCAGGGAAAACCATATACAAACTCCAGCTTCAGCAGTAAGACTTCAACAGGGCTGTCACAGGGAACTGCAGTTCTCAGTTTACTCAGCTCCTCTGGCAGGAATCACCAGTGACCTTCACTAAAAAAGGCGGATTCAAGATTTCCACAAAAAGCTTGGCTAGACTTGGGTGCCAAAGTCAAGTGATCAACATGGAATTGCTCACAACCTCATGCCACTTCCCCACTCATTTTTTCCTTTTAGCTCACAGTATCCTCTTCTGTTTCAGAATCTCCTTGTAAGTAACCTTGCACAGTTGTGAAGCTGCATGCTGAATGCTCTCAAACTGCGAGATCACCATACATTGACACTGATGTCTTCTAAAGGGGAAGAAATTAAAATTATGGTGCCATGTCATAATTGGCAGTCTGACACAGAAATGGCTCCTGAAACAGCAGAGCTCCCTACCAGGAGTGAAGCAGTTTTGCCCAGTGTTAAGGAGCACGCCAGAACTTGTTTTTGGCTTTCCCTACCAATGTGAAACAGCAGGAGGGGAAATGTGCAGCAGTAAAGACACTTGGAAGAGGATGCAAGATCTTTGAAGCTGAAAGCACCTTACAAACAACATCATCTTGGAACAAAGAACAAGCCAGCTTGAAATGTGACAAAGTTGTATTCATAGTGACAAAAAGCAGGGATAAAAAGAATTCCCAAAACAATAAAAGGACAAGGAAAGGCATTCTAGCTCAAGCACTTAAAGAAATAAAACAAGTTTTTATATGTCATGGTATAGACATGTCACACATTGTTTTCCAAATGTTTGTAACAATGTTTTCTGCCTGGTAGCCTTTAAACACATGCTGAAGATCAGCAAGCAAATCTATTCAAAGGTCCTAAGATGACACTTGTTTTTTTTTTTAAGTAGTATAAAAAACAAGCTGTCAGTCTGCATCTATCTCATGACTACAGGATGATCCAAACAACATGGCTTTGAGAAAGGAGCTTTGTTGAAGTGATACTCTGCTGCAACTCCTAAGCACCTTTGATGAAGAGCAGTAATCTCCACAGCTCCTACTTCTCTTCCTCCTCCGTAATGATGGAATAATAAAATATTGGTACAACGGCTTATTTCTTAACTAAATTTCTGGAAGCTCTGGCCTCCAGTTTCTTCTTTCCCAGGAAGGCCTATCAGCAACTGAGCAGGATCTCTCCTCAGCTCTTAGGAGAGGAAACACTACCAGTTCTTGAGCCTACCACATGTTCCACAGAACATGCCGTGTCAAATTTTGCCCCTTGCAGACAGAACTGAGCAAAGACACAAAGACTGTATCATTCAAAAAAATGCTAATGGCAGGATCAAGTCAGAATTAGGGAGACTTACATAATAAGCAGCGTAATTTAAAATTACCTAAGATACAAGAGAGGTTAATGTAAAGTGGACAAAGTAACCCAAATGAAGCCTAACAGTGCACAATGGTAACCATCTTAACCTTTCACTAAGGACAGCTGCTAGTGAGGGAACAGATAGCCATCTGGCAGAGCTAGAATGCCCTCTTCCAAGAATGAAACACAGGTTAAAAACTTGGCTTATCAATGCATGAATTATATGTACTAAAGGAGGTTTTACAAAGGTATTTACTAACAATTGATTTTGACTCCTATAGATTTCCAAAGAAAGGGCAAAGTTTGTAACTTATTGTAAAGTTGCTTTCTAAAAAACATCTTCTCCTGAATGTTTAGGGAGCTTCATGGACTTTTTTCAGGTGTATTTTTCCTTGACCATTAAATAAGAACACAGAGCAAATTAGCATCAAGTAATAGTAAATTTCCATGTCATGAAAAAAAGCTTATCGTGAAGTGATTATAAAACTCTGTATGAAGTGTAAGATGGTGACAATGAATATAATAATTTTATGTCACGAATGACAAACGGATGCTTATAAGTGTTATTTGAAGGTCTACAACAGAGCAACTCCAAAATGCTCTCAGAAATGGACATAGTTTAGGTCACTGGGGAGAATTTTCTTTTGTTAGGGTCTTCCTAGATCCCCAACACAAACTGTATTTTTGTTGGGTTTTTTTGGGGGCATGGAGGGGTTCTGTTTTGGCTTTTCTTTGTTTGCTTTTTATCTCCAAAGAACACCTTAGCAGAAGCTATCAGCTTTGACAGAACACCAAAATTCTGGCACTGAACCATAAATTGACCATTACCATAAAAAGAACTGCTAAATGAGAAACCATGTGCTCGGTATAAAACTAATTTCATGCTTTCAAAAGCACACAGTGGCTTCTAGCAAGATAGTGGCCCTGGGACTCGCAAAGACAGATTGGCTAATACAAATAGCGTGTGCTCCTGATGCAGTCTGCTTAGCCAAGCTTTACATGTACTGGCAGTAAATGGAAATTCTCGAATCTTCTGTCAAACAAATACACACTTATCTATAACTTTAGAGCTGAAAGCTATAAAACAGCTGCCTCATAAATATATTTAGCAGGAAAATGCATGAGCTGTCCTAGTTCTCATAAAAAAAAAAAAAAAACAAAACCACAACACAGCAGTCTTCACATAGTATGCAGAGACATTTCTCTAGCAAGCAAGAAAAACATTTTAATAAATATTTTTCAGCACCTTCTATTAAAAAAAATTACAATCAGCAATGCAAATATAATCATAGCAGGTCTCACCACAAACTAAGCATATTAGCAGAACAGCAATGCTTAATAAGTAACTCACTTGAACTATTTTTTGTGTTCTGCTATAGGTGAAATAGTCAATAAAAAACTTTTTTTTTTTTTTTTTTTTTTAAAGCACATAGGTACAAAGTCTAGTTTACAATAATGCTTCTTCCAAGCTTAAAGATTTACTACTAGAACTTCACAGGCTACCTTTAGCACACTATCTGTTCCCTTAAATAAAACTTAGTGCACTAAATCTGAAATGTAACTGGTTAGGGAGAAGCGACAGTAATTTTATACCCTTCCCAAAGCAAGCTGTTAGTGCAAATGAATTACTGGAAGCTATCCTGGGCATGACAGGTCATAACTTTTAATATTAACAATGACAGACATATGCAAGATGTCAAATCCAGTATACAATTTATTCCGTTCTTTACTTTCTTAGTTTATCTAGAGAATCCGACAGCGCTTGTGTTTTGCATATCATTATAACTACAATTTGAGATTTAACAAAGCAGAAAGCCCTGGTAAGAGGTGTTTAGTCACACTGCTAATTAGCTTCTTTCTATAACAATAATACAGCATCACTGACATGTTCCAAAAACATTTAAAATGCATAGGAAGTCACCTACTGGAAAGATGCCCTCTGCAAACAGCAAGCAAGGAAAGGGAGCTTGCCACATATTTAGAGTTACTTTTAATACTGAAATAAGAAGAGAAGAAAAATATGCATTATATGCCTTGCCATTTTTCTTATCCTTTCCACTGGAACAACTAAAACACAGATGACATGCACACACAAATAATGCCAAACATGTAAGCATCCACTCTTAATATCATATCACAAAGCAATTCAGTGAAGTTTAATAATAAAAATCATGCTCACCTCTACTGGGAAATCCACTCCACATTATGGCAATACTATTTAAGCAGCTTAAACAGCAACCAAGTTACATAAACAAAACTTCCAGTGTGTGACCAATATGATCTACGGTGCTACAGAGCCTTGGCTCCAGCCCTGCTCATCTGTGTGACAGGGCTCTGTTACCCCCGTGCAGCCTCAACCCTTCCCAGATGCCGGCTTATTGCATCGCTCATTGAAAATCCTTCACACGCTGGCAACATTTTAGGGAAGGACAAGCACACTCTGAGTCATTTGTAAAGAAAGCAAAGCAATTTCAGTTCTGTATCTTCATGCGTACTGAAACACAGAGCACTGTCAAAGTAGAAGTCTGAGGTGAATTTATGCTGAGAAACAGGCAACCCAAGCCTTCATTATCAATGCATGGAATCAGCTACAGTGATCAAATTCAAACAAACCATTAAAAAAAAGGATATGATTATGAAAGGCTCTACAGATTCAGCTCCAAACCACACAGAACGAAGAATCATCTATCTAGACTCTGTAAATGTTAAAAATAGCTCTGTCTTTTCTACCATGAACATGAGACAGAGGAGAATCAGTAGCCTGTATTCTGATGAGGTCCGTTACTGGAAAAAAATCCAGCAATAAAAATTAATGATTCCTTGCAGCATTTCTAAATAAGATTAATTTACAATTATGCAAATGAACAAATAAGTACTTTTTAAGCACAAAACAGACAATCTCTACTATACATAAAAACCAGGGTATCTATTAAAGAGAAGCATAAATATTTGGGTGAAACATTATAGAATTTTGACCCAGCAAAGATACGTACAGTCCAGCAGATTAAGTATTTGTACAAAATAAGAATCAACAACTAAAAGCATGACATGACCAACACCTTCATCTTTCAAAAACAACAATAATTTTTAATTACTTACAAGGAAAAATCTTGATAGCTCATTTAATTCATGTTCTCCCCACTCCTACACAGACTTCCCACTATGTCTTTTTGTCTTTTCAGGTACCTCATACGTTTTCTTTCCCAAAAAAGGTAAGAGGGCATGTGTCGCTGTGCATACTCACACTCACAGAGGTATATAATATAATAAGAATCAGATGTAACCACAACTAGGTTAAGTTTGCAAAGAAATAAAAGGACACAGGAGTTTTTATTATAATACTTGTACAGTTATCCAAACATACTACTGTGTCATGAGACAGCTATGAGAGAAATTTGGGCAGGATTTGATCCCAGAAGAGGATACTTAGTGTACAGAGTATCTGATTTACTTTTGAAAGATTAACATAATAAACAAACCTGACTTCATTATTTTTTTCAGTCATTTTAATACAGAAACCACTGTTGGAAATGTGCACTGAATAAAAATGATGACACTACATTTATAGATCCCTTTTCATCTCAGCTTTCTACATCTGTAAACTGTGGATGACAGCCTTCAAAGAGACAGTGAAGAAATCCTTGCAGCAACATGATGTCGGGGGCTCTGCCAGCCATTGGAAGATGCACCCAACCTGAGCAGAAGTCAGGTCATCATCAATCCTGCAGCCATTATCATCTTGAAATCATGGCTGGTGAGCAGCTGTAATTTTGGTCCTAGACTCTAGAACATCTGATTCTCTGATGTCATAAAAGCTGATTATTTACCACAGCATAACTGCCCCTGAACACAGGTTAAAATTCCAAGGGAGAATTCTACAAAGAATTTTGATACAAGCATATATTTATGCAAACTAGTGGCAAGGAGTGCCAGCTGTGGTAGCCAATTTTATTTTGAAACACTTCCCCACTCCACCATAAGCACCACCCCCCCCATAAGCTGCTTTTTTCTATACTAGCCAGATGCTCCATTTGTTAATTTACAAATATTATTCATGTCCTCCCAGCCTCCAAGACAATGAAGTGGAGGCTACGGATGAATAATTGGTCTGGTAACCAACTTCAAAAAGGGTTGAGTTTTCTTTGTTCTGTTAGGCAATTTTTAAATGTTTTGTTATAATGCAACTAGGCAATTACTTAAAAACAATCAACCTCAATGAAATAATAATTTCTCATTTTTTTCTTCTGTACTACCAGTAAGTACACATATCATCTAACAACTATTTTTATTAATTTTACCAATACTTTCACAGTGCAGTTACTCAAACTCAGAACAAAGTATTATACAGATTGTAGCTACTAGTAAACAAGAAAACATCTTCAATGTCACCTCTGTCCCTTGATATTAACTCTCATCAACAACATTTTGTGAGGAGTATCAAGTGCACCAAAACAATGTAATACCCTTAATTTTGGAACAGCTAATCATGACTGCTGTGAAAGAAAAAGAGCAATCACTTGTCATAAATACATTTCATATTGTAAGAAAAATGTTGGCTTATGTAACATAACATATTTCTTAAGTTGTGGAAGATACTCAAGTGATGGGAAGAATGTGGAACCATCTACCAAATGCAATCTTGTTCAAAAGACCGCTAAGTAAGAAAAGAAGTCAATGTACCCTGTAATGAGAAGTGAAATACTAACAGTTTCTCAACAGGTCACCAATCTAAGTTGCATTACAGGAACGTAACTATCTTTATTATTGTTTTTGTTGTTATTATTATTATATTGGAAAAGGGTAAAACTTTTGCTTTTTAGCAAAAGAGTCTGATCTTTTCCAACTAGAGTAGCAAATTAGGATAGCAAACCAGGGAGCAACCTCCCCTTTACACAGGGGGCAAAGGGAGGGAGCCCAGAGGCATCGCTCCACTTTGTGCCCCACAGCAGCAGCTTTTTTAAACTGCTTTCAAAAGGTTGGGCTGAGGCAGCAGATGTGGAAGGCAGCACAAATGCTGACCTTCTACAAGTCTACAGAACATTTTGGCGTAACACAGGAAAGAGTAAGCACACGGTGCTTTCTACTGTCCTCCTTTTCTCTGTAGTCTTACACATCGATTCTATAGCTCTGCATGCATGCATTTAGGAGGACTAGGTCCACAAATGTTTTCAAGATACTTTCAGTTGCTGCTTAGCATTCCTCCAAGTACATGGTACAAGAATTCATAAAGATCTTCTCCCATAAAAGTCAGATTAGCCTTGTTCTTTTTTTAGAAAAATGAAAAACAAACATTGATAAGGAATATGAGGACTTGATCAAGAGGCTTAAAATATGCAAAAAATCTTTTCTTCATTAAGTTGTCAAAAAGCCGTCTTAGGTGGCAACTAAGCTACCTGTCTGAAAGATGGTCTTGGACCAGCTAAGGATTCAAACCTACAGACAAAGACCTCCACCTAGGATCAGATTCTTCTGACAATTAAAAGCCAAGGAAAAACTCCACAAAAATCTGAGTAATGCACTGCAGTTGCATTCTGTTGTAACAGACCATCATTTAATCCTGCATTGGCCTAGTCACCTGGCAAGGCAATTTCCTTACAGTTTAACGGAAAAAAGGCAAAAAGGCTTTCTCATATGTACCAGGCCAAAGGTGGGCACGTGGATTTAAGGCTAGATTTTCAGGATTATTTCTCAATGCCTGCCAAGAGTCAGTTTTACTTTTGGAGAGAAAGGAAAAGTCAAATGCTTAGAAAATTAACTATTAATCTAAATTAGATGTTTAAGAAGGTCCTTTGAATTTGACATAGCTGAAGACACTATTCACACTTCCTAACTCTAGACATTTATTTTGGCAAACTAATAGAGTCCACTGATCCTTTAAAGGATATTTCTGAGCACTTTAATTGTAAGCCTCCCTGCCTCCATTAACTTGAAAGTCAGCCTAGACTAGAAAGAAGTCTAGACTTCCAACTTAATATGGCACTGCACGCAGAGGCAAAGCTGTTCTAACCTCTGTTGACAAAAGTGAAGAAAATCTGCCTTCTCCATACCCCTCTTGCTCTCCTTCAATGTCCAGGACTACTGTTTCACCTTCTCCCTTGCACTAGCACTACCAGGACCTTTTTGTGTCCTGATGTAACTAGTGATCACAACAGAGGTCTAGTCATTTAGGTATTTATTTTGCTAGTTTAACAAATCGCTGGCTGTCTTTGCTGCAAGATGGATCACACAACTGTGCATTGATAATCTTTCAGGAAATCATCCTATGATTATTTCCTCAGTATCACAGGGGAACACATTAACTTGTAGGACTGTTTCCTACGAGGAGTCACAGCACAGGGCTTCACAGCATTTCCAAAACTGCTCTGCAAGGTCAGAGATTTCAAGAGCAACAAGGCAGAGCTGCCACCAGAATATACTGCCAGAGGACTGACATCCCAGTCTCACTTCCAGCCAAACCTACAGAAAGATCTTCAAATGGGCATTAATGAGTGGCATCTGGACCCTAAGCCACATGTGCTGTTTAAAACAGCCTAGGACCCAGGAAAAAGTGATTCTGCTTTGCCTGCTTCCAGAATTTGGGCAGTTTCTGAAACTACCCTACATACTTCCAGGGATCTGTAAAATCTGGACTTCAATAGGTATTTCTAGTACACTTACCCTTATAACTTCAGCAGCTGTTCACGTTAGTATGGGACAAAGGAGAGAGAATCAGGAGATTCACCACAAGATACCACCCCAGGGAATGAAAATGTGAATTTGTGGAACAAAATCAGTGTTACCTCCAAATGAGAACTGGAAACATATAACGAAGTAATCCGCAAAACTAGCCACAGCATATATAAACAAAGAATTCGCTGTTATCCCCATAGATACCTTGCTTAATAAAACGGGCTCAAGAAAATGAGAGGCAGAGCAAGCCAGCAAACCCACGGCCCGGACTGCAGCACCATCTGGTGGCCGCTGGCGGTGCCGCAGGCAGCGACTCCTGCCCTCGAACCCTGCCCGCAGCTCCTGAACAAGTAACTCAGCAGCTGTTAGCTGATAGGGAGACAAGCAATACTAAATTAGCCAGGTTCGCATCATACTCCCAGAACTGGTTCCTCTTCCTTTGAAGAGTAGACCTCTCAGCCCTCGTTTTGGGGTGACAGGTGGGATTTCAGGTACCCAAGAAGCTGTGACCTGACACACGGCTATTGCTGCTGGTGGCTCCAGCAAGACATGCTGTTGAAAAGCTTTTAACAGGCCTGCTAAAAAATTCATTTCCCCAAGGCTGCAAGAAACTACCTTTTCTTTTCCTGCTTATAGGAAATAACTGAAGTAGTTTCCAATTCATGCTTCAGAAGCAAATACGCACGTCCTTATTTTCCTGAAACTTCATTTATTCCCTTCTGGCAGAAGCCTGGCCATACATCAGATATGCCAGGCACAACAGTAGGGATGACCCTTGGGAATGATACCGCTGACAAACTTCAGCCTGAGCTGCAGTAAGATAGGATGGGTACAAATGGTAATGAACAATCACTAACACAAGCAATAGCAAAGGCTCTAACATTGTGTGCAATATAATTTTCCAGCAAAATACTGTTTTCTTCATGCCCATAATTTTTAAAACCAATCTAAAGAAAGTGAAAAGTTCAGTGAGTGGATCAAATCACCAAAGCCTTCTAATTTTGTCAATTAATTTATTGATTTGATCAATGGAAAGAAAAGCTGTAAACTTTATTTTATATGCAATTTTACTTGCTGTGAAGTGACTGAAATTGCAGGTACAGGTAAAACAGCAAAACAGCTTTTATATTTCAGTTATGGGGTGGAGGAGGCAAAATAAGAGTAGGTTTTTAGAAAAATATGTTGCTAAACACCTTTTGAAATTCTATGATAATCATACCCTTACTCTAAATATAAGGAAATAACTTTAAAGTTACCTCTAAAAAGAAATTTAGACTTAAAATATGTAAAACCCCCTCACCTATACATTGGAGAGCATTACTGCCAAGGCCTGGAATTCCAGAGTTATCATATCTTAGTAAACTTTTCAACAGTGGTAGGACAAGGACCATTACTTATTACTGAAAGTTACGAGCAACAAATCGAGGTTGTAGCTGTAAAACACAGTGGAAGTCAACAACAAAAAGGTTGCTTTATATCAGCCTGGGTTCACCTGTCACAGAGAGGAGGATGAATGTGAAAATGTCTTGTGACTCCTTTGTGTTCATTCCCATTTGGAAGAAAGTCCACCAAGAGCCAAGGGGGCTGGAGGCAGCAGTGGTGCACAGATCAGTTCTGTCACACAGGATCAAGACAGTTCTGGCAAGTCTGTAATCCTGGTTTCTGTACTGTCAATGAATATTTACAGTCATGTATATTTTACAGTCACCTTATTTTCCAACAGAAATATGGTTAATTTCACATTCACAGAGGAAAACTCCAACCACAGATTAGCAGGAACCTTTGCAGAAAGCTTCCTGAGATGTGCTGAGCTGTGCACTACCTGGTTCATTAGAAGGGAATGTAGTTATAATAACAAAGTAGAAAGGGGGTACTTGCTTCCTTCACATGTGGAATAAAGTCTGTTCACTGGTGAGATGAGAGGAATATAATTGTTCTCTTATCATCTGCACAATGAATTCTGTTTACAAGGTTAGCTAAAGAAATGGGAAAGGCAGACTCCCATTACAAGGGGTAATAAACTCCAGAGGACATGGATCAAAACAGCCTGGATAATGTCAATTTATAAGAATATTAATTTCTTATTTTTGGAAAGTGTGCTTTGAGAACTACATTTCAGTAGTCTTGTTCTCCTACTGGCTCTTAAGCAGTATATTAAATCGCCTATGCACTAATAATAATAAACTGCCTATGCAAGGCATTTCTTTCCTTTAAACGCTATGAAACCAACATCCTTCAGCTATGAAAACAGAATGCCTATTTCAGCATGCACAAGATAGACCAGCATAACTAGTAAATACCTAGGATACAGTCTAATACAGAGATCAGTGAAAAAAGGCAAAAAGGAAATGTAAATTTTAACTCCTAAGCTACATAGTAACCCTAAAGAAAGTGTTCCAGCAAATGTAAAATATCCTCAGCATCAGAGCATTCCTTGAACAATGGTGCCAGAGCATCAGTTGTGATCCCCAGGAATGACTGCAAAGGCATCAGGTACAGGAGTCCAGCTGACAAAAGCAACAGAAAACATACAGTGCAAACATTTCTAATGTTTTCTATCAGCATACAGAGGAATTTAAATTAAATTAGAATGTCTCGTAGATATTAAGTTATTTTAATAATGCACACAATTAAGTAATTAAGGTGTTATTCAACAGGAATTCAACCTTTTGGACCACAGGCCTTATCCAAGTGTTACCCTTACACTACCTGTTTCTAAATCAGACAATACCACAGACTTCAAGAAAAGGCAAATTCAGTTGACAAGAATCAAAAGCAGAGAAAAAAGCTTAATGCCCTTTAATGCACATTTGATTGTTTCTATACAAACACAGAAAAACCCAAAGCAAATCCCCTCATGTGGCTAATAAAAAAAAAAAAGAAATAAAATTAATAAAGCTTTTTTCATGAAGATTTGAGATGTTACTTCATCAATGTCAACTGTTAATAAGCAGCAACGTTTGCTTCTGTAGACTATAATTACTTAAACATGCAGCACTTTATCTCAAAGCCAGAAAGAATAACTTGCTATACTTTCTTAAAATGTAAAGAGTAGGTTTTAAGATGTACTTTGGCCCTCTAAGATACTACAGGATGTCAAATGCCCCTGAGCTTTCTTTAACAAAATGAAATAGATTCTTCTTTTTCATTCAACTATCAGTAAGAAAAGCATCCTTAAAATGCTCTAACAAATTTTCTTCAGTGCTGTTGGAACATCACAGAAAAAGGGATCGTCCTGCAGCAGAATCTTTAAACTATGAACATCTAAGCAAGAGACTATGTGGCAAACCAGGACCCCTTAGAAAAGGAGAGTCACAACCTCCTTACCTGTACAACTATACGAGATGGTATCATTTGTTCTGTGTGTTCACTTTCTTCTATGCATAGAGAAGGAAATACTACATTTTTCTCAGAATAGCTATGAGCTAACATTGAAATTAAAAAATGGAACAAAAAAGCACATTATATGCTTTGCACCTTTATATTATGCATGTTAAATGCATTTTGACCAAACATTTGGGAGCTTTGTTCTGCCCAGTCAATAGAAAGTATTATTTCAAAGTACTTCTCACTTGAATGAGAGTAATTAAACCTAGACCGCTGAAAGCAGAAACAATGAAAGGGCCAGGCCTGTAAACTCCAGTTCTCCTCCTCCACCTCCCACCACTACATTTCTTTTAAAAGCTTCTCGTGTACCCGCAGCATCCTTTCAGAAGTTTGTTTTGGGAATAAATGCAGATGACAAAATACATGACTATTTGAATCCACAACAGCTACTTTTAAATAGACCATATCTCAATTACACAAGGCCCAACGCAGCCATGAATCATGCATTAAAACAATATTGCCTTAATCCAAGTGGGCTTCACAAGAAGAGAATTACACTAGTAATTCTGGACATGGCAAATATTATTAAAATATAGAGTAATACCAAGAGTTGAGTTTAAACTTTAGGTTTGATGGAGAAGGTGGACCTTAAAAGCTTCCTGAGATATGACCAAAGCCCGACATTTCATATGAATCATGTACCTGTGCTGGTACTTGCAAACAAAGTGCCAGGAGCTGGACTTGTAGGGAGTTTTCCATTATTCAGCTGCTTCACTCTTTTCAGGTGAGACTTCCCGTTGTAATGAACTTGAGCTTGTGCTGCAGAGTTCAGCTGTATATTGCACACTTCGCAGAAGGAAAACAGTATCTTCCTTTTTTCTTTGCTTAATTGGTAGTCCTGTCTGTCATTCCTCAGTCCTTTTTCTTCAAAGCCTCGTAGAACAGCTGCTTGATTCATAATCCCATCTTCAAAGACGTGGTCAGGACTTAATGGATGCTTCATATCTACAAAGCAAACAGACAAAATTGTTACTAGAAGCCAACTAATAATAATCTTTTCTTCTATATCAGCATTTTATTTTTTAAATTACATACAACGTGAACCAAAGACCAGTTCCGAATTGCAGAGGCATTGCTTAATAGAGAAATACATTCATTTGTGACACACCGCAGAGCTCAGAAATAATAAGTTGGCAATACATCACAGTCTGCATGCAACAACAACTCACAACAACTCATTATTTTGTTCTGCAAGCTCTCTATTTTAAAGTAGGTTTATTATTGCATCTCTAGCAGAGGTTAAGACTACTTTCAAATACCTTTCCTCCCCCTCACTAAACACTGGTTCCCGAGCTTTTCACTTTCCAATGTCCATAGCAGGACCCACTGCCCCAAACACAAGTATTTAACACCAGGTAGAAGTTAGTCTTATGGGATCTACACAAATACACAGTAAATGACAGTCCCTGGACAACAGTCCAATAGCCTGAAATATGTACTTGTCTCTACAGAATAAAAACTTCATAATGATAAATAAACCAAGCTGCATAAGGAACTGTTTTATATACCGTGGGGGAGGGGTGTATTTTATTTAAGGTATGCTGCTAAACCAGTAGAGAAGGCGGCAGGGAGGGCTCTTTGTAAGGAGGAGAAGGGACCAGGGTAAATCAAATAGAAAAAAAAATGTGTTTTCTTGGCTAAACAACTTGCTGTTTACACTTTATTCCTTCCACCACCATCCAAATATTCTGGATCAACCAGAGGCTGGCTCAGAGAGCTGTGCGGAAGAGCAGCTCTTTTGAGGTAACAGAGTACCCATAATTCAGCTTTCAGAAGCAAAGAGGCTTCAAATGCAAGGTCCTTTTTTCAGCCCAAATCTTTGTGGAAACCTACCACTCTGCCAGACAGGAGGACCAAGAGAGAACACTACTATGCACACAAAACACATGCAAATGCAGTTGGAACAATCCTCCCCAAAATAGTGTAATACCCCTCTCATTATCCAGACAAGTGTATTACCAGGAGAAAGTCTGTTTGGTTCTTTGGCACAGGTATGTAAATAGAAACAACTTCAGAAATAGGTTATTTAGAGTCATTTATATGGTGGAATGGAGTATTTCACCACATTCCTGAGTCTAGCCAATGTTTAAAATTTGTACACATTCCTCCTCAAGCATGATTCACCAATCAAGTATTCTAAATAAACAGAGTTCATAGTCATATATTTGTTTCATATAACGGACAGCTCTGTCATCAAATAATCAAAAAATATAACAATACATTCATTAAGATATACATCACATCAAATATTAAAACAAAAAATAATTATTAAAAAAAATGGTAGAGTCCAGGTACCGAATTGCTTTTAAAACCAAAATACTAATGATCCTGAAAACCCAGGCTAGACACTGTCAACTAAATCATTTAAGTGTAAGTATCATATTTCAAGGCAAGCAACCAAGATCCTTGACTCAGCTGAGCTTAGATGACATTTTCATCTGAAAATTTAATCTGCTTAGAGCTTTGGTATTTGTTACTTTTCCATGTATTTTTAAACTATAAATAACTTTCCCTATTTGCTTTGTTTTCTGTATATTTTTATTTCAACAGCACTGTTGTATTTTTTGTTCCCTGAAGTCAAAGGTTTTGAAACAAAAGTATTTTTATATTACATTGTTTTAGATGCTATAAACATGCAGGCATAATTATTTAATAACAAGTTAACTGTTTAAAAATCCTGGCTTGTCAGAAATCTCGTAAGTTTGGTTACAGAAAGCAAATAATAACTCAAAATAGTATTCAGTAATTATTTCAACACTCTATTAACATAAGATCTTCATGAAACTCAGTTGGTTTGGATACAATGAAAAGTGGCAGGTGAATATCTGCATCAGGAAGCTGTGCAGACCAGGAGTCAGACTGATGGAGCAGACAGCTGCTGCTGCTGAGCACCTGTAACAGCACCAGAACCTTTCCAAGGGGGTTTATTTTGGAAAGCACCAGCGTGGTACTGCATTAGCCCATTATAACTGCAGCACAAGATACACACATTCCTGGACTGCACATTTTGGTTTACTTTAAACCAAAGGTACAAAACCTGTCAGGTGGTAAAGTCTGAGTCTGCTGAAATACGTACCAGAGCAGGGTTAATTGGGAAAAAACAGAATACTTGCCTCACAAGTGCACTCCTGACGTGACCAAAAATGTTTTTAATATGGACACACCCAGAAAGAACAACTGAGCATAGCAAGGACTCAAACACCGCACCTACACCCTAAGGCAGCATCCCAGCTGCCAGTCCAGAAAGAAAATTAACCTTCAGACAAATAAAGAAACCACTGTCCAAATTTCACTTTTATTTTTATAAACAGAAATAGTTTTAAACTCATCTTTACTACAAAGTACTGTCCTAGTTGCATTAACAGATAAATGAGTCCTTAAAGCAATCTCTTGCTACTAATTTAAGCATTAAGAACCAAAAGCTGAAATTTTAAAATAACCCTGATTGCCTAAAGCTCTGCATCTAAATTAAAAGGTGACCTGATGATAAGCAGCACTGATCTCCAAACAACTGCTGGGAGTAGCAGATGCAAAGCACTTCTAAAAAATTACCTACATGTAGCATCTTTAACCTTGGCATTAGGAGCAGCATGCTCTGACCAGTCCGACCCTGGAGAGGACCTGAAAACAAACCACGCCAGCCCTCATAAGTCTGCCTGCTCCCATGCAGAAGTACCAGCCCTCATCTTCCTGGGATTTCAGAGAACTGAACATTTGGTGCGGCAAATCATCAGTGTTTGAAAAGCCTTGCCCAGGCCCTTCTGAATTGTTTAGTAAGAAAATGTTGGTGGCAAATATCCACTGAGATTTTACAGTGGGCTTGTCTCTCACACAGTAGTACATCTTTTATCATAACTCATCACTTTTTGTAGTGTACATATTTGTTGAAAAACCAAAATATTACATGAAAGATACCATTTGTATTTAAAAGGTCTGTCTCCCTCCTTTCTTCTTGGCAGTTAGGGTTGGAAAAACACACCTTTAAAAACACAGTCTCAAATGCCCTAGACCTAGATTTTACAGAACAATTCTGCATTGAGTCAGTGTAAGAATCTCTCATGAATGCAGATATATTTTGTCAGAGGTAACCTTTCTCTGGAAGGCTATATGAATGCTTTACACTTAAGAAAGAAACTTGTACATAAACATTAAATTGCAATTAAAAAAAAAAAAAAACACAAAGAAAAAAACTTGAGCATTCCTCCCATTCGCTACATTTCCTAATCACTCAAATCTATGCAAGCAAGCATCTGGCATGTGTCTCCTTCAAAAAGGAGCTTTTCATTGCAGACAGATTTTGAAGAATTCTGGATGCTACTTATTCTCACTCACCAGGAGTCAGATACAAAATGAGGCCATTTCATTCCTGAGGCTTACACATGGCACAATAACATCATGTAACAGAAGCAGCTACTTGAGACTACAGGCAGTGAATCGAGAATTAAGTTACATGACCATTATATTCTGCAAAAATCAAGCAAACCGTTTAGAGTAATAGTGATAGATGGGATTGTGAAGTATTTAGACGTAGGTTTAAGACTAAAAACAAGAATACGAGTTCATTTAAAGGGAGAAAGGATGGAAATTATCATATGGGGAATATAAAATAGATCAATTCTATGAGCTCCCACTTTTCTATAACCTGGATACAACAGAGTGTAGGCCACGTCTCAGCAGTGGCTGATACATAACAATATCTACAAATTAAAGTATCCCATACAAAAAGTACACATTCTGTGATTCTGTGAATCATACTGGAGTGACACACACATTACAAAGGTAGTGCTATATTACTGTAGCTGTATTTACTCAACTACAGAGAGGACTGGACTCAATGAAAAATTGAAAGGTGAGAATTTTAAAACAAGAAAAAGAAGCAGGAATCAAAGAAGAAATTCAAGTATTTTGGAAACAGTCCAGCCGAAAGGATCCAGAAAAATCCAAGTCCATAGAGGGATTGTTTGCCCTATTCATCTTTCATAGGTACTTGAAAGTTTGCTTCTTTCTCTGGCAAAAGTAAGTTCTGCCTCAAACCAGATATACTCATTTTTACTCTGATGAAAATCATGAAAGGAAGCAATGCAAGTATTAGAGCTTTTCAAGTATTTGACATAAACTGTTACCAGACTATACATGTTGTCCTCTCCATCACGTTTCCTCCCCAGTACACAGAATTGTGATCTATCCGAATAGATTCTGCAAGCAATACTGAAGCAAGAATAAATTAGTGATTTATGACACCACATTAAAATTCTTAGGTGTCATGAGATACCCTGTTAGGATTTCTGAAACCACATCTTCCCAGCCTCTTGCAGCTGGCAAAGAAATCTAAGCATGGACATCCTTTGTACTTGAAGCTCAAGGCAATTAGCCTTTCAATTTAGCTAATTTACTTTTAAACAGAGTTGTGCTTTCAGGGGAGCTACAAAGAAGTATTATATATAGTACACTGCTGTAGGTGAGAATGTGCAAATCTTTACTCAAAGGAAATGAGCTTTGGTTATCCTAATGAATTAGTGATGGTTACATGAAGCATTCTTCTCCTGAGTGCTGGTCTAAACTTTTGCAATGCCCATTCCTAATTAGTTGATACTTCAAAGAATCACTATGCTGGAAATGTAATTAGACTGCCATTCCTCTGTGGATCTGTGCCAGGTAAGCAAAAGTGAAAACATGTTTTGACAACTTACATATGGACAAAGAGAATTTTCTCATTTAGCCTTTGGAAACAGTCAAATGAATTACACCTAAGACACAGGAACAAATATAAAAATTAACTGGCTTTCTCTATTGTTTGATTTCCAAAAAGGGGGGGGAGCGGTGGGGAGGGAAAGAGAAGAGAGAAACCCAAGACTGAGTGAGCCTTGTGCTGTACACCTCTTAATCACCTCTATGGGAAAACCTATCTATGCAGCTGGACCAGTGAACTCTACATGCACACCCTAAGAGCTGAGGTCTTACACTGGAGCAAGTTCCCCATCTCTGCCATAAAACACACACATATACACCAAAAACCAAATAAACAAAGAAACCTACCAGAGTGTTACTTTAAAGAAACTCACTAGAGCTGTTTTTGAGAAGTCTTATGACCTTTCTTATATTTTTAGACAGTATTTCCCAAACATAGATAAACTATTGAGAGGCATATGGTTTGCACCATCTGGGCAACAAGTTCTATTGGGATACTGTGGTGAACAGCATATGCACAGTGCCTGGTGCACAGTATCCGACAGTGTTAAAAAAGCACTAGAGACTATTTTGAAGCCAACCTTGAAAAATCCCCCATATGTTTAAGGGACCAGTTTCCTTTCAGAAGATGTGTTCCTCTTTCTTTCAGTACAAATCAAAACAGAGAACTGCCATGTTCAATCTTCATCTTGTACTGAAATTCCTCAAGGAGGCATCATACTCTGCAATGCTCCCACCTGTCAAACTATTTATTACCCACGCATACACTTGTGATCAAGTCTTCCTTATTTCTTTCATCTCTGCTCACAAAGCACACAAAATGTTTTAACTCAAAGTTACAGTAAAAACTGCACGGTTCAGAAAAGTGAATGCATTTTTATTCCTTGTGACAGATAAAGAATAATCAGTTAATCATGGCACACTAACCAAATCAGGTTAAGTAATTTTTTTGTCTGCATTTCAATGCTGGTTTATCAATGCAAAGAGGAATAAGAAGTCAGCTTGTTATTTTTGTGCATGAAAAGTTTTGAATGGTGTTGTATGACAAATGGCTGGCAGCCTCTTCACTAAGATGTTTTAGAATATTTACATTTGAGCGAGATTCTCTTTAAACTACAAAACCAGATGGTTGTTTCAAAACACAAACATTAGCTGTTCAGTACAAGGTAATTCAGAAAACTGAAAACATTCAAGTAGCTAGTATTTTGCTTTGTTCTACCAGCCTTGAAATTGTCTGTGTTAAGGAAAGCTAAAATTAGCCCTAGTATACTAGAATGTAAGTTCACCTAAACTGGAGTAAATAAAATCACTCTTGACTTCAGTTATCACAGACTGCAGTTGCATGTACCCATGTTTGTCACTAGCTCTAATTGTAAGGTTCATTCTTTCCTCTTTAGCCCCTGTACTTACAGATTTCTGGCATGCTTAACATTAACAAGACTAGATTTACACATCAACTTATTTGCCAAAGACATATATCCTCACCTGACATAACATATCTGACTGATGCCAAGAAAGTTAACCAAGTTTGGAGTCCAGACAGCTGTCTTGAATCATGCTTCAAGAGGAACAGGTAGTTTTCTGGCATTTCCAGCATTATCACAACACAATTTGGCTTAAGTAACCATTTGACAAGTTGGTGCCTTCCACTCAGGAATATGTCATTAAGCCAGTACTTGTATTCAGGTAACTTGCACTCTAAGTTTTCTTATCTAATTGTAAAAGAACATCTAGATGCCCAAAGCATCCAGTGCATGGCATTCTCATAAAGAATAAAAAGAGTCCATGGCATACCAAACATCAGTGATAGTCAGCATCAGGTCATATTTACATCTTAGTTCATGCAGAAATTTTAGCTTGCTAGCAAAGAACTAAATCCCAAATATTCTGAAATTCTAAAGCAACATCCAGGATGAAAGAAAAAAAAATACAGGCAGACTTAAATGACTTTTGTTGGACAAAGCCAAGATTAAAATATCTCATGTACCAAAATGTCAAACAGCCAGCCAAAAATAATAATAATAATATTTTTTTAAAAAGGTGGGATGCTTTCAAAAGGTTAAACATGAAAAGTACAAATCATTTTAATAGCAACTCTTCAAAAAGTAGGTCAAAATTTTTAAAACTCTTTTTTTCCAAGTAGAAATGAACAAAGTGAGCTTTCTTAAGTGTATTCCAAATTTTGCCGATTTTCACAATCTGTGTCCCTGAGACTAGGGAACTGTCTTATCAATTACTAATTTAATGAAATAAATTGAACTATATTGTCTCTAAGATAATTTGTAAAGACTACTTCCTAAATTTCTAGACCTCTACAAAGTTACTAGATTGAGGTTTTTACTTGTATCTTTCCAAAAATTTTATCAAGTATTCTTTTAAATCAAAGAACTCCCCTGGTGTTCCTCCATAGAGGATTACAACATCTACATTGAATAACATAACACACTAATTAAATGCATCTCCACCAGATTTTACAACTCAGAAGAGCTGAAAATAAACTTATAGAAGGAAAATGATGTTGAGAACATAGTTTGCACCTGCCTTTAACAAAAAAAGGACCACAAAAAATTGAGTTTTTTAAAAGAACAAATTATTTCTATGTTTTAGAATCATCTCTTAAAACATAAGATAACTTAAGACTCACTGTAAAGCAAATGGATTGCAACTAATTGGAGAACTGGTACAAGATATAAAGTACTTCTAGGGAAGCATCCATTTTAATGATAAAAGAAAGTTTTAGGCATGAACTTGTGTGAATAAAGATCAAAACCCACTGACAAAATGGGAGATTCCCACAGGATATTTGTACCTGGCCGTTGCTTTATCCTGTATGAGCATGATCACATTTTGAGTACATAAAACCTTGGTCTCAGGAAGGAAAAACCTTTTCCTACCTTTCTTAAAAATATCAAGAATTCACCTGAGCATGAACAGAAGCCACAAGGGAAAGCCAGGCAGAGCAGCCAGCCTTCTTGTTCATATAGCATAAGTCTGACAATGCTAGGAGCTGAATGTAAGTTGTACTGGAAACTATTAATTTGGGATAAAGCCTGGTAATGCTGCAAAAGAGCTCTTGGACACAAGAGCAAGAACTTTGAGGACTGTGTGAAAATAATAGTTGGGCAGGAATAAAGAACAAGCTACATTCAGAAATAGCTTGAGATGGAGATATATCAGCTTGCTGGACAGCACTAAGAATTCTAAAAGAAAACCCTCCTTCAAAACTACAAGCATGATCTGTGGCAGTGAATGTCAACCCTAAAGTGCTCCTAAAAAGCCCCACATTAGTCAACCCTCAGAGACTGTCAACATCCATGTAAACTACTGATTCTCTTTTGGAACAGAACAAATATTGCAAGCACTGTCCCCATATAGGGCAAAGGTAAAGGGACATACGTTTTTTCTTAGTATCTACTTAAGATTTATGATCAAGTTATAAGAGAATTATCCAATGGGTAGTGACAGACCATAATAACAGGCAAATGAATTACCTAGTTTGAAGTCACCTGCAGGAAACAACCAAGTTAAAACTGGCATTGCCTCGAATGTAATCATTCACTTCCCATTTTCCTCGTTTACAGCATATTTTGTGCTGACACTGAACTCCAAGAGGACTCTTGGTGGAGTCAAAAATATGGCCACTCTCTAATTCCTCCTGCCCACCCGCAGAGTTGCACAGACCTCAAACTCAGGCTGTCAGTCACCTCAGGCTTTAAGCGACCACTGCCTGCAAAATCCATTCTCAATATCTATCTTATTCCACATTAAAATACACACTTCCATTCATCAAGAGTGAGGCTGCCTTTCACTGGTTTTGCTGACATTTCACACCCTGATCCAGAAATATTAATAGCACATGCATGTGCTTACATGCTGCAGACAATCCACCCTACTCTCCCCTCAATTAAGAGCCTGTTAGGATGAATGCATTTACTCATTCAAATTTGACAGACAAAACCTCCTCATTTTTTGCATTACAGCCAGTGCAACCATACTATTGCATTAATGTAATCTGGGTTTGATAAACTTTTGAACATACCTCTAATATTTACATTTTAATTTTGAGCTGAAAGGTAGTACTTGAATTAAGAATTCATGTGAGGTTTTGTTTGGTTTTCTTCCCTTTTATTATTCATTTGTATAAAATCATATACTATTTGCAAATCATACTCAAGAAGCAAAAACACTTGAAGAGATTCAGACAGTATAATCACCCTACCCCAAAACCTTCATACCAAGGAACCATTGGCAATTTCAACAGCACTAAACTGCATAGACATTTTAAAGCCCCACATTCTTGTAGATATTCTGCACCAAGTATCCTGAAGGTACTGAGAAAAAGAATAGTTAGGTCAGCTATTTGAATCACTAAAGTAGATGCCATTTCGTTAAACTGTTGCTTCATACACATTTCAGCAGATACACAGGACAGCTAAGTGAGAATAAAACATGCTTCAACACAAAACAAAATGGATGTCTTAATTGCCATATAAAGCAAATTGCATGATAGATGCACAGATTTCTTCTTTTCAAAGACATTTATACTTGATACAACACAGAGCTTCCTATAGGAGCAACTTTACTATCTAAAATATTCTGTGTAAAGAACCTGTCACGTGAATGACAGGAGACCTTTCCAACCAAAACTGGTCTAAATAGTATTTCTGAAAGCATGCATGTCTGCAAGAGAGGCTTAATGCATAAAGCCAGGGGCAGAGAAGATGAGGGAAGTGGCCTGTGGGTATCCTCATGGTTGACACTTCTGTCTGTGCACCCCCCACCTGGGAGAATGGGAGCAGACAAGGACCAAGAGTCAGGAATTTCTACTGCATCTGCAACAAAACTATGGTGTCTCCTTTCACAAGTAATTTTACACCTTGGTGTCTGAATCATCACCTCCCTTCACCCATCAACTCAGACTATGCTGCCAAAGCAACAGCATGTTTTATAGCCTGCATTTGTGCTCATGATTAGCATCAGGTATGATCTGATACGAGGCATCTAAACATCACCTCTGACCATACCTAAGAAACAGCATTATTTGTATCACAAAAGCACCAATGAAGATTAAAGGTCTGCTAAAATAAGTGCCATTCAAGTTCACCATCAAAATGAATGAACTATGGAAGAACCACATTACACCCACCCATATTACAGAGATGGACCCAAGGCACACAATTCAGCTTTTGCTGATTACTGCATAAAGTGAGCTTTTCGCAGTGTTGACTGCATACCAACTGCCGCACTAACAAGCGGTGTCTTCCTTCGGACATTTACAAACATCAGAATGCTTATTCATGACAGTCCCACATATCATCTGCCATCCCAGATGGTAACTGGTGGGATGCTGATTTGTCCTAAGGCAATTACCACCCACCAAGATAGTGTATGCAGTGCTAAACAAAAAGCATGTGCCATCTGCTGTCAAGTTTATAAGACTTTTTGAGACCTACTAGGTTACTTTAAGTTTATTTTAGATCAGATACATCAGGAGGCTACAGTTCTCTAAATGCCCAACAAATAATGGGTAAGCTGCACTGTAACAGACATTCCGTAAATCAAGAACACATTACAATGTGCTGCTGGTCCCACATCTAAGACCCTGAGAGCAGCAAAGGATTTTCACTGTCATCAGGAGCAAAAGGCACAAACAGCTCACAGGCTCAGAGGGAACCACAGGGAACCTGAGACCAAGAAGCAAGATGAAATTCTGAAGAACTTACAGATCTCTTTGAATTTCTTCTCTGAAGAAATTTTATTTCTTGCTGATGGGATATTTTTTTCTGCCTCCTTTCCTTGCATCTCTCTACTGCTATAATTTTGACAGCTGTTCTCCATCTTATGATTTCTTGCCAAGCCCCAGCTCTTTTCCTACCTCTATATCTCCATAGATTCTTCCCATCTTCCTGGTCATGTGCTGTCATGCTATATACACAGAGGAAAGAAAAGTCAATTAAAAAGCAGAACTAGTGTGACATCTTCTGTTTGCCTCACAAACCACGTGAACTTCCTCTTACTGACTTCATCTGTCACACATTTGTAGACGGTTAACAGAGAATACAGCAGTTTCCCCTGGGGTCATTAAGCACTCAAACTACATTAAAAAATTCTACATATTCTTCTTAAATCTTCTAATTAAATATATTTCTGTACATTGATGAAGACCTAAAGCAAGCAGAGAAAAATCGAAAAACACATCCACTGAAGCATTTTTCCAAATGTTTCTAGATCACCAGATACATGAAAACCTTTCACTGAGGCAGGGAATTAACCCTTGCAAAAGTGTAAAGGTTATAGCACAATCTGCACAGATTTAAAAAAAAAAAAAAAAAAAAAAGCATTGCTTAAACCTCCCCCCTTAGGAAGTAGTATTTCAAAACACAGACAAATTGCCTTTAAATCTTTCACATCAGAAAAATAGGACACACGAGAGAGAAAGCATAAAGATCCGTACTGCACAGTAATGAGAAATAGGGGTTGTGAAGGTCTCTGCAGGGGCCCAACATAGTAAGAGCCCCTGGTGTCACAGCCCACGCCAACACGGCTGTGTTGGCAGATCTTGCTGGCAGCCCAGCAGTGGATGCTGAAGGAAGACGCCTCCAGCCAGCACAACTGCATCACCTCCTCCAGCATTCACACCACGTGGGGCAGAGGCAGGGCACAAGAACAGAATACAACAAACAGGCACCTCCAAATGACAGCTCAGCTCTTGAAAAACAAAAAAGTAGAGGCCATCTAAATAAAGAAGATCTGGAAAGTATATGCAAAGAGAAGTACATGCAAAAAGTACATGCAAAGAAAAGGGCTTGTCGTTCCTCTCCACCCACGCAAGCAACCATAGGCAATGAGGGGCACAAGGTAGAGTTTCTCCATGCTCCCCAACCAATTTCCCTACTCTCCTCTGAATGAGTGTTAGTAAAGCCATCAGTTGCTTTAAATCATCCCTGACTGCTGCTTCTACTGCAGAGACCCCAAATACCAGTCTATACATCCAGCTGCAGCTATCTGCAGAACACATGGTTTTATTGTGTCAATGTAATCATAGATGTGATTAAAGATCAATACCCCAATAAAGTTATTTAATACAAAAAAGATTTGACAAATAAAATTACACAAGTTACTGTTAGTCTTATACTGTCATCCTGCACAGAGTACAATTCTGGCATCTCCTTGGGGATATAAATATTTTTCCACATTTCATTTTACAACTATGAATCTGAAGTCTTCACGGAAATTCATGCATACTGCTCCCATATAAAGTAAAAACATTATTTTGTGAAGGGATAAACTTCTGATGAAGGCAGTCACACTGAAAATTGGCCGTTAATCTCCTCTGAATAAATATAACCCCCAGAAATATAGAAATGTGAGCAGAATATATATATTTTTTTGCACTTGAAAATGCTGAAGTGCACAACAAGAAGCTTTTACTTCAGCATTTACAGCTGAAATTATCCTTCAGAAGCCTATTTTACCCTCATGAGAGGGTCATTCACTTTTCAAAGCCTTTTGCAACTTTAAGATTGCAGTGAAGCTGACTTTTACACCTTATTTCAGTAGATCTCACTCCTTAGTCCAAGTTGTCGCATTCCTTGAAGACATTTGATATTTTTCTACCTTTATAAACATTTTATTAAAAAATATTCTTTTTGCAATGTCCCAGTTGATTTCGTAATGCAAAAACATCCTTGTGATAAACAATTCCTCTAACAGGTTCCCCAATTAAAGATGATCTCGCTCTCTCACACTGGCTTACCTAGTTGAGCTGTGCTCAAGTTATATTTTGCTGAAGAGCTGATAACAGAACACAATTCCTGCTAAAAGACAGTTTTTAAACACACTTAGTCCCTTAAAAGATCCAGTGGACTGAATATGCCTCCTGTGCTGACATAACAGACACGACATTTTGAAACAAATATTTTTAAAGGTTCATTTGAGAAAAACTAATCTATGAATCTGATGTCTCTGTTGCTTATGACACTCCACTTATCAATTCAGGGCTGCAAGCTTTCAGAATTATATCTTGCAGTATTAGGTATTTTTCTTAAGCCTGGCTCATGCAGTCATAAAAATCCTTAGGAACTGTAGCTTTTTAAAAACCTCTCTAATCCTTGCAGAAATATGCAGAATATATGAACCCTAAAAGCTCAAAAACTAGAAAGGAATTAAAGAGAAACCAATCTCAATTTTCTTCTAGGACCTGACAACGTTTCTGAATGTTCAGAGCTGACAATATTTCTGGCAGCTAGGCAGGAGCGCTGATGGCCCTGTACTGCAATTATGTTTTATCACTGTAAGAAACACAAGACTCAAAAAAAAAAAAAAAAAGAAAGAAAAAAGACATTCACTTTTGGGACAAAGCTCTGACAATCAGACCTGTATTGGGCCATACAAGGTTTTCCAGGGTGATTCCCAGGCACTTGTTCTGAGCCAACACTGACTGTTGGTTTAAAGTTTCTCTTTCCCCTGTGTGTGCAGTCCATAAATGCACTAGAAAGCAGGTGTTTCCTCTTACACCATGTTCCCACAACCTCCCCCTTCCATTAGCCTTCATTTTCCAAGACTAAGGAAGTCTCCTCATAAAAAAAAACCCAACCAAACAGGATCTCCTTTTCCCTGACCAGAACACTTCTCTGCACCCATCTCAGTCTGAACTCGACACAAGCAGGAATCAGACCGGTTCCCTGGACTCCAGATGTGGACTCATCAGTTTTGCAATTGCAATGTTAATGCTTCCTTATCCCTAAAAAGCAGGAAGGTTAGGGGTCACTAGCTCATTTGACAGAGTACTTAAAAACAATGTTCGAAACATTTTTTTTCTTTGTTTAATCATGTTTCATTAGGTATAGCAATTAAATAACTGCCAAGTACCAGTGAGAGTTCTCTGCTATTGCAATTCATTCAGCTTATGCTAAATGGACAACTCCATCAGTAACCCAAGCTGTAAATTAAATGTCACTTCATTTTTTTTCAAATATTTGTCAGTCCTTCAGTGGCTTAAGAATTGCATAAGAACTTAGTTTCCAGAATAAATTTCAAAATATATAGAGCTGCAAATTTTCGAATTATATTTTTTACTTCCCCTTGGAAAACCTTGTTTTGTAGCCACAGTTTTCTCTAGAAAAGAATCAAATTAGACAAAATGTTATTTTCAGAAATTGCGTAGTCATTAAATAGTATCATGAGCATCAGCCAAACAATCTGAAAAATTGAAAACCTAAGAACTCTAAATTTGACAGAAGCAACTTTCAAAGGGTTTTTTGTTTGTGTTTAACATCTAAAGACATTTCCCCAAATGTAGAGCAGGAATCCAAACTGACATTGAGAAGCCAAGTGAGGTAGCAGCTTGTGTTTTCAAACACTTTTAACAAACAAGGTCTTTGATTCAGAGACCCTTTGTGAACTAGGCTGACACTGTGAAAGTCTCCTCAATCCTGTTCATGTTTTGAACTGGGGCATGGCTCAGGTGGCGGTTGTAGGTTGTCAACATATTTTTCAGGAAACAGCGCTGCATCCTAAACCCCACTCTCCCTCTTTGATGTATGAAATATCTCTTCTAAAAAACAAGCAATAAAAGCAAAACAAAACAAAAATAGGCACTAGGGAGGAAGAAGCATCTTAAGGGCTAAGTCTATAACTCAGTGCAACTACAGATTCTATATCAGAACTTTCAGCCACAGTACAACAACATCCTGGTATTGATCAACCTGGAGCTCTTGACCTCTACAGATATTCGAGATTCACATTGGATCACGACATTCTCAGGAGAAAGTCATGGAACAGTCACCATTTTCATTTTATTGAGCTTCTTATTGCATACCAGCCTTACGTTCCTCACACTGCAAAAATTCCCAAAAGTAACTGAAGCATACAGAGAAGGGGAGCAATCTCATGTCCAGCTTTGGGTATGCCAAGCTTCATAAACCCAAAAAATTCACACAGTTAATCACCTATGGATTAACCATATTCAAAATGTCAAAAGCTGTAATACACATTTAGTCTGCCAACACAAGAAGCAAAATTTAACAGGCTACTCTATCCCATCTCCTATCCTAACTTCAGGCAGACCAACATTCTTGCACAACTCCCTGAGCAAGCATAACATGTGACACCATTATATTCCATTGATACTTCTGGGCCAAGCATATATATGCACACATTTATATAAAACATATATGGGCACCTTGTCAGATTCTCTTCCTTTACCCTTTCCGTGAAGCAGCAGTAAAACGGACATCCTGTTACCCAAATGCACAAGCCAGTACTCAAATAGTTTTAACTCTGAAGATAGCACCTGTAGTTACTTTGGCACTAATGACTTCATTTTTGTTCTCAAAACAGTCTGTAGGTACAGCACACAGGCTGATCTAATGCCTGCTCCTTCCTTGAGGACATATCTTGCCTAGATTATCTGAATAGATCCTGAATAACAATAGAGGAATGGTCTAATCGTGCACATTTTTTAGATACAAAGACAGATAAGATAAAAACAGTATGGTTTTAAAGGACCTTAACTCTTTTTCCCCAGGTCTGACTGCTTGGACTGTAAACAATAATTTAAAACTGCTTCATCTGTTCTATTGTTGACCTTCCCAGACCAAACAGACAGATGGGCCATGGAATCACAAAGTTCAATTACTTTCCTTTTGCAGTCATTTATCTGATTCCTTTAATGAACATGCATATTTCAGGATAAGCATGAATTTTGGGGGGAAAATTAGGAGAGAACCTGAAACTTTGCAAAGTTCCTATTGTAACAACAACCAAAAAAAAGTAGTATAGCCCCAACACCTAGGTCATTAATATATACAGCCTGCCAAAATTTTTCATTTCACATCCTAAACAATGTTACATTGTACCCCTGAAACAGCTGCCAATTCTCACTCCCAGGACAGCAAAAAGTCATTGTTATGCAATGCAATTCCTGTTTTTAAAATACACATAGACCTTGTGAAACAAAGCACAGTACACAAATTCATGTAATTAATTATCAGGGATAAGCATTCACTTGCCATTCTTAGGCACTGACATTAGTAAGTATTCTAGAAACAAGTTAATACAGAACACCAGTTATTCAGCTTGCCTTTTTATTTTTAATACTTAAATAGACTTCATGCTCTGTTGATAGAAGGAATGAACAAGGAAGAACACCAGCTGATTTCCCTAAACCAAATCAACAATTTATCCCAGCATACTGCAAAACATTGAATAAAAACTCTGCAATTCCTCCAATGTGCGTAAAAATAATAGTGAACTCATTTACTGAAAGTAGAACAGAAATCTAATCAAAGAAAGCCATATGGAATAGCTATATTCTATGCAGAAATAATGATTTATATTTCAAATTAATTCTTGTGCAAGAGAAATAGTTGAGAACAAATAAATCGGTGTCCTAAAAGTCTGGCAGAGAGTGAACTCATTTGGGAACTACAGCTGTTGCGCTTTAGAGATTTGGATTAAAATCCATCATTATCTTTCAGTTAATACTCTTTCATCGACCAATCGGCAGTCATATGGTGTTTACCAACCCTGGTCACTTAACCCACTTGAATGGCCTTTGTGCTATAATTTGTACTTCAATACAATCAGATTACTTCTAATCTAAATGATTTGTGTCCTTTATGGGACAGATAAACACTAATCCCAAGGTTCCTAAAACATAGCAAGCCTAAACAGTGCCAGTACAGCATCCTCTGTTTGCTGTTTTAATAGAATATTTCATTCCAGTTAGGAAATATCTGATCCTACTGACCTCACCTTTTAGATACTCATTCCAAATTTCTTATAAAGACAAAGAAGATTTATCAGCAAACACCATCGCTCAGATATAGAAAATCAGCAGCAAATAAGCAATATACCTATACTTAAATACTACTTTTTGATCAAATTATTTCACAGGAAAAAATATTCTTTAAAAATTGATAAAGCAGGGAGGAACATTTTAAAACTTGTGCAGCAAAGAGTTACGCATGCTAATGGCCCACAGTCCCCAGTTCTCCATTTAAGAAGTCCACCTCTTCAGAATGGTTTTCCAAAGATTCAGCAGTTAAAGTGTCCTCAATCATTCCTGTTCTTCAGTTAATCTTAAGTGACACTTGGAAGAAATTCACTGCAGTGCAAGTCTAGCATCTAATTACATTTAACAGTAATACGCTTAGGCTCTGATCTCACAAATGTTTCTGCACAAGTGGATCAATGAGCATGCGACAATCTCCCTAGAAAAGAAGGACCCACAGAGGCAAATATATTTGCATGACTGGAGCCAGGTACAATGTATCTGTACCTTGAAAAATGCCAGAGTTGGGAACAAGAACAATTGAATAGTTCAGTAATCACCTCACAGTGACAGCACATACGCAAACACCTTTGTACATAAAGATATTACCAGTGTCACTCTATTATATTTGCATATTCAGCAACATATATATTTCTTTCTGACCTAGAAAAATGTGTAACTAAATTTCTAACTCCCTACAAAACATATCAGCTTGTAAAATATAACTGATCATATCCCAAATTAAGCCAGGATGAGCCTACTCAGAATTGGATAAAACATTCCCAAAGAAAAAATAAGATGGTGGATGATCTTAATAGCATCTGTAGCTATTACCTTATGCAAATCTAAACATGTTTACTTACAATACCTCAGCACAGGTGCTTATATTTCATATTAACTAAAACTCTTTCCTAGTTGATGACCTAAACTAAAAAAAGAAAGTCCATTTTCTTATAGTAACCTCATTCATACAGAGAGCTGCTCTCAGTCAGTGACCTCAGCCAACCTTGCAGTGATGCGCGAGCTTACACACATGCAGAGAATCAGGAACCACTACAATGGCCAAAATTCTGTTTTACCACTGAGATACAAGCCTGACACATAAACCTTTAAAGAGCCTTCATCCAGATTTGTGAGGAGTGAGGCAGATCGTCTTATATAGCAGCACATAGGTCATGAAGGGGATTGCACTATGGAGTTTGCCATTCCGGCATCAAGTATCCTCTGGATTATTCAGTAAATGGCATGTATACTCCTTACCCTACTCTGGAAATGGCTCTTTTGATGCCCCTTGTAATTTGAGCAAGATCCCTATTACATACTACAAAACAGCCTCTTTGGACGGCCTAGCAGAAATTACAACTTATTTGAGATTTCCCAGAAGTTGCAACAATCTCAGGGGTGCTGGAAAAGCATCTATTATATAATCCACTTCTTGAATTACAAGCTAACACATCACCAAATATAGAGCTTAAGAGGATTGATCTACCTTTCCAAGAGCAGTAATCTTTGCTTTTCACTAATTTCTCTACCTTTGTCACAACCTCAGGATGTTGAAGGTTGCATAGTTCCTTGAATACTGTATTTCTGTCATCTTAACTGCAATCATGAAGCACAAACCTCAAATGTAAAATGGCAAGTCACAGTATCTCTCCTACTGACATCTAGAAGAATAACAAGATTCCAGTGTCCGGAAGCAAAAGATACAAATACAAGAATGACCCGCACAGCCCACTTGCACAACTAGACCCACTGCCAGTACTTGGAGGACACTTGGAAGAGGGGAAGTGTTGTTATTTCTTTTTCCCCAATATCTAAAAATTGCTGGACCAGCTGTCCCAAAGACTGCTGGTTCCAAAAGAGATTGTGAAGTCCATGAACACTGAACAAATATTTATTAATACAGAAAGTGATAAGATCAGAAATTTGAAGAAAGAACTTGTAAATGCTACAAATCCTTAAATATTTAATTAACGAATAAACACCTGGCAATAGCAATATATTACCCTTTATGAACTCAAAAAATATATGCTAGAAATGGTATCTCCCATCATGAGAGTACCTACAAACTCAGTAGTTCACATATGCAGTATCAGATAAACTGCAAAGGTACTGCTATTTATCTTTAAAGAACTGTGTGGCAAGTCCAAACTTCAAAAGAAAGGGGGAAAAATAGTAAAAAAGTAATTAAAAAAAAAAAAAAAAAAGATTGGACCCACAGATCTGTCAGGACAGACAACAGCTCCCAGATGTGAGCCAGCAAAGGCTCTAGCCATCATGACTCCACAGAGATAGGACTACAGAGTAAATAAGGAAGGGACACTCCCTGGAATATGTAGGAAATGTCTATAGAACACAACAGATTCAGATTTAAATGTATGTGTGTGTCTCACACAAAAGCTAGAAACAGGTATACCTGTAATGTTAGTGCACTCTTGGCAGAAGGTGATAATTATTAAACTTAAACTATGCATCTGTACAGCAAAATAAAAAGGACCTCTAATTCCACTGCCGTATTTCAGGTGGCTCCCCCACATTGATTCCTGAAAGCAGCTGCCCTAAAGAGAAACTATATTTCTGTAGATGAAAACAAAGCTAAAGTCTGTTCAGTCCTGGGATTTTTCCCCCTTCCCACTCCAGAAGACACACTTAAACTATTAAGAATCCAGAATTAACTAGTTTGAATTTACAGTATTGTAGTTAAGAATATCAGAACCACCACATTAAAGACATTGCAAAGCCAAATATTCTGAAACCAACAGAAACATAACATAACTAGAGAAACTTCAGGTGTAAAAGTAACACAGTGAACAATTACCTCTTTTTTAAAAAAAAAAAAAAGTTACTTAAGTAGTCAAAGAAGCCATTCAAAAAAAATGCTCCCCAAAAACCCTTACCTAACAAAAAGTTAGCTTGCTAAGGGTTTTCATCTCATGACTGGAATGAATTCATTCTGGCATACCATTTTTCTAGTATCAAGAAAAAGATAGAACTAGGTTCCAAATATGTGAAACATCTGCATTAAACTAAGTTTGAGCAAAAAAGATTACATCTGCATTTCTAGTCTTACCTGCTATTTTTATGCTTTATGGAAGAACCACATTCCCTCTTCCCTCCAATGAATTGTGTATGTGACAAGGAAGAAAACAACCATAAGTCACAGCAACATGAACTTTTACATCCTTGTCATAATAAATGAGAAGATGCTTATGGCTGCTTTCTTCTTCTCCAGCACACCAGCCGCCTAGCTAGGGGAAACCATTAAACAACTAGAGGTGTGAACCCATTCTAGCTTTCTACTCCATGAAGCCATACATCATTTTTACATCGGAATCATGTGGCTATAAATCATGTGAGACAGAATGAGAGCTAATTAAAGAGTCAGATAAGCATATAATTTTGTGTTGTTGCATATCAGAAAGCTCTAAAATTTTCCATATTTTGTATAAAATATTGTCAAATATTAAAAGACATTTCAAGCAGATAGGTTATTTTCTTTTAAGAGGCGGGCATTGCACTCTGGGAGACATAGATATTTAATTTCCTAGCGGGGAAGCCCCATGAAACCCTGAGTAAGCCTTTTTTCTTATTTTAATAACAAACATAGCTCTACCTTGCACATGCGTTACACTGCAGTCTTGTACACAGTTTTTGAACTTAGTCAATTTTTTTTCCAATTAGAGCAAACTTCTATGTTTCTGAAGACAGAAAATCACAACACAAGAAATCTCTACATGCACTAAGGCAAAGCATTAATCAAATGCACCTAAATCTAGCACTTCAGGCTATTCACAGGATTCCTTTGCCACTTGAAAAAAACCAATTATTTACTGATACCAGATTTCTCAGTCAATGCTATTATCTGGTAAAATATTTTCTTTGAAGGGTCAGAGGTAAATCTGATGCAGACATGTTAACTGAAAAAAATATATATACCTATCTCACAACCCAAGAGGGCTTTTAAGTATGCATAATATTACTGTGACATCTAGAGCATCTGTTAGTGGGTGAGAAACCCATTATGCCATGTAAAAATACAGCATGAGGATGAACCTCTAACTCCAAGAGCTTGTTCTCTAAAGGCTTTTTATAGAGATATGAAGATACGTTTTATTTTTATTCCTTCTTCACCTTCTTTTTAGTGACCTAATAGTTGTAGTGACTAAACCAATTCATCAAATGCAAGAAAAATAATCTCAGAGTAATTATTAACTATATACATTTTAAAATATACGTATTCATCAATCTCAATAATGTGTAACTGGCAAGGGCTAGTCTAGTGCTTATATGGCATTCTTATACTCCATTTCAGAACTTCGGCGTTTCACCAAATACCTTAAAAAAAGGAAGAACAAATGTTTTTCCACTCTAAATGTATACACAGGTTTGTCAACTCAGCTTTAAAAATAGAAAGCATTCTTCTTCTATTCTACTGAAGGAAAAATAAAAAGTATGTGAAGTTTTTTAAAAATACTTTTTTCTCAGGCTTGACTGACTGGAAAAAGGGCTCAAAATCATTTTTTGTTAAAAATGTGGCAACACCCATCTGAAGATTCACATTTTGCTTGGGTATCCCAGGCCACTCTTGCAATTTGCAAAGTAGGCTGCAATCAGGAAAGGGGACATGGATCAGATACACAACTAAGTCAAAATACTAAGCTCACCAAGCAAATGCAAGGGTCAAGAAATGAAAAAAGCCAAGAAATACAACTACTGAAGGAAAGACCAAGGCATTAAGCTGCCCGAGGGCACAACAAGGAGGCAGGTGAGGAGGGTGGCCAGGAGTGGCAGGGCCAGGCAGGGCTGCCTGTTGTCAGCCCACCAAGCCACAGCTTGTACTGCTGACCTTCAAACCTGAAGGATCTCAAGCAATCTCGAGGAAGTTTTCAATCTTCACTCTGTCCTACTATCTCTAAGAAGTACTTGGTAACTGATAACTGAATTAAGCTCTACCTATGGCTTTTTGTGGAAAAACATGAAATACAAATCCTAATAACCAGCATTCTAGAGAGATTCTGACACTCCTTTAAAAAATGGGCATCAGTGTTTTTTTAAACTAGACAATTCAGAAATGAAGGCTGGAATTAACCTTTTAAACAACATAAAATCCTTCCATGGCCCAACACCAGCTACTTCAACCTTAGAAGTAATTTTAAAATTTATCTGTTTTTTGCAACACGTTATTGACATTAAAGGAAATAGAGGATCATCATAAGATGGAAGAAGCAGCATGACAGTAGCAACATACCAATAAATGACAGAAATAGATTAAAAATATATATATGGTAAAAAATACATAATCAGAAACATTCAAAACTTTGAACACAGTGTCACACAGAATGTAAACTCCATCTCTGTAAAAAAACAAAAGCCACTCCATACAAAGCATCATGTTAATATTACAAATACATTTATAAGGTAGTGTTAGTATACAAAAGCAAATCTTCCAAGATCCCCACGTTCAGCATTAAACATGCTGTTGACTCCTAGCTCCTCATGGCAGTTCCCTTGGTTATCACAACCACACGGTAAAGTAACCCTCTGATCAGCTGCCTCCAGCACAGAGGGCAGGAAGCAGCCACAGTGCTGCATGGAGAGATTACAAACCCCAAACGTTCCTGTCAGCCACAGGCTCCTTGCAGCCCTTCAGCATCGTATCATCTGAGGTTTAACACCAGTATGTGGGGGGTTTTTTTGTTTTGTTTTATTTTTGTTTTGTTTTTGTTTTTCTTTCTAAACATTCACCAAATCAGATTAGTATAAATCTTTTCCTCTGAACAAGGAGGAAGTTCTACTGTTGCTCAAGATCTAGATGTCCACTTAACAGATGGAGAAGAAAATCTAATCCTTTCTTACAAAACTAGGATACAGAAACTTGATCAATCTTCTAATTTACAGTTAAGCAAGCAAGGTGAAAAGCTTCTGAGAGCTACAAATAACACAGAAGAGAGGTCCATAAGGTTCCTTCAGGGGCAGAGGTTTCTTCCAGTTCTTTTAAACTGCAACAACAAATGGCCACCAAGTTATATGTAGAAATACTGGATAATGCAAATTCACTGAAAGAGTTAAGAACAAGCATTACAGCATTCCTGTTTTGTCTGCCTCTTGCTTTCTCCTCCCTATCCAAATTACATGATAAATTGTAATTACGAAGAGGACAATGGAGACTCATCAAATTCACAGAGTTAACATATGGCATTGCAACATAGTTGACAATATAATCAAATTATGAATTTGATAATATAATCAAAATTTTATATTCGTTCTGTCAACATTTTTTATTACTGACCATCAGTGCAACTTTCATTGATGCTTGCTGAAGTTTGTAAAGCTCTATTGTCTGGTTTCTTAAGCTGCTTTTGTAGCATTCTTGAGTTGGTAAGACTAACCCACACGCCAAGGAAAGACAGCAGTATTCGACTTGAAATGTTTTCTCAAACTTGTTTGAAAGAGAAGGAAAAAGCTGCTGTAGGCAGCACTTGTCCAGCCTTTCAGGAATATCACTTGCCTCAGAGCATCTGTCAGCTGCCTGCAATAGGAAGGGGTCTCCTGTACAGTGGAACTAGTCTTATTCAAAGCTTGATCAGTAAAGCTACAGCAGTCTCAGATACTACAAAGAGAAGAGTGATTTCCATCTTCAAAATTTATTTTATAGATTTGCAGACAGCACATATTAATTTTGAGCAGTTTAATACTATAGAGAATCAGGCAATAGCATCAAACACCCCTACCCTTATGTTAAAATACTTCCTTTTTTCATATTACCTATGGGACTAGGAGTGTCATAACTCCATTTTGGCTGCCCAAAACTGTCTATAATAGGTTTTGCTGCTTCTGATGTCACCTGTATAAAAGAACATGCTGAAGTGCTCCAGACTGGGATCTGATGATACCTGAGCAAATACCAGTGAAACTCAAACAAAGCACATCAAACCTCTAATGCTGCTCCAAATAGTGGTATGAAATTAATTTCTTCAATCACTCTGTAAGCCCTAGAGGTAGACTCCAGATCTAAATATTTGAAAAGTGTTGATGAACAATTCAAGATTTACCATGATTCTTAAGGACAGAATTTAGGGATTGTGTGGTTTGCCTTTTTTTTTTTTTTTTTTTTTTTAAAAAAAGGGGTTTTTTTTTGTTTTAAAAAAACAAAAGCTAACAGGCTCTTTAAATTACAAGATCTTGTTTTCCTTCTCATCACGGACTGAAGATGAATTGAGACAATCTACATGAGTCATAAGAACAGCTACCTCCTGAAAAAAACTACTTTGTTTGCTGTAAAAGTTGGAAGAAAAGCAGGAAACTGCAAGAGAAGATCCTCTCAAGGTTAAGGCATGTGAATGCTGCAGTGCAGAATCTGTCTGTAGCCTGAGCTCTACCATAGAGCTGACAGCAATGCTAGGTGAGTTGCTTGGATCAGTCCTTCCACAATCACTATTTGTGGATGCCTTTTCTGGGAGCCTAACTTGATAACTGTGAGCCCTAGTTTATAGAACTGCTGAATGCTCACCCTGCCATTCAAGGCAACAGCAGCTCTGCTGTGAACACACACTTCATCATTTCGAGTGGTGACGTACGAGTCCCCACAACTCGCAAACCGAGCACCTAATGTTGCTAAAGGCCTGCCTCTATGCCAAAGCTCACTCACTATGTCAGGAGAAGGCCATCCATTTATGTCATGGAAGTGTTGGAAAGATTGATTTTTTTTTTTTTTTTTCTGTTTCTGAAGCACAGAGCTACTATAGAGTGAGCACCAGTGAAAAGCTCACATTCTCAGAATAATGTTTGAGTGACAAACCACACACCAAGACATCCAGGAAGAGGCACTTGTTAGTAAGCAAGCATTACCTACCCTGCACACAAAGCCTAGTGAGAATCCCACAGAGGGGAAAAAAAAAAAAAAAGACTCCTGATTATACATGCCAACAGCCTTACTTGAGGTTGTATACACAACACTGTCTGGCACTTCCTAATTTTCAAATAGCCAACTTTGCAAGTTTGAAGTTGTCTTAATGTTGTCTGATATCTATAATATGGGTATTCTTGTTTCTCTGATTAGCAAGGGACCAAGTTAAGTATCGAACATGGTATTGACTATGCACAGGCCCCACAAAATACCAAATATGCAGCTTTCTGGCATAGACTGCACCTGCATTGCAGATAACATACTGCAGAAATGGACAAAGGCAGAATCTTTTTCCATAAAGCTTTGACGCTGACTTATAAGGGGTTTTCTTAACTAGTAATATGTATTAAATAATCTCATTTTAAGAGAAAGACGAAGTGCATCTTGGCACTTACATGCATTTGTAATTCCAAGTCAAAGATTCACCATCCAATTATTAGCAGGTGGCCAAAGGAAGAAAGATTACGCAATTTTTTTTTGGTCATATGCAGTCATGCAAAGATAGAGATGAGGTACTCCTCTGCTAGCTTGTATTAGCATTTTCATTGTAAAATCCCATTAGGAGGTTCCTATGCCTTCTTTGGAAGTCTTGCAGCACAGGGCACAGTAAGAACTTTAAGAGTGTTTACTTAATATCTTACCCAAACTCATCTTCTCTGGTATATGTCTTGATAATGAATCTCTATGGTCAATTTTTTTTCCCCTAGCTTAGGAAAACAAGCTCATTTTTAAAGCTCAAAATTATGATAGCAACAAATAAACACTGTAAAGTGCAAACCAAGTTACATAAAAATCACACTACACGTTTTTCCCCTCTCCTCCCATTTAGAAGCATATTGCAGTAATGCTGCCTGTCACATCACTAGTCCTTAAACTAATTAATCTTTGAAATTGTATCAAATTGTAATAGGACTAAGGAGACCTGATAGTCTACTGTATTTAAATAGGATGTACTGAGAAGTGTCAAATTAAAACTCAACAGCATGAACTGTTAAACAAAATCTCCTACCATATATTTAACTTTCTGGTACCTGCACAAGTATATACAGAGAAAACAATGTGGCCTAAAGCCATAACCACCTATGCTATAAACTCATTAGATCTTACAAGTTTAGTAATGGTGAGTAGTGTTAAAGATTCAGTAGATTACATGCTCTGCTGGGAATCAGCACTACACCAGCCACTGTTAAGTAAATTGATTATAAACCACTCGGCATGAGAAGACACTGGTTGTAGAATGGCAGGATTTTGGCTGCCATGATGCACTAAAACCCTCACAAACCATTAAAATACCCTGGCACATTAAAAAAAAAAAAAAAAAAAGAAAAAAAAAGGTACATTTTAATGTCACAAAATAATTCAAGCTTCAGTTAATTTTACTTTGCTCCCCTGACCTTAACCCTGTCATTTCAGTCAGGTACAGAATTGTTCTTCAGTACCTGTAGTAAGCAGTTACATTCTCTTCCTTTATCCAGAAGACTTACCTTAGTCTTATAAGGATCACTGTCCCTGTCAGACTGAAGCAAGTAATGGGGTGAACGCAATCTTATTTTCACAGAGTGGACAAGCTTTGAGCTTTGTGGGTTTTTTTGCAAGAGGTGACTTTGTGAGATGTCTCTCAGTATGATTCCATGTGCTGTAGGAGACAAGATTACCCTACCTCATAGTCAGAATGAGTGACTTAGTTGCAGGTGTGCCCAAGTCCTCTGTACTTTCAGCACTGGCATATCTCCACCAAATAGTTTGCTCACAGAAAGCCAAGAGTTAATGAAACACTGTTCAGTAGATTCCATAATCACAGCATTTCACCAACACCACAACCCATCGTCCCATTATGCAGTAAAATCACTTGGAAAGGGTCTAAAAAATTGTGAACCAACATGCATAATTATGCAGACCCTGCATTCTGCCACAGAAGAAAGTGCATTTCACCTGTCTGTACGCTTAAACCTACTTAAACAGTCTCTGTGTTCAGCACGCACTCACAACATTCTAAAAACCTATGAAACACTTAGAAGGCTACGTAACTGAAAAGGATTTAGATCTATAAGGCAAGGTGAAAAGGACTATAGGTGTCTAAAGCTTCAACTTGTATTCATGTTTAGCTAAACCCTCCTTAAATTGCTTATTGTAAACATTTGACATAAAAAAGTTGTTGTCAATAAACAAACTGTTACTGGATAATTTAACTGAGGAATGAAGTATTAGCAATGTTTTTATAACACCTTAACTTGCTCATATCCAAACAATATATAATATATATATATAAAATATATATGTAATATATATATTATATATATATATATTATAATATATAATATATAATATATGTAATATATACAATCAATCAATAACATAAACAGTACAGTTCTAATGTGCCTAGATGTGTATTAGCAACACCTGCCATTATAAGATCAGTCTGGCAGTTCAACAGCAGCAAATTGGTAAGGTACCAATATTGATAAGCGAAGGACTGGAACTGCACTGATACAGTTAGATTGGTTTACAAGGCTTCTATTTTTACAAGCCTTGGCAGCTCAGGTTCTCTAATGAATTTTTAACATGTCAGTTAATATGTTTATAGAAAGCAATGTCAGCTTTAGCGAATACATAAGAAAAATCACAGTTGCATGCCAATTGTACAACATAAGTGTTAAAATTCTGTGCTTTACATTTGAGAGATTCAAAAGAATTATTGCAGATGATCAGATGAGAACACTCATCTAGAAAGGAAACACAGTAAAATTGCAAAGTTAACGGGCATGATTCATCACTCTTGGAAATATTAGCTCAACTTTGTGAAATATTATGTATGGCAGAGCATAAGAAAAAAAAAAGCTTTCTTTTTGGCAAACAGAGTAAGACCCTGACTCCCTGTCATTAAAAGCCACATTATACCAAAACAAATTACTGAGTACTTTGTTATCTTTAGCAACATACTATTGACGCTATAAGTTGAGCTATGTTTACTTAATACTGTACGCTTCCACTGAATGTAACTGTATTAGAATACTAGCTACTGTTTTGCAGCCCTTTTTCCAACAACATAGAATGATGTCAAATGAATGCACTGTACAGATTTGCTTTTTGTTGTAATTCCGCAGTTTGCTCTGTGCATTACATAAAATCAGAAAACAGATTAATTTTATGAAACACATTTTTAAAATCCATAGGACACAGATTTTCAAAGTGCTTTAGATGTTTTATTTTTAAAACACTGTAATTTGTTAAATAATAAAAACCATAAACTTCCTACAGTGAGATTATGCACGTTCTGTGAAGTTGTCATAGAAAGAGAAAATTTACCTTTGAAAAGAAGCTCCACATTTTGCACTTGTGGGCAAAATAATAGAAAATAGCCCTTCTACCAGCATTTGAACAGCATCAGTTAGGCAAGCAGATCATCTAGTAAAAATCTACTAACCTATACAGCCAGAGGGATATTACAGTCACACAGGAGAGTGAAGTTCCTGTAATTCCTTCAACTCTCTGCGCATTCATCACCTTGAGGATAAAAGATGCAAGCACATCTGTGGATTTGGGTAAATGCCCTTTTGTTAACTAGAATATTATGGTATTTAACATCTGCTTCTACCTTTGCTGCATCAGAGGTAACGCGATATCATATCTAAAAAAATATTCACATTTGTATCTCGATGAGTGACTTGTTAAGTACCACAATTCTCTGAATGAAATGCAAAAATTAAAGGACTAAAATATTTATCTGCTACAAGTTGACATTCAAGGAATTTCAATAGTTTTAAGGTATATAAAGAAGCAATAGATGAATTCCAGAAAGCACACTATTCAGACTGCAAAGTCATCTTTTCTTCCCATTAACTACAAATGACCTGAGCTTTGCAGCATATTTCAGTACACAAGAGAGAACTTTGCACTCCAGTTCCATACTCCGTCACATCCCAACACAGCCTGACAAATGTTTCAGGATTTGAGACTATCACAGCTCTTCATTTTAAAAATAACACTAAAGCCTCATTTCATAAGTTATCAAATTCTTAGAGCAAATATTCTCAAACCACAATCCCTTGTGATAACCCAAAGAGCAAAGACTGCAACACCAGTTAAGTATCTGTTATGTTTTATGCAGCAATGCTCATTACTGTTTGAAATCCAAGGACTTGCAGAGCTAATTAACTAACAAGCCTACACTCCCCCAAAATATTATCTTCCACAAGACTTTTTCATGCTTCTATAGCACCTTAGCCCTGAGGAACTGTACTCCAGTAGGAAGGCATCCTTTCAATTAAAACTCAGCTGAAGAAATTCAAAAGAAGAAGAGATGCAGGCGGCTGAGAACAGTTGTTTAAGAGAGACTGATGCTGGTTCAAGTACATTTATCTCTGGTGCGAGTGTATGCAGAGCAAGGGGAACACAGGGTGCTGGACAGATCCCACCACTGCCCACAGAGCCAAGCAGGCACTGGACTGAATTTCAGAAAAACAGTTTGTGGCCACGGAGGAACACCTTAGCAACCAAAACCAAGAAAAATCACATCCCTTGTCCCCCACTCTGAGCAGCCTACTGACCTGATGAGGTGGAAGAAGCAGCAAGATTACTTATCTGGAAAAGGAGAAGTAGCATAACCCATTCGAACCTGTCTAGCATCAGCTCTGGAATGTGCAAAGACACACCTTTTTCTCCTTTTCAGAACTGAAGTAACAGGGCAGGAGGTGTCTACATCCACTGGTGAGCACAACGCTGCCTTTAGAGATAGAAGCTGCAGAGCACGTCCTCCCTGCATTCAACGGCCTGGGCATCTCACCAGTAACCTACCATTACACCTCACTATGAACCTGCAGTAGCTATGCTTCATCTACAGCTACTGCAATCACACAGGTGCATACTCATCACCTTAAGGTTCTTACACTACTGTTTCATATCACATTTCATTCAGATAAGAAAACTTATAGGTTCTTGACTTGTTTTGCACCTTGTTTTTATGCTTTGTGAAAGACATCACTAAAGTGGCAGCAAACAGGATGGGAAATAAAACTATCTTCTCCCTCCTCCTGTAAGTAGTATTTAGTTGTATAAAATGTTCAAAGATTTATTTGAACTTTTGAGTGCTCACAATGCCACCCTTCTCTAACTTTTCCATTTACAGACTTCCATTTGGGCTTAACAATAAAGACCTAAGAGTTAAAGCCCATGAAGAAAGTTCCCTAATTTGTTTAAAGGTCAAAAATCAACAGAAAACAAACATGATCATTCACACTTATGTTAATATTCTGACAATTTCTCTCAGAAAAGGAGATTTCGTCCCTGTACCCGCAGAAAACACAACCTTACATCTACCTCTCACTTGCAAAGTGTCAACAGGACTTAAAGTTTAACATTTGAAGCATGCCACCACCGTCCTCGGGCTCGTGAGGAAGAAGCTTGTGACGCCAAGCACCCACACTCACCACGGGTAATTAGCTCATCAAGGAGGACTCCTTATAGGTTAATTCCTCCTCCGCTGAAGAAATTTACCTTTCCCGAAGTCGGTGTGATTTATAAAACGAGAAAGCCGACCTAGACTCATGCCAGCATTTTTTTAGAAGTCACTCCATATGCAAGGAAAACAGAGCTCCATCTAGCCGGGCATCCCAGGGAAGAAGACCCGCACCTTTCCGAGGTAAGAAACGTTGTTACGCAAACCTCACACACTGCCGAAGCCCCTGACCTATTTAGAGACGCGCCTTATCTTTTCTGGAAACAAACGTTCAGCTGCTAGAGACGCCGATCAACCCGTCCCGCCCGGGCAGGCGGAAACCCCGCGGAGCCCGCACCGCCGCTACCTGCGGCTCCGCTCCCACCGCTCGCCCCGCTCCGCCACAGCCAAGTTTGCCCGGCGGCGCGGAGCGGGCGGGCTCGGCCGTGGGCTCCGGCTCCGCCCGCACCCCGCTGCCGTGCCGGGCATCCCCGGCTCGCAGAGCGCTCGCCCCCACTCCTCCTCGCCCTCCGCCGCGCCGTGACATTGAGCAAGGTCCCCGTCGGCACCCGCCGAGCCCCGAGGCAGCGCCCGCCCCTTACCTCGGCTGCCGGCCAGAGGGAAGGTGGGAGGCAGCGCGGCGCCGGCGGGCGGGCACGGCCGCCCCGCTCCGGCCGGACCGATGCGAGCGCGTCCCAACTCCGCCGGACCCCGGCGGTCCGCCGGCTGCCGCCGCCCCGGCGCATGCGTCCGCCCGGCCCCGCGCCTCCCCCGGCCCCGCCGCCGCCGCCCCGCCTCAGCGGGCGCAGGTGGGCGCGCTCGCGCAGCGGCCGGGAGCCGTTGGCACCTGTGGGCGCGGGAAGCGCGGTCCCCGCCGCCGCCTGCGGGTCCGGGAGCAGCGTCTGGGGGAGTCGCGCTGAGGGGTGAACCGGCCCAAGCTGAGCGCTGCCCCGGGAGCCGCTCAGCCCCGGGAGCCGCAACCGGCTGCTTCGGGAAGTGGCCTCGTCCCGCCGAGCGGGTTTATAGTCCCTGGGCAGACCCAGAGGTGGCTGGTGGCCGTTCCCTCGACGGTTTCTGATTCTTCTACCACAGCCTTGTCCCCGAAGCGAGAGCTTTCGAAACAAACCCTTTGTCTTTAAACGACCCGCTAGTGAGACTCCCAAAGCCTTGGCTTTGCCAGCCCACCTGTGAGCAGCGCAAAACAAGAAGCCTTACTAGTAAGTTACGTTTTGTAAACTCTACAAAACTGTACCTTAAATAAAAATATTACACTAGCAAACATCAGTGTTTGTAATTGTACCTAATAGAAAAATAATATTATGACAGAAACATTAAAATCAATACAAACTTAAGTATAGAAATTTTTACATAGTATCAGCTTCAATAATTCAAATATCCCTCCTGTAGAACATGATGCAAATGGGCAAAATTATGCAGTGATGCAGTACTTGATTTGTTGTTGCAGAAAGGAAAACAAGAACATTTGACATTGGAGAAAACCACCTTGGTGTATTTTAATTTCAGCTTTTGGAGAAGAGCAGTGATATTTAATACCATGAAGAATTGCATCATACCTTGTTTACAGTTTTATGTTCAATAAGTTCTTTTATAATCCAATACAGGAAATGTTCAGAGTTTGCATTAATCATCCCATGAAAACATTAATATAGCCTTTCTTCTGGTGTTTTACCTACCACAAACTTCTTGCTCTGAAGAAATCTCAACACTAAGTATTTTTGAAGGATTTGCTGGTGTCTTCTGCAGAGAGAAAGAGAAACTGAAAACAGGACACATTTCTTTTTTCCTAGAAATTCTGAGTCAATCTGGATCTGAAGTGGCAGAATAGATGACACAGTAGAAAGAATCTACTACTGAAACTGGGAATATCAGACCAAATGTAGAGGACTTGTGAGTGCACACAGTAACAAACAAAACACATACTGTGCTGGCAGGATTTGGGGTCAATCAGACACCAAACTGATTATCTTGAAAAGAAACATCCATGTATGATGGCTCATTAGCAACATCCAACACTTCCATATATTATTATCTTTTGTTTATCTTTTAGCCCTTTTGAAGACAAACTTTCTGTAATCTAGAACAACATATGCTCAGAAATCTTGAAATATCTATTAGGACTGGAAAAAATGATCAGCAGTTTTCTCTTCATATCCAACTGTTAAGTCCTATTGTAAAGAATTAAGAATATTATGTTCATGCAATATTATTTTTCTATATAAGCAGCTGTTGTAGTTGCCATAGAGATGTTATTCAATCTCAAATTGAAAGGTGGTCTACAATGACCATACACTATATTCACTGTTAAGCTGAAAATGTCTAAGAACCCCTGTGAATACTATAACAAACGCATTTCTATTCAGTAGGCTCAGGAAATACTTTTTTCTTTAAATACAAAAAAACTTTTCAGTGAATGCTAACCATTGACCTCCTATAGAGTGATGTAATGGCAGATAGATAATTGTATATGATTTTGAACACTTTCTGTGAAAGTATATCTTGGATCTGTCTTTGAAAGAGCTGTTCTCATCAGAAACGGCAACATTTAATCCATAGTCGTAAACATATTTTATCAAGTCTTCTGCTGTGCAACCCACCATTCTTGACTCCAGCTCCCTGTCAAATGCTGCACTTCAGAAGATGGGATAGGTGGCAAAGATGGAAAATGTTAAATGCCCTATGATCTTTATTATCCAAGCGTCACCTTTCATCTCTATCAAATGCAGAAGGCACACTAAAAGTTATGAAATTACAGAGTTGGTGTACAATTAGTAGTTCTTAGGAGTTGAAGAATATAAAAGCAACTGTAATAGTGGTGTGAGCAACAGTAAGACTGTTTAACTTCAGAGAGTTTATAAGGAGATAACTGGTCTGCAAACTCAGAGGAACATCACAGAAAGGAAAGGCTGCCAGTTGCTGCTTTTTCACTGAAAAGCTGCATGAACCAACTTACAAAAACAGGTAGAGGTGGGATGGTATCCTGAGTAAAGTAAGTAATCTGTACAGTTGGAGGAAGACATGCTGAATGTAATTAGAATTGCATTTCATCATTTTGGTTTATTCAGAACTTTAAATTTGACTCTACCAAAATAAACTTAGATTTTTTTTTTGTTGTTGTTGTCGGTTTTGGTTTTTTTAAACACTGTTCTCAATAACAGATGTTACATGATGTGAGTTTGTCACTGAAAGGAATAGATCCATGCAGAATGGTGTGTGCAAACAAACCTCTACAGGATGCCCGCAACCCAAAATCACTTAGAGAAATCCCAAAAGGTGGGAAGTATTTCCTGCCAAAGGGAAGGGTAACATTAAAGCCAGGTGACATTTTGTATCAGATGAAGAGGAGAAGTCACCACTGGCAGACTTTAAGCAACCCTCACAGATCCCATAAGAGACATAGTGCAAGAAATCTAAGTAACTTTTCCTCTTTCCTCCAGAAAACAAGGCAACTGCTGGGTTCTCCACACTGCACCACTTCATATATATGAAAGGCCTACTACTGATTTTGAGAAAGTCTTTCTTTGACTGTTGTACTTTTTATGAGAATTAAGGATCAATATTGTTTTATTATTGTCTATTTCAAAAATAAACTGCTTCTAAGCACCACAGGGCATTTGAGGTATGAATATTGGCTTTTTGTGTGTTTGTGTGTGGTCTAAAAACATGGCAAAATATGAGTTTAGAGTACCACTTATTTCTATGACCTTCAAAATTCGTGTCTAAGAGTAGAGTTTTAATAGAACACAGCTAAAAATCTAACCACTTTCATGCATGGAAAAAGTATGGTGAAGAAAGTACCTCTGATGACTGAAGCATGGTCTTCCATGCCTGAATCCATATCCCTGTCCCAAATCAAACTGAGATTTCCCTGGTATTTTTCCTCATGTTTTTTGTTTGTGCATTTTTTTTTTTTTTTTAGACTTTTGAAACTTGATTTCCATACTCAATTTAAAATTGACAGCTCTAAGCACATCTTAAGTTCCAGTTTCTCTAATGGAATCTGACATTTTATAACCAGATACCTTATATGCCTATACATTTTCTAGCTTCCCTGTTACTGCCTCTGGGGAAACAATCCCAGATTTAGTAGATCTCCATCTGCCTCCCCTGTAAAAACAGACAAAGCAAATACTTAGCCACCCTACTACTTGCTAACCAATCTATCTTTATTTTTTCAGTAGAGCATGATTTATTTTGTTGTTCTGAGTCTGTATTACTTGAGATGCCTTTTGCAATTTGCTATTAGCTCTTTACTGCTCTTTTTAATTTTTTTTTTTTTTTTATTATTCTTCCCCATAGATTTCCAATTACCTGGTGTTTTTAAGATGTGTTTAAGTGCCCCATTTGTCTTGTTAACTGTTTGAATCTACCCCTTTTTAAAACTTTTGTCTGCTAGCTGTAGCTAGAATGCTCAGTATCTGATGAATTTAGCTTGGGGAGGGTGCCTGAAAACTATATGCATTATTCAAAATTATTTTATAGGTTGTTTATATGAATGTACTTTACTCTCTGAATTATCTACCAACCATTCCATCTGACATAACTATGCTATTTGTACTGTGTAACAAGTCAGTTAATTCCCATGATAACATTTCTTTTTCTTAATTGCATGTTGAATAATATTATGTGGATTTAGATTGTGAGCTGTTTGGCACAAGGAACTCTGCATTATCTGTCTGCATCATGCTCAGAAATCCACATCTATAAGCTATGATTAGGGTTGTATGTGCACAGTCAATAAAAATAACAAATAAACAGAATAACTAGGTCATCATAGGAATGCTTCTTCACAAATGGGTTTTCATTTACATACTCACAATTCTTTTCAAAATGACTAGAGAGCAAAGGTTTGTGTTTTATACCAAGTAAAAACAACAGGAAAAGTTTCTGATCAGCAATAAGCATTTTATTTTAAGGAAATATTTGCATCTGTACTTCATTACCTTCCCAGCTACATTAAATGTTTTTGCCTTTTTGCAAGGGTGTTCTTCTTTTGAGAAACTGAAGCAGAAAAAAGTGATCTAAAGAAAAACATATGACATCTTTCCAAGCACTTGAAAAGCAGCTAAACCCTTCCTTTCAGTCACAATCTGTTCTAAGAATGAGAGCTCACTGGAACATATTAAGACTATTCAATGTTATCCTGCCCCCTGAGAATATCAGCTTCACAGATAACATGGAGGTTTATTCCTCTCCATAACTGATTTACTGTTAACGCTGGAAATGCAGCATTCATCATTTAAAGAATAAAAAAAAATGCCAACAACAGAAAGGGAAACTCTTCACAAGAGTTAGATTTTTAAAATTCTAATTCAGTTCAAGGAATAAGATAATTCCTAGACAAGGAAGAACAATTGGATAAATAAAGTGCATTAGTAAGATAGGACTTAAGTTGAAAAGTGGCAGAGGGAACATCTGAAAACCTCCTGGTAAAGTACCAAGGTAGGCTAGCCAGATGGCATGCTATTTGTTTTCACTACTTCATTAAACGTAGAAACAAACTGTTCTTCAGCTGTAAAACAAAACCAATTAGAATATTTCTTTCCCTCAGTGTTCCTAAACCAGAGTCCATTAAAAATCACCAGGGATTTCCAGATAAGAACTATACAGTTTCTATTCTAAAGTACAGGTGAAAGATCAGAGTCACCTCCTGAGTTCCCATCTGTTTTTAAAAATACTACTGCCTGCACAGCATAGGAGATGAGGAGGTGGCATAAGGAATTTGAGCTAATGCATTTGTTCTTTGATGTCACTCAGTCAAAAACAAGAATGATGTATCATGTATGTTTATATATTGGAAAAATTTCTATTATAAAACTAGTGCAACAAACAAGGATTCTAACAAAATCTGAATAAAAAAGATCGTTCTTCAGCTAAGGGATGGCCTCTTCTCTGAGAGATCTGCCACTAAAAGGACAGACAACAAGCCAAGCATAGGCAGCATAAATTTGCCACTTTTCCCCTAATGGAAAACTGTGAAATACAAAATGCAATGTAAATGCCCATGGTTTAGATCACAGGGGAAACTAGTCATCTTATATCTTGGCCTGTGTATTGAAAATGGTACCAAGGACACAAGCAACCTTTTATTCTTTACATGGCCCGAACTTACCTTGGAAGAGTTAGTGTGAGGAAAAATAAGAAGGATGGTGGTGAAAGACTCTTTTCTTCACAATGGCCTCAGGACCTTATCTGAACAATGAGAATAAAAGACAACATCATGAAAATGTACTGCAATCCTTGATTGCAAGCACTTGAATTAACACTATTCAGTATGAAATCTCAATGCAATATCCAGAATTATGAAATAAGTAATATTCCTTCTAATTAATCCCCAGGGATAATTGTTCTAGTGACAAGAAGAACAGGATCTGGCTCTAATTGCAGCTCTGTCTGTATCTCAAACAAGACCACCAGTGCAAATTTGGCAACACAGGTGATATTACTTAACTACTTACCTGAACTGGCATAGCATGCCATAAAAATCTATGTATGAGTGCGGACACATCTATTAGGGGTGCTTTATGGTGATATTGCAGCATATTCCAGTATAGGAAGGTTATGCAAGTACATTACTATACCAGGATATAGGTATACACATCAGCTCTAATGATACAAAGATCTGCAGTAGAAGTTTGTACTAGCATTACCTGTGGTATTGGACACTGTGTGTCATACTATTATTTCTGAAAATGTGTAAGTGTTTGCTACTGTTTGGTTTTGGGTTTGGTTTTGTTTTGTTCTTCCCACCCAGCCCAGCAAACAAACTGCATATCAAGACTTCTCTCTCATATGGAAACTTTTCCTTTTCTGTACTAAAACTTTTTTTATTACTTTTTTTTCCTGTCAAAAGATAACTGTTTCAGAAAAATACAGGACAAAACTCAAACCTAACTTAAATAGTTACATCTGTACAAAAACTGAACAGATACCAGGCCTAAGAGTATTTAAAGGACAAGCTGCAGCTGTGCTTGTTTAATTCCAGCAGAAATGGAGAAATTGCATCAATAGGGTGGATGTCTCTTAGACACACTGGGTGAGTCATATGAATCCATCTACAGGGCACAGTAATCGGACATCTGCAAGAGCATGCTTGTCCATGAGAACAGAAAGAGAAACACAAGGTGACCAAGAACAAGATTTAGATTATTCTGATTTCCTATTTACATAGGGATTTTAAACCTGTGTATATATATATTTAAGTTCCAGAAAGTTACTTCTGCTTAACCAGTAGGAGGGATGGATATATTATGCAGACATATTATTTTTAAAATACACAGGGATTTCATGCATAGTGTTGAAACTATATTATACTATTGGTTAAAGAGTAATACGGTGATTACTGAATTTTAGTTGGCAGATAATGTAGTAAAAAACCTTTAGGAAACTTAAGTTGGGTTCCTAATTTTAAAGATTCATTTTAATACACAGCCTTATAATTGTATATTTTTAAAAACCCAACACAATGTGTAATTAAATAGCTGCTTATTAAACATACAACCCTCTAGCCTTCCAAAATTATATCCCTACAATTACTGTATTTGCCACTAAGTCCCATGAAAATTTTTAAATAATTAAACTTTCTTTGACTGATTGTGTGGATCTTGTACACTAAAATTATAGGAGGAGCTCATTTCTCATAGAATAGAAATTACACCAACACTTCAATTCTACATCTGATTTTCTCAAGATTTATAACTCAGCTGAAAAAGTAGTTGCACAGAACATTTTCTTTCATCTGTTTACTCTTTCATTCTCTAGAAGTAAGACAGCAATAGATACAGTTTAATTATATACTAAACAGATCAAAAACTGTCTCTGTATGATTACACAGTTACAAAAAAGAACAGTCACCAAAATAGCATCCACCAAACCAAATTACATCTGACAGAACCACAGAGAAGCAAATCAAAGCTCACTGGATTCAACATTGTCAAAAGAAGAAGCCGAATGGAAGCTCTCATATCTCAGAAGTGAATTGCTTAGACCACAGTTAAAACAAAAAAAACCCCACACCTTGTCTTGTAGTGTTGGATTTGTTGTCACACTGAGCTCCTCAGAAAGCAGCGATGTTGCTGGAGCGGAGGGCGGGGGTCTCTGTGAAACCCTCCCTGTCATGGCACCAGATACGGGGCTGAGCCACCCTTGTGGCCATGGATGCCTGCAGGGCACACGGGCCTGAGGTGTTGGTCTAGTGCCTGTGCCGGGCACCGTGCCTTGTCAGAAGTGGTAAAAAAATACGATGTTTCTATTTCACAAAGCCTCTGTTGGCTGTAGAACAAATCTCTCTCCTAGGTGTTGTGAGTGCCAGCGACTAGCTGTAAGGAAATAGAACAGTGGTCCCAGGGACAACAATTAGGCACAGGGATCTCTGGGGGCTTTTCAAGGTTTTGCAGAATGTGCAGGGTACGGTAGCAGATTTACTGCCTGTGCTGAAAAGGGAAAACAAATTCTTCCTCCTGAGCTCCTAACATGTCCACTTGATGGAAGTTCCAAGGGGAATGCTAATATCTATCCTGCTTTACACATGGATAAGATAATGCTTCAGTGCACAGATACACATCTACATACAAAACAACAAACACAGTTTATATATTAGGGGGGTTTTATCAAAGTTGTTCCACCCTGTAATTTTGCTGAGAAATGAATTGAATGAAATTTGAGTGACTTAATGTAAATGAGCTATTAACCTACAGGACATTTTACCAAATGATTCATGTGCACTCTTTCCCAGTTCTCTCTCACTTCAGGGTAAATGTGAAAAGAGTGACTAGGCTGATCAGGACATCAGCAATTGTGGCTGCAGCAGTGTTAGCAGAAATGGAAAACAACTTTCCTTACATTAAACAATCCAGATATATTAAAACAGCATGATTTTTCTTTTTTTCCCCACATTTCCACCACGTTTGCAAACAGGAAAGAATCAAGTGAGACACTGAGGTAGTCTAATTTTCTTATAATGAGAAATCTATATTGAAAACAGCCAAAGAAATTAATGAATTAATTCTGGGATCAGACTGAGAGGAAGACTAAGTGATGCTCTGCTCAGATCTACACCTACACAAAGTCCATATCTGTCACAATTTTTAGCTCATTAGGGACAACTCTTTATATTTCTTTTCCCAGTAGGGATAGGAAATCAGCTCATTTGAAAATGTGTGACAGTCTGGCAACTGCATGGCACAGACAGGCTGTTGTGTCTCAGCAAAGGAAACAGTAAATGACACGACTGTCTCTACTGCCAGCCATCATCCCACCAAATAGTACAACCTTTATCCATTCCCTTTGGAGTTTAAAGTCTTCCTGACAGCAAATGTAGCAGGGAGATGGACTCCCTCTAAAAGTCTGCAGTAGTCCTTTCTTCACAGTAGCATGATGAATACTAAATGGGCAAGGAAAAAAAAGTATTTTCTGAAGCTGCAGCTTGGTCGCTGCCTGTCAGCAGCCCTTGTGCAGACTGGCAGGGTGACATCGGCCCTCTGGCCAAAGGTTGGAGTAAAATCTTACTCTCAGCACCAAAGCAAATGGGGTTTCCATGTGAACCTTGCACCAGGTGGTCCCTTCAGATTGAATCATATAGGTCTTTAACAAAAAAAAAAAAAAGAAATATCCCCCTCTCCTACAGAACTTTGCTATGACAAAGAAGATTTCAATCATTTTTCTCCGCTCTATCTATTTCTATGGGTAAAACTGATGTCAGCTGGGAGATCTTCTCTCTCCTCTTCAAACCAGGCTGTATTTTGGGGGTGGTGGTGGATACCCCTCTCTCCTGGGATTATGAAATTGTGTTTCCTGGTTTCTACCCCAAATACAATCAATCACACCTGAAAGTTAAGTATGCAGCATTCTGCTGTTTCATGTTGTAAACTACAACCCTGTTTGAGGCCAATCATTAAGATTAGGACCTAGAAATGATACAAAGCAGGATGACATAACTCACAATTTACAGAGAAGAGAGTAAGTAATCTGCAGAACAGACTGGGAAGACACAGCCAGCCCTGGCTGTCCAGCTCTGAGCTTCTCTGGCATGGACTGTGTCCATGAAGAGCATCTGCATAACCAAAACAGAGCACATTTATATGCAATGTTGTCTACAATAATGGAGTTTATAGCCCAGGAGATTGTTTCCTTTTCCCATATCAGTCACACAGGGGTTTCTACATGCTGTCCTCTGGGGCTGCATCAGGCAGGACCCAAGGAGGACCCAGTGCCAGAGACCAGTGCTGGGCTGCAGCAGCTGGCTGTTTCTGGGACATCGCTCTCCCTCCCAGCAGCCTGCTGCCCTCATCCCACCAGCCGTTCAGCTGGCTATAGGGCAGGGAGAAGGGCCCAGTCAGGAACCTGGCAATAAAGGCAGAGAGCAATCCAGAGAGATGTGGCGGTGCTGACCTTGGCCTTGCCCTCAAGCCTTTTTGCACGTGGTATTGTCCCTGTGCTCTGTGGCAGGCTGCTCCATCTCTGTGTGGGTAACACGTGGCCTGACAGTGGATTAGTAAATCCAGAGGGACTAATGCTGTGTTCACACTTCCTCCTGCTCTTGTCACCTGCTGTAGCAAGTCAGAGGCACAGCAGCTCTGTAATATCTACTTGTGATTGAACTAAGCAGTTCAAGGGATTAAGATGGTTTTCAATAAGTAAAATATTTTATTTTACTGATTTATTTTTTTTGGTCCTTGGCACGAACCGAACCAAACTCCAGCTCTTTCTGATGTAGTTTCAAATGAACTGCCCAACCACCTGGAGCCACAACAAGGGAGATGATTTTTCACACCTAGTCTCTTTATTTTATTCATTTAAATACCTTTCCCTTTAAATACCCTTTTAAATTTAAAAAGTCCTTGATTTATCCCCTTGGAAAGATTTTCATCTTTTCTTTAACCATTTAATCCTTTAATTCAAGTTGGCAGTTGTATAAATCATATCAAAGTTTTTTAGCAGAATTATTTACATCATTTTTAATTACATGGTAAATATTCAGTGAAAATTAAAAGTAACTCAAATGTATTTAAAATTACAGGAAGATACAGGAGGGAACCTATTTGGAACAATCTAATTCACCTGGACTTTCCAAAAGCCTTTAACAAGTCCTGCACAAGAAGCTCTTAAAGAAACCAACCAGTTGTGAGCTAGATCAGGGATCTGAAACATGGTGCTAGAGTATGAAGCATACAAAGGCATGGTCAGTATTCTGTATGGCAATAGTTTAACAGTGAAACAGTCCAAAACCTTGTTTTTACATTGTGTAATACTTCTAAGCTATCATTCAGCTTACTTGGAATAAAAGTGACAGGAACTAAAGAACTTGAATTAGTTGAAAGGACAACATAATGACAGCTGAAAGTCAGTCATAGTTGACAAGAACACGGTAATGGACTTTAGATGAAATCTGTGAATTATTCATACAAGTTTGGCACACCAGTTGTGGACGAAAGACCAGAGCATCGCTGTGGACAGCTCAGTCTCCCTGATCAACATTCAGTGGCTGTCAAAAAGTAAACATCCAGACTGCTCCAAAGCATATGGAAAAGCAAATAAAATTATATGGAAAATCCAATGTAATTTTCAAAATCAGTGGTATGGTCCCGTCAATCAGGATGCTGTGTTTGATGGCCCCAGAGTACAGCGTAGAATCAGAGGAGAGACTGAGAAAGAAGAGAGAATGAAAGTTATTTTCAGCTGTGAAGGCTTTCCTTCTGAAGTGAAACTCTGGAGAAGTATTTACAGTAAAGATGAATAGAAAAGCACTTAGGCCTGGACATTGCCAATAATTAATATTATATGGAAGAGAAAATGAGCACTTCTTACCCTGCCTCGTAACAGAAGAGACATTCAATGAAAATCAAAACAACACATTTAAAACTGATTACAGCTTTCTTTTAATGTGGTAGATGATTCCATAATAATAGTCTGCAAGATTTGTGGCATCATCTTCTGAAACACTGACTGATAAGGAATTAAATATTTCACATGCTATTCTAAACAATCAGGTAGAGCAGAAAGCTTATTAAGAAAATAAAAAGGGCCTTCTGCAGACATAAGGTTCCCCCTCATCCCCCTTTAATTTATTTTTTTTATAAAAAGAGATTATAATGGTCTTCACAGAGAGACTGGAGTTATTAGGAACAAGGAGGAAAATGGAGTTAGAGCCAATGCTAGGGTTAAAGTGTAGATTAAAACTGTCATTCAGAATAAGAATTTCACAGACTGATGACAACTGCCATGCGACTAACCTTGAAACTCACACTCCCTCGGCTGGAGTATAATATATAGATCATTAAAAGCATTGGTCTGCATGCTATATATATATATATATATATATATATAATGTGTGTGTATATATATATATATAATGTGTATATATATATTTTTTTATAAACTACAGTGAAACTGCAAGTATGGAAAAAAGCCTTCCTATAAATACTGTGAAACAAAGAAAGTTTTTGATTATATATGCACCCAAAATGAGGTGGACCTCGAGTCTTGGGTGGAAGCCCTGTGCACTAACCCAGTCGTTGCTGCTCACCACACTGCTCATCCCAGCCCCGCAGAGCACGGGCTGCGCCGCCCGCCTGCCCTGGGGCAGCGCCTGGGCCACACACGCCTGCTCTTCTGCTGGAGCTTCAGTCACTCCTGGAAAGGAAAATATAATTGCAGGCATATAAAACATCAGAATGCAACACCAAAATAACAACAATGCCGGTATCAGTAATGCCACCTTTTGAAGTAACTGTCATTAGGTACTATAAAAAAAAAAAAAAATACACATTGTTCCATTTTGGTAACATCAATATATTAATATTTTGTACTGTTTAACAGATGAAAAATAATGTTTGGGAGCTGTTCAGAAAAAGCTGAACAGAGTATAAGCTGAAATTCATTCCAATTAACTATATTAATTCACACATACAACCAATCTCAGGCTCTTGTGTAAAAAGAGAATGAAAATTCAAGACTGTGTGCAAGTGTGTGTTTATACATATACAGAAAACTGAAATACACTTCTCCAAAATGTCCGCACCTCTGTAAACAGAGAGCTAAAAATTAAATGGGAGGAAAGAATAACTTTGCAAAATGAAACAAACCAACTTCGAGTGCACAGGGATGAATTTAGCTTGAGGTTCCACAAGGAGCACAGAGGCTGTGTCCTTCCCTGCCATGGGCATAGAAAGGAAACTATCCTCACAGTTTCTCCTCACAGCCATAATCACATAAATATACTCTGCAAGACTGGAGGAAATGCCGGGCTGTGAAGCACTTGTGGATGGTATCTCAAAGAATTCCCATTTCAAACAGATACAGTGATCAAAACAGGCTGATGCACCTTCTTTCTTCTACAAATAGGTATAACAAGGGTTTTTTTTTTCTGTGCAGAGAAGAGAGGACAGGAAGGAACCGAGCTGCAAAGGGACTTTTTCTTACCCTCCAAAAGCCTTATTTTCAGTTTCTCATTTCAATCATTGATCAAGTAAGTCAGTCGGTTTCAATTTTATCTTACGCACTTTTGTGTTCCACCTCTAGTGACTCATAACAAAGTGTACAGCACAAGAAGGGAGCCCTGTGAATCTAATCAAAGAATGAGAGCCTGTGGACCAGTCATCCAACCTCAAAGCCTGAATAAAAGGAAGAGATTCATTAAAAGCATGCGTCCCATTTCAGGTAGTCATCACTTAAGTATTCCTTCCTCATGGGAAGCCACAAAGGCTATCTGCACCCCTACCGTAATACAATCTAATATATCAACTTTTCAATTGGATCTTTCAACCCCCAAATTAACACAACGTTCTGTTCACCATAACCACCATGGGACCAGCAACTCTGAAGGGAGAACACACATTTCAGTTAAGTAATTAATGAGCAATACCAGTCAACAAACTAAACTGAATTGGTGTTGCACCTACACACCTGTGTCAGTGGACACAGCTGAGAACAGGTTTGACCTCACCTCCTTACCTGCCATGAATACCCTGACAATGAAGACAATTTCTCTTGTTTCTTGGAGCCTTGCATCCTCTTCAACTCCCTTGCTCTTTCCTCCACCCTCAAGAAACATTGCAGATTATTTCCTCTCTCAGGAAAATTTTTGGTCCTCACTTTATTTTACAAAATAATGGAAAAAGACAACATTAAATGTACGTAGGTTAAACAGAGTCAGAATCTGACAGTTTATTTTTTTAATGGACTTGTCTGTTTTGTGGGTTAGCAAACCGTTTTCCCAACAACACTAAGCTATTCATTTGCAATCTCCTCCATCCCCTTTTTTTAAGTTACAAGAAAATACTTGATGATAGTCACAAGCCGTAGACAAGAAAAGAAAATCCTTGTCTCCAGTCTCAGCCAAATTATAGATTTGCTCGAGGAAAACATATAAAAAGCACAACATCTCTGAAGTGACCTCAAGTTTTTCCAGCAAATGAAGCAATGTTTTACTCATGCCACTTTTAACCTAGTAATACATGCTTTCTGTAGAGTTTTAATTAAAATGGCCCTTTATTCTGCATTTGACTTTACCATTTTTTAAAAAAACCAAACCAAAACAAAAAACTAATTTTAAAAAGCTTTAAAAAAAAAAAAACAAACTAACTTATCTAATTGAAAATAAATTGAATGACAAGTTTCCCTGCTCTCTGAATGTTATCAGAGTAACTAGAGTCGATCCTGCTAACATCATATACCGTGGCTTTTTCAGATACTCCAAGAAAATTAGCCTTAGGCTTTCATCAACAGTAAAAGATAATTCAAAGTAGTTTAAGAATGGTGGATGAAGATGATCTAGTGTCTTCTTTTATATTCATAAAACTGTACAAATTTAATGACAGGGAGGCACTTACATTGCTACCAGAGCTTGAAGTGTCCACCCTAGCCCACATAATTTTTGGTGACTGACATGCACTAAGTTATTTTAGAGTATACCCTGCATTCAGAAGTTAAGAAGAGTTATGTTACTGCAGTCTTAAGTAAATTAAAGGACATCATACTCCTCCATGAAAACAGTATACCATCTAAATCTAATTAGTACTTCTAGTAATTTTCAAAATTGTATTTGATTTTCAGTAGGTACCAAATCTGTTTATAAAATTCATTCAGCATGAACAACACAAACAGAAACACACTTGCCCACACAGAAGTGAGATGAACTATCTACAATTTGAAGTCTGCAATCCTGCTTAAATAGCAACTAAAAAGGCTTTAGAAATCATGATCCATTAATGACAATTTTAAAATATTTTTAACAAAGTGGACAGTTTTGTCCAAAATGTACCTAACTGGTCTCATACTGGAGGTCATATTTTGATGATTTATATAAAAAGATGGCCTAAATGGTAGTATTTTTTTTTCTTTTTCCCAAAAAACATTCTTCAGACTTGAGTGTATGAATAACCAAGCTTCACAGACCTTGCTCCAAATAAAGTTACGGTTACAGAACGTAACTATGGTTCTTACAAATACCACAAACACTTCAGTCAAGATTTATTCCTACAGGGATGGTGAATTCACTGGGTGAGTCAGCAGCTCATCTCCACAACTCCTAAAGCCAACACCATGAGAAAGTTCAGAAACTCATCCAGGGAGCCCTAGCAAATGGGATGCAGTCTCACTCTATCTATGGACTTGGATACTACAACTACTTTTGAAAGGTAAATTTCAAGCATACAAGATCAGAACAGATCATCACAAGCTCCTTCCCAAAAGTCTTTTGGGTTCACAGCGGCTCAGACCAGCTGAGCTGAAGTCTCTCCAGCAGCTGTCCCCCCAGCAGGCACAGGCAGTGAGCACTTGCAGCCTTGCTCAGCAGCAGCTCACACCTGAACAGTGACCAGCACCAGGGACTGGGAGCCAACCCCAGAAGCTCAGGACAGTTCTATGTTCAAACACACCGCAGAAACCAAGGCCCAAATGCCCAACACTGCATGCTATGAACACCCACACTCATCACACGCTTTTAAGTCCACTGGTGTAGGTTGCTCACAATAAGGCAGATAAACAGCGCATTTATTTCCTCTGACATCACATTTTCATTCTTCTGAGTCAGGAGCACTTGTATTTGAAACTTACAGTTCAGTAAGACCAAAGCAGCTTAGCATTTATTTTATCTGAGAGGCAGCCAAGGTCTTACCTCAACACAACCCAGAGGTACCTACATCAGGTGACTTCTGACAGCAGAGGTCTGTCAAAGTCATAACCAGACCCAACTGCAGAAAGCTAAGGCTGGGCTGTTTCAACCGTGCTTTTAACCAACGATTGAGCAAAAGAGAGAAAATGTCATAGAACCTTCACTTCTTGAAGTCTTTCAGCCAAAACTGCTACTCAAAACACAACCTGGAGCTCCAGTTTTGATCACAGACAAGATGTAGGAGTTACTTCGTTACCATGCATGATCTACAATTAACTGTGACTGCTGAGGAGAGAAAGCCCAGGATCACTGCAGACCATTCAATTCTCCAGCAATTGAGAGGATGGACTGAAAACAAACCTACCCCCAAAACACATTGTTGTGCAACTCCTGCAATTTTGAGTACTACTTAGCATTTTGACTACTCTCCTCTTATAAAAATTACAGTAAAATAAATAAATAAACAAACAAGGGGCAGGAGGACTCATCAGGGCTACAGAACAGTACCACACAAGGAGAGGTGAATTTTAACTTCTGGAAAAGAAATGGCAAAGAATATACAGGTCTATAACAATCACGCACAAGATGGCAAGCAGGAAACAACTACAAACCATTATCTAGAAAACACATCAGGAAGCGGAAAATGAAAGTGATCAGGGAGAACATAATGCCTCTGGCTCAGTGGGTTCTCAGTCACCAGCCAGCGCACAGCTGGAACATGCTCAGTGCTGCTGACCAGTGCCAGTACCAGCCCTGGGCTGGGGACTCTTCCACTGTCACAGCACAACCGTCCTGCCTGTTCCTGTCCACACATCAGAGCGGCTGCCCGTTGCCTTACTGCTCCAAGCGAACATTAACCTGCTCATAGGAGTACCAGTAAAAATAACAGCTATTTTTAATAGGTCATTCTACTAAATATCTATTAATATTTCTGGGAATTAAAAAAACTCACCACCACCAAGAGATTGCATATACAGCTAAGACCCCAGCTCAAGTCCTAATCTCACCCTCCACCTTCTTCTGCCAAACAGCACAATGTTTTTATCAGGTACTATGAAATAACAAAATTGCAGATGTTTAAGGTGGCATTTCCTGATCAGCATGTCTGAGATCAAATGCCTTATTTTTTAATAAATGTCTTATGTTTTCACATATATCATCTTAATGTATTTCCGTTTATTAAAGATGTCATTAACAAGCTTTTAAACTTGAACAAAATGTGTCTAAAGTTATGGGTTAATGAAATTTCTGCTATTAAGCCCATAACATAGTAAGGGAAGTATTAGTCTAGATAAATGAAGTTTGTACAATTAAACCATTATGAAGTACAGGTAATTTTCAAGAAAATTCATAGGGAGTTATCAAGGAAGCATAACAATTATGAGCACAATTCTTTTTAAAAAGCATTATTTCAACTGAAGCTTTCCTGGAGTTAACACACACTGTCAAATGCACAAATGATTTTGAAAATGAGAAGTGCATTGGACAAAAAAAAACCCCTACAGTTTAAGCAACATATAGCTCTTGATGCCACTAAAGCATTTTTAGCTGTGTGGTGTAACAAGTAGAAACCTTGTTTTTAATCTGCAATATGAATTCATTTTCCATGCAAATGTTTCTGACTGAAATGTTTTATTACACGAAAGCTTGAAGAAATAAATTCTGTAAATACTGATTTTTTTTTTTTTTAAATGTCACATTTTTCTTAGAAAAATGTTGTGACAAGATTTAGGGAAAACTGATCTATTTCCTTAGGAATTGTTGTATTTGCTGTTATAAAACAGCTCAAATACATTTTCTATGCTTTATACAAGATGAAACATGATTTACACATGAAATGCGTCAGTTCTCATATGCCCAGCAATTGTGTTCATTTTACAACGAAAAAAGTTATGGCATCAATCATCACATAAATTCAACTATCACCTCTGTCTTTCCTACTGACAATGTCTATGCTATTCTGCAGGGCTTTCAAAATTTTCTCGAGTTACTAGTAAGATTCAGAGTCTTAACCAGATTATTTTGATTCATTACTCTTACAATGAATGTTGAGATAGTTGCTTCAAATGATTCCAGGCAGAACAACTTACATTATAGACTGCGGCAGCAACTTAATTTTTTGTGGTAGCGTTGCTTCCAATAAACTTGAGCACCTCAAGCCACGTAGTTAAAATGTCTAAAAAGATTTGAAACACCTCATATTTAAATTTATTTTTTTATATATTGGGAAAGATATTCCTCAAACACACCTTTTGTAGGTATGGAGTTGAAACCTATGACTCCAAAATAAAAACCATAGTTGAAAAAAACCCCACCACCCCCCACAAAAAGCCAACCCAACTTTTTTCCCCGTCTCCAAGATCACAAGTGTAAATAGCTCAGGATGTTACAATATTAAAAAACATTGTGAAAAGTAACAGAACAAGTTGACACAATTTCAAATGTGACATTTAAAGCTGCAATAGTGCTTTTCCAATTCTTAACTCTTGAAGAAACAAAATCAACTGAAGCATTTCCTGAAAATTTTGGTCAAACTTGCTTTCATGTTCGCAAAGTGGAAAGAATATACAGCTACAGAATGCCTGAAGCACTCATGCTGATGTTTGAAAATTTCTATAAAGCTTTCTCATGTAACATTCACATTGTAATCTGAAATTTTACAGTTATCACCCTAGCCTCAGTACTGACTTTCAATTAACAAGCAAAGTTAGAAACCAATTGTTTTTAGACGATAAAGTTACAATTCCAAATACTCTAAGTGACAAGAACACCCATTTTGCTGAGATCTTAACAGTTTTATTCACAAAATAAACAGCTTTGTCTTTCCAAAGGAAGACTTTAACAGAAAAACGCAATGCGATAGTTATAAAAAAAGAGGTACAGAAAATTTGAAAAAAGTCTGATAAAATTTACAAATGCAAACTATCACTTTGTACAAAATCTTTTTTTTAAAGAAAGTTCCATAATAGGTTTTAAAGTACAGTTTTAACAGCTCAAAAATGCACATTTAGTTCAAACTCTTGTTAAGTATTATTTTCGTCTGTGTGGAGAATTCTCCTTTCGCCTGTCTTCATTCTTCCTGGATTCTCTGTACTGGTCAGAATAACGGTTGTGCTTCTCTCGGTGTTTCTCTGAACCATTCCTGTATCTGTCTTCTTGATCATCCTCTCTTGGACTTGAATTATTATGGATTCTCTCTCTGGATTTTGATCTTTCTCTGGATTTTGATCTCTCTCTTTTTCTACTGCGATGTCCGTTATCTTTGCTCCAGTGTCTGTAATTTTCATCATCAGACAGAGAAGCTCTCCGCTCTGCTTTCTTCGGTTTTGAATTACTGTGTTTGTTTTCTAGATCCTTACTTCTTTCGTGGTTCCTATCCTTTCCACTATGGTAACTGTCTCTGCCATTGGACTCATCTCTGTGATGATATTTTGACACATCATCTCTCCTGCGTGATTCTCTCACATTTCGGTGATTTCTTTCTGATTTGCTCTCAGTATCACTTCTTTCCTCTTGCTGCCTCCTTCCCATTTTCTTTTCAAGTGATTTCCTTTTTCTTTCTTGTTTTTTCCTGGATACTTTCTCAGATTCTTTATTTTTCTTTTGCATTCTCTTTCTTTTGGCTTTAGGAACATCTGAAATTATAACAAATTATGGCAATGAGGTTGCGTTTTAATTTATTACATTTGACTTGCTAAACTACGTAAGTTCTAGGGACTTATTTTTTGTCAGGAAACATTTGTGGGTTACATATCTGGACAAAGGTTTCAAAATAATGAGCTCTGATCTTGTTGCTTCCCGTCCCCTCCCAGCTGAATGTCTCATGCAATGGCAGACATTTCACTCATTCTTTAATTGGGCAGATACTGATTATTTTTAAACAGCTGTCTTCATTAAAGGCTTTTTATTTTATTACTGATTATTTTTAAACAGCTATCTGCATTAAAGGCTTTTTATTTTATATAAAGAAATTCTTCATAGAAGTGTAAACTATCAAGCCCAAGACTACTCTCCAATTTTCTTCTAAGCTTCAGTATTTCTCAGTAACTCCACTGCCATTAACACACAAACCTCACGTTAACAAAAAGCAACGTCACAACAAATCATCCCCAAACCTTAAGAGCATACTAATAAGAAATTAGGGAATAGCCTTCTGCATTTCATCCCATTTACAATGCCAATACAGGTATCGAGAATACGATGTAGCTCAATCCAAAACAAAACTTCTTCCTCAACTTACAAAGACACCCCAGCAAACCTGCACTTGAATGCAACATATCACTAAGTAGTTGCATCATTGTCAACATAGAGCAATAGAGCAACTCACTAAATAGGAAGCTGACATGAGATCTGCAAACCTGTCGATCCAAGAATTTTTTGGTTATGTAAGATATGCTTTCATATTTGAAAAGAAGTGAAATTTATGTACTGACAAAACTCCAATGACCTTGCTTTTCTTCCACTCCCCTCCGTTAACTGCTGAAGAGGGAACAACTCCAATTTGTACAGGTGTGGCTGCCACTCCCAAGTATCCATCAGCAGGACTGTCAGCCCTTAGCTGTGTGCAAGTGATGCCTGACTTCTGAGAGCCTCTACCCAGCATCCCCTTGGGGACCTGATACTACAGGAAAAGGCATAGGCTGTAACATCATCATCTCAAAGTTTTTTAGAAAGATCACCTTTCTCAGACCATCCAGTCTCTCAAAATCATTTACTTTTCTTATTACTTCCTGGAAAAGCTTATCAGTCAATGGAGATTAAAAACAGCAGATGGGAAAAAAATCTCCAACACTATCCTATGAGGAAACAGAGGCATGCTGAAACAGCTTGAGACAGTGGTACCGCAGCAACATTACCATGGCCCTCCGGCTCATTTTCAGGAAAAATAGTGATAGCTCTGTCAACAATTTAAGATTAAAACTAACTTCTGTATTTCTAAATATACTTCAGTGCTCTTCTCAGTGGAAGAGGCCTTACTGTTCCTGTTTGCTCTTTATAAAGGACCATTAGATTTCACTTGACAGTATTTATCTGTAACAGCCATTTAGAATAACCATTAAATTAACCTTATTGTATGAACTATAGAATCATATCAGCTGTTTCTAACCACCTTTTGAAAATACCACAGCCATAAACGGATTGAATAGTGCAACAAATATCTGAGTTGTACAGCAGATGGCTAGTTTCATGTCTGAATTAAGGCTTCCTGGCATTCTGATAAAATGAGATGATAAATCAATTCAGATAGGTTTTAATACATTAACTTTCTTAAACAGAATGCAGAAAAAGACCCAAGAAAGTAAATACAAAGGAACAAGCTTCTTCGATAACAAATTTTGTTCCCTGCTGGACCTGTTTTGGTTGGAATTACCTCTCCGGAGCAGTGCTAAGCTGAGCTAGCTGGTGAAGTTCCACACATTAACCGTCCATAAGACAGTCATGTCTAATTTAGGTGTATGCTCAATTTCTAATCAGCAGGGTTTTTTTTTTCTTTTCTCTTATACACTGCACTGTGAAACACTGTAGCACATTACTCCAAAAACTGCCTTCCAACTCTACCAAGTTATTATAAAAATTTAAAAAGATGTAAACACAGGAAGACTTGAAATTATAACCAATAATGGACCTCAATCAAATTTACCAGTAAATATAGTTCTCTCCAATTAATGCTCTAATCACTGTATTTAAGTACACAAGAACCAGACAAAAAAGTGAAACCAGGCTGCAAAGATATCAAAATGAAAATTTTAAATAATGTGTTCCCAAATGAAGAAAGACCAAGTAGTAAAAGGGAAGGTCCTAAATTTACAAAAATAAAAGTGTTCATTTGAGAAGACTGCAGACTGTCAGTTTGTCACTAAAGACTTACCTCTGTGGTTCCTACCAAGCAGCTCAGCAAAGCTGCAGCTGTCGATGCAGGAGCCATCTGGCTCTTTGCTGAACCAACACCTTCTCTAACCCCATTTAATTGTGTCATCCTCTAGTGCTTTGTCGTCATTAATGCAATTAACGCAATGACACACGAAGCTGACTTTGGACAGTGAGATTGCAATGGAGAACAAAAATGCATGTCCAAAGCATGAGCAGTTCATACTACTTTTATTTTATTAACCAACATTTTCATTTCAAAGGCATGCAATAAATCAAATTAATTTTGAATCAGCAAGCTTCTGTACTGTAGGAAGTCATGCTGTGTTATCATCTGCTTATGTTATATACAGCGGGGCAGACTGCACACACTAACTCACGCCAGCATGTACTTTATAGGTTAAGCAATGTTTATGACACTACTTGTCAAATAGAAGGTTCTGCATCAGCAGGATAGTGTAAGATGCTAAACACTAATTATAATGCATAAAACTATGAAATACTAAGTTGTCAGCAAAAGCTAATTATTCCTTGGAGATTTTTCTACAGACAAGAACCTCAACTATAGCACCATACAAACTCTTCCTGCGGAAGAAGAACTAGAAACGGAGACTCAGAGATTAAATTTTAAACACATTGCTAAAACTGAACAATGCAACTTCTGACCCACAAAGACACACATATTTACAGGGAAGGACTCAAGTAGTACCAAGCCAGGCTAAAAGAGTCATAGAAATCAGACTCTACAGTTCTCTAGTAAACATCCCAGAGACAAGAACAGGGAATGACTCTAATACCTCCATCCTCCATTAAGCTGAAGTAATAGTACTGTGCAACAGGTATCAACTGTGTAAAAAAAGTAATCTACAAAACAGTGTCCCTCAGATATTTAGGTCTCTAAAAATGGAGCTCAGTTTTTCTAAATTCTAAAATAAATTTCCATGAGAAATATTTAATATTTTAAAACTCGTAAGTTTTTAAAAAGTGACCAGTTTTTAAATCAGAGGAACTAACACTGTCCATAGCTAGTTTTTCCTCAAACCAAGTTTATATAGAAATAAATAGGTATTTTTAATTTACTTCTATACCTATTACATAAATATAAGAGAAGTAAATAGCTACAGCTAGTGTTTAAGTACCTGAGTCACTGCTGTTGTCACTGCTAGATGAGGAGTCACTGCTGCTGGATGAATCTGAGCTGCTGCTGCTTTCAGAATCCGAATCTGAGGAAGAGTCTGTTTCTGAAGACGATGAGGAATCTGATGACTCAACATCTTGTTTCTGTGTCATTATCATCTTTGGTGCATTTTTAAGATGCTCCCGCAATTCATCCCTAATCAAAGGAAAAAAAAGGTGTGATACGGTTTTTCTGTTTGTTTGGTTTTGTTTTGGTTTTTTTTTTTTTTTGGTAGGGGCAAGGTGGGAGAGAAGGAAAGCAAATATCAAATCAGAAAACTGTTCCTCACGTTAGTCCTCCAAGGCCAATAGAAGTGAAGAAATTGATGGCGAAGCGAGTGTTTCTTGGGTTATCCCGAGGTAATAATCCCTCAAAGAATGGATGCAATGTTCTGATGAAAAGAAAAATCTAAATTAAACACCATGCCAACTTAGCACTATTTCTCATTGACACTAAAACTAGAAAAAAAAAAAAAAAAAAAAAAACAAAAACAACAACAACAAAAAAAACCCACAACAAAAACCTGTATGGATCCTCTAGGACAGCAAAAGTTTTCCCTTCATGCATTTTACAATACTTCACGCTTTATACCTGTGATGTATCTGATCAAAATGCCATTTAAAAACTTGTTCTTTCATGAAAACAAACTTAACACAAAAAATAATTACATAATGTCAGATTATGACAACAGAAAGCCTGAATTTGTGAAGCCCTGAAGAGACTTGTGAAATTGCAGTAGCCTGTGATAAGAAAGGATAACATTTGTTGACCAACAAGTTCTAAGCTCTAGGTACTTCAACCGAAATACCACCAAACAAGGCCCTAAAGTATAGTTTCAAGTTAAAGTTTACATGAGCTAAAGCATCCTAAATTCTTCTTCATACATCAAAGAAATCCCAACTTATAGGAAACACCTCAAGCAACCGAAAGTAACATTGTCAGAATGCTATGCATTAAATCACATACAGGCTTAAAAGAATGTGTATCTTATGTTAAGGACAAGCAACTAATCCTAGGAAAAAAGCACAAAACTATTAATAAGCTTTCCTAAGTTTTGTCAGAAAAAGAAGCCACCGTAACATTTATTACGCAGCTAAACAGCTGACAGGAAATAAAAACAGACTTTTACTTGGAAAATTCTTATACAAGCTGGACTATCATTGGGAAAAAAGAAATACATCTTGCAAATAGGTACATACTTGAACACAAATTGATGGTAACACACTCAGCTTAATGGGACTCTTTCCAATAACTAAATCTATACATGAACTTGTTCTTGAGGTACTGCAGCTACAGAACTGTTTTTTAGTTGAATTTGAAAAGAGAGTTCTTATCTGCACTTCTTCAGATAAAGAATCTATTTAACTTTACAGTTTTGAAAATAAATTCTCAACTTACTCATCTTTTAATCTTGCATTTAGATTAGGAAGTCCCATATATTCACTGAGCTCTTGAAAGAATATTTTGACAAAAATTCTACTGGAGGATGTGGTAGTTTCTTCACTCAGTATTATACATTCAAGGACCTGAAAACATTTGGAAAAATATTTAGAAAACGTTTTTAAATTTTAAGATAAATAAAAGAATGTATGTTTAAAACTTTAGTCCTCCTGAAATAAACAGAAAAAAAACCCTTTTCTCCCTCCACAAGGACAAACTGTGCAATTCCTAGTCAAGATTTTCCTCCTCAGAAATTCTCTTCTACCACCTAGGTTCAGTTTCTGATCATACTTATGCCAGTCATTCTTCAAGGATTTATTTTACCCAGGAAAGCTCCATAAGAGAAAAATCAGGTCTGTGAACTTCTGGCAAGTTAAAGATTTGAGACTTAAGTTCTAAAGAGATTTGGACTGACTTGTGTGTGTCTGAAGAATGACAATTAGACTAGACTGTGAAACAAGAATAAAACAGTGTGACAAGAGATGTTACATTGATATTTATTTCTTTATTTTTAATGTTATACTATGTATCTCAGAATGCAAGATTGCTTTTATTTATTTGGCACTTAAATCACAAAATAGCAGCAATTTTTAATCTTACAATATATATGAAATTAAAAGTTTCATGTAAAATATAATTCTAAAAGTTTTTTAGGTTTGTTTTTAGAAACAGTTTTGCTATTTAGATCGCTGATTAAAATGTCAAAATTATTTTTTAAAAAGTACATTTTAATTGACCAATTCCAGAAAATAACAGCTTAAATTAACTACTTATGAATAGGGAAGGGAGGATGACGATACATAGGGGCAGAATGAGAAGATGAGGGTGACACAGAATTGTTCAACAGTGTCTGAAGATACTTAAAATAATCCAGTTTGCTACAAATACAAGTAGTTCCAAATCGTAGAATAAATACTAAACCTAATATATTATTTCTGAATACTGGAGATTAATTATTGAAATCTAGGACAATTTTTTACTTACGCTCCAGGGAATTGCATCGGTGTACAGTAGATGAGCAAACATCTTGGCAACATTTCTCAGTTTGTTCGTTTCCAAACGATGAATGGTATCATACTGTTCTTTGAAAATAGCTTCAAAGGATTCCATATATTCTTTTTTTAACATGCAGAAACGCTACGACAACATTGTACAGTTTAAATAACCAGATTAAACAATAGATTAAACATGCAAATAACCTATATGTAGGTGAGATAATGGTGCAAATATTTACAGCAAGAATTTCCTTTTAAATAACCCTTGGAGAAGAAAATACCTTCAAATGGATACGTTTTATTGCTTTCAGCAGTTTGTCAGAACAAGAAACTCATCTGCATTGCAAAGTAGTAATTATCAATTTTGAACTACAGCAAATTATCCTGAAATTTCCCTAACTTTCGTACATCCAATATTTTCACCTGATTTAACCCCAAATGTAACTTTTTTCATGACAACATTGAATTACTATTTAGAGAGGCAGCAGGGAACACAGTCAAGAGGGAACAGATTCCAGACGTAAACATTCCAAAGCACATGGAAATTAATGTTTATGTTCTACTGAATGTGTAGATTCATGTGGTTAGTACTTGGTAACTGACTGTCAGCAGAAGTATTTCCTCAAATAGTGGATAAAAAACAAAAATGGAAAAAACCACTCCCTTTCAGAATAAAGTGCTTCCTTGAGAAGACAAATATTTTATCTTAACTAGTCAGATATGTCAATATCACACATACAGAAAATTAACTAACAAATAACTGCAACTAAATTAGCAATTAGTTACACAAAACCAAAGAACCAGCTGTTCAGTGAAAAACAAACAAAACCACCCACAACCCTGCGACAGTAAATAGTCGCAGTCTCATGCTCTAAATAAAAACTACTAAGCTGCTTTGAACGAAGTGGTAGAAAGACAAGAGTCTCCAAAATCAACCTTTAGCACTGTAAAAGTGATATTTTCTGTTAACTCATAATACTTTTACCTCTTTTTAGTACCATTCCTTTGCCACTGATATATTGTTCTAACATAATGAGAAAAGAGGGAAGCAAAAAGAAGCAACAATATAAAATGAGCTCTCTGATTCTGCATTCACTACACTTGTTACAATCAAAATGTTAATTCAGTCCACTAATACAGCTAATCAACTAATATAACCATTTTTGGAATGATAAAAACCTATTCGTTTTATTTATCCATTAAAACTTAAGTTTGGCACACAAAAAGAGTAAACCAATGAAGTTATCTACCATAAAGTGTAAAATCTAAAAACAGAACTCACCCCTGCCAGCAATCCAAAGAATTTCTCATATGTTCTTTGCTGAGCACAGCAGTCAAGTATCATATTGCAGAGTTCTTTCTGGTTTAAGAAAAAAAACAAACATTCTCTAGGTAAATTCACTGTAGCAGCAAACCACCATTATTACTACATATCAAAATATTGAAGAAAACCTTACATAGACTCAAGCTTTGAAACAAGAGCATTTACATAAAACTTCACTGGTAACATCAGTAGTTTTCTAAGTTGCTCATGTTTTAGAAATTATCTGGGGCATGGATATGAACTTTTGCTATTCAAATTTCTTCTTCTGCCAAGAGCAGAGTGTGAGGTCAGTGAGCACACACCAGATTAAACACAAACTTATTCCTCTGACCTGCTATGTAAGCTATGGATTGTAATGCAGCTATGAACTGGTTTAGGGCACATTTTGAAACATTTATTAAGACAAACGAGGAAAACATTGCTATATAAATGAAGAGCCATGAAATACATGGTACTTAAACAGGACTGCACTTTTACCCTATTAACTTTTTAAAAACTATTATTATTATTTTCTCCTAAGACCAACTCCAATTTATGACATTCCCAAATCAGTTTTAGGCTGTCAGTCACTTATCTTTCACAATTAGTTTAAATTTCTCTTTAATAATAAAACTCTCATTAAAAAAGGGATAATTTCAAGCATTTCATTCTCTTTATATCAGTTTACTGTAACATAAGATTTCATATTCTCCCACTCGTACCACTCTTCCAAGCATGTATTCTGAAAAGAAACATTTTGCCCATGACAAAAACTCAAAACAAATAAAAGGCCAACCACATTCAACAAGAAAAAAATACCTCCTCCAAATCACAAGGCAGTAACATATCAAAGTTACAGCTACATTTAAAGGCTTTCCTTTCAACACTGTCACATTGCATTAGTGTGATGTATTAAAATGCATATTAACTTTTTATATTATCCTGTTTTACAGTAATGCTGCAGTTAATCAGTTTTTAAACAATAAAAAGGGTAAAGTGCTGCTGCCACTGCTAATATTGTCAGCAAGATCTGAAAAACAAATTACTTTTCTTTCCCATCTCAAATGCAATTACAACATTGGTATCCCCTGTGGTTTACAGTAATTAAATATTTTAACATTTTAATTAAATATTACCATGATTTCTAGGAGGCTATATTGAACTACCACACAAATGAAAATGGATTCACCCACAAAGACTTTCTTGCTAGACCAAAGTAACTCAAGGTTACGTTGAGAGTAACTGTTTACCAGATTAAAAAATTAACAAACTTTAAAAGGATCTAATTATTTTTTCAGATGTGACAAGTTCACATAGCAATTCTAGCTTCATTTATAGTTTGAAAGGTTAATTAACTCACTTCTGTACTCCCACTGGTAAAACTTCTGGTGATGTTTACGGCAGGAAAAGCCCGTGTTTTTCAGCCCGTCATGTGCTTTAAAGAATGCAATTAATTTGTTTCCCAGTTTAACAGGCAATGTATTACTCCATTGTTCAACAGTTCCCATATAGTGCTCAACGAGTGACTGTTCAGCTTAGTTAAGAACGTATGTGTAGCTGTCCAATCATGAAGTAAAGTGCTTCGAAAAATACCTGACATACCATACAGATGGTGAATGATCTTTTGAACAACCTTTAATTCATTATTGTATTATGGAAAAAAAAAATGGCACTTCCCAAAACTGCTAAGACAAAAAATAAAGACAAAGCTCCCTCTAAATATACTGCAGATCTTACAGCTCTCCCTAAACATTTCCTACTACCTTTTATCCAAACACAATAATGGTTTAAATGGACCATGGCTCAACTTCACATGGCAAGTATCATCATATATTTAAAGATGCTAAAGGGTAAACCAGAAAAAGACAGAAAAAAAACCCAAAAACAAAACCAAAACAGACTAGCTTTACCATTCTGAAAAAACCTGAGCACACACTGCCCACTCTGTGCGCTCTCAGCTTCACACAAAGGCTGTGTTCACTGCAGATAGAAGAGCTAAAGCAACTTTATCACTCCCTTCCAATCACAGGCTTCTTTTCACAGTTAGTAATTCCCCCCTCCCCCCCACACACTTCCATTCCTTCCCTTATTTTTTGCTATTGATTTTCTTTAAGACTTGCATTTAACTAGGAGCACAACTGAGGAGCTGCCTTCTGCTCTCCCTGGCTGGGAGCTCCTTACCACTCCACAGCTCTGGTCCCTCAATCACACACATGGGCTGAAGCAACCATGAGACATTCCCACACTGTAAGCTCATGTAGCTTCTTAAAATATAGAACTGTCAACACAAGCACTTGGTTTCTACAATCATATGAGGAACTAAAGGAATTGATTTGCTGGAAGCAAACCTAGTAAAGAACACAGGTTGGTTTAAAACAATGTGAAAGGAGAATTATGTAAAATTAGTCCTCCTTTTCTTTCAACTAAAAACATCAGGAACTGAACTTAACTCTGAACAAAGGCAAAAAAAGAAAATCTGTTAAAGGAAAGCATAAAGTAAAAAGCCTATTTGACATTTTAGTTGGGCTTGTTTGTTTCCTTTCCTCATAGCTCAGAACAACCAGTAATACCCTACTTCTCTAACTACAGTTTTATTTAAATTTTCTCCTTTGGTAATGTATGGGATTAATAGAGCTTTAACACAGATAATAACAGTAGTTTATAACAGTACTTTTTAGAAAAGGGAAGTTGTGTGCACTGTCAAGACTGAACATACGCCCAAAGAAGGAGCTTGAAGGCTTGTTCAGAACATCTGCTCACAAACGTTTTCAACTTTTGATCTACAGGCTTCGGTTGGGTCTAGATAACACCAAGAAAAGCAAGCCTCCTCCTGTGAAGTTTATTGTGAGAAGAAAGAATTTCAACTATTTGAATTTCTTTTTTTCCTTAAAAAATAATCAGAAATCAACACATAAGAATTAAACTCTGAGCATCTGACATACTTAAATACTACCACCTAATGCAGAAAAGCAGAACTAAGATACAAAGTGAGTCAAATCAACAAAAAAAGCAATAAGCCCCTTAGTTAAAAGCTTAAGAATCCACATGGAAGAGTACAAGGGAACAAAAAAGTCCCAGAGCACAGGAGATGCATTAAATTATCTTCATATTTGACTAACAAGATTGACAGATCTGAACTAAAGGCAGCAGAGGGATGCCAGGTTAGCAAGAGTCCACTTGGAACCTGCTCCTCCAGTGGGGATGGATATCAGCACAACTGAGAGCAAAGAAGTGAAGTTTACAAGGCTTTCATACCAGGGCAAGAATTCAGAAGAGAAATTGAAAACAAAGGGGGCTAATAATAATAATACAGAAGCGGGAAGACACAGATACCATTTAATCTGCTGAAGTAGTAAGAAACAAAGTAACAGGAAAAACAAAATTAACTTTAGGTTTTAGCAACAGATTTAAGGAAAATCCTTATAACAGAACAAGGAAAAAGTTTTTTGTATGTTTGGTTTTTGTTGAGAAACAGTGGTGGAACAGGCAAGGCTCTACAAAACATCATGCACAGGGGATCCTGAAAAGCTGTAATATGGAAGATACAGCATGAAAAAGGATTGGGAAGAAAGTTTGTGACAAAAAATTTGGAAATGCCTTCCCAATATTTATATCAAACAGGCAATGTACAACCACAGAGGAATAACACTTTCGCTTATTTAAGGTAACTATGACATGCCAAAATGGAAACAAAAGTAACCTGCAAGTTCACAAAAAAAGATGGAGAAACAAGAAAGCACATTGCTTATATCTATCAAATATTAATAAAATACAGAAGGAAATAATACATTTTAGAAGATTTAATTTTTAATGACTGAAGAAGGGGCCTTTGATGAGAAGACAACATTGAACATGCTAGAGTCATTGAAAAATGGATTAAGAAGGGTGAGAAACAGATCAAGTGTCATCAGAACAGTTTAAGACACGGTCCAGGTACATGAAGCAGATATATGTCCAGAGTCCTGGAGCAAAAATGAAGAAAAAGAGTCAAGGAAAACAAAGAAAAACTGGAAAGCTGGAAACAAATACTGGTTTGTGAACCTGGGAAAGAAAACTGTGGAAAGGTGTTTTCTAGAGAAAGAAAAACAGGACACTCTACTATGGAAACTTTTCACGCAAAAAGTGGATGGTAAGAAAAAACAAAGGATGAGGAGATAGAAAGACGTATTTTGAGGAAGGAAAAGTCTACAGTTGGAGACTAAAAATTAAATGCATGCAAATCTGATGGGAAACAGAAGATGGATGATTCTGTTTAACAGCATCACTCACTCCTGAAAAAGCAGAGTTTCAGTTCAGTTCATGGCAAAGTCAGGACACAACCATTTTAGGCTAGTATATAATAAAAAAAAAGCTTGTTGACATTCCCCATAGTACCCAGCACTAAACTGCAATGCCAAAAAGCAGTATTATGTTGTTCTATTCCACAGATTATCCATTTGAACCTTAATCCTCTTTCTGCAAGTCAGAGCTGTGCGACAGATCCATTTCTGGTATTAAGCACACGAACACTTGTGTTGCACAGCAGTTACCGTGACGCAATAATCTGATCATTCAACCACTGATCAAAACTGCTAAATATGTTCCTGAACTCAGCCCTCCTAAATCATGCCAAAAATCTCCATACATAAAGATTTCCGGAAAAATTAACCTGCAAGAAAATCGTTAAGACTATGTTAATCTCAAAACTGTCATTTATGTCTGTTATTAGGGTCTGAATATTCTTATCAGAATTTAGATTGTATTTTATTGACAAATCGCTACTCAAAACCTGTGGAAAATTGTCTTAATAACAGAATTAAAGAAAGATGATTTTTTCAAGGAAACTCTTTCAGAGGGAAAATACAAAGTTACTGTAAAATTAGACTTAATTTGAACAAAAATTTTGCAATAAGAACGTTAAGTTTCACCTGATTTTTAAGGAATAGAAACTGCATTAAACAATACTTTAGTCAAACACTAGTATCTGTTTCTTATGAAAACATCCATTCACAGTATGATGTGGCACAGAGAATGAGCTCTTACCTACAGGGTCTTCACTGGAAGAAACAACCAAGCATGACATTGCCGCCCCTCCTACACTCAATCTAAATTGCAATTTTCTTACAAGCATAACAAACTTTGAAGATTCACCCAAGAGTTCAGCAAACATTTCAGGAATTTCTGAAGACTGGCTAAAACTTTGAATCATAAGGTGGAGGTAAATTATATACAAAGACACATCATCCTGCAATAGAGCCTGCTGAAGCCTTCAGTAAAACAGACCCAAAGAAAGTGCTTTATGGCTAAAAACAACAACAAAAAAAGTAATCGTTTGGTTTGATTTGATAATGATGACAATTAACTAAAGGCTTCAATCAGAAGATATTAGCTTGAAAGTATAAAAGATGATTTTCCCTGTTTAGAAACTGGCAGTTAATTTGAACAGAAATTTCCTGTTGAGTATGCTCACTTTTTATCCACTTACACAGACTTGAACCCCAAAATTCCTTGAATAATTTTGTTGTCTGTATCTGGTTGTGCATTCTGCTCTCACATTGATCAGGAAACCCCCTTTTTTTCTTTTTGCCCCCATGAACACTCTTCAGGAGCTGCATGTCCATACAAATCAAGTAAAATCTCTCACATCTTTGATTAAGGTGAGGGGGAAAAGCAACTCTAATTATTAGGGGAAAAAAAAAGAAATCAGCACAAAGATGATGCTTTATGCAATAAGAAGATGCAGCCTTACAGCAGATTGAAACCTTGAATTGTAGTAATTCCTACAAGTAGTACTGAATCATAGGTTGATGCTGATATATTTTTATCTGCTTAGATAGATATACACTTGCACACACACATTAAATGCCAAAAATAACACTTCTGCATCTCATTCACAGCAATTACATCTGAATCATAACATCGCCTCAGGTTCTTCTTTTTTTTAATAGGGTGGTGTTGCTAACCAAAATAAATGATCTAAGCAACACAAACTCAAATATTCAAGTACATAAATTCTTATTCATCTAAATGTAGTTTTCAAAAAATGCAATAAATTTCATTAAAACTGTGAGGGTCAGTGAATTTTATACATTTTCCAAAGCATAAAGTGATAGGAAAGAATCTGTTGGAATGAGGTGTTAAGGGAACAAAATAATATTGTCTAGACTTGACTAGGCAGCTAGTGGGAGGTCACAGTTTGTCTCTTCCAATCATGTGTTCTCCAAAGAGACATGAAAGTCAGTGGAAACATTTCAGATATTATAGTGCTGCTATAACAGTCACAAACCTACTGGACTCTAAACTAGTTAGCATTGTATTTAATTGATTCCCAACAGTTCCATATACATATATTCAATTTACTTGTAGCTTCCCAAGTCTCAAAACTAGACCCAGGAGTTGCTCCAAGAGCTTTCCTACAAAATTAGGAGCAACAATTTTTGCTTTTGCAGTGCAACAGGAAAAAACCCACATTTGGACATTTTTGTGTGCAGCAATATTTATGTTTATTTAATTTGTGGTTGATGGGGAAATATAAAGTTTCTCAAATCTGAGAGAATTTAAGGCCATCAATGGATTATGTAAGGATTCATATTCAGTAAATTAGTACCCCATAAAGTATATGAAAAGTAACAGAAATTGATCTTGTACCTCTGGTTATTTTTATTTGCAGCAAGCAATGGAGTCACAAAAATCGTAAGAAAACAACCTGGCAGCAAATATTAAGTCAAATCCCAAAAATACCAAATCAAGTGGTGAAATAAGATCTACTACTTTTATGCAAAGTTTTCAACTAAAAGAAGACTGTGAAAGCAACAAAACCACAAATTCTTTTAGCACTATGCTAAATTTCAGGGGCCACTGACAAAGTCTACAGGTGCCTGCAAATGGGATCTTCAACTCCAAGTTCTTTTGGAGACAACGCTCCAAGAGTGATTGTCACGCTACAGTACTTGTGTCACAGGATAAACCCTTCAACAGTCCAACCAACAAACCTTTTCAAACTGGTTTTGAGCAAACATTTGAACTGCCTGGCAGAAAGGAGCAATTGTATAAGACAAATGTCTTTGAAATATGTGTCAGTCTATTTGCTCTAAAGGTTGTAAGACCATTTTGAGGTGTAACAGCTGTAAGGAATTACTCTCATCTGCTTGCTATACAAACTAGGTCCCAGGACAAAAGTCAGTATTCTAGATGCTAATGTAGTACTATTTCTTCATAATGTTAATAACAAAAAATAACAAAAAGTGAGGCTTACAGTCTGACTTTCAGGAAAGTCCATCTTCAGCAGTTTGTGAGCACATTCTTCAAAGTCTAAGCTGTAATAACAGAAAAAATACTTCTCATTATTTGTGCAATATACATCACACTAAAAATACTTCAGATCTACATTAACATTGATTGTTGGTACTCAAACTTACGCTGTTTTGAAATAACCATTCAGAAAGGTATTTGTTGTTTCATTTTATTTTTCATAAATGTTTTGTATTTCATGAGTTTATATCTAAAAATTAATCTAAAGTCATTACATTTACAGGCAAGCTGAAAACAAGATGACTTGGGTCATTATTATTACTATTATGTCATCTTAGAAAACCTGGCAAAACACAAACATGAGCTCATTTTGCACATGCTGAAAAACACTGAAATGCAAGCGCTGTACATAAGCTCCAAAAGCAGTATATACCACCCTCTCCTCTTTGCATGCCTGTCCTTGCATATTGGAAGCCTTTTGCTACCAGTAAGTGCTGGTATTAGTACTTACCCACCCAAATGAGGATGAACAAACTTGAGTATAGCAAGAAAGTATTGAAATGAGAAATACAAGAGCCTTTCATACATCTCAGTATGGTATTAATTCATATATCTAACGATCAATAGCGTAACTACATTATCTGACCCTTCATGCAGGTTCAGACCTGCAGAATATTGTGGCCATGCCTACTTTTAACTTTTCAGGGTTGGTATCTGTTACTTATTTCCCACACAATGCAAATGGCAGTAGGCCTAAATAGTACCATGCTGCAGAACTCCTTACCCTCAGAAGTGGAGAAACTCTAGAGCATCTCTACTTCAGGAGTGTCAACCATTTTTGGAACTTTGTAGGATGCTGTATGATCTTAAGACTTAGAAAATTTTGATTACAGTAATTGTTATAGAAAAGCCCCAGTGCATTACTCAAACACTTTGAAATAAACAGGATATATCATAGAATGAGAATTTGGGTACCCATGTGTCACGACAGTCTGCTTTATACAACTAGGTCAGGCTCCATAAAGAACACTTCCATGCTGCCTTTTTTTTTGTTTTATAAATTGCACACTAAAACAGAATTTAAAAAGAAAGAATCCCCATTCACCCATTTCAGAAGAACTACACTCATAGGTGCCCAAATTATATTATATTTACCTTGACTGAATGGCAAGATAAATTGTTCGACGGAAGGAGACCAAATTAATTTCTGTTTTGTCATGGACAGTAACCTTCTGACCTGGGAAAGAGAAACAAGGTCTTGTAAAGAGCAAAACATTGAGGCACATATGCCTAAACACTCTTAGAACAGCTCTATTACTAAGTCCGTAGCACACTATATAGTACTTTTTCTAGAAAGAGTTACAACTGTTTAGCAGGTTTATGTATTTTTTTATTTTTACAGAGAAGGAAAAAAAATGAATCAGTATTTGGCTCATCTGTAACTAACACGTAAATATTTAAAGATAAAATTTCAAGAGGATAACTCTCCTTTTAAAAAAACATTAACACAACTAAGCCAGTGCAACCTCTTCGTTTGAACATTTCTTGGCTACCTTATTAGCAAGGTTTTTTCTGCACAATTTAACTATACAATGCTTTATGAAGCCTCCTTGATATTACCAGGAAACTCTGTTTCTGTTATGTGTAGAATCTGCATTACAGAATTCTGCAAAGATCTGTTTTGTCCTGGAGCAAGTGTAGAAAAATGTGTTCTGAACTGGCAACACTTTCATTCACAAGGTATTTACTATTTCTTCTTTTTTTTAAAGTTTGGTAACAGCACAGATGATGAAAAAGTTATGTGAACTCTCATTCTTTTCATCAGCCTGGAAGCTCTGCTGCTGTTCTGTGAAATATTCCAGCAAGCTGACGAGGAAATCCATTCCTGGTGTTCTACAAGAACAAGACTTGGCTGGCTTTTCAATTACTCACACAGTCTGCCCAGACATTTGAGTTATGCTTATCCACTTTTTTTTTTTCCTGGGAAGAAAATACATTATTTGAAAACATGTAAACGCTGACTGCTTCCACTAAAGATCAAAAGAAGGGACCCAACTGAACTAAGAAGTGAGATACAGAGGATGTAAATACATTCTGATTTTGAAAGTGACTTAAAAATATGCTAGAGTACTAGAAAATGTCCAGAAAGGTTGTCTTTGTGGGTTTTCAGGGAAATGTTTTTGTTTGTTTGTTTTTTTAATGTTTGCAAGGCTTTTCCTGCGTGAAATTGGTCTGGTCAAGAACAATCAGGCAAAGCTGCTTTTTACTTTCTGGCTATGCTGAATGCTTCCTTTTAGACTTATTTTTATACTATTTGCTAGTAAATACTTAGATCTGAGAATAATTTCAAATTAAAACATCCCTTCACATTTGAACTTTTAGTTTTACAAAATGTTTAACAAGTTAAGCTCCTTTTTCATCTACAACCAATCACTATTAAGCTGCCAGTCATACACTTACCATCTTCATCCTCATCTTCATCATCATCATCTTCCTCACTACTTCCAGCCTCTTGATCTGCTTCAGATTCACTGTCACCTTCATCGAGAATTTCTGAAAAAGATTAAAGGAATATAGACCACAGCAGTTTCATTACAAAGAAAACCTGATCCATCACCTAAGAGTGAAAGGGTGTTTTGGGTGAAGAAATTGGCAGAGCCAAAAAAAGAATATGCCATAACTAAATGAAAATGTAACTTAAGAAACAATGCTGAAGAAATCAGCAGGAATACATTGGAAAGGTCTACGATGAACTGAAAGACAGTTATCTGGGACACAAATACTACCGCCGTTAAGTAATAAGGTTGTTAAAAATAGTGGGATAAGTAAACACCCTATAAATAAGTGTGTAAATATAAAATTACATCTAAAACGTGTATACACACACCCCCTACCTTTCTTCAGCGTTTTGTATTTCTCTTCATTTTCCAAAAAGTTCGGATCCATCTTGAAAACATCTTTAGAATAAAAGAAAAATTTTATTTAATATATAAAATGAAGCAAATAAATACTTAATCTTAAATTCATATTCACAGGGAATGCAGCCATAGAATTATCTTCTGTTTCTAACTTACTAAGAACATCCTCTGGGTTGTAGTCATCTTCTAATGGCAACATATGAGTAAACTGATCCTCCTCTTCCACTAGATCTAATCCTTCTGGAATGATTGGATGATCCTTGAAGCCATCCTTCCGTACGGCAAACATGACTTCTATCATATACTGAACACGCATATCAATTTTAGACTCATGCAGAATGTGCCGAAGGCGGTCAAAGATTGCTTTGGAAAATGACAGAAACGTAAATATGAGAAGGATTTACTAATACAAACACCAAAAAGACAAGTGTTCTGGGTAATTACACTTACCATTAATACCTCTAGGAGAAACTTCTGTTAATTTGAGCCCACTCTCTTTGATAAATCCAATTGCTACTTCAATACTGTCATCAGTAGGCCTTTCAAGAAGCAAAGTGAGCATTTCCAAACATAAAACCTCATGAGCCTATGGAAAGAATATCAGTAAAGAATTCAAATGTACAGAGTTATGCTACTATTACACAGATTTACTTGACTGAGAAATCCAGCCATTGAGGATGCCACAACACAGTTGTTTAAACACACACACAAGGCAACAGTAGTGGGACAAAGTTAATTAAGAGGAAGTCAACATTTCAAATACAGTTTTACCACCTGTCTTTACACCAACTTTGTAGTGAATGCAACTGTGCCATTGAAATGAACAAGCAAACAATGAAAAATATTTGCCATTACAAAAAAAAATAAAAAAATAGAATGCATTTCCAAGAAGCAAATATTATAGAACAGCTTACAACAGTTACAGAAGCTAGTTGTAAGTGCACTATGCCTATAACTAAATCAGGTGTTCCAGTTTCAGGCACACGATCAAATGGCACATCTCAGATTAGTTTCTTTTTTACCAATATGCTGTATATCCCAAAGCACTCCTGAAATGCTGCTTCTTGCCATTATTCAAATAGGAGTATCCTGATTTCTAACACACAAAGTGGCATAGAGCTGGATACAAATTTGATTCAGATACAACTGAATCTAGTTCTGCCTACTTAGATGTTTAAGTCAGATCATAGCATTGCAAGAAAACTCTCTTTAAGATATGTGAGACACTTGCTTTGCATCAAGATTTGGCTGAACACGAGCCCAAACATATTTACAAAGTCTGGGGAAGCTCTGGAGCATGAGTGCAATGGTAAATGACAGTAACTGCACAGGCAGTTACCAATGTCTTTTCTAAAAAGGTCCTAACAACTTAAAGCAGGCATAAAAGGAAACCAGAACTCAGATTTTCAGTGACCTTTAGAACAGGGAGAGTGTCTTGTCATAAGCTACTACTGTCTTCAAACTAAAGAAATAGTCATACAGGGGCTGGATTGAGTAGAAATGAAGAAACATACCACATTCTGATTCATCAAATGGGCAACAAATTTTGACGATGTTAGACAGAGTTGCTGCAAAAGAAATAAAATAGGAATTTTTAACACATTGCATATGAAAGAAAAAAATTGTAACTCAGTCATACTTACTATAGATTTGTGCATCTCACAATCAAATTATGCCACATAATTAACTATTCTGGGATACTGTAGTATTAGAATTAGAATTGTACATTAAAAACCAAAAAACAAACAAACCAAAACAAAAAAAAACACACAAAACCAAAACAAACACTAAACACTGCACCTCCCTGACGAAATCTAACACAGTACTAACCCAGAACAGGCTGTCAAGCTTTCACAAAACTCTTATACTACTATACTTAACATACTAACGATAGATTCTAACCCACAGGTCTTGGCTCTGCTCCTTTGAAGTACATAATTTGAACAGACTAGATACAAGGTTAACATAGCAGAGTTGCAAGTTTTGGCATGTCGCTTCTTCAGATATACATACCTTATCATTTCTGCGATATCCTTTGCGAAAATTTAGTATCAACCTCTTGAGGATCAATTCACCAATATTTGGAAACTTTGAATTGATAATTGCCACAAGAGCTGCATAAACATGGGTAAAAATTGGAGAGGCACTCTGAGCTTGCAAAATGGATCTAGACAGCAATCCCCTGTAAAAATACACAAGTTTAAGATTTTTCTGATAATAAAACGCTTAATGTTTTTATTCAGTATGTATCACATACAATAGTATTGTACAGTGGGAATATGAAGATCGAAGATGGTCACTTTCAAACCATTGTTTATCATGCACAAATGGAGTTTCGCAAAATGTGTTGTCCAAACATGTCTGAGCTGAGAAATTCTTAAACTGATACCTTATCTTTCATTATTCTTCCTATTAGAACTACATTTGGAAATAAGCATGTAAAAAGTCTTCATCTTGTAGCCCTTTTCTCACCCCACTGCAGGCTGTTTTTAGCTTTGAAATTTGTCTGATCGTGCTTTTTCTTTTTCTCAGTTAAAAAAAACCAAATTACTGTTTGTGACAGAAAAAGTAACGTTTTTCAACGCTTTTCTCTAATGAAATGGCATATTTTCAGCATAATAAGTATGTTTTGGAACTGAGAACTGATTATAAAAGACAACTACTTAAAGCCTAAATGAATGTAAACAAAGGGCTCATGAGATATAATAGTTCTTCTATTATACTAATAGGCTCTCTTACATTTATATAAAGACTGACGTCTGAAAAGAATCTGAGACTTCCCCCCTACTCAGTTTTGCCTTTTCTAACACTTTAGCATATAGAAATTGACTTTTGCTGTATTACTCCATCACAAATTGGGAGCAGGAGAAGCCCTGATTCTCAAAGTCCACACTGGTATCCAACTTTACCTTCCCTGTGGTCTATTGAAATATTAAAAAAAAAAAACAAACAAACATCTCCTAGACGGTACTAAATACAAACTGCATAAGGACCTTATTCCTACCTCAGACGTGACAAATGGAATAGAACTCATTTCACACTAGTGCACAGCAACAGAGTATTTGATTTTGAAACCATTAGTTACTTCTCACTAAAACTGTTCTGATTCAGATCCTATTTAACCCCAACTTAGACAATTCAGAAGAGCACTTTACAGCTAGGTAAAACTTCATGTCATTACTTTTATATGCACCTTTGTGCAAATCTAGAACTCAACTGTAAGAAGATAAATGGTCCCATTTTCTATCTACATTATTTTGACATTTATAGGCCACACACAAAAACTTGCACAGACAAGTGTATTCTAAAAACCTTCAATAAGCTCATTTTTAGACTAAAATATTACTGCTTCCACTAAAATTAAATTTCAGGGACATGAAATGCAGGCAAGTAAAAAAACAGTTCTGAAACAGGTTATTCAAGACTTCATTATTAATTTTAACAGAAGTCACATTCAGGAACTACTTGTTCACTCTCTAGGTTTTATTTAATTCTCTTCTGTTATTTTTACGCTATCTGACCATCAGGTATGACATATATGAAAGTTACGCATTTCTCAGCTACAACCTCCTCAAATAACAGTGATTCAGTTGTGACAGAAAAAGTGTTGCTATCTGTTTGAAAGGCAACAGAATCATCTCTGAATATTTTGTTCAGAGGGTTTTTTTGGTGGTTTGGCTCTGGCTATTTAAATGAAAGCCAACCTAAGAAACCCATACTCCTTTAGACTAGCATATTTAACACCTGTCGACATAAAAACTAAAGCAAGGAAAGTCATCACACAGCACTGGCGCAGTCACTATGACTTAGTACTGAGCTCAAATAGCATAATAATCTTTCTCTACATTACAACAATAAACAAACCAGACAGATAACTGTAGTAAAACTTGATTTGCTAAATACTGGCTACAAATATTTTCTGTCCCACAGAAAAAGAAAATCCAAGAATACAAAAGTAAATAGACATGAGACATCTGTAAATTGCAAGTCATTCAAGTAAAATCCATAGGTAAAACCTTTAAGAAAAGAAAAGACATACCATCTGTTGCACTCTTATTCCTCCAAGGACACAATTCCTTCCCCTACTGGTCCCTTCCACAAGTAGGGGACTACTCTGCACAGGACAATCCAGCCCAAGGTTAATTTTCAAATCTGACTAGCATCCATACACTACTCACTATACACATAGCGATGTACATGTGAACAGCATACATATCAGCAGAAAAGCAAGAGAATTGTTTTAAAATATTAAGCCATACCTTCCCCGAACAATATTTTCCTGAAGGAGCTCATGAATTATATTTTCTATATTAGAAACGTTCACTTTATTGACAAGACCATTGATCGACTTCTTCAAGGCTTCCCAACTCATCCTCTGATATGCCAAGCTATTACAAAAGTATCACAAATTAATGCATTAATTTGAGGCAGCACTGAGTAAATTTATTTATATATATATATATATATATATATATATATATACACACACATATATATGAAAATGTGAACGTAAGTTGTAATCAGTAAAAACGGTAAGAAAATATTCACCATGTAAATATGAAGACTCGTTCCCAATTATACATTTAACTACTACAAAATCACTGAAGCAACATGATACACCAAACTGTAATTCTCTGCAGATACAGTACAACCCCATATGTTCAGTTTTCTAAGACATTCCAAAAAAATCTCTGGTTACATTCGGTATCCCACTTTTCCATTTACATTTTGCAGCAGAAGCATGTAGTCAATCTGATTGTCTCAGCTTTCTTCTGATAAAAATACACCTTCAAAGGAATGATCACAGCACATAAAAGGTACCCCTTTTTCACCAATATTCACTAAAACCCTTTACTGTTTGGCTTTTGAATAAAAATTCTAACATGTTACTTTCAACTCACCTATTTTTATCAGTGATTTGCTCTTGCATCATCCTGAGCTTGGCAGGTGGAATATATGCACCACCTGTGCGAGTAAGGATGGGATCCACTTCTTCTTTCTTCTTCTTTGAAGTGGCCTCATCATGAGCAAGTGAGCTCTGGGCTGTCGACCGCTCTGGGCTCCTACGATCAGGCGATGAGTATCTTCTCTGCTTCCTTCGATCAGATTCTCTCTCCTCCCTTCGATCAGATTCTCTGTCTTCCCATTTTTCATAGTGTCTCTCTCTTCCCCTTTCCATCCTTCTAAACAAAAAAAAAAACACACAAAAAAACCCTCAAACACCCAAGGTTTGTGAAAAGTTTCCACACTTTTTTTTTTTTGCATTTTATTTTGTATTTTATAACAGATTAAGAAAGGGCTTGATACCTTCCTTCTGAAGTTCTGTCATCATAGTATTCCCTTCTTGAGTACTCCTGATCGTATCTGCTGTCATCAGAGTGTCTTCTCTTTCTGGGAGACGGAGACCTGTCACGCTCTACATCCCTATTCACAACCCAAGACATGAAATTCTTAGTAAAAGGCTTAGAAAAGCAATGCTAGTAATATCTATTTGCAATACAATGTTACAATACAGAACTGTTCCACTTCTGCAACCCGAGTTTCACTAAGCTCATCATTCAAATAGAAGATGCTCCTTTTATAACGGGAAAAAAAATCAAAATAAAAGCAGCACTGTGAAAAAAGTATATAATTTTAAGTTCTAGGAGGAGCTAACTGGTAATAATATCAAAAATTCAGCACTACGCATTCCTTGGAACATATGCATTCATTTGTTGCACCTACTTTTGCCTGTGTAACATGATACCGAATAGACACTATTAGAAAAAAAGGTAGTGTTTAGTACGAGAGGTTTCATTCCAATTAAAATATGAAATTAAAAATAAACTGGTAACAGTTCATCTCATGGCTATGTAGACTGCACTTCAAATGATATTTCTCCACCTCCTATTGGTATCAATAATCTTGCCAATGTGGCATCACCAATATGCAAATCCAATCAAAAAGCTGGCATGTAATTTCCATTTTCAAGTCCCATGACAATATAACTGAATGCTAAGAGGTTTTTCAAGATTTAGTTTTAAATAACAGATCTATTTAATTATTGCTGCATTACCATGTGTGTATTTTATTAAACCTACACTTATTTTCTTTTTATATATTATCATAACTAAACAGTGAAAACACAACCTGTTTTTTTTTTATTTTTTAAACTTCTCTAACTCACTATGTGAGGTATATGTATAGAACTGTAGGGTATAAAAATCAATCATTCTACCTGTCCTCTGGAGACAAGCTTCTTTGGCGTGAACTGTAGTTTTCCTTCCTTTCATAACTGGAACCATGCTTTAAGAAAACAAAAAGAAAAAAATCAAGACCCAATATTATACATTAACCACTGGGAACACAGGCATCTTGAGATCAACGTATTTCGTATCTTCGGCTCCCTAATCCTTTACAAGTCAGTTATGACATGGAGACCTGGCTCAAAACACAAGTACCTCAGCAGCTGGATTCCCTGCTACAGGATGCTGTAGATGCCAAATGCTTACATGGGTTCAAGAGACTGGGCAAACAGCGAAGAAAAATTCACATGGGTTACAATATAACTTCTCCAGCTCAGGAAGCTGCAAATAGGTAGAGACTGGGTGAGTATGTGGGTCAGTACTTTTACTGCTGTCCTGTTCCTAAGCTTTTCAAGGCATCTGCTGCTGATTGCTGCTGGAGACCAGAGTAGATGGACCTTCAGTCTGGCTTTCCTGCTTCCTTCTTCCATACACCATTTTACACTTGGTTGCATCACATACAATACCACTAACAGAATTCTGCCACTTCTTGCTTAAAGAGTGTCCTTCCTCTCTCCTAAAGATCCCCTTTATTGCATAATTTCTCCTTATCTTCCTCCTTTTTACTAACCATGATCTATTTTCTCACGAGTCATTCCTAGCTTCATACATCACAAATATCTAACTTGTGCTGTTCCACTTGACAGATTCTGGAATTTAATTCCAGATTTTTTTTTTAAATATAAGTTTGCAGGATTGTTTAAGCGATACACATTTAAATAGTCCACAGAGAAGTCTGTGGGCTGAAACATGACATATAGGAGTCTGGAGTCATACACAAAAATCAGAGCATGACAGCAGCTACAACACAGATTGAAAGATATTCACCTCATCAAGATGTTTCTAAACTACTTTGGCACAGGGAAGAAGCACCTTTTATGACCTCTACACTTTCATTGTAAGGGTCATCTCTTCCATTAAATTATTATTTATGATTTTTCAGAACCACAATCTCATGTTATCTGACAGTGATCAGATGTGAAACAGGTTACACTTCACCTTGACACAGGACTTGCTTATGTACCTTGACTGAACTTTCTGTGAAAATACTTATCTCATTTTTTGAAGTGGCATTCTATCCATTAACATGCTAGCACACTAGTTTTTGCTCCACCAAAGAATCAATTAAAGCCATTGGTTAGAAGAATACAATGACACCACCTTCAGAAGCAGACTCAAGCAGATGTATTCATTGATCTCCAAAAACTTAATTTAAAAGTATCTTTACTAAATATAAGTGTGGTGTCTATAATGAGCTGTGCAACTAAAACCAACATTAACTGAGGCTTCCTAAAGAAATACTATCAACACAAAGTTTATGAGCATCATCCTATCAATAGGCCAATGAGACTGACTTGTTATCACTGAAATTGGGGTATGTGTCTATACATGTAAATATATATTTATCTCTGTGAGGCCACTATAACATATTCTAGGATAACACGTTCCCTAGGGTACATTTCTAACACTGTGTTAAAATTGTCTTGCCTGAAACAATACAATGGTACGAAACAAATGCAGCATCATTTACTCGAAGTGTGTATTCCCACAAAAGTAACATCCATCTGACAATTCCAGAGTGACGTTATCTCTGATGACAAAGCTAATACAAGAAATTAACACATTTTCACCAAGGTTTTCTTCTACTGTCAACACTCATCTGTGGGACTATACCATATAGCAGATCACTGAAATCATTCAAGGTTAAAAGAAATCCTTAAGTTGTTTTTTGTTTGTTTGTTTATTTGTTTTGTTTTCTTCACACACACACAAAATAATAAAATGCAAGATTGTATGCTAAGCTTCTAAGAAAGTGGCAATAAAAATCTTAGAAAAATCACAGAACAGTTACTATATTTAAATAATATTTAGCAGATGGGAAGAAGTTTGTCTTCTTAGGATGTACCATTCTCGTGAGTTCTAGATCATCTGCCTTTGCTCAAGCAGACCCAAAAAGTGTCCACAGAAACCACCGTAACTACCAGACTGGGAAGACAGGAGAAGATACCAAACTATCCCTCAAGCACTCCTGTTAAAAAATACTTCAGTCTGAACAGCTAGAACCGAAAGAGTGAATAAGCCTATGCAGGGTCAAACTCTAGAAACATAAGCCAAGAAATACCATGGACTGGAGAGTGTATCAGAAGAGGAGCACTCTGCTAACCTGTACCAAACTTAGGGTATGTCACAAATGTGGCATTTCTAAACCATCACTTTAGGAGAATAATTTTGAAGCAAGTTTTTTCTTCTTGCATTTGTGAAAATCACTCGTATCCATTCAGAAATGTATTTTTAAAAGGGACAGCTTTAACTTTCATGGCAACAAGTACAGTTACCACATTAACTGTTACTTCCTGTCTCTTTATCTTTTCGTTTTAACATGATTGTTAATTCCTCAACAACTATTTTCTCCATTCCTCCACTTGCTCATGTTCTCCATTGAACCATCATTCAGTCACTTTCCACCAACTGCTTTATTATTATATGCCAGTAACATTCAAAGCTTCCATTGTTGGGACAACAAGCACTAGAAACAACAGTAATTGACTGACTATATCATAACATTTCTCTTGTAAACTGCTGCTGTCAATTATGGATAATGTTTGCTTTACATTCAGAGTGTTTTAACATAACATCAAATACAAATGCAATATGGGAATAATCAAACCCTACAATTTAGATTTAAGAACACTTACATTCACTTGGGTCACCCTGCTCTTCATCTTGACTTCCTACTTTTTTAGAGCTCTGAATGTGCAGCAATGAGACAATCCAAGATGGAGTTCAGTGTATGAAAAACATTTCACCTGTAACAAACAAAAGACAATCAAAAACCTTCTACTGCACACTGTGCAGGAACCTGCACTTTTAATATATTCCTTAGGCCCGCATAACTTCTGAAAACAAAACAAACAGCCCCCGCCCCCAACCCGACCCGGTCCTATCTCCTGAAGTTCCACAGCACCTGCCACAGGAGGTAAAGGCCGTAACACGGTGGCCGGGAACGCGCCAGCGCCGCGGCCACTCGGCACAGCCACCCACAGGCCGCGGCGGGGGATGCCGAGGCCCCGCTCACAGGCCCAACCCCAGGGCGCCCATCCCGGCCGGCCACCGAGCCACCCGCGGGGCTGCGTTACCGCCAGCCGCGGCCGAGCAGCGGGGAGGTCGTGACCAGCCAAGCCGCGGGCAGACCCGGCCGCCAACGGCGCCCGGAGGCTGCCCCGACTCCCGTGGGCAGCCGGGCACAGGCGAAGGGCACCCGCCGCGAGGCCCGCGGGAAGAAGGGAGATCCCGCACCCACCGCGGCCAGCGGGCCCGCACCTACCAGCCACCAGCAGCGCCACTTCCGGCGGGACGCGGCGCACAATGAGCGCGCGAGGCTCAGGCCCCGCCCAGCGTGGGCTCTCGGCGCACGCGCGTAGACGGCTGCAGGTCCGCGCGAGGGCAGCGCGAGGTTCCGGCCACCCGGGCCCCGCTGCACCACGGGAAGCGTAGTTTGCGACGGCCGCTCGCCCGGCGGCCATCTTGCGGGCCCGCGGGGTGCGGGGTCACAGGGCTGCGTTCCCTTTTAGTGTGCTCTGTAGAATAAAAGTGTTTGTGGCTGTTGTTGCAGGTGAAACACAAAGACACCAGCGGGAAAAGAGACAATAGAGTAACTCCTGAGTAGATCTGTATCGGGTGTATCATTCCTTTCAGCCTGTCCTCCTGTGGTGATTTCTGGGGTGATGCTGCCTCTGGAAAAACAGCCGCATCGTTACCAAATGTACAAGGTTCCTGTCAGAAATATACATAATAACAAGCACTCGATTCACTTCCCTGTCCAAAGTCTGGTAGCATGTGCATAAAACACAATGTATTTCCTGAGGTAATTTAGTGCACATGGCCCTTGTGTAACACCTGTAGCACACGGTTGTGTCAGTTACACATGAGTTGCTGGTCAAACATCACTTGAAATATACACAGAACATGTGTAACACATTATGCCACGGTGAGAGATGCAGTGCTGGTAGGATACCTGCTCAGTAGATGGGGTTTTTTGGCCTCTAAAAGTTTGATGTAATTGAGCACCACTGATTCATGCTAGCAGAGAGCCTGTGGCTTATTATAGGCAGAAATTTGTTTGAATTGTGGAAAGTAATTAAACACATAGGGAGAAAAAATTGTGAAAATGCTATGCAAGGTCTTAAAGTGCTCACAGTTCATTTTCAGCTCTTGTGAGATAATGAAAATACACTCTTAGAGGACAGAGCAAGTCTGGTCAGAAAGGGACTAATTCAGCCAAGAGTCAGGTAGTTTCTGCAGGGATGCGGGTGATGGAGCTCTGGGCAGCACAGTTTCTGCAGGGACACGGGTAACCAAGCCACGGGCAGCACAGTTTCTGCAGGGACACAGGTAACCAAGCCGCGGGCAGCACAGTTTCTGCAGGGACACAGGTAACCAAGCCGTGGGCAGCACAGTTTCTGCAGGGACACGGGTAACCAAGCCGTGGGCAGCACAGTTTCTGCAGGGACATGGGTAACCAAGCCATGGGCAGCACAGTTTCTGCAGGGACACAGGTAACCAAGCCACGGGCAGCACAGTTTCTGCAGGGACACAGGTAACCAAGCCATGGGCAGCACAGTTTCTGCAGGGACACGGGTAACCAAGCCGTGGGCAGCACAGTTTCTGCAGGGACATGGGTAACCAAGCCATGGGCAGCACAGTTTCTGCAGGGACACAGGTAACCAAGCCACGGGCAGCACAGTTTCTGCAGGGACACAGGTAACCAAGCCACGGGCAGCACAGTTTCTGCAGGGACACGGGTAACCAAGCCACGGGCAGCACAGTTTCTGCAGGGACACGGGTAACCAAGCCATGGGCAGCACAGTTTCTGCAGGGACACAGGTAACCAAGCCATGGGCAGCACAGTTTCTGCAGGGACACAGGTAACCAAGCCGTGGGCAGCACAGTTTCTGCAGGGACACGGGTAACCAAGCCATGGGCAGCACAGTTTCTGCAGGGACACGGGTAACCAAGCCATGGGCAGCACAGTTTCTGCAGGGACACGGGTAACCAAGCCGTGGGCAGCACAGTTTCTGCAGGGACACGGGTAACCAAGCCATGGGCAGCACAGTTTCTGCAGGGACACGGGTAACCAAGCCGTGGGGCACAGTTTCTGCAGGGACACAGGTAACCAAGCCATGGGCAGCACAGTTTCTGCAGGGACACAGGTAACCAAGCCATGGGCAGCACAGTTTCTGCAGGGACACGGGTAACCAAGCCACGGGCAGCACAGTTTCTGCAGGGACATGGGTAACCAAGCCATGGGCAGCACAGTTTCTGTATGGACACTGGTAACCAAGCCGTGGGCAGCACAGTTTCTGCAGGGACACAGGTAACCAAGCCGTGGGGCAGCAGCGCTGCCCACCCTCAGGCAGGTGCCTGTGCTGCCTGTGCAGTGGGACATGGGATTTGCTGAGGGGAAGAATATGGCACTGAGGTGACAGCAATGCTGGAAAAAACGTGCTCACAATTTCCACTTTTGAACAGAAGAGAGAAACACATGAACAGCAAAGTAATTCTGATGAGCTGTCATGTATGTTGGCCTTACGCTGACTCAGCCAAAAATACTGTGTTATCTGCTAATACATTTCCTGCACCTCTCCCACAGCTGCAGTTTGCTCAGCCATCATCTTCACAGACCAGTTCACAAGATTGTTCCCCAGTGAGTGGCAGGTATTTCTCCGCAGCAAAGGACCCAGGCGTGAAAGCATGGCATTTTAGGAGTCTCATTCCTGTTTCCCCTTCCCCTCCTGTGAGAACTGCATCCCCGATCATGTGCTCCAGTCGTGGCAGTGGGAAAACGTCTCCACTTTCTCACAACTAGGTAGCTGTCAAGAGGACGTGACTGTGGTCCTCTAACTTGCAAAACTCAAGTTTCAGTGTACCACAAAGTGTGGAAAAAAACAGTGAAATCAAAATGGTGAACTAAAGAAAGCAAAATGAACAATGTTTCATTGAAAAAAGCCCTAAACTTCAAAATTTATGACACAAAGCTCTGTAAGAAAACTCATATAAAGTAGACATCCTATTCAGTGCTTGTTTCTGAGGAAAATCCCTTAAATACAGAGTTACTCAAAATCTTCTGTTGACTTATTCTGTGATATTGTTTAGGCTACAAACTTCAAGCTGCACCCTTTTTTTTTTTAAAGCATAGTTCTCAGTAGTTTGCTACTTTCTCAAATTATTTACTGCCAGGAATCTCATAATTTTTTTCTTGTTCTCAACAGCTCATGCTTACATGCAATTGCTGGAATAGGTACCATTTTTAAAATGACCTTTCAGGATACCAGTTTGCTTTCTTTATTATTCAGCAGTCTCATTCTTCTTTTAGAGATTGATGTATACCTATGTGAGTCAGTTCTCATTGTGGGAATGATGCAAAGCTTCTGCTTTTAGAGGATTAAGATGTTGATTAAAAAAGGTAGTTACTGATATTTGTTACTCTTAATAACAAAACAACTTTAATTTATACATGTTCTGACAGGTTTGTCATTGCTGAAATACATACGTGTAGAGCACTAGATGAGAGTATTACAAATTCAGTGGTGCTTACATGTTTAACACTTCACATTTTATTCATTCTCTTCAATATAGAAGTACAGTATTTATTTTGTGGGAATCCTCTTGGGACAAGGCTATTTGTACTGAAATAAAATGTTTTGAAATCCCAGTGATGCAAACAACCTCCTCATTGCACCCTGTGGATCATTTTGCAAAATCAGGACCACAACATTCTCTGTATCCCGTTCTTGCTTGAGGTACAGTGCAGGGGTTGGCAAGTTTGCAGAGCTGGGGCATAACAGCTGTGCTCCTATAAACAGCATGGGATCAGCGGGATGACATTGACTGGGGCTTTATTGCTTAATTGCTTATGGAATTGGTTTTGTATTTGACTTGTATATTTTCCAAGGGTAAAGGACAGGCTTAGTTACATAGCTTGCAAATATTACCCTAATTATCCCTCACTCTAAATGGGAATTGATTCTACCAGCAGGTTCTGTCATGCAGGTGATTACCAGTGGCATTAGGACATTATATCACATAACCAGGTTTCCTGAAATGCTATAATTTACAAGAACCATTCCTCCCCAGCATTTATACTCACATAGAGTATATATTAGTAAATACGAGTCTGGGATTATTTTGATTCAAATATAGGAAGACATTTTAATCATGATAACTTTCATGTAGTCACATCATATAGTTAAAATTCAGATTCAGCATTTCATTCTGCAAAAGTAAATGGATACCATTAAGAGTCCATTGTCATGGGTGCTTTCTGAAGAAATACTCATTTTCATGAACACATCTACTTGTCCCGGTTGGCTTATAAAATATGTAAAGGGTGGAATAGATGAAATACATCATCAATTGTTTTGACACACTGTGATGAAACCCCAATATTCATTTTGCTTCTGTTGTCATCTGTTCTAAGTTACGTATTCCTCTGATATTTAATAATTGCACATTACTGGCCGTGGAATGGCGTAACTTGTTTTTTCCTTTACCATATAATTTCTTCTGAGTTTTTTTCCAGTTTTGCCAATGATTTGCTGTGATACATTGGGCTAATTCCTAATCTTCCTTGCTAGTCAGAGAACCCGTTTGCAGAACAATGCAGAAAATGGCTTCCTGGGTGTGTTGGGGGTTTTTAGATCTGGTTTATATTTGATCACAGTTTTTGTGGGTTGTGTTTTGTGGTGGTTTTGTTGTTGTTGTTGCTGTTGGTTTTTTGTGGATTAAACTGTATGAGTGCAATGCAATTAATATTTTTATGTAATTAAAAAATATTTTTCTGGTTATGTTAATTTTTAAAACTATGAACTGAATTTAACAAAATTTTCTCAAGGTTGGAAAATTCTACAAGTTGGGGTTTTTTTTCTTTCTTCGTCTAGGTTCTTAAATCAACTTATTTATTATTTACTGAACATTATATTACTTCTCTTTTGTCGCATCATGTAACACTGCTTTCATTGCAACAAGTATTACAGGCTTAAATCCTTTGTGCTCAACAAAAAAATCCCAACCGAGTGAGCAGGGGACATTTATTATTTGATAGACTAAGTCTGGTTAATCTGTTGCAGCAGTTTAAGACTTGGCCAACAACATTTAAACTGTCTGCCCTGCTCTTCTGTCCAGGATGATGATCCCGCAGAATTGTGAGGGAAAGGGAACATCAGCCCATGACTGTGATGATTGTTCATGCTACACAGCATTTTAACTCCAAACCAGTTTGGTTTAAACTAACATAAAAGGCTTTGCTCTCAAGCACTTGAAGTGTTGACAAAATCAGTACAAAACTCTTCTCAAACTTTTCCAAAGGCCAGTAGTGCTATTTTAAAATTGTGCATCATGCCCAATATAAATATTTTGCACTCCAAAGACAATAGCTGATTTTACTTACAAAGTCATAAAAGTCAGCTTTCTCACTTTGCAATACTAAGAAGAATAATCAATAAAGCAAGTAATCCCTAATCAAATGAAACACAGGGATAGTATATGTTAAGTAATAATAACTGGGAAAAGTGCCTGAGGGTTTTTCTGCTTATAACTAAATTTCAACTACAGAATTTGATTTCTTTGGCTTTCAAAATGACTTACACCTGTGGTGCTTACACAGGAGACTGAAACCAGCATCTATCTGGATGGTTATACAGACTCTGACGATATGAATTGTTAAATGCTTTCACTAGATATTCTGTGAACCCACTGCAAATTCAACATCCCCTGCCCTCGAATACTCTAGGGTTTCCTGTTCTGCTGTGAAAGTAATCTTCTTCCTGACTCACACTGTGTAAACAGGTGTCATCAAATAAAGAGGCATATGGCATCAGTGTGGCAGCAGCATCTCACAAGAGGGAGTCCTGGGGTTGATGGCGCAGGTACCATCACTTGGACTGTCCCTCCACATGCCCTGGGAGGCAGAAAACATCCCCCGCAGAGGGAGCCTGGGGACAGGGACGGGAAATAAACTGTCTGCTTGGCAGTGCCTTCACCTGGAGACAACTGATTATCTCTGAGAAAGGAGTTTATGCTTTGAAAATAGCTGAATAACACAGGGCAACATAAATTGCACTCAAATTTCTCTGCTTATATGTGAGAAACGGAGCAGGTGCTGGGAAGGTGGGATTCATTGAAGAAGAAAGGGAAAGGGCAGTTTAATGCTGAATAAAAGCAGTCAAGTGAGATTTTCCCATTCTCTTTTCCTAAGTTAATGCTTTTACTATTGGATTATGGAGTGAAGCTCCTCTCTGCTTATTTCTTCTCTCCTGTGCTCATCTTGCAGTCCCATTTCTGTAGTCTGTCACCCTTACATTTTATTCCTCGTCAGGGTGAACAGAAAATGCCTTCAGTTTTATAGTTGGTCTAATCTTGTGTCTTGGTGATGTGCTTTAAGAGATGTAAGTTTTAATTCTGCAAGGGTCAGAAGACATTCATGGCCAAAGCCTGCACTTCCCAAGCAAACGCTTTAAGGAGCAGACAGCAGTGCAGGTTGAATACCCCAGACCAGCCTTTTGGAATCTACTAAACTCAAGATCACAAATGTACAGAGTCTGAAGTAGAGCCATGACTCTGGTTTCTGACTTCTAGAGAGAACGAGGAATTCAGGTGCATCCTCTTGCTTGGTGTGTCTTGAACAGCTTCTTGCTCAGCATGTGGGGCCTTCTTAACTACTTGGGAGGCACTTGGGTCCCCCTCGTTGTGGTGGACAAAGCATTTCACTGTGGCAACTCTCATCGCCCTGCAGGAGTCATGCAGCTAGTCTGGGAGTAAGATATGGCTAGGATCTCTTATTTCTATCTCAGTCTGAAGTGAATTCTTGCAGTTGGAATGGATCATGATTATGATGGAGTCTATAAAAAAAACAAAACAAAACACCACCCCAAAAAACCAAACCCAAACACAACAACACCTAACAAACCCAAACAAACAACCAAAAATGGCAAAACCCAACAACAACATACAGAAAAAGAAAAAAAAAAAAGCCCCCACAATCACACAAGAAACAAACAAGCGAAAAAAAAAAAGCCCCAAAGAAGCATCTACTCAATTGTCAGTCCTACATGTAGGCACAAATAACACCAGTGACCTCACAGAGCTGTCCCAATGTGCAAAGAGCAGGTCCCAGGTAACAGCACCTTCATCCAGTGGAACCAGTTAGAGCATGGCAGGACACTGTTCAACCCTGAACTGAAACTTGAAACCCCGCCAGTGCCAGTAAAATGCATAAAAGCAAGAGGAACTCATCAACGTTATTGAACAAAGACATACTGGAAAAAACAGCATGAGACTGCTGTAACTAGAGCTCTTTGGAGATTACTTTCATGTGGGTTTATATGGATTTCTGAGTTATATCAGGGCATGTCTACTGCACAGTGCAAGTGGAGCTAAGTTAATGCTAAGTGAGCTAGTTCTGGTACCAGAAACATATTGTATAGCCACATTAAATAGAAATCTGTGCTGTCTGATATGCCTTGTTTCATTAGGCAGAGCAGTGCTGTGGATGGGCTAGCAGGATCACATAACTTCTGGTATTTGGATTAACTCTTGTCAAGTGGCTTTGTGTATATTTAGCACAGAAATAATCAACATAGAATGCTTGTCCTTTTTCTTAAAGTGAGCACAATGATAGATCAGACCTTAAAATATTATGACACCCAATTCATACAATGAAATCAACATGAGAAGTTGTGCGTTCAGATAAGGCAAACTTTAAATATAAATTTCTACATACTGAAAATGCTAAAAGCAGTGACAATTCAACTGAGGCTAATAGCAATTAAACAAAATATAATTATAATCTTTGAAACCTGCACAAAGGGAGAAAGGATAATCTATCCAGCAAATTCTTATTTATCAGCTTAATGTTGTGTATGAATACTCTATTAGTAAGCCACAGGAAACAGTTTTAGTAATGTTGTTTTCCCATGGCAGCTTTTGCCACTGAGTGTGAAATGGTACCAGTTAAAAATCCCCCACATGCTGCACTCCATGGGCTGGTGCCTCTCCTCCACAAGCAGCTGCAGCTCCATCAGCTTCCAGCCTTCTGCAAACAAGCAGTAAAAGTTTGTGTCTAGAAGCTCAGTGAGAGTAGCCAATGGTACTGTTACAGCAACCATAGCTGCTCCAACACCTTGTGCTGGTACCCAATTCCTTGCAGTTCATATTGCTTCATTAATTAATCACAGAATCATAGAGGCTGATTTCCACGCCTGCTTTATTAGGAGTAAGGCATTTATATACAACTAATGCCCATCCAAGATAATTAGCATGACCTTTAGCATGCTGTAGAATTAAAATTTTGTGCAAGGCTCAAACTGTATTTCCAGGTAGCTGTTACAACGCACCAGCTGTAGGGTATCGCTCCACACATCGCTGGTGTAAGAAGTCACATCCTCTGCTGTTTCAGGATCATGTTGGTGAAGTGAGCTGAGCCCAGCAGCAGAGAGCTCTGAAACAACAGAGCCGAGCTTGTTTGGAGGCAGGGTAGGACAAGCTACCGTTTTTTGTAGCAGCAGTAATCTATGCTACAGGGTCTTAAGAAGCAACACGTGTGAGAGAGAGAAAGAAAGGAAGAAGCTCTTACATCACATTTATACTGCTGTTTCAGAGGCATTTACTATCTGTGCTGCAAAGTCCCGTCACTGTTGCATTTTAATAAATGCTAGAAGATCATGGTCTTACAATATTAACTCATTTTAGTACCACAAATGTGTGACATCTGTGACATTCTGTCACGAATTTTATTTTTTCCAAGAAAATGCCAGCAGACTCCTAGCTTGTTTGGAAACCTCATCAAAGCAAAGCCATTCTCATGAACTCAGTGGGTAGGGATGATCATATGTGGAACTTCCACACAATTTTCACTGTGTGAAAACATATAACATATGCTTTTTATTATTTTTAATGACCGTCTCTCAGCTGCTTGTCATAGTATTCAAAAATCTGCTCAGCTCCTGTTTAAAGCAGGTTCCTAGTCTGTATGCTAGGATTTCCTTTATTTTAATTTTGTGGCAATGTTGTTCTTCGACCAGCTTTTAGGACTGGAAACAATCCCTGTCCCTTCAGGCAACTTCTGCTCTCAAAGTAATACACAAAGTAAGCATATTATTCAGAAAAGTAGGACACATCAAATGCAGAAAGGCATTTAAAAATATCTTTTTTAACTCTCAGGTTTTGCTCATTAGTGTTGTTAATGTTTGTTTGTTTGAAGTCATTTTTATTTAGTGTTGCGGGTTGAAGCCAGAGGCAGTGCTGCAGGTACAGGTCACTCCATCTGTGTGAACAGGTGTTCTCCTGTCCTTAGTTTCACTTTGTACTTATTGCAGAAAAATGCCAGTTCTTTTGCACAGTGCTGAGAGTTCATCAAACAAAGGTGTTATTCTACAGCCAGACCCCTGAAGTTAGAACACTAACAATGCAGGGAAGTCTCCCTGAAGTATTTCACAAAGGACTTTATTGTATACAGAACAGCAACACAATTATAAAAATAAAGACAGGACATTATAGAAACAAGAAAAGTAAAAAATTCTAAATTTAGGCATATTTTTATTAAAATATTTAATTCCTCTGTAACAGCTAACTAGTGTTGCAGTAAGTATTAGGTTTTGTAGAAAATGCAATGCTAATGTTATTTTCTTGGAAGTGATACATGTTAGTTATATTAAAAAGCAGCTCTTTACTACTCAAGATCAACATTTGTGTTCAGGGTGAACATGATTCAAGGATCTTTTCTGACTTCTCATTATACCTCGTCTAAATCCTTGCAGAGCCTTAATGCTGTCTTCTGTTTCTCATTTTAATCTTTCTAACCATAGTTCATATCATAGGAATTGTTCCTTAGTCCTACCCAGAAGACTGTCTTTCTTTTCCCTGGATCAAAGCTTCTTCTGCTGGTGTATAATGCAAAAGTTAGCACCTCACTCTGGAAAAGAAGATATTTCAGTCAGTAAATATAGATGCACTAAACAGATAGAAACAATGACTTTGGAGTGACAGTATGTCTGTAATTCAATATGATTTTATTAATTAAAAAAATACAGAGTTTCTGTCATGTTTAAAAACGTATATACTTAAAAAACAGTTTCACAGAAATTGGCAAAATGACGTTTTCAAAATAACAAAAACAAATGCCAAAATGTTGATGGTACTTTGATAGTTTTACCAGTTGTGGTATGGTTCTGCATACTGTATATTCAACGGTAAGAGCTCCACTTTACCTAGAGACAGATGTAAGCTCTCTTAACATGTTTTTCCTTTTAAATTCCTTTAGTATGCTGTCTAAAATTTTACTGAGCAGTGTTATCTAGTAGTCACTATAACAAGCGCCTTCAGAAATGTGTTCATCATGGAATGCTACATTTGTTAAATATCTTTTCTTAGCGCTATAGCAGACCTTCGCATTAATAGCTATCACAAACTATAGGCAAACAATAGGTGCCTGACTTAATTAACTTTGACTCTGTGTGCTGTGATCTGTATCTCAGTGTTGCTTGTGCTAAAAATGGACATTCATTTTCCTATGGCATATGGCTGTATTTCTCCAAAGGGCTGTGATATAGCAGCTTTAGGATCTAAAATACTTTATTGTCATTTGATGATTTAGTTATCTTCATGGCCTGCAGATCAGAAGATCTGCAAGCACCAAGACACAGCTAATGGAGTAATGCCAAACTAAATGAGTTATAATTTTGATGGAGATCTCCTATAACTAACAAATAAAAAACTTCTAATAGGTATACCAGGACAGATTTGCTATATGGCCTAAATAGAAACAGACTGTATGATGGCACAGGTGGGATCTTCCGAAGGGTAGAAACCCACTGCACTCAAGGAAGAGATTTCTTATTTTCCCCTGCAAGGTAAAATTCTAATCCCAAGCACTGTCTCCTCCCTGCATCACCATGGCCACACACAGCTCCTCTCAGCTGCCTGGGGTGGGAAACGCAGCTGCTGGTGTGGTTATACCTCTTTGCTGTCCTGTTACTGGTAAAGTATCTGCATTATGAAACTTTGCGGGGCTCCATGACTGCAGCTGAACACTGACAAAAATCCGTCTGCTTCCCAGGAGTCTTTCTGGATAGACAGATTTCATCCTTGCTCTGGGAAGCATCACATAAAATGACTACACTGTTCTCTTTTGAAAGCACAAAGCAATCATGAAGACTGCTCACAAAAAACCTATCTGGATACACATGGCACTCTCTGTCCTCTCTGTGTGGGGCTTAGTTGCTAGCTGGGCTTAAACCATGACAACAGCATACTGACACTTAGATTTTTTAAAAATTTGTAAGAATTTGAGATTTTTTTCCAAAATATGCAGTTGTGTATGTCACATCCTTTTTGATCATAGTTAAAAGACTTCTACATTTTCAGATGTAATATGCAGCAAGAAAGCATGTACAAAAATAGTAGTTTTGTTTTACACTTTGCTACAGAGTATGTGGTAAAGTCCGTATCAGAAAATGTCATATAAAACAACTATCAAGCAATTAACCAATAATTTTATCAATATTTAGAGTCAAAACATATTTCAATACCTGATGAATATCATAATTTTTTGGTTTTTAATAGGCTTTCTCCTAAAATGTTAAATTTGGAGGGAGGCAGTACACTCATCCATGGTTGTTAAGTGTACTTTCTATTTTGGGTTGAGTCCTTACGTTCTTTGCAAAGTACCAAATGTTCCTATTTCCTGTGAGAAAGGTTTCCAAATAAGCCTTTGGCAATATTTCTGAACAAAGTGGACCCACTGTAGAAATCAACTGGCTTTGCGTCTCAGATCTCCATGGGGCTTATGAGGCAAAACGGCTTCAGTAGAAAGCAGGTTAAAGCAAGGACAGACAGCTCCTCAATTAATAGAGCTGAATATAAGCACAAATAGTCACCCCATTCAGTAAACATAAGATTCAGTAGTTCTAAAAAAGAGAACAGGTCAAAAAGAATAAAATTACTAAGATTTACAAAAACACAAAATTTGAAGTTAGTCTGCTTTTGGACATGAATGTTTCCTTACAACCCAATTTGATTTCCTTTTTTGGTGTGTATTCCTGCCAGGAGGATGCATTAGTATGTGGTAGAGGTTTGTTTGGTTTGGTTTTTTAAGCATTGGATCAGAGGTAATTTGCTAATAAGAATTAGCAGGAGAAAGACTGCCTTGTTAGCAAATTCTTTTCAGAATTTCTTCTTTCAGGCACGGATTCTCTATGGATTAAAATATATTCCTATTTTTTCCCTACCTAATCAACCAACTGTTACTTTTTTCTACCATACCAATTGCTAGCAACAATATGGATTTTTTTCCCCACCTCCTACCTATACCTATAATGAGCTGTTACTTCTGGAAATCTTTTTGGATGTTCCCTGATACATCGTTCCACTGCTTCTCAGCTCCAGTTATGAATTACCTGGAATGTAGTCATTCATTTTTGACACGGAAGTGTTTTCATATCTCCAAAATTTACTGATAACGCTGCTATCGCTTATGTGTCATTCTCTATAGTATCACTATGCATCATTGTGGGAAATTAAATTCTGAGAACAGAAGCATCTTGTTTTTCTCAGCTTTTCTTCCTTCTTTTTGTAATGAAACAGTGCCCCCAAGAGCTTTTATCTAGAATGGGGCAGTTTAAGAAAATTAAGTAAATTAATTATTCACCAGTATATCAATCTCTACACATAAAAATTCTGCCAAGCATTGCTACCAGAGATGTTGGTTTCAAGACAGAGGCAAACCAGTTTATTTGGTTTTCTTATTTTTGCCCAATAACAGAAAATTAGCTAAAGGACCGAATTCTTTTAATATTTCCAGTCTGGAGACCTCTGCCCACAGAGGACATCTTCACTGGCATTTTGAAGAAAGGTAGGATGCTCTGTCTGCCGAAACTGCAGTGTTGCTCCTTGGCCAGTGTCTTCATTGCGGAGCTGGTTCTGTCCTTTGCCGGGTGACACCAGGACAGCTGGCAGCAGCCCAGGAGCCAGCGGGGAGCACTGTTTGTTTGGTTGGTTGTGTGTGGATAAGCAGAGAAGAAAGATGTCATGAAGTGAAGAAGAACAACGGTAAACAAGGAACAGCTTTAGCTACAGCAGAGTCATAAAAACACAAATAACAAGCCTACTGGGCATTTTCTCTAAAATACATGAAATAGACATGAAATTAATAACCTCTGAATCTCATAGAGAAAGATTTTTATAATAACCTGAAGCAATATAAATTTTTGACATTTTTTAAGTGTTAAGAGTCATCACTACTTTTTCACAGTAATATACACCAGTTGGCTGACAGCATAACTGTTGAAAAACTGAGGAATCATCATCACAGCATCTAGTAAGTTAATTGTCCTCAAAGGACATATTTTTTAATGCAAAATTTGGAAATGAAAAATGAACCTTTACATTCAGAGAGAGCATGAGGGAGAGGGGAAGGGTAGGAGAGAAAAACAGGGCTTGAAAAGAGGAAAGGATTCCACTTGGGAAAAAAAATCCCTTCATTAATCTTTGCATTTAGTGTAGAATTGAATTTAATGTGCTATTAGCACCACAGAGCACAAGATGTGTCATAAGCAAAAAGTTTGTGCATGGACACTAAACATTTAGCTCTGATTAGGTCATTGCTGGGAATGGCAAAGGGAGAGAAGAGGACTGGGATGGACAGCCTGAGGTTGGGTTTGTGAGAGGAACAGACAGGAGAACTGGGCATGGCCCTTCATCTCTCTGTAATCGTCGGGCTTCTCCTGGAGTAACAGATGCTACTGAGAAGGAAAGCAAGAAAAAGATTCCTACCAGTGAGGCCACACCAATGAAAACTACTTCAAAATAATTTAAAATGAAAGGTAAGAGCATCTGGCTTACCCAGCAGTTACCCCATACAGCAGTGACAAATTAAAATTCAAGCAATGAAAAGGAAGAACTCCCTGTCCTGGCAGACAGAACTTCCCCGTCAGTCCCCTGCACCACAGTCCCTGACAGATGTGGCATGCTGTGATGTTTAGCAATATAGGCTGTTTCACATCAAAATCCGGGCTCTGCAAGGCTACCAAAGTCACACGTTCACACACCTCAGCTGATTTTCCAGTGCCCAGCTGAGGCACCTTCTGGCTCCAGCAGGGTCCCTGTCACCTGCCGAGCTGGTGACCCCCAGCTTTGCTCGCTCCTTTGCTCACTGCTGGTTCAAGACGGCTGCCCCCTCCAGAAACAAATTTGTTCTCCTCCAATATTTCTTACACCACTCTGGGGCCCCAGTATTGTCTAACACTAAAAAACATCTGCCACAAACAGAAATTTGAGTAGTTCTATCTCTTTCTCTCCATCCAGTTGCATGCGTTGGCCATAAGTTAACATTTATACATGAAATTTAAAAATATACATATGCAAATAATTGCTTTAACTCATTTTCAATAACCTTCTGTAGGAACAGCTCAGGACTTTGCCTACCACAGACGCAGGAAGTTTAAATAGTAGGCACAGTCCCCCAAAACAGACCGCTAAGAGCTGTCTTTTGCAGAGTGATCTGGTTTTCTCAGGTCCATCTCAATTTAAATAACAGATGATTTCCAGCCAGGTCCTAGGCCACCAAGAGCTTTAGAGGTTGAAGCCAGCACTTTGAACTTTACCCAGACACTATACATTTCAGACCAATAAACAAGTACAGAAGTCTTGTGATGTGGTAAGATCTGTGCCAGAGCAGTAATGCAGTACACTAGATGATGCTGTTTGGATCAAATGTGCAGCTGGCCAGATGTGGTTATTTCTGAGTTGTACAGGTCTGTGTGAATGAAGGAAAGTCTCAGAAAAAGTACTATAAAACACACATATAAAAAATAAATCATAGTGCTCCCAGGTACTCCCAGGTTCCAAAGAACAAAACAAGGCTTTTGGTCATGGGAGCAGCACTGGAATTCAGCTTAACTCTATTTTAGCTTTGTTCCCTGCATAGGAGATGTTGAGATTCTGCAGCTTCCCTCAGCTTCATTACATATTCACTAAATATTTTTACATGGAAATTACAAACTCATTTTGGGTTGCAGAGTGTGTCCATTCTTTATCTCACTGAGTTTAAAAAAATAATTATTCCTTGTTGTGTAAGAATTACAACTAATAAAATCCCCTAATAGTAGTAAAAGAAACGTGCTGTAATTTATCTGTCAAATGCACCTATATAAATAATATTTTAAGGGCTATGTTCTTTTTAGCACTAACGCAAGTCAAATATGAAACTTGAACAGGTGTATTAAGGAATACAACATTTCCCAGTACAGCAAATAGTTCTGCTGCTCTTGAAATGTCTTGCCATTGACAACTGCAGTTGGCATTTACCAACTTGAGCTGGCAACACCAAAACGTGATCCCACACAGCAAGTCACTTGCTGGGAGAGCAATGATCTGCAAGCACATATGTAGTGGCGCTGCAGTGTTTCTCTTGTTTGAAACTATAGTATTCCAGGTGTGCATTTGTTATTCAGTTGGAGTGTGTGTGTGGGAGAGAAGGTCTGCTTTTTACTTTTTTTTTTTTTTAAGGAATATTTGTAACTAATTTTCCCATTTATAGAAGCAATTCCTACTTCAAATTAGAAGTAATTTCAACTGCAAAAGCAGTCATGAATTTTTCCCTTTCTTGGTTTGACTTCTGTGTGACAGTAAAATCACCCAAGACAAAATGCTGTGGAAGAAAAGGAGATTATAGATGGTTTTATAACTGGAGTGGAGTGATTGTTACAAAATATGGGAGAAGGGTGACCCCTGTTCAGAAGCCTCCCTGCTCATTAGCAGATACCTGTTGTTTAATGATTTCACTGTGGTGCAAAGAAGGAATCAAATTAGATGCTGTATGGAGCTGTCATTACTCTTGTGTGTTTCTCTGTACAGTTCCAGCTTACAGCATGTCGTTCCCTTCCTGTATCTCATCCTTTCCACATCAAAGTGCTGTCAGCACCTTTATAGTATAAAAAGAGTGTAGAGATAATTCTACAATACATTCTCTTCAAACAGCATTGGCTTGTACACTTGCAATGTTTCTTTTTATTCTGGGATTTGCAAAAGAAGATGCACTAAAATGAGTAGCACTTAAAGCTGAACAAAACCGGGAACAGAAATATCTATTTAAAATTGGACCAAAGCACCTTTGCAGGAATGTTGGGGATTTTAGAAAGTGAATTCTTCTCAAGTGTTGTCTGAATTGTATTTCAGTCAGCCAGTAAGAACCATTGTGAGTGTGGAAAGCGTGTCCATTCTTTGAAAAGCATGGATCATGTCTTTTTATTTACTAGCAATAAAAATATGGTACCTAAAAAAGTCTTCAGTGAAAAGTGTAGTAAGTCAGAACCCACTCAAAACATCAAGGGTGCAGCCTCAGCAAGTAACCACTGCACAGAGAGGTGGGCTTGCTGTGTTGACCTTATTGCTTTGTGACAAAGTGAAAAAAATAATAAGAAAAAAGAATACAGGAAGGAAAAGAGGGAAAGGCAGCAGAACAGCAGAAAGACATAACTTTGTAGGATTGTCTTTAACTTTGTAGGACTTTCTTTAAATCCACACTTCTTTCTACTTAGATACTCATTATATGCCTGTGCGTATATAACCTGTACATGTTTCACACTGTATGTCCTGGCCATGTTTGTAATTTGCCAGCATCTACATAAGAGATTGTCACAGAACCAAGTAATGATAGGACAGGGAAGAGAAATGTGAAAAGCTGATAGATGAACTTCAAAAGGGAAGGGAGCCTGTGTGCTGGCAGGCAGACAAGCAAATTGATGTGGTTCACCTGCCCGTCTCCCATTTCAGGGATTCTCAATGGCTGGGATTGCAGTGACATGATGGAGGACTTTGCGTTTTTTCACCTGGTGGAAGGATAAAGGTGTTGGATCTTACTGTGTCATTAGTGCTGGACTGTGCAAATAACAGTCACTCTCTTCATGATGAGTAACATACTGATAGTCATTTTGCTGATATTCTTCCTGCTGTTTTCTACAAAGCCAAGTAATAATGTAACAAGGCAAGTAATAATGTAACAAGTTCTGGGGTTCCAGGTGACCTGGTGTACCATTTGCAGGAAGACCTGTGAATCTCTGCAATTGAAGGCAATGAAACACAGAGGAAGAATTGTGGACAGGACAGACCTCTAGGTTGCCACAGGAAGAGTAAGGCTTGGTCAGCAGGCAGGAATTGCATGTTGCTTTCACAGAGAAAGTCTAGAATTTTCATTTAATCTTAAATTTCAGACTTTTTTTTTTTTTTCAACAGGAAACAGAACTACAAATCAATAAATAATTACCAAAGTGTCACATTTCATCTTCAAGGTTATAATACAGTACTCACATTTTTTTGAAAATAGAAAAGCAAAGCATTGCTGTGAAGTAAGGTGAGCACGTTCACAAGAAAGTATAAAGTTCAATGAGAGAAAAAGTGGATATTTGGATAACTCATTTTTTTGAACTTGATGGAAAAAATGTTCTCAAATCATGGAAAAGAAAGTTTAGATCTATATATAGTATGTTTGTGAGATCCATCTCTACCTAAATACTATTCAACTTTGTCTCGGAATTTTAAAAGATTTGCATTCAAAACTACTTCTTTCTTCCTCAGTCATCATTTTTCTCCCTTATTAGCATATGTCTGTCAGTAGTGTGTCCTTGGCTCTTCATGAATGCAAAAGGACAAATACTTAATAATAATGTTTTATCTTACACAGGGGTCACAAGCTGATCTCTGTTACATCAGCGTAAATCTGGAGAAACTCAGCTGAGCTCAATGGACTTACTCAGGCCTGAAATCAATTATTACTTTGGTGTGAGATGGAGCCCAGCTCATCAGTCCAGTTCTGGCATTGAGATGCAAATGGGAACCTCGGGGACACGGGAGCATCATTCAGGCATCTGGGTGGCAGACCCGGCGCTCGGTGCTCCTTGGCACTGCTTGTGCACAACAGGCGAGCGACAATGCCGGGGCGTGCCGGGGGCTGCGGCCCGTGTAGCTACACAGCCAAGGAGCAGCCAGCGAGAGATTCAATAGGAGTTAGTAATTGTTATGCAGCCAAGCACGAACAGAAACAAAATGCAGCTTAAATACTCCTCCCCCATCCCAGCCCCCATGATTATGCCTCTGTTAACCATGGTGGTAGCTGTTTCCCTGCTGCAGACATCTCTGAGTGCTGGGGGTGTACGTAAATGCTGACAAGTGCCTTTAATAACCAGTAATACACTTTTCGTATATTTTATGTTTCTGAAGTGGCTGTTGAGCCCATTTTTCCTTTTCTGTCTCTGGCATCTGTGGGCACTGGCACTGAAGCAGATGCCAGTGGGATGCCTGGAAGGCCATGCTGTGCCAGGTTAGTGATGGGCTGCATCCGCTCAGATAAACTGATGCTTCCTGACACCCACCCTGGGAGAGCCACCTTGTTGGAACAGCCTGCCAACACACACTGTGCAGTCCCTTCCCATCTCCTTCCTGTGTCTCACCTCCTACCGCCAACCAACAAGCAATTAAGAACATGAAGTAATATATTGTACCAGTTTAAAAATTACACTTCCCACCACACGTGTGTCATTAAATATCTTTTTACACAGAGAATTTAACCCAAAGGTGTACAAATCTGTTAGTGGCCGAGTCTCAATGATTCTCGCAGAGGTAGCCCTGTAGGAGAATGGGATGCTCCGAGGGGTTGGGGTTTGCAGATGTGCTTGAAACCCCTTCCCCAGGGAGCTGCTCCCCAGCTTGCATTGGCTTTAATAAAAGACAGAGGTGATTAAGAATTTTGTTTCTTCTGCCATATCAGTATTTTCCCCATATACTATTACTCTATATAAGACAAAATAACACTGAAAGATTTATTTTTGTCCTTGGTGTTATTTATCCTCTCTGGTAGCTGATGTTAGTAAATGTAAGAGCAGAAATATTGATTATGCAGCTACTTCTGAAAGCAAAGAATGACATCAAATGTAACAAGCAAACTAATTCTTCATTTATATTTGCCCAGTTTGTATTACAATCATTTAATGCTCTTTTCTACATCTGTTATGCTATGTTTGGCAAATCTGGGAAAAAAATAGCAAATAAATATATAACACCTTGACAAACCCCTTGATCTACAACAAGCAGTGGATAAAGCCTCATCTCAAAGGGATCAACAATAAATATTAAGGAATCGCTTGATTTTTCTGAAGTTGGCTTTTTTTGCCCTTTTTTTTTTTTATTCAAATGGACAAAATATCAACTCAATTTTGCAGTAAGATTGAACTAAATTAGCTTGTTCTTTGAAAATAGAGAAATTTCATCATGGACATTATTTTCTTCACTGGATTTGCCACTTTCTTTTGAAAAGTCTCTTAAATAGGGAAACTTTCTTGTTCCCCATTTAACTCTACTGCAAACTCCATATAACATTACAAGCTGTTGCCATACCTACCATATCAATATACTGCTGCTAAAACTAAGGGTGGTAAATTTCTTCATCTGTAGTGCTTCTAGACAACTTGAACAATTAGTAAAAAAATAACATTCTGAGGACACTGAAGATAGTGTTATATTTCTAGTTATGACGTGCAAAAGGCTATGCCACAGCCATGCCTGCAGTAGATGTTGTTGTACTGTGGGCCATGAGCTTTTAAGTTTCTCAGCAATTTATAAAGTCATGACTCTGCTTCCCTCAGCCTCCCCGACAGGTCAGCCAAATTAGGGGCTTGCTGCCCTGGCATGCTCTCTCACAGTGGTGATACATTGAAAAACAAGTTTAAATACATCTTCTCACAGGGAATAGGTAATAATCCTACCAACAAGTACCAAGACAGGCTTTGCACAGCAACTTTGAGATGCCAATATCCCAGCTATGACTAGGGAGCTCATCAGGCTGTGTAAGAACCATACAAGTGGAATTTCAGTTTTATGTATGGGCATGCACTAAATACTTTGTAAGTATTGTGATTTAGCTAACCACCTTTCTGCAGATCACCTACCGGTTCTTTAGCATTTATTTTCTCTTGCTATACACAAGCCTGAAATGGTCCTGATACATGTCAGTCAATCTTCTAGAATATCCTTCATCATCCTTACCACCAAGTGTATTGACCATGCACAAAATTAAGTGATGGGCTGATCAATTATTTATCCAAGGGCTCTTGTAGTAGCCAGAAGAAATAAGGACTGCACGTAGGGCCTTATCCTTCCTGAGCTGCTGAGTCACCTCATTTTCTGTAGACTTCAGTGAGGAATGGGGGACAAAAGCCCTTCATGGAACGGTGTCTTTGGGGAGGAGCATTGTCCCATGACAGGCAGCAAAGCCAAGCTGGCAGTGGGGACAGCTCACGTGCTCACCACGCATCTGGTGCTGCTCAGGTGACATTACTCAGAATATTATGAAGTGCTGGTATGTCAGAGCAGAAGGGCATTGCCGTCGCTGAAATCTGCACTTGTACTTACTGAAATAAAAGCCATAATAGAATATTTATAGGTAGATACAAAAATCCCTTTCCTCTGAGTTACTGTGGTGGTTAGTCTTAAAAGGTACTATAATAAACACAATGAGTAATAATAATTCCATGTAAAAGCAAACAAACCAATCCCTTGCTCTAGTTGCCCTGAAATGTCAAAGGATTGACTGGAATGGGAACTATCTGCTGTGAACAGTGGATTACTATGATGAAGCTGGAGGGTGCTTACTTTACAAAAATAAAACTACTGTATTAGGAAAAAACCAACAGTGATATGATAAGCTTGCTTTACTTAAATTAGTTGCTATGAGAAATCACTGGGAAAAAAAAGGCTTTTACCTTTTCCTTTTTTTTTTTTTTTTTTTTAACTGAAGTATGGTCTTGGTGTTAAAAGGGTGAATGTATAAAGGCAGTGAATTGCAGAATCTTTCATGTTGACCTTCTTTTGATAACTTAGCTTTGGCATAACCTCTGCTTTTAAATGAGAGCACTCAGTTTGTAGTGCTGGCTTAAATTCACTGTATGGCTAGCGAGCTTCAGCAGGTTTAGTGCTTCTCTACCTTAGACACCACCATTTGTATGTTTTTTTCCCTCCCTAAAGAAGTAAATTATTTATACAGCACCAACCTTTTTAACCTAGCTTCTGACAGGCTGGGATTTTTCCGATCTCAGTTGAAACTGTCTAAATAATTTATCAAGTATTCTTTCAAAGTACAATGAATTCTGAAACCTAAGAAATTTTAAATGAGATTCTTTGCCCTTTCAGCGTGAGCAGGTTACTGAGGTTAAGGTAGTGATTTCTTTGAACTTTCCTCAGTCCTTGTTTTCTCCCATTGTACAGATTCCCCTTTTCTCTCCTACTACCTATTAATTTTCATGATATTTTCTATTTATCAGACTTTTCCTTTGTGCTTCTGTATCTCTTGCTAACTCATCCCTTGCTGGTGTCTTCCTATACCTTTTATTTTCAGTTACAGCAAGGCTGCTTTCCCTTTAGATGGTCCTCCAGATAAGGAACCACTGATTTCTGTCTCCCAAGCTGTACAGGCAATACCAGTCCAGTCAGTGTCTTCAGTATTGGATTTTTCAGTCCAGCCCCAAATTTAACTGAACCTTTTCCCATCCCCACAAAGAAAACAGTGATAAACAGTCTCAAAATCTTTGCTAAAGATGAGCACAAAGAAGTTTGCGTAGAACTTGGATCTGCAAACTATGTGTAAGCTTGCAAGGACATATTTCCAGGTCAGGTATCTGACATCCCCACTCCCTCATTTCTGTCTGGTCAAAATTTCCTGAAAGATAGACTTTTATGTAAAACCTAGATAATTACATTTCAAAGTACGAGCCTAAGAAGTTTACAGAAACACACACACAAAACAAAACAAAAACAAACCCAAACCAAAATGACTGAGACTGTAAACAGAACAACAACAAACCAATGCAAAATTACTTAGGCTGTTCCAAATTTTCCAGCAGGTATTTTAATCCTTTTAAAATTTTGTCAAATATTTCATGTGGCTTCCTTTACCTGAATCAATTCATCCAGTTCTACTCCCCAAAAACCTTCCTATTTTATTTTCGGAAGGAAAAACTAATGAGGTAGCACCCCATACAGATTTTTATCTAGACTCAACGATTCAGTATTGTATCCTTTATAAATTAATGATATAATGAACTACGCTTCAAGATACCTGAAGTAGTGTCACAGTTGAAAACACAGATGAGCAGCTGAGTTTCTGTTACCTCTGCTGCACTGTAACTGTTCAAACTGAACATTACTCCTGTAAGGAAGCTACTTAATTTTAACATTTTAAAGCAAGTCACTGAGCCACAAACGCTGATTTTAGAGAAGCTGACCTGCATGAGTCCTCATGTCAGAGAAGAAATAGTGCCCAGGCATAATCTTGTAGGGAAAATCTCAATAAGAAAAGGCAGTAGGTATGTGGGTAACCCAGTAACTATAAAATGGAATAACCCCTGTTTTCTTTGTCTCCTTCATTTTGTCATTATGTCATACAACATTTTTCAGAGGTCTTGCAAGGCAACTTCTCCCTCTTCATCTCAGCTTTTTTTCCTGTCATAGTCACAATAAATACTTTAAAAAAACTGAGCATAAATTGAGCAACGCTCACTAAAATCAAGCCCTGCCACCTTCTGCTGTCCTAAACCCACAAATTGTGGGGTCTGCTGTTTGTCCCCACTTATTCTTGAACAATAACAGTAGCATAGGAATCAGAAGTAAAAAACAAAACAAAACCAACCAGACATGTCCCCCCCCACCAAATCCCAACAAAACAACAACAAAAAGGGGGTTGTAGACAGTGAATTAAGCAGCAGGTAAGCTCCTTATAATTATTAGTTGTGAATTACAGGCATGTTGCACATTTTTTTTTATTTTTGGCTTGCTGAATTTTGCCATCTTCTGACTCACACTGATTTCCTTTTCTGAAGGTTTCCTTACAGAAAACTACATTCTAGCACTAAGTCTTAAAAAAACCCCCTGTTGCATCCTAAATTTGGGTTATTATTTCACCATACCTAGTAAAAAGTCAGTCAAGAACAAAGCTTTGATCTTAATTTGTGGAATAACTGTTTTTACAATGTATGGGTACCATACTATTACTAAAAATATTTTAAAACTGTATATGTAAAGATGTGTTATGAGATATGTGAGTTTCCACTATTTAATTATATCTGTGGATAACATTTTTTTTTAAGTCTACACAATTTTAATTTCACTCCAGTACCCTAGTTTCCTTTTTATATTTGATAACAGTATAAAATTTAATTATGAAGAAAGCTTTGTTTTTCACTTAATAACATCCCCGCTACAGTATTTTTAATTTTACAAACCAGTATACCTTGATCCCAGGAAACAGGAAAGCTGTGTTCGTGAATTCTGACGTCCCAGTAGATGGTGCTCTAAGAACAAAAAACACGCACTTTGGCATTTTCATAAATTTATTCGTGAATTACTTGAACACATTACATGTTAATTCATTTACAGCTATTTTGTGTTCATAAAGGTTGATCATACACAGGCACAGTGATCTCTGAAAAATTCGTAAACCAGCAGTTCTTCTATTCAAAAGTGTTGGAAGCTGTTGAGATATTTCCCCTAGAATGCCAATGGTTGGGGCACATCACCTCAGTCAAAATGCATTTGCACACTTGTGGTACAACAGACACGCTCGCAGCATTTTTTTTCTTGTTTGGAGCTTATACATAATGTTGTTAAATACTGAAATTATTATGATTCACTCGAGAAGGGTGTAGTCATTTGAATAGCTACCTAGACATGAAAATACACCATGTATTATATATATACAAACACGCATACTCACAGAGATTCACAAACTGGAATACATAGGTAAGTGCTATTAATCAACTCTGCGTTCATCTGACACCTCACTCACAGATCTCTTTATACATAGCACAGTGTCATAAAGGAATTACTGTTATGACAATGCCTTCCTTGTAAAGTGTCTTCCATGTGCAAGGTTTCTTTATAAAAGATGTAAGACAAAGTTGTGAATATGGAACTGCACTGGAGAACTTGATGTGTTTGCAGTGCCAATTGTGTATAATTACTTCAATGCTGTAATTGCTTATATTTTTATCATCTATTTTTTAAAATGACTATTTCAAAAAATGACATTTTGATCTTTCCTCATTTAAGATGGTTGAAATGCTTATTGACAAAACAAATTATGCAAAATTAAAAAAAAAATACCTCTAGCAAAATTTCAACCAGAAAGGTTACTATTCTAAGCAAACAAAGCTGGGCTTAAAAATGTTTTCTGTATTCTAATACATAGTGGCCCCTGAGTGTCTTATCAGCAACATAGCGTGTTGTTCAACCTCTGTGCAAAAACTTGTAGATTAGGGTGAAGTGGGTGCACAACCCCAGAACAGTGTTAATTTGTTTGGAGGCGCCTTGTGTTTGCATCGGTGCCAAACCTGACAGATACAAATTCTTTGAAATCCATGAATAGTAAGTTTGAATGTGAACTAAATGAGAAAACTGATGTTTGCAGCAGAACATTGATTTACACGATCATTAATTGCTACTTTTATTTTCATTGATTGATAATGTTAAAATACTTCATGTACACATTCATCCCAGTCTCTTGATGTAGGTGTTTTAGGTGACATGGCAATGACAACTAGAATGGGAGCAGACTTGGTCACTCCCCTGTGACAGACTAGTGAATAATGCGATTTTAATCTTCCATGTATTGACTTTCTAACTCTTTAAAATACATTCTGCTACAGACACAAAAGATATTGAAGCTCTGTATAATAAACAATTTAACAGGTTTCTGATCTTCATTAATAAATTAAAGAATATATTTACTTATATGAATGCCTGACTTGAGTGTCTAAATTTCTTCTTTTCTTCTATATTTACTTGCTAAGAAAACCCTTGATCTTCTGGCTTGATGTAACTTTTATTAGGATTGTTGCTAGTGATGTGTTTTGTGGATTCATACAAAGGTATTTTTTTTTCTGCCAATAATATGCTAACTATTTTCTATACCATCCATTTTTAATTAAAAAAAAAATTGTTGTTGATAAAACAATAGTAAGGGTAGTTAACAAATGAGGTACCAACACTCTCTTATTTCCTGAAAAGATGTTTGGACCTTTAAGCAGTCATTATATACTGTTTACACCCTGCTTCTGCCCAAAGAACAGAGATTTGTGCCAATTTACGACTACACTGACTGCAGGGGTTTCAGGGCACAAGGGAAGGGCTCATGCAAATCAAACTGCCATGCTTCCAGTTACAAGAAAACATAAATCATGACCTGTGCCTCCCCATTACTGCAAATAATAAGATTTTTTTAATCATAACTTTGTTGTTATTGTTGTTTTATAGTTCTAGAGCCTTTTGGCTTCAGAATTTCAAGATTTCTGGAACAACCGTGATAGATAATTATTTTTCCAATCTAGAAATAAATTCACACTTCTAGTTCTCATAGCTGTGCCGGCAGACCTCTTCTGTGTGCTCAGCTACGTCAGCAGAAAAAAGCCGTCTTCGCTTATGGCAGTGAGGAACGTGGTGCAGCTGCAGCAGCCAAAAAATTCCTTCTGTCAGCATGTCTTGAATCTGCACCAGGGCCCCCGCCAGCCAGTGGTTCTGGCAGAGCAGCAGCGGCACTGGGGAGCAGCCCTCAGAGCCAGGACAGCTGGGACCGCCACTGCCAGTGCCCAGCTGAACCTTTGAACACCCCAAGTGATAAACAACGATCAGCAACTCCAGCTTATGTTTAAGCCTGCACTCCTATCCTAAGGATAAAACCTCTGAGTTTTGCACTGAGGAGTTTCAGCTTCCCTGCCATATCAGCTTTGCAAGGGTGACACTCGCACACTGAGAACCTGCCCAGTACCATCCATGCTGACATCCAGCTGTTTCTGCAGCATGAGGCCATGGATTCACAGCTGGCTGTCCTACAGCTGCCAATGGCTCTCATACTTCTGAGTCCTAGGAAAGCTTTTTCTCTTGACTTCTATTTCTGCCTTGCCCAGCATGGGAACAATACATTTTGTTAACAACTTTCTGGGCTCCTACAGCCTGCATCTATCAGGGATCATGCCACCTGAGGTGTGTGTGTGAGGGACAGGGTAGGTCTCAGAGTCTGCCCCTATTTGAATGGTGAGAAAGTGCAGCCAAGTTACAGTAAAAAGGATGAAAAACAGAAAGAACAAAGAAATCAGGAGTGGGGGCCCAGGTGAAACTGTGGATGCCAAAATTAACATCTCCTATGCTCATTTAGAATATGTTTTGAGCAAAGCTCATTTCCAATTCTGGTTGAGGCAAAACTGAGATTAAGCCCATCCTTCATTCTGTCTCACTTGTCTGAATGTAAAGCATTCCCAAGCTGGTGTATGACTTTTTTTTTTTTTAATGTACAAAAAAAAGGATAATGAAAAGCATCACCTGAGCTGTGATGCTGAGTGAATTCTCCAGCAGGGGCAAGTTCTTAGGTACTTTGGGTGGGAGAGGGTGTAAAGAAGAGGGTTGGCACAGAGCACAATGTCTCTGGTTTGGTCAGTAACTCTGAGATCTGTGTTTTGAAGAGAACAGAAGTAAATTGGGCACTATCCCAGTTGTGGGGGGGAAAAAAAAGCAACTTTACTCAGAGCACCTTTTGAATTAAGGCAAGATAATTTTCTACATGTCTGCACAACTCTCACCATTCTACTTACATAGTAGTTTAAAATGAAGGATTGGAATAAAATATTTGAAGTTGAATTGAATTGAGCAGACAGACATGATTTCAAGCTGAAATACAACTAATACTAAGAATACAGTCTCTGCGTAAAATGAAAGTATACACAGAACTGAGATTCTAACTAGAAATTCCTTTAATTCATTTTGAATGAATCCCTCCATCCCTCAGCAAGAAAAGGCAGAGAAAGGGAGAAGTGTTTGAAAGTCAAAATACTACTTTGCACATCTCTAATATTTTCCATGCAAGGAACTCCAGTGCTTTACAAGTTTAACGTGGTTAACTTTATGCTCAGTAAGCAGTTCTACCCATAAAAATAGGTAGGTCTTAGAGAATAGGCAATAGCAGAACCACCCGCACGGAACAGGGCTGAGGAGTCAAACAGCAAGAGAGCTGCCGTCAGGGACTTGGAGAAGGTTTTGGCAACTGAAAACCAGAGCTTAGGGTTGAGAAAGCCTGAAAAGGTTCCTGAGATCTACTGCTGGTGCAATGGAAGACTAGATTACAAAACTAGTTTTTCAAAGAAGTCATACAAACTGTTTTATTTTTTTTTTTAATTTTAATCTATTTAAAATTTAACGTGAAATTATGTGTAGAGCGAGCATATACTAAGACTTACACTTAGTATAATTTACTGCTGAACAAAACACGTTTAATTAATAAGTACCCTACTCAAGAATGAGTTAAAGAACATTGCTTTTTAAATTATATGCAGAGTCACTGAAATATTTTTTTATTTGTTTATGCTATCTTAACCATTTTATTAGCAACATATATATAATGTGCTACTGACTAGATAGATTTTTTTTTATATCTTTATAACAGAGCAGACGATGCATTCTGTTTACTTCTATAGCTGTAAATATTTTCAGGACTGCAAAAAAGGTTTGGCCAAATGACTTTCTGCTGCAGTTCAGCAGGAAGAGAGAGAAGATGTTCTTCTTCAAATAAGTCATTCATAGTGATGAGATCAATTTTGAGTTGAAAAGAACAGCCTATTTCAGTATTTCAAAATCTGCAAATAGACAGAGCAAGTGAGGATGAACTCAACTAATTTCAGAAATTTGAAGGTTCCCAGCACAGGTTTTTGAAAACAATTGCAGACAGATGTATCTGTGGATTTTCAAGCCTACCTACAGGTAACCTTGTATCCATTGATTTCTTTGGGATCAGGCACCTGATTGCCAGTGCAGCTTTGAAAATCTCATTCTGCCTCTACTGCAGCTTTGGAGTCCAAATATCTGGGTTATAGCAAAACCGAACAATCTTCCCATTCACTAAGTGTAGTAAATGCCACTATAATGCTAATAATGCTATTGGATATGTAAGGAACAATTTTGAAATCACAATTTTACATCTTTTGCACTGTAATTGTACATTCAATTTGATACAAATTAAAAAAAACCCACACTCGTACTGAAATTAAAGTTGTAGTTTACAATTTTCTAATGCCTGTTAAGGTTTCTACTGTAAAATTTGAATACCTTAAACATTCTGCTTAAATAAACACATATACGAACAGTACTTAGTGAGAAATATCCAGCTAAAGGCCATGTGCAGTTGCAAGTGCACATGTTGGAATGATTACACACACCAGTAAGAGCAAACATTTTTAGAATAACAATGAAAAGTGCAAATGCAAACCAAGATTAAAAGCAGTTTTTCAAAGCAAGGTTCAAGGATTCAGATCTGTGATTTATATCACTTTGATTTACATGTCAATCCATCACGTTTACAGTATTTCCCTCCAGTGCAATTAAGCTCAGGCACTGGAGACCATATAGTTGTATTGAGGTGCAAAGACACCCTTTTAATCTCTCTGAATCCATTTTACTCATCGGTTAAGAAAGAATAAAACTTTTGTCTCTTATGGGTGAAGGTACCATGCAAATGCAAATGATATTAAACAAAATGGTAATTGAAATGGTAAAAGCGCAAAGGGGTTTAATAAAATGACAACCTCAGACACATGTAAGTGTCCCTGTGTGAATGTTGATTGAAATGAAGAAAGTTAAGAGTGAATTTTAAGCACCCATAGAAAAATGCATCAAATGCTAAGAGTAAATTAAGAAGTGCACAGGGCAAGGGACAGAACTGTCTCAGAAATGGATAAAGAAAGAACTAAAATATTCCTTTGAGGATTTGGGACAAAGGATCTCCCAGTCCTTGAGGACAGTGCAAAGCAGGTTGGGGAACAGGCTGTGTGGAGCATGGGGCAAGTGACACTTCAAAAGACCCAAGAACTTGAAAAAATTGAAAGTGCAATTAGTGACAGATTTGGATCTGAAGAGGGAAAAAAGCGATAGTGATCACAGCTGGATGTGAACTTTGATATTGAATTACATGTGGTTAAAGAAGAATTAGGGCCTTTAGAAGAACCTGTCATTGGACATTCTGAGGGGTGACTTCAGGGCAGAGCAAGGGCCAAATTCTTCTCCAGGGTCCCCAGCCTGATGCTGCTGCTCCCTCTGGTAGAGGCTGGTCCAGGTGAGCAGAGGCTCGCAGCTGCTGCAACCTGTCTGCTCCAGGGTGTCCAAACGAAGTGAACAACAAAGATAAAGGAACCAGCAATGGCCTCTCAGGTGCACAAGAACCAGTGCTGAGGTAATAGTGCTGGGCCTTTTGCAAAGTTTGTGTGCTGGGCAGAGGTTGTCAGAGACAAGCATAAGGGTAAATGGTATGGGAGGGATGTACAGGTATCAATACAAAGAATGATGGGCAAGCTGCCCACCCTCTGGACGAGCTATGAAGACTATCCTATTTGCAGGAGCACTAAAGTTGTGGCATTAGTCTTGCAAATTTTACTTAAAACTGCAGAAAAGTGGTACACTGGTGTGCTGCTAGGAGGAGAAGAAAGAACCATGACAAGATGACTGAAGAAAAGAAGGGTGTAGTCTCATACTAACATGGGCATCCACACTAGCAACATAAGGCTTCTCACTGTACGAAAGGTACTGCTGAAAAAACTATGTGCAAATTCTACTTTTTAAGGATTTTTTTTTTTTTTAAATGTGCGTGGAAGTAACTGAGTGGGGCAAAAGAAATCCATAGGGAGAATCCAGGACTCACTAACGGACACTCTCTCAAAAATGGCAGATAATAAATAATTTCCAGCATTACTTTGCTAATGTGTGAGCTGAGGAGGAAGCCAGGAGAATCTCAGCACTTACTGGGAGATGGAGTCCTTTGGCTGAGACTATCTATTCATGCCAGGGTATGGAAGGCTTACTGAGCATGAGGAGAGTGGTGTCTCTGTGAGAAGACAAACCTTTGAAGTGAGTAGGAATTTACATCAAGCAGGCACATAACTGCTGCTGGCATCTAAACTCTCTTAGTTGGTCTGCTCCAGAATTTACACCACCAAGTGGAACAAACACCAGTACAAGAGAAGAGACCATCCCATAACTCCTACTTTGTCTCCAGAGACAGCCTCAGACAGTCAAGTCAACAGAAAGTGTCAAAGCACATTTTCTCTGATAATCCGATCAATCAAATCAGTCCCTCCTCTCCTCCATGCCTTCCCCCCCCCACCCCTTTGAATTCTCACAATTGCCGCTGCTAATGGAGCATCACTGGTGAAGACAAGAGCTGAGAAGACATCAGTATGGAAGTTTTTACTGCTTTACCCAGCTCCTATGAATTAAAAAAGGAAAAAAAAATTAATGGGTTCTAACTGGGGAAACTATAAGACACTGAGATATACTCTGCCTAAGATAAAACAGTTTTCTCACTTTTCATCATTTTACTGCCTGCTCAACTGGTTGGCAGTTACGATGCTGACAGTTTAATCCTACTTTCTAACTCAGTGTCAATAACTATTTCTGTCTCTGGAAATGATACAGAAAGACCATAAATGACATAGAGAGCAAGATGGCAAACAAGCCCTTTCCTTTTGACACACCATGAACACAAACAAACCCAAATAAACAACAAAAGAAAAAAAGAAAATAGAACCACAGCCATTCCTTCTTCCTAGGAAACTGCAAACCAAATGCAGTGTAAGAAGTATTTTCCCAGCTGACGTGGGCAGTCATGACTGTCAGCAGGTGTGACCACATTACATTTGATCCCTTTGGTCACTTAAGTTACAAACAGTTGTGCCTCTAAAAATTAAATGGGCAAACTAAAGAAATCTTACTGGATCAATGACTGTGATTTTCCCAAATCAAAATAGATCATCACTACAAGAGAGACGAGGAGTACTAACTTTAGTCTGAAATCAAATTAGACTTAACCTTTATTGGGGAAGAGGCATAATACAGGGGATGTCACTTTTTCTTTCATATAAAAGTGGAGCAGGCTTAGTGCACTTTTATTTGAAAAGCAGTTGTTAATGTTTCTAAGATTTTAACAGCTTCCAGGGATGTATGAATTCACTAACTTAAGCAATGCTGCCTGGATCAAATGTATACATAGAATGACTCACTTGCTATATGTCCTTTGGGTAGGAAGTTTTGGTTGTACAGGGCTGTTCTGTGACCCTGTATGAATGAGGTAGCTCACTTATGATGCTGCACGAAATGCAGCTTAGGAAGTAAAATTGCACATTGTCACAATGCACATCTTGTTGCAGATACCACACCTCATACCTCAGTGGAATGGATCCCTTTCAGCTCACTTCTTTAACCTGTACTGCTGTCTGATAGTATAAAAAACCTTAATTTCAGTATGGATCTTGTGAAGCTCATTAAAAATAGATGCTCATCAACAAAGGCTTGCTTCTGAGCATTGCTGAAAATGAATGCTGCCTATAATTTACATAAGAAGCCTTATGGCAAAACCCCGTTAACAACCTCTTCCCAATCAGCTTGTGCTGCCCTCACCTCAAGCCTGGTACTGGAAAGTGCCCAGTATCCTCAGCTCCTCTGGGATCAGGGCAGTCCTGCTGCCTTCAATGCACAGTGTGTCCTTGACGTCTCGCAGGACGTGGTCTGTAGGCTCCAGTTCACCAACACGTGCTTAACTTAAGCATGTGAGTAGTCCCATTAATGCTGAAGTACTTAAAGTTAACCATGTATGTAATTGCTTGCAGGGCTGGTTCCTTAATTAGCTACACTCATCCTTTAATTCTCTCTATCTTTTAACCCCTGTATTGTTACATGCCTCCATTTCTTTAATCAGATAATGAACATTAGGGAAGTTGTTATTTACTGCTTCTGCTTCAAGGCTTGAACTAAAAAAAAAATGGACTGTGATTAGAGACATTATTAAATGTGGTAAAAATAAAAAACATTTGTACAAAAAGATATTTACAAGTTTTGAAGGAAATAATTTAATTTTCCTTTTGTTAAAAAAATGACTTTTCATACTTTCTAAAGTCATGCATGGATTTCTTGCTGAGATTTCCCCCTAAGTTTAAAAATTGCACATGGCATTTGTATGATAAACTTCCAGGTTTAAACAAGGTATTACTATACCATCAAAACACAAATGCAACAATGCAAAGACACCAGAATGGTGAAAGAAGATCCACCACATTGAAAGAAGATCCATCACCACCAAAAAGTCAGCAAAAAAAGGATACTATTAAGTTCCAGAAATACAAAATTGCACAGGGAGAAGAAAGGGAAAGAAAAAAAAAAAGAAAAAAATAATAATAAAAAAAAAAAAAAAAAGAAAAGAAAAGAAAAAAAAAAGGCAAGCTCTAGCAGAAGTAGTTTTGGAGAAGCCATTTCCCAATTACTGTTTTTCATTACAAGTGTCTGCTAGTTGTGCTTGAATGTGCTGGTTTCACTGTCTGCTTTCTGCCAATCTCTCCTTATCAAGTGTGAGGGTGCCAGGAGGCCAGGAAAGCACATTTGCGGTTGTCAGGTTTCATTGCCTTTTCTACTCCATCGACCTATTTTTTTCCTAATCTTTTAACTTTCTCTTTTTCTTAGTTCAGCATATTAGCCTTCAGCTTGGACTTTCTCCACTTGCTTTACCTCTGAGTATTGAGCACCTACACTATACTTTACCCTAGCCTGACCCCCTGTAGTTTCCTTTACTTCATCTGTGTGCTGCAAGCTGTCCCTTTTTGCAGAGTTGCCTTGCAGTTTGACAGCATTGAAAGTCTATTCTTTCTTAGGTGGTTTCCCTGTCAGGTACCCTGCTACTGAAAACAGGACTATTGACAGTGTATGCTTTGAATCCAGCCATGAAAATCACTTTGTGATGATCTTTACCAAATGCTGCATTACATGGAACTACATTTGCTACTGGGTTGGGGATTCTTCTCTCTGTTTGTAAATCTGCTTTATGACCATATTATTTTGAACACTTCATTTTGTGCCTAATACTGAAAAAGGAATAAAGTATCACAGTAAAGCATTAGATGGTTACCTAAAAAGGGGATCACAGTATCACAAAATTGACTGGGTTGGAAAAGACCTCAGAGATCATCAAGTCCAACCCTTGGTCCAACTCCAGTCCATTTACTAAATCATGGCACTAAGTGCCATGTCCAATCTCAGTTTAAAAACCTCCAGGGACAGTGAGTCCACCACCTCCCTGGGCAGCCATTCCAATACCTGACCACTCTCTCTGTAAAGAATTTATTTCTAATATCCAGCCTAAATTTCCCCTGGCAGAGTTTAAGCCCATGCCCCCTTGTCCTATTGCTAACTGCCTGGGAGAAGAGACCCATCCCCACCTGGCTATAACTTACCTTCAGGTAGTTATAGAGAGTGATGAGGTCACCTCTAATCCTCCTCCAGACTAAACAACCCAAGCTCCCTCAGCCTCTCCTCATAGGTCTTATGTTCAAGTCCCTTCACCGGTCGTGTTGCTCTTCTCTGGACCCGCTCCAGCACTTCAATCTCTTTCCTGAACTGAGGGGCCCAGAACTGAACACAATACTCCAGGTGTGGCCTCACCAATGCAGAGTACAGGGGAAGGATCACTTCCCTTGTCCTGCTGACCACACTATTTTTGAAATAGTTGGGAGTTACAGTGTGAATGCCAGCCTATCCAATTTTCTTACAGTATTGCTCACTTAATATAGTCAATATACCCAAGGTCTAACATGATTCCTTCATAATGTATGCTGCACCTTTTAACTTTCTTCCTCAAGATGGTTTGCCATTGAGCCAGATGTACTCGACCCATCTTCTCATTATTATGATCAGTCTTCTCCCTGCTGATCAGAATTTAATCCTATTAAATCACTAGGCTTGCAGTAAATGTGTACCATAGACACACGTGCTTACCACAGTAGATTAGTATAACTGCCTTTATTTTTGGAACACGCTCTCAAGGTTCCCCCAGGCTTATCCATACAACCCCGCTACAGGGAGCAGTGCAGCCCTCCCATGGGGGAGCGGAGTGAAGGGACTGCAGGGAGGGCACAGACCCCCCCAGAATCTGTGCTCCGGGAGTGTCAAGTTCCAGAGCAACACAGAGCAAATGGCATAGGTGTCATGGGCTGCTTTTCACCTTACACAGCTGCTCACGGCTGGGCTTGCAGCTAGGAGAAGTCAACACCTATGGTCTGGTATGTGCAGGCTTCGATATATCTTGATACAGTACAGTTTTTCTCAGTTTTATTGAAATTTTTGATTATTTGCCCTAAAATAGTAATAGTGTGATAAAGGTCTTGACTCGGGGAAAAACATTCAAAGTCGTTTAGTAATTTGTAGCTGCCAATGTTTCAACTAGTTTGGGTCACTAGAGGGTGCAGATGAGCCTCTTCAGTCTCGGCAGGTCGTTTGTGACATAGACCCAGCCAGCCTCCTCACTTACAGTATTAAGTGCTTCAGAGACCAGGCGTGGATTACTCACTTTGAGTCTCTTTGCATGTGTCCAGTTTTCCTTTTACAAGGACAGTTTTCCAAGAACACTACCAGGGTGCAATATTATGTAGATTAAGTAATTTCATTCCTGTTCCTGCCATATACAAGGAAAGATTTTGTCAATGTAGCTATTAAACTGAATAGTAACATGAAAAGTCAGGTATGGCTTATTTAGTCTTTTAATGGTCTGAAAGCAGCACATTCAAATTATGTCACTTATTTTAAAAATAGAGAATACAGCCCAAAGAGATTTTCAGCCTGTAATTGAGCTTTTTTTCAGATAAGATGTACAGAATTTTCAGTAGATTCTTATTTCTTCCTGTGTGCGGCTTGCCAAACTATTTTTCCCGTTTTACTGCTTCTGGTAACAGAGTGATATAATTTAATGATCTCTGAACTTTTTAGGATTAACGAAGTGGCAAAGATGTAACAGATTACATGACAGGTATGTCTGAATCTATTTTTTTGTGTGTGGCAATAGTTTCAGATCACATTTTTGATCTCGCTGTTGTAATGAACAACTTGGATTTACAAATATTCCTCCCAGGGAACTAGTGCTTTGGAAGATAATTAGGATGAGAAAACCCTCCTTGTCCTCTGTGTAGGCCAGACTCTTAATGAGAGATAATGGTGATGATCTGTAAAGCAGAATGGTCCAGCAATGTTCTCCTGAAAGATAATAATCTAATTGTCCCAAGACCTGCACAGACAGAATCCTGAAACCACTTGCTGAATAAAAGCATGTCTAGAGTTTAATTAACAAAAAGTTATGCACTTAAGACTACTTAAGAAATTTAAGATCAGTCAATCAAGATTGTACTTCTGAGTTCACATGGTCATTAGTGGTTCTATTGAAGATCTAAACTGTTGCAATGAGGAACTAGAGAGAGTGTTTACAAACTTTGGCAGAAGAAGCAGATGTGATTTTTCATATGTTGTATATTGCTGGATTCACTTGCTGGACCACAGGTAAATCAATAAATACTATTTAAATAAAAATCTTTGACTTTACTCACATTCATCATTTTGTTATCTAACTTGTTAAAGAAAAAATTCTGTTATGAAATATTTGGGAGTTATGGTGTGAAAGTAATTCTTGACAGTACTCAGATCTACCATGCTGCACAAGAGTCAAAATGTCACAAAACAATATTAGCGACATGAAAAATAATGCCCCATGCAGGTTATCTAGCTGCCAGGAGGACATATAACAGCATAATTGTGGTGGTGTAGACAACGTCTGGACAGCACTTTGTCTATTATTATTTTTATGCCTACAGTCTCTACTATGGATCACAAGGTCTGTTCCATGGCAGAAGTGAATTAGCAACTAAAAAAGCTGAAACAAGTCCAACAACCTGTTAGGAAATGGAGCTGCAGATAAGTAAAGCCACAGACTCCTAGTTACTCCCTGTCAGAAGCCAAGATGTCTGAGTAGGCAAAGAAGATATAGTAAAGACAGAATAATTAAAATAAAAACATCGCCTTTTTCAACTATGAAAAATAACATCCTTACTGGGATAGGAAGCTGCTAGCACAAAGGGGGAAAGTAGGAGCAGCAGTGTTTTCAACTTTTCCCAAAGACACCACAAAAAGCTGTTGTCTTTGATAGACTTGTTTTCAGGATCTAAATTCATAGACTTCATTAAATAAAAAAAGTTCACATGCTATCCAACTTTAAACTGCATGTGTAAGAAATTCTAGTTCAAAGTTTGTTCTTTACCTGACCTGTTAGGCGATCTCAAATAATTTAACCATAAAAAAGTAAGTGGAGCACTAGAGAAAGGACCTCTGAGGAGTGGGTGACCTGAAGGGAAGACTCAGTGCAGACCTGGGGCCTGAGGACTGATACTGTATGGATTATTTACATGAGGATGCTGTGCAGAGAAATTTCTGGTGGAAATGTAAAGCACACTTAAATCCCCATGTGAACATCTCCACCCAGTCAGTATTTGAAAGTGAAACACAATATGAGGCAGAAGGAAATAAGACTCTACTTTTCTTCATCTGTGGAATTCTGCACAGAGCAATTGCACTAGAATTGATTCTATTCTGAGTCAAACAGAGCTTAGGAGAGAGGCAGTTTAATCAAACCTTAGTTCTAGTTCAGTAATCCATGCCCAGGAAAAACAAAACAAAACAAAAAAAACAACAGAAAACCCAACATTATGTACAAAAACAACATTAATAGATGAAAATACTTGAATAAAAATTCCTAGTCCAAGATAGATACTAAAATCACATTATTTCGCTCATGAATTAGGGAAATACATTGCAATATCATGTGTTTTTTTAAAAAAAGAAATCTTGTGATATCTTGCCTGTATTCATTGCTATGGTACAAAAGAAAAATAAAGATAAATGCATTTTTTCCTCTCTTTTTTATTCTTCTTTTATCTTTCATTTTTTATTGCTTTGTTCTTGTCATTTTCTGAATCTAAATGTCTAGATCAGTGACGAGATCCTTGACCCTCCACTAATCATTAGCATTTTGAGACAGGGTCAATTCAACGACCTATGGATCAAAAGCACTATAGCCTGTTACCAGCCTATCAGGACAGTTTGTCCTATAGTTAAGTATCATTTAGAAAAGAGGTCTCTAGTTTGTGATCTTGTACTTTTATTGTTTAAAAAGGAATTAATCCTAAAATAAGTAATGACAGTTTATATTGTTATAACGTATCTATCTGTAGGCTTCTGTTCACTCTAGCTGTAAATACAACAGGATTCACTCTTCTTTACCCTTCACGGTTCAATCCCTGTAATTGTAATTCATGGTCACGATATCTCTTAGCGCATCGCTCCTTTTGCTGGTTGATAGTTCATACAACAATGGAAGCTATCTGCCAAGCAGCACCTGTCTTTTTAATAATTCAAGGTATTAAATAAATAAAATAGAGAATGTACCTGCTGCCTTATTTTCTTTAAACTCGCTCATCCCTCTCATACACATTTCCTGATAAAAGTTGTAGGTTAAGAGACATTGATTTGTCATCACCACAGAAAGTGAAGTCGCAACCAGGGAAAACTTGGCTTTTCTAAATTACTGTTCCCCTGCAAGAGGAAAGACAACTTCCAGATCATCACTGTGAGTGTGACAGTTGCTTAAGTTAGCCAGGACGCATGATAAAGTCAATGTATTTATGCTGTCTGTGCTTTTAAACAGTAATAATGAAATTCTAACCCCTTCATATGGAATTAAGTTCAACAGAGTATTTTGTAGAATATCAATTATTATGACCTTTTATTTAATAAAAATCTCTGCTTCCTGTATGTTATTCCTATGATTTTGTTTTCTTTAACATTTTAATTGAGATCATTTACTGGTAAAAGTTCAGACCTAGGTGATGAGCACAGCAAAGAAAGAAATTTGATTGCTACATCCACAACGATGTTGTAACTGTTCTGCTGTGGTTTCCATCACAGAAGTATTGTGATTACTCACAGTTTATGTACAAAGTATAGTTTAAAATGTAAAATGACTTTTTGCTGGTTTAGAAGTGGGGAACTGACCCACAGAGACCAAATCTAGATCCTCAAGAGCTGCTAAAATATCCTCATACCACCAAGTTGACTGCAATGTTGTGTGGTCACTTTGAACTTCTGACCTGGCAGAGTTGTCCAGTGCCACAGATGAAGTCCTTAGTGCAGAAATGATCATGAATATGAACCTTTCATGCTCTAGGACCCAAGCATGAAGACATCTTTCCATTTCTTTTTTTAATGTCTAATTTGAATTTTGTTTTTCAATCAGCATGTATTTGAACAAACAAACATTTATTTTTATCAAGAGGGAGTCTGAAATGTGAGAATTCACTGTTCTTTACTTTGCTTCCAAGCAATCTGTGGAAAGGCAATAGCTGTGTTTCACAGATAACATGGCCATTAGCAGCTCAGTCTGCTTCTTCTGACCAGCGGTACTATGTCACACATGGCTTTGATATCAGAATTGAAAGCAGCAGGTATCCACTTTAATTCATTTTCCCCTTCCTATTTCAGATATATTATATCTGGCTAGATAATATATACTGCAATTTATCAAAAAGCAACAACGATTTTGATAACTGAAGAATGGTTATAAAAACCATCACAAACAAACAACTAAGGTAATAGCTAGACCTGGTGTGCAGGGGGCGGGTGTGGGGGTTGCAGAAATTCAGGTGATAATCTTTTTTGTGTATAGCTGCTTCCAGCCTGAGGGTTTTCAGACCGCATCCAGAGCTACAGCAGAAGCATTACTCAATTACTGCAGTGCCATGTGAATGATTCTAGTGGCATAAATGGGTTCAGATGGTCAGAACGCAAGTGTGGCCTTGTCATCCTGCAATGTGAGGCAGTTAAATGAGGTACGAGGTTCTGAGTAAAGAGACATCAGTCTGCCGATTTCCGTGGCAGACCACCACTGTTAGCTATCACTTTAGCCTGTCACGTAAGATCATGGTAGTTTTTTTTCGGATGGTGTTGAAGATAATAGCTCTTTTGCAGAGATGACAAAATGAAACACCCACAAAGAGAGAGGAGCAAAAAGGCACCAGCAGAAGCAGCAGCTCCTGTCTGAGACCATCTCTGACTTGCAGAGCACAGGCCAGAGAAGGATGGCGCTTCCCATTAGACTGTCTAGATACAGCAAAGACTTCTAGTCTTAAACTGAAGTTACTTTTTTGGATGACAGGTTCACAGCATCACAGACAAGAGTCACAGATGAGAGCAAAAGGGGTGATGTAGTTTAGTTTCCTTTGATACATGTCTCCTCACTCCAGAGAGGTCCCGGTGGCACTGATGAGTGTCGGAGATGGCTGGATAGAATATACATGGTAATTAAAAAAAAAAAAAAAAAAAAAAGGAAAAAGGTTTCTTTTGCTACATCTGCACTTTTAGCACTGACATCAAATTGTATAGTGCCCAGGGTGATGGCTAAATAAATCTCACTTTCTTGTTGACTGATTTCTGACATGCCATTTTTAATCTCCAGGCTTTGCTCTCTTTGAAGGGTTTTGTTCTGTCTGGCTATTTATGCAACTGCACTGATGAGACAGCACCAATGCTGTCATTCCTCTCGTTCATAGAGAGTTTGCAGTCATTCAGGAGACTTGTGTTTTGCACTTTGTCTACCTACTTCTACCATCCAGAAGAGTGTTTTATGCATTGACCTATGCTTATCTGGAGAGAGGACAAGGATTCTTTTCCCCTCCTGTTGAGCTGCTTTTGAGCTACTCAGCATCAAAAATAGGGGAAAAGGGAAAATAAAGTCTTCATATCTCAGAGAGGGTCTGTGAGGCAAAACAAGGTAATATACCATTATAGCTCATATCCATAGGGTATTCTTCTGAGTAGCATCCTGGATGAACAGGGACTACTTAATCCAAGACATGCCTGTAGAATTTGAAGCAGGGACCAACATCTGTGCTCCTTCTTGAAGCCCCATCAGGAAGGGGAGTTATACTGTTTCCTGCGTAACTTACCTGCTCACATGCATTCTCATTCTCTCACTCAGCAAATTTGCCTTGTGGGATGCTTTAAAGCCCACACAAAATTCCTTGGTGATGCAAAGATTAAGCTTGTAAAACCTCTGCACAGACAATGCCTGAAGCATGCCCGGGACTCCCTGGATTTGCACCACACAGCATCATTAGCACTTAGACTGCAAGTTGCTTGGGCTAAAGACCCTGTCAGTGACTAGATTTGTCAATTAGTGTGAGCAGCTATGGAATTTAAATGAATCACAATGCAGTATCAGACTACCATGTCAGGCAAAACATTGTACATCGCAAAACAAATTAAATGGAAGCAAAAAAAGGCCTTGGCATATTTAAGGAAAAGAATGGTTTTACTCCTGCTTTAAAAGGAGAACAATAAAAGAGGAAAAAAAAATGATTGCCCAAGCATGCACATATTATAAAGCTGTCATTTACAGGAATAAAGCAAAAATAAACTCCCTTGCTACTACTGACATAGTCTAATAACCTGCATTGTTTGATGTAGAATCTGCACAGAGCTAATGACTTCAGGTCTTGCTGACCCTGTGTGGCTCAGTTCCCAGAGTCCTACTGAACACACGGGGAAAATAGCCAGGGTTTGTACAAACACAAATGTTTGCTTGAGCTGAGCCCAGGACCAATACAGCCAGACCAATACAGTCTAACCATCATCTTGGGAAAGGAAGTTTTGTTGCCAAGTAAAAATCTAATCTGGAAGTTGAGAGTCAGTAAGAAATAGAGTTGTTTCCTCAGACAGTCCTTCTCTGCTAAGAAAACCAAATCTGTGGTAAGAGGAGCAGATTGTAAAAAATTGTACTATGATGATATCTAAATACCTCCTAAAAAAGGATTTATGATTTTACTCTAGTCCTGAAGGGAATTTGCAGAACTGCAGGACCACTGGTACTGATGTGGGGATTGCAGACATCACAAATCAGGCTCTAAATAATGGATAACAAAGAGAAGCCTCAAAAGCTACTTTTTTATTCCTCTTTGGGGAATGACGCAGACTATTATAAAATACTGCAGGCTGCGAAGCTCCAATAGCACCATATAGTTTAAGAGGAAAAAAGCCTTGGGGAAGATGGGGAAAATTCTGTGGCAGTGATTTGGGTAGAGCTATAGCCCTGTGCTGTAGGAGGCAGCGGTACAGGGCAGGGATGGTGGGACACCCTGGAGATGGCCACATCCCAACTTTCTACAGTGTTCAGCGCCCTGTCTCTCAACCTTCACAACGTAATGTACACTCGTAATACCTGGGTGATTCAGCTGGTCCCTTTCAATCCTGCATTCTTAAAATAAAGCAAGGATGATTATATGACCTGGTTAAGCAAGAGCAGTCATGAGATGATGATATTCTGGTATATTCAGTTGGTTGCTGCTACCATGTTTTATGAGCAGGATCATACCAGAAACCATCTCTGTTCCTTGTGTCGAAAGGAGCAGGCATCATCAGCATAAAACAACCTTTCTTAGTTCAGGTTGTATTATAAGATGTGAGACAGATCTGTCATCAATTAAAGATCTACAACATGCTTATTTATGGCACTGGGGTCTTTTCCCAGCTAATTTTTCATTGGAAAACAGCAACAAAAATACAAAATCAATTATGATCAGATATAAATTAAATAAAAATTAATTATAAATAATAGATCAAATATAAATTAAAATACAGTGGAGAACAGTAGTTTGTCTTCACTTGAGACTGAACCCGGCCAATAGTAGCAAATGCTTGGCTATCTGCAAGCAAACTAAGAGCTTGCTTGCCAGTCTCAATCTCTGGTGACCAGCTCTTTGCAGCTACATGTAAGTTTCAGTAAGAAAACAGATGGTACACTGGAGCTTTGCTGCATGAAGAATAATAGATGAGTAGATAGAGCCTCTCAATCTCAGAGTGGCACACAGGGTGACCAGAATCCTAATCACAACCATGCTGTGATAAAAGACTCTGGATGAAGAATGAATTAAGGAGGTTTGGTCTGTTTTATCAATAAAAGTAATAGTAAGATATATTTCTTACAATTCTTTAAGCAGAAGTAGACTCACAGGAGTGATACATACTGCTTATAAAGCAGCGTGAAGTGGGATAAATCACACTGTCCATTTAATGGTTGTGTGTTTGCTGCCTCTGTATTATCAGCAAGATTATTCCCTGCATTCTAGCAAAATAGATAAGAATATATAAAAAACATACAGCCCAAAATTCTCCTTCTGGCATACTTTGTCCCCTTCCTGTGGAGGCTGGCACAGGTTAGAAAACAAATCATTTGCTTTATGTTGCACTGTTTTGTTATTATGATACATTATAGACTAATGCAGGATTCTGTCATCTAGAAATATCTGAGCAAGATTTCTGTATTTGAAAAACAATTTCATGTCAAGAAGGTAATAACAAGTGAAATAACATCAGTATAACTAGAATATTAGGACAACCTAAAAGTAATGATATTGCAGCCTAAGGTATTAGAAAGAAATAGCTTAAATTATTCAGGAGTAAACTGATGTCATGTGGTCAATGCGCTACATGTTTCACATATCCCAATTATAATTAATGTAATAATAAAGATGGATTATTTAGTAATAAACACTGGCCAAATAAATTACTGTAAGCATAAGTCAAATCTGCTAGAACACCATATATCTGTCTCTTTGATTTGTAGAACAGACCTTGACAAAAACCAGAACTGAACAAGCAATTATTCACAAATATTTTCTAACTCCTTTGTCCGTCTTGCAAATATAGATGAACCTATCTCAGAAGAAGTCACTTAAAAAATTGTGCACACTGTTTTCTCAGTGTGTTACTGCTCAAAATGTGATAACAATAGAATAAAAAAATTATTTGAGCTTACCTATATGAAGCTGCACCACAGTTATCTAGGCTGGTTATAATGAAATGTGATTATATAGGGAAGTTGCGCATTTTTTTCTTTGTATTGCAGCACTGAATTCATTAGGTAAAAATAGACTCATTTATGGACTTCTAGGTTTTTTACTGAAAGTAAATAATGACTTAGGCTACAGAGATTTTAATGCTGAATTGAGTCCCTTCACAAATGGTAATTCAACCAGCATGACAAACTGCAAGGCCTTACAGCTTTCCTGAAATGCTATTCCTACCTTCTTGTCTATCAGGTGGTATCAACAACTACAAAGTTGTGCCATGATACAGTTAGTGGCAGAGAATCTAACAGCTTTCTTTAATTAATTTTAATATGTATTTTCATCCCCAAATACAAGCTTGCCTTGCCCACAGGTATAAAAATGAAGCTGAATCTCGGATTCCACTGGCTAATACCAAAAGGATTTCTTAGCTAAAACAAGACCTTTCATCCCACAGCCTTCAGACTGTGGGATGAGATTCAATCTCATTTCATATGCAAGCACTGACAGAAAAAATTATGAACCACCTGTGTAAGCCCCTTCAAGTCCTTCGTATTTGTTTTCACCTCTTCTAAGTAATTCCCATTAAACAGAACTTCCGACATGGTGCTATTGCTGACCTGTTCTCAAACATTGCTCTTTCATTACTTGGTGTTGTGCAAGCCTTTGGGCTGCATAATAAGTCCATCATTCTGAAGGGGTTTATCACCATGAAACAACCAAGGAAACAGAAACAGAAGAATTTTCACCTCATGGTAGACAGCACTGCTGTGAAAAGGCAAGTCCGTGTTGCCTGTGAGGATCAAAAGACAAGGAAACACACCTTACATGGACAAAACTCTTTTTTTCCCCATTATATTTGGCATTAGATCACACAAACAGTTCAATTTGAAGTATTCAAGACCTATTAAAAAAATAGCAATGGAATACATCATTGATTAGAGGGTAAATATACCCATGCAAGACAAAGTTGCATAGAGAGTTAATCCCCCACTTCAGAATGTTAAAGACTAAAAAAAAGGAAGTCTTTGTTCCGGATTTACCTTATTACAAATATCTATCCACATTGTATATTGCTCTGCTCAGCATGTGTAAGAAATACTTGAGATGGGAATCCGTTTGGCCTTCTCAAATAAACCTTGCCTCCAAAGTTACAGCAAATCAGTATTCCCAGAAGTCACTGGTAAAGCCTGAAAGACACTACCTGTTGCTTCCAAATATTTAAGTAGCAAATAAAGAAACAGGAGACCAGTGCTTGATGCCCTAGATACTTTAAAGTTCATGATCGCTTAGTGGAGCACTTAACTGAGATCCAGTGTTTTTGAGACACTTGCTCAAACACACACTGCTCTCGCCAGGCCTCTGTCTCTCAGCATACCCTGCCATTCTACCCCCCATCAGATCTATAAGCAGTATATGTGTAGATCTTGAGATAAGCTAACAGCCATCTGAAAGAGACCCCAAATGAAATATTCATGAACTGTCATAACTTTCATTACCATTTTATGATTCTCTTTACTTGGTCAAACAACAACACTTTCTAGCACTCTATTAAATCAGCTAGCAAACTTCATAAATCACCAGCTAAACTACATGAATCTGTCACTTCTTAATGTACTGTCTGAGCTCCAAAAATACTTGAGCACATGGAAAAGTCATACTACTTATATGACTCTCTTTGCTGTCATTCTTCAATATTGATTTTTCTGGGTAAACTCTTACTGTACTAGGAATTTACCATCTTTTTTATGATTGAGTTTGAGTTTAGTAGATAGATAAGTCAAAGAAACATGTAGGGTATAACAGGTATTTATTTTTGCAGTGATGAAAATATACTTAGCATATCTAGGAAAAAAAAAAAAAGCAAATGTGCATGGACTCAGCAACTAAAATAAATTTTTTTTTGCTGAGCTTTAGTGAACAGACCAGATACATTCAGATCCAGCTGAAGCTCTGCAAAGCTGCTAATGCTGGACTGAAAGCTAACTCAGGCTGCTGGAACATGATGTTAAATCTTAGTGAAGGAAAGTGGAAGTGACTGAAATTGCCGAAGACACAGATGACCTAAAGAAGAATCAGATCTGTCCATTACCATTAACATTGTCACCTCTTGTTTCAGGGCCTTCTGGGCAGATATCTTCTCAGTTGTCTGTAGTACACTTTTCCCACCTATCTCTGCAGGCTAACAATAGCTCTCATACCAACTTCTATCAATGACTTGCTGCCCAGGATCAACAAATTCCTTTTACCTGTTGTATTGGCTGGGGTCAACACTGCACATCACATCGTCTTCCTGGTTTCTTCCCTGGTTACATTCGGTTTTGCTTAGCCCGCCTTTCCATGTTGCATGCTAAAATCCAGAATCTTCACGGTTCTTAGTCATGACAAATATTAAACAATTCTGTCATGTCTGACTTTGGCCACATCAGCTTAGTCCAATAATGTAACTGAGAAAAAGAAAGCCCTGCATCTAAACTGAAATCTATCAACTATCTCTTGAGTCTATAAGCTCTATTTGCACCTCACTCTTGCAATATTTTCAGCATTATCTATTCTGTTAATAATATTCTACAAGGTCAAAGTTACAATAAATGTTGTGTTCTGAAACTTGAAACTTTCTGTATCTGAAGCGTTGGCCTCTTTTCTACTATGCACCAGGTCTTACTGATTTGTGCGAGTTTTGCCCCTGAAGCATATTTTGGAAGCTGATTTTTTTCTTCTAAGGGGCTGGTAGATAACCTAGAAATTATTTGCACATGAGGTTAGCATTTCGATGCCAGTCATCTGTTCCTGTGCTTGAAGTCAAGCACTAATTCAAGTGCTTTGCCAGGTTAAAGAAACAGAGCCAGGCTTAGGGTCTCTGACATCAGCAGGAGGCATGTACAAAGGCAAAATAATCTTTGGATTAAGCCAAAAATATTTATAACCATTACAAGAACATTCAATGTGTCTACATATTTATATATCCTTTTAAAAAAAATATATACCAAAGGCAGAAAAACTTCAGACTAGATTGCAAAATTTTGGTAGATTTTAAGTTCTAGGAGCTTTTAATTGTTGGGACAGAAATATTGTGCTACGTTATATGAAGTAAAATTTTGAATTTCAAGTTCAGAAAAGAAAAAGTGCTACACAGAAAATGTTTATTTTGAACCGGTTGACATATTATCTTTTTCTTCAAAAAGGTGAAATTAAATCTTTTCATTAGTGCTTCAAGTTTTGAACTTCTTGTCAGTAAGATGTAGTGGAATAGAAATTTGGCTTTAGCGTTGATTCTGAATCAACTGCAAGAAACTCCAGACCTCATTTAACTAAAAGCAGCTAAGTCCAGTCTGGCATCCCAGTTTTGGCTTCATTGAGAACAATGGCAATGCTCTCATTATCTTCAACAGAAGCTTTTTTTTTTTGTTGTTTTTAAATGCTATAAGAAAAACTTCTAGCAACTTTTAGAGCACATTTGCAAAAGGTGAGTGTACAAGGGTGAAAGAGCTGCTTTCCCTGGGTCAGGTCTGAGCTTCTTTTGAAGAAACCTGTAGTTTATATTAGAGATGCATTAAGTAATGAGAAATGTATCTACTGCCAACTGAACTATAGAAGTTCAACTTTTTAACTTGGGAGTAGCATTTGCTTTGCAGATACATTTCCGAATGTGATTTATTATATCTTATGGCAACAGAACTGAGTGTTGGTGAAGTTAGCAGAGCAATATGGGAAAGAAACTAAAGCAAAGCATCACAAGATGGAAATGATTGTAAAATTTCCAGTAGAATTTTTTTTCCAGAGGAGAATTGGTTTTGATTAATCAGACATTTCTATAGAGGATAAGCTTTTTCCTCAAAAGGCTATGAAATTTTTATTTTTAAAAAGTTTGTTTTAAAAAACACTTTTCTTTCATGAAACCTCACAATCCTGCTTCTACATCTATTATATTGCACCAACTTCAAACCTGGCAGTGCATTACACAAGCAGTATCCTCTGCAGGTATTTGACAAATGACAGCAATTTTGTTGCACGTTACCTGTTGGATTTTATTCTCCCTTCAGCTGAAGTTTACTGTTTAACTAAACTTGAAGGCCACTGCTTTTCAGCTCAAGATATTTTGTGTGAACACTCTAATTTATTATTGAAGTTATGGATGTGACATCTTTATAAACTATCAAACATTCCAGTGGAGATAATTAATTACAGGTCAAAATTTGATTTAACGTAAATTGTCACATTCCATAGGGTCCAGCTGAAATATAATGCAATGAAATCAAAATTCTCTGACACACAATACAACACGTCATAACGGTGTTCAATTGTTTTGTAACAATACTCTTTCCTTCCTGAAGAAATGACCAAATTTGCTAAGGACTTGATTTTTCAATTATGAGTTGAAAAAAAACACACCCAAACCAACAATTTAGATTTGCTTATAAGTTTCCATCAGGCATAAAACCTGCTTGAAAACTACTTTTGTTAAGGATGCAACACCTTGGCGACAGTATCTCACACCAATTTGTATTGTTAAAATAAAATATTTATATTCTAGATGGAGAAGGTTAGATTCAGGTGCTCAAATGCACTTGTCTAGTGACATTTGAGACATCCTAGGCTATCAGTGACATGCATGCAGGACTGGGAATGGGATGCAGTACATAGGGGAGATCCCAGTTGCCCTGACGCAGCAAGCAAACACTAGACAGGATACCCCAGCCACCTAAACTGGCATGGGGTGCCTGGTTTTTGGGTATTTGAATTATTTCTGTGAAACATATATTATTAATTCTCCCTGTCGCTAGATAGCTGGACACACACTTTCTACTGAATTTTAAGAGGAGGAGCTATGAAGTCTATGTTTTGCTTGTAACAGACATATCTTGATGTAGGCAGGTTAATTACGGATCTTGGCCAGATACCTAATAATGTAAGATAATGTCATGCTTGCACACTAACAAATCCAAACATAGAAGGCCTTACTTGGGTAAAATCCCAGGGGAGTGAAGCATGTGGAAGTCACAGAATTGTATATTGTCTCTGAAGTAACTATTTTTGCTTAATCGTGCAAAACTCTACCTAGGGAAACTTGTCTCTCTGCTTGAACCCTTAGGACAAAAGAAGCCTTGTTCCCAAGTGAATTTAGTTACCTAATTTTATGGGAAATCTAGTTAGCAAAGCCCCCTGAGACCATTTTCCTGGCAGTGGAAGCACAGGCTCTGAATTCCCTTCTGAAGGAGCCCAAGTTAAGCTTTACTCAATTGCTTTCTGGAAGGCTTACATTTAGGGCTGAGGTCTCATGGTCAGGTAATCTAATATCATCCTTGATGATCAAGCAACAAAAACTTTAGGGTTTTTTTTTGTGACTACAGCAAGGTTTTTCAAGTCTGCTTTGGTACCCTGGCTATTTTATTACCCACTGCATCTTTCATCTCCAATAAGAAAAGCTGTTTTGTAAAAGTGCATATTCTTTCACATGACATAAGGGAGCCTGCCTTACATCAGACTCCCACAGTAGCAGAACAAAATGTAAAGGTCTAGACTCTGCTTTCAGTAATATCAGCCTGGATTTTGAGTCACCAGTGGATATAATGAAATTATACAACATATATATTATGATAAGTTGCCATAATTACAGTGCTTAGAGATAATCATATGAAAAAATACTCAAAATATAGTAGTATAATCAATACACAGTAAGTAGGAAAGCAATTATACAACCTTTTAGGAAAAGTTTTTTTAATCAAAACAACAGAGCTTATTTAAGGAGTTTTAGATTTATAGATCCTGATTTAAGCATATAACCAGCATTTTTTAAATAGACACTCTACGACTCAAAACATGACAGATTTGTATCAAAACTATGCCTAGATGGAAAGGTGGGAAAGAGATAACTTTGTAAAAACAAGATAACGAATTCTTCCTTGACCATTGTCTAACAAACAACAACAAAAAAACACTTAATGAAATTAATTATAAACAAATTGAGAGCATAAGAGAATCTCCAACATCAGGCTTTGTTTGATAAAGGCTTTGATATACATGGTCAAGATGGACAGCACAAGGCGACCTGAAACTCGTGAGACCTTTTTACTGCTCTGCTTGGGATTGGCCATAGATAAGCATCTGCAATTTATACTTGTAACGCTGGTCTCTAATGCTCATTTCGCAGCCTAGATTTTCCAAGTGCACACAGGTATGCTTTCCCGGCTCTAGGCACATCATCTCTGACTTGTAGGCATGAGCCATTTGCCGGATGAAAGGAAACTCACGAGAAGAGAGCAAGGAAGAAAGGAAGGCCATAAAAAGAAGGCGAGCTGGCCTAAATCCAGACAGTACATTCTCAATGGCTTCTTTAGGGTGGCTTTGTGGTCACTACAGTGCCAGCCATCACTACTATAAGACCATCAGCAACATCAAGATTCTGACCCACAGTTTGATTTGCTTTGCTTAGCAAATCTCTCTGTTCAGGCTTTCAGAACAGCAGATGTCTATCTCCAGCTTCAGATGTCTGAATGCCTTCCAAAGTAGCATTATCAGAGAACAACTCTACTCAAAGGTCCAAAATAAAACCTACAAAAGTAGGGATCAGATTGCTACTAATGTTGGGCTGGTAGATGAAAGGGGAGCCATATGGCATTACATTAATTAATACTTTTCAGGATTAACCAGGTCTACACCAAAATCACTACAGAACAGCAATATTTTTATAGTATTATTAAAATCATACAGATATTTTAAGCATTGTTATTTAACATACCTCCAGATACCTCAGACTGTTGAGCCAATATCTAACTTATGGGTTTTAGCTCCCCACCTACAAGCTTTCGTGAACTGACAACATGGTGTAATGCCATTTTGGCGTCACTTTTCCAGATTCAATAATCACAAAAATTCTTGCAGCTCTAAGAACATCATTTTGGTCTTTGATGAGACATTTGGTAAGAGGAAACAATCTGTATTGGTTGGCCATGCTCCGTGCAGAAGAGGAGCAGTTGTTAGCATCTACCATCCTTCCCTCACAACTGAGCCACCTTCTCTGCCAGGTCAAGGCCGCAGCTGCCCGAGTTCCCTTCACTGTCTTCCCCACCATCCTCATGTCCTTGTCCTCAGACCTTTCAGTGTCTATTCACTGCTCTAGCTAACATTTTCCCATCTATATTTCATCCCCTTTTTTTCAAATTAAAGTACAACTTTAATGAGCATTTCAATTTTTCTCCACTCTGTGTATCAAATATTTTAGATTGCTAAAATAACTGTTAGAAAAATATTTTTTAAAATTAAACATGCCATAGATAACAAAGTTAATTTTAAGACATGAACTTAGATCTCATATTGGAAGATGGCCTTTTAGTTAGTGCAACAGAGCAAAGGATACCTAGAAGTCCCCCTGTATATGAAAGATGCTGCAATTATGTTTCTAAATATCATTTGGTCTATTTCCCAGAGCTAAAATATTAATTTTTCTCCTCTTCCTAGTTTTTCTTTATATGACAGAGATTTAGCTAAAGGCAAGAAGCATAAGTTACAAATAATATTTTCAGATGTTAAAACAAATAGCTGAGTAAGTAGGTAAACAAGTTCACAGTACATTTTCAGTTCTTTTTCTTCCTCCCCATACAATTCAGAGGCTCTATTAATCTTAAAATATGATTATTATTTACATTAAGAAAAGGACAACAACAACAAACCAAAATCAAACCAAAACCCCCAAACTTTAGTAATCCATTTACAAATACATAAGCCTCAAACGTGAATAAGTTGATGAACTTGCAATAGCTGAGATCTAACACCTGAAAATTAAAGAGACTGAACTTGGACTAAGTAACTCAAGTTTTATATATCACAAAGTGATGCAACATAATTTGACATAATTTGTACAACAGTAAATATCAAGGGAGTGGAAACATGACTTTCCTTTTACTCCGTATGACTAGACTTAACACGTCGATTTTGGTCATTTTGAGAATTTTGGCAGCAATAAGGTTCTTGTAGATTTAGCTAGGACTGGTCTCCAGATACATGCAGCAAAGGAGTTATTTGTCAGGAGATGAGTCCCATGAGAAGCTGAACGTTCTGGATCCAATTCAACAGGGTATTTAAGCACATATTATTTCACTTTGAACATAGGAGCAAATCCTGTATTTAAGCTATAGTTCTCAGTGCCTTGAAGAAATAAATTCTGTTTTCCTAAACTCACAAGCAATATCAACAGTGAAAAAAATAACTGAAACAGTCAGATGATGCAAGTCAAGCAACCAAGGACAAACAACAACAACAAAGACTACTTGTTCCAGCAAGCCTGTTTCTTTTTAGCTTACCACCTCTCAGCTTTGGAACTGCCATCTTATATCCATGTATTCTATATCAAAGCTAGTTAATTCCCAAAATACAGTACACAGCAATATGAATTTCCTGAACAGCTCTCCTCCTTGAATGAGGTAGATGTGCTTCAGTTCCATACTAGCTGTCAGTTTCAATTATTCTGGAGCCAGCTGAATTCTCGCTACAAACACAGTTGCCATGCTGGTTGACTTGGCAAGAGCAGGCTTGGTCTGTGGCATGACATACACATCCCTGCATTCTTCCCCCTTGGCTAAGGATCCAAACCAAATTCTCCTGTAAAAAAACCTGTTTATAACAAAACTTGAAGAATTGTTGCAGAGACAGTTATTTTTGTTGAGCATCCTTTTGGGGAAATAGGGACCTCCACACTTCTTTATTTTGAAGGTTTCAATATATTGTGGTCCTAATGAAAAGAAAAGGCTTGACCACTGCCCCTCTTCAGAAGAGCCCTAGGAAGCAGGGATTAGTAGTCCAGGCACAGCAACATTTTAATGCAAGTAGTATTTAAACTGAGACAGGTTTTAATTCTGGTGGCTGAGATTGAATTGATGCCTCACGACCTGTACCGTTGCCGAGTAGTATACCTCTAGTAAACTTGAAAAAGTTGACTCATATTTGCAGTGCTGTGTACCATTTTTCAGAACAGTAAAACAACTCCTGTTTTGCAGAACTGTTAGTGTCTATCTTGTTCTTGTTCCCAAAAATTTTAATGAGCAATTAAAAGAAAAAAAGGAAAAAATGCACACCAAAACGAATGTTTGTCTTCTCTAGCACAGAAATATCTGGCATTTGACTGATACACTGACACCCTGGAATCTGGAGTGCTTCAGTCCTTCTGTGAACAGACTGCCAATTTGATGCCCAACAGAGGAAAGAAAAGTACAACATTAATTTGCATATTTTAGTCTTTTCCTAACTTAATGAATGTACATGAACCTGCTAAGGAATTTAGTTGTGGTGGGGATTTTTTGTTTGTTTTGTTTTTTTGTTTTCTCCATAAGATGCTTTCTAGAATTCATGTTGGGTAATTATGCTTTTGCCTTCCAGTTGCTGAATGCTGTCCTGTGACTTTGGTTAAAAAATAAAAGAGACAGACTCCAATAATCTCTACTTAAAGAGTACAGAGAATGAGATATTTTCTCATAACTACACATTCCAGCAGTAGCTTCTTCATCGCTTCCAGCCTATACAAGACACAAGTTTGTTCCGTTAGCTTCTGGCTATGATCCAGTCAGATGGTTAGATGCTTGAATAAACTAAGAGAAATATTTTTACAGTGTGAAGAATTTGTGCTTAATCACTTGAGGAAAAAATATTCCACTTTGATTCTTGGCTACAGTCCTTAATTTGCTCAGTCACGTGACAGTATAATTTCACCCAGTAGCAGATATGCGACATGCTTTAGCTCACCAGCTTTGACCCTTATGTAAGGTCATCTACACAGCTATTTAAATAAAAATATACACCATGATAACTCATATTATGCTCCAGTCATGCAGAAATGGGAGTGAACAGCTTATTGATTGTAGTGTCTGACATGACCTGCTCGTACTTAGGAAATCAATAACCTGAATTCTTCTTTTCTTCTCCACCACCTGCCTCTCTCCCAAATTCCAAAAATATCTCTGTGTTCAAATGATGCTGATGTTGGATTCCCATCCTGATTTGCAATACAAGCATTTGTCTAATACTGAAATAATTTCATACATTTTACTTCGGTCCCAAGGTCTGGATGGTGGTTGTGGAAAAAGTATATTGAATAGCATAGAAATAATGCCCAAAAGAGACTTTAGGATGAGGCAAGGATATAGCAGAATTTGGCTGATATCAAAATCATAACTTGAATAAGAAGAAAATACTCAGCTAACAACACTGGTCAAACTACTGACACCTCATCATTTCACCCAGTTGACAAAATAGTCAAAGACCATGATCTCCTCCCATTCTACCTTATCCTCTCCTGCTATCCTCTTCCACACAGTGAGGAAGTCTCAGCCCTTTGCAAGATGCTATTTTTGAACTTTAGCACCATTACACATAATTGACATTTGCCAGATAACTTCTCTACAGATACTACTAGTCTCTTTCAGTAGATTTACAGAATGTTATGGGGCTTGAAAACATCTGAGGTTATTGCTGAAGAGTGAAACAGGGCATGCAGACAAACTAATAGAAGAAATCAAATATTTAAATAACACATGTAAAAGACTTCAGGCATCTTACATGGCATCTCAGAAAAGAGTCAGTTATGGTGCAGAGAAAGAATCTAATAATAACCAAAGTAGGCCAAATGCAAACACTGTCATCCTGGCAAAAATTCGAAAGAAGCTATACAAATAGCAGTGAAGGAAGACAAATATGCACACCGAGCATGCATACCCCAGAGTACCCTTACTGAATAACATTATGAGAATATGATCTGCCAGGCTCCAGGAATTCTGACTTCAGATACAGTTACATTTCACCTGAAAAGCCTGACAAACCCGAGGTACTTTGCACTCCAAAACTGCCACAAACAAACTCAGAAAAAATCATGGCAAGTACTTTTGTGCTTGCCTGATTATTTATACCGGCTAAGAAAGGAACAATGCACAATGTTGCATCGCTTCCACTAGGTTTTAGATGCAGGGGCAGCAGCTAAAACCAGTGGGAATAGTAACCAGAAGAGAAAAATGCTGCAGGAAGCACAAAGCAAGGATCCAAGTTTCAGCAACTATTCAAAAATACAGGATTTGCTTCCTTGCAGCTTCATGTACTGAGGGTTTTGCTTGCATATTAAGGTACTGACAAAACAGCAATGCATTCCAAGACAAAACACACACATAAGAACCCTCAGTGACACACATTAGGAGCTATTCAGTAAATGCTGAAAGACAGGGTTATCAAAAAGATATTTTTTTTTTCTGTATAGGCTTTTTAAACTAAACACATGTTTTAAAAAACAGCATTCACAGAAATAATCTAATACTAGCACAACAGGTGTAAGAATTCATCCTTCCTTTAGAGTACTATTCACTACCCTACAGTCTTTTAAGCACTGTATAAATTACCACATTGGTGTAAGAGTATATAAATTTGCTTTCCTGAAAGAGGTCAATACATTAAACTTCAGGCAATGCATTTGTACCATGCGGGCATCTGTGATGAAAAATCAGTGACTCCGGGAATTGTTTTCCATGGACTCAGTTGTTTTCAGTGTAAGACCTTCCAAAAATCAATCTTGCAGGTTAAAAGTTTGTTTACACCTTAACTGGCTTTCACTACCATGCCCTCATTTTCAGCTGGCAGTGTCGGGGCTGGGTTTTGGAGGGCTCTGGCACATGCCCAGGCAGTGATGTTCTCCCTTGATCTCTGGGGGACATTCCAGGACTTAAATGCACCATTTCCCAGAACTCTAAGGTTTATGTATTGAGAGATTGTAATTTAACACATAGGGAACACACATTGCCCTTCACAAAGGTTTCCATGCTTTTTCTCAGAAGACAACTTAAATATTCTCGTAGAGTCAGTGTGGTAAATTGGATCAATTCAGGGATATAACTCATGATATGAGACTACCAACAGCATTTTGAAGCACAACTAAAGGGAAAACTTGAGAGTGGAGAAGAGATGCCATTTTGGTAGCAGGAAAGGAATGTGAGAATTTTAAGTGGGGGGGGGGGGGCGGGAATGTACAGTCATAGCTGCTCTCGTCTGAACCCAGACAAAACCAGGAAAATATTTCCCCCAGTTTTCACCTTACATTGCACTAATCTCCACAGTCTGTAGAGCAATACAGAACACTTTTCTTCCAATGCCTGTTTACTTGCCCCAGTTTATTTCCTCTGTTCTTCACGTTTGCAATACTGTGTCTAAACTTCATCATCCAGCTATAAAATATCCTTCCTCTCATCCTGCCAACATTTGCACGTAGTTAACACAATTAAATTGTCCTATCAGAAATCATTAGCATTTAAAAATAAAAATACACTTATTCTCTTCTTTTATGGGTTTATCAGTTACTCTCACCCACAAAGTAGTAGAAACATTCAGCTCCCTCTGCTTCTGTCTCTCAAAGCTTTTCCACAATAACTAAAAGTACAAAGTTAATTTATCATAGATTGGAAAATACAGTTCTGCACCACAGCCTTATTGAAATGTTGAATGCTACAGCAATCTGATTAAATTGTATTGTAGGGAACTCAAGCCATGCTATGTTGTAATCCAAGGACTAGGCTTGCTTTTTTTTTCTTTTTTAAAATAAGCTTTGATAATACTTAATTTCTCACTTCTGTACAGTAAGCCAAACCTTGCAATAGCAAAAATAAGTCCCAATCTGATTGCTGTAAACACTTGAAAGTACAGCATAGCACAGTCCCTCCCTCCCATTCCACCACCTTCGCACACTTACATTTGAGTGATGCTTTCCAACATGTGGAAACATTCAAACACACTCCTAATCTTTCAATGAAAATCTTACCTAAACCAGATGCTTTGGTCCTCTTTTGCATTTATTTAATTGGTTGCCATTTAACATGGAATAGTTAACACATGATGAGAAATGTAAATAGTTAACACATGATGAGAAATGTAAATAGTTAACACATGATGAGAAATGTAAATCAACCTCCTTTGCAATAGTTTCTTTCAAAACACAAATGCTTGTGCCTCAACCTGGCTTGCCTTAGAATAAGCAGAGACTAGAAGCAACTATTAGTTTCCTGGAATAAATTTTTAGCAAAGGCGTAACTTTTCATTCACTGCCATTAGTTAGATCTAGCTAATTGCTAATTAACTCCATTTAAAAAGGAAACAAATATTTAGACTAAGCAAATCCTGCTCTGTATATGTGTGTGCTTAAGAAACTGGAGTTACCTTCTACAAGTGTATTACATCAGGCAGAAGGACAGTGAAGCATCACTTTAAGAACTAATCTGGGACAGAATAAAAAGGTGTTTCAGAAGCACCAGTTTCATTATTCTCCTTCTGAGGGTGTATATGGCTGTTTTTCCACTGTTTTAAGACCCTTTGTAATGAAGGAGGGCTGGCACTTGAGGCCCTACAGAAGTGAGTTCTGAAGCAGCACTTTCAAGAAGGAAAGCATCAGCAAAGCTGAGATGAGTATTTCTCTCAGCAGTAAGGAGAACTTAAGCAACCCCTTTGCCCTTCTAACCCCATGCTCTTCTCTCTGGTGCTGATACCACAGCTGGTGCGGCTGTAAATGAAATGTGTAAATGAAACCAGGACACTGATCCTGTTTAGGAAAATTGCTTAAAAGCAACAATAAGCCCCACAGGTACCACTATAAAGGAAGGACTTTGGTGTAGAGAGTAGAATAAATTATAAATCATCTTTTCTCCCTAAAGATAGATCTTGGAAAGCCTTACCGTGAAGGAGGCTTCAGTCTGCGTGGTGGCTGTGCAGACCCACGCGCAGGACCCAGGTTGAGGAGCTGGCAAGGGGGCCCTGGCCCACGGCTGTATGGAGCACAGCGGTCAGAACTGCCTGGGAGGAGAGAGGAGCAGCAAGTTCTGCTTCAGCATCCCCCTGTCTGCCTTTTTCAGCTGAACCACAGTGACAGAGCACCAAGCTGTCTGTCAACAGAATGAGGGATTTTTTTCCCTGCTTGCATAAGGAAAAAGTCAGATCTTGCTGTTGTCACAATTTGTCTCCAGCTCAGCTCACTAAGATGTACAAGTCAGGAACTAATATCTGTCTTATCAATTTTCTACTCATTTTTAATAGGTGCTGTAAACTACATTGAAGCTATCCTTTCTCAGGCTGTGAGCCTGCAACAGACCTCAGTACAGCTTATGTAGCCAATTTCAAATATTTGCTAGATAAAAATATTAGCTGATAATGTTTATTTAATGCCTTCATGTAGCAATAGTAGATTATACCATCCTACTACATAATTATTAACAGTTCAGAGGATCCTTTAGTCGTTAATGACACAGAATATTTGGACACCACAGCAGTGTTGCTTGAATGACTTTTTCTTTAAAAGCTGTATTATATCAGAGATTTGTTTCAATTTACATTACCACTGATGGTCTCTCTTCAGCCTTTAAACAGAATTCCAATTAATGTCAAAGAGGACTAATCACACATGAAATTAATAGAGAACATACCCCTTAAAATTTAATGTGTACATGAGATATTCTTATTAACTATGGTCTTACTTAATTTTTATACAAGAACATTAACTGTAATTTGCAGAATAAGGAGTTTCTGAATCCTCCCAAAGAAAATGAGGCAGTGGTGTTCATGCTGAGCTCAGAGGCAATACTGGAGGATGTAGAAAAAAATGATGCAACAAATTCCCCGAACAACTTTAAAAAACTCTCAAAGCATCTCACACTAAAGTCACACATGAAATTGCACTTCTGAATTTAGATTAGTTGCCATGAAAGCTGATTGGATATAGCCTAAACCAACAACATACGACAATACGACACATAGATAATGAACTAGTTAATTGGAAATTGAGGTAAAGGATTCACTGTGAAGAAGGAGAAGGGCTGAGCAGAAGAGAAGCAAGAATATTAACAGGCCAGTAGAAAAGCTTCACAAAAGGTTGTTTTTGGTTTTGTCTTTTTTCTTTTTTCTGTAATAGGATAAGCAGAAGGAAAAAAAGACAATAGCGTAAGTAATATAATAAAGTATGATGACAATACAGCTTCCAAGCAGTAAAACATTACATAATTTGGCTAATACAGTTTATATTACATCTTTTCAGCTGATGACAAAAAACAAACCCCAAATGACCCATTGCACCCAAAAATGCACCACTGCCCTGCAGCACTACTGAACTAAGGTGAGAGTCCCAAAGTTTCACCTCCCTACAGCTGCTTATTACACCAACTTAACTGCTTTGCCCTCTGTTGAAGGTTTTAGCACTTCTCTTACAGAAACAGCGAAGGACTATGTGCAAAAATCTTGGCTCCCAAGAAGGAAAAGTGCAGCACCCAAGGCCTTGCTCTCAGCAGTGCAATCTGAATCAAGGCCTCAGTAAGCTGACATAAGTACAAAAGTGGCTGGAAATAAGTTCTTGCAGGAAGAGGAGAGCACTGAAAGGCAAAATTTTGCCAAGGATCATTGATTTATACTGGGGAGAAACAAAAGCAAAATAGAAAACCTGCCACAAACGTTGCCCAGCTTCTTCTCTTATCTGCATTTGGCCTTCAAACAAAATTTGTGCACCCTTCAAGAGCACTTCTAGTACAGAACCAGCGATATTGAGATGAAGCACAGCATCCAAGAGTTATTTTTAAGTGTTCACTTGAACTCATCTAAATCAAGTATGCACTACTTGAGCATTTCATTTTTTTAATATGTGGTTTCCAAGCTAAAACGTTGTAAAAGCATAAGCAGTAGCCTATGCAGGCTGCATAAGTTGGGAGAAAATACAGTTTGGAGAGGACTGTGCTAGCTTCTAGAAACCATGAATCTTTTAGAAAGGGTAACAAACCTTACTAGCATTGCTTTTAGAAGCTTCAGCTTTTCAGTGAGCAGACTGGAGTCTTTAATGAAGTCCATTCCTTATAGGAACGAGTGACCAGCCACTTCAATTTTGTTAGATTTAACATCAGCAAGCAGTGACTCAGTCAAGCACTACTGTAGCCAGGAAGAAAAAAAAAAATAAAAAAGAAGAGAAGAGTTTCTGCTAAAGTTGGAAGAGATAGATTAGGCTTGGTATGTGAACAGTCAGTATTTCATGAGCATAGGTGTAACTTAAAAACAAAAACTCCACATAAAATACTTGCAAAAGGACTTAGGAAAAGAAACATCAGGGAAACAATGCAGAAACATGAAGTGATTCCTGTGTAGCAGATCTGCCCCTATTCATTACCAATAAGGTACCATTTCTAGAGCACATGCTCCATCTCCGTTACACAGTCAGTTTGATATGAACAAGCAGTAGATCTGCGTGTATCATAGAGAGAGCTTCATGTCATTATCTACTCCCATAGGATACATTTGAAGATGGATAGTGCAAGAGAGATATTGGCACACATGGCAACAGCTACCATTAGTAACAGAGGAAAAAGAAAGCGTTAACATATCTCCATCCATAAATTCCAACTACTAAACGGAGCTTTCAGTAATGTCAACAATACTTTTGAAAGTTACACAAATCATGCTTCTCAAAATGAGGAGAAAGAAAGTGTTGGCAGGGATTCCCAAATGCATTGTGGGCTGATCAAATTAAAAAGAAAATTGGTATGATTAATGACACAGAAGAAATTGTTATTAAAGTAGGGAATTTGTCAGAAGCATCATTCCCAGAGAAAAGTGCCAATCATACCATCTTAACTAGTCACGAGTGACATTGACCAGAGTGAAACTGGACAGCTTTTGGTTGAGTATACTGTGAGCATATGACTTTCAGCAGACTGCGTCAGTGGTCTTCCAGTAGGCATTTTGCCCACAGCTGAACCATGGAAACGCGTGTTGAGCACCAGCTCAGGAGCAGCAAATTCCTGTGGTGTGCTTGCGTTGATGACTTCCCTCCTGGGACCTCTAGCCAGCTTTCTTCTAGTTGGTGAGTTAAATGAATAAGCGGACAATATATAGGAAAGAATTTGTGTTAAAATGGAAGGACACAAACCAAGTTTCCACAGAAGAGCCATATGTTGCACCATGCAGCAACTGCAATGGGCACAGCAAGCCCATCACGTCAGTAACTGAGACTGAACAACCTCACTCTTAATGCCTTGCACACTTGCCTACAAAAAGCATATTGAGAAAATTTGCAGATACCACCCAGTTCTCATTGGGCCATGGTAAGCTTGTGTGTGAAGTAACACAAGTGGTTCAATCAGTTATTATATTTGATCAAGTTTCCAGCTAAATTTAATCGTGTTTTATTCCAGTTTTAGTTAGACTCAGATATGAAGAAGGGAAATTATGCAGCAGAACGATTGCTGGCAGTCCACACTGCTGAAACACTCAGCACATGGGCCATGAGAATACACCCTGAGTGTTGGTAAGGTTGTCTGGAAGTTTCTTCCTTATTTCTACATGCAGTTTTTATTCTTTAAAAGTTTATTTTGAAAGAGTCTTGCTTATCTAAAGTGTATTCAATGGCCACTTCTATGTGAAACACTTGGTAGTTGTTGGCATACTACTGATACATTAGGTATCCTTGTAAAATATGTCAAAAAACATGCAAGGAGAGGAGTCTAAAGCATTCGCTTGGCTGGAGAGCACTGAGCAGTAGTACTACATGATTTGAACATACAGTGTCTGCACAGTCCTCACTGCCTCACATGGGTGCAATTTTACTAGCAGAGATTCATCGTTTGACATGAATATAAGAATGCTTATTTTGTATTTAAGGCATAGGCATAGAAATCTACCTAGCACACTGAGAGCAAAACGTGTCTTCTGGAGCAGCCAGTCCTGGAAGACCACAGGTAGCTCGTGCCGGTGAAATATGCCTCTTGGGACTGAATCTTACTTCCCCACGCAGTGGGTTTAAGGGTTGTGGGTCCAGGTTTCTCCTTGCTGGATGTAAGCATCATTCACTGAGATCAATGACATTTCATGTATCTTGAAGAGCAGGAGCTGGCCTGCTTTTATGTGATTTGAGAACGCTTGCAAAAAAACACTAAGAGCATATGAGAGCTCTCAGTTATCCTCTGAAAACCAGGCTGCCTGCCAAGAGAACATCATATTAGACTGACACATCAATAATTCCCACCATGTATCCATCAAAAAAAATATATTCCCTTTACCTTAAAATGCATATGTGCATTTTACCATGCTGAAAAGGGCAACAATTGTAAGTCTCTGAACTATCACAATATAACAGGATTGGTTCCCCTTAGTGCTGCTCAGATGCAGCTACTGCCTCAAGGAATTTATATTAGTTCAGCAAATTCCATCCCTTCCTTGACAGGATAGGCTATTTAACCATAAATTGGCTAAACTCTATGGTTATAACTGATCAAATGAGGTGTGCCCATACATAATGTTTAACCGGAAAATTTAACTAAAGAAATAAAATTTGAAAGCCAGCCAATAAAAGTGGATGGAGAAGTGGCAGCAGTGGTCTCAGCAGCAAAGCCATTCTCAGCACTGGGTGCAGAACAAGCGTTTCAGAATGCAAAATTAGGTGAGTCGAATTCCAAGCTGGTGATTTCAATATATCTTTTAGAAGGCCAAATTTAAGCTGAATGCTGTTGAACATATTATTTGAATGTCATTTTTTCTTTTGCTGGTAAGTATTTCAAAGGTCTTACATGATTGTCTCAACTGAGAAATGGGCCAGCTGTGTTCTGTGCTACATTTTGCCTCTTAGTGGGTCGTTTTGGCTAACACCATGTTTTCAGCTGACTCTGTTTATGCTTCTCTCTCTGAAGAGCAGCAAACAATTCTGGCCTACATCTGAAAAAAAAAAAAAAAAAGTATTTTAGCTTGGTGTGCTGTTATTTGCCTAGGATTTGAGTTGAAATAGTTGAAAAAAGAAAAAATAAAGCCCCACCTCCAGCCTCACTATGACACTTTAAGCCTTTTTACATCTAAATACTGACTTAAGTTGTCTGGAAACTGGCAACGTGTAAAGAGGATAAATAACTTGAGAGAAGATATGTCTGGACATACATTGCTGTAAAGAAATACTAATTAAAGAGTTTCTAGATAGCCCATCTAACTCAGTTATTGAATTTGAACAAGATGCACATATTGCCAGATCAAATCCTAGTCTTGGCAAAAGAAAAAAAAAAGACTAATCTGGATTTCTAAATATACTGGTTTACATCTGGGCTGACCAGTTTTGTTATCAGTTTTCATTTGTCCCAGTACTGACATTTTAATGTGAGGAAGTCACTAATCTCTTCATGCATGGATCAGTTTGGGACTGAGCGGTACTGACCTGTGGGTGAGACACATCTGTAACAGCTCCAACCCTACTAGGAGCCATCAGAGATACTGTGTGTATTCAACATATTCTGTGCTATGTACAGTCAATTTTATTTTCATCCCTTAGAGAAACATAATTTGAAAATTCCCAGTAGTTTGGTACAAGTGCAAGTGATTAAGAAATTATACGTGAAATATACTTACAGGAATAGAGATTAGGGAAAGAGAAGATTGGAGGGGTGATGAGGGGCTTGGAACTTGGGCAGGAAAAAATAATTAGATGTGTCGTAGCAGAGGTTTGCATCCCCCAATCTAGTCCTGCGTTGCAGAAGCTGGAGTCTGGGAGGATCACACGTGTCTGAATGGGGAGCAGAGAGCAGATGTTCCTGCCCCAAGTAGCTACTCCTCTTCCTTCAGTCACCACCCACTTCCCCAAGTCACATGCTACATAAATCATCATACCCCTACCACTTGTTTCTAAAGAGCACACAGCCCTGACAGGTAAGTCACCTGTAAGGCAGGAACACAGGAACTGTAGCACCATCCTCAACCAACACAGGCCTTCATCTGCCCTACAGCTCCTCCTCCAACTAGACTCTCCCCTTCCCAAGCTTCTGAGGTCTGTTCTTAAATAGTCCTCTGGCAGGCCAGTGGCTCTACCTCCTTCCATCTGAGATTCCCAGTGAGGTTTAGCAATTAGTGATTGCCCCTCAGGCTAATTATCTACTCAGACCTCCTGACCAAGTCTCAAAATAACCCTAAATCCCTGCACAATACTCAAGGAACAGAAACAAAAGGGAAGAGGCAGAGCAAATCACAGCTATAGCAAGGAGAATTTCTGAAAGCTTGTCCAACCACACCCAATGTAAGGTGCTATTTTTTAATGTCCCTTGGGAAGCAATGCAGTTACTAGAGCCAGCAGCTCAGGGAGTGTTGTCTCTCTTGCATGTTTTGCATCATTAAATATTACTAAAGATGTATTTGTCCTTGGAAGGTTTAAAACCAAACCGTTTCTAAAATGGGTATGTGGGCCTCAGTGAGGTAATAAATGATGTTAAAGAGACAAAGATTAGATTTCAAGGGCTCTAGTATGTTTGAAATTTCACAGTACCTAAACGATAAAGTAAAATTCAGTAACTTGTTTTGAAATAGTGTAAGCAAAATATATTTCCTGGTTTTATCAGTGCTGTTCGAGATTTGTTTGAAGCTGGCGTGCAGCAGAGGATCATTTCCTAATGTCACATTCTCTTGGGATGGTTCAAATGTTTAGCATAAACAAGATGAAACACGATTTCAAGATGAGTCTTCCTTGTCTTCAACTCTGTCAAGGTCCAACACAGAGACATAGGTGAATCACCTTTTATTTAATCAATGGCCAAAACTTCACTTGCTGGCTTCCCCAGGAGGCTACGCTATCCTCCAAAGCCTGTGAAACTGATGGTGGTACTAGTGCAGGCAACAGTTTTCTGTCAAGATGACAAGGGCTTGAGTGATCAAGATGAGAGAAAGGCTAAGGAGGCAGAGAAGTATTTTCTCCTTTCTTGGTCTTGGCAAAGGATGAAACTAAACCCTGTTCTGGGCTAAATGAGATGTAGAGGTAACAGAAAACATTGTCTACAAAAATCACCAAACAAGACACAATATTTCCCTTGGTCTCAGAGGAGAGAGGACAAGTAAAAACATCTGCTATCACCTAGCAATGTGTCTTGCAGAAAAGATGTAACAGGGGCCAGGCTCATTGCATTTGCCTGTACTGCCCTATGGAAGACCCTTGCTTGGGCACACCAAGGGCTTTTTACAGCATCCATGCGCAATGCAGATCTATGGGTGAAGGACAACAGTTCCTCCTGGAGAAGGACACATGATGTTCTTGCATTAGAGTGAACATTCAGTTTACTGCAGATGGATCATAACAGAGTGCAGATGCCGTCTCTAACCTGGGCATTCTGCCATGCCGCAAGTTCATTCCAGTGATGTACTGAGCGGCTTTGCTCCTCTTAGTCTCAAGTCTCTTTGGAGACAGTCCAGGCAGGCTTTCCCTACTTTGTGACAGCTCTTGGCTAGCTTCTTCTGGACTCAGCAGTTTATTTCCAAATTTCCCACACTCCTGACTTCGCTCCTCTTTGATTCAGGTCTGCCTGAACCATGTGAAAAAGCCAAGGAACCCACGCCCTTCTTCAAGCCTGGAAGCTGACTCCAGATGGTGAGCATCCACACCTTGCTGCATTTTTTTCCCAGCCCCTCAGATGCCGTCTCAGTAGGAAGACTGAGGTGTTGTTATGCCCCCTCCTTTGCCTTCCACTGGCAACAATGCAGGGAGGGCCTCGGCTGAGCATCACATGCAGATCCTCAAAAGCAGATATAGAGCAGAATTCAACCCTACAATAGAAGTAATCAGAAAAAAACCCCAGGTAGCACCTCGTAAATACATAACACTCTCCCTCCTAAGGAGCAGGTCTTCACACCCTCTCTGACTGAAGACAGGGACATATGTTGTATTACACAGATGGACTAGAAGTTGTGCAAATCCAGATGATTCTTTCTGATGCTTTCAGATGCTGGCTAACAGTTCTAAATATTTGCCTGCTGTTGGTAATCATCCAGGTTTGTGAATTACTCAGAAAATATTCAATTAGCAAGAAATTAATTGCATTTTTAATTGCCTGTTTTTCGGTGATATATAGTATAAGCATAGCTCAGATAAATATAAATGCAAAAAATTATGCATGCAGAGTTGGAAGCCTTCCCTGAAAAGCTTTTTTCCAGGTCCTTACTGAAGCTAGTAAAATAAAATGAAATATAATTATGGGAACTGGGGAGAAAACAACTGCTCTTTTAAAGTCACATATGGGGCTGGATTCACACTCAGGTCTGACACAGGACATGCACCAGTTATAATCATCCAACCAGTCCCTCAGCACCAGGTTCAGCACATTCAAGCCAAAACATTCCTTTGTCCAGTGTTCCTGAAGCGTCAAGTCAGCTAACAGAAAATGCTTGACATGAGGATAAAGGATGGATGCAGGTCACCTGAATACAACACTTGGTATCTTCAGCACATTTTGGCATTAGATATAGATTAGCTTGCTGTGGTTCAGGACAAGGGAATGAAGAGGATGCAGGACAGGAGCTAAAGCACTTGGCTAAGGCAGTGTCCAACTGAGGTACTGAGCCACTCTTCTGCACCTCAGACGTGCCAGCTTGGCTCCTCAGGCCCTTTTGCCGATGCACTCTTGGCTAGGTGTTTCCAACAGCCCTGGAAATATCTCACCTCCTTAGTGTGCCAGAAACTCAATTTCTCAGCCTTTGAGGTAGAGGATACTTCCCATGGTGTTTTATGAGCACTTGAAGTGGAGGTAGTTGAAAGGTCAGACACATTTGTCTAGAGAATTCTGTAGAAGCTTATGCTACTTTCAGTAAAGAATCCATTAAGGAATGGTCCCTTGTAAATTGGGCACAGAACAGTGTATGCTTTTAAAATAATAGCAACTGTCTGTAGCTTGCCTATGACTGGAATCAACTGAAGAGACAGAGCAGAAAGCATGTTGGCAATTCATGCCATGGGCAGAGGGGTAAGGCCCAGCTCTGCAATACACGTCTTGTCAGTAGGGCTCCCAGTTGAACCTCGCATTTTGTTGGGGCACCATTTTTTTTGTTCATCAAACCCTTACCAATAGGTCCCTTCACCATTTATAGATCCATCTAGTAAATGCACACCCAATGCATTCAACAGTATAGCAGTGTAAAACAATGTGCCAATCATGGGAAGGCTTTGAACAAGAGGAATATCTGACACCGAGTGCAGATTTAAAGCTGCCAGGCTGATTCAGTATAACAAAGGCAGCTGCCCGCTCCATTTCAGAAATCAATGACACATTGTCATTTAGTGCAAGATAAACTGAGAACTCTGAACTAAGGTCTTGACAGGTAAAATGCCTTTGCTTTCATCTTAGTTCAGCAAGCTCACAACATTACTGAATTCTCTATATTAATAATAATATATGGCAGAGTTTCAATTCTAATGTGATAACAGCATACGTCTGTGAACAGCACGTCTGGGAATGGCAAGACACTATTCACAGTGTAGCCAAACACAAAGTCAGGAAACGTGACATGGAACTAAAATAAGAGTAATAAAATTTGTAATTAGATTTATAAACTCCTCTCTTATTTTCAGCACTATTTGTTCAGTCAAAGAAATCCAGTTCAATTGTTTTCTTCAAATTTTTTTCCCAGTAAAAAATCTGAAAAAATAAGGCCATGAAGAACTGGTTTGGAACTCAGAGCTCTTTAGGGCAGGACCTCTTCTGTACATTTAAATGACATATCCTGGGCACGCATGCCATTGCTTTAAATGACAAGCAGACCACGTTCTGCTTGCCCATATGGCCATCCTGCAGAGGCCAAGTGCATCTGCCCTTCCCTCCCGCACAGGCTCAGGATGGTGACCCTGGGGTGTAGGTTTGGGATCTGCTGGGGGGACTGTGCTGGCCCCCAGCCCAGCACACAGCACTGGTGTGCGGGTTTGCACAGGGACAGCACAACACAGCCTGAGACCTCAGCTGGAGGCCTGAGAAAAACAGAACATCAAGCAAAATACGATGTGGAAATCAGCTCACATCTTAAATGCCAGTCAGAGGGTTAACATTGCTCTCCTCCAAGAGGGCAGAGAAAGCTTGACTTTCTTTGATGAAAGGCAGCTTAATTTCTGTATTTTAAGAAGAAACACAATTGACTTTCATTAACAGCTTAAGTTGAAAACTGATAAATACTGTGGTATTTTCCAGACTAGATCCATTGATTTCAACAGACCTTCAGAAAGTGGAAAATTTACTTGTAGGTTTCAACTGGCATAAGCGAGTACACAACACCAGCTGCAGCTGTGGACTAAATAAGACATAGTCATGATTAAGATGATATACATTATGCAATTACTCTGAGTTTGCTGTTTATATGCACTCAGAATGAACTCAATTGGATCAAATAGATTTGAACCTATATATGATAGCCAAAGTTGCCCATTTTTTGTTAATGTAAATTTGAACTGCAAGACCTCTGAATTGATTTTCCTAGCGAAAAGCTTAAGAGCTGTATTTGAAGGCTGTTGAAAGCATACCCTGGACTTCTACAGCAAAAGAATGTGTTTGAATATATATTTAACGAATCACTGCATATTAGTTGCATTGAATTCAGTCTCTTGGCCACAGTAACATTAATTTAATCCTCATCTCTTATCTCAGTTGCAGAGCAATTCTGTACTTACTGTACTGTATTTAGTCTGAGGGACCGTTAACATCATTAATAGCAACAGTCTGAAGATTTTTCTAATTCACAGTTTCTCCATTTATCATTATTTTCTCAATGCTATGAATGGTTATGAATCTGAGAGGTGCCAAACCACCGCAGCCTTCATTGACTTCAGCAAGAGTTGCAGTTGGTCTGCAAATTAGGGCCTTTTAGTGTCATGTTTGTGACACAGTGGCAACACCATGAGTTGAGGGCTGGTGGTGGGGTATTACGCTGAATTTGAATTCAGGAGAATATTTTCTTCAAAATTGCATAAAATAATTTGATCTCTCTTTCACGTCTTAACTCTTTTTCAAATCTACCCATCTTCTAAACAAGGGCTGTAAACTACTCATTACAGGCAATAGTACAAGTATATTGCATGTTGCCACACAGGATTCTCTAAAGATTGTAATACATACACAACATGTAATACATACACAACATGTAATACATACACAACATGTAATACATACACAACATGTAATACATACACAACATGTAATACATACACAACATGTAACTAATGCCAACAGACCAAGTTATGATAATCAGACATAGTATTAACATTCCTGTGTACAGCTGGTTTACTTGGTAAACCTATGTCCTGATTTTATTTAGTATTTTTATTGTTATTCAGTTCTTCAAGTGTTCAGTAGCACCTAACCTTTTTCTCAACACCTTCAGTCATATAAATTGAGAGACCAATTTCTTCACATAACCTGCTAGTTGTGTCAAATTACTAGCAGACTATGCTGCACTTGTTTTGTCATGGCTATCAGCACCCATTTAACCAAACCTTTAAGACACATAACAGAACATAAGGTTAGTTACCAATTTTCCTAAAAGACCTAAAAGCCACCACCATCACAAACATAAAAAAAAAATATTAAAAACACATTTGATAATGGAAGATTGATAGACACAGCTCAATATGAACCTATGAAAAAAAATATTATTTAGAAGCCAATATATAGCAACAGCCAAACAGAAAACTGACAAAAATCAGACGCTGCTAGTGCAGAGATAGTAATTGGAGGTAATACAGAGTCTGACCTAGATCAGGCCAATAATACCTTGCAAAGAATAAATGTGTGTGACTGAAGCACAAATATCAAGGGTGCAAACTTTCTGTCCATTAGGACAGAAAGAATACCACTAAGAACCCAGCACGAAATTTTCGATTGATCTCACATACTATAGCTAGACCTATAGAAAGAAAACATCTGATCTGATTTAATCAGTGTTCTCATCCATATCCCTAAGACAAAGAAATAAGCTGTTCAATTACCCCTACTAAATGCTAAGCCAATAATCACTACGGTATTACATCCTCCTCCCAACATAAACATGAAAGATTTGTTACAGGTGACATGACACCACGAGTCTCTGTCTACATCTTTGTCACAGTATTTGCTCAGGAGCAGCCCTAAGAGCATATGGGCACTCCTGAGTCCTAGTACCAAATCCATTAAGCACTTATACAGGCACAGTTATTTGATTATCACTCCAGAGCAGCTTTACATCACAAGTGCTTACATTCAAGTGAAACCTAATCCTACGCATCTGTGCTCAGACCCTCAAGAATGCTAAGACATGGATCTTTAACAAAAAAGGATTATATTTAATTTGTCTTATTTTTTCCTAACCAGTTAAGCTCTTGTTTTGGTGTCTAAAGTAATATGCACTTAAAAAGGAATCTCACTGCATGAGTCCATCTTTTTTTCACAAGATTCAGCTATCTTATTTTTCTTAATAGACAAGTTTTTCATCGATATATTATGAAGTACTGTATCTACACCAAATTCCAGCAAGTACATAAAAAGCATTGAATATGGTATTTCTGTCAGCTCTAAGACTGGTGTTATTCATGACAACAGTTTTGCTAACCACACCAACCAAATAATAACTAAACCAGTTATCGCCTCTGAACACAACTTCTGAAGGTGTTTGAACGCCTTTGTAAAATGCTAAGCACCTGGATACTTAGAGAAGGAGTGGCTTTAAATCACGGTGGGAAACCTGACACAGTATTCTGATTAAACGATATATGAAAAATAACAACTGCAAGCATGCAAGTTGACAGTTCCTAAAACAAACACCAGCTGCATTTACTTAAAAGATCCATTCAAGGCAAGGATATGCAAAGTACAAAGGGTGTCCAGTTCGATGGAAAAAATAGCTAATATATTTTTTCTGGTTTTCACTAACAGAGAAGACAGATGACATTTCAATGGTGTAATCAAGATCCTCATTGTCACTGGTAACAGAAAATGCCATGAGATATGAATGGATATGGTGGATAGGAGCCCTTGTACTGAATTTGTGCATTGTATGTTTCTGCTTGAAGTAGCACTGCTTTTTTTTTTTTTGCTGGTTGGTTGGTTGTTTTTCCCTGACAGTACATTAGTCCTTTCAATTCTACATCTTTTTAGTAAAGCACCAAAGGGTGTGACGGAACCCTGCAAAGACAGCAGAACTGTGGTCAAAGTTTAGCGTAACTATCCTTTTCATGTTAGTCTTAAAAGTTAGTTACACTAGCAGGGAATATGTAACTATTTGCAACAAGAATTTAGAGCTAATGGCTCTGTGCTAAGAATCACCACTAACCACCCAATCACTCTGACATATTTCTGACAGATTTAATGCTTGCTCTCTCTTGCTATCAACAGAGATATTTCCAGGATTGCTTTCTCAGATCTGTGATTTCAGAGCTCCTTGTGTAGTAATTTCTGCATTGGCATATGCTCGTATTTACTCTTACGCATTTTCCCTATGTTTTGAGGACTGTCGAGTTGCTGCTGCACCCTAGACCATTTCTTCTCCTTACTGGAATCTTTACCCTTGGCATATTTTGAAGGAACATCTTCAATGTATACAGCTTTGTCCTGTATCAATGTGCTCAGGTCTCACAATTAGGAGAAAAAATTTGGATGCATAACGAAAGTGTGGTGAGGCTTTCAGTCCTAACTATTTAGCCAAGCAATTACAGAAACACAGAAGTTCAAAAAGAACACAAGGAAGTGTCACAATCAGAAATGTAAATGAACAACGATACTTGTAAGAAGCTAATTAATGGCCTAATAAATCCCTGTAGCAATGGATTAATTCCATTAGAACTCTAGAAAAGAAGGTGAAGCAATTTCTTCATTTACATGGAACAAATGCTTTCAAGGATACCTTGTGAGTCAGACCAGTGCTCAAATTTAGAAAATTATCTGACACTCCCCTTCAGAAGTAAAAATAAATTTGAGCATTACTGAAGGGTAAGCTGGTGGCTGAAGAGTCCTTCTGGAACAAAGCAGCAACGTTACCTCTTATTTTCAGGAGCCCACATCGTTTTCCACATCTATGTAGTCACTCCCGACTTTCTGCTTTTCAACTAGCTGCATAAGAACTCTTCTGGATTTCCTTCTGACTTTACTTTCTAAGCCAAATCTACAAGGAGATCTACTTGCTGTCAGGCCCACATGGCCTGTAAAGACCCACTTGGTGAGCTAGGTGCCATCTCCCTGCGGGTGGCAGCAATACCTGCCGGCGATGCTGGCGCTGGGGGTGAGTCAGGCCTCCATCGACTCAACTGGAATATAACATGCTATTTTATCATAGCACATCTGCCAATATCGTATTATGCAACACTACTGCAATTTAAAAGTAATCAATACCTGTGATTCCATTATTTATAGAAACTCATTTAACTACAATGTACTTAAGGGAAGAGTGAGGGGCTAGTAAATGCCTTTTAAAAATGATGAATTGTTCCATACTAGAAAAAGAAAGGACAGGGCAGCCCAACAGCCCTTTTTTACTTTTTTGCTTTTAGGAGCTGTAACTGAGTAATGTGGTAAAACCATTTGGTTTGGTCTGCATCCCTCCATACCAGACCAGATGTGCAGGGTAGTAGAATGAAACTCCTGCATCATTCTTGTCACCCTGCAGAATCTTTGAGTGATCGTGGAAATTTTTCGATCAGCAACCGCTCTCCTTAGCTGTATTTGCTCAGAATGGCTGTTAATGATACATTTCACCACCTCAACAATCTATTCCAATACTGCTTACCAGCTATATTGGCTGTTTCACTGATGGGCTGTTCTCACACCAACACCATTTTGTAATCAAATCAAATAGCTCTGCTATGAGCCAAGTTTATATAGCATAATTCTTTCTCCAAGTTCAAAATAAAACCTTTAAACTCAATTAGTCAGCTTTTACTTACTATCTTCACTGAAAAATAATTCTATGAGCTCAATAATCTTTCTTTGTAACAATTTTATATTCATATTTTGCATATAAAAACATCACTGCAGTCAGATACCAGAGAAAAATGAATCATCTAAATTATTTTCTTCTTTCATAACAAAAGACAAAACCCTTAAAAATTGTACATAGACCTTTACCCAAAGGTAACTATCTTTGTAAAGAAGTTTATATCAACGGAGCAGGTAAGAGGAAGTGATTTCCACACTTATATATAATTGCTTCTGAAACTGAGAGTGTCAGATAAATACAATCCCTCATTGGGCAAACTGATTAGACAAAGATTTACTTTCCTTTAGTCTATTATTTGCTCTGGAATAAAATCTAAAGCCTTCCAAGAAGCAGGGAAGACACAGGAAGAGATAGGTGGCAATGGAGGACAAACAAATCAGCCTAATGACATTAATTAGGGCTTCAGTCCTTCACTAGTGATGTGCACATTTTAAGCTCTTAACTTGAAGTACTTCAAAATTAAGAAGTACAGTATGTATCTTACAAGTGCTAGCTGGTCACAAGCTACAATGTCACTCCATTACAGGACATTGTTTTAAACGCTGCCAAGATTGCCACGGACCAGCTGATGAAAACATCAAATGCAGGTCAAATGCAGGAGAAAGGTCCAGTGCAGCACAGCATTAGGACAGGGCTGCCAGTGTTGGTGTGAAGCAAAGGGGGCCAGTGACCCCACGGAACAGGGACAGCATCGTTAGCGGCCGGTGTCCTTGCAAACCGCACTGTATCCACCCTGGGAAAGGTCACGGGCCCCAGTTACCAGCATGATGCACATATCTTTTCTCCATGGCTGACTGAGCCATATTGTGAGATGTGTTGGGGTTTTTAGGAACAGTTGAGGATTGGATTTGGTTGTTTATTTTTTAGAATAATATATTCCTTAGAGTTCATCAGGTGGCTTAATTTTATTTAGATCTGAAGATGTGCTGCTTTCCTCACCAAGGCACTTGTCTTTATCAAAGGTTTTTGTTTCCTGCTACAACAGATTTTAAAGCAGGGAGAAACAGGACTTAAACTCAGCAGGTGTGGAGAGTGCTATACAGGTGCAATAAAAAAACCCAAAGACTTAGAAGGCTTTTGTCAGCCTAAAATACCCCCTAGGATTAAGCTTGGTAAAATAATAATAATGGTTGTAGTGATGGCTGAGGCTTGCTATTAAAACCCTATAATTTTAAACAGCTGTGACTCCCAAAGGATGACAGATACCAGCTTGTATACCTCTACATTTACCCCCTTGAGTTTGTGTTCTCTTTGTCTGTAAAAACAGTGGATCAAATTTGCCCTTCAGGTAATTCCCCTGATTTAATCATCCCTTATTTCCTCTGAGCAGCAGTGAATAGAAGCAGGGTTGACTACCTAGTCTGTGACATGCTCTGTGTGCTCAGTTCTGATTAAAATTAGTAGTCACAAAGCTATTAAGGTATCTGAATCTGATCAGTTATAATTAGAACAAAACTATCACATACAAAGCAACACAAAAATTTGCTGCTCCTTTATAGAGAAAGCAAGTGCAGAAGAGCCACTTTGCAGATATAGCACTTTGCATAACTAAAAAATCTGATTAACTTTCCAGGTCAGTCTCATATGCAGGATGACTTGAATTTAGAGATAAACAAGCTTTGGAATTTCCTTTTTGTGACAAGTCCCACTTGCAGAAAGTATTTCCAAGGAGAACTGCAAGAAGATTAGGACATTTTGTGCTCTCCAAGAAGTTGTAACATTGTTATTTCCATTTTTTTTTAATACTACATTTCAGAACTCCTGGAACCTTGATGATATGTCATTGTGACCTGAAACAGGCTACTCTGAGTCAGCTTAAATTTAGGAAGTGTTTTTTCATAGTAAAGTGGTATCTTCAGGGAGTTGTAATTTGTTAGAATGTCTCTCCCTGGTTCTGTTCTCTTTGACTCCCATCAAAATATGCACCTCATGGAAAGTACTGTTAATAATTGATTACAGCTCATTGGCCAAACAAAATCAGTCAGAAATATTGTTATATATTAAAGATCTGAAAGCACCATTACAAAATATTTTGTTAAGAAATGTTAAAATAATCTGATTTAAAAAAATATTTATCTGGACCAATAAACGGTACTGCACACATCGTTCAACAAGAGAATCCGTCACCCTCAAACTGTGTTTTTTTAAAAAGCGTTTGTGTGTTTAATGCTAAACTTGATTATATATGGATGAGCAACTGCACAGAACATTTTCAGAAGGAAACCTAAATCTATAGTGCTCAGTCAAAGGTATAGCTCTCTATGGCCTTTGCTTTATTGGGTTGAATGGGAGCACTGGTTACAGCAATGGAGATACAAAAACAGAGCTTAATATTTTGAGTCAATTTTAACATAGTTTTGGTTGGGAAGATTTAATTTTTCTTTTATCATATTTCTGTGTTTGTTTTGTTTTTTTTTTCTCGTTACATATGTGGCAGCTTTACATATTCAGAGATTTAAAAAGATGGAAAACCAAGTGTATCAGCATCATCCCACAGGGGACAATCCCACTCAATTCTTTCCTATTCAAGGATTTTTGCCCATGCTTTCCTCACCATTGCTTCTTGATGAATTTGAGTCAAAACTACATATGTCTCAAAGTGTGTGACACCTGAAAGTGCAGCTGTGCCCTTACTGCTGAGTGCAGCAACTTGCCACCAGTGGGTCTTCTCTTCACTGTTTAGTGAAAAAACTACTCACAATTGGAGAAGAGCCAAGAAAGAATGAGCTCTTCCTTGCCTGTGGCTTGATTTCATCACAGAATGAGAGATTTTTGTTTTTCCCCAGGAGTTCCCTACAGCAACAGATAGACTGGTTGATGGACTGAGTAAAAAAATAAATGGGGGGAAGCACTAAATTACAGCTTTGATTTCAACAGTACAACCACCAAAACCTTGCCCTGCCTGGTACTGATGCAGCAAGGGCAAGTTTTTGGCAGTGACCAGCCCAGCCCTACCTCCCAGCTTGACACAGCACTGACCTACGAGTGTCCAGCAGGGCAGCTGCTCCCTGAACCGGTTGACATGCTCAGCCACCTGCGCCAAGAGCATTTCCAAACCTTCCTAGTGTGTCTGGTAATACAAACATTAAAATGAAAGCCAGGAAAGCTCAAGTCTTAATTCTAGACCTGGCATTCACTTGCCACGTCTAATTATATACTGCATTAAGTATTCATGAGGAAAAAAAAAATCCATAAGTGATTGACTGTAATAAAAGGGATTTAACAGCCTGTCCACAGTTCAAGGTGCACATCAAACAGGCACAGCTTGCACTGTGGTTGTGATTCTGGTCATCACAATGCGCCCTGGTGTCCTGGTTACCCTTTTCTTACCTTGGCTGAGAGCTAATTTGAAATATTCTTTTTTCCTTACGTATGACACTATACTCTGGCTGTATGGTGGGTTTTAGAAACGCATTATGCTGTATATACGTTTCCCAGGCAACACTTGCAATACAGGCTTCAGTATCCAAGTTATTTGCGTTGACAATCCATGTACAATCTCCCATTACTACAGTTGTTCTTTCTAGCACTTTATGGTTTTCAAACTTTATAAGAATTGAAGCTTATGTATCATTTAACAGGAGGAGAAACCAAGGGAGCTGGTGATAGATGTGCTCTGGTACATGGCTATTGCACCAGCTACCACACCATGCTGTCGCCTTGTGGCTTTTTTATTTGTTTGTCAATGGAAAAATGCAAGAAGGATTTGGACAAGTTTTGTTAACTGCATTTGCATTTTCATAACTTCAAAGTGAATTGACATGTAAGTAAAAACTGAAAACACTGAAAAAGAAAATAATATTTGATCATACATTCTCACCCATTTTTAAGCAAAAGAAGAAAAATAAAACACTTTAAAAATAGCCTGCTTTATAACATCTTGAGTATTGAAACAAAAAGGGAAAGAGAGCCTGAAAACTGTCATGCAAATCAGAGTTCAGTGAGGAGAAAGATCCTCTAATTCTATAGCAAGTACACAAAACCCTGCAAGCAGCATGCAGCACATGCTCATCACCCATGTGCGCTTCGCTTCGTTACTGAACTGGCACTAGACACGATGTCTCTTTAGGAGGACAGGGCACAAGGTAACCCTGAGCCACGGCTCTGCCCTGGGCACCGGGTCCCCTTCCAGGTGCCTGGCTCTGCCCTGGCCCTTCTGCAGGGACCTCCCTCCCCAGCAAAGCAGTAACTTCTCACTGCCTCTCTCAGAGAAGAACGTTGGTGTTCATATACCTCAGGAGACACAGAAATGCCTTCTCCAACTCTTTCTCCCCTCTGCCTCTCCTATCTTGTCCTATTTGTACAGCAAGATTGATTTTATTCATTTAGAAGAGCACAAACATCAAAGAAACAGCACCTTTTATAAGGACCAAAACAAAGCTAATTTAAACTTTTTCTTAATGGCAGTCCTGAAGGACCCACGACAGGAAAATTAATAGAAGATGCAGTTTAAGGTACCAAAAGCATTAGCAGACAGCCGCATAATCCCAGAATTGTGTCAATTTAAAACCTTCCCCTGGCAGGGATTAGATTCTTTTCATCTCTCCTAGGAGCTTGAAAAGGTCAGAGAGAGAATACTACCCTGCATTCGCCTGTAGAAAGACATCTACACTTGACGCTTCAGCTAGCAGCTCAGGAACAGAAAGTGGCAGGTAACCTAATGGGGACAGACACCGTTCAGCTGCTGCTAACACTGCACGCCCATGACAGGCAGCCGTGACCCTTGGTGGGTCCTCAGTGGGTGCCAGGCACCCATGGGATCCCCTGGAGCTGCCTTGGCTGACAAGGCTACCTGTAATCTTTTCAAGAGTTTGTGTTTGGTGCACATCTCTGTGTAGTGGTGTCTGAAGCATGCTTCACCATGCTGACACCTGGGAGATGCTTTCACAGACATGGGGAAAGCGGGAGTTTTGCTCTTGGATCTTGTGATTTGTATTTGGCTTCCTTATTTCCGTCTCATGTGAAACAAGCCACCTTAAAGATTAGCAGGGAACAGAAGAGACATCTGATACATCTGTTCACCTGCACATCCTACAAAGCATACAAATAACAGGACACTAATATCACTGTGCAGCAAAACTACACTCAGAGCCACAGCAGAAAAATAAAACCAAACCTCTCTTCTCCATTTAACAGTGATCTACACATTTACAACTTCAGGACCTTATTATTAGAATTCCTTACATTTAGGACTCCAGCTCAGATGAAACACAAGAGCTGTCTGCTTGGTAGCAAGGGCTGCAGCAGTCTCATCACAGTGGGCGCCCTTCTCCCCACTGCTCTGCCTATGACCAGCTCAGGTTTCTGCTCAGCCCTCCATGGGGAGAGGGATGGGGACTGTATCTGCAAATACGACATATCCTTTCGAACATGGAATTTGCAGATCGATACAAGAAGGTTTAGTTTTTGTCCAGTCATTTTTTCATGTACAAGAAAACATGTACACATACATGAGTCCATATTAACAAAAAGAACTTACAGCATAACCCAGAACAATAAGTCTGCAAGTCATAATGCTGAGCTGCACTTCCCTGACATGCCAGGAAATGGAGAATGAAAATAATTTGCACTGAAGCTGGGCTGCAGCCCACAGAGGTGCTGAGGAGAGGCTGAGCATGGCCAGCCCCTGGGGAAGATGCACACACATGTTCTGTATCCCCCACCTAACTGTCCACCCTCTTTCTTTGCTCTCCTGGCCTCAGGAGCACACCATGAAATGCTGTTTCCAACATCAGCACATCACAGGGCAGACAACAGGAGATGTAGGAGAGCCCATGCTCTGCCTCAGTTCATCTTACCAAAGGTGCTGGCCACTCACTGACTTTCCAGGGAGCATTTTTGCTCCTTCTGATCTGCAACACCTACGACATACCAGGACTGCCAAAAAAATCTTATCTAAGCACTTGGTAAAGGTTTCTGTTCTGCATCCAAGAGCATGGCAAAGTCAACGTTAGGTCATTACCACATGTTCAGAAAAGAGATCCTTCTCTTCTGAGCTGCCACTCACTATCCATCTCGTGACTTCTGAACAATGACTGCAAGAGACATTTTGTCTCCACGCTACTTTGCTATCATGGTTTATGATCAGTCTAATGAATTTTCTTAAGTGCTTTTTTTTTTTCCAATATCAGCTGTGTTGTACACTTCATAGTTTTCAGGAAGTTTAAATGTTCGAAGGAAGGATTAGGAATTAATCTACCATTGTTCCTATCTGACAGGTTTATAAAAATTTAGTTTAACGTAAATTTCTGTGACACACACTTATGACTTTGTACTTTTAAAAGCATCTTGTTTCTTAATACTAATAATTCAATATATGTGTAAATGCCAGGTGATTAGCTATATCATTCATTACGGTGACCCCACATGGACTTGACTGCCAAAAAGTGGGACGAGACAATTGAGCTATCTGCCAGAAAACTCCACACATCTGCAGATACAGCTAAAAAAGAACAGTTTTATATTAGGGCATTTTTATTTTAGAGGTGATACTCATTGATTTGCTATGTTCTTTTAAGCAATCATGAAAACTTTTGTTCATTCTTTGTCTCCCAGTACAAGGATGTATATATTTACAAAACATAAATCCCCCTCTTTTCTCTCCTAAACTGTCATTTCTATTTGTGAATAAAATTATGATTACTTGTGTCATATTCTGTATATTAGCACTGGCTGATCAAAGACAAACTTTGTAAGACAAATGTCAGTGTAAACATGTACATTTTAAGAAAGTTTAGACTCTGAACTGAAGGAATAAAAATTAGAACTACAAACTCATCTCAATATTTGGCCATATTTTCAAAGATGACAACGAGGGGAAAAATCTACAGTTTAAAGAGTTGCTTTGTTGTGCTTGATATTGAAATCCTGTGGACTTCATAAAGAGGTGCAGGAATATCACAGAGAAGTCGCAAATGGAAGAAGCAAGCACCAAAGTGCAAAACAGCTAGTAGGAATACACAGTGGGAACTGTTTGCAGTTTTTCACTGATAGAGCAAAAAAAGAAACAGCTGAGAACATAACTGAACAACCCCACTTATTGTATTCAGACAGATTTATTTCCATCTGGATTCCTTGGGACCATCCTAAAATTACTTCTGAAAGCCTGCAAGCTCTAGAGTTACTGCAGGAAGGATTGGAAAGCACCTTTGGCTCATAAAAAAAAACAAAGAATCTCTTTCAGTATCTCTGTAGTAAATGACTCAGCCACAAGCTGGCTAGGCTACCTCCTACATCTATATCTTGAACAAGCACATTTATTAGGCAAATTTTGTCCTGAATTTATCTAGATCTGTTTTAACAAAATATACCAAGCTAACACCTCTGGCTGCAAGCATGCTCCCTGTGCAGCATTCCCTAGTAGCTTGACAGTGTTTCATTTATTTTGAAATCACGGCTCTGGTCATTCTTGGACCCAAACCTCCATAATCTTAGTGGAATGTCCTAAGAAAGTTAGCTAGAGAATTTCAATTTCATTTTCTACACAAGGCTGTCAGAAAAGTATTTGAATATGTTCAGGTATCCAAGACTGAACTGAGCTTGTGAGGCTCTAATTTCTATACGTTCAGAGACATAAACATAAGATAGTGACACAAATCACTATTTAAATGTGCATTTGTAGGTCTCTGCTAAACAGAATGAAGAACTACAGGCAGATAGTATTTTTATTTGTGTGTGGGTGTACTGCAGCTCTACGTTTCATTCTCTGAGTGATACTTAGCAAAACTTATGCAGTTATTGAAGTCTTATATAACACATGTAGTTTTACTTTTAGATACAATGTCAACTTTGACACACCAATACCATAATTTCCTTTTTCAAAAACTGTAAAGTTCGTGCTGTAAAAGTCAGGTGTGTAAAATCAAAGTCCTGCCACATTGCTTCAGGTTTTCACAGAACACTAGGCTTGGCCACCCCTGTGCGGTGAGCAGTGCCCGGCCATGCAGCTGCCTGGGGCACAATACAAACTATGCCCTTCACCAGGTGTGGACAATGCACATGAGGTGATCTCTGTATTTAAGCTGACTGGCAGCAGAACACGATTTATCCTTGAGCCCAATCCCGACAGCATCTAAATAAAAGAAAAAACTCGCTTTCCCCCGTGCATGACTCAAGCAATACAGGTAATTGATGTTGCAGCTATAAACCCAGAATGAGAAAAGCACAGTAAAACATCCCAAGAACAGAAAGCATTTAAGGACGTTGTCCCTACCTTCTTACTCATTGAAGAATGTATGTTAGTGCTTTAAATCAGATAGGGAATGCTACTTTGAAGTTAACCTCCTCATAGTCCCTGCTGCCTTCATGTTTGCTTCATGTAGCAGAGTCCAAGAACATAAAGTGGATTCCTTCAGACTAAAACAGAGCTATGAAGTGCTTGCCTGGCAGAGTATGACTGCGCATGCACTTATAATGTAAACCACCAATACTAATCCCTTTGTGTGATGGACATTTGTTGCATTTTCTGTTCAGCATCATACAAGTTTCTTGGACAAAGTCCTTCATTTAGATGTTGCCTAGTGTACTTACTTATTTTCAAAGGAGTTCTGAATCCACTGATGTTCAAAAGATTTATTGGTTTAATTATTAGTTTATTTTCCGGTTTATTGCTACCCTTTGATGTTACTGATTATTTCAGAGCTTCTATAAAGGCTGTTAATTACTCATGGCATTCAGAGATCTAACAAAGTATGATTTAAGGTAGTACACACATTGCTTGATGAAGAGATCATAAATTCTTTTTCACTCACTAAAGAAAAGAGAACATTTTGCAGAACATTTTCATAATAGTGGAATAAATAATAAGTCTACATTGGGGCTGCCTGAGGGAACATAAAGCCGAGGAAAGGAGGGAGGTGAATTTTACAAGTGCTGCTACCTGATGCCTGTGCAGGAATATCTGGGTAAGAACACAAGATGCTTTGACAGTGGGGCAGCCCTATCTGAGACTGAGGTCTGGTGTGCTGAAAGAGCAACACACGTAAACTTCAAGTGAATTTCCTATTCTCCCTGTAAGAAGGCAGAGAACGGTGTCTGACCTCAATCCTCATAAGAAAGGTGGCAGGTAACAGGAAGTGTTCCTGAGGACCTGCAAAATGGAAAAATGCATTGCTCATGCCAAGGGAAAAGATTAAAAAGCTTATAGTGTATTCAGTTACATTGTTTTCTAATGCAGAATGGTGCTTGCTAAGTTACTAGGTTTTTTGTTGTAAGAAAATCAATAGTCTGCAAGGATCATCACCCTGCCACAAGAAGATCCCGTGTGCAAAAATTTGGAAATGTTGATTTTCATTGGCTTTTAAGCAGATGAAAAGTAGACAGCAACTATAAGCATGTCCAGATTCAAAATATTAGTTCAAAATCTGTGTATGAGTTTTGGAAAATGTATTACATCTCATTAGAAGAAATGATAAAAAGATTTTTTGATGTGCTAATGAAATCAGACTGACACTGGAAAGTCGAGAGCAGAGTGTCAGTCTCCCAAGTGAAAGAGGTCAAATTTTAGGAAGCTGAGTAAACGTGAAAGACTGAAACCAGTGGGAATTGCAAGCTTTCAGCAGCTCTCTAAAGCAGACTCTTAATATTTAGAAACTGAACTGCAAACTTACTATTAGTCCAGATGTTAAAGATAAAAAACTTTACAATGCTCAGTTCATCAAATTCCAATTCAAAATGTGTTCCAAAGTATATGGACCTTCACAAATCCACTGCAAATACGGCCTTTGGCTTTTAGCAGTAAAACAGCACAACACACTTCAACTCTGAAAAAACAAGATCCCTCATATCCCTTAACACAGAACAAAATAAAGATTTTTGCATCTGAATACTACCAGCTTATCTGAGCTGGTACCATCAAAGTTGCTAACTCTTTAGAACAAAATTATTCAAGGGTATACCCTACTCTTGAAATTGCATCTCACAATCCAAAGATGTTCTCGCTGACTTCTGTCTGATACAACCCCACCAGGATTGCGCTGGGAGCAACTCTTGCAGGTCCAGATTCAGTTAGATCATCAGGAGCTAAAAGCAGGGCTTCACACCTTCTCAACTTAAGAACCAGCCCAACTAATTAATGAAGCACCTGTATTGGTGTGCTATGATTAGACATTCCACTTGATGAGCAACTTTGTCATCTTAACCTCTGAATGAACTGAAATATAGCTTGCATAGAGTGACTATAATATTTCATATAGGAAAGATACAGGTGTACATTACAGACTTGGTTTCATTCAAATGCTAGGAATCTTACAGTCATTGTAACACCAGGTTTGTGTTTAGCTTCTAGCCTTTCCTATTAGTGGTAAAAATAACAACTGAATACTTAGATGAAAATGCAAGAGAGAGGTACACCCAGAGTTAATAATCTTCTGGCCAGTAAAATGCTCTTTTAGAGACAGCCATGGTACTCCTTTCCTTGAGAAGTCTTGTACACAAAGAGCTGAACATTCCAATGGGCAAAAAGAGGGCAGTATGAGGCAATATTTTTGTTTCACAAGTAAAATTAATTTTTCACAGGCCTACCAAGTCTGGGATCAGAGGATAATCTAAGTAACCCAACAAGTTCAACACAAGTCAAAGAGAGGTCGTAGATGCTGGAGGGCTGCTGCATGGCAGAAGGCTTACTGGGAAAAGATCAAGAACATGTGGTTTACAGGGAATTCAGTTAAAAACACAGAAAACAAGCAAGAAAGTTTCACAGGTTCTCCATTGCTTGCGCTCAGTGCTCTTTCTGGCTTGGTGATTCCATTGAGGTGCATATGCCTCTCAAAACACCAAAGCCAAATCTTAAAAGACTCTGAAAAAGCATCAGAACTACCGAAACCCACAGAGGCCACAGCAGAAGACAATCCTGCCAGTGTGATAGAGCAGCCATCGTGGTGGTTGCAGAGGCTTGTGATTTTACAGTGGTAGTCACCAAGACTGCAAGACTTCACCAGGCAGGGAAGTGTGCTAGGGAAATCTGGTGTGCATAGAGGCTTCTGTTTTGCACACTGAAGACAGAAGCAAAATAAAACCTGCACAAAGCACAAAACAAGACTTTTTCTTATTCAAAGAGGGATGCATTTATTTTAACTTCTAGTGCTAGGTATTGAAACAACAGGTACAACTGCAACCACAAGAACTTCTGCGAAATTATGCCTGCAGGTGACTCCTTCGGAACCGTCATCCTCCCCTACCCCCAGAAACAAGTAATCTTTCAGCATAAGAGTCAGAAAATTAAAGCTTTCACAGACCAAAGGAAAAGAAAGCAAACTCTACCATGGGACTCACATTAAGCTTTTCTTTCCTCTTGTTATCAGAAGAACTAGCTTGAATATCTAGAGTAATTATAATTACTATGCTACCATGTGGAAATGAAAGCTTTTGTAGTGAAATCATAGGCAGTTAGTGATTAGCAGCTCAAAAGTGGCCCTTTCAACTCCATACAGATATTCAAGAGCATCACTGCAGCATGCCTTGTAATTCACTCAGCCCATCTTGCAAGAACACAAAATTCAAGTTGAAACTGTTTCCTTAAAAAAGTACAATGAAGTCCAGAAACAAATCTATTGTGGGGCTAGTTGGACTCTAACCCTCATTTTTCTAATTAATGCCTGCCTTGTGCACTACATGTACTCCCGCAACGCGATTACTGTCCTGTGGCCAAGTCTTTCCATTTAGATCAGGGCTGGATCTCTCCCTGTACCAGTTAAACCTCTGCGTGATGAAGGCATATATAGTAATCACCAGATCCACACCTAACAAAATAAACCAAAGGGGTAATTCAAAGACCCATTTAGAAAAAGTTCATTAATGACCTCACTACAAAGTGGCCTTCAGGGATATGAAACAGAATGATTGCACTGTGAAATCAAAGAGGCAATATTGATTTACATGTGGGTTCATTTTTTATAATTTAATTTCTTAAATCAGTTGCATACTCTCTTTTGTGCCAGATCCAATAAACAATTAATGGTTATCCAACATTTATTATTGTTACTCATGAGGCTTGAGTACTGGGATACATAAAACCTAAGTCTAAAACTCACTTTTGGTTGCATACTGCAGCTGGCACTAGACCAGCTCTCCAGGGTAGCTCAATGTATCATTACACTCTTAGTATCCCAATGGGTTTTAATTCTAATAATTTAACTTACCTACGCAAGCCATAAAAAGCTGTGAGATAATGATTTTTCTGATCAAAGTAAAAAATATAAGTGGCATATTTTGCTATCATTCTGCTCTTCTGTGTTACTAGAAGGTTATGGATTATCTTTATTTTCACATCTGGAATTTACTGCAATAAAAATCCTAGCGAATTGTTCTCCTCACTGCCAAAGAAAGCATAATATAAAATTAGTGCTGTGATTGTTGCCAATTTTAGGACCATGCATGTGTGAGAGAGAAGGTAAAGATAAGAGAGTGTGTTTTCAGATTACATCTGAGAAAACAAGAGTAATCATCATATAAATGAGTGTATTTTTCTCAGTTGTCAGAGTTACAAGTCCCCATGTGTTAACAAATGGAAAATAACACATTCATTACAGCCAATCTAAAATAATCCCAGTGTGAAGAAAGGCAGCAGCAGACCTGCCAAGACATGCAGCATCTCAGTGTGACCACACAGACTTCATTGGTCACAAGCGGAGACGAGCGTGCGATTATATTTAAATGAAAATAGGGCTGCTAGCATTCCTATACCTGGAAATCACAGTTTATCCTACAAAATAGCAGAATATCACACCTGCACGTTGACAGGTGTTCACTTGAATGTTTGAAAGCTTATGAAGCTAAATCATTAAGGTGCTGGAAAAATGGTGCATGTCTTGAGTCTTCACATATGGAATACCTTTTCCTCCATCTGTCTCTCAAATTCAGAGTCACATGAAAAACTATGTCTTCTCTCGATCTTTAATATACTCATTTGTCCCATGATCTCATCGCACTTGCATTTGTTGATTGAAGAAGCTCAATGGTATGAATTAAATGGTAATTGCTCACAGAACAGGACTTGCCAGAGAAAGTTTTCAGCTTGTTGAAATGCACAGATCTGTATCCCAGGGGTGTCTTCCTGGAAACATCTTCGTTATGTTCACAGCTTAACTGTGTCTTACACTTTCACAATTAATAAGATTTCATTACCCCTGAGGCTTTATATGCAAGCAAGATTTGTCAGTAAGTTTTGAATTCAGTATATTCAAGAAAAGTAACTACTTTGGCAAATAAATCCCTCAAGTAACAATTAGTGTTATCAATGTTTTATACATAGCTTATGATTCCAGTTAAATTGGCAAATGTCATCTTTTATACATTCAGTCAGACACACTCATAAGGTTTAATTCCTAGGAACAGAAAAATTTCTCCTGCCTACTGAAAACACAGCAAACAGGATTTTTCTCCAGTTAAGGCTGTGTCCCTCATAGGAGTGACCAGTGCTCCTTACTACTGTCCTGACAGTGCAGCAAGGCTGTCACTAAGTCAAACCCCCAAGTCTTCTTCCCAAGCCACTGATAAGAAGAACAAAATGTTCCAGATGCAGATCCAGGAGATTTTAAAGTGTTGAGATATATAAATATATCTATTTAAAATCTAAAAGAAAAAAAAAAAAAAAAAAAGGAAGAGAAGACCTTTTACATTATTTATTGCTTCTCTATACACCATATTCCAGGACTCTCACTCCAGGACTCTCACTGTGAACCAATCAGCTCAATTAGAGGAAGATTGACATAATTTCTCCTCTTGTCTGAAAACAGCAAGTTTGCACTGAACGTAGCAGAAGCCTGTGGTTCAGGGGACAGTTGGGATATAGGATTTTTTTTAACTCCTATTATCCGCTAACTAAGGAGGACACTGCTCAGAAAACAATAAAATGAAAAAACCTGACACATCATACAGATTTATTCCATTCAATAATCTGTTTATGTTGTGTGAAGTAAAATATTTCCTGGTGCACTGTGAATCTTACATCTGAAGTATGGAGTTGTCACAGACTCCGTTCTGCTATTTATGAATATTTGTTCTTGAGCAAGGTAAGTTAATAAAGATATCTTGTACATCTGTTTGCAAATCCAGATTTTCATGTTTATCCTGGATGGTAACTCAAATACCTCCAGCAGAATCAGTAATGCAGTATTAAGAGTAGACTCACAGAATGGCCTGGGTTGAAAGAGACCGTTAAAGGTCTTCTCATTCCAACCCCTCTGCTACAGGTAGGAACATCTTTCACTAGATCAGGTTGCTCAAATCCCCATTTGACCTGGGGCTTTAAACAACCTGATAAGAATAAAGAATTACTAACAGAAAAAAGCACTATCCATAACCTCTCTGCACTAGATGCTACAGCCATTTGCTTATACTAGAATTCAGTAGTATTTGTCATAGCTTGAGTGAAGCATTTTAGAAACTACTCAGTCAAGAACTAGGGTAGTTTTAGCCCATATTAAAGGAATACTGTCAAGGAAAAACAGCATGAGGTGAGGTTCTGTGTGTTTTTGTTTGGTTGGTTGGTTTCGTTCTGTTTTTGTTTGTTTGTTTGTTTTCCTGTCCTGTGTTTGCAGCATTACCTCATTGCAGTTTGGATAGTGAACCTAGACTATTCACTTTCCTATTTCACCTTTGCTTTCAGTCATTTTTCCTATTTTTTCCCTGGTCTTTTCCAGTATCCCAGTGCCACCAAGATTCCAAAACTCAGAGACTGTTTAAACCTCAAACCAAGGGCAGGTTTCCATTAAGGCTGGGTTGCTTTTTTTTTGTTTGTTTGTTTTTTCTTTAAACCTTGCTTTTTCTTGAAAAAAATCCTACCTAGAACTTAAATTGATTGACAATTGACAAATTTTGGAGATTTATAGTGTGATTTGGGAACTTCAGCTGGCCTTCTGGTATACAAATGGAAGCATAATGCACTTAATGTGGAGCCAAATCTGTCACTAAAAGGAGGTTTGCTGTACCCTGACTGCCATTAAAAGCAGCCTGTTCAATAGCAAAGGAAAATGAAGTCATGACCTCTGCTCTCCTCACTGGTATTTTTTTGCAGGTTACTTTCAAAAATCTTTTCTTCCCCAGTAATCCATGAAAATATGAGTCAGAGGCAAATTTTAAAATATGCAGATTTTTCACTCTGGGAAGAGTAAAGATGAGAATACAGAGATGCTTCTTAGACTAGTGGTCCATTTCTGCCCTCCAGCACCACGTTGAGATGCCACCCCCACAAGTAACCACAGGTCTGTTCTTACAAACATTCCTCCCTTCCTGTCCTTGTCTCTCTCTCATGTCATCAGTTATCACTTTGTCCATGACTAGTCTGCAAACACTTGGCCTAAAAAAGAAATCAGCTATTTTACACCCCTTAGTCTTGAAGTATGGTTCAGCCTTTGTCCATCTGGGCACAGTTCAGGAACCAGCAACTTACTGAGATGTGGGCTGTGAAACCTCAGGCAAAATGTTGTAAAAGGGCCAGACAGAAACATCCTTAACTTCAGCTACCACGTAAAGCAGACCTTCTCACAAGCTCTCCTAGTTTCCAAATAAGCATGTTGGCTCACTTAGCTTCTCACTAGTCTCACACAGGAGAACTCACATAAGCAAACATGATGTAGGTTTTGCTTGAAGGAAGATCTGAGAAAATGCTTTAAAAGGAAGTAAATTCTAATTAGCAGATCTGGCACAAACAAAATTTTAAGACTTCCTTTTCCCATAGTTCCTTCAGTTAAAAAAACATCCCCCTAAAACAAATCCCCTCCCCCAAACCCCAAACAAACAAAGCCCCCTACACACAAGAAAACATACACACCCACAAAATTGCAAAACAAAAATTCAAAACAACCCACCAGAAAACAACCAAAAGTAATACATTAACAATAAACTAAATATGTTTTATGTTTTTTTTTGTGTTTATTTTTTTTTAATATGGTTACTTTTAATTGAACACGACTGTAGAAAATGTTTTGATCCTATTTCTTTAAAAGTTCTCACTCAGCTGCAAATCTTTTGAATCACAAACTTGTATTGCAAACCATTTACATGGTTTCAGCAGCAGAGAATTTTACATTTTTTGAAATGCCTATTCTGTATAGACTATAATGATACAGGGAGTATAATGAAGTAGCGTTGCCATTATAGATCTTTTCAAAGTTACAAATATGCCTTATATACACAGATACACTTTTATATTTCCTCAGAAAAATTCTATGTCCCATCTGAAAATTTCCCACAGATTGTTAACATACCCTGTTATTGTGCTGTGAAGCATTAGCAGTAACCTGACAGACTGTGAAGGCACCGATGAAACTTACAATATATTAGCTTAATAATCTTTGAATTTGAGAAAGCTGAATAATGTAACAAGGTTGCTAACAGTCATCCTAAAAATTTGGACTAATAAGTGAAATTCAGAGAAATAAGTATTGTCTGTTTACAATGTTGACTTTTTAAATTAAGTTGCTTTTTAATTTTTTTGCTCAGAAGGCACTATCAGTTATTCATATACGCTCTATGATAACTATATATGCATATATATTTTTTAAACATTAATATGAAAACATTAAGAAAAAAGACAATATGCAGACTCCAGTTATAGCTATACAGGTCATTCTCAAAGGTAGCAGTTTTTTAGGATGTATGTAATTATAAAGAACACACTGACAAAGAAAAATGGGCCCAAATTCTCCATAAATAAAGAGAATCTCATGTCTTCTTATCAATTCCGGATGAAGAGGCTGCCGAAAATTGACTGAGATGTTGCCAAACATTTTTTGAAATGGTATTTGTAGTGTTCAATTAGCTGCAAACCTCTGATGTTTTTAGTATTTCCAAAATGTCTCATAGTCAAATTGCATTAAAACATTCTTATACGACAAATCTAATATTCCAGCTTCCCCAGGAAATATTACTTAAATAATATTAAAAAGTCATCTTAATTATAAAACCAGATACTTTCATACCAGGTCTGAACCAACTTTTCTTTTTTGAAACAAACTCCACAAATACAATTTTCTGTAAGTTCTTTTTAGTTTGGCACTTGGGGATTTTGCCACATTTTGCAAACACAGAAACTACCGGCCTGACTGCAGCCAAGGCTCCAGTTTCCTGAGGTAGTCTGTTCAAGGTGCAGACAGATGGCAAAAGGGTAAGACTGTATAAGCTGCTGAGATACTGAAGCACAATCCACTGTTTCAGCAGATAAACTTTTAAAATTTACTAAAATGTTCTGATAAACCTTTAAAATTTACTAAAATGTTCTTAAGGGACATAATAAGCATAAACCCCACCAGGTAATATTCACAATATTTGGAACACATATTTTTAAGAGATGTGTTAGCTAATATTAAAAGCCATTTTTTATTTCTCTGACTGGTCTTTCTATTCTGTTAGTGATTACACTTAGCAACAATAACATGACTATGTCCAGTGTAGGAATTTGTGTAATTGGGTGGAAACTGTTGATAATGAGACCTTATTCTAATTAGGCAGATAGAGTGCAGAACTTATTTTATCAGCAAAATGCCTTCAGGAATGTTCCAAGGACACTTGACACTCTGAAGCACACAGGCATACTCTCATACATACTGGAATTTCCTCCCTCACAAAACTTTAGCCTTTCTAATGAACGGGATGACAACTTGGAATTAACATTACATCAAATCTAGATATCAAAGAAATGCATGAAATCACAATATCAAGACTCCTCTAACCTTATATGCTCAAGTTGCATACAAAGTATTTTCTATTTATACTTTATTAAACATCCATCTAAATAATCTGGTTGTGATAAAAACATGCCACAGAACATAAATTAAGACAAAGTATAGCTTTTGGAGATTCAATAAGTGCATTTCTTAACTATTTCATTTCAACACCAGTGTTTTAATATTTCATGAGATTTAATATAATTTCATCTCCTTGAAAGAGAAAAACCAAAACAAGATTGGTGACCATCCAGTTTTTCTTAATTGGGAACTACTGTGCATTAGATGCTCAGGATGATGCGGTTAATATGCAAAGATCTTAGAAATTCGTAAAACTGTTCTGCAATAATAGCACAAGTTTTCACACCTCTTATTTCCTGGAAACAGCATTTCCAAATATCAGTTTGAAAACTTCCCATAGCCATGTTTATATAATATCATAACCAGAACTGTGCTAGTAACAATCAAGCTTCAGTGCTGAGTAAACTTCAGATATTTTTAATAAGAGTGTAAAAAATATATACTTTTAGCTTCCAAAGTGAACTTGTATCAGAGAGGGCAAAGCCCTAACCTTCAACAGAGCTTCAAGCAAAAAATTCCCTTCCCAACAAAATTATAATTTCTCAAACACTACATAGAAGAGACCAAACTTTCTGATTGTAAATCATCTTCCAAAAATCAGTTTGTAAAGAGATATAAATTTGTGATACAACATGCCATAGGTGTTGGAAAAGTGAAGGGAAGAGGAGAGGGCTTGTGAGAGCTGTTCACAGGAGAGCTGTGACGCTGATTTCTTGGGGGACTACTAATACCATTGAGGGATGACGCTGCACGGACCTGCTGGTGACTCTATGGCGAACCAGCAATACCAGCTTCAGAAGCCCCTCCAGCCTCCCTCCCTGCTCTGTGCTCTGCATTGCATAGCAGACTGGATTACTCCTGGATTTCTCCTAGGAGAGTGCAGCCTGTAAATGAGTCACATAACACAGTCCCAGCATGTGAGCTACACAACTGGTACTTGGCAAGTGGTTCAGGAGATACAGGTTGGCCATTGCTGACAGTGGCAGCTACTGAGCTTATCTACATCAAACTGGAAGAGTCTGTTGTGAAACTCTGTGTAGTCCAACAAATACAGTTGGTAGGTTTTTTTGCTCATGCTGATAGAGGACCTCTCTCTAGAATATTTCTTACTGAACTGAAACAGAGAATGAGTCCAAACACTATTTTGAAGTACTTCTGGAGTAACCTCTGCACCAGAAAACATCAGCACATAGTACTGACACCAACACTTGTATTCTTGATTGGAACAGCAGCATGGGTATGGAATGCATGAAGTATCAGCCCCAACTCGTTTCCCAGTTCTTTTCTGAAATGCATTCAAGCCTGGGAGCCATACTCTGTGTATTCAGCCTGTCAAAATACTTTAACAAGTCATAAAGGTTGTTTGATTTCCACACGGTTCTGTTGAACTCCAAATGTTGATGGCACAATTGTTTGCTACCACATCTCCCTCCTGGAACCGTGCACCAAAGAGACAATAAATAACACGTGGTTTCTAACCCCCATAACTGGAAAGCCATGAGCAGGGCCTGCTGCCAGCCATGGGCATGACAGCAGCTCACCCAGCCAGATACAAGGCAGAGAGGGTGGGGCAGCTCTGGGACAAACCACAGTTTCACCTCCAGTTCACTAGGTAATAATCAAGTCAGTCAGGCATGAAGTCTAGATAGGTCAGTCTGGGGCACAGACAGGTTCCTTTACTTTTGATTAAGGGATAGTGGAGTTGATATTTACCAATAGTTTATGCTTAGCCAGCATCTGAGATGCAACAATATTTTCCTGTACTTGGAACATAAATGTAGTAGCAACTCTGACTGAGAAATCAAGTTGTATCTGTGAGGTACTGCACACTCAAATAGCTGTTATTTTGACAGACTGACCCAGATTCTCATCTCATTTCTTGAAATAAATGCTATCTTATTTCATAAAAGAACTCCTGCAATACCCATTTATGTCAAAGCAAGATCATAATGCAGACTTGCAGTCAAGGATGATCAAAATTTCTCTCAAAAAAATTCTAGGTTATATTTTCATCTTGAGAAGTGTGCCAGCATTGGGGTCAAAATTTCAAAGTTAGCAATTTATGAGGGAATATTTATTTCATTATTCTTGATGTATTAACAGAATTAAAACTTAGGTTTTGACATTTTTAAAAATGGAGATAATTTTTTTTTCTGCCTTTACATTGTAAAGGAACATGTGCAAGACTATCAGTCTAGAAGCATATGCAGTGAAGTCAGCACCAGCCTGTGCCTTTCCTGACTGAGGAATTAGTTCAAAAGAAATGTGTATCTCTCCCCTGCATCCAAGAGAAAACAAATGTGGCAACTAATATTGCTCCAAATTCCTTCAGCCATTTTAATCTTTAACTCTTTTAAACTGTGATAGGAATGATGCACACATGGCTGTGGTAAGTAGAAGTCTGCTTAGATTTCAATTATCTGTAAGACGTAGAATCTTGCTAAGCAAGATACTCTTTCATATTACAAAGGAGCAAATGCAGGAAGGCTCGGAAGTTCACGATGCTTAACCCACCCCATAGATGATCTCGTACTACAGACACAAACACAGGAGAAAAGCATTGGGTTTTGCTCAGATAGGACTGAGCTATTAAACTGAAAAATTGGGCTATGAGTTTTCTAAGAGCAGACTACTAGAAAGTGACGGATTTTTCTTTCCTGCTGGGCCAGAAATAGTATAAAGAGTTAGCAGAGTAAGCAGAAATACTACAAAAACACCAGAACATCACACTGAGGTGCACAGCAGAAGCAGACGGGGCAACCTGTGCCTTGTGGAGGAAAGCCAGCTACTGGAAAGAGGTAGTCTGGATTCCAGTGTGCATTTTGCATGAAACTGAGGTTTCCTTTTGTATCCAGCACAGCTTTATCCATCTATTCTTTACCTAAAAATTTATCAAATTCTTATTACCATGTTCTTCAAAAGAAAACAGAACAATTTCACTCCTACTTTGTGATTCCCATTGTTAGAATATTGTGTACCAAGTTGGCAGTTACCAGCTCATTACTAATGTTTTCTGCACCAAAACCCAGACCTGCCACTACCAATTGTCAACAGCAGGATTTACAAGATCTGTAAGATCCTTATTTTAAGTCTTGATGACAAATGATAAAAATAAGACTGCAAATATGTCCAAAAAGCAGAAGAGCTAAAGAAATAGAACAATTTTTTTAATCTTTCTGTCTCTAAAACAAGTTGAACTAATGTATCAAGAATTTTTTACAATCATAACAAATACCATATTGTTAGCTAATAGCTGACATGCACTGATATTTTAGCCCTATCATTTATGCTTTGAAATATACTTTAAGCAGATGATTCAATTCACCCTAGTTGCTGTTTGATAAAAAAGTACAGTCACAAGTAGGACAATGAATAAGTTTTGCACACATTTCTATAGCCTTAAGGATCACTCCTAGCATAACGGATCTTGTTCTGACAGAACCCTAAATAAAAGCAGCAAATAAGTATGAACTTAGCTCTAGCTCTTTATCGTTTCTCTACAAAACGTACCTCTGTCTTGTACTCCCCTGGAGCACATGACAGCCTGTCTGTCACTTGGCCAGGTATTTGCTAGGATGACTCTTTTTTTCCCTAATTCCCCACTCCAAAGCTGGGGTCAGCAAGCAGGGGGGTGCCCCAAGCACCCCTGGAGCTGCGAGCTCTGAGAAGGGACATCACAATGAGGTCCCTCTCCTGTAAACTGGAGCATTCTGCCCCTGGGTCCTGAATTAGTCTTAAGACCTTCTTACTCACCATGCTGCCCTACTGCCTCACGCTAAAAACTTGCAAGGCAATCAGGTTTGTCCAAAAACTCCCAGGTTTTGGAAAAACAGTTTAGGACCATATTAGTGACAGCACAGCAGAAACTCAGTGTGGACTACAGCTGGGATGGCCCCCGGCTGGGAATCTTGTTCTGAACACTTGATACGTATAGAGCACGTGGTCTCGGGGACCTTAATCCCCACCTGTCGGGATGGAGTGGTCACTACTTTCAAGCTGGCTGGCCCTGTGCCCTGAAGCACAGGTGTCCAACAGGAATGATTTTCTGGCCAGCATGCAAAACACAGCAAGCAGCGTTGCTTCTGCAATAGGTTCTGCTCTTGTGACAGCACTGAAAAAAGCAGCCAGAGAAAAGCAAAGATGAAGTAAATAGTACAGCAGATAGTGTAGATTCTTCATTTGGTGTCTAATTCTCAGCAAAAGTTAGACAGTAGCAGCAGGTTCTTGAACCTAAAAAAGGCTAGCAAGCATTGGCTTTTGCTAAGAAATACCTGCTTTTCTCCAAATACACATGCCAAAAAACCTGTGAAATGGGTTAGGGCCAGGGCTGTAGGCAGCTGCTGTGTTCACACTCCTCATCTTCTCCAGCAGCCCACCTCATCCAAGCAGACTTGTCAGCAAGATCAGTGAGACAACTACAGACCGGCCACCTGCCTGCGGGGACTTCAAGCCCTAGTGTTAAATAACACCATCACTTCCTCAGAGCTGGCTCTTACCACGACTTGAAGATGCCCCAAGTGGGGCCAATTTTATGGCAACATTACCTTGCTAGTGATTCAATTCTTTCCTTCAAGTTTCTCTACCTGTTAGAAACTACAAACCATGTCATTCTCTACCTGTAGAGATATCTATATTTTAATAATTGCAGAACAGATTACAGTGGAATGATTCTTGCCTACTCTAGCACACTGGTATAATGTTTTAGAGAAATCTACCAAAAATAGAGTAGGTCTTCAAAACAAACAAACAAAAATATCTCTCAAGTTTTCTGCCAACAACTGACCATCTCTGCTAGATTCTGTAGTACAGACTTTAATGTTCCTCTTTACACACGCAGGTTATTCCTTTTGAGCTGTGTTCTCAGAGCCACATGCAGGGTCTACAATTTCAATGTGGTGACTGTACGATTACCTGCATGAACTTGCAGGACCTAATTTGATCTTTCTCAGCAGCTTTTTTTTCCTCCACACTTCCCATTTATTACAGATTGTGAATAACATAAAAGCAAGGTGTTTATCTTAGCTTTGTTTTAACTTTTCCACAACTGTGTTTATTGTGCATCCCCATGGCAATTTGTTTTGTAAATACATATTTCCCTTGAGCACCAGAATGTTTCCTATGACTTACTATCCTGTACACTGAGGTAGCACAAGGATATTCTTGTTCCTGAAATCTCAGAACTAGCTCTTACTGAAACACATCTCTTGCTTTAAGGTCAGAGTACTAAATACCTCTTTTAAGATGTTGACAAAGTAGGAGTATTAACAGGGACAAACCTTCCTTTAAAGTCCTGCATGTTTTCACAGGTGCTTTCCTGGAAAAGTAACTTTATTTTTTCCCCTTTCATGAAATTTCCTGATCTTTGTTTTAACACCTCTCTAGAGCTTTGAGGGTCACAGGACCACGTTATTGAGCTTTCCCACAATAATTCCAGGAATAGCTCCAAGATATGAATCATTATCTCCTGCCTTGATCATCAGCTGCTTTTACAGCTTGTGTTATGCCCGTCTGGACAACTCTAATTCAAACATTTGGGGATCTTCCTGCTATTTCCCTAGAGCCACCTGTAGCTTGTGCACAACTCTGCTGCCAGTATAGTAACCAGAGCCAAAATCCCAGTGTGAACTTGGCGTTGAAAGAGGTTCATTGCCTTGTAATGAAGTAGAGGATCCGCTTCTAAGTCTCAAGCAGTGTTGCCCTACCATGTGCATGAAAGTTGGTATGTTCATGTTCCCTGTGGCTTTTTCATCTAGGTCAGGAAATGCAGAACTGTTTTGCCAGTCAGAAGTACAAACCAGATATTATTACTCCATAATTTCCCAAACTTACTGTCTAGCCTTGTTAATACTATCTGAATGCCTATGCCTTACTGTCCCACAATATGGATCTGATTTCAGCCTTATGCTTCACGGAGCAGATTTATTTGTATGCAGGGGGCTACAAGAGGGCAGGAGCACATGTTTCTTCATACTATAGGACACCTGTTTGCCCTCACCTGCCAAATAACATTTTGTTCACAGACACTTCTGGTTGCCACCAAGACAGATTGAATTGCAGCAGGTGCCTGGGAAGCCCAGGAACTTTTTAAGGATAGAAGTCTATGTACCAGGAAAGCACTTAGTGTTTGAAGCCATCTTATGCTTAGAAAGACTGGTGAGGACAAAACGAGACACAAGGAAAGGAGCCTAATGCAGCCCATGAAAGAAACATACCCACAGGTGCTGAGCCACCAGCTGCATCCAGCTAGACAGAAAGAGGATACCAAATGCCTTCTCCACTCAGGAGAAGGCTGAAATGAAGTTCCCGTGTCTGATTACAGGGAATAAAGCAACATCATGGCAACAGGCACTCTGAGTTGGTGAGAAGTAGGTGTGGTGGACCTCTGGCTGGTGCTGCACTGCCCTGTGCATGTCCACCAGCACCAGCTGGTGGTGCTCTTAGCAGTGCTTTGATACATCTAAAAATGTATAGAAAATACAAATTTCCTCATTCTCGTGAACACTACACTCAAATACCAATAGGTTCCTTCAGAAGATAACTGGTTAACACCACTGCCTGAGAACCCACTGTCACAAAAAACCCCAAACACCCCAAATGTTATCAATGCCAGTTGTGGAACTCCTCTAGATCTACCAAAAATCCATAACGGGCACTGTCTACCATGGAAAGTGGAAGTAGCATTCTCAGGACTTAAATATCAGGGGAATGACAGCTAGTAAGGTGCAGGCTGCTTTCATGAAGACTGGTTTTAGGTAGAATAATTTGCACAATGGGGACTGTGCTGATGGTAAGGACCTGCTGGAGAGACAGAATGTATTCACAAAATAACTGAAATGTACACAGCAATCAAAGGGAAGTAACTCAGAAGCTCAGAAGAATTATAAGGGTTTAAAAAACATAAGAATGATGAAGCAATATATTTACCAGATATTGTGAGCAATTACTTAAAAAGTGGTAGAGTAGCAGGTGGCATGAGCAATCATTTTTGATTTTTAAATATGTTTTAGTATGTGACAAAATATATACTGGTACAGATCAGGCCTGTTAAAAAAAACCTTCAGATATAAGTTATAATTTTATAATTGTTTAAACCAGATACATAATTAATAATTCTGCTTTTTCTAGAGCATATAAAAATCCTATTGTTACAGTCTCCATGGATCACAGAGATTGAGGAATCTTCTTCCTTGAAAATTTCAGTTTTGCCAAAATGAATAGTACTTATTATTAAAAGATTTGTCTTTAATTTATTTATTCATTTTTTGTAATTTTAAAATAGGAAAGTATCTTTAAAAAAAGCCAACTCTCTATTTTTAATCAGGAACTGTTCCATGCTTTCTTCTAACATCCATTATTAAATACCAAGAAAATACAGTGTCAAAAAATAAACTTTCAAAAAAGTGCCACAGGTCTTTTTTCCCCCCAACATGTTGCTCCTGGTAATTTTTAAAACCAAGTGAGTCACATTTCTAAAATGTGTGTATTTAAACCTTAATATACAAGTAATGTCACCAATGAAACCACAGGTGTGAGTAAAGCTCATGACATGCCTGCGCGTTTGCAGGATGGGGACCTGGCCACCTTTTGCTGTGTCCGCAGCCCCGTTTGCTGCTCTGCAGACCCAGCACTGTCTCTGCTGGCCTGGTGGAAAGTGCCGCGCACGTGCCAGTTATTGTTAGCAGGGTGCCAAAGTTTGTGGTCCGAATAAAAAGCGCAGAGTTCGTTTAGCTCTCGACTTTGGCTGGGGCTACAAAGCACATGGCACCACTTCAGAAGAATCAGGCTCTTTGTTTAGGTTCTCTTTAAAATGATACTGTACAGCCTGGGTAAATTATGTGGGTCCTGTTAAATCTGAGAGTGGAAGACATACATGCACCTAGGACTCAGGCACCCTAATAAAGTGAAAGGTGTAACACAAAAAGAAACCTTCCTGAACAGTTTACAGCATGCAGTAGTTTTTAATTGTCACACGGAATTTAATAGGTAATTACACCACAGAATAAGATGTTAAAGCACATTTTAAAACACTGATTTTAAAAAAATTGTTAAATCATACAACCCTGAAGAATAATAGAACCTGATTTAAATGCATACATGAAATTTTAGAGGGACTTCCATGTGCCAGGAAAAACAATAAAACAGGTGCAAAGCACTTCAAGAAAAAGGTTGAACTGAATTGAGAAAAGTGACTGAATTTAAGAAAAAAGAGCTAACTTATTCTGAATGTAGATACATGGCAAATACCTTCCATGAAGATGGAAAATTATGTTTTAGCTAATAATATATAGTATTCAATAGTAAAAGATAATAATTACCTATTATTATCTGTAGCAATAGATAATAATGATGATAATAATAATAATAATCTATGTTTGTCTATTACTAATGACCTATTCAACCTTTGGGTTTTTGTTAATGCCAATAGCTGTTTTGCTCACATATCTTTAATCTCTGCTTTTACCACCCAAAACATTATAGTCTTGATATAGTGATTTTCTTTTAGCTATTGATAAATCTTCTGGCCTTCCTCAAATTTTAGTAGAAATAATGGAATTAGAACTCACTTAATGAAATGGCAATTTGGGGCTTAGTATTTTAAATTAGTCTTTCTTAATCATTAGCTTTATAAAGGAGAAATAAGGCAGAGATTTTAGCTGGCCTTTAATGCCAATTTATTTTAAAATAGTGATTTTTTTTTTTTTCCATATGCAAGAAGAAAAATCCCTTAAATCTTTAAGGAAATGGGATTAAGCCAAGGTACTTCAAGTGATATCAGCCTTGAAGTAATAGAAGCTTTCCTGATAGCCCGATATTAGAATGGACAAAAAAGAAGAGCCCATTCTCAGGTTGGGAAGAATACAAGGCAGGAGAGATAAGTACTTATTCATTACACATGAGGCAGCACTAAATATGATTTTTAGAAATCAGAGAAGTGCTTGAGAATCCCCAGTCACTGACTAAATTACTTAGGAAGATGATGTTTCTTCAATACATAATTGGAAATAAATAAATAAATAAATAAAATAGGAGAGAGAGCTTGAATGGATATTAACATCAACAGTATGATTTGTTAACCAAAGCACCCAGTTATTTCAGGGATAAACAAAGAAAAAAAGTGTAAAAGTGTCAAGCCATAAGATACAGAGGGATGTCCAGTGTCTCTCCAAGAGGGAACTTGAGCATGGTAGGACCCTGTATGAAGAAGCCATAAAACATGAAACTCAAGGTCAAAACAGCTGGTTTCAGATACTTCACCAAAATGACCCAGGATCTGCTTCATCAACTGCTTAAATGAATTTCAAGAGACAGTTCATAAGTAATACCAGCTTTAAAACAACAACACAAACACCCCAGAAACAAAAAACCCACAAAACTAAAACAAAATTACAACAACAACATTGAAAACCATAAGTCTATCACAGTTAGCTGTCCTCCTTTACTCAACAGGATTGGAGACACAAGTTCATCACTCATAGCTGTGCTTCTAAAAAAACATACAAACTTGTTTTAACCCCTGAATGTATTTGTCTTTATGGAGATGAATGCAGGAAGCTTGCAAGAACCAGTGGTCACTTGCAGACATTCTAAGATCTAGATGATATTTCTGCTAAGAAAGTTTCTCTCAGAGGTGTGGAGAGCTGAGACAGTGAAGCTGGTTTTTTTTATGCACTAACAGCAGTTCTGTAGCAGTTTCATATCTCTCTATAAAATTCTGGGGGATTTTTTTTTTTTCAAGCACCTAGCAAATATTTGAATGTGATGTTTAGTTTAAAAATAAGATTGATAAACTTGCAAACAAACAAACAAAAAAAGATCGATTTGTTGATATCATCGAATAGCCACAAATTGAGAGAGTAGCTAACTAGGCTCAAGCTCTAGACTTGGTTACAGGACTTAGAGTTAATAATACTTTGTAATTATGGACATAGGCAGTGCACAAATCCATAGGGATGGTGACATGCAGGAATAGAATTTCCCTCCTCCTTTAGCAGCCAGGCCCACTGCACCCTGCAGACTGTGCTTGCAGCGCTATGTTCCAGCTGGGATTCTGCCAGGGGACGGAAGCTTTAATTTTTTGTCCCCTTTTCACCATGACAACTTCTCCAGACTGGCTGTCATCAGTTGTTTTTCGTGGCACTGTTAGCTAGAGGAGGATTGTGCAGCAGTGATGTTGACTTGTGGTACTACAGTTGTTCTTTGGGCAAGCACAGAATTTTGCTAGCAAAGCTGGGAACTAAGCATAGAGGATGCAAAAGATGCCATTTATTGTTCATTTAAAAACCAAAACAACTGACTAAAACCAAAAGATGAAGCGATTGACATCAGGAGAGCCTGACAACTCGCTCTCTCAAATTAGTGTCATAATTAATGTTAGGGCCAAAATCAGCTACACCATGAGCCACCATGGCTGACTCCAGAAAGCCTCCCCCGGAAGAAACTTAATCTTCCTGGGTTTCTGAAACAGTTTCTTAATGTATAAAACCGAGGTAATACTGTTGCCCTACATATAGCTACAAATGTATTATGAGCAGTGCATGAGATAAAAATAATTTCCCTGATTTAGAGAGGCAGGAACTGAGAAAGAGAGGTTAAGTTTTATAATTTTTATATATATACACACACACACTCCTTTTTTTTTTGCGAATGGTCTAACCTGTATTTGGCAAGTGTGCTGGAGTGAGCACAGCCTGCCTGCAAGATATTGCCTGGGAGTTTGACTCCAGCCGTTCAAGCACTCCATGAATAGACCTAACATCGCAGGCTGGATAACTAGAGAACTGTGTTGGTGTTCACTTTAAAGCATATCCCTTTGTCACCCATCACTTCAAGAACTACTTATTTCATGAAATGAGCTTTTCTAGTGTCAATCCTTCCAGCTAAACAAAAAAAGGAGATGAAAAAAAAGGAGTTTCAAAGTCTGTTCTTCGTATATGAACAAATGATGTGGAGTGAAATACACTATTCTTCAAGCTCGAGAGGTGAATTGGTATCCAGCTAGGACTGAAGCAGCCCTTAACAATAACACCTGATAGTTCTCATTACACTGCAAATGAAAGTGTTTCACAAGAATCACTTGAAAGGCTCAAGTAAGATTTATTGTTAGCATTTTTCTATTCGGAAGACCAGTGGGATAAGAAAAAGATTAAACTACTAGAACCTGTTAAAGGCACTAAATTTCACAAGCACAAATGAGTTGGATGGACCAAAAAAACCCAACTCTGTTTGCCCTGTTTTCCCATCCTCAGAGACAGAACACTTCTTTCATTCTGAATGACATTTGTTTAGGCAGGAACACCCCAGAGCATACTCTCCACTGGAGAGCCCTGGCCGTGCTCCTATGCAACGCGAGCAGCCCCAAACCTGCTTTGCCATCGGGTGCCATGGAGGAGCTGGTGGGGTGCCCAGCCTGGGCAGGGATGGTGCAGCTTCCCTCTGGCTTGAGAAAGGTGTTGAGCAGCATGGTGAGGCCACAGTAAGGGCAGCAGCAGGTAGGGCTCAGCCCTCCTCTCTGTACCCACTGGCCTCCCCCAGAAGGGGTTTGGGATAGCACAGGGGTTTCTGCAATGATTCCCAAGAGGTGAGGAGATGTGTGTGCTGCAGATCTTACTACAGCTCTACAGCTTTGGAGACACTTTTTTTTTTTAATTTCTTGACCTTTTTTTCCTTTTTGACATGTTACATATTTTTACCTGGGACACCAGAACAGACCTAACTATCTCCCCCATGCCTGCCAACAAGCAGGAAGACAAAAGAGGCACAGGGGAATCCATTTTGCAGATCTAACAAGCAGATTACTAGGTACTGTCAACACACAACCTTGACAGCAAATCTTTCACAAAATACACCCCCATAGAAGAGTTCAAGCTATCACTGACTTTAATTTGCATGAAATCAGGGTCTCTTGGCCCTGCAGAAAGAACTTTCAACTTTCTTCTTTTTCTTCCCCATCCCCTCCAGCTCTCTCAACACCAGACCATCAATACAGAGACACATTTCTATGTGCTGCCCTTCCAAGCACCCTCAGCCTGGTCTGTGCTCACGAGCAGAAAGAGACCTGGAGTTCGTTTGGCTTTTGGACTCATTGCCAGCTGGAGATGTGGTATCAGTGAACATCCCAAGAGCACTTGACGATGAGCTGTGACCCAGTGCCACCAGTCGTATTCATTTTAGGAAAGCACGTACAGCTTAAGAACTACTTTAAAAGCACCCTTTTTGTTAAATAAATTAAATGCACTGGGAAATACCAAAAAAAAATTGGTTTGCAGGAGTGAGATTTTAAGGAAACAGATACCAGATTTTAATGGAACAAAAAGCCCTACTAAAATGCTCAATATAACATTGCTTCAAATTGTTTCAACATGAATCATCTAGACATTGTATGTGAAAAACAAACAAATATCTTTTTTCCTTTAAACTAAACAGTGAAGAGTAGAACTAGCTTAATGTCATTTAATTTATTACCTGAATAGAAACTAAAAAGGAAGAACAATTAATCCTCTTTGCTGAACAAAACATACAAAATCTTAGTAATTCTTTAAATGGCATTTGTTGCTGAAAGAAAGGTGTTCTGGTGCTTCTGAATGGAAGGAGAGGCACAGAGACGACAGATTTGCATTTTATACCAAACAGCATCAGTTCACATCTTAGAGATTACTACCTCTGTGTTTGCTTTGAATTAAAATCTCAGTAAAAGCTCAAGCTTCAGTCTTTTGGGAATGCCAGTGCGGTTTAAATTACATTATGCAGAAGATGGAGGGTAAGGAAGGCTGTGTGGTAGCTGTCTGAGGGATGATAAAACAGGGATCTTAAAAGAGAAAACAGGAGCTTCAGGAAACAACACCATGAGGTAACAGCCAATATGCTAGAACTTTCTCCAGGAGGATCCAGAGAAGATTTAAGGCATCTCCTCCTACAACAACATTTGAAATGAATCAGTGTTTGTATTATTATTTAAATGGCCCTGTTACAGCTTTAGCAAAAGACTTCTTTGACAACCCATTTCACACAACCAGTGGCTGAAGCCCTGCTTTGGCAGGTGATCATCATTGAACAGAGGTTCTTGAGGTGGTAGAAATGCTCAGGACAATTCTGGCTCTAGGGAAGGACTCACCCTATTTTTTGATTCATAAAAGTGTGAGGTGAAAGGAGCAGCCACTGGCATCAAGGCTGAGTTCACTGCACCAGGCAGTCCTGGTGGCTTGTTCAGTGTCAAGTGACAAGACAAGAGGAAACGGCCTCAAGTTGTGCTGGAGGTTTAAATTGGGTATTAGGAAAAGTTTCTTCACAGAAAGGGTTGTCAGGCATTGGAACAGGCTGCCCAGTGAGGTGGTGGAGTCACCATCCCCAGAGATTTTTAAAAGATATATAGACGAGGTTGTTAAGGACATGGTTTAGTGCCAGAGTTAGGTTATTGTTGGACTCGATCTTGAGGGTCTTTTCCAACCAAAATGATTCTATGATTCTTTCTCCTGTTACAATTAAAGGAGTGGCTGAAAAATTTTAATAAACATTCTATTAATTTATCTGAATAATAAGAGCTTCACAGCAGTGGAAGCCAAGTAAGGCCACACCTGGCCTTCTGCCTGGACCAGAGAGATGGGCACCTGATCAAGGTGGACTCCATGATCCAAGCCATAACAGGACAATAGTCAATTCCCACCCTGAGAAAGAAGGGAGTGAAATCAGCACCCTGCATTACCACACCTAGCACATTTAACTCAACATTAGTACTGCCAGGACTTGGAAAAGATAAGAGGTTTAGTCAAGGTGGTGGCTTTTACTAGAGCTTTTATTTCCTCTGTTTAGTCCTTTTAAACTTGATCATAGGTGCAAGGCTGAAGCATGTAAGGACATGAGCAGCTCAAGTCACTTCTGAGAATCATATGTAGAGTCTATAGTCACTACTGCACCTTAAAACAACATTATCCTTTGCTTTGCAGCTCTGCTCATGTAAAGAATAGGGTATAACAGGGATAACTTCATCCTTGCAAGTCACAATCCTCTTAGAATAGATCTACCTTTTTCTTGGTGCAGACATATCCAATTTCAAAGCCCAGGTCTTTTATCACTCACTGTGTCTATAAGACTTAGCTAAACTTAATGAAAAACTCTCATACACAATAATCAATATTTTCCGGAAATATGTATACTGACTAAAATTCTCACTGAATGAAGATGCTGTGAGCACATCTAGGGCAGATGACATTGGACTTTTGGGTGATCACCCCTGCATTCTGCTCTGGCTGCCCATTGAACACAGCCATGCTGCTGAGCTCCCCAGCGTGCACGAGTCCCTGCGCAGCCTGTGTCAAAGGTTTTGCTCTTCAGAGAAATGATTTCCTGTTACAGAAACTAGCATGCAGCCAGAGATTTGTGCCTCCATGGTTTCACACCAGGAACTTTTCTCCTATCTCTTTTTTTTTTTATTCCCATCTCCATTTTCACTTTGTATACAATGCTTTTGCTTGCAAAGCAAACCATACTTGGGGGAAGTTAATATATGGGGAAACTTAGTTTTTAAGAACAACATTTAGTCAGGTATACATATTCAAGTCCATGGGATTTTTATTCTTGCAGGAAAAAAAAGATAACTTTTTTTTCTATTTCATCTCTAAAATGAGAGCATCTATTTTTCTACTTGGAAACAGACAAACAAAAAACCCCAACTCTTGCAGTTACTAATTTTCCACCAAATTTGTAATTACCCTGCAAGCAGTGCTCTTGAAATCTGCTTTGCCAGAGGAACCGCATTTTGAACAAGTCTGTGAAGGACATTTAGAAATCTGCAGTTCATTGAGAATGAGACATGTAAGTTTGTTTGCTCTGTTTGTTATATAGCTTCCATTGCCTAATTCATGCATGAGTCTATTCATATGCAACAAATAACATGCTTTTGTTTATGAAAAAATTATTTTGTCCATCAACAAATGGGACCTACCTGAATGAAACTGTTCTTCCTAAATATTAGCCTATGATTAAGCTAAAACATATACTCTCATGTTACACTTTGAATAGGGATATCAAACAATGTTTTCTTTTGAAAGACTGATTTGACTTTCCATGTTCACCTACTTGTCGGGACATCCATAAAGCTAACAAGCAAGTCTCACCAACTTGGGACCTCTGAAGAAGCCCATACCAGGTGCTCATTAAGTGTCCTCAGGCAGCAGGTCCCCTTGGACAGCAAGAAAGCCAAAAAATGCAGCTTATTCTCAACTAGGACAACAGTACACAGGTCCAGACTTTTTAAAGCAGAACTTTTGACATACACGGAAAACAGTCAGTGTGAGGTCAAATTGACAAGAAACTGCAGCCTAAGCAGCCTCATATAGAAACCGTGGAATGAATTTGCAGTTCTCACTCATATTATTTACTGTTTGCAACCCCTTTGCTTCATTTTCCTTCCTGATTATTCAAACCTTCTCCTTTGTTCTTGTTGTTTATTAGGCACTTGCTGAGAGGTGAAACCATCAGCTATTATTGGTACAGTTACTAACTCCTTTTATAAGCCGCATAGGTCAAAGACACTTACAGGAATGAAATTGCAAAAGTCACATTCCCAGAAGACTTTTAAAAGTCTTAAAAAAACCCCCTCACTGTTGAAATCCAAAGCTCCACACCTCAAATAAATCAAAATGTAAAAGTGTCACATAACTTACTCATGTGAACACATGCTTATAACAAACAGGACAAGAAACTTCAATACATTTTGTGCTTAAATACCACCTACTTTTCATTACAAAGTAACCGCTGCACTTCACAGCCATTTCAACATCAAAAGAAGCCACAGAATGACAAAAAAAATAGTTGAAATATAAAATTAAAAGTATAGAACAAGTCTAGCATAGAATAGCTGGGCAAGAAGACTCAAACCTCTGACCACTTGAGAACAAACTTCAGATGAGAACCCTGCAAGAGTTTAAACACAAGTCTTTATATAGACATCTATCATCATTTTCTCTGCCTGGTAGCAAAGCTTGTCAGCCCATTCAGACTGTCATTATCATTGTCTTCCACACTGTACTCCACTGAGAGTAATTAACCAGTACCTGCCCTAGGTTTTTAGTTGCTCAGTGATCTTAAAACACACTTTGCTCATGAATCTTGTATTTAAAACCTTTCCAGACATTAGGGTAGGCCTTAGCGATTTTGCCACAAAACATTTCATAACCTGCCCTCTTGCTAATAACAGGCTGAAAGCAAATGTAAAACCTGGTCTTGTTAATTGAAAACAGACAGGGTCTTTCGTACAGGTCTCAAACTTAGGACTGCCCTTTCACCTCCTAGAAAGTAGTGTCTTGTTCTGCTTTCCATGCCCCCTGCAGCCACTGGCAGCAGAGCCCCCCCAGTGGTGCCACCTCCACACCATCAGCCACAGGGCCTTTCTGATGGTGGTACTGGAGACATTGCCCAGCACTGGGACCAAGCTGTCCATGAGGGCATGGGGGGACGCCCCAGCAGCCCTGGTCTGGGGAAGGAGCATGTGTCCGCATGCAAATGCAGGGAGAACTCAGCAAAGGAAACCAAAGGTCACCTTGGTGTTCTTGTCTGGCTTTGACTGAAGCAATAACCTCCCTCCAAAGTGCCACCTGACTCACTCTCAGGACTAGACCCTGTCTGGTTATTTTAGGGGAAGGGAGGCAGCAGTGAGGCGGCTGGTTTTGTTTACTCCTAACTAATTCTTTTTCTTTAATTATACTACAACTATAATCATAATTTAGGTAATCTGGACCAGGCAGTAATTACATGATGTTAAGAAACCCTAAATATTTAAAATCCTGTTAATCACCCTTCTCCTCCTGACTACAGCTTTCATTCCAACAGGGTGGCTGCTGGGAAAGACGTAAATGTACTCCACTGAGGCAAGTTTATGATGCCATTTCTAACTAGATGATTACCTTGCTGTGTGACTAATGCATCTAAATGGAAGCCTCTAATTTTGTTTCTGCCTCACTAGTTCATCCCAGTGTATTAGGCAAAAGGAAGCAAAAAAGCATGATAAAATTGTAAGTATATATTTCAGTGCAGTGTGAAACACAAGGACATACAGTAAGTGGCACTTGATTGGTAGATAATCTTCTAATTCTCTCTTCTGAAGGTACTAAAAGTGTGCCCTTTATGAAATAGGAATTATACCACTAAAAAAAAACTAAAGGAAATCTTTATCATTTGCTTCCTTGTAAACTAGCATGTTCTTATTCATTATTATTTAGTTAACTATTTTTGTTACTCTTATACTCTTTGGATCAACAAGGCCTCTATAAAGCATTCAAAGATGTTGCACTTGCAGATTGCCATACAGCACATAAATAACCTCTACTGTATGGCATATACAGTTTTTATTTTCTTTCATGGATCCTGAGAATTTTTTCCAAGGATCTCATGTTGAAAACCATCAATTCAAAGGCAGATTTTCACAGCCAGTGAAAAATTAATTTGCTCGTTGAACTTAAATCCAAATTCTTCTTTCAGGATCTGATTTTAGGGTTCAGAGCTGGGTTTATGGCTGAGTTGCATTAATTCTGATGAAGCCTCTTGTTCTTGAGTCAAGGTTGAGCATGCTTTGAAGGAGAACTTACATTCAAATACCAGTGACAAGTTTTATGCCTACATATATATATACATACATATATATACACATATTCCTCATCTCAGCTTCAGGACTGCAGATTTCTTGTTTCAGGAAGTCTTAAACAGCAGCACTAGCATATAGAATGGATTCTCTCTACTATCTTGAAATTTTTTTTCTGAAATAAGGCCCTAAGGGTAAAGAACTCTGCAGGTAATGTTCCCTGTGCCCCTTTGCATTTTGTCCAAGTAGCTCCTTCCCTAAGGAGTTCACACACCAACTTCATGCATAGATTACAAGAGCAGGTGACTCTGTGGAACAGGACACCCTGGGGGCTTTTTGCACATGAGCTGGGGACCCGGGATGGGGGAAGCTTGTGTGTTAAGAACCTTGCTGTACAGTTCTAGCTTTCGCATTACACGGTATATACATATAGGTACTTCCAACATCTCAGGAAGACCCACCACTTCCTTTTCAATGGCTTGTGTGCATTCCCTAGGAATAGCGACCAAAATGTTGTCATCGCTTTTTATGGAGGAAAAATGAAATACATCATTAAAAGCTATATGTCACTCTGAGAATACTGCCTGCTCTGTTTCCCCAAATAATGCCTAGCATTATTGCAATTCACATGACAAAATTAAAGAAAGGATGCTTACTATCTCAGATTTTAATATTTTTCAGAAACATGTAAATTACATTCAGTATATACACAAGATAATTGTTGAGAAAATTTGGGTTTGGAAATTTTCAGTTTCACCCACTAAAACTAAAGTTAGGACAAGAGCAATATATTTTAGTTATAGTAACACTTGAAAAGAATATATATAACTAAGTTTGTTTTTGTAAGGCACAGCAGGACTCAGCTCCTCAGCCATGTAGAGCACAGCTTCTGCTCTGTAGGTAGAGACTTTAGATCAAGAGGACACTAATGATTTTATGGTGAGAAAACTAAATTCCATCTTTTTTTTTTTTCCCCTCGGTGCCATGGTTATGAGATGCCTGGTAATGACTTTCAAATTAGCAAAGAGAAGAAAATGAGGGCAGAGAAGCAGGGGTTTGACCTCCTGCCCTGTGGGACTTTGGGATTTGCTGCAGACTCACACCACCAAGATCTTCTAAATGGACATGTTAACTCTGGGGCTGACTACATTTCCCTTTCCATCCTCTAAACACTGGGTGTTGGCACCAGAATTTGTAGAGCACCAGTTCTGCTTTCTCTAGATAAAATGCCTTCCAGCATCACCACCTGCACCTCCTTCCAACTCGTATCATAATAAAGGTCAGATCCCCAAAAAGCAGCCGGGCATGTGGTTTATGCACTACATTGTATAAGTAATACTTGGGTAATGGTAACTAAAGCTAGCTGGGTCCTGAAGTAAATTTGTGCACTTAACAGCTGCTACACTTCACCATCCTCTGTTTTGCACTTTCAGAAAATGGAGCAAGCCATCTTGAATAGGGTGACTTCTACCTTTAACCACATAGCAAATAAATAAAATGAGCTGCCATGCAGTATTAGCAGCATAGAAGACACACCCTTAGAAGAAATTCTTAATCAGTCTGCTCTGGGTGGTACATATGGGCTGACCTGCATGACCTGCAGCAGAATCTAGTTTTAAGCTCCACAGAAATTTTTGTTTATTATTACCAATATGGGATGTCAGCATAGATGCAGCTGAACCTGTCCTGTAAATGATTTTGCCAAAAGGAAAGCCACACACGTGGCACTAATTCAGTGGCTAACACCAGTTTTCAGCAGAGGATTGTTTTGTAGGATACATAAGCCTTTAGGGCCAGGTTTTCAAAGGAACTGGCACCCAGCAGCTCCAGCTGAGGCACTTGGAGCCAGTACCTGTGAGCTGGATGAACCCACGTTCAGATGGAGTCCTGATGCCTGAAGGGCATCCAGCAACCACAGCCCCAGTGAAGTTCCAGGGGTCTGAGAGCAGAGAACATTCTGAATTAACATCAAGCTTACTGTCAGCTCTTCTCTCTCCCACCTCCCTCCTGTTTTATTACCCACAGTAATCCCATTCTGGGAATCCTAAATCACGTTACATGATTTTCTCTGTCCTATTATCAGTTTCCCTCTGTGGAAATAGCTGGCAAGTGCCAAATTTATTCTGTACAAATTGTTTTAAGGGAAGACTGATGTTCTTCAATCTTTCCTTAAATTGAACATTGTATCTTGCTGGTGAGGACTGCCTGTTGGAGGCATTTGACTTGCTATGCTCATACCCTGCGCGGAGAATTAGATTGATGCTCCATATTATGGAATAGATGTTCTGAACAGCTGGGAACACAACTCACAGCCACTTAGCGCATTTCTTCATTTTTAATATCTGTTCTGTTACCCTTTAACAAACTGCAGCCCAATTACTCTAAGGGGCAGGTAAAGGGTTGACCCTCTCATGCTGCTTCATCAATCACAATCAATACTGTTGTTTGCACTAAATATGGTTTAAAAGACAGTGTGTACTCTGCAAGGGAGGAGAGCAGGACAAATACCCAGTCATACGGCAACATTTACCACAAGAAACATTGATTGCAAGGCAATGAATAGGAGTACAGTCATCCTATTTGTCATGACTACTCTAAATATGAGCAGACTACAAAATAAGTGAAAAAGTGTTTTGCTTTCTCAAATTCTTTTTTCATCAACTCAGTTCCTCTGCCTTCCCTCTCACGTGCATGCACATGTCCATGCACACATACCGCTTTCTTCTTGAAGCTTGCCAATTGCCACAGATTCATCTTTCTAAGTACATAATTCAATCCACTGAGCATTACACTGTGGTAATGCTGATGAGCTCTTAATTCTTCTGTATTTATTGCAGCAAATTTATCACTGACCTTAATGAATCTTCCATTATGACAAAAATGTCAGTACCAAATCTCTTAAGAAGGTCTGGCATATAATGGTTTTAAAAGGTCAATGTGGTGGTTTTTTTTTTTTCAAATGGGTCATTTAAAAAATAGGCTCTTACATTTAAAAGACAAGATTACACACATACAAAAATATCACTGACTCATCTGTTCAGGTCCTGACAGATTAACATTGTTAGTTAACTAACATTCAGAAAGTACATGGCAAAATTATTTTTCAAAAGTTCTGCTTTCGTGTGCTGGCAGAAGTCACCAAGAGCCATGTGGTCACATCTGCATGTTCATGAGAACCCACTCCTCCCAAGAGCATGATCCAAAAGGGAGGATGAGGGGTGCAGGACAAAGCATGGCAGGATTCCAGTGTGCCCCAGGGCAGCACCGAGACCCTCTGCCTTCAGCTAATGACAGCTGTCAGCAAAACTGTTTGATCACAAAGCTCATGTATATGGTGGAGGATAACTTTTACATAGTTTTACTGAGTTACTGCTATTTCCTACAAGTGAAATTATTTACTTATAAAATGTGTAGTAGTAATAGTGCCTATATAATAGCCTGCAGTAGTTGAAAATTCTTAGGGGGCTGAACAAAGACAGACAACATCATTGCTCTGGTTTTATGTGTAGAGAAGGAGAGACAGAGGGTAAAAGTAATTCCTAGGGTGAAGTGGCAAGTGAGTGACTGAGGAAAGGATAACCAATGTTCATGTTAACCAGACTTTACTGTCTTTCCTGCACTTGTGCAGTGCAAATATCAGGAGAAAAAACAAACTTTCGGAATGAAGTATGGATTCACTGGAAAGGTTAACCATCCAGAAGAGCCTGAGAGTAGACACTACTAGAAAAATCTTAAACCATGGTACACGAAAAACCCCACACTGGTGACACACGTTCTTTTATAAAGCAGTCTCTAAAGGAGACACTCCTAGAACAGAGGACTAGAGCACCATTTCTTGCCCAGGGCTTGGTTCAAAGTCCAATACAGGTCCCTCCCCCCAGAAAAACCCAGAGCCACAACAGTTCTGTCTGGAGCTGACTGTGAGACCCATCTCCAGAATTAAATTATTGCTTAATAAACCCAAATCTGGCCTTCGTCCTTCCTGTCCCAAAGCTGTCTAAAACCAAAATGCTCCCTCCAACAAATCAACCTGCAGCCTGAATGAATTATGAGGGGGAGAAATCAACACTATCATCTGCTTGTGGAACAATAATTATCCCTTGTATGCTACTCCAGGAGCAATACCATTATCAAAAGCATCATGCCTGTAAAAATAACACTTCTGGGAATGTTGCCAGACTGGGGGTTCATGGCTTTCTCTCAGTTTGTGAAAAATAAATCAGCCTAGATGTTTATTATGCTGCTGCCTTCCCTAAAAGGAACCAGGTCCTCAGCTCACCCGTGCCAAGTGGACCTGCATCAATAGCAAACCTGGAACAGTCCTCCTCCCCAAGGTCAATTAAGACATCACATGCCTGATGATGCTGGGAAGCACGGGTGTCCTAGGGATGCTGGGACAAGCAGTTGTTGGTAACAGACTAAAGCATTACAAACTTCCTCCACCTCCAAATCCGGTAGTGCAGGGAAAGGGGCTTCACCTTCAGCCTCTTGGACTGGGAGCTCTTGCTGAGCAGCCAAAGCCCACCAGTGCTGGTGACAAACATGCACAGAAGTGAGCAGACACATTAGGAGATAGGTAGCAAGTAGCACAAGGACCCAAAATGACAATAATAAGACAAAGTACCGTATCTTCAATAGTTCCTCTAGGAAACTGGCCGTCCTGGGAATTCAGTTTCCTTCCCCACACTGGCCGCCTCCCTCAGGGCAGATATCTGTTGATGGGTGAACTGACTTTGCACAAGACAGTCGGGACAGGGGGCTGCCTGCATGCTACACTGGCACAGGAACATAAAACTAATCATGCACATTTCTGCATTCTGTTTGTTACCTGCAACAGATAAAATGATGGCAAGAGGAAATACATGTCCAGGAGAACTACACTTGTAATTTGGGTTACGTGCGAGATAATCAGATTGCCACTGGTTTTGAGTTTGTTCATCTCATTTTTGACATACTGTAATTTTGAAACTAAGTTGTTGTATCAGCCAGTAAGTGACAAGTTCAGTGCTAATATATAAAAATTACAACCTCCTTACTGCTCAGCTCATTAAACTGACTCTGTCTCCTGGCCACTCATTCATCTTCATAATCATCCCCCACTCAGCTACTAACCTCCTCTGTGTGTGCAGTTTACAGTATATCAGGAAGATAAAGTGGACTGATATTAGCTTCTAAAGAGCAGTGGCTTTTAATTTTCACACACACTTTAAGTCCAAAGATAAATAAGATAATTTGATATCACATTTTCAGCTCAAACATTAGAAAAATAAGAATGTATTCAGATTTTATAGCATGTAGACAAAACCACCAGTGCCAGCATGCATGTGAAAACCTGCACAGTGCCCCATGGAGCACACACCAGCCACTGGTGCTCCTCCAGCCCCAGCACTCTGCCAGAGTGCCAGGGCAGCCTCCTAACAAGCACAGAAGGTACTGCACCTCACAACAAACCAAAAGAAAAAGTGTGGCTGCTCCACAAGTGGTTTTTTTGCCTCTGGCTTGGAGGGGCAGTAGACCATGCAGGAGAGATGTGGACTACAGAGAATGTAGGTCTGGCAGAGGGCAAGGAGCAGCCTCTACAGGGGTAGGAGGTGGTAGCTGCCTGCACAATTACTGATTGTTTAGACCCTTGCACTTCATAAATCCAGCTATTGTAATAAATATACGGATTTTATGGATAGAAAAGACCATATGATAATGTGGACTGACTGATATTTAACAAACATCAGGGTTTGTACGTCAAACCTCCCTCATCCTCGCAAAGCACAAAGCAGAGAGGTGATGGCTCAAGCACAGAGACCCACATCTCCTCGGAAGGGTTTGGGCTGTTTGGGGTGCTGTGCTGCTGCAGGTGGGGAAGTGGCTCATGTCTCCTGGAAGCCATAGCCTGCAACAGCCTTTACGCCAAGGTAAAGCCAGAAACACTGCAGATCAGACCAGCTTGATGATGGTTTAGAAAGGGAAGAAAAAGAAAGCCACTGCTTCTTTCCTAGCATGATAGTCTGCAACTTGATGATGCTACAGTATATGTGAGTATTGTGAGAACTTCCAACAGTACCATCCAGGTCTAGCACACTGGAGACCTGACTTAGTCACCTTCTCTTTCCTGATAGTCCAGCAGAAAAGGTCTGATTGGTTCTGATGCTCTAAGAAGTGTGAATTCAAGGGATTATTTTATAGTTTGGCCTTAAAAATTCCAAAGTCAAAGGCACTACTCCCCAGTGATTTATATTAATCAAATTGTATACGTTTACAGAGAAGAAAGTGAATAATAAACTTGCGCTTTAAGCAGCAACCTTTCTAACACTGGTATTTACCATACTGCAAAGATGATGTCTGCATTGGTAATGGAGCAGAAATGAAGGCCAGGAAATACAATTTTTTCAAGCCATTTCAGCCAGACTGAACACAAAAGAGCTTATTGTCTGTGCATTTCAAATTTTGAAGAAACTCAAGGCACCATCTGTATAAACTGGGCTTAACCAATGACAAGACATGCCACTTTTAGTTTGAGCACAAGCAAATGTGGGTTTCTCTTTCAATAATGCATCAGTTTTACAGAAAATAGATACTCCAAGTATGCATCTGAAGTTACAAGATTTGCTATGTTCTCTCTTCTGTTACATTCGAAGTTGAAACAGATGAAGCAAGTAAGGTTTGGAGGCAACACATAGGCAGATACTGAAGGGCACACAAAATGCCTGTATGGGCATACACACCATGGCAGATCCAGATATGGCCCTAATGAAACAGAAAGGGAACGTTACAAGGAACGGCAGTCGAGTAGTAACATTTAATGTGTTCAATCATTCCAGTTTCCCTGATCATCGCCATGGTGAACACCTTCCTAGCAAGGAAGAAAACTCTCTCAGCCTTACTGGTGCACATTGAGGAGCAGACTCACGGGGAATTCAAAAAACAATGGTGCAGCCGCTGCAGAGTACACAAGACAGGTGCTGAGGAACAGGCAGAGGGAGAAAGAAGCCACCAGTGCACTGTTGTGGCTACAGAGGCATGGGTACAGAGATCCAGATCAATTCCTGCCCTTCTTGACCTGAACCCCTTGACTTGGACTTCAGCATCTTGCCCTGAGAGCTGTGCAGAGAAAGGGGAGGAGTGAGCAGAGGCAGCACCAGGCTCTGGCCATGCTCTGCTGCCTCCCAGCTCACACAGCTCTGAGAGCTCAATTGAGCTGCTTGCATTATTTCAGATTACAGCATAATTTATTAACTTGATTTGATATGAAACATGACTGATAACCAGAAGACTAATCATGGAAAAACATGCTTTGTGGCTCTGTTTCTGAAGCTTATCCCTTACTAGATTTAATGGTCCTTTAGACAAGGGATTTGGTGAGGGCATTTGGTCTTTCCTCAGATGATGTCTCTGCTCTTGGAAGAACAGTGCATCAGCCCAAACTGCTTTTTCTGGCCCTCCTTGACTCCTGATTTCCTGACAGGAACAGTGACACTTCTGAAGTTTAATTAATCAAGCCAGTTTCTCTTCTGTGCTTCTATTCAAAGGTTTTGGCTGTCAAGTGTGATCTTGTCAGAAAACCAATAGTAAATTACTTACTCCAAGTACACTGAACCTATTCAATTCACTTTTCCTTCTTTGATTAAGTCAGCCTGTGGGTTTCAAATAAACATTAGGCAGAATGCCACTTTGAGATGCATCCCATTCCTGCTTTATGTCCTTTGCATTGCCAAACACAGAGCCATTTTCCCCACAGAGCTATCATCCCAGCATGCTGTGTGATGAGAACCATTAAAAGCAATGGGGCTTGTCCTGCTTTCGAGCTCGGAAGCCACACACACTGAATGCACTCCACACTACAAGCTGTGAAGTATCTAAACTGACTTTGTCACATACTAAAATATAGCATGAGAATCAAAGTAAGTTAGGAAACCTCATGGATCAATACTCTTGTCCCCAGCCCAGGCTGACAGCTAGCGCTGGTGGGTAGCACCATCACCTTCAGTGGACAATGATCTGGCTAACTGGGTCAAGCTGGTCTCTGTCCCAGCACACCCAGCTCCCTGTGCTTTCATCTATGGGTGACACTTGGAAGGAACTTAAGCACACTTAACGCTCTTTCAATACACGCTCCTTCTATATAACACAAAAATGCAAAGAGTCTAAAAAATAAGGAAGAATTTTGGTCTCAAAAGAAATACAGTGAAGTCAATAGTCATAGTTCCCCAGATTTCACTCTGTGTACAGTTTGCTTTGAAAAGCAAGTGATGGGGCTGTTCTGGAGTGGAGGAACTCAAGGGATTGAGATTGTACTTGCTGAAGCATCTTGAATCTATTTCAGCCTCTGTTCCTCTCAAAACGTTCTAAAGTAGTCCCTGCATTTCACATTTGTGCTCATTTTTATAGATCATAAAATATCGTACATGACAATTCATGCTCTCTCATTTCTGTTTTATATTAGGTCCTAAATTTACCAACACAGTTGGCATTTAAAACAAATCAGCATTAAGGCCCCATAGTGGTGCTATACATTACACAAAATCAAAGGAAGAAAACCTGAAAAGATATTACATTCAGTTTTTTATAAACAATAAGAAAAAATATTTTTTCACATAGGCAGTAATTTTTAATTTAAAATTGGATACACTTATGTAGTTATGAATTACTAGTATAGTCAAGAATTACTTTAAAGTCACTTCTGATAACTAAATGGTGTTACAGCTCATTTTAAGTTTGCACAAAAGTCATCTTAAATGTGCTGTTGAAGCAGCAATTTTTTGAGCCATAAAATGGTTACTCTTTTCTGTTTGTATACCTTCTTGGTAGTTTTAGATATATTTTCCAAATTTTTCAAATTTACTAAGGCTGGGATTATTGGAGAGAGGATCTCTGTTAAAAAGTCATACATTATGAAAAATTTTGCAGTGCAAGGGCAGGCACTGATGCCACAGTACCTCAGATTTCAAAGACTTGAGGTTATAGGATCTGGTGAGGTCACCTGGGGCTGCTGAGAGGTTTGTACTAACCAAGCCCCCGTTTCTGCTCAGATTACACTGTTGGCAGCTGCAAGTGAGCCCTTTCCCTGTTCTGACTTAGGAGATGCATTGGGGAAGAAAGAAGAAAAAGGAAGAGAGTCTCTTTTCATCTGGCCTATTTTCAAACACAGCTGTGTTACCCTTATGCTAGAATTATTCAAGTCAGATGACTGAATCTTTCATACACAGTTAAGGCTCTCTTAACTCCCATGGAACAGCATATCTGTGTGTGTATGTAGAACAAGAGAACTCAAAGACCACCATAAAAATACAACTTGCTTTGAAAGAGAATCCCTTACTGTGGAGATACTTCTCAAAGCCTCTAGCTTCTGGAAGGAAGCTTTTTCCCATCCCCACCCCCCCCAGACTGAAGCCACCTTCCAGCCTGAATGCCACCCACCAGCTCCAGGAGGAGCTGGGTTTGCTGCCAGGGCTTTGCCATCATCAGTTGATGGAGAACATGGTAGGAATTGTTCAATCCCTGTCCCTTGAGACAGAGAAAAGCTGCAGCTCTGATAATAGGCTGCTCTTAGACCAATGTGAATAGCTTTGGCAAATATTTGAGAGTAAACGTTGCAGATTCATCTGCGTTAAAACTTTAAGTAACTTGCTTCACTTCTGCAAAATTGCTCATTAAAAAAAAAAAAAAAAGAAAAAAAAAAACCTCAAAACTTACCCAACTTTGAAATACAAACTTTTCAACACCAAGCATCTAATTTTGACATTTCCTTTGATTTTTTTCTAACTTATAAAAATCTTTAAATCAATTAAATCCAAAGCTTATGTTTAAATTATTTTTACTTTTGATTTGCTGAACATTTCAAAACACGGGCAAACTAGTTTTAAGTCACTCTTGATCATTTTCCATACAATGCTTTAGAACTGCTGGCAAACCAAGCAGTTAGATATCCACAGGACTTCTGGATACCCACAGCTGTTTTCAGTGCACTGGAATTTTTACTGGGCGCATCCTGAAGTGGAGAACAAGTTACCCTGTCAAAGAGAACATGCTATATTTGAAGTCTTTCCTTCATAGCAAGGGGGATGAGTCTGATCCCACAGCAAGGCTGAGCAGCAGCCACCCTTGCAATTCCCACTTCCAGAGTCACCAGGATCCCAGCAGCACCACTGGTGTAGTAATCAGACATCACAGTTTTACTTATTGAATTCTTATTGTTTTCTGTTCTTAGCATCCTGTGAGTACAATTGAAACTAAGTGCTACATGAATGTAAAAGATGACACAGCTCCCTACTGTGCAGAGACTATAATCCAATAAAAAAAGAGTGCAAAATGGAGAGAGAGAACAAGTTCTACTTTTCCTGTCAAATAACAGTAATATCTTAAATTTCAATAAAAATGATAAATTGCTGTTATCAAATATGAAATCTGAGGATGGAACAATATTCTTCTCATTTAAAATAAACAATTAGAGTTGTGCCTCTGTCTTCTAGAAGCCTCTATAGACAGCTATTTTCATCTGAAATATACAATACTTGGATATTTTTCACTTGTGAGTGGAAAGCAGGATGTATATTACCAAGCTATATATTCAACTTCTGCATAGTCACTAAAGAGTTCTTTTTACTGAAATGTTGATCACTTTCATAATCAAGTATTCTAAATAATATTGGAATAGAATTTTAATATTTGTTCTGATTCTGTGAAATAAGACAAAACAGAGTGTAGCAGAAAAACACAACCAGTTACAAGTTGGAGATGTTACAAGCAGTCTCTTCTTGACTGTGTACTAGCATATATAGCACAAAGACAAATCTGACACAATATTATTCTCTCTCATTTCTACTTCCTCCAGCTAATACCAAATACTGCTCTGCCAGCCTTATCACTACCCTCAAACACAAGCAGCAGAACAATACCAAGGAGCTGTATGGTTTTGAATCTTGTCCCCACTGCCAACCTTAAGGAAGTTAGCAATTTCAGAAGATGAAACTCCTTCATATACACCTAGTTTCTCCCCACATTCTGCCCTATATAGCAGAGCAAAAGAAGCAGCAGTCAGAAGATAGGTGCAGAAATGCTTGTATCTTCTTTAGTTTTCTATATGTTGCAGGAGCTGCTGCTAATTTGTATGCAGTGCCACCCAAAAGCTGTGAACATGATTTATATTCCAATATAGGTGCCTATTATCAGGAGACAAAATTGATCTTCTGCACTGTATAGGGCATCTAGCAAAGTTAAACCTTTTAAAGAGTTCAGAGTTCATTTTATTTGGAATGAAGCACGTACCTCTACTTGTTAAAGGATTCAGATTTACTATTGCAGGACAAACACTAAAGTTCTTGCAGAGATGCATCAGGTTGTGTGTACACACACCAGACCCTCTGTGAGCCTCCCTTGAGATAACAGACATAATCAGCACAGAGAGAGGTAAATGCCATCTGCGCTCCTGGCTTTTCCCGGGTGTGGGTAGTACAGGAAAACCCAGTATTTGCTTTGTGGAAGTGAGCTCTTGAAGTGGCCCAGTAACCGTGACTGCAGAAAATAGAGTGCTTCCACATTGTTCCGTTCTGAGATCCTACCTCTGCCTCCTGGTTACTGACAGTGGAAACTATTTTCTAGAAAGTGAATGGTTTTGCTCAGAGTTAGTTTAAAAGAAGCTCTAAAGAAAGACAGTTTTCATCAAATGGGAACTCTTCATGCAGTTATCATCCAGTATCATCCTGGCACAGGCAGGCGTGATGATGACATACTTCCACACATGTACCACAGGGAGTATGTGCTGATTTTTATTTCATACCTTAGTCTTACAAGGCTAGAAATACAAGGAAGAAATGTAATGCTGTGATTCAGCTTTGCTAATGAGTGTAAAGGAAACCTCTAGGGAGGAAGGATGATCTTCAGTTCAAGAGGCTGGGCTACACATCAGGAGTGCTGAACTACTTAAGTCTATTAAGTGCATTTAAGTTTTGCTGGAAAAAAAGGCATTTACACGTTTGCTTAAAAATAAGACAAATATCACTATGATAGGATTATATTAAAAATAAAAAAACTTTCCTAATTGAGATAAAACCCCACTAAAAGTTAAAGAATGTTTGTGAAAACAAACATTGAATTAAACCAATCTGAATGGGGCTGCATCAGTAATCAATTCACTCATGTGGAAACTGGTTTGAAAAAAATTAACAAAGTTTAGGTGGAACCAAAGTTTTCATTTTTTTTTCCTTAAAAAAATAAAATAAAATTGTTTCCACTTTGGGCCATTGCATGCACCCCACCCCTTCAAGAAAAATAAGACATAAAGGGACAATGATCCAATTTTTACTGAACAGACAGTGACCAAAAGCACCATCCAGTATTGAGTGACCTGGATTTAAGGAGAGCTGCTCCCTCTTAGGACTTGCACTTGCCTCCTCCCTTTGAAGGAGAAGTCACAAGCATCAGGGCACCCTGCTCTTCCACTCTGGTCCAATGAATATTTCAGTATTTTATTTTTTGTCTCTTGAATCAGACTGCCACAAGCAAGTCCTCTAAGCACCAGGTTATGGGTTATTTTCTGTCTCTCTAAATCATTAGGTGCCCCTACAACATGGAAGCAGATGAACAGGAACCAGAGCGGTCCGAGGCCATGCAACATCTGCCTGCTGCACCAAAGCTGTGCTACCCACCAACCTGACACTGACCAATACAAACAGGCTTTATCTTTCCAAGATAACTGTAACACCATAAGGAAAAAACCTACACCTTTGCATCCCAGTTTATGTGTTGAAAAGGCAATTTCCACCAAGAAGTATGTGCTGCTATGTAGTTGTGCAAAGCTATAGAAATTTCCCTAAAAAACAGTATATGGAGGGGTGAGTCAATTTATACAAAATGGCATGTCAGAGATTGTTCAAGTGCAGAAGGGCTCCAAGGACATTTTGTACATCTTGAACAAAGTATGAATAAGGCTGTCAGATGAAAATTCTGTGGTGATGCCATAGTGTAATCTATCCAATTCTACAAGGATGTGCAAGCCCTTCAGGAAATAAATGGTGTTTCTGACTGCTCCATTTTTATAGTTGTATGTCTTATTTAAATGACAAACTGAGAAAAACTCCTACATAGCACATAGTCAGATAACACCCTAATGAGCCCAGCACTGCAGGGGCCAAACTGTTACAAGAGATGGGGCTTTTCCCATAGATTTCAGCTGATCTCATACTGGATTACAGAGATCAAGAAGCAAAACCTTGCTCCAAAACATGTAGGACCTTCCAGTTTGCCTCATGCCCGTGCTTTTCTCTCCCCTTCTGTCCTCACCATAGAATGAAGTAGCTGCAGAACCTCATCTGCATTTGGCCCCTGTGGATTTCTACAGCTTAACCCCATTATCTGGGATGCAGTCAGGAGTCTGGCTCAAGGCATAAGAATTGCTGCCCATGAACATCAAAGTAATAATTCCCTGTTGTAGAAGGTGATTCCCAACTGTTCTTTTTTTCTTTTAAAATTTACTGTAACACTTGTTAACATACAGTGCAGCACTTATAGTATTTATATTTCCTGCTCTTTAAAGAGGTAACATGACATTTTTCTAACAGCATAATGGGTACAACGTTCCCAGCCTTTTACCTAGTGTATGTTGAAATTTTTATGCTAATAGCGAGAACTTTACTTTTTGCTACTTTTTTTTTTTTTTTTTTTTTTTTTTTGGTCAAAATAGATGCTGCTTCTAGTTGAAAAGTGAATGAATAGCTGTTTCCCAGAGCCTATCAGGGTTTTTTTTTTTTGCACAAGTGCTGAGTACAAAGCTTTTCATACTTGTCCTCTGGTTCTCTGGGATTGCTGTTCATGTGACAACACAAAGTATGGTATATAAACTCGAGATGTGAGGGGGAAAAAAAAAAACAAACAAATCCAAGCATTTTCTACTGCAGGCCACTGCAGATCAACAACTTGCATGTTCCCTGACAGGAGTGTGTTCACAAAAATCAGAAAACTGGTGGTTATCCTCTACCAGTGGGATTCCTTTCAGAAGTGGTATATATACCTACCTTGGGATCTAAGTAAGAAAAGCTAAGTGTCCTCTTGGAACTGCAAGAGTTAGCAGCAAGAACTACAACAGACAGCATTGTCTTGTGGCCTGATACAGCAGGCACAAGGGTTGTGCACTGCGGGAGTATCAACTGGTGGAGCTACCTAAGGCAAGTGTGTACCTGTGATCATAAAGGACAGAGAAGAAGAAACATCTGCCAAAGCAGATGAACCAGACTAACTCATCCCCTGAAAATAAGCTCAAATTCCTCTTCAAACATTCCCCCCACCGCACTACCAAAAGAAAGGAAAAGGAAAACAGAAAATGTACAGGAGGCAGAGTAGTCCTGGTAGCATATCTGTTAAAAAAAATAATTGAGCTAACAGGCTCACTGCAAGGGGCTTGAAATGGTTAGCAAAGGAATCACTTTTAGGCACTTAAACCTCTGTCTGTTGATTCTGATGCAGATCATGTTTTTCTGTGTTTATGGAATTATCCTACTTTCTGCACCTTTCATTTGATGGGAGATATATACATTAAAGGTAAAAGAACTTCAGTTTCTGCACAATACAAGAAACCTCCTCTGGTAACCCAAGATGATTAAAGAGGAAAAATAATACCATTTGTTATGGCATTGGGCTTTGGCCACAAGATATAGCTGAAATTGAGAGGGGCTCAGAGTATTTTGATTTATTCCATGAGGTAATAAGGGCATCATCAAAAGCCTTGATTCTTATATCTACTAATTCTGAAATCTGTATCACTGGCTTTATTACAGCAAGAGCAGTTGTACATCTGGTTCTAACCACCTTCAAAAATTATGGGTTTGAACACCTTTATGCACAAGCACCCACTTTTTTCACAGCAGAATTTAATCAGAGAGCAAAAAGACGATGCAAAACTCTTACACTAATAGCAGCAGTCCACATTATCAAATGACTTTTAAAATAATTTTAATCAAACACTTCTGTCAAGTTGAAATTTATAAACAAGAAATCAAGCACTAAAAGAAATCTGTGAAAGACATCTGTAAACTGTATTTTTTCTGAAGTAGATACCTATATGCTTCAATTTTTCTTAGAAAAGTACAGAATATATTTACACTGGTAAAAGTTAAGAAGCATTTGCTTTACAGAACTGATCACTTAAATCATTGAATCTAGTTTAAAAATAAAGTGATGCTTTTATCCATATGTTGTCAGAGATGGTACCATAACTGTTATCATTCCATGCCAGTTCATTTTGTGCAAACAGAGGGTTTTTGCATTAAAGGACCACACACACACATCATAAAAGTGTTATTTTGATCAAGAATTTTTGTTTCAGGTCTTCTCTTCCCAACTAAAAGGTAACACTGAACCATATAGCAATTAATATATAGGAGTGATAAATAAGGAACAGAAGAATCATAATAAACATATTCATAATTTCATAAAATAGGAACGATTGTCAATTTACATTTGGTTGAATTTTTAAATGCTAAAAAAACATATGGTATCCTGAATTTTTTTCCCCACAGTAAGTCAATCTGCCCTTGATTTGCAATCTTAATGAAAGCTTGTTGAATTTTACTCTGTACTGATGAAATAAACAGCTGTAAGGATAGAATAGGTCTTAAATACTCATGTACATCATTAACGTGTATTTTACCTACAACTGTATCTTACATCTATTTATCCCGCTATCCACTGCTATATGTTCGGAGGAAGGATATTCTTTACTTCTACCCATTGTGGGATTGCTATCAAAATTTATAGCAAGGATGGTTTTATCACAGCTGCTGCACCCACAGATGCTGTACATAATCTTCTGACTTTTTTTTTTAATCACAGAGGAGAGTGACAGATGGCACTTGGGGAAATTCACCATTATGGGAGGGGGTGGCTATGAATGATGGCAAAAAAAAGATATACAGCAACTTGCACATCAATATTTTGCAAGATTTGTGTCTACCAAATGATAAAGAAATAATGTTTTCACTATAACCTCCAGCAACAGCTGAGACAATGTTTGTTTTCTCTCTGATTTTGAAAGGAAACCTATATTATTGTCCAGTATTAAAACATGCTAAAGCTATGTGAGCAGGGGAAAACAAAACAAAACAAAACACAGGTCCATTTTCATTTAGTGCAGTGGCAGCCAGCAGAGGCAGGTTGCCAGTGGAGGGGGTCAGAGCCTCACTGACCACAAGGGATTAAAAACCTTGGCATTTCCCACCATGCTAACATCCTTGAAAGGTTTGTTTTCCTGTCTTCCACTGCCAGCCCAATGTGAGATCCACAAGCCTGTAGTTCCCATGGGATGAGGCAAACTCTCTCATCAGTACTAGTAGTCCAGCTGTAGGCTCTTCAGGCATGTCACACACACCACTCACACCATCATTTGCCATGATTCATTTGCTGAGCACCTACCAGTTTTGAACATGTGAACAATGCACAGGCCAAACATCATTAAAAGCATTTACTGATGTGAGAACAGGCACATCTCTAACTCAGGAGACTCACTGCAGCTCAACAGCCCAAGGATTTAAACACAAGATTGCAATTTCCAAAGTTAAATAAACAATACCTGCAAGTGGGATGAAGTCTGTGGTCAAATACACCCTGTCCCAATTACCTTTTGGGCTCAGGGTTCCCTACAAGGCCACGCTTTCATGAGATTTGAATAGAAATACTTAAAGTTTTGCATGAATTTCGGTGATGATGTTTCCTCTGTCAATGTGCAAAAGATGCCTGTGGCTGGTTCCCAGGTAACAGGCAGCAGGTCTGTGCTGCTTGAGTACCAATCTGCCCTGTACCAGGCAGAAGGAATATGGTTCTACCCAACTAGACATGGGATACACTGCATTTCTGCTGGGTTTATACTTTTATGCTGGTTTTCTGCTAGATCTCTTGGAAAGTGTGAGTAACTCAGATTAATGATGTCTGATCTAGTATGAACTCTGCTGGGATAAAGTGGCCACCAGAAATATTGAGGTAATATTGTCCCCACTGGTTTTTAAATAATCAGATATAAAAGGGCAGACATGCAGACTTTGGGGCTTCCCCCTGTCCGGGAGAGGTAATTAGATTCTCTTTCTATAGGATAACATCTGTTTCAGAGGACAGCTACACCAGCCTCCATACTCCTGCTATTTTCTGTAGCTTTTTTTGATATTATATGGCCCCATTTAAAATTCGATAGTTGGAGCTTCTTCTCTTCTTTCCACTGGAAGCAGCATCAGATCACAGACTACATGTAACACTGCTCTTGCCAGCTGCCAATACAAGTGGAGTTTCCAAAATATAATTTTTATTTGCTCAGTTGCTAAGTAATAAGAGTTAAATTCTCTTCTCTGATCATCACACAGTTTCCCTTGAAGTCTTTTCTACAATATCTGCTTGTGTTAAGCTCCAGTTGATGTCAATAGGGGTGCTGTAGTCACAGAGACAGTGAGATAACTTTGAAGGGATGTATTGTGTGTTCAAAGTAAAAAAATTAACCCTTAAATTCTTAGTGTTACACTTGCAAGCTTCTGCTTTACCAAAGCTGCTCTACATTTTCGTGTGTGTGTGAAAACATTAAAAAAAAAATCTTAAAATGCCTCAGAGAAATTAATAAGGCACTCATAAGAAAAAGTGATAATTAGATAAGCAAGAAAAAATGATACATGCTATTGCATGGTTTATTTCTTTTTTCTAGATGACCTGGCTTGTGGTATTATCACAGAATTATGCTCAAACCCATCAAGTAGATGAGCACAAGTTCAACTCCAACTTGCTATGCTATAAACAGGCCTACTAGATGTAAGATAGGGGCTGTTAGGCAGAAACCTGAACTCAACAATCACAGTAGCTTCCAGTTTCATACTGTGGCATGCTGGTAAGCAGAGTATAACTTCAAACTATTTGTGTGTGTGTGAAACTCATGAATAAACCAGACGACAAGATAGTGCTTATCAACCATAACACAAAATATCAATGTTAAATAGATATTATGTAAGCATTCACTGAGGTGCCCAAGGTGTCCTATAATAAACAGAAAAAGGACATTTAAAACACCAAGTATTACCACCCAGAAAGGTGGCTGGTTATTTTAGTTTGTCCCTTCCAGCAAACTCATGCCCACCCCTGGCTGACTGGAAAACCTGTGGCCCAAATCCTGACTTGTGGTGAGCTCAGCCCTGGGGAGCCAAGCACGTGAAAACTTGAGGACACAAGGAGGTCAGTCTGCACTCCCCACTAGCGGGCAAGGGGAACCCCAAACCCAATCCAACAGATCCAGAAGGAAAGCAGCAGCTTCACACAGCATATGGGTCATAGGACACCGCCATGGCCACTGTCCATAGAGCCCCAGGGCAAGCAGCAGTGCCACGGCCGCAGCCAAGCGGTTTGCACCACTGTCCCCAGCTGACCACAGCAGCTGTATTACAGGATGACATTATGAGAAAGCCTGACTGGACAGATGCTCTTATTACAGTCCTAAGACAATTTCTCTTTAGTTTCAAGGTGATTGATACACTTGTTCAGTGATCAACAAAGCTGCACCCTCAAAATATGCAGGATTCCACCTAGCACCAAGGCAATAATAATATTCTATACCTATAAACACAGCTTTGCCACAAAGAGCAACAGTATAAGCATTCAGCAGGTACTGGAATGGATTAAGGGGCAGCATTATTCAGCAATGAGTAGACAAAAGCCCAACACATTTTGACAACACAGGAATGCAAAGTAACTTTTTTTTTTATTGCTTATACTGTTCCCTGTGAGTGATTATATAAAAAAATTAAAACCAACCTAGCAAGCCTCAAATGGAGGGGGAGGAGAGACCAAAGATTAAAAAAGTCACTAATCAATCTATTTAGATTTTGAATTAGAGACTAATCCTATGCAGGTTTGAAAAAAGAAAAAAAGAGGTAGATAAATGTGAGTGGAACTAATAATAAAAAGCACTATGAAAATCAATCCCTTTCCCACAAAAACTAGCCATCCTAATTCATTTCCTGTACAAATTTATTACACTTCTAATTTAAATTGCATACGTAACTGCTTAATCTTGCACAGGAATTCCCTCTGTCTGATGCTTTCCTTTTCTTGCTCCTGTTGATCTTCTCATACATGAGATTAAACACTTCTAGGGGAAAAGGGGAGGAGGAAACAGATGCCTGTCTTGCAATCAATAAGCACTACCCTGCTTGAAGCAACTGGGAAATATGTCAAAGGAAATCCCTGCTTGACAAGGAAGTGTCAATGGCAAAAGCCCCATGATGTTTGGCAAGAGGTGCTTTTCACACTTGGGAGCTGAAGGATTTCGACAGTCAACTTTGAGGAAACTGGCCTGCAGCACAGGTACCTCACAGCCCCAGCAGCTTCTGCATGCTCTCCTTTTCTAAGCAGTATCTCCATCCAGGTGCATCCAGTTTAACACACTACAGGCTGCCTGGCGAGGGCTGGATTGTACCACAGTTCTGCCATCAGAACACTGTGTCACATGCGTGGTTAGTCGGCTCCTTGGCTCAGGGTTAACATGACAGGTCCCTGCCATACTGTCAAACAGCCCCATCTTACACCAGCAACGTGGTCAGCTCATTTCAGCTCTGAGTGCTCAGGCCAAAGGGAATGTCACAGCTCAGTTTTTGTAATTGCTGATACATGAATGTTGACTGACAATTTTTTTCTAATTCGATAGATCTCTACTGCTTTTTCCACAAATAGATAGCAATGTAAACTTGAGATTTTTTTTTCTGGGGCAAGAACTCACCTCACTTTTCACATACTTGCATTTCCTTCAACTCTCCAGCTGTAATGCCAAAATGTTTATGCTACATAAAACACTGAATACATTTTAAATATCAATAAATGTTTTATACACCAATGACCATTACTATATTGAAGCCTAAACTGGATTAAATCCCCTCAGTTGGGATTTAATGGGTCTGATTTGACAACAGACTTCTCAAAAAGAACAAACCACTGAGTAAGCCGAGCTCATGTCTTCTGAGAATCAGGACAGGGACACAGTACATGGAGGAAAGTAGCACTCGCTAAAACATCCAGGTTTACAGAAGAGAAGCCACAGCGTCATATGCTCTAGGATTTGCTTTCTCCTGAGTGTGAGGTATGATACAAGGCTTGGGTGCCCAGCAAGGTATCACCAGCTTTGTTTTTTTTCTTTTTCAGAGCTGAGTCAATATCAATTGGTCACCTTAAAGGTTTTTCTTCAGCACCTTCTTCTCACAAATGTGAAATAATGAGACAGATGTTAACAGTCAAGAAGTTAATCACTTAGTTCAAACTGCTCCATTTCTATTGATCTGTCAGGAAAAGCTACAGAACTATTATCAAATAAAGTGACAGCTGAAATCAGAATAAAGTTAGTGAATTGCTAATCATATCAAATTAACTTAGCATTAAATTGCAAAGCAAACATAGCATATAATTAAGTCACAAATCTAAAGCAACAAGCGATCCTTTTCTAACAGTCCAAAAATCCAGAGGCTGGAGTAGACAGCTTTTTCAACAAACAAACAAAAAATCCTAAGAGCTTACATTAATGAAAAAGTTTAAATAAGATTTCTGCTGGAGGAGTGAAGTTCATTTAGATGGTTAGGGACATAATGTCCATTTTGGTTCTAAACCTCAACTGACTTGCACAGAACAAATGCAAAAAGTCATTCAGAACAAGGTCAGGGAAGCAAACTGTGTTTTTTAATGTCAATTGTATCTTCTCCTCCAGGTCTCACTGTTGTTCTGGAGACAGGGATTTCCTTTCCCCATTGAACTCCACCCTACTCACAAAGCAAAGCTCTTAATCAGCTGTTATGCTTCAAACTGTCACTACACTCTCAAGTTCAGAGAGGTAGGACTAACTGAGACAGACAAGGTAATTTCCTTAGTTATTTTCAACACAGTTTCTTAACAGCCTCACCAGCAACAATACCCTCAATCCATGAAAACATGCTCTCTGTGCTGGAAATGAATTTTAGTACTTAGTAACAGTCTGAGGCATCTCTTACTGAAGAAGATAAACAGGGAAACAGTTCCCTGTGTCAAGTGTGTAAACCACTGTGGCTTCTTAAAATCTCAAGTGCTAGTTTGGACAGATTCTGTCATGCACACAGACTACTAAATTGCTGGGATATACCAAGTTTTCAGTCAGTATCTCTAAGGTATGTTCAGAATGACCTATAAAAAAGTTTATTTTTCTCAATTTTCCAAAGTACTTTTTCCTTCCTCAGAGTGAAGAGTGCCCAACAATCAGCTATAGACTCCCTGCATAATCACAGCAAGCTTGGTTCTCAAGTACACAATTAATTTCAGATGTAGACAGACAAATCTGGCTACTAATTAGCACACAAGGAATACAATCTGCACCATAGTTTTATCACAGGATTCATCATTTGCCAGCCTTCTTCATGTACTTAGGGCAATTACATTGTCTTGCCCAGTACTACAGTTTGTACATTTCCCTCAAGTGTTGGGGTATGTGTGACCAGACTCCTCAGGCACATCCTGGTACCCTCTAGAAAACAGGCAAGAGCTGGAGAAATTTGTCACTGGAGATTAAAGCACCTAGCAAACATGGTGGCTTTTCTCTCCTGACACCTCTTAGTCCATAGTAGGAAAGTTTCCACCTTGGGAGGACAAAGAAGCCCTAAAGTGCAGACCTGTTCTGAATTACCATCCAACTTCATTGACTGGAAAAGGGCTTCAGTCTGAATTTAGGTAACAAAGTTCCTCCCTTGCCCACCACACAGTCCATTCCACATGCAGATTTCATGTTGAAATCATTAAACCTGCAAAGGTTAAAGCCCAGACAATATATCATCACTTTCCTGGCCCACATGAAACAGTTCCTCCAATTGCACCTGACTAGTCCACTCACTGATCTGCCACTGAAGTTTAGTGTCATTTTTGAGAAGGTAGAAGATAATTAGATTTGTTTGCAGTAGTTGTATATAAAAAGCTAATAGAGTTTAAAACTAAAATTGGTTTTTTCTTTACAAAAAAAAAATCTTTCAATAGTTTTATCTGACAGTTTATGTACTGGGTCTCGTTTAGGTTTCAACTAACATTTTTTACAAGGGCATGTGAAAGTAATCCACCTCTTCAGGCTGTCAAAAATAACTCACTTCAGATAAAATAAGAATTTGTAGCACTAATAGCTACTAATGCAAATTATATATATCTGCCATAGGAGTGTATCTATGCATTTCACAGTCATTGATGTAATTTTCTGTATGTTTACTTGTAATTCCCTAATGTATTTAACCTCATAAAACTCAAATAGTAACTATTTAAGCAACAAGTAAGTAAACCCTGCTTCCTCCTTGCCACTTGACAGAAACCGGTTGCCATATTGCGCAGGAGCAGGTAACGCTTGCTCTTTGCAAACAAAACAAAACACTTCGTTTGCAACAGAGAACTTCAATTTACTGCTGTTTGGATTTATATTCTACATAGCTCTCCCTTAAAATCTTCATGAAGTTTCAGCCAATTGCTTTTTGCTGTCAAAGGCTAAAACTCAAGTTGCTTAAGTTTACTCATGATGAACAACTAACTATGAAAATGTCAAGGAGTGTTAAAAAAAAAAATCAACTAACCACACACAAAAACACCAAGACACACTCAAAGTACCTAAAGCAAAAAACACCACCACCCCCAAAACAACTCAAACAAACCCCCCACACACACTAAAAACAAACAAAACCAAAAAAGCCCACAAAAACCAAAACAAACAAGTCCCCAAACCACACAAACACCACACACGAAAAACAAACCAAACAAAACAAAAACCCCATGAAATAAAACTTCAGTCTTTCCCAGAGGCGAGTTGCCTCACACTTTGACAACAAATAGAATTGTCACGCACCTCTTCTGGCCAGCATGACCCACGAGCTTAAGCAGTGCTGCTCAGTAAACTGAATCTACAAAGAAAATCTCTCTCTATTGTAACTTGGTATGAAGGACAAAGGCTGCAAAACAAGGGTGAAAATGTATTATTAAGAAATGGTCAATGTTACTGATTGTGTCTGCCCTGAAAGCATTCAGACTCCTTTAGAAACCAACAGCAATGTGAATATAATACAGGCTTCTAAAATGTAATTTTTCAGGGGCTCTTTTTAATTTAGCACAGTTGGTGATTCTGCCTCACACACAATTCAAGATTTTAAAGCAAGAAATTAGATGCTTTTTGTTAACTGCAATGAAATAGAAACATTAGATGCTTCCTATATAGCATGACCTTTTCATATCCAGATTATATGCCAAAACAAAACACTAAAATTGTTCTCATAGCAAAATAACTTTTCCTTCCTTATCAAAAAGACCCCATGAAAAATCTTCATAGCCTGCTTCACCTTATGTGCATTAGGGAAGATGATTTGTTGTGAAGTGACCATAACTGCTACAGTAGAGATAAATTTAGTCCAAAACCCAATTTTTCTCTCTACTGAGGATGTTATCATATGGCTACCATAGTTTTTAGTTACTCCTGGCATCCATGCATCTAGATCCATAGTGCTAACTCATCTGAAGGGAGAACCAAATGGGCAGTAGATGTGTGTAAGCATGCTTCATTGCTGCGTGACCCACAGGGTAATACAGCTCTCCTAATGGTCAGTTAATTCAACAAGGAAAAAAAATACTTGAGAGCAGAGTTTTGATGGCCTGGCACAGGACTATGAATTACTTTGGTGAACTGTTTTGTTGGGTCGTTTTTTGTTTGTGTGTGGTTGGGGTTTTTGTTTGTTTTTCTTTCTTCATAGCCTATGAAAAAAACAACTCCAAAAACTCAAACCCAAACCCCACTCCCTTTTCCATAATTCAAAATAAAACATGCCTGGGCATCAGGTCATGCACCTGACAGTCTGCATTTCACATTTGGTGCCTGTCGTGCTGCCTGCTCCATCCTTCAGCTACACAACCCATTATTTATTGGTGCTGCAGCTTGCTGAGGTCTAAATTCCACAGAGCAATCAGTAAGGATAGGTCAGGGAGAGAATGGAAAGATTTGTCAACTGAACATTTTGGGCTGTCAACTCTTTGTCAAGTGCCCAGACAGAGTAGCTACAGGAGAAACAGGTACTCAATATTTGAGAAGCTCAGTCATTTTTTAGTTTCACAGCTCATCTATTTTTCTGATTAGAAAATACCTTCCTCTAGTACCATTAATTTGAAATGCAATAATCAACAAATGTGTTCAATCTGAATACTTATAAATGAATCTAGTTATGGATAAAATGAAATTACTTTTGTAATTGTCAGACTCATAAGTTCATGAAAATATGGGCGTGTTTTGAACTGCAAACTGCATGTCTTGCTACAAAACTACAAGCCTGATTCTACCACCCTTTCTTACACCACAATGCAAAGAAACATTGGAGAAGAATTTCCAACTTGCATGCTTCATGCTGAGTCACAGCTTTGCAGAGAGACAACAGCACATGGTGGCTGAAGACCTCTCTTGGAGCAGCACATGATTAAGATGGCAGACGGGCAAAAGAATGCAGCTTCATACTACTGTAATAAAAAAATAATGAAACATTACATTCTAATGTAACTTGCAGTTTAGTAGTTAACAATGAGGAGTAATTTAAGATTTATATGTTCATTTATTCTGGTCTCAGCTCTATACAAAGTACCTTATTGCTTTAAGAACGGCCTCTTCCCTGCTAAATCACATTATTGCTTAGGGAATGACAATATTTGTATAGTTTATACACATGTAACACAATGGGATTTGCATAATATGAAAGGCATTAGTACTTTGATTAGCAGAAGAACCTGTACAACCTCTCAAGTATTAGTTTCTTATTTTTTTTTAGCTCAAGCATTTCCATCTTGCATGTTAAGGCTCCCAGTGAAGAGCCAACTTTCATCTGGGCTACAGCCACTGCTTAAGGTTCCATTAGTCCCAGAAAGCCAACATGCAAGGACACAAGATCTTCTTGACTCACAGCAGACAGCACTATTTATCCTCTGCTGCCAGGACGGAAACATCAGTGGTACTTTACATGCTCCTCAACCAGCTAAGCAGGGCAGAAAATAAGACATTAAGTGCTTGTTTTTCCTGAACATTGCATGGAGACCTATGCTACATACTTTCATGAGAACAGGCACATCCTTTAAATCCTAGTGCCTTAAAATCCTGAGTGAATTTGTCAAGTTGATAATGTATTTTCACCCATGTGAAAAGTCCTCCAGTGATGATTTTTTCCCTTATCTTGCAGAAAATGGACTCCCACTGCAGTCAGTACAGCAGCTGCCTGAGTTGCCTGTGGTGCCAAGGACAACACCGCAGCTGCAACCCCACAGCTCCCTTTTTTGGTCTCTAAAGACACTCCAGCAGAAGGAAACTCTTGCAGCATGTGGGCTCACCTCTTCTGGCAGGTATTAGAGGCCTGCGCAGTTCTGTTGGAGAAAAGTAATGTATAGCTATGTTTCGGAGGGAAAAGCACTGAAGTTTCGTTGACTAGTGCTCCCATTTGCTGCACAGAAAGGGGCTTAATTATGCAAAACACTCTGCTTATCGTCTCAAAGACTTTGCAGAGCCTGAACCCTGATAATGCACATTGCCACTATGTAGAATGACTTAATCCTTTAACACAGATTCACAGGGGAGGCAGCATGCTGGTTTATGCATGGATGTAGCTGCAGAAATGAATTAGGCTATCTTCTAAGAATACAAACCCCACTTTATAGCCCTGAAACACAGGTTTTCTCCAGATCAGGATTTGAAAAGCAAAACAAAACACAAGTAGTACTACTCAAATTTCCCAAAGGAAAGTAAAGGCTTCAGTTGCTCTTTACTTTTGCTCAGTGTCCTGTTAATGCATCACAGGTTGAAATAACTAAACCTGTTACTTAGCTTCCCACTTAAAAAAATTATCCATTATAGCGTGAATCTCCTTTCTCAGGAATTTTTCTTGCCAGGTTTTAACAGAACAATCTGTAAGAGTTTTTATTGTTATAAACTGGATTAGAAAAGGAAAATAGCATCTGATACCTTTAAGCTAGCAAAACAGTTTTGCTACTTACATGTTCAGGTTGGTTTGTTGCAGTGCAACAAACAGCAGAATTTTGTATCCTGCTGTACTGGCACCCTCTCTGGGGCAATTTTATTTGTACAAAAAAAATATGTTTAGGTCAGTATAAAACCCTGATGTGCTCCTACAGGTATAATACTAAAAGACTAAAACCATTTGGAAAGGTACAAACCCCCCCTGCTCCACCCCAGTTCTAACCCTGGCTATTCAGAGACTCCTGCAGCGCAGGAAGAATGTGCAGGGACCTTTGCAGAACATCACCTGCCGAGCAAGGCATTCAATACTGCTATAGCACCAGGCAGCCAAGGATATTACAGAATATTTAGGACAAAGCTGATTGCCTTACCTACTTTACTACAAGCTGTTTGATTTATAAATCACTAACAAGCGAGGAAAAACACGTGCGCCTCTGTGACAAGACTCAAGGAATTTATCTTATAAGGCTTATTGTGATTCAAAAATCTATTACAATATTTAAATAATGTTATGATTGGCTTTCTACGAAACTATTATTAGGTTAATATTATGATTTCACTTTGTCAGTTCAACAAAATTACATATTGATAACTTGTTTTTCCACAGCAGCTTACCCTGCTGTGTTTATTTTGCTTGGCAACTGGATTTCGACTTTTAAATAAGTGTGCAGGTTGGAAAGAATGAATTCCATTAAGTAATCTTTTATAAATAAACAAAGGGGATCACAGAAAAGTATTTTTCTGATGTCTTGAGATGCTCTGAAGTTGCAGTAAGCTCTCAAAAATGCAGACAGAAAGTATTATCTCAATGAAACTTAATTCTAAAAATGGAAAGAGAGAAAGGAATGTACATTTTAAATCTCTACTTTTCCCAGTGCAGCAAGACAACATTAATACTTATTTTCCTGGTCCAGACATCAGGCAGTCACAACAGAATTACAAATCTACTGCAACAAATTTATGTGTAAAAAAAAAAAAAAAGTCAGGTGCTCCTATTTTCCAGTGAAGAGAGACATGCTTTCTAAAACTCATACCTTTCATAGTACCTATGCTCTCCTCACAGTATATTTGTGTTAACACCGTGAACAACCATTAACTGATAGGTCTATTAGTCTCTCATTTTCTTCTGGAGATATGCATTAAGGCTCTACTGTGGCAGAGCGGGGCAGCAGGAAATAATCTTTAAGTGATACAGTTTTGTCATAAAGAAGCAATTTCTTAGTTCTTTGCATTCTGAGCTAGTGATTTTATTTGACACCTTTTTAATGGTTACCTTTAAGACAGCCAATTAAAGATGCTAAAAAGTCCATAAATCAGATCACATGCTTTTCCTTCAAAGTTTCATTACCTTTGTAGGACCAGAACCTGCCACTTGCATTTCTACCAAATATGTAACTTGCAGCAGGAACAGTCTTATTGATATTGTCTCATTTACTTGACAGGGCAAGAAAAAAGTGTATTACACAGGAGATCTTATTTTTCAGGACCACAAATTTTATTTGTAAATGTTTTACAGCAAAACCATCTCAGAAACACCAAGTCCTGCTATCAAAACAAATGACTCCACTTTGCAAGGGCTGTAGCTTAATACTTAAGAGAAAGTACCAACCAATACCACTGCACTTGATTCCTCACTGTACTAAAATCACTCTAGAATGCAGTTGTTTAGCTTGTCATCCTGTCCACTGAGCATATTTTTCTTTTCAAGAAAAAGAGAAGTAGCATTAAAATACTGTACATGGGGAGTTTATAGAACATATTGTAAGCGTTATTGAGTAAAGAACACAAAAGAGTATTGAGGAAAACAAATGCATCCTGCTCAGCAGTCTCATAACTTGACTCTTACAAGTAAAAACTTATTGTGTTTTTATACCTCTGATTAACTTTTTATAATATCTGACTTTTTTTTTTTGTATTGTTCTTAATGTTTTGCTGCTTTGCAGCACATATCTGCCAGGATATCACCAGCAAGGAGCACACCCTGAGCTCTCAGCTACCAGCAAGGCCATTTCTCTAGCACTGCCATTCATTGCACTAGTCCATTCAGAAATTTAAAGCAAAATGCAGCTGAATGTACAGTTAGGCATAATTCAGTTAGATTTTTCTCTAAAATTACTACTGAAATACTATATTAAAATGTATTTTACAGCTCTTGAATGGCATTTAAGTAGATTAAATACACTTAAAGATAAATTATAAGTCATCACAATTCAATCTATTTTAATGTAAGCAACAAAAGGAAGAAGGGTTACATTACACACAGCACTGCGTTAGAGCATGGGGCAAACCTCACCAGGACAGTGATGGTTCAGACCCTGCCCGAGCTGAGCAGCTTGTCAGTTTTGCTGTCTGCTGTGCACAAACTTCCCCTACCACTATGCAACATATCTGAATAGGTAAGAGTCTCTCTTCTAAGATAATTAAAACTTATAGAAAGCACCCAGGAATCTCCTTTGCTTCTAACATTAATGAGGAAACAAATGCACAAGAGAAAAACAACAGACGTATTGGAACAAATCTGCCCAGAGCTCCATCCAATGCCACATACCAAAAAAAGAATCTGTGGCATCTAAAAGATAATTATTCTGAGATGTTCATCTTGTTGGCGGCACAGAACACCAACTGGTTATTTTATCACCTAAACATTCCCCTGGGTGTAAGAAATCTATCCTTTCTCAGAAATGTCTCAGTGTTTAAGAAACCTAGTAAAATAAAAGGAACAAATGTAATAACTATTGCTAATTTAATTGCTGATGTCTATTAGAGGAAACTCAAAGAAATGTGCTACTTTACCCCCAAATCTGAAACCCACAGGCACACTGGGCAAGTACCCTGCGACTCTGCTAAGAGAAGGAGCTCCCCAATCCCAGCTGGCCAAGGACAAGGTCACCTCCTGGCCCAAAAGGGATTCACAGCTCTGAATCCACATAATGCTGATTTTTCAAGGGTCTATCCTACTGTTACAGGCAAGTTACAATTTCCAGTGCTGCTGCCAACAGCCAGTCAGTCTTGATTTATTACAAAAAGATATTTAAACAGAAAGCTAGCCTGCTAAAATACAGAAATATGCAAGGTGTAAAGGGCTTTGGCTTTGTCAGAGCTGATTTTCCACATGGAGGCAGGCTGGTTTACAAAAACCAGCTCAGCTGACAGCATAGTTCAAGTGTCAATTAAGATAGGACATCGAACTATTTATTTATTAGTTAAGAAGCTACTTGGACATGATGAATAGATATTTGCTAGTAAAATTTGGTCATGGTTTTAAAAGACCTCTGTTACAATTTTGAGGGTGGAAAAAAAAACAAATATAAAGTTGCAATTATGGGAAAATTAGGATTCAGAGCAAACAGAGTTGAAATAAAAAGAGATAAATATACTCAGGTTGATACCTATATAACATTGTTACTATAAAAGACATGAACGGGATCTTGACTTAAAACAAAGTTCAGAGTTCAGAAGAGAGCCTTGTCTCAGACCTAAATTAGCTAGCTTTTTGTTCAATGCGTTTTTATATCAGCTTTTGCAGAATGTGATATTATTTACAAGTCCTTTTGCTTGGTATATACCTGTTAGTTTTCCATTTGTGATGTACCCTAAAAATATAATTATTGCTGATAAAAACCTTTTAAAATTCCTAACAAAGTCTTAATTCATATATTTATATATAAAAAAGTAATTTGGAGAAGACTAAGCTTTCTGAGGATGTTTTATATTAGATTTTCTTTCTCCTCTATATCAAAGCCTATTACTTCAAGGTGGCCACATCTGTTATCAATTTAACAAACACTCAGAAAAGTTCACAGTAGCCTTACACCTAAAATGAATGCTTTCATTTAGAAGTGGCCTTGTCTCAGCTTAAGGCAGGTCCTTGGTGAGCATGTTTTATTTTTGTCTTTTGTTAACAGGGCTCTGGTTTCAGAGATATCCTTGTCTGGACAGAATCTGACTCACTGGAAATGTCACTACAGACAGGTAGAGGCCCCAGGCAGAGACCAAGGTCTTGTTATCTTCAGCATTTCATAATCATACACTAAAGGATCAGTACTCTTACAAGAAACAGGAAAAAAAAAAAGATATGTTCAGTAACGAAAGGGCAGAATGGATGAAATCATGAAAGAGAAGGTGGAGAAGAAAGGCAGTCAATCTGGCACTAAAATAGCTTCCCACTTAGACTGAAGTAATGCAAAATTGAAGTTGACAACTGTTTCAGCCTTTTTGACTAATTCAGTTGCTCAGTCAATACAAACATTCCTTTCTCCTCCCACTTGTTTTGGGGAAGAGAAGGAAGGAAGTGGTATTTACTCCTTTCCCAACTACTTTGATATCTTTCTTCCCCTCCTTCTCTTTCTAGAGGCATTAAGACTCAGTGAAATGTTAGTTTCCTCCTACACAGTCTCTTTCCTCTCTCTCTTTGGCCTCTATTATTCTCAGTCAGAACCCTAAATTCACCTTTCTGAAGAGAAGTTTTGATTATAGTCTTAAACCAATTTAAGGCCAAGCTTCTGGGACAAAAAATGTGTTACCCCATCCTCAACCCTGCCTTGACAGCTCATTGTTGCTGAATTAGCAAACTAACTCCACCCATACCATGTGAAAGCTGCTACCAATGCAAGAGTGGTGGAAGAACCTTTGAAGGTAAATGTATGACTGTTCCTTTGCAGCAGAGAAGCATTATCTCAGACCCCTTTAAGCCAGCCATGAAAGTAAATCCTGCTCCTTTCTCTTCCTTGGTCATTAACAAGATGGTTTCCAAGCAACCTTCTACCTGAACGCCCTGCTGGTGGTGGATCCTCTCTTGTTCCTCTCAGTAGACTCCTTCACTGTCAGATTTGTCCTGTCCATGCACTCTCTGGGTGTTGTTCAGTTCTTGTAGCACTGTTGCCTCTACAAGTCATAGAGCAATCAGAGTGGAAGGCAAACTGTCATTAATGAATTTGTAATGAAAGGTAGGGAGATGATTACTTTATAGTTGATGCAATACTGAAAGGGACCCAGAGAAAGAAAGGTGAAGAGAAATTGGGAGCACTGGCAACACAGCAAGCTCAGAAAGTGGTTTTAACAGAACTGACAATGAATATAACCAAGAACAACTCCACAGGTGTTGGGAGCAAAGAGAAGAGTGTTTAAGCAATGGATATGTGAAACAGTATAGAACATGGAGGAGCGTCTGGGTTCTTTGAAATGTTGTGCAGGAGAGTGCTGGTGGGTGAGGACATACAGGGCTACAGAGACAATGCAAAAGGGACAGGGCAAAGGGTTGTTGTTCTCTACAGTACAAGACAAAGGGAGGGAAGTTGCATGGAAGAAGGGAAAGAAAAAGCCCTAGTTTACCCATACTGTGGTTGAGTTGACAGGAACATAGGGACTGATTTCAGCCTTCATCTAACAAGTATCTGGGACAGCCTGCTGTAAAGAATTCCAAACTATTTTTGCCAAGAGAAAAGTTGCTCTTCCTGCTCCAGTCCTTCACAAGTGCCTTTGGCAAGCAGAAGAGCTGCCTCTCTGCCCAGGGTAACAAACCTGCATTCATTAGGTAAAACTCATAACACATCATCCTGCTCCCTGGCTGCACAATCCCCTTCATCCTAATTGAAGTGCAGTCCAGCTGGAGGAATACAGCAGCTGCCAAACCTATTTTTGGCTCCAGTAAGCACAGCTCCAAGAACCATTACCACATGGGGTTACCATTTCCTATCCCACAAGCTTCCGGAATAACACACTTTCGGTTAAAACATTGTTTCACTAAAATCAAATAATTTCCTTCAGAATGTAGATCTTCATACTTACTATATGACAGAAGACATTCAAAGTTGAAAGCCAGACTCAAAAAAACCCACCACAGGCATCTCCCTCTCCATTCCCCCTCCCATTATTTCTACTTTACCTTCCAAGAAGTCCCCTAACAGCAAAATCTCCTCTTGGCTCTGACCTTTCCCCTCCAACACTTTCTACAGGCTTGTCTCTACTTTGGAAAGTGTTACGCTACAATAAAATACCAGATCCTTTGCCTTATTTGCAGTTACAGGTGTTCTGATTTTGCTGACAAAACACTTGTCTATGAGTATTTAAAATACTCACTTTATGTCAATCCAGATTTTTTTTTTTTAGTGATGACCAGGTATAGAATAAGTATTTAGAACAATTACCTCTGAATCCTGGTGACCTTCCCATGGAAAATGGACATTTTTCTGTTCAGCAAAAAATTTAAATATCAGACTCTGCATCTGTCAGCCTGCAAGGGAGCAGAGCTGCTGATAATCTCTTAAAACAGAACACAGTCACTTCAGTCAAAAGAGGGTCTACCGATTTTTTGGTCAAAAGCTTCATGTGCAATGGAAGAAAGTTTAATTCTGCGAAGCTGAACAAAGAACTGTGACAAAGACCTTACACTTTGTGAGCAATGAATTTGTCATGGTTCTACGTCGCAGACATGATTTACAGTTTTCTCTTTTTAATGACAAGTACTGTAAGATATATTAGTTGTGATAGATTCTGTATCACCTCCAGTTATTAAATGAAGATACAGTTTAGTTCAAACTAGAATTTGCATGTTGAAGTTTCATGGTTTGTATGTGAAAACAATGGATCCTTCTGGCTTTACATGGTATTATCCATATTGTTGGAACTGCTCTTTGCTATCAGGTCTTGTCACCATTGCTTCCAAGAAAAGGTAATAGTTTCTATTTCCCACTAGCTGACACAACACACCAGGTTTCTCTGTGTATTCCTATTGAAAACCAAGATTTACAGCTGGCACAAACTGAGACACAATGTAGTCTGTAATGCTGCATCTCATGGTAGCCAAATAGCTAGTTTCTGTCAGTTTGGTAAGCCAAAGTTTATTGCGCAGTTGACAAATTCAGTGAAAACGCTATTCTGATACATTGCATGTTAGTGGATCATCACAACATTCCTGTAAGTTATATATTGTTAGCAAGATTAATGCCACAGTAAAATTACATAAGTAACAAACAGGAACTGAAGCCACCACCTCTACCACTTCAGTTAAAAATTAGAAGTGGAGATCCTGAAAAAAAAAATAATAAAAGTTATGAAGATACAGTAAATCTACAACCACCAGCAGGCAGAAATTCAAATGTAAACCAATTCAGTAAAGCAAAAGGTCATTTTTCATTCAGTTCTGTGCATTCCTAATAGCTGACGGTACAGATTACAGGATCAGAGAAAAGTTTTTTGATGCAATATCCGGAGAGAATGTGTAGGAATGTGGAGAAAACTGACTCACTCAGTGAGGACACCCCTTGTCTGTTATAATCTCTAGTGTAAGATTTTAATTAGCATTAAAAAGCATCAGATTTAACTGTATTGTTTCATTTAGAGCATCTATAGCACAAATCATGTCACATTATCATAGCAATCATTTAAAAAAAATGGTCTGGGTATGAAATCATTACTTAAATTGTGCATTCACATCCCTAGAGCAATATAGTTCTAATCCTTCCTAAAATGGCCAAAAGCACAAAAGAAACAGGATCATTAACTACAGACATATTTCAAGCTGGAAACACTGCTTTAGGTCAAAGGTTGAGGTCTACCACTAACACTGCTCAAATCTTCCCATCTTATAATATTTTTACTTGCCTGGCCATCCCAAACTTTAAAGTTTCAAATGTGGTTGCCCATGCTGCTGTCAGGCAAACCCAATTATTTTTTCCTTCTGAAGTTTGTGCCAAAACGGCTCCACGGCTTCAATAGCAAGTAGTAGTGAAGAGAAAAGAACCAGTGTACTTTGCCTCTTTTCTTGACACCAGAGAAGGAAGAGGAAATGCAGAGAAAGACATTAGTCAAGCACAGAAAAACAAGAAATGGTGAGGAAAGATGTTCAGAACAGCCTGGCAGAGAAATAGGTCTGAAGAGAATAACAGGCACCATGGAAAAATACAGATGTTTTGGCAAAGCATGAGAAAAGGCCATAAAAAAAAGGGGCACAGACAGGTGCTGGGAGCTGGAGGAACAGGAGCAGATGTAAACAGTGAGGAAGTTCCAGTGGCAGAAGCAGAAGTCCTACTGAAGCCTGCACTGCTACACAGCTGTAAATTAAACCAGGAGCCCCAACTTTCTTTACTCTTTCCTCACAAAACCAAAGGCACATTTGATTTATTTTAGTACCCAGTTCTCATAGTCAGTTTACTTCATTAGCTTAAATTGTACAGGTCTGTGCTGCAAGTCTTGCTATTAACTTCTTCCTATAAGTGATTCCTTCACACATAAAATTTCTTAGAAGTTTATAATTTTAGAAGCTTATCCAAGGGCATACAAACCAAGCACATTTTTAAGAAGTCAACAGCAGGCAGAGTAACATTGCTTGGGCAATTGTTACCATGTTCTCATCGCACAAGCACCTCTACCTGCACCCCACGCATGCAGAGTGAAGCCGCAGCCCCAGGTCTGGGCTGGTGCACATGCCCAGGCACAGCACCACACTGACCATGCTGCCTCCAATGGGGGCTCTCGGGTCCCAGCTCATTATCCAGGCCCTACTTTAACCAACACTGAGCACCGAACCACCTCCAACTTCCTTCAACAGTCCTTGAATCTTTAACAGCCCTTCGTGTTTTCTGTGCACCAACCACACCTGCAATCACTGAACAATATCTACAGACTGACTTGCAGAAGTAACAAGTACTCAGGCATTCACCTTATGATTAAAAAGTTTTTCTTAACGTATCAAACACTTTAAAAATCAATCTCTTCCAACCTAATCCCTCAATGTTAGTTAAGTTTACAGTAATGACCTTGTACCTCATATCCTTGTGTGAGAAGTGTGGATAGTATCTATATCTAATCACACACATTCTTCTCTCCTACAAACTGTCTCCCATAATAGATCCAATTTAATTGTGTATTCCTTAATACTTGTCACAGTGCCACAGTTGATGACAGTGCCATACTGAAGTCTAGGCATACATTAACAAGGCTTTCTTACTGTAGGGTTGGAATAGCAAGTAGTTAATAATGCATGTGACCACACTGAAAGATGAAGAGTAAGAAATGCCTTTCACAGAAAGTATTGAATAAGGTAGAAATAAGGAGAGGCAAAGAAAGGAAAGGAGAAGAACATAATGGAGAGAAAGGAATGATCACACCATATACTAGAACACCAAGTTCAGGTATATTAAACCTCTTGAACTCTGAGACTTGTTAGTTTTTGTGTATTTTACATTGTATTCTTAATAGCTTTTTAAGAAGAGGGATTAGTAACTTGGTTTTAAGATGTCATGTAGCATTTAATATACTCTGTAAATCCACTACATAAGAAATCTACTATCTAGAAAACTGAAAATCTTTTAGCATGAGTGTTTTCTTGTATTCCACCTCCATAGTAGGAGAGTATTTCCTGTGAAAACTGGCATGATTTCAAAACTTTTCATGAGTACCTTTATACCAGAAATATTGTATTGCAGCATTTCATATCAATAAACTTTAAGACAGAAAAAAAAAATCTGCCTTAAAAGTACAGATAGCAATGAAATCACAATACGAGAACAAGGCTGTAAACGTAAGGTATGAATTTGAAGGTATTTAGTGAAGTGTTATTGAATGTCACTAAAACTAAGTCTTCAGCAGAAACACCACTTGATATCTACCGTCTATATTCTTTGTTTCAACATGAGCTCATCCAAAACACTTAAATGTTAGATACTACTGTCCAGAGACCTTTTCTGCAAGAAGAGAGGAAACAATGAATACCCACATGACAGCAAGTTCATAAAATGGCTCTGTACTGACAGAAAACCCATTTCCAGTACCCCACAAATAACTCCAGTTATGAAATCATTTCTTATTTCACCTGCAAGCAGGGAACATGCTAAGATGCACTTAGAATGGGAAAAAATATACAGTGAGTAATATTTAAATGCAACTAGATTTCATTTCAATAATAAATTCTGCGCCATTGTAAACCCAGTGCTTTACATAAATATCACTGATGACAGTAAGTTAGACTGCATTTGTGTTTTATGTATGTTAGCACAAGTAAGATATAACTGCTCTAGGACATTTTCTCTACTGAAGTCAAGGGTAAAAATCAAGCAACCCATGTGAACAGCAGCTCTTGATGTTTCACTTATTAGAACTCAGTGTCTTGCAAACAAAAATAGCAGAGCCTGTTTAAGACTAGAGCATATGTTGCTTACCTTCTTGTAAGCTATAAGATTTTAGCCCAGATGCGTTTAAGTAGGCATGTTACAAAGATTAAATGACTTGCTGCAATCATCTCTGGCTTTATACATGTAGAGATAGAGTTAAGTACCCCCAAAACCTCAGAAAAGAGGTTTCCAGAACTCAATGAGGAGGCTAAATCATTGCTCAGGGGACAGAGAACAAGTGCCATTGATTACAGGTGACAATTTTACCTCTTCAAAACTTCAGCCCAGGAGTAGACCTCAAGGGAAGGCATACAGCAGAGGTGGGTTGAAGAAAGCTCCCATTAAAGGTGGAAGATTCTATGGCAGAGAAAAGGTGATTGCCAGCGCTGGCTCCTGAACTTACCACCTATTACTCAGCGCAGTGATTTTGTGAACATCAAGGAAGCACTGGAAACAGACATTTTGACAGTGAATTTACCCAGCTTAGGCAGTTGTTCTTGTAAACTGGATTATGCAGATTTTAACACTGAGATATTATTTTTGTTAATGAGTAACTGCCTAAAGAGATAAAACTCTAACCAAAGTTACTTGACATGAGAGACAACTCTTGGGAAATCCAGCATTAATAGCACTTACTGACTCATCTGCAGTAGTTTGTAACAGTTTGACTTTAGGAAGGATTTTTAAGGGAACTGTTGAGATTGGACTAAATGCTAAGGTGAATGGATAAACTAAAAAGTTGATAGAAAAAAGCAGCATTAAATTATTCAACAGCTACATCCCACATACTTCTACAGTACAATATAATCCTGATTTAGCAGTGTTCCCATGGGTTGCCTCTGAATATGTATATTCTGCAGTTTATAAATATGCTATGAAATATTATTTGCAAGTTAAGAATCAGAAGCTGCCAGCATTTGTGTCCTGGGTCTAACAGCTTCTTTAGAGATCAGTGAGATCCCAGGCTGGACTCTTACTCCTCTGGTCCTCCTGGCTCACAGAGTTAGTACTGGACCAAAAAAAATGAAAAGCAGGTCTTTCTCTTCTTTTTTCTTAAATGAACCATTCATACCATGTTCTAGTGTAGGAAAATCTAGAAGCACTTAGGATCTCAGTCTTCAAAGCCTGAAAGTTACCTGCCCATTGTTAAGCCTTAAATGACGAGACATAAAGAGCTTTTGAGGCTACAGATGCAGACACAGTTTTAACATAGGGTTATGTAATGCCCAGAGCAGTGAGATCAGCAGAGCTGAGAAGGTGTGGGCAAGAACATATGCTCCGACATCTCAAATAGATTACCAACTTGCCTCTTGATTTCCCACCACCCTGCCAGCAGTCACGTTTTCTCAGGCAGAGTGTGGCTCAAAACTCAAGGAACCAATTTTATCCACTTTCTTCCCTGAAAGGGCCAGTGCCTTAAAGGCATAATTAAGTCCTAAGCACATAATATTCAGTGACATTTAGTGAAGCATCTCTGGCAAACTGACATTGTAGAAGAAACAGCAAACAGACAAATGTATTTGCATGGTTTTCAGTTGGTTTGTAATTTTTTGTAATTGTACTGTCAAACAAATGCAGAATAAAGTATTAGACGAAATACAGTGGTTAACAGACTGAACCAATTATATTGATGCAGTGAAAAGAATACACTTTGCAGTAAGCAGTATTTAGAGACAAAAATAATCTTTTTAAAGCTATACAAAATGCTTTATTTCCGCTACCAACACTTGCATAGTTTGCACTGCTCATGAGTTCAGAGCTTGATGAATAAAACAATTGTTACAAATTCAGAGCAACACCACAGTGTCCTGCTCAGCTTTGGATAAAACTGACCTTCCCTCAGCCCTGCCCAGCCTCACACACTCCCCCTCTCCACAAATTTGCTCTAAAGAATCAACTTTTTGCTTCTCCTTAAAACAGCAGGAGGCTGGTATTACTGGGCAGGAAAGAAATGTGAACACCTTGGCTTGCAATCTTTCTGCTCCCACATTACACCACAGCAGCTGACAGGAATACTTGGTCATAATCTCCAGCAGGAGAGGGGAAGGTAAACTCTGAAAAGAAAAATAATACTAAAAGCAGAGTGTATGAGAACTTAACATTTAAACATTCTCCAATTCAAAGACAGTAAAGGAGACCATGGAAGCTGTCAAAAAACCCATCATATCTAACAAGGAAATTCTGTTCATAAAACAGATATTTCCAATTAAGAATTACATTAATAACCAGATTTTTTTTTCCCCGTTTTCAAATTAAATTTAATAGACTTTAATGAAATGATTTCTAGCTAAACACCCTAGGCTGCACCTAATCCTTTAAGTCAGCCCTACTACACCCGAAAGCCCATCTGGTGAAGATAGCTGCTTTAGCTGTACATGCAGTTAAGTCCCAGCTACTACCTACAGTGATTTCAAAACTTTACCTGAGCCCCTGGTCCTGCCCCTTTGCTTTAACTGGGGAACATAGCTTCCCATTAGGATGCCTGACTTTTTAAGGGATGCCCTACACCATGGGCTATATTGATGCCTACTAACTTTACTAAGACAACAATAACCTTCAGTAAAGGTAGGGAGCAACATCATAAATTGACAAAGCAGGACTCAGACCTCACCTCTTAATGAAAAGTCTTCTGCATTTAGTAATGGCAACATCTTTTTACTAAATGCAAGTATTTGCCAGGCATTTCAAGTAATACACTTCTTTGAAAAAAAAGAAAAAACAGTATTTCATCTCAATGTCAGCAACCTCCAGTCTTACTGTGCAAGACATCCTCTGTAATATCATGTTTATCTAAACTAAGTTGACACAAATGTAGAACTGTGCTTGATGTTACAATCCAAGGAAATTCAGTGTCAAGTCATAGCTCTGCCAGAAACCCTGTCCACCACTTTATGCATGATGAGGACAATCTCTTTGCTCCAGAGGCCAAACAGTTGAACTCTGCAATTTTGCAACTGTGTTTGTTGTGCAGTTAGTAGATTTTGCACTTGCATTCGTCTCCCTCATGGCATGTGATTATTTAGAGTCTTTAAAACTGCACAAAAGGTTTCATCCACAATAATTATTATTGCATTCTCTTTAGCTGGTCTAAAAACACTGAATTTCATTTTTATTTATAAAAAATAGACAGTAATAATAGTTAAACTGATGAACTAAGTTCAACTACCCCAATCTAGCTAGATTACTGATGTTAAGACAATGCCTTTCAGCCCTGTGGTTCACCTGCCATGGTCAACACTGACACAGTAGCAGGAGGTTTAATGCTAGTCTGACTTCTCTGCATATTTTTTTTTATACTAAGCATAAAAATAGCATAATGGAAAAAAGATTGAACCACAATAATTTTTCAGGAGTAAGTTTGCTGGCTTAATCATTGAGATACCATTTTCATCTTGGAATTACAAGTTAGCAGACATCCCCAGTGTGGAAAATCACAAGCCAAGAAGATCCTGCAGCACAAGAAATAAATACAGTTCTTCCACCTGTGCCAAACTAAAGAACATAAATATTTTTTTATTGGAAAATTTTATTGTGGGTTTTTTAGATGTTTTAAAAAGCTGTTTTCTTTCAAATGAGGTTTACCTTTGAGATCTGGTGCAAAAATATTTAAATTTACTCTAAAGTCACCACATATTTATAACATCTGCCCGTATTTCAAACCCCCCCCCAAAAAGAAAAACAACCCAAACAAACCAACAACAACAAAAAACCCACAACAACACAACCCCCACTTTCCATCACTTCCCATTCTTCAACATGTCTTTAAGAGGGCACAGAAAAAAAATAACATTGCATTCCTATTTTGCAGTAAGAACAAACATCAGCACTACCTATGCAGTTATATGACATTCACCCCATCAGAGAGACAAAAAGATTACATATAAGTGGCTAACTACCTGCCACAGCTCACTTGCATGTATTTTCTATTTGAAGTATAACTGCTGCCCATCCATATGGAAGTAGAAATAAACTTAAAGATTTACCTAGCCATATCAAAAAGGATACAGGAGCTGAAACTCTGGAGAGAGCATTCAGAGCAAGTTTGTTTTATCTCTACAGGCACTTGCACAGCATCCACAGGTTAGCACAGGTGAGGGCTTCCTATGGCCCTGCTGTGGCACACCACACTTCCACCTCTGCCAGGGAAAGGACAACTGATGCCATCCAAAGTCTGTATCTAAAGCTACAGTCAACCTTGTACTGTGCCTTCAAATCCCAAGAACCAGCACCTTCACTGTGGAAAAGGCACTTGGAAGATGCTATCTCAGTTGCAGGGAAGTAGAAAAGGACATGAAAGAACACCTGAGAAATTATTACAAAGAGGTTTGGTGTGATTTTTCTAGACAGTGTAAGTGCTAAGCTGCACAAATCCACTGTCAATAAAAAGTGGCCCAAATGCTCAATTTTATTTTTCCTTATGGAAGTGTGCCTCTGGCAATACATAATCTCCCTGGCATACACAGGGACAATTTTGTGGCTCACTAGCCTGCATGTTACTAACAAGCCACAAGCTCTCATTTCACTGCAGTATTAATGTACCTGTGAGCATCATGAAGTACAGAAATTATTATTTCATTACTTGATGCTGTTCGCAACAGCATCTGGGAGTGCCTGGAAAACCTCAAAGGCTGTGGACCATAAGTAAGACACACAAAAAAGCATGTTTTACAAGTAGGACAAAATGCTATTAAAAAGTTCCAGCTTAGCAACAACTAACATCTTAACATCATGTAACAGCTTTTTGTAACTAGTATCTATATATTTTCAACCTAAGCAAGTTTGCTTTTAGACAAGAGTGAAACTATATAGCACCAGTACAAAGACTAAAGACCTACTGAGAGAGTACGGTTTGTCCACATGAGGAGCAGTGTTTTCACAAAGTTCCACAAGTGACAGTGCTTTGGGTACAACCCGCTAGTAGAATTCAAAGCTATAAAATCACAGGATAAAAGAACCACTTTCTTTCTAAAATAAATACCTAAGTTGTTGCATTGAAGACCAGCCCAAATCAGCAAACATCATTTTGAAATAGGCCACGTAAATGAATGGCAAACAGATGCTGGAAGAGGTTTTCAGCAGCAGGCTTGAACCCTATTTTTAAAAGGTATTGGATAAAAATATGTATCTTTTTGCAATTTCAGTGCAACCTGGTTGAGGCATGCGGCATGAGGCAAAGCTCCTGTTGGGTGGCCCTGCAGCCTGCCCTCCAGCACAGCCTGCAGAAGTGTTGGGGAACAACTGACCATAATGCCTTAGTTTGGCTGCTTCTGTCAGACAGACATCTGTCCCCTTCTGGCAGAAGATCAGAGAAAATCTTAAATATTTTTTTACCATGGGAAACAACATGTTTATCACTTCTCTGCTTGGCAGTCACAAGTCAAAAGTATTGTTTTACTACACTCTGAGGAAGTGTCTGAGTCTTGATTTTCTGCACTTCAGCTGGGAGGCAGGCAGAAAACCCACTGACCCCCAGTCAATCCCATCCAACACTGAAAGGTCTTTTCTGATCCTTCAAGGCAGCGTATAGTGCCCCAAGCCACTGCAGGAGTGCTTCTGGCTGCTGACATCTACTGAAAGGGAAGGAGCAGCTCAAAAAGAAGAGATGCAGAAAACTGGGACATAAGAGGCAGCCCTCCTTCAGCTGAGGGGACAAAGCCCATGGAACAGGTGACTCCAGAAATGCCCCTCCACAGCCTGGCCGCTGGGTGTGCAGTGCTCCCCTTGTCGCCCCAAGCAGATGTCATCACAGTTCCTGTGACATAACGAGGCAGCACAGCCAGCATTTCTTCTCTGAGAAAAGCAGCTCCCACACCCATCTCAGCAAGTAGTAGAGTTATACAATTAAAATGAAAATTTATGACCAACTTGCTGAATGTGCCCCACAAAATCTGGTGCTTGGCCAAACAAGCCTCTGGACCCCAGCACCCCATGGTTTGCCCTGTGGCTGTGGGAGGGAGAGAGGAGCTGCCACCCAGACTTGGCCCAACCAGATGATGTCAACTCCCAACCCGCCACCAATGCATTTACCTCAAAGTTTTGCATTGAGTGTTTGGAGTCAGTTGGTATCTCCCCCTACTTCTGGGATTCTGGAGCCTCACAATTCCTCACTATAAAGATATTTATATGAAATTTCTTTATTCCACCCTCTGTTTCATACTGTTTAGATGGCAAGTTCACTGGGAGCAGCAACTGTGTCTTATTCTACATTTCTGTACTAACAGCACACCTCACATTTGCTGTATCATGAGGAATTACTACTTTAACATATTAGTGAAACTAATACCAATAGGAGTTTTGCCACAAATCACAGTTCAAACAAACAAACAAGGACAGACAGAAATTCCCTGCTTTTCACAGACAACTTCCAAACCTAGAGATCAATTATTACATTTATTACCCTTTGCTCTATCCTGGATGCAGGAGATTCTGCTAAATCGCTTATCAGAAATAGCTCATGCCAATGAATTACACATGGTAAATGCTGTAGCTGTGTTTGATTCCCATGTAATAGCTTTGGATGATACCATTTGGTATTAATTTCTTGATGTTTTACGTATTTATCACAGTTGGCATTTACTTCTCTGCTACTCAACTTCACAGTCCAATACAAGAGAAAAAGTTACAGCAATGCTGAAAATATATTAATGGTTCAGGATGTATTTGCACTTTTCTTCCATCTTTACCTGCTATGCTGCACAATTATCTCTGCAATATTTATTATCCCTAGTGACTTGAAGTGCTTGAATTCCTAAAGCTTGTTCTAACCCTCCACTTTTGTACCTTGAAGTACTTTCCTCCTTCCCGATGCAATCCGGAACTTGAAAGGTCAGCTATGAGTATTATATTGCAAAGCTTCTGGTATTTCCTTCCTTTGAAGGTGTTAGCTAAAAGAAAACAAAAACCTAAGCCACAATGACAGTTCAAATACAGAACTTTTAATTCTCTTTCCCTTAGCTTACATGGCTTGCAAAACTGAAGGAAGCACAATCAACACCCTTAAAATAAATAGTTCAAAATCTTTAAAAGCAAGAGATAGGCAGGTCAGCTTGCAGGTGCCACAAACCAAAGCCTTCTGTAGTATTTTGCTAACAGCAATCTTGCCACACAATCTTTTATCTTCACCTAACATCCAGCCACAGTGCAAGCAATAATAGAATTGGTCTGCTATTCATTTCAGTTTGAACATCATTTATATACTTGCATTACAAAACAGAAATATCGGTCCTTTGTATTTTAGTTATAAGAGAGTAACAATGCAGTAGGGAAGTGAATCTTTAGAAGAATAGTGAGCATGTACAAGCACTAAGACATGATGGTTTTAAAACAGTTTCCATTGTCTTCCCCCCTCCAAAAAAATTCAATAACCTGATCATGGAACAATCTGCATTTTTTCAGGGCTCATGCTCCATTGATACAACACTAATAAGAGACTTGGTCTAATTTTAGCAAAGCCTCCAGGAAAAGCTGAAATTCCAGCATAAGTCATGCTCTGAGTTAAGTGACAGTTTACTAGAAACTGACCTGAAAAACACTATTTGTAACTCAGCTTGTCACGTTCTAAAATCTTTTTTCTCCTTCTCACAGCTGAGCAGTTGCCCATGCCTGGTCAGGTTTCTTCAGCACCACACACAATTGCAAACACTATACTAAGCTGTCTTACACCCTTATGATGCTCCTGCATTTGATGGAAAAAACATAGCTGAGTCCGTTTTTTCAAGGAGTAACTCAAACAGCTTGTGGGTTCACCCAAGCCTTCTGCCTCATTCTGTAAAACACTGGTGTCCTATCTGCCTGTGACCATTTGGAGCCAAGACACTCAAGCCAAAGATATCCCAGAACAGCACCACATGGTTATTGATGAGAGGATCACCAGCAGGTCAAAGCAAGTGCATTTTAGTGAAGAATGTGTTTGGGCCCAGCACTAGCTGACAGAAGGGCAATCCTCTGAGTACCAATATATTCATGCTGTTGTTTTTTAAATCAAATACATTGTCCAAACCCTTTGCTCATATCTGACCTTGAAAAACCTGGCTCATTTCAGAATTTTAGAGCACATGTTCTTAATTTTCAGTATGTCTTAAACACACACACATTTAATATCAAAGCTACATTCTTGGGGTTCCCCCCCCAATTCAATGTCAAGTAACATTTATTGCCACCTAATCTGTTATATCTGTTTCTAGATGTTGCATACCTAAATCAACTGTTGTTAGTTTGTATAAACCATCCCCTTTCATATTTTCCTATATTCCATGGACCTGCCACTTCAGAAGAGTGATTACTTAATTGTAAAGTAAAAGATGATTATTTAATATTATAGCTAGAAGGAACAGAGTTACTTGGTCATGGATTAATAAGTACCCTGACTTTTACAGTTCGCAATTCAATTAATGTTAAACATGTTTTGTCATCTTCTGTAGTAAGGTCCTGAACCCTGGAAGGAAAATGGATTACTCTGAGGATTTGTTAATGCCACTGGCATGTTTTGATTCTCCCCTCTGTGTCCTACTTAAGATTTTCACATTTTACACTGTAGTAATTTCCCCCCTCCAAATGCATTTTACTGTCTCAGTGTTATAATCCTCATATTTAAAGGATGTAGACACAAATACTTAGGGAAATTGGAAACATCTCCAGCTTGTTCCTGTCATAATCAGTAATTTTCTGGTTTCTTCTGCACACCTTTGAATTATCAGAATGAGAACATTGTTTTCACTAGATGATTAACTTTAAATAAAGCTAAATAACTCTGTTGCCTCCCACTGAACAGAGAAGGAAGCAGAAGCATCTGACTACTTAAGGTAATAGTTTCAAAAATTAATATAACCTCTAGAAGCACCTATGGCCATCTTACAAATCCACGCTCCCCAAATATTTGAAGCCCTTCACTGACAGTCTCTAAATATGTTACAATCAGACAGGTGATGCTGGTCCAGGCACTGCAGCCACTTTCAATGGATTTCACAGTTGAAGCCGAGGCCTTCAACTATACAACCCACTCTCATCCTATTTAGTTTCCAGAGACCTTTTATTGGCTGCCCAACATCTGGTGCCATAGGCTAACTTCCTCAAAACATAATATTTGTCACTCAGAAAAGAGAGACAGACAGACACTAAGATGTATTGGGTCACGGCTACAAGCAGCCACTTGTACAGAAACACGGCTATCGGCAGTCTGCAGGGCAGCCATCACTTTCCTTGCCCTTCTGGCCATTGCACCGCTGTCTGTGCTACACATCTGGAAGAAAAACAGAATTTTGCCACATATATTATCTTGGTTTTCCTTGTTTAAATATAGTGATGACCAATTCATCTTTTAATTCAGCCATTCAGTGGCTGGCTTTTCATCACATGCATTTGTAAGTTTCTGCAGATAGTCAGGCCACACCTCTAACATGTTCAGCTGTCCCCGCTGGTGCTGTGTGGGGTGTAGTACTTCAATGCTGACATTAAATTATATTGTCTTCCTCAAATCAAGCTGAAGTTTTGGTATGTAGGGTGAAGCCTTGGATGCAAGTGCTTCAGGCAAAGTAAATGAGTTCTAACTTTGGGGAAACAAAACTGCTAAACTGGCCAGAAGTGAAATTTGTGCTTTGATTTAAATGCAGAACATTATCTCCTTTAGTGGCTCATGTAAATAGCTACCCAAGAAATTGGTCAACTGTAAAATAGCACCTCACTCAACTTTGTCAGCTTTCAGAAGCAGACCTTCCAATTTGACTTTTTCCTGAGTAGATAGATTATAGTCTGCCAATGTAATGCCTCATTGTTAGGAGTTAGGGAAGAAATCTGTCTGTGATTAATTTTTTTTTTTTTTTTTTTTTTTTTTTACACATAAAACTTTTTTTCTTTAATCTAAAGTGGCTCTGCAAGTTAACCAGTTGTCTGGGCTATTTCAAAGCATGTTTTTCCTTTTATTGCTGGACATTCAGTTACAGCAACATGACCACCCAAGTACTTTAAACCCAAGAGTTTCCAGCCCAAAGGTCAGTTTTCAGAAGTGCTGAAAACAGCAGACTAGAAAGAAATCATCTGGTATAACATTAAGTCAGACACCAGCTACCAGAACAATTACTACTTCTTGGAGAAGAAAAGGTTATATATGTTCATATTATGTCCATCCAAATGACAGGTCCTGATTAGCTTTCAAGGTTCCATACAATGAAGCTATTTTTAAATTATATGCCACTGATCATTACTTGATTACCTGTTACCATGTAAGTGAATTAGGAAAACAACACTAAGCATTTAATAAAACATAAAATGGATTAGCAATTAAATGCACAATTGTTTATTGACTTGTTTTCAGCAAGCTTTCTCAAGAATTTTAAAAAATAAGTATAACACTGCTGTTTATAGTATTAATTTTACTTTTTAAAAACAGGATAGGATTTCATTATTGAATTGTATAGAAGTAACCTGAAATTTACTATTAACACTATGAAAATATAACAGTCAAATGGACTGAACACACAGCTTTGTGTTTAAGTTTGAATACTCAAAACCTGGAAGAGGTTTTGAGTACATTTACATGTATGCTCATTACATTTACCAGTAACTATACCATGTAGTTATGAGGAGAGACTACCATCAGTCCTCGCAAGGATTCTACAATCTATACAGCATGCAATTCTTGTGCAATGCTTTTCTTTAACTTCCATTAAAACTTAAATGCAGCATATGAAATGATCCTGTAATATGCTTCTCATCTCTGATTATTAAAAACACTAAACCATTGAGGAAGCTCAAAGCTTATTTTTACTGTGCAGAATAAGTGAGCCTACACATGCCTCTAGTATCCCATAAATTCACTATGTAAAACCTTTAAAGGTTGAAACCAGGTGTTCACATCTGAAAGAATTATATGTAGCAATATCAGTTAGATATATTCATTCTAATACATAAAGTACCTTAAAAATAATATTGTATAATCCCTGCATTATACTAGTAGATATTTTCCATACTTGTCTGTGTGTTCAGTGCCTGTAAGTGCCATATAACTGTTTGTTTTTGTTTTGTTTTGTTTTCTTAAAAAGGAAGGGGGAATCCTTGCTCTATTAGCTGTGATTTTCTATGTATCAGTTCACTTAGTTGCATAATTCTGTTTGTAATACAATAGTTTAAACCTAAGGGTACCAACTCACTAAAAAAGCATGCACTGTATAAACCTCACTGTCACTGCTTAATTACTTGATCAAACTTGATTAATATTGGAGGGCAGATAGCAGCCTGAACTCCCTCATGCCCTTTTCCTCTGTCAAATTTTTCTTATGCTGCTGTCATGGGCTGTAGTAGCAAACCATGCATAACATCACTAAACATGCCAGCTCTTACAGGCACCCTCCTACTTTTGATTTTTAGTGGCCTTTACCTATTACTGTTACATAGGGAAGGAAAATACAGCTGTCTATCTTAAAAACCATGCCAAATAAAATACATAGGGGCAGTGAAAAAAACCCTTGTCTTAAACCTTGGTCCCACTGGAGGGAGGAATAAGATACTCACTCACTGCAAAGTCAGGTTCCTCCCCTGTTATCCTTCTTCCCACTGTACAGGAAGAGATGTCAATAGTGGGTTTGGATGATTCACAGGACAAGCCAGAGTAGGGACTTAAGCAGAATGACAGTGAAAACACAAACAGAAAGGGAAAACACCTGGGGCAGAAGTATTTGTTCCCCATGATCAGCAGAAGGTCTTTGCAGGGAGAGGAAAAGGGCAGCACTTGGTTTATCTTGTGTGGGAGGAGACATTGCGAAGTATGGGGCAAACTACACTGCCTATCAGACTACCTATGTGCCAAACTGTAGGAAGCGGTAAACCATGGCAGTTACTGAGCCAGCCATCAGGCAAAGCTCCTCTTTCTCCTGTGCAGTGACAGGCAGCAACCAGCACTCACACAGTGAGTAGCCCAGCCCAGCTGAGGAGCTGCCAGCTCCTTCCCAGGCCCCAGGAGCAAAAGCTGAGTGCAGTTCCTCACTGCCTACTCCTGCTGGGCAGTGGAGAGAAAAATAAGGGCTGGTCCTCTTTTTCCAAAGGTTAGCCAGCTTTCTACACATACTTCAACCAAAGCTTCTCCTTCATGTTTCTGTCTCAGATGACAGGGTGGAAATGACTTAGCATAGGGCATAGTACACCACATTTAGCTGCTTTTGGCTCAGTTTCGCTGTTGATGTAAAGAACAAATGAAACACCAGCTCACGCAGCAGTCGTTAACATATGACCAAACCATTCCTAGCCTGCTAACACAAACCACCTTTAGTATACTCATCTCTTTGGTTAAAGTACAAGAAAAAGCTTTTTCTAGATTTCAGTTGTTTGCTGCTTAAGTAACAGACACATACAGTGTTGCTTTGCTAAGCTGCATGCTATGATATTTGAGCAAGAGTGTATTACTCATGTTTGTGTCACCAAGGTCTGAGATGACCCTTTTATTTCCACAAAAACATTTACATCTCTCATGGGAAAGTACCACATGCCACTGAAATCACCTCCACCACTTCTGACTTTCACTTCAGTGTAGTAAGAAAAATGAAATGAACACTGAATCTTTGACACTTGTGACCAAGCTAAATTGAACCACAAGCTCTTGCTCCCTCTCCCTCCAGTAACCACATCTGTGATTTTACATCTCAGATCCTTCCTCAAGATATTATAGATACTTGAAGTCCCTCCAAGTTTCCAGTTGATGCTGAGCAAACAAGAGTGAATCTCCAGATTCTCCAACATAGTAGGATCCTGGTTCCCACTGCAAGAGTGACGTTCAGTTAAATGCATTTGCTGGGCACGCGGAAACTATGTTACAGGGCAGTGTAAAGTATTTATGGTCACGTAATTTCATTTCAGCCTATGTTTACCATATAAACACAGCTCTATATTACTAAAGAGCAAACAACAGAGAATGTCATCCCTGGGCTGAGGACATTCATAGCAATCAGGCATTCATAATTCTCTTTTACTAAAGCACCTTTTACTGGAACAAAACAGAGTTGACCAAATCCCACTTGTAAAGAGTGACACAAAAATGAGTGATGAAAACCAAGGTAAATAACTGGACCAGGCACTATGCATTGAAGTTTATTGAAGCAATTAGACAACATACACACACTCTTGGAAGCATATAGATATTTAGGATGGATTAAAATATAAAAAGGCTCTCAAAATACAAAATGAAAAAAGTGTGGTTAGCTTGATAACAGCCATTTAACCAATTAAAAAATGTGAAAAGAAGTTTAAAAGAAAATTAATTTGAAAAATATAAATTAAAAAATATTAATAGGGGAAGAATATCTAAACAGGGGTACACTATTATACATTATCATTGGACCAGGCTTAAACCTAATTTAAAGTCTTTCCTTCCCATAGGCCTTCTAGGATTACTAGAAAAATAAATTAGGAAGCCTATCTTCTCTATAAGCCCATGGAATAAGATCTCCATAATACCCAACTCCTCCAATATGTTTAAACTAATGGGATTATTTATCTTTGATTTTGAGTGAATAGCAAACAAGCAGGTTTAAAAAGTAAGCCTTTGCTAAACAAACCCAAATGCCATTTAAGTAAACTATTAATGTGCTTCACAATGCCTAACAGAAAAATTCATTTCCTTTTAATGTGAAATCACCACATTATATTTTATAAACACTGAAAAGAGATGATTCTGTAAACAGTAGAACAGTAACCTTCCTTTCCTCTACTGTACTTTTTTCCTGTTTCTCCCACAATAGATGAGAAAATAAATATCTTTTAGAGAGTAGATGTTGAAGACTGATCATTTACCTTCAGTCACACCACATAAGGATACATTGCCTTTCTCTTTCAGCTGCCAAGGATTTTAGTCAGACACAGTCACTACTTTTCACAGGAGGAATTCCTATCTAAGGAATAATTCATATGATTTCAAAGTGTGAACATGCAGGCTGGACCTATGAACAATGTCCTCAAACTTATCTTCATTAAGAATAAAATAAACTATCTAAATTGATTCATAATAATGACAATAATGACGATCTTCCCCACGGGATAAGAATCAAGATGGTTTGTTTCCCCTCCCTTTATTCTGTTAGCACAAAAGAAACTTTTTCTACTGGGCTATTTACTAATTATGAACAATTAATCATTAGTCTGTGAGTTTATACTACAGGATTTTGAAATATTATTATTAGGAAAAACTCAGCATAACATTGAATTGTTTAGATATATTTTTCTGCACTTGCCAATGTCCCCCATAGTTGCTCGGTTTTGAATTGGATGCAATTCAAAGAGATGGGAGCAACAGCAACTAATGCCAGGCTCAGGTCAGGTCCAATTTCTTTTTAAAGATGTTGGATAATCATATTTTATTCCAAAACAAAAATATGTTTAAGCTGGAACAGAACCAGAATGACAGTCTGGGAGAGCTATTTCACAGTTTAAGAACCCTATTCATCAATAGCTGATGAAGAAACACTTAAAAGGGGAATTTTTGGCACCACATGAAGCAATTAGAATGGAGCACAATCAACATTCATTGAAGAAGTTTACATTATGATGACATTAATCAACATGGGCTATTTAGCACACCCTTTAAAATACAGGGCTCAAGAGGAACAGCACAGATTAGTGAGGTGAATTTTAGAAGGTTTGGAGGTTCAGATTAGATAAGCATCCCAAGACTGACTGCTTAAGAGTAATCAGTCCCAAAAAAACCCTGCACGAGTCAAACCTGTTACAAGTCATTCAGCAACAGGGTTTTTTAGAATGCAGTTGGAGCTGACTTTTTCTCCCAGTGGCTCAGCAGCATGAAATGGGCTGAACAAGGCACCAAAATCCTACCTACAAGCAGAGCATTCCTGTTGTATTGCACCCACCTAGAACCAGGAAACAGAGCCAGATAAGTACACAGCATTTCAGCGATTACACCACAATCCTATTCAGCTCCCTGGTCAAAACACGGCACCTTGTCAGACAAGTACATTAAGTTATATAAAAGAAAGTACAAATAAGCTGTAACATGATTTCAGTTCACCAGATGGTGGTATTAAGGTACTGCAGAAAGCACTAAAACAGCATTTAAGCAATGTTTATTGTCTGCCCCAACATGTTTCTTTAAAAGTGCTGGATGTATCAGGAATACAAAGTGCTCCATCTCTTGCTCATTTAGGGAAAATAATTTTCCAAAGCCTGCTGCATAAAGCAGGAATCATCAGCTTTTAAGGCAGCATGCCATATGGCATTACCAAATTAGAGGTTCACCGGAGCAAAATTGCATGGAGCTGAGGGGTTACTCTCAAAGAGAGAAGATGCTTCCAGTTGTGGTTTTGGGGGCATTTGTCTCTGATCAGATAATGTGGCTCCAACTGAAACTCCTGGGCAGGCCTCTCCATGCTCCGTTCAGTCTCCTTGTAACCCACCCTTGGGACACACATGCTGGTCTGCAAAACTCCCCACAGATAAATACTCTTATATGTTAGCTGTGTATCTTGATTTTGTTCTACCTAATGTAAACATCTATTAATATTTTACATTTTATGTAGCACATACGCATGAAGTGAAGGGTCTATGTAGAAGTTATATGACAGAAACAGCTTCTTTGCTACTCTGTGTTTTATTCCCATATAGGTTTATAACTTGAGTTACACAAGAGAGAACTGGACTCCATTCTGTGAAAGAACTCTGTTCTATGAAAAAGAAGTTTCTGTTCTTGAAGAGCAACAACAAGAAAAAATAAAAATATAAGAAGATACTGACTGAGACCCGGGAAGCCTTCATGTACTTCCAAACTGCCTATAAAATTAAGAGATTAATCTCCCTCTATGGGCACTCAGTGCAAGTACAACTCCCTCCCCACTTCAAGAAACAGAAAACACACACAGCCAAGCACTGCACCAGACACAGAGCCAGGAGAGCCACCTAAATACCAAAAACAGCCACTAATCTTATTTCAAAAGTGGTGGAAGATTCAGTTTCAGAGTACAGCACAAGGAGAAAAGTGCGCATTTCGTGGCACACGTCTTGATGACATCTGAACCTAATTCACTGCCAACTGCTGGTCACCAAATCCCTGGGGAGATTACTTCATCTTTCAAGCCTTGGTTTTAACTGCTAGACCATGTGGGGCAGCAAACTCAGTGGTAACAGCACAGTGTATCAGACCAATAAAACTCCAGTAAGAAAAGACTGATTTCATAACTGAAGCAGAAAATAACCCCAAACCACACAACCAAAACCCAGAAACTGATCACCAAAGAGGGCACTGAGAAGAAAAGAGAAAATATTATGGTATCATATCTATTTCATATCACACTAATATGTAACTGTTCAGCAATTACTCAGCAATTGCCAGACAAAGGCAGGCTTTATGTTTTCTTGAAGAAAACACAAGGTAATTATGCCAAGTTGCCTGAGACATTACTGTAGCTTGTAACATTAGGCTTTATAATAATGAATCATCACAGAGGATCACACTAATCAGCCATAATACCAAACTGAAAAGCTATTATTCATGCAGTCCTTACTTATCAATAGATTGCCTACACAGCTTCCATACAATCATTAAAAAACTGTCTGTGTGTATACATATTTACACACTCAGCTCACTAGGTCTTCTGACTGGATCTGGTTCACAATTAACTCTTTTTTAAGTTTACAAAAGGATACAGCCAAAGACTACTAAAAATACAGGTCTTTTAAAATACAGGTCTTTACTCTTTGAAAGCCCAAGATCTGAAAGAGGCAGGCAGATATAAAGGCCTTTTTCAAAGAACTAAGAGCTGGATTAGGCTCTAGTCTAGAAAGTACAAAGGCTGCATATATTATATAAGATTGCTCTTGTTATAGAAAGAACCATAAATCTCAAAAAAGTACAGATAACTACAGAGAATCAAAGGACTGAAGAAAAGGAATTCCTGCTAATGTTCTCTGAAGAGTGACTTTGTTTAAAGGGCAAAGCCACACTCCATCTCCAAATCTCAACAGCACAGTTAAAATTGCTACAGGAGCAGGAAAGTTATTCTGTTTACCGCTCTTTCAAACTCCACAAGCAGCTTGAAATTCAAGCTGGTTAGTTCTGACTTACAAAAATCTCCATAAGTGTGGATAAAAAGCACATGAAGCCATCTCACATTTATGCACCTTTTAATCCTGAGGTCTTGGGAACCACATAGACCATGGGACAGGCAAGGATGCGAAAAGGATGCAGAGCGCTTGCTGTCATTCAAACCCCATCACCACACTCCCTATTGACACCTGGGCCACAAGGCCCAGTATCTACTTTTTCATACCTGGGTCAGATTTACAGCACTGAGAGGTGTCTGTAACTCCTTACTGTGTAAAATTATGTAAGAGACTGCAAAGCCTGCAAACATTCTGTGATCAGAAAAGCTGAGCAACATGATGCCACTTCTAGGTAGCCACTTTAAAATACAAAACCCCCAGTTTAAGTGTTCCTTTATTCTTTCTTCATCTGAGCTCAATTAAGTTTGGCATGGCTGGCTGCAAATAACCACTAATGTTTCCACATAATAGAAAGATAGTAGATTAGACTAAGCATGAAGTGTTAGTGTTTGCAGTTTTAGCTTAACCTCTTCAATGGCACTTTCTTAAACTAGATATGCTGTATAATCTACCTTTGATCTAGACTTAACCATTGCTTTGAAATAAAGGATTCTGTTCTATGTTTTATGATCTGCAAGGCTGATTATCATAGGCTATGAATTGTTAGGTGTCTGTCTTCAGTTATATACTCAAATGTTTAAACATTGAGACAGATTTCTGAACACTCCATAAGTAGTTCATGCTAATAAAACCAGACGGAAGCCCCAGCCTTCTCTATCACACAGGATGATTACACAGTGTCTGAGTTTGTATGAACTAATAAGACTTACATTTCTGAAATATTAACCATTATTCCATCATGTTCTGGGATTCTAAGGGTACTTCAGTCTCCTTGTTCAATTCTGTGAAGGCTGATAAAGTTCTTTGCATGCATTTATCTACTCAAATGCTTTGCACTAACTGCAAAAGGAAGCCTTCAGTTTCCAAGGAAGACCGCACAGATCTCTTTACACCATCCAGCTCTAGAGCTTGTTTTCAGGGCTAAACCAGCCTTTCACGGCTCAGACAAGCTGCGTGCTTGCTCACAGCCTGAGCCAGCATTGCCTGCAGATGACAGCAGTGCCCAGCAAGTTACAGCAGTGTCCTGTGGGCTCCTGTCACCTACAGCAAGTCACAAGAGGGACACCTGGAGAGCTTTGCTTCGGAGAAATACACACTTCTTTCCTGTAGGGAATTAAAGCTGCCCAGAACAGCTGAAGAGATTTTTCTCCTGATCTACTTGATCTCCTGATCTTCAACAGCACATGCTTTAATCCCATCCATCATTCTGAATAGGTAGTGTTTATAGAAGTGATGCACCTTGAGAGAGGCATCTTCTTAATTCATATGCACATACTCCTATAGCACAGCAATACTCCTGCACTGAATTGTGTTATTTCAGGTCCACAAAGACAAATCAGTTACAGTTTTTATACCATTTTGCATGCTCTGTTTTTTTTTTTTTTGCTTCATGAGATGAAGAATCCACAATGCTCTGGTTTTGGTTCTAGGACTTCTATTATTTAGTTCATGTTCTACTTTTGATAAGCCCTTTTTTTTAATTTGGGGGTTTTTTGAATGTTTTATTGTAAACAGTGTGACAGTACTAAACCTATTAAATAACAAAATTTAAATGTGGGTGGTGGCTTAATGTTCCATTGTCTGAGTGAGACCGTTTGATAGGTTTAATTTTTAAAGTGAGAAATAGTTTGGATTCAGTCCAAGGTGAGAAAAGCACCAGTTTAGGGAATTAACAAATATTAGCTGTCTAAAAACAGAAGCAAAAAGAACCCACAGTACTTAAGGTATCTCTTAAGGTCTACTTAAATGCTCGCTCCACACCCAACTCCTGGCATTCAAAGGAACAGAGTAGTCTGAAAATTTGAGTCAGTGACTTATGCACTAAAAAGCCCTATCTTGAATTCCATTTTACCAAGATGTCCCTACATGATGATTCCTACTATTGAACATGTTATCAAACATATTCCAAGAAACAAAGCAAAAAAAGTATCAAATATTATAAGGTAACAAGGTACGAGACAGAAAATATTCTTTGCTCCAGGAAGTATAACTAAGGGTGTATGAGAGAACAAGATACTCAAAAGTAATTGTCTTACTTTTTAAAGAGACAACCAGACAGTTCAAAGGGAGTGCAGGAATAGGGAAATCTACTATTTACACTTTTTCTGACTGAAAGTTTATAATAACCTTCTCCAAGAGGGCAATAAAGGTTAATCTCCCATTTTAAGTATTTTTTGGCACAGCATCTGTTTCTATAAGAAACATTGTGGAAGACTGATTTTTTTTGGTTGTTGTTATTTACAGCACACGTCTTTATTAATGAACATATTAATGAGTTAACGGACAGTAACAGAATATTTCTTGCAGTCAGGCCATGTTCTTTTGCTTATATTTTTTCAGTAGGATTATTGTCCCTGTTACTCCCCTCTGGAAAGCCTTTCTATAGGCACAGGTTAACAAGATTACTATGGATGGATTTTTATCTGCAATACTATACATTAGTATTACAGCCCATCAGCCATACTCCAGGAACTGCTAAGCACAGCTGCCAGGTTGACTCTGCTTTTTACCTTCATTGCAGCATTCCAGCTTCGGCTAATTTCTCTAGCATACAGAGCCAAACTAGAAACTTTTACATCTCTTGCAGGTGAGAAATAATTCCCTCAGTAACCCCACTGAGCAAGACTAGCTCTTGCCAGTCTCATTCATGAAAACTTCCTCCCTGACGGCTTAAAAGTGTTGTTTTTGTCTGCTCCGCCAGCCAATTCAGCTAATAAGGCAATGAGTTAGAAATGATTTGCCAAACTATATAAAAATTCTCTGTACGACTTAGTCAAATATTCTACTGCTGAATGCTGTTGCTTCAAGGAGGGAGAAAAATGATCACCATTCAGAAACCATACCTTCTGCAAGGCAGAACTCAGATCAGAAGTGAAGACACGGGGCCAAGATGCACACAGCAGCCCAGCAAAGCCCTCTCACAAACAGGTCAGCATAGAGATTACATGAAGCAGCTTTGCAGTGCTGTGAAGAAATATCAGAGGAACAATCATTTCACAGGGTGGAGGTGGGGAAGGAGGGACCCTCTGTGTACAATTAAAAGCAACACTTTTAACAGTATTTTCAGAGAAACAGAAACAGCTTATTTCAGTACTGTGTTACATACACTACATCTGTCACCACTGAGGAAGGTCTTTGCCAGAGGGACATGATGTCTAGGATTAATCACAAGTAGCAAAGCATCAAATTTTGTGGCAGGGAACATGAGAGGAATGGAGATGCAAAAGACAACAAGGATTGCAGAATTAAGTGGACATTGTGTTGCTTCTCATGATGGGATGAGAGTGAGGATGAGTTCTGTGGAGTGGAGTTAAAATCAATGGAGAAATCTATGTATTTTGGGATGTTCTGGGCAGTGCCAGGACTCCAAGTTAAGATTATGTGGGCATATACTTGTGCTCATTTTTTCCTTTTCATATCTATGCACCTGCAATTTGATCATACATATCTTATCATAAAACAGGAAAGCCAGGCTTATCTCTCAGGTTTGATCTGTTAATTAGTTGACCAAATAGAGACAGGGGGAGTTTATGAACCTTAATAACAGTAGAAGGAGGAGCTTCTGTTTGCAAAAGTCACTGGGTAGCATATAGAAAAAAAATTCTCTACTATCACTGAACAGATTTTCACCAATTATTTGTATTTTTCACTTGGTAATAGATTAAAATGCATCAGGTGGGATGAGTTCAGGGAAGCAGGCCTTCTCTGCCTGGTGGATTCATGCAAGGTCTCACAAATAGCACAATATTGAAATGAGAAAAGTGTTTTGTTTCTGGAGCCAGCTGGCTGAGGAGCAACTGGAAAGAGCAGCCACTATTTCAGAAAGCAAAGAGGCTTCAAGTACACTAAGGTAAAACATTAATACTACTCATGTACTAGGAATTTTTTTTAAGGTGTGCAGAAGAGACAGATGACACATGTGGTGCCTCCTCATAGTGAACTGGTGTCTGTGACTTACTGGAAGCAATGGCACATGGAAACACAAACACAAGGCCCTTCAGCATACAGTAAACAGTAGCTGTGGTAGGACATCCAAAGGCTGAGGAAGAAGTTTTCAAATTCAGATTGTGAAAATTTAATGACAACAGGAAATGATTAATTGTTTATATCTGCAGATACAAACATATTTCCTCCCTCCCAAACAAAGTGATTAAATAAAAACTGTCAAAACTATACCCCAGAGACAATTTCAAGGACAAGCTGCATCTAGAATACTTATGCATTTGCTGCAAGGAATAATCACACCTTAGACTACCTTTTTTTATTTTTCTATATACACCCATATATATGCACACAAACATGAATTACAGCTGAATACAAGCTAAATTTCCCTTGGTTTGAAATACGGAATTCAGCTGAGATCCCCCTCCCTGCAGCTGATTCATCAGCCCCTAACTAATGAGCCCCTATCCAGTATAAGCCTGACCAAGCTCTGAAATAAGGGACAGGGCAGCATTTTTACAGTGCTGGGATAAGGGGTAGGTTCTGGAGAGTAGCATAGAAAGCTAGAAAAGGGCTTCTTTCTTGGAAAAGAGGAGCAAGGAGTTAAGAAAACAGAAGAGGAACAGGGAACTAGAAAGAGAAACTTGCCAAGCAAATCCCCAGGTGTAATGGAAAACTAGTGACATTAATCTGGTTCATCTGTTCTTTCCCTACATCTCCAGCAATGGAGGTATGGAAATGATGAGCTCACAGCAGCCCTCCTGTTTGAAGTGTATAATTTTTCATTCAGCATTGCTTGCATGTTTTCAGACTAGAACAATCTGCCGGTATTTCCTTGGGACAGAGGCAAGAAAATGTCATACAAAGCTATTTCAGTAAGAATCATGCTGAAAGGATGAGAAAAAAATAAGCAGTTTTAGCAAGACAGAGCTTTTTAAATTTGTTTAGTTTATACCAATATTTGCATGGCTCAGAGCAAGACAAAAGAGTTAAAGATTGTCACATGTGTGGCACACCTGCTCTTCTTTTGTGGGCTTGCCATCAGCTCCTGTTTCATTTCTCACCTCAGCCCCCAGCTCGGGCAGTACAGGCACTAGCAAGAACCACAGGTGGGCAGCCAGGACACCCCATGGTTGGTGGGTGCAGGCACAGGCTCAGGAGCAAGGGCCTTGCCCCAGGGACCCCTTCCTACCTCTTGCTGTTTTATCAGGTCCTGCCCAGTCACAAGTGCTGGGCTTCCTTCCCCTGCTGAGACACACGCACAGACAGCATTGTGAATTAACTTTAAAAACCACACAGAATGCAACATTGCTTGCAGTAAGCATTATAACAGCAGCAGGAGGGCTCGGTTAAACACACTAATATGACACCATGTCCAGAGCAAAAAGCAGTGGCAAGCAATATATACTGCTTACCAAAACAGCACTACTTGGAACTAGTTTTTCCATAAGGGATTTGTTCTGCATGTCAGAAAAATCAAGAGGTCTTTTCTCATCGCATTGCTTCCTCAAATACAAGGTGTATATCAAGTTAGAAGACTTATATTTGTTAGCAACACAGAAGTTGCCTCATGGACCACAGACTGTTTCACATGCAGCTTTCAAGTGCTACTTATTTAAATAACATTGCTCCCTAAAAAGAAAAACAGTGATCAAGGAGCATAATATTTCTGGCCTGAGGAATGTGCAACCTTATTTACTCTGTCAAACTCAGCAAAAATGTTTGCCAGGCTGTTATAGCTTCATCCATAAAAGTGCAGGATCCAGTTCTGCTTGGAAAAGCAGCCCCAGAGAAATGGTGCATCAAGTTCATTCTTAATGTATCTCCATCTTTCTTTTTCTCAGTTTAGAAAAAAATAATAATGGAACAAGTGATTGAAATGTAGTTTTTCCAGCCTCCAGGCTTGTAAAATTACAATAGGATCTTTCCTTCCCACCCTTACAATATGGTCAAATACAGAGGGCAATGTGCTAACACAGGTTTTTCAAAATGAAAAGATTGTCCTTAAGCTCTACATACAGTGCCATGAACAAAACCAGCAACAAATTCCTTTCAAAAGAGGAGGTTTTTGCTACCAAATCTCAGCTATTAGAAATCCTATTAGAACTCCACAAAGGCATAATCCACACAACTGGATCTGAAGCTTCCCTCGTTTTCCAGCCTGTCTCCAAGACAGAGGGAAGGGCTAAAGCAGAGGACAAAACTGGGACAGTAACACTGGTGCTCACCAGCTCTCACATATCTCATGAGCTTCTTTCTAAAAAAACAGGACAGCAGAGCAGAACAAGAAAACACACAGCATATGTTACGGGGGTCATTTAGGACTTGCAGAAGGAGCACAGAAAGTATCATCCTGAAGCCACTAAGCCACCAGTGCCGGCTGGGGACTGCAGGTGCCATTGTGCTTGCTCAGAGGGTGTTTAAGTAAACTGCTGTTTTCTGTGCAAGCTTCAGTCTCGGCACAATTCACATACACTTGAGTACTGAGCACAGTACAGGAGTCCACTCCTCAGATTTAAAAAAAGGATATAAATGTCAAGTACCAAATCCCTGAAGAGTAAGACTCTTTCTGATGATGGGACTTGGGCTTTTCATCAGTAGAAGAGTTTTGGAGCTCCCAAACCTAAAATAGTCACCAAACACCAAAGTACTTTAAAAAACACTAGAGGCAAGAGGCCAGGCCACCAGAGCACCCCTAGATTTCCTCCAGCCTTCACCAGAACCAAGCTTTTGCTCCTATAAAATAGCACAATAGTTTTTGCTCATCAGTAAATTCTTGTTAAACAATATCATCTTTTGCCTGTCCACCTATATTTGTGTAAAACAGACTTGTGTTATTGTTATAGCCAATTAACAAAAAAAATTACTTGTTTTATGCAAGGCTGTAACCAGGGATCAAGGATTATTCTGAATTTGTAGACCAACACTCGGGGCACAGCCTTTCTTCATTCAGCATTAACTAGCTGCTTCTCACCTATTGTTTCATTTGATCCTTTCTAAAAAATACACTCACAAAAATACAAAAAGAGCTAGCCATCTTCTGTAAGTTGTGATCCAAGCTGAAATCACCTCATCCCCACAAGGTTTGGGAAGAATCATTGGAGGACATGTCCAGGAAGAAACATGAAGCTCTTCCTGCTGAAGAGGGCTGCTCATACTAAAGTCTGTCTTCCACTTACAACAGCAAAAAGATCGTCCACTTTCATATCCCAAATCACCATATTACAAATCAGCCCCAGTGCACATAACTTCAACTGTCTGGATAAAGTGAAGTGGCCACTATGCCTCAGGTTGGCACCCGAGAAAAATCCACCAATTCACAGGATTTAAATATATTAACTGGGTTAGAAAAGTATCAGACAAAGCTGGTGTTTTCTGTCACACTCTTAACAAGAATTACCTTGGTGTCTTTCTTTTCACAACCAAATGAAGTTTGGCTTCTGAAGTCAGTAGACTAAGTAAAAATAGGTTGCTGTACCAGAGACAAATCAGAGCAGCTGGAACTTTGAGTTTCATCTCATTATACTCAACATTGATCAGGTAATATTGCTCGATTCATTTACTGAAATATAGTCTGAATTAACTTGAAGCAGTAATGCACACTGAATACATTCATTATGAGAAAACAATGGATGAGACTAGACCGATTACAAAGGTCTCAGCAGGTCAGCTCTAATGAAGCAGTTCAGCCATCGTATTCCCTGTTTTTGACCTACACTCCCAGCATATTTTAGAGCATATTAAACTCCGGTGAGGCATTTTAATTGACAAAATTAATCTATTCTTGCAGGATGAGAAAGGTTGAATGCTTCATAATGGTTCGATTTTCCCTGCAATAATATTCTAATCAATTTTTTCTTATCTCAGCTCCGCATAAGGTTTGTATCCCTAATAGTATTCAGTTTACTAACATGTCAGTGGTGCTTCTTTCCCCTTCCCCCACTAGCCAGAGAAATTCCTAAGTTTCCAAGATGATGCATTTTTCCCAACTATTATACATATGGTTTCCCTTTATTTCACTCTCCAAATACACATCATTTGCACATGTAAATATTTGAAGGACCTAAAGTTTTATCTAGCAGATCTAAGGTGCTGATGTTTCTGTTTAAACTTTTTTTTTTAACTAAAAGTACTTTTATTGTCAATGCATTAAGACCTCTGCAAATAGGTTTCTTTAAGACCATAAAATATTGCAGGTTAGTGCCTCTGCAAGTGTAAATCAGCATATTTCCTTTGATAAAACTGCCTAAGTTAACAACAGACAGGATCCAGTCCCGATTGGATTGTCTCTAAAGAAGATAAAAGTAGAGCTGAACTCTGAGGCATGAGCCAGTACCAAGGAGATTTCAAAGCCTGACTGCTTATGTTTCCCCAAAGTTAAATTCAGTTTGAAGCCACTCACTATGCTTTAAAGATCTTTCTTTTTTCAAGCATAGTAAGCACTTGACTAACTTGCTCAATTGCAATAGCCCAATGGGTACGGTTCTACTTTGCAAAGGTATCAAGGTTCAGTAACTATATTATTTTACTCTGAAGCACACAGGACACATGATGCAAGTGTGAACACAGCTCTGAGCAATCATTTTATTTAAGAAAAAATAAACTGTCAAACCAAACATCATAATCCTGTGGCATCTGCTCATAAAGTGAAACACTCCCGAAGACTGACTGAAGCTTTTGTTACACTACAAGATAAAATCTTGGCAGATAAAGCTGCTGCAAATATTCAGGATGATCTTACATGTGTGTTGGATCACAAGACAGGTTAAGGTACTTCCATTAATGAGTTGGTGCCTCTTTCTGTAACTAACACACTTGATTTTTATTTTAGGCTGTGTGGGAAACATTCTATTTCATTGCAGAGTCCTTCAATATTGTCCTTCACCAGAGGTTAGGGTAATGTTTCATTACTTTCTTAGTAAATAGTAACTGAGAACATGCATTTTCTGTACTGGTGGAAAAAAAGCACAATATTACCAAGTATCTTCCCTGCTAGCTGTGTTCTAGCAGTCTCATAACTTAACAAAAACCAGAACAAATTAAAAGGCATGTGTCCTACTCATAAAAATCCTGTTGCAGGCATCCTGTGCATGCAGTCCTGTGCATGAACCGGCAGTGTGAGCTGAGCTCCCAGCCGCTCACAGCAGTCATAACCGCACACTCAAAAACTCAGTAGATTTTAACTTGGATGTAACAACAACATTTAACCTTATCTTTGCAGGGTAATGTATACAAAAGTGCAATACAAGACTACAGGAAAGTAATTTTTATTTATTTTGTAGAAAACTGAAATGGGATTCAAGACAATGAAAGATACACAGTCTATTCTCTTTTCACTGTTTTCGTGAGGAACAGTCTAGCTCAGTTATTTGCAGGTGATGTAAAGGCTCCTGCTGAAGGACTATGAATCAGTTTTTATCAAAAAACATCACCTGAATACACGCAGTGCCTGCTAGGTTTACCACAAGGCTAATTCTTCATAACTTCTATTTGCCAGGGAAAGTATTTCAAATAATTATACAATTACAGAATGCTGTATGAAGAAGTTCAGTATCGATTATCTTGCTTAAATTCACACTCTTAGTTGCTTTCTAGAGTCTCTTAGATTATCCAGTATAATTATATAGCTCAGAAGACAAACAAACCACCTTTTATTAAATGTTAATTAAACAAAAGTAGCCAACTTCATAGACACAACATATTAACCAGAATTCATACAATCCTGGTGACAATTTAGGGAATTCTCATTTTTCTTTTTGCTTTCTGTTTCCTAGATAGTTTCATGCCTTCATAGATTTTGTTGTTGTTGTTGTTTTTTTTTCCCCTTGTGAGGGGTGCTGAAGGATACTACACTATTTACACCATTTTGGCCACTGACTTCAATGAGAATAAGGCTTGAACCAATAATGCATGTTAACAGGAAATCAGCTCACAAACTGTAGCTCACTAATTCTTACCACACCGCTGTGAAGGTGCAACTAGTGATGCCATTATTCTCATATTACAGCACAGAAAGAATTGTAACACAGAGGCTGAGTGACTGCTGAGGGCCTCAGAGGGAAGCAATGTTTGTACAAGAAAATAGACTATGAAAGAAGATCTTGGCTCAAAGGGCAAAAAGTGCTTTTCATTACTCTGAAAGAGAGAAAAAAGTAGGCTTTCAAAGCAAGCTTTAAGAACACCATTGTCAGATTTTTAGGTGGAAAATTAAGATAGACAAAGAAACAATAATAATCTCTTATCATCTTAGATGTATCTAACTTTTTTAGCATGCCAAAAAGCATCTGTGCTCACGTGGCTAAAAATGATATGGTAGGGAGAACAATATACATACACTTCCTCTAAACACATTCACATTTAATCTGCTGAGAACATGAGTGAGACACATCTAAAAGGTTTAGGTAAGTTTTGAATACTTTGAAACTTAAGTACCTGTACATGACTTAGGTTGCCCATACATACTCAGATACATTTTGGCTATGAATCCCCATAGGAAAGATATACACAGCAATAAGTATCAGTGCCACACAAATAATGGGAAGGGAGACATTTGTGCTGTGTTACCATCTATTCATTTCTGTGAGCACATCGTTGAAAAATGTTATTGTTTTAAATAGGCTAGTGTTTATGTCATCTCTGCTGTCTATATGCAAGTAAAACTTTCCTCCCATATGCAGAGTTAAACAGATTAATTATATTAATTAATTACATTTAATAAATTCACCATCTGAAAAGACAGGTTGCTGCAGCATGGAGAGATTATGCCAGAAATTTTGCTCCAGTAAATCAGTGTAGTGTCAAGACAGTTCCAGGGCTGAAAGCCACAGAAATTAAGAGGAAAAAGGCTCCTTTGATAGGCCTGATACCAAGGCAAGTGTAATCAAAGACTGAAAATTACACATACATGCCTAAGTGTGTAAAATGTGAGGAGAAACTATTTAGTCTCAATATCAAAAAAATGGGTTTCAGTGAGCCGCTAAGCTTTATGATCAGTTCCAGGAACAATGCCATAGGTAAAGTCCAAAGTATTCTGAAAGAAAACTTAAAAAAAACAATTAGGACTTCTCTTTATTGTCACCTTCTCTCTAAACAGGTTGCATTTGCTCACCAATAAGTTGAATCACATAACATCCTCCTCCAAGGTACAACCATAGAACAGCTAATAGGAGCTGCCACACCAGCTTAAGTGGAAGCAGCTGGAGGATTCAGAGAGCTATCTGACCAAGAGTGCAAGGTCAGTGCCAGCTGACAACTGATGGGTCAGAGCTACCTACTCTAAACCAAGTTAATATCGTTTCTGCAAAGGAGCTAAACTACCACCACAGGGTACTCAAGAATCTATAAAGGCACTAGGAGGGCAGTAAGGGGACAGATATTGAAACTTTCCACAGGGCAGAAGCAGATTTGCTGCAGCTGCACCACTGGGGGAAGGGGGATTCTGCAGCAAGTTATAATAACAGTTCACATGCATATGAACTACACTGCTGCTGAGCTGCAGGATTTAGGGGCCTTTTGAAAAAGGATTAACACCAAATTAGCCATACAATTTGACCCCATACGGATTTCTGCTATGAGCCATCCATATTTAGTGAAAGTGAATGAGCATCTGAAACAGATGACCAATAAAAGGTTGACTTTAAGTGGTTTTCACTGTATGGATTTCACTATCCAAGTAACACATAGAAAGTATTTGGGCATCACATACAACAAGGCCCTTCTCTTTCTTGGAAAGAAAGAAAAAATTCTTGCCTTGGCAAGACTGGTGATCTCAGAAATTGGGGTAGAGGGGTGGAAACAAATGTCAGCTTCAACGGCACATCACTTAAGGTAGCAAACACAAGGGTGAATGGATGTGCAAGAGTCAGAAGTACAAAGTGCCTGAAATTTTGGAAGTGTTTTCAGAACAGAGTAAATATACCTCATTCTTTTGAGCAAGCTCTAAAAAAAGCTCACATTAGTGGCATCACTCTCCAATCACATAGTTTAAAGACAGCTCAAGGGAGAAAGCACTGTCAGGCAAGTAGATTTTTGCATGATGTAGACCTCTTGCTTTTACTACAAAGGACACTGAAACACCTGACCAAAGACAGGGCCCTAACTGTTAGGTGTTCAAATCAAGGACAATCCTACTGGAAATGACTCTTGTTTCTAGAAATACAAACCCAAATTAGCAAACAATTTATGTTACAACAGATATGCTGATACCTAAGTCTATTGCCTGTCTATGAAGAGCTGGGGCATACACATCAAAGACAAGTCTGATGTATTATAGGCAGGTTGATTTGCTCTTACAGCTTCAGCCATTGAGCTTGTTAAATTGGTAAAAATCAGGTTATAATCAATATAAAAATAATCATATAAAAAATGTCTATCCTGAATTATTGTCATATAAGATCTATAATGCATCACATTAAATGAGGTGTTTTTTTTTTTCCTTTTCTTTTATTGCTCAAGCATTACTTTCCATCTTAGGGACCAGACTACACAGAATATTGGTAATGAAAGACAGATTGGTAATGGGAAAGCAGATTTTCATTGGCAGGCTACCGGCTAAGTCCTGTCCCATCAGCAGAGATCCTACTTGGCCTCCTGCAGCCAGCTGTCCCTCTGTCCTGTTCCATTTCTTAGCAAAAGCATTTCTGTACCAGAAAAATTAAATGCTGCCTGGGAGGGAAGCTGCCCTGGGCTGACACACAGAGCTGCCCTCTCACAGGCTGCTGCAGGCCTGAAGACCCAGATGTAACACAGAAGGATCGCAACAGCATGGTCACCTTGCTTGCTCATAAAAGCAGAAAACAAGCTTCAGCAGCACTCCTGCATTTTGCAACACTCCATTCAGTCACAGAGCACTTCTGAGGAAGTTTTGAAAAACCACTGTATCTCTAAGCTAGGTTGCTTTGCTGCTGTGCATGTTTCCTTGCTCTTCTTGATAATCATATCAATACTGCTTGGCACTCCGGTTGCTCTGCCTCGCGCAGACTCATGTTGAGACTATGCTTAGTGCTGATTTCTAGGAGGCTGAAGGCTGCAACTCCAGAGCGGCTGCACAGACCAGCTGCTTGCCAGAAACAGAAAGCTTGAAAAGCTGAGGAGGGAATGTAATTTAATACCCATTCTAGGGGAACACTTTTGAGCCAAGATATGAAGCAGCAATTACTGAAGTGCACTTACAAAACTGGAAAGGAACTCTGTCATAATAACGAGCAACAATATTCTCCAAACCAGCTACATGTGATGCACCATTCAAACGCGGACTCACACTGAGCACAGGAAAACAGAGGCAGAGACACAACACACCCAAGCAAACATTTAATGCCATCCTTGCAGGAAAAAAAAAAGAAATCTAGTAAGAGAAGGGAAGTTTTTTTCCTATCTGGAGATGACTTGGCTTCCCAAGAATACTTTAAGCTTCACAGAAATAATGGCTCTGTCTGCATCTTCATATCCTGGACATGGTAGAGCTAGACAGGTCTTGCCAGGTCCTGCATCTTCTGTACCTTCATGACACTTTACGGCTTATTGCCCTTATTATTATATCAGCAAGCATTTCTTGATACTGCTGAGGTCATAAAATGCCAGGCAACAGAAGTAACAGCTAATCCCACTTTAGTGTCACAGATTTGTTTTCAAGATAGCAATGCAGATATCAAGGGAAAATCCCCATTCCTCTACAAGTGGATGGTAAAACTGCCATGTACCTCAAGGTCTGCAGCACAAGAAATACATCAGCAACTTCAGAATTTGAGTGCTCCAGGCAAGAGATATTACTTATCACTGAAGCCAGGATCAGCATGCTGAACTGAATTATATAACAATGGAAAGATGAAACACTTTCTGGAGGAGAAATCTCAAACTTGGAACAGCCAGGAAAGTGCTCAGGGTGCTCACCTCACATACTTTGCTTCTCCAGGGCAAGAGCAACCCTATAAGGGATTCCTTTCCTTGTGCTGCCAGCAGTCAAGGAACAAGCTGGAAAGGGAAAGGCATGGCATCTTCGGAAGATGCTCAAATTTCTCCAGCTTGCTCCTGCAGTTTTGGGTGCAGTGGCAGCTTCTAGATGTTGGGAAAAAAAGCAACAATGGAACCTAACTGTTCATTTACTCAGGACAGCTATTGTTTGTGATGCTCTTTCTAACCTGAGCTATAGACTACACCAATCTTCAGATTTGGTGTATAAAAAAACCTTTTTTAAAAACAACAACAAAAAATCAAAACAAAACACACACCACACCAACCAGCCCACACAAACAAAAACACACAACACCAAAGAAACAAGTGTACTAAAATTACAAAACTATCATGCAAAGTCACCTTTCACCCAGCAGCCAAGAAACTTAGGTTGAGACTGTGGAACTGCTTAAACCATGCCTGTCAAGGCTTGGCAAGTTTCTATGCAGCTGGCAGTTTGAGAAGGGTCCAGAGAGGCTGCCTGCTCCCCAGCCCTGGACACAGCCACCTGGCAGGATGTTTCCACATCTGGTAGCGTTTGCTATTACTCTCCTGCCAGTGGCAGGAAAAGGAGGATGGAACAGGGACTGGCATGATACCAGCAATCTTCAGCTGGCCCAAGGTTGGAAGGGGCATGGCTTTCCATCTTCTTCATGGCCATCAGCTCCAGCCAAGCTGTGCTGGAACAGCATTACTTGCTGGCTTATCCCAACTCCGTAATAGCTGTCATTGACAGAGATTCATTTAGATACTTGGTTTTGTTATCAGTGTTATATTGCTTCCATGAGCACACCACAAACAGGCCAAAGTTAGCATGCTTTTAAAAACCAAAGTTATTCAGAAAAGGAAAAACCCCAAACCAAAACATCCAAACCCAAACAAATTTTAATTCATTAAAAACCTTGCAAAGCAAATTGTGACAACGAAGTATAGAGCTATCACTGCAGAATTCACCTTTTCTTGCTCTCCCAGGATGGAAACAGCTTGACCTATAAAGATCCTGTCAATCAATAAGGCAGCTAAAGAGGTTTGGTTTTTTTAAGTTCTTTCCTAGTGGAAAACTCTCTCCAAAAAAATAGGTATTTTACATTTAAAAAAAAAAAGGGGGAGGGGGGAGAATACAGGTAGATGAATCCTAGCTTGCTCAGGGTAAAAGCTCTTTCATTCTACAGAAATAGCTTTGAGTGACACAATATCCTGGGACAGTACAGTAGAAGAGAAAGTGATGATTTATAGTGGCTGAGAAAGGGGAAGAGAGGGTAATAGCAACAATTAGTTGGCATACTTGTGATTTTACCACTCCAGCTTTCTGCTTTTCCACACCTGTGCAGGTCTCTCTCCAGGAAAAGATCAAAATTATTTCTGATCTGCACTCTACCAAGTTTTTTGTGATAATCTACTAATCAATCATAAAACAGGCCTCAGTATTCACAGTTCTTTCAGGGTACACCTGAAAAGAAATATTAAGCAATGTTTCTTAAAAAGGCCCACTAATCACTTTATTCATACCCTACCTATGAAGTCCTAAGGTCCCAAGATTGAATTACGTATTTTTTTCAAAGGTAGCATTCACGAACTGTGTTTTATGAGTTTTAGATCTGATGAGATCACTTCTTGGTTTCCTCTGCTCCAAAACACACATAGCTCAAGGCCAAATTCTGTCCTCATTTCAAACCTGTCCCATTGGTTTCAGATGGGAGAATAGCCCAGGTCAGAACTGGCTCCACTCCTGTATTTCCTGGATGAGAGAGACAATCTCATCAGGGCATTAAAGATCCTCAATAGGATGAATAGTCACATACAGCATAGGCTGTACCTGTCAGAAACAAAGACAGCATGCATATGATGCCCATCTACAAGAAGCGCTTGAAAGAAAATCTGGAGAACTACAGACTTCTCAGTCTAATCTCAAGCCAGGGAAGGTCATGAAGCAGATCATCCTGAGTGACCTCACATGTCACATACAAGAAAAAACAAGCGATCAGGCCCAGTCAACATGGATTTATGAAAGGCAGGTCCTGTTTGACCAATCTGATCTCCTCCTACAGCAAGGTGACCCACCTAGTAGATGAGGGGAAAGGCTGTGGACGTTATATACTTAGATTTAAGTAAACCTTTGACACCATATCCCACAGCATTCTCCTGGAGAAGGTGGCAGTTCATGGCCTGGATAGGTGTACTCTGAAATGGATAAAGTACTGGCTGAATGGCCAGGCCCAAAGAGTTGTGATGAACAGAGCCAAATCCAGCCAATGGCCGGTCACAAGTGGTGTTCCCCAGGGATCATTATTGGAGCCAGTTCTGTTTAATCTCTTTATCAATTATCTGGATAAGGGGATAGAGTGCACCTTTAGTAAGTTTGCAGATGACACCAACTTGGGTGAGAGTGTTGACCTGCTGGAGGGTAGGATGGCCATACAGAGGGATCTGAACCAGCTGGATTGTTGGGCTGAGGCCAGTTGTATGAGGTGTAACAAGGTCCTGCACTTGGGTCACAACAACCCCAGGCAACACTACAGGCTTGGGGAAGAGTGTCTGGAAAGCTGCCTGGCAGAGGGGGATCTGAGGGTGTTATTGACAGCCAGCTGAATATGAGCCAGCATGTGCCCAAGTGGCCAAAAAGGCCAACAGCATCTTGGCTTGTATCAGGAATAGTGTGGCCAGCAGGATTAGAGAATTGATTGTGCTACTGTACTCGGTGCTGGTGATGCCCCACCTTGAACACTGTGTTCAGTTTCGGGCCCTTCATCATAAGAAGGACATTGAGGTACTGGAGAGAGTGCAGGTGGGGGCAACAAAGCTGGTGAGGGGTCTGGAACACAAGTGTGATGAGGAGCAGCTGAGGGAACTGGGGCTGTTCAGCCTGGAGAAAAGGAGGCTGAGGGTCTACCTTATCACTCTACAACTACCTGAAAGAAGGTTGTAGCATGGAGGATGTTGGTCTCTTCTCCCAAGTAGCAAGTGATAGTACAAGAGGAAATGGCCTTAAGTTGTGCCAGGGGAGGTTTAGATTGGATACTAGGAAAAAAATTCTTAATGGGAAGGGTTGTCAGGCACTGGAACATGCTGCCCAGGAAAGTGGTGGAGTCACTATCCCTGGAGGTGTTTAAAAAGATGAGGTTCTTAGGGACATAGTTTGGTGGTAGATTTAGGTTATAGTTCTACTTGATGATCCTGAGAGTCTCTTCCAACTGAAGTTATCCTATGAATTAAACCACATACAACATCAGTTCTCACAGAAACAGCAATATCACATTTCCAGTGAAAATTGAACTAAACACAAGTGATACAAATGGCCTAATTCAGTTTTAAGACAAGTATTGATTGATAACATTTGCCAATGTTGAGACAATTTTTTTTGTTCCCAAGAAGTACCGAGCAGACTCAGTGTGGCCAGAGAATAGCTGCCATGATATCAACTGAAGGGATTTATCACATACTGGATTTAATCTATGTTCTTCTCCATTCAGACCTTAATTCTTCAGTCTTGACAGGATTTCCAAGAACTTTTTTAGCATCAGCTTTAGTGTTTTTCAGTAGAGATGCTTTTAAACTGTAACTAAAACTCCTCAAATCTGGGGTTGTGAAAACCAGGTGCAGAAATACACAGTTTGAAAGCAAAGGATAAATACCATGCCCATTTCATACATCACACTAAGCTTCCAGTTAGCAACTATTCAAAATGGTAAAGTGTTTCACCAAGGAACTTTGTAGATTACAGTGAAGTGCAATACAAAACAGTAGCCAAGTTATGAAGATTGTATATTTAACAACTAACTTTACATGCTCTGTTGCTTCTAATGACTCTCTTGTCCATGCAAAGGTTTTCTTTGACTGGGAGATCCAAGTAACCTGTAATGTTCGGCAAAAAGCTGTAAGGCAGCCTAAGAGTTGATCTCATAGCCATGTAACCTGAAGCCATAAAACAGATACTTGGCAAAGCTTGTGCAAAGATGAACACAGCCTCAGAGAATAATCTAACAGCAATAACACGTACTATAGTGAATAAGCACAATTTGAAAACAATTAGCATAACAGTTTCGGTAAGTATATTGTGCAAACACCTATAATATCACAGTATTGCTTTAAAGAAGGAAATAAAGCAATTATGTTTTGCACACACAGCCAGTGAGAGACAAGCCGGAAGCTTAACAGAAATAAATAGTACAGCTTTCTTATTGTAACGTAATTTCAGACTGAGTTTTGTGCTAAAGAGGTCCATCCTATCATTTTGTTTTGGTCCCCAGAGCTGTTTAACAACTCCCAGTCCTATCCAGAACTGGTCAGTCTTGCACTGAACATAGGGATCAAAGTGTTTTGGTCTCCAAAACAAAACAAAAAAATCCATATTTCTAAACTGAATAGTGCAGTAACAATACCTATGTACTGCAAGACTGAAAGTGACATTGTGTACTATCTTTTTAAAGGACAGCTCTGACTTTCTACATCATTTGCTAAACACAGAGTTACAAAAGTTGAAAAACCTCTTAAGGTCCACAAATATGATGCTAGTGACCAGAAACTAAAGAGTCATCTATAAAAACTACAATGTATTGGAGAACTGAATTCAACCCGCACTGAAGAATACTTAGATTTTACTTCAAACAGGTGAAGAACAATGCACTCTGTGAATTCTGTACAATTCAGTTCACACGTGTACGGCAGCACACACTGCAATCCGCCTGTCAGCTGCCACAGGGACCCAGCACAAGGCAGACCAAGGCTGCTGTGCCTGCCTCAGAGCAAGGACTCTCCTACATCTCAACTCAAATATGCAGGCACCGAACAAGAGAATGTTTCACTTCATAATTCAGAAGGTGGTAGAAAATTTTTAAAAGCATAGAACAGGGAGAAATTATTCACGTTGCTCCTGAATGTTTCTTGAAACATTTTCTTAGGACATTTTGCGAAGATTTTCAGTTTAATTTTATGTAAACCAAACACCAACTGTGAGTAAACAAACAGTGCCTCTGTTTTCTGTTCATGCAGCTGTTTTATCCAGTAACTTTTTGAAACACCCAGCTTCATAATAAGGTAATATTAGATTTTCTATTTTCTTTAGCTTTCCCTGAACATTTGAACTTGAAAGTTAGTTCAACTACCAAAAATTCAATGCACTTAGTACATCCATTTCAAAATTTTACAGTAAGTAGCATTTGTAAGTTATTATTTCAACATTCTCACGAGTAAACTTTTCTCCCAGAAAATTTCAAATATAATTCTACTATACAGACAGAAAGTTCATATAATATTCAAGGGCAAACAAGTCAGTCATTGTAAAAGGGAAACAGTCATACAGAGCAATAACACAAAATAACCCTTTCAATAGAGGCTTGCCATTTTGCAACTGATTAGTCTTTCAAAAATAAAAATTAAAGAAAAATATAAAATCCTCTAACAGCTGAATCAAACCCAGTGTTTAAATGGGAAGAAACCTTAGCTTTGGCTTTCCCAAGCCCCTTCTTAAGGGAGATAAAACTCCTTAAACAAGTATGTATAGTTTTTGCTTCAGATGATGCTGAATCAGATCTGTCGTCAACTGTATTTCAGTCAGCTGAGAGGTAAATTTCATTTATTCCATCTAAATGGAACACAGGACTTGACTACAATTCTTTCTGCATATCAAGTGTCATCCCCTGTTAGCCTCCTAAAACACTTTCAGAGCAACACTGATTGATATTTCCCGTACCCCCACTCCCAAAAGGAAAAACGTGTAGAAATGAGAAGCTGCAGAAAGGACACAGCCCAGAGTCAGAGCACATACGTTTGGATGCACGCACAGAGGATGTGAAGATCCCTCTGCAGAGCTCCTGGCTCTGCGCAGATTCGTTCTCACTCTCGGACTACAGATGGACCTCAATGCTTGTGTTCCTCCACCCATATGCATCAGCACAAAGGGTCATTGTGCCTAATCCCAGATGGCAGCCAGGGTTTAGCAGTTACTTGTCAGCACCATTCTGTTTATTCAATCACACTATAATAAGTGAGATCTTCAATACAGTTGATTGAACATTTATTTTGGACTTATCATACCACATGTGTCTAAATGAATGTGGACTAATTGCTGAAACCATTAAAGCTACACAAATGCTTTGGAGTATTTTTATTGTCACATGCAATTCTATTTTGACCACATTTTTATGAAGCAGGATAGGTGATTTCCTGGTGTATCAGATTTTGGGATGGCACCTCCCCATGACCACCTTTTAAGCTTCCCATGGGAAGCTCTTGTCTCTACAAGCAGAACTTCCAGTGATATAAACACAATGCCTGGGAACCTGCATGCAGCCTTGGGGCTAATACCAGATATTTATTTTTTTTAATCACTCCTGGTGTCATATCTGGTTAGCAAGAACTCCTATAATAATTTTATCCTACTTCCTTAAGGCAATATCCTGCTCACAGTGAGATGCAGTTAAACACTAGTAATAATACTTCTAGAAATAAAAAACAACCTTTCTATTGCAATTTTTTGTTTCCTTTCTCAGCTTCCATCTTTCCCCATCTCACTTTATTTCCATAGCTTTTCCTTGTTTCCACCAGTAAGCAACCTCATAAATAACACAGATGATCCAGTGGCCCTTCTTCCTTCTGCACTGACCTTTCTGCAGTATCATGGACAAGGCAGTCAGGCCACGGATTTGTCTTTTTGCCACACGGCACCAGGAACCGCTGTGGGGACTGAAACTGAAAATCCAATCCAGACTCAAAGGCGTTTAAGATATGGAAAACCAGTACAGAGCTTTCACTTTATTTGGCCTGACTTCTCCACCCCTGAGTCCTCAGACAAATTCTGACAGCACTGACCTATTTCAACAGCTACTTTTGCCTTGCACTTGACTGTGTCACTCTTTACTGCAGGCTCACAAATTGATCCGCAATTCCCTTTTTCTCTCGATAGTTAGACAGTAGCAGATCGTCCACACATCTCCTCAGCAAGACTAGAAATTCTATAGTTTGAGATAAATGCAGAGGTATCCTCACTGAACATCTTCACATTTTAAACTTCTTTTATTTCTATAGAGTCTGTGTTTCCCCCTACTATTTTAGCACATTTAACCCTCCCAGTTTCTCAATGTGTTGCACTTTCCAGCTTTGTCAGTGAAAAGTACACGTTTTTTGTACACAGTAATTCTCACAGCTCCTCTGTAACACAGGAAAATGTTATTCATGCTCCTGTTATTTATACTCAGGAAAAATAACTACTTCAGCACAATGCTACCCAAACCTGATAAGAACAAAGCCCAGTTACTATAATAGGACAACATGTTCAGAACTTGAAAGCAAGGCTGATAATAATCTAGATAACAGTCTAATGAGTAAAATGCCTGTAGTCTATTAAATGGCTAATGGAGGTCTTCTCCCAGAACTGTATTTGCACATGCCACCGGTCCTGCAAATACTTAATCTACAGAGAGATGAGACCCCGGAGAAAATAACCAATATTAGCACTACAGCTGTTTTGATTTCTCAGCATTTGGATATGAGCATAGTGCAGAAACTAGCAAAGTAAACAGACCAAAGCTGAGATGTGTACATCACACAAAACTAGAGACCACAAATAGCAGCTGTAGCACCACTTACTGTCATTAGTAGTATTATCCATCTTAAATGATAAATATCCTAAGGGTTATAAAGTTTGCAACTATCAGAACTTCTAGCCCGAAGCAGTGTTTCTCTACTTAACATGGATAATTGTGTTCATTTCTTCCTGCTTGTTATGCAAACAACTAACAGTGACAAAGGAAAAGCTATCATGACAAACCTTACAAAAACGTTTGTGATACATGGCACCAGTTAAGGCCATCAGCAAGATAACTCCACATCTAGTGATTTTTCTTTAGCTCCCATCCACTTTGTTCCTATGAGATCTGTTGAAAAACATCTGTCTTGCAGCAACAGATATGAGAAATTACGAGCTGTGGTTTTCCTTAAAACAAGGCAGAGTGCACAGTAGGCAAAGGCAGCAGTGAAGGATACAAGTATGCTTGCTCTTCCCTATTTTTCCTGTGTGGCCTTGGGCACATCACTTAATTTGTCCGACTCTTGGTTTCTTCTCTGTAAAACTGGTGATAGATTCACAGGAGCACTGTAGGAGCTAACTTCTGAAGGCTGCCAAGTACTGAACCAGCAACAAGTACATGAGACATAAAGAAGGCTGTCATGCTAACACACATGTAGTAGAGCCTGTTGTGGCAGGACAAGGGGTAGTGGTTTTAAACTCCAAGAGGGTAGATATAGACTGGATGTAAGGGAGAAATTTTTTACAACAAGGGTCACGAAACACTGGCCCAGGTTGCCCAGACAGGTGGTAGATGCCCCATCCCTGGAAACAGTCAAGGCCAGGCTGGACAGGACTCTGAGCAACCTGATCTAGTTGAAGATGTCCATGGTCATTGCAGGAGGAGGTGGACTAGATGACCTTTAAAGGTTCCTTCCAACCTGAACCATGATGTGGTTCTATTATAATTTAAATTCTAATTTCACTGCTCTTGGTGTTTTCCCCATCTCCCCACCTACCACCCCCCTCCCCTCCCCCCAATTTAAGGATAATATACTACTTTTTTTACCACCAGGAAAAGCTATTTAACAGGCAGTAGTTTAATACCTTGAAAGAGTTCAAATAAGACTTCCCAACAATCAAGCCTTGATTAGGGTCCAATAACCTAATGCTTTGATCTGAATAGGGTAAACAAAAAATGAGGCTGTTACACACTGGCCTTGCCATTACCCTGTTCTCCCTTTCAAAGGTCTGCATTTACACCTCAAATACTCAGAAAGATTACATTTCTATTACAAAATATAATCAAGTATTGCAATTCTAGACAGAGCAACTTGAATTTCCCATGCCTACCAATGTTCCATATGAAAAGGGTTTATTTATTAAGACAACAGTTGCTGCAAGAAGAGAGAAGCCCAACCAGGGTTTTTTTGCTCTGCAGCATCTTCCTCCGCACCTCCAACAGCCTCCAGGCTTCGCCCATGACAGCCCATAGCACAACCCACAGTCCGGCAGGAGTGGGGACTCCTGTATCCCCACTTCCACGAGGGCAGTGGGGGCTGCTCACACAAAGCTGCTCTCAGAGCTACAGCCAAAATCCTGGACCAAATGGAGTCAATTCCAAATGTGCCACTAATCGCCCAGACTCAGTTTCACCCTTTGCTGAGGCTATGAAGTGTAAGCAGCCTTGACTTATTTCCAACACTACATGAATATTTGCAGGCTACAGAAACACGCATGCATTCAGCCACCCGTGTCACTCAAATTGCATGAATTTGTACTGTTCTTTCAGAACAGTTTCCAGAAACAATATGATATTTTTAGGTTCTATTTCATGTTGAAAAATACTCTAAAATAAAATGGGATTTTACATTTGTTAATCATACATTATTTCATCACATAGGTCAGTGATAACATTTAATACAACACATCATTGTACCAAGTCACGTCACAAGCTTTATAAGCATAATGACATGTCAGATAAAGGCGCACCTGAAGTATTCTATTTTTAAAAGCTTTAAGGGTGGCTCCTGCTACTTAGTACTCCTTGAAACTTCTTAACTTATTTTCTAGATCAAAATATTTCCTTTTTCCCCTGTAATGAGACACATCGTTATTTTCCAGATCAAAGTACTGAACTCTATTTTCTAAACAAAAGAGCAGCTGCTTTCAATATCTTTGAGCTTCTAGTATTAAATTAAAACAGCCCCTTTTGACTCTGGGGCCTGTCAGAGACTACAATTACTCAGTACCTAACCAGAAATAATGCAAAATCTATACATAATAGCTATACATAAGCACAGTACAGTTTAAAATTGCAGTGATCTATTAGTCAATTTGAAGTTTCAAATGCCTTCCAAACCAATTAATTTCAGGAAACATTCTTATATTATTTTCTGTTTGAATATGGAAAGAAAGCATTACAAGATGTTGGAACATCTAATATAACAAGTTATTCATGCTTAACCAGTGCCAGGTCTAGGCCAAGATACTAAGAAATGGAAGAAGCTGCAGGGATCCAGTTATTAGAAAATTATACTTTAAATTTTTATTTAATAACCTGGAATTGGTCACAGTAGCTGCTTGCCATTTTCCCTTTGCAGCAGAGAAGTTGCTACAAGTCTTGGGGTTTCTATATGACTTTGCTCTTCCAACACTTTCAGGTTTTGATTTGTTTATTATTACCCAAGAATAAACTTCTAATATCATTTTTTTTTGCATAACAATGCTGCAAACATTAGCAAGGACATCTTACAGAACAGAGGCAGAGACCAGGAACACCTGAACAGACCCAGCCGCTGAGAAACTTTCCCTGAGCAAAGGAGATTCCAGAGCAAATTAGCTGCTCACTCCATCTACATTTTCTGCCACTGCAGGTTATAATTTCCTTTTCATAACACAGCACATCGTTCTCAATACCATATGCCATTCTGTAACCACTCAGCTTCCCACTGAGCTATTGGCATAAGATTTACTGAGAGTTTCACTGGTGTTCCCAGGCTTTCCAGATACTTACACAAGTTGAAAGATGCAGAAAAAAGAATGCTTTTCCCAAGGACTTTTCTGCTTTGTTAATTATGGAGACCCCTGCATCACCAGCCTCATGTCTTCCACCTGCTGCCCTTGCCTGGGACACTAGAAGCTCCATGCTCATGCTTATTCCAGGCCAGGTGCCCCTAAAGTGAGACCTCCAAGTTCAAATTACAGCTACCTGATCTGTCATTAATGGAAAAACACTACAAGCACACAAACCTCCCAGCTGCTGGAGCTGAACATTGAAAAGCTGAGCCTTGCTGCTTGATCTTATGTCAGGAAGCAAGGAAAAAATCCAGGCTCTCTAGAGAATCCATTTTAGCTCCTTCAGACAAGGGATCAAGCCCATGGCTGAGCACCATACCAGCTGTTACTAACTAGAACCACCAACCCACATGGACCATCTCAACCAAAGCCCAGTGGTAAAACACAGAAGCCCAAGCACTCTCTCCCAGTATTAGGCAAGTGGATCTGTAAAGCCTTAAAAAAGCCAAAGGAACTCAGTTGAATTTAGTGGTACTATTTCATATATGCACATAATTGTAGTGTCTATATACACATGCACAAATGTAAATATATATAAAAATTTTGGCTAGTCTGCTTCTTTCTACCATCATCAGGACTTGTGTTATGGTAAGGAACTCTTGGAATACAGGGGAATAAAACCAAAATTTAACAGCATGACTACAGATATTTTTTCCTGCAACTACAGTCTTTTTCAATATTCACTCTCCAGCTATTCCTGTGATATATCTTCCAGCCAGTGCAATATTCCAGCCTGGTCTTCATATAAATTTAAGAAAAAAAAATGGAAGGAAAAAAATAATTCCCAACCGTATGGCATAGGAGGAAAAAACATTATTGCTTACTTAACAGACTTCCACACAGACACAAAAGCTACGAGGAACTCATTTCATCTGCTTTGTTGGTGATCTTGAAACAAGAGGAGTTTCAGAATCTGCTGCTAACAGCCCAATTCACAACCTTCCCCCTGAGAAGGGACAGGCAGAAGCTATGAACACGTTCTGTGGGATCTTGGAGAGTTCAGTAAGGGTTACACACCCGGATTTTCATCACTTTTCATGAAGTGCTTTAAGTGTTAATAATGAAATCGGACAGAGACTATTAAATACCGACTGAAGTGACAGTTCTGCTATATTATTACAGTGTTTGCACAGCAATCATTCTGCAGGTTATTTTAGGATGAGTGGTGTTTAAATTAAATATAGTCCCCTGTGTTCTTGTCTCATCTGAAGTCAACCACAGACTGCATGCCTGAACATCCTGCAGGCAGTAAGTTTTGCCGAGTCTCATTTGTTTGTTTTAGTTTTACCCCTTATTCCTTTTGCCAGGCAAGATGAGGAATTTGAAAGAAACCTGCTGCAGCACTTCACAGCCTTTCATAACATGAATGACACCAACTTGGTAAAAAACCACACTTAAGTAATTTAACTCAAATAACACACACAAACTCTGCACACCATGTTAACCACTGACACAAGGCTTCAACTAAAGAAAATTTCAATCTACATCCCCAACTCATTTTCTACAAAAATCATTAGAACTTTGAGTCAAAGTGAATAAAGTGAGAAAATCCCAGGTCTGTTCTACCCAGACCCTTCTCTACAGGCAGAGATAACAGAGCTGTTGTATTTAAGTCAGAAAGAACAGCTTCAGTCTTTGCTATGCTGTTAATATGGTAGGACACCATTGTTTACATTTTAAAAAGCATTTTTCAGATGTGTATTATCTCCTTCAGACAGTTTATACCATTAATCAGATTTAACTAATTGCTTTCCTAGAAAGTGAGCACACTGCAGTATTCGTAATCTACCCTCTTAACAGGGAAGTACTTCAAATTGCAGATTATACTCCACTTTCCCCTGTGGCTTAAAAACCATAGCAAACATTAGAATTGTATCCGTTATTAATACTTATTCAAGTGCATCTTAATAAACACTACATACATATGTATGTAAGTACATGCCCTTGCATCAGCTTTTGAATAGTTCATAGTAAGATATTTCCCAGCACATTCACTGTTCCTGCTATGCCACCAAGTGCATTTACTGTTAGCTGAAAAATAGCTTGAATTGTAGGACTAGAAAGAGCAAAAGGAATAGCATTGCAAGGCTGGAGTAAAGCTAAGTTGGAAAACAAAACGAGTTAGATGAAGGTCTAGATGATGGCCCCTTCCCAAGGGCACAGTCAGAGAACAAGCACATGCAGATTGGGTGCAGGGTCACAGTCAGTTACAGGGTTTATTTCAATTTTAACATCAAATAACTGCACTCACTGGGTGGGTGTGGGGAGGGGGGATAGGGATAACATGGAGAAAAGCAGCAGGATACTTCATAATAATTTTTATCACAATGAGAACAAGTAAAAAGACTAGATTCCACGCAAACAGTAAAAACAAAAGAAACATCTCCCTGACGTCTAAAGATACGCCAGCAGTGCAGGAACTGGTGCATTCAACTCAAGAAACTTTAAATTAGTCAGTCCCCAGTACCAGTGGCCTTTCAGAGACAGGACAGACCACAACTAAAAAGTCTTAACCTACACTCAGCTTAATACTTCCATATTCATACAACTATACAAAACCAAACCAGCAAATTTAAAACCAAGCACTTCAAGAGATATTAGCTTAGGAAACAATTGTAGTATCTCAATGCACTTCAGTCCCTACTTCCTCTCTTACAAGTTACTCATCATCCAGAGCCCAGCAGCCTCAGCAACATAAAAACCTCAATAATTTACCTCTCAGTCCTTGAGAAGTGCATCTCCATACCCCCAGCAGCTCCCATGCTATAGTCAAATCTGCAGCTAGAGGCACAAGAAAAAACCCCCACAGTTCCCCCCTGCCTCCCTAAATCCAGCAGCCTCCAGCACAGCACTCATCACAAACAGCTGAGAGACAAGCACAGCCCAAACAGCTCCAGCTGTGTGAAACCACCTATTGCCATGAAAAAGGCCGGTCCTCCAACTCAACACAATTAAAACAGACTTTTACTACGTTTTCGAAACATTGAACCATGGAAAGCTGGACTTTGAGCAATTAGGGAAATAGGACACTATATGGTCTAAACAGCTACCTCACATTTAGCTGGATTTGTATTTGGAGAATATTAAAGACTTTGTACATCGTATTTATAAAATATTTGTTTTCTCGATGGCCAGTGTAATGTCTCAGAAGGACCATGATCTGAGCAGACAAACTCCACTTCTAAAGCTAGACTTTTTTTTAGCTGTCGTAAGATGGAATTCTCAGATCCCCAAACAACTGAAAATCTCGATATGTGCAACGTGTTCCTGGAGTTTGCTGTGCTACAAACACTCAGTCTTGTTGAATGCTGCAGGCCCCTCAGCTGAGTGTTTTTGCACTTGTGTAGGTACTTGCAGGGTCAAAGGCCTGAGCTATAAAGAACTCATGGGATATACTGTAATAAAAAATGGAACTAGCAAATTCTTGCTTGAGTAGCATTCATGAAGATTTATTGTAAATATATGTAAACATTAAGTAATAAGTGTTGTAAAATATCAGGCTGTTAGATGCTTTAGCTGCTCTATATGAACACATTTAACCTAAGATAGCTTTTAAAGTAGTCCATGAATATCCATGCTTTGCCATCTGCTTTTGAATTGAATGATCCCTCGAAAGCAGCACCGTAAATTTTTCCACAAATGAGTGATCTGTTCACATTATGTCCACTAACACTATCTTATGGTAGAGCAAACAAATAACTCAGATGTCACATCACTGCACACAGCAACAATAAGGTGCACTCTGACTGGGGTTTAGCACATTACTAAGAACTGCATCACTGGTTGTCTCTGAGGATCTAACCTGGCTTCTTAGAGACATATTTCTTGACAGCCTGTCAAGAAAGGCTGGAGATGCACACTGAAGAAAGAATACCTTTAGCATCTCATTTTTTTAGAGATGATGAATTTTTATCTGGGCTAACTCTCAAAAAGATCTGAACAAGAGGATGAACAGGCACCCAAAGTAGGAAACAAGGATTTATAAAGGTGCTTTTATAAAATGAAGTCTTAAAGGCAGAAAATATGCAAAAGAAATATTTTATGCATTTGTTATACAAACTGCTAGACTAGTCAGTATTTTAAAATATAAGAAATTAATTTTCCATGGTTATACAATTCTTAGCTATTTCAAAATGCTCTCATCAGCTTCTTGGGAGACAATGAGAACTGTACCAGCCAAGTAAATGCACACACAGGGTTCACTGAAGTTCATCAACTGAGGAAAACAGTTCCTCATTGATGTTCACAGAATGACAGAAACATAGAATCATAGAACAGTTTGGATTGGAAGGGACCTTAAAGATCACGTCATTCCAACCTCCCTGCCATGGGCAGGGACACCTTTCACTGAACTAGGTTGCCCAAAGCCCCATCCAGCCTGACCTTGAACACCTCCAGGGATGGGGCATCCACACCTTTTCTGGGTAGCCTGTTCCAGTGCCTCACCACCCTCACCACAGCCATAAGCTCCAGGTCCCTGCTTGATCTTCCTAGCAAAGTGTTCAGACTGAAAAAGGGGCTTTGGCATAGGGGATTCCTTCATATTTATTTTCTGTCTGGCTCTGGGCAGATCAGAGGTCCCAAAGACCAGAGTGCTGAGCAGTGTGGGGAGTGCACCCACCTTCCCTCGCAGCTCCTTGCTCTCCAAAGCCCCACTGCCATCTGGGCTTGATGAAATCAGCAGCTTTGTCCCAGAAATGGGCTGTTTTGGGTGCCTAGACAGAGGCAAGGAGAGCTTAAAATAGAGCTTGTCTCTGGGGCGGCAAGGCTGGGGAGGCTTTCCAAGGCTCCATAGCAGCCAAGTGCTGTGGTGCTTGTTGAGTCTGCCCGACGTCTGCTGCTCCCCAGTGAGAAGCTCTGTGGACACCCCACTGTTGTTCCTTTTCTTTTAAAGTAACCACTGAAGAAAACCACGGGGTGGGTGAGACATGTCAAATGCTTAAAGGCAGCTGAACAAAACCGGTCTGGTCTGCATTTGACACACCATCACTTATTGAGTTTTTATTTCGAAAATGAATGAAGCAAACCACTGCTTTAATAAGGCTCTTTGGTTTGTCAGAAATAAAACATGAAGCAGTCAGAGCCACAAGTGGGGAAATTATCAAGGAGGATGAGTTAAAGTGCAGTTAATGCAGTTTTTCTTATAGATGCTGTTCTTGTGACAGATGGCCTGGTCTTCCTGCCCTCCTAACAGGAAAGAAATGGCCCTGTGGGAGGATAGTAAACAAAATTTCAAATAGATCTATTGTTTCAGCAGACAGGAGAGACACCACGCACTCAAGCACTGGCTGACTAATCTCAAAGTGGGTCTGTCATATGAGGACAGACCTTTTCCTCTGTGCTGCTCCTTGAGAGTATCCTCCAGGGCTAGACGTGCCTGGGAATTAAGAAGCTGACTTTAACATCACAGCATCCAATGTTCTATCTAATTTTGCCCTTGGGTTAACTGGTAACATCAAGGATATTACCTATTGACTAAGAAACTGGAAAAATAAAGCATGGTGGTAGAAACAGTACTACTCATACAATGGCACAAAGATCTATAGGTTCTAAAAAAATTAAGAATACCAGATGTTACTGTTCTTTCCAGTTGCCATGCAACCACAGCTACCCTGCTATGCTTCACCTTCCTAATCTCCTGAACAGCTAACTCTAAACCAAGTACAATTAATTCCCCAATGAACAAGACAGGACATCACCCAGTTCTGTGGTTACATAAGTACTTTGACTGTTGGTATATAAACACTAAACAGACACAGCACCAGCACACAGCGCAGCACCAAGCTGCGTTTTTTGAAAGATTAACAAAAGTCATTGTTGCAAAGTATGACCTTCCCCGTAGTACAGGTTTTTACGACAACTCCTAACAGATATTTCTTATGCTGCTTAGGAGACTGTCCTTGCCAGTCCTCCAATGATGCAGGCAGCCTCTTACCCTAGAAACCCAGATAGAAATTAGTATGTTGTGCTTCAGCTGAGCAGCATGTAGAGGCACTAGGGCATGCACAGTATTAACAGTTTACTCACTACACCCATTTATGCCATCTGACAATAACTATACAAATAATGATAATTTTCTTTTTTATGAGCAGCATCTCTGGTGATCTGCTTTGTGGTTTTTCAGCAAATAGGTTCTGGACCATACATATAAAACCATGATCATTATAGCTGTGCTAAATCAAATCACTTCCATTATCAATAAAATGGACAGTGAACAGTGGTTTTTGCTTCTAACAAATATTTGTATATATTTGTATATTCACAGAAAGTGATAAGCACTCAAAAATCCCTTTTATTCTGAAGTGGCTCTCATTGACACCATGCACAGACCCAGGCTACTAACATTTCTATGTAGCTTCCTGAACACTGTGCAGAGCTGCTGAGCAGGCATAGAAATGATTGGAATTAGCATCGAATATGAAGGTGTTTGCAGAGTTTCTGATTCAGTGATGAAGATTTTATTGTAACGACTATAGATTGTACAAGTGGCATGCCAGTCTTGTGCAATTCCTTATTTTGCAATATAAAAAAAAAAGACGTGAAAGAGGAAAAAAGCTGTTCCATTTCATTTCCTGTGCATTCATGCTCTGGGGAGCAGTGTGTATGTGCATATAAGCTGTGCAGGAACAATTATGATGACATTTAGTATTTCAATAATTATGGCTTTCTGATATTTTCAAAGGTGTGCTTAAATGATAAATACTTCAGTTAAGCACATGATATATAGATGCTCAAGCACATGCAAATCAGGATAATTCTCCATTCATCTGCTGTAGAAAATGTTGCATTGGAAAGGGCAGGCAGAGACACTTGGCTGTGAAATAGGGTCTTTTTCAGACCTCCTGTGGCTGTCCTGCTCTTTCTCCCAACTTCTCATAGTAAATGGTTATTCCTGCCTTCAGCCTGCTGCCAGGAGTCACCGCACCCCTACAACGTAGTCAGATTTCCCAGTCTGAATGTTCCCTTTTGATATAGTGACCTTTGACAATGTGTTAAAGAGCAGGAAAGATTTAAACAGCTAGGTGTGCTGAGGCCAAATCTTCAGAATAAAATTATATGTTGGCTATAGTACCAAGAGCAGAGCCGTGCCTGTGACCCTGCTTTAAAAGGTCTCTAAAGATTCCAGATGCATGGTTTGTAAATGCAGTACTGTGGCCAGCTGTTCTGGTGGACAAAGAGAGAGCAGGACTGACTGATTACTCTCAAAAAATACCAATAAGTGGATGGTTAAGTACCCACTCCCTTGTCAGTTTGGGGCTTTTAAGGAGGAGGCTGATAGGAATCAAGTTAGTCTGGGCATGGGGGGTTAAAAGAATTTTAGCAGTTTGATAGGGAGCCGTGTTTGATCTATGCTGTGTTCAAGTCAAATAGATCTTACCCTTGGCTTCATGGCACAAGTATGTACTTGTCCAAATTATGCTTTCATGAGTTCACCAGGTTTTTAGGATTTGCCAGTCTTCATGCACTGTTACTCAAAGTAAGGTTCACAGAAAAAATCACACGCTGTCTGCATAAAAATGTTTGCATGGCTGTGCTCTAAGGCCAACTCACATTTCTAAGTCAGAAATGATCGTGTTCAGCTATAACTTGTCATAGCAGCAAGCACTGGTGCAATGATTTCCCATTTACTGTTTCTCAAGCACATGGAAATGCACGAAAGGACTTTCCAGTGTCATACAAACTAATACACAAATCAGTTAAAATGATGTTTTAACATTCTGATTATGATTGATAGATTATGGATGTCTGCTCTAGCCCTCCTTATATTTTGCCGTCTTCTCATTATCTCTTTTTTTGCAGGAGATGATAAAGGAGAAAGACAGACAAACCTGAATGGTATTGTAGCCAGAGGGGCATTTAGAATATTGCTCTGCACCTGAGAAACAGGTTTAATTACTGCTGCTGTCAAAATGTTTTAATCTAAACAGGTTTCCTTATGGTGAACTATCATTTCCCAAACACAATCCACTTTATGGTAGGGCTTAAAATGCAGGTATCATAAATTACAGCAATAAAGCTTTAATGATTAAAGATGCTTCATCTGCTTTAAATGCCTCAAATTATAGAAATTATAACAAGTCTTTGCATTAAAATTTAAATAGGATTAACAGTTTGAAACCCTTTATAATGTAGGTATCATAGACCTGATTCATTCTGAGATGGTGGAGAGCTTAGCACAGACATAGGAAGGAGGCAGCTTCTACTTCTCTTTTGGACAGCTTGGAACAGGTCTAGCTGTTGGCATATATCAAAAAAGGGACTGCGACTGCCCTAACCTGTCTGCCAGAGACAGCCTTTGATGTACCAAGGGAATAATGTAATTGCCTCAGCCATGCTTTCTCTGTTGTATAATGCTGCTCCCTCTGGAGACTTTCCTAAAAGGCATCACAGAGCCAGAAAGCTGCTCTCTGCCTGCACCTCCCGCTCTCTTCCCCAGGGGGACTTTGGGTCCTTTAACATAGGCAACGTGCCTCCTGTACATCTATACCAAAAGAAGATTCTACATAAAAACACCTGCACATGAATTGACATATGACTCTGATTACCCTGTTGTATTTGATTTATGTAATCATCTTATCATATTCACATTACTCTTGTTAATAACTTCTGGGAGCATGTTTAATATTAAGCAGTGTTTGTCAAAAGCAGATTTTAAATCTGTAATTAAAACATTTGCTTCTGCAACATATTTATATTCTGCTTATCCATTGGAGAGACAGAAACATGTATTTTGCTTGACCAGGCACCAATAAGTAAGGAAGCTCAGCTTTCAGACGTGCATATTACCTCAGATTTTTTTTTTTTAAAGAAAAAAGTAAGAGAAATGAAATTATTTCATGTAGGTGGTACATAAAAGAGGAACCTCAATTCGTTTTATACATTATTAATGTTGAATTATTCAGTTGACTCATATAGAGATAAAGAAGGTGCCTTTTATGATATAAAATCTACTCAGACTTAAAACTTGTATTAATATGATGTAATGTTTGATTGTAGTTGGAGATGCACTTTCAGATCATCTTTGTGAAATCTGAGTTTGACTGAAGACACTTAAGAAGTGCGTACTCTGTTCCTTGATACAAATAGTTACATGGTAAGTGTGCAAGTGAAATGCAGGACTCAAGAAAAACCAAATGGCATCCAGCTTTGTAGCTCGCAAATTCAAAGGGGGATGAAGCAAATAAGAGAAGTCCAAGACATTTCAAGGGCATTCCTCAAGATTTCTGATTTGTGTTGTGGGACCACAGCCTTTTCTGCACACACCACAGCTGACTTTTCAAGCTGTTTGTATTTTTTCTAATACTTATTCATTCAGATTTATAAAATCCTTTTGGTAAATTATTGAAAGTCAAAACACTGATACTCCCAGCCTTCGACCATGTTAACAATGGTACAGTGAACATTACCACTGATTTATTGCCATAGTTCAGATGAGTGAAACACAGCCTTAGAAACACAGGAAGGAAACTTTTTGTTAATCAAGGCCAGTCTTCCAACACTGGAAAACTACTGTAAATAAATGCCCTACAGAAAGAGAGTTTGGTATTCAAAATGATCCTTTTATTAATGGAAAGCTCTTCCAGAATCTCACTATTATGAGAGTTAGGAACATTTTCTACTTTTATTCATGCTTGTACCATTTTGTCCTACTTCAGCATATTAGGATTAGGACCTAACTCGAAGATGCTCCAAGTTTGATTAATATCTCACTTTCTTACTTGAGAACCAATGTAACACTTGACTAAACACGACTGTATCACACAAAAAGTCATCTTCAATAAAGAACATCCTTTGTTGATCAAAAATAACTGTGCTAAGTGAGAGAAACTGAAGTACTCTGTAGACCCAGAAACCTGTTCACACGTAACAGCCTGGACTACAAAGCTGCAGTAACTGCATGTTACCTCTGTAGTATAGACACTAACTAGTTTCCATGGTGATCTCATATTTCAGAGCCAATACTAAAAGTAGGTAAATGGGGTAGGTGGTAATGATGTGCAGACGGTAGTGTGGCACTGGACACGACCACCTGTCTCTGGTGAAGACAGCAGGAAGCCCCTTGGGACTTACAAGGTCAGTGTCCTGTTTGGTCTTACCCAGGCAGCTCTGGGCGCACCAGCTCAGGAGTCAAAAAACAATATGAGACTTTAACTGCCCTCTCTCCAGCAAACAGGGGTGTTGAAGTAATGTAGCTGGGTCTGTTACGGGTTCAATTTGGTGCAAATTCCTAGAACACCTACAGCTTGCCCTGGCAGTTTGCTTCTGATTACACTGCACAATGCACCATGCTACCCATGGTCTGTTGCCACACTTCTGTGCTGGCAGGGTCCACACTTCCTTTTGAAATAGAAGCTTTAAGTCCAAATATTTTATGAAAGAAGGGGAAAAGAAGATTAAGTGCAGTTCACCATTTAAATCAAAGCTGTATGTACAATAAACTTAAAAAACTTGTGGTTAAATTGAGATGCCAGAGTGATCTAAAATCATTCAGTGACATTCAAATTTGTATGCTTGTTTTTCCTGGATGTTGATGACTGCTTGATTTTTTATTTTTTTTTTTTCAAAGAAGGCTCTGTTCTGTTGTTCTTTTTAACGGGTGAGATTAATGCCATTAGAAACTTTAACCATTTTAAATCAGTCTTCATTCACTAAGAAGATTGATAAATTGATGCAAAAGAAACCTGATGTTCATAAAGTTGTGCTCAGACTCCCTCAGTAGGATGGCAGATATTTCATTCAGTTCCCTGAATTTTGTTTGACGATTTAGAGTGATACAGATTTTGTTCTGAAGATCTTTTTTTTACTTCAGCTAATGAATAACTGCAAGATATAAAACCATCTTCTGTATAATTCCTTTGGATTTCATTCACAGAAGTTAGATCACTGGTTATTTTCAAGGCAGCAGTATAAATCAGTAAGATAATAACTATTAAGTTGTGATGCTATTGTACTAATTTATTACATCACCCAATAATAGTAGAGACATAGTTAAAAATCAGAAACTCATTAAGGAGTTTCTGTTCTGAGCCCTAACCAGATGACTACCTGTCTTTAAACAATACTTTTGCCTAGAAGCATGTTTCGGGATATAGACACAGTAATAAGAATTTTTAATTACAATGCAAATTCGTAGCATCATTTATCTCACCTCACCTTTTGCTTTCAGTCAAGAAATACCCCTCTTCTTCCCTCTCAGATATATTGCTACTAATTGCATAAGTCTTTTGTGTCTGACTTTTACCATTAAACTTTCAATCCCAAGTATCCAATGCATTTGCAACAGATTCTTCCTCCAATAGGCACAGATTAGAGACAGACGTAGGCTGCAAAGTTTGCATCTGTACCTTCATTTTCTTTACAAATATTAGGAAAATAATCAATAATCTGCATGATTTTTGAGAAAACTTAATGCCAAGTAAGAAGACAACTGAAATCACATATTTTTCTTCTGGGAAGAGATTGCCTGAAAGTTTCCATTCTCGAACATCCAAAATTCAGCTATGACACCCACAGCTGACTGTCTCCCCATCCAAACAAGGCAGAGCAGAGAGCGGGCAGATCTGTGCCTCTGCTCCTCCCCTGCTAAGCAGTCACCCTGCTCCTTCCAAAAAGCAATCAAAGGCATTTGGGCATTGCCAGCTATCATCATACAATTAAAGCACAGGAAGTCAATGTAGAAGAACCTAAGAAAGTCTAGCCTTGAAAAATAAGCTTTTAACCTTCAGTTAATTAATTCTGGAGAACATTTTTGATCAGATCTCATTTTTAACCTTGCTGTCAGGTGGTGAATCTGCCTGTTTTTCTGAAGTGGGAGTTGGCTGATAGCTATATCTTATCTTAGCTCATACATCTTCAAAGACTTGTACTTTTTTAAAAGAAGGCTTACATTGGGAAGGGAGAGGAGGTCTTTTGAAATTACTGTACAATGCATATATTAAGCTGTAATATTTTGCAAGACATGTATGCCCAGCAATGTGCCTCTCATGAAAGGTGTCTTGATTTATCATCGAGGCAAACATTTGAATGTCCTTTTCAGAAATATAAAAACTTCTACAAAGCTTTTTCTAAAGCAAATTATTTAATTAATACCAAGCAAAGTCATTATTTTTGTGTTCTTAAACCAAAACTTTTAGTTTTAGTGGAAAAAAATACTAGTTAGCAAGCACTTATTACTTAAAAGAAGGATAATTACTGCTGCTGCTATGAGAGGGACTGGATACGTATATCTGGAAAATAGCTATTGCAACTACTTTCCAAAATACTTCTTTACTGCACAGCAGCACTGCAGGCTGCAGAGTTGTTTCCATGCTAAATGTCAGTTTGGACATGCTCAAATTTTACAGGAGTGAAAACAAGAACACGTTTTTCTCTAGAAGACTGTGTTGTAGGAACATTCATGTTACAAATCTGACACAGAAATCCAGATACTCTGTGTGCCTTCTGCAAACTGACCCTGTACCCAAAGTCTGAAATTTATTATATATTAATTACAGCTTTGTGTTTACACACAGAATAGCAAGCTATCTGGAACCCAAATTTTAGTTAAAAACAATCTTCTGGGAGTGTGAAACATTGACTTTGACTGTTACTTTACCAGGAGGCAGAAATGCAACAAACCACATGCAAGTTAATCTGCATTTGAGCTCTGTTGCATGTTGGATGGACGGTTAAGTGTCCATGGTACTTAATCAATTCCTATTTTGTGTAAGGGAAGAATAGAAAAACAGTGCAAAAATATTGCACAAAATACAAAGTTAGCGACTTTTTACAGCTAAAAAGGAGTCTTTGAAAGACCTTCCTACCGAATTTACAGGGAAAATACTGACAACTAAAACGATGTGTGGATTAGTTAAGCCTTTGTATTGTTGCTAAGAGAGGACGTTTTCTTCATGGTTCTATAGCCCCTGTTGAGAACAGAAGCTTTACAAAGGGGTTTCATATTGACAGTTACCTTTGCAGGAAGCACCCCTGGTCAATGCCTACCTTATCAAAGAAAAATTCAGTCCTGGACACAGAAACTGTATCAAAGAGTTAAGACGCATCTCCTGTGAGCTAGCTCCAGGTCATCTGCAAATGTCCTTCTCTGTACCCTCTCCTCCTATGAAAGCACGAGTCAAATTTTTCCAACATTTGGGTCAGGGTGGACACAGAACCGGTGCAGAAATGATGGCTAATCACAGTAACTAGATGTGGATCATACTGCCGGGAGTGAACACAAGCTGAGGACTTCAAGGATTTTAAGCTTAGGAAGTCGATTACAGAATAAACCTAATTTAAAAATGCCATAAAAAGATTAAAATGTATTTGTTGTTGTAACTAAAACACACTGTCTGAAAGGCTATTTCTCTGAGAGATTGCTGAAAATCTATTATCTGTAACATGTACAGCAGAAATTTCACATTCATGCTTGTCACAGCATTAGGGGCCTGAAAAGAATCTATCCAGTTCAGTGACCTGTTATCCATGCTGTTTGAGTAGATACAGCCAATGTTTTTGTAAAACTCAGCTCAAAACATTTCTCTACCCTTTTAAGGAAAATATGAGATATATTGAAATGCAGTTGTTTATCACCCTAAAATGGTATAGTATGAATCATCCAAGCTGGGAAAAAAAAATAATCTGTTCACTTTCCATGAAGAGAAGCAGTACTTAAGAATTAGGACTGTGAAATAATGAAACTTGCAAAGTACTTTTAACACCTGAAATGGCAACATGAAGGGCCACAGTTTTCAGGCATATCAGTACCTGAAGATATGTAAAGGCACCTTGTGGAATTTCAGAAGTCCCCATGCACACATTTAACCCTTGTGTCTGTCAGTATGAATGTTGTGATGGACACATTTGTCTGCATCTTTACATTTTGCTTCCCCTATTCCTTTGTTTCTGATGTAATAAACCTGCATAGAAATAGCCAATATAGAAAACACAGCAGAAAACTTACTCTGCAGTTCCTCGGTGAGGTCAGTGCCTGCCTGGCTCGGGGCAGGCTCAGCGCCAGCCGCTCTGAGGGAGCAGAGGGGCAGCTGTGCGAAGTGCTCTTCGTTTGCAGCATTATTTGCTCAGTTGTGTACACAGCCACTCGTCGTCTGACAGCCAGTGGCTCTGCAGGATTTGTGGACTGTGGCTATGGGGAAAAATATCACCCCAAACAGTGACTAGTTTGGCTGCAGTCATATTGGAAGGAGCCCATTTGTTCCTTTGCTCTCCCCCACTGAGACTGGTAACACATCCCTTAGGAAGGCACCTGCCCTATGCAATGGAGGGGGGCTTGTTAGTATTTATTAGGCAGAATACATAATGCAATTTTGTTGGCAGTGTGCTATATTGAATATGGATGAACTGCAATGCTATCAATGAAGTTGCCTTCACTGCTGACTGCTTTGCATTGCAGGACATAAGATCGTTCACAGCTAAAAACTGTTCCTTCAGCTGTCTTTAGGGGCCAGAATTATGGAGGTGCTTATGTACTCACTAAAATCAAATGGGAATTATGTCTAAAATTTTTCAGTCAGGCTATTAATGACTCCAGTGACCACAAGAAGCTTACTTTATATGTAGTGCTTTATAGCAGTATATAACAATAAGATAAGATTTGCACCACTCCTCTTAGACTTTCATTTTTTTAAGGCACAGTCCTCAAACCATACAACCCATAGATAAACATGTCAGTGGCTGGAACCGTACTCAAGGAGAAATGAATAGAGGATGAAAAACAGGTTGCAAATATTAAGAACAAGGTAGCAGCTAAAACCTTCAGGTTTTGGGTTAACACATGTTACAATTCAATAAAGCTCATGAAAGCCCATCAGCTCCAGTCTCTATTCCTTGCCTTTCTCCAGGTCCACACAGCAGAGGACAACTTAATACTCAGGCTAAGAGACTTAAGTATTGGCTTTCACACAATGTTTCTACTTTGCTGTCATCAGGGCTACAGCTACAACTATTGTCGCTAAGATTTGGTGGCTATGACAGAAGAATGGACCAATAAAGCAGAAAATCAGAAATGAGAACTATAGGATACATTTGTTCAGTTGTTATAAAAATATTTCTGATGGGAACACGGGCAGTACAGGAATAGAATTATTCTTAATTATCCCCAAAGAGAAGTATAAGCATTTTTACAGAAAAGTAAGTTCAGGTAAGAAAACAGCAAAGTTGTCTTTACTGACAGTATTCAATGCTTTTTGTGACAGTGCTTTTCAAAGCACTGTTTAGAGACAGTTCATCTTTATAATCTTCATTTTATAGACAAGGAAATTGAGATACACGATCAGAACAAGTAGATTACAAAAAAATGTATCCAAGAAATTGCCAACACTGAAGAACAGATTGTGGAACCAGCAGGCAAATGGAAATAAGAGACACAGTGCACATGTAAACCATACTAAGCAGCCCAAGTGGTTGCAATTCATCTATTATCTTCTGTACATATAATGAACTCTCTTAGAGCAGAAAGTTAGCCATGCAAGTCTCTTCTGTTTCTCTTATTGCACATAATTATTTTCCTTTATTTGATAAAACAGGTTTAAATTACTGTTGCACTGTCAGATTATGTTTCTCTGGCCTATTCTATCAAATGCATTGGCTAAATTGTGTCAGGCAACAATTTTGCCTGCTTGGATTTAATGTAACTGTCAGACATATAGGCCATTTCACCAGCACATCCATAAGTATGTAACAGCATTTCAAATTCCCAAATAGCTGTCAAATGCACAAAAGATGTATTTTCAGTTCAGCAAACTTGCCACCATCACTTCTGCTTTTTGTTTATTATGCAAACCAAACAGCATTCAGTATTTTTGTACAGTTGATAATGGCTAATTATGGAAGGAAACGTTATGTGATTGTCAACCATGGAATCAAATGAATTTAAAATATTCCATCAAGCATTTAACGAAAGTGTAGGAAAAAGACCGACTAAAAATAACAATGAACATGTTCTTTGCATTGAAAGATCATTGGCAGAAGTAAATTGCACAAAATTCAGATCCTTATTGCTTAATCATCTCACATTTCATTAGCCACAGCTGCCAATTGTCTTGTGCAATGTGAATTGCTTTTCATTTTAAAAAAAAAAAAAAAAAAAAGAAAAAAAAGAAAAATTTTCTTAGGCTGGAAATTGGTTTCACTCAGATGCAGTGTTAGAATGCAAATATTCATTTCTGAATTAATTCATGACAGAGGGCTTGGCCAACCTGAGCTAATCACACCCCTGGGGTCCTCTAATCCTCTAAAGCTGATTATCTCATGATTGTCACACCCACTGGGAGTTCCCTTTGTCATTAGCAAATTCAAACTGTAGTTTAAAAGAAAAATAAGTTCTTGTTTTGATGCTAAGGTCGGGTAGTGAATAGCAGCTCCTGCTCTAATCCTTTAGTGGCTGATGAGGAAGAAGTGTGCTCTAGTATGTCTCATTGCCCCTTCAGAATTATTAGGATTCAGAGAGAACAAACAGCAAGCGAGCAAGCGAGTCAGGTGGTGAGATTATGTACTGATGAGACAGCTTTGTCCCTCCAAACTTAAAGTGGATGCCAGTAACAAATACATGCCATTCTCTTTCTTTCTACTATTCGTTTGGTGTGTCTGTTTTGCTAGCAAATTGGCATCAAGTCATGAAGAAACTTGTGCAACATAAATTGCAAATTTATTCTGCAACTCATGTTTCACGATGTCCTCTTCAAAACCTGTTGTCTACCAAGACTGCAGAAGCTGCAGGAGGAGCAGAATAGTTCAGAGCACCCATGTGAAACGTGTGGTAGTGAACAGGTGACATTAGTCTCCAGTGGGTACTTGTTAATGCTGTTTAGTAGATCATGTCAATAGAGAACTAGAGTCAAGGTTTAAAGCTGAGGCTGTTATACATGTGAGCCCTGCAAAACTCAGTTTGCACATTCAGCCACATTATGTAGAAATTCTCCATTTGAGATAATTTTCATTTACTGAATATGAGTTTTGTGTGCTGTGAAACTTGTGTTGTACAAACAGTATAAAATTTGAATGTGTGTCAAGCTGGAAAATTGTTTGGGAAAGCTTGCACTGAGGGTATGCTTTGAATTATTCATCACAGTTGTTGTTGAATTTGAATTGTTTCTTACCAGCACTTCCAAGGTGCTGGAATTTGCTTGATACATTAGCTGTCTAACCACTGTGTTTAAGTGTACTGTAGTGGCTTTCCACTCCCTAATCCAACCACTACTTGTCTGTCATCTCAACTGTTTCAATTTCTAATAATGACTCTGTATTTGTGGGCAATTTTTTGGCTGTTTTTGTTTGTTTGTTTTAAATTAAAAAAGAAAGGCAGATGGCTAGATGTGTGTGTGCACATGCAGGTATGAGATGTGCAAGAATGTTAAATCTATGAATTTTGCAGCTGGTATATGAGAAAATTGTTGGTACTTGTTTGATGTTCTTAGATATACTAGTATGACATACTCTCATGTAATTTATTTTGAATACATACAGACATTTAAGGTTTCACTTAGCTGTAGAGTGTCCAATCTGTATTACAAAATGCAGCTTGTTTTGCTCAAATTCATATTGATCCTCTGAAGTTTGTATTATAAGATTTATCACTCCTTCTGCATGAGAGCTTTTAAGATGCAACATAATGTGTACATTGGGAAAAATGTGTAACATGATAAAGAATGTACGTAACCTGGCTCATAATGTTTAAGCAACATAAAGGAGTGTGAGATCTGCTGTAAAAGTTTAATGATGTGTGGTTTGCAATTAATTTTGCATGCAACATGAAACTTACGCTACTTTCTTGATTGGGCTGAGAAATTTTTATCAGGCAAGTTAAAGTGCATTACACTTTGCATAGTGAAAATCTGTTCTCTGTCTCTTGTGAAGTTGGTATTGTACCCTGCTATCCATGTGAATACATGCTCTTCCCTCCAGTGTGCTGTAGGGACTGTATAATATGCTCCAAATTATACATATATGCTGAGAAATCCCAGCTACACAATGAGAAATCTGTGCTGAGTTTACCATGAGGGTACCAATTAACTCTTCCACAAGATATTCACAACATGTGTATTCTGTGAAATTTCATTGTAAACAGGAGATCAGATTTTACCAAAGCAAAGGAAGGTAGTGCTGTAGAAAAATCACAAAGCATGTGCTCGCTACACGAACACATAGATACAGATGCAAACACAGATAGTAGGATCTTGAAGATATTACAGACTTTACCAAAACTATAACTACCAAAAATAGTAGCAAGAATTTTCCTCAGATCTTCGTGTAATTCTACATGAAATTCCACATGGAGACATAGTCTCACATAAAAGATTTTAGGTACATTTGTGTGAGAAACTTTTTATGAGCTTGAAAGATTTAGAAGTGGAGCTCATGCTGGAAATTCATACTATGTGCATACATAGTAAAAATTATAAACTCAAACCCAGTGCTGCCAGTCCTCAACATTCACAAGTTTTACATGGTATTTTCATAGAGCCCCAGCTCCCAATAGCAAACACTCATGGAAGACTTTAAACTTTAAATAAATTACTCACGTTAAAATTGCAAAGCAAGAACTGAAAACACAAGGCTTTATGCACATGGACCAAACAGAAATCAACCACTACTACAGAAAACTAATTTGTTTACATCACTTGACAATGACAATAAAACTTCTACACTGGAAATGATGGAGAAATCTGAAATATTAAAGCCATTGATTTAAAAGTCAGATATCCCAAGCAAGTTATCCAGCTATTCAAAAGAATGACTTTAAGAGGCTACTTTTTCCACTGAATTTATAGGGTAAGTTAAGTTCAAAAGATGAAAAATCTAACCTAGTATCATGTAAGAAACCAGTATCAGAGTGTACAAATAATCAGAATTAATGTACATTTTACTTTAAGTAGTAGTTTGCTGGTTTTATTTTTTAAAAGTCACACATCTGAAGCAAACTATTTCTTATCATATCAGTTAATACACTTTGAAACTCCCATGGGAAATGATCACATATAAACTAGTGTCATATGACAGCAAAAACAATTGAGCTGAAATAACTGAATTTACAATTACATTGGTGAACCCAAGTCTTACTGTGCAGCCTCACCTGGAGCACTGTGTGCAGATCTGGGGGCCACAGAATAAAAAAGATACTAAGCTACTGGTGAGTGTCCAGAAGAGGGCTATGAAATTGGTGAAGGGTTTGGAGAGGAAACTACAGGAGGAGCGGCTAAAGTCACTTGGATTGCTCAGCCTGGAGAAGAGGAGACTGAGGGGAGACCTCATTGTGCTTACAGGTTACTCACAAGGGGAGGAGAAGGGGCAGGTGCTGATCTCTTCTCTCTGCTGACCAGTGATAGGACCCCAGGGAATGGCAGGAAGATGAGTCAGGGGAGATTTATGTTGGACATTAGGAAAAGGTTCTTCCCCCAGAGGGTGGTGGAGCACTGGAACAGGCTCCCCAGAGAGGTGTCATGGCCCCAAGCCTGGCAGTGTTCAAGAAGAGACTGGACAACACCCTCAGACACATGGTGTGAACTGTGGGTTTGTCATATGCATGGACAGGAGTTAGACTCGATGATCCTTGTGGGTACCTTCCAACTCAGGACATTCTATGATTCTATGATACTGTGTACTTGCCAGTGTTCTGTGTCTTCAGCTTTTATTGCAAAAATCATTATTTTCTTGATTGTTTTAGAGTCTGAATCTCCAAACTGTCCACTAAAGCTTGTGAATCACTTAGGAACTTTTTGAAATGTTAGGATGCAAGCTTAGTTTTCTGGAGTATGAATGTGTAGAACGTGTGTGTGTGTGTGCATACAGGCAAGCATGTGTGTGAACATATCTTCCCCAGTGCATCACCAACAAAATTAACTGTTTGTCTTGCAAAGTATGACTGAGCTTTTTGCAATATAACTGTAGAGTAGAAAAGGGTAATAGGATTTAAAAAAAATCCTCTCTTCTTTTGAAAGCTATGCATAAACCAATAATTTAGTATGGGGGGAGGAAAGAATTTTGATACATACAATGGATTTGGGCAAAATACTTCTTTTTTGTACAGATCTTTGGGGAAAATTTTGCTCGATGTCATTGTAGTGTTCGGTGTCAACTGTTTTGTACCTGAAACAACTGACCTGAAATCATTTCTGACCATTCATGGGTGCTTGTGAAGAGATGGGTGTGATGCTCAGCTGTGACATGTCACGTTTTCTTACAACATGCCTCATGTAGGGAAAAGTCTAGTGACAAAACCAAAACATGTCAAAACTGTAGCAGATTGAATGAGTCAATGGAAATCAGGTTGCAAATTGTCTTCTAAACCTGGGAAGGCGCTAGTCACGTTTACATTATTGTGGTAAAATAGAGGCCTTACCAAAAATGAGACTCACTCTGTGCACAAAACATGCTTTTTGACACCAAAGGAGAGGGAGAGCTTGATAGCTTACATTGCATATTCTATAGACAGTTATATGGACCCTATTGGCTTCTATAATATTTTGAAAATGCATTCACAATGATATTCTATTTCCACGCTAGTAATGTCAGTGGGAGTCCTGGTAGTATGCTATTTAGGCACATTGAGAAAATAATAGGATTTACAATAGCTTGCAATTTGTTTTCTACTGCCACAATGTCGGCTTTTGTTACAGGCTTTGTAGCTGTTAGAAATTTATTTCTGGCTATTCTGTTCATCTTTTCCACAGAAATATTTCTTCAGTGTGAATCGCTTCAGTATGAATTGGAGTGTTTTTGCTGCATAAAGTTTTCATTATTAGACCTAATATAAATAGTGCAAACGTTTTTCTAGGAATAGTCATTCATATTTTTAGCATTTACTGGTTCTGTTTGTGGGCCTGATGGATGGTCTTACCGGCAGTGCTAGCATACTAGTTCAGAAGGCAGAGAATATTACCATATACTGGTAGCAAGTTGCTGTGGTTTTTTTAAATCTAAAAAATTAGACTTAAAAATAAGATTTTTTTTACAAAACCCTTTTTTTTTTGGTAATGCTATCTATATGAGAATGTTTGCTCTGTGAAGTATGCTTATTTAGTCAGGGAAAGTGATCATGTGAGGAAGTTTGAGCTTCATCAAAACTAACCAATGAAAGTTCACACCAAGCACTGGCAATCACAACGCAGTTGACTGCACTATTTGTGAAATTCAGTGAAAAAAAATACTGCCAATAATGAACATATTAAAGACTATTAACAAAATCTGACATGTTAAAGACCTAGCAAATGTTGTCATCCAGTAAAACGGTTCACTCAAATTCAGTATGACACCCCTGAGAAGTACAGCCTGGAGATCGGGTTTTGCTGCATAGTTATATGTCACATGCAAAGACATTTCCCTGGATTTCCTTGCTGCTCTCAGGTTTGGTATTATCACATAACTATTTCTGGTTACTCTAAACATTAAACTCACTTTAGATACTCCAAACTCTAGTGTAAATACCATCAGATCTGGGAAAATAATATGCTATGTGATACTGTAAGATTCCATAATAGAAAAGCTGTGAATTTGCTGCAGATGAAAAAGGCCACATTCAATTATGAAAGAGATACAGACAAATACTTTAAAGCTGTTACAAATTATGTATTGCACATTGAATTAACCTAGATTATACAGGGAGTAGGAAAATTAAAACATAATAAACTGACAAGATAAAAATAATTGAGTTCTTACTTCAGACTTTTGATACTTAGACAGTAATGTCCCACTACAGTGTAAATATCATTCACATATGGCTATATGCTTATATGTTTTATAATATGTTAGTTAGAAATTGGTTACTATTTTTTAAAACTTGCCAAGAATAGCATTGCCTAATATTTGCTGTGTTCCTGTGATCTAGTTCTTTCACCTGCCTCACACTGTTTGTCTGGATTGTCACCTGCTGTGTTGCCCCAGATATGTAAATACATGAAAATAAGAAGAATGTGACCTATTAAGCTGCAACTTTGCCACTTTAACTTACCCTGTAACCATCTGGCAGATACAGAATAGTGAAGGTTGTCTTTTCTTCCCTAATCACTTCCAGCTGTTGGAGGGAGGCTCGTCTCCATGCCTTCCTTCACCTGCTGCCAGACTATTTTGGGGATCTGTGTCTTTTATATGTATGTAAAAAGATGGAAGGAGGGGAAGGAAGAAATGGTATTTGTTTGTCACCTCTCAAATGGAGAACTATAGTCCTAAACTTCTTTTTGAAACTTCATTCAAATCCCATAGCACGTTGAGTGTTGCTGTGGTCACCTGTTACACAAGGATAATGGAAATTAACTTTATAATTGCTAACCACTTTCTTCAGGTTAGTCAGTCAGAACTGTGTTCTTACATAAGTACCCAGCAGAACTTAATCCAGTGCTTGGATCCACAGACCCAGTCCCAAACTCAGACCTATCAAACTCCACCTACTGATCAAAAGACAGTCGTAGTGAGTGCTTTACTCCTTAAGGCGTTTTGTTCTGTGGCCACATCCTTTGACTCACCAGCCAATTTTTCCAGCTGGGTAGATGCAAGTCCAGAAGAAGCCAAACAACTAAGTGCAAGACTAGATTCAGGAACAGTCTTTGTTAGATGAAGTTTAGAAGTTGCCTAACTGAGCTAACACTATGGGGCACAGCATTTTGGTCCATGGCTGGGGTCCAGACAGCAGTCCCAAGGGCACGGTCTCAATAGCCTCTGTGGGCCAGGGTTAATGCACCTAAATACTCTGTCTTTCTGCACTCAAATCAGAAGATACAAATACATTTAGTAAAAGATAATTCTTGGAGGTTAATTTGCTGTAATTTTTTCTGCCAAATTACCAATTAATGCATCTGGAAAGAAATATTTTACAGATCTATAATCAAGCCCAGAAAGAAATTGAAGCTTCAATTGGAGCGTCTAACTATTAATGTATTAAATTATCCTGATATATCTCCAGCTGATTATATCAAGCACTCTTCCAGAATTTGAGAAAGAAGTAATAAATTAAATTATAAATTACTATTGATTATTTTTAACTTGTTATCATCCTCTAGATTTTGATATGTACATTGCTAACTGTTGCTGAGACATGGTGAACACAGGCAATAGTTTAATACAAATACTTACTATCTGCATAATAATTATATCTCAGGGTGGCATTTTTTCTCTATGCTCTACTGGTAGGTAATGATGCACTATAGCTATTCTTTTTAGGCATATATGTGTGCTTATGTACATAACAGCAAGTTCCCTTCAGACACAGAAAGACTGCTAACTGAAATGTTTTTGTTTGTCTGCTAAGGATATTCAGTGGGAGGTACAAAGGAGGAGAAGGAGGAGGAGTACAAATGCACAGCTTCTCATGTCTCAGTGCCACACCATGCCCCAGGCTCTATGCAGCTATTGCCAGAGGAACCCTTTTAATTTTTGAAGATAATTAATGCTTAAATTAAAATTTTTAAAAAGGGACTGTTTTTCACTTTCTCTTCCCTCCTCTTTGCCTTCTGACACCCACAGAACAGGTGAGTATAAGATGCAGCAAATATGTTCTTTCCCTATGGTGGGAAGCACTTGCTTCAAAGGGTATGTAGTTTCTAGGTTTGCCTGCTTCATTAAAACAAAACAAAACAAAAAACAAACAAACAAAAAATTCACTTGCAGGGAATAAACATAGTGTTTGATCAACATACATGTTAAGCAGAGAATGCCTGGGTACCCCACAAAACGATTGCAAGGACTGTGTTTGTTGAAATATCTGGAAGTCAGAAATGCCATTGCCAACATTTTGTACAGCGTGATTGCAAAAAAGTCCCGAAAATGCTATTATTAGCATATAAGTAATGGTGGTAACGTTATCCTACACAAAGAAATATTGTTCTGATCAGAATTTTCTAGGTGCCAAGTACTTTCGGTTTCAAAAGCACTGTATTTATTTATGCTAAACTGCTACCAACAGTAGGTTTTCTTTAATGCAAAACTATTTACTAGAAATATCTTCTATGATACCTAAAAAGTAATATTCATATTAATACAATAATTCTAATAAATATATAATTTGTAGCATAATAAATTCAGCCATTTTACAGCATATAAGAGTGCTTTATTGGCCATTACAAAATTCCATTTTCTTCCAGATAGCTCCCTGCAGTTTTGTCTCCTAATTACAGAAATATCCTCAAATGCATTTTTAGAGAGTCACAGGCCAAACTACATAAAGAGACAGCTACCTGCTTCAGTTTTCCTTTGCAAATTTGGCCTGGAAATTCAATCACAAACTGAGGTCCTACAGGCTGGTGGAAAGATATCTACACATCCTACATGTCCCTGGCTGTCCTCATAATCAGCTTTTAATAGGGGGAGGGAGAAGCAGATGCAGAACATTACCCTCCCTTGAGAGAGATTTGTGTGGGTCCAGGTGGCCACACAGCACCAGAAGACTTCTGTGCTGCAGTGGAGAACAGCTACAGATTCAGAGCCCTCCTACACAGACTTTACACCGCTCTGCTGTCCTTGGCGCAGTCCAAGCACAGAGCTTTGGCTGCCTTAGGTCCTTGCATATAATCAGCTGGAGGACATAGATGTGTCATGACTGAAAGTGAAAATGCAGAGGATTCTGAAATAACAGTCGAGGAGTTAATTCTATTAAAGGATAGGAATTACACATGCTGTGAGTGAAGAACATGTAGGATGCAGCTGGATAGAGCAGTCATTCAGTTAAAATGGAAACAGTTTATGAAGGTTGAGCTCTAAAATAAAATCCATTTTGCTGTCATTACAGGAAGCTGGAATGTTAAATCTGACAAAAAGGCTAAGTAACATCAACTGAAATTTGATTTCATGTGTATCGGGTCAAATTACATGTTGCAAATAAGATTTACTATACGTTTAGTGTTCATGAATCATTTGTGAACAGATGTTCTTTATTTGTAGGCATACACCAAATTTCTTCCATGTAAGCACACCACGATCTTCTGCATTGTTTGCCAATCACTCATAGTGACTCCTTATAGCATGGAATTGATCATATAGCTCACAAGCCAACATTTCCATTCTTGGAGGATGACTTAAGAGTGTCCAAATAAAACAGAGATGAAATATCAATGAAAACTACACGTTTGATATGTGTGTCTGGATAAATATTTGTATCTTCTGAAATTTGAGAAACTTTAGCAAATATTCAAAAACAGGGCAAATATGAAGACCAGACAAAAAAATCAAAGTGGATACACTAGTGCTCATTGATTAAGTCAATAATTAAGGACTGTTCTTTAGCTCTAATTCTAAGAATTTCACAGAAAAATCATGTAGAAGTATTAAAATTTCCCCAAAGCAAAAAAAAACAGTGCTGAATGTAATGAGTAGCCTTTGGATTAAAAATTAACTGAAATATTACTTGAAGAAGAAAATGGCGTAATAAAAAGCTTCATAAAAAAAAGAAAACGCACAAGGCAGCAGAATACAACTCTGAAAATCTTAAGCCAATCAAGAGAAAATTAACTTCTCTGCAAGCTAAAATAATTTAGGTTCCACAGCCTAAATAACATACCTCATAGAAATGAAAAAGGCCAGCCTACTACAGAGAAACTACAGAGATTAGATGAAGAGGTTGCAGAAAAACAATTGAACAATGAGTACAAGAAACTTTATCTGAACCAGAATTTACTGATAATCCAGGAATGTTACATTTGGAAAAAGCTTTTATAGCAACTCGAAAGAATAAGTGGCAAAAATTACCATAAAATAAGTTAGTTTTGCCAGCTAGAAATCCTTCCTTCTTCCCTCTCTCAGTCCTCAGTCACAAAGATACATCACCTTAATGATTTTAATCATCAATCAACCTTAATCATCACCTATTATGATTATTTGGAATCTTGACTTGAAAGCCAGGAAAATGAAAATAATTATTGTACATACCAGCACTGCTGTTTTTCTAGTGTTTGATCATCACTTTCAGAAACCACGTGAAAATGTTCAAGTCAGAAGGGGAAAAAATAAGCTGAATGACAAATTGTTAAACAGAAACATTGAGAAAAGTAGTGGAATGATTTTACTATAAAATTAAAAGGATGGCAATGTTTAAGAAGTCTGATCAGTCAGAAGGACATTCCTGAAAAGGTGTCCTATTCTACGGAAGAGATTAAAGTATCTTCTGGTTAATGGGTAAAATCTTGTGAGATGAAATTAAAGACATTTATCTTATTCAGTACTTGTTAACTTTTTAAATACTAAGTAGTCTGAATGAGCCTACCATCAACACTATATTCTCACTGCCTGTTTTCAGTACAGAAAGAGAAAAATCTATTTCCCTTTACCAAAGAGCTTTATGAATACGAGTAAATCAGTGAGTCATAACATCAACAGTTTTTGTCATTTTCCCCTACTTTTCTTGTTTGCTTTACTCTCCTACAGGTGAAACACTGAGTATGAAACAGGGAAAGTAATGAAAATCTTGAAAAAGTAGCCTAGCTCACAAAATATTATATTGCAATGGCCACAACAGCAAAAATCAAAATTGCAATAGCTCCTATGAATAAACCCTTGTGGATGATGGAGCTAACTCTTCTAAGGGCTCAGGACAAACTGTTTTTCTGGTCACTGTGGCCTTTGTCCTTCTAAAGGACATGACCTCAAAGCAATGGTAGACATTCAAAAGGTTTTTGTGAAGAGCATGAAAAATGTATTAACTTCTCATGCAGTGTGACATCTCACTGGCTGTTATTCATTATTATATTCAGTAACAGGAGTGGAAAATGCTATGGGGAAAACAAACAAACAAAAACCAAAAACCAGAAAAAAACCCCAACCTAATAGATCCTTCAACCAAAGTTAGTGGAATACTGTTGTGTTCGATGGTTTGGTTCAAATCAGTTCCAGGGTTTTATATAGCCGCCAACACACTGGGAGGGAGAAGAATCAAAAGAAGGAAAAGCAGATCACAGCATAGAGGTAACGGATCATTTTACAACTGACATTCTGACAAGGGGATGACAGAGCAAGGCACCAGTTAAAGTGACGAAACTATTTAGAGAACACTGTGCACAAAAGAGGATGTACAGAGCTGGGAATGGAGCTGATGTATGTAAATAGGAAACAAAGACAGAACCAGCCTTTTCTGTCATTTACAAAACTTAGACAACCACTTTGCTTAGATAAAGCAAAACAGATAAAACCAGGATGCCCCATCCTGGCTTAAAGCAGCCCAAACCAAAGGGGCTATTGTCCTCAGAGTCTTAAGCTTGGTACCAGGACTGACATTAAAAATAATTGCACAAATTTGCACAGATTTTTTTAAGGCATATTTAGGTAGTTTTCTGTTAATAAGGCACTAGCATAACATTGCTATAGCAACCCTAGAGTTAAGGTTGAGAAGACATTTTCTAAGCCCTTCTACCCAGGTGCTTCTAACTTTTAAAGCTTTTAAAAATGCTTTAAAGTGCTCAGCCTAAATATTTCAAGTCTATTGTTAAACTAATGGCAAACACTTCCGAATTTTTTTTTTGAGGGGAAATGTCATGCTTCACGGATCCGCCCATATAAATATTATACTTCTTGCATTAATAAGTATGTTCAGAACATGAGGCAGTATTCAATGAAAAGGAAATGAAAGGCAAAAGATGTTGATATGATGAGTATGTCTGTAAGTTTATACAAACATAAGTCAGCAAATCAAAAATTATTATATCCTCAAGACCTACAATGCTGCCCTAAGCAGAGAGATTAGCATACTGAAAGTGCACACGTTAAGTGATAAAAGTAAGCAGCATACACAGCAATACAAAGCACTATGTAAGCACAAGTTGAGGCTCTTTTGGGAAACAATTTCTCCACTTGTGTGTACAAAACCTTATACTAACACAGTCCCAGATTTGCTCTTAGGTAGAAATGCAGCAGAGACCAGAAGAAAGCCCATAAGCCTGTCATTGGGAAGTTCTCCCTTCCACAGATCATTTCCACTCAGAAGTAATAACAGTTTTCACTCACAGACCTATATGTAGGGCCTACGGATGAGCTCTGCAGCTCTTCTTGGCCAGCGAGTGGAGCAGGTCTCCTTTGGCTCTTTGCCATTCAAGACCTAGACTGCTCTTGGAGGAAGCCAGATCTGTGCAGAGATTTCTTCTGTTCCTCCAGCCATGATGGAGCCTCTAGGCAAGGTGGGCTACTCCAGGAAGTGCACTATTTTTCTTTTCTGTAAGTGTCATCTGAAGAGTGTGAAAAAAAATCGTTCTCACATGTGACGTTTTCATTTCCGGTTAAAAGAGAAAAACGAAATCTTCTCACAGAAGGCAAATGCTTCAATTTTTCATTTTTTGAGCCAATGCTGAATCATGCTGTTCTGTTCATGATGAGACAATCATGACTGGAATCACGGGAATATATCTCCCTACTGCAGAATAGGATTAAGCTATTTCTGATGGATATTTTCCTCTAACACCATCTCAGAAATGATCAGTGATTCCACAATCTCAGAAGACAACCTGCCCTATTGTACCACACTTAGGGCTAGGAAGTTTTTCTTTATGTCTAACATAAATCTCTCTTCCTGCAATTATGTTGATTTTATCTCTTGAAGATAAAGTACTGTATTCAGCAGGAGATGATGTGTGAATGATGATGTGGTGACTTGTGAAGCTACATCATCACTCCTCAGTGTGCTACTCTTACAGGACAGGCAGTTTATATTTTCACAAGAGATCATTGAGTTGAAAAAAGGCACATTCACCTGGGGGAAATAAAAAAGTCCAAATTTAAATGAAATTTAACTTCCTACTACTAATTGTTTTCAATTTTACACAGGATACAAAATACGATATTGTATACAATACAAATATACAATCTCGTGAAGGGCTTTTTCATGGAATGTTTTCTGTTTGCATATAATACAAATTAGATCTTGAAGGAAAAACTGTAAGGGGTTTTACTTTCACATTTTAAAACTTTTTTCCATATGTGCTGAACAGGCGACAAAAAAAGTGCCTTATAAGCAGCAGACATACATTCATAGACGTTAATGGTCAGAATATTTTCAGACGTCTCTGAAAAATTCACATTGCACAAGTTCCTTGATTCTTGCAGAACACACCTAGCAAAGACACTGCTTTCACAGCATTTGTTGACAGAAAATGATTATTTCCTATTTTAGGTAAGTTAGAGATTTTACATTTCCTAAGGTTAAAGGTTCCTAAACACAGCTGTTTCTAGCATAATCAGAGAAGAAATACATATGGAAAAGACATCAACTGAAAGATTACATTTCTTCCCTGCTAAGTGAGTAGTTTATCAAAATATCTGACTTTCTTCAGGAAGGGATGACCACATTTAATTGGCCAAATGCTTTTTGTACAGCTCCTACTCGCTGTATTTTATACCTTTGAATACTGATTAAAGATTACAAACAACGGATGAGAAATGCAGAGAATATTCAGGCCAGCACTGCTCAGTTGTGGACTACAAGAGATTTCAAACTTTGAGGACAGAAAGCAACTCAGGCTAAAGTAAGTTTTACATCAGGAACAGTGAGTTCCATTTGCACATCAGTCTTTAAATAAAAGAGTGACATAGGCCTGGCTGGGATACAGAGGATGTGACCAAAGACACCAATGTATGATGAATGGGGGACGTAGCAATCACAATCTCATTTTTAATAAGGGTATTGAAGTTGCTGTAATTGAAGGTCTAAACTCATTCACTGTCTCAGTAGTCCAGAGGGGTGATAACGGCATGAGACGTTGTTAATATAGTTAGGAAAAATAAAGAAACAGAGTTCCGTTTCTGCATTGAGGCAATTTGGCAATTTAGTGCCACCAAAAGCTGACAAAGCAGGAGAGACGGCTGACACACTCTGCTTCAGAGAACCCTCGCCAGTACAGCAGCGCCTGGCAGGGAAATCATATCCAGATGCAGACCTGCTGCAGTGTATAATAACTGCAGCTCCATGGAAATAAACCATTTAAATTCTGTAAACTGTGTCGGAATTGAATCTTTTGGTTTTTACACCAGTTTAATTTGAGCCTTCTTCCTTCTTCCCCATGATAACAATAGTTGGTCTAAGTGCAAAGATGACAGGTAGTAACAGCCACTTTGGGATCGTTAGCAATTCTGTGTTCCTCATGAAGGTGCTGAACTGGTGACAGCATTATCACTACTTTTGTTTCCTGGCTAAAATGAAAAGTGCTAGGGGTTCAGCTCTCATGGCAGTCTATCAGGAACTCCACGTTAACAGTAATATGCTGTGGGTTAATTTTCTACATGGAACATTTCCCACAGCTCTTTCCATAGAAAAGCAATCCTCGAAGGGAAAGCAATCTATTGACTGAAGACAGGGCTGACAATGTGGCACATCTGTATAAACGAACTGGTTATATTTGTAAATACCTATATTAACCACTTAGTTAACACTGAATCAGAATACATGTGTTTTCCCCCTTTTTAGGGTCTACTCAGGCCTTTTTCCTGCCAGCCTGTCCCTGAAATTCTATGATGTTTGAGAAGTTTTGCAAAGTCAGAGAATAGTTAGCAATTAAATTTGATAACTAGTCACTTATTGTGAAGAAGGTTATAGAGAAATGTATTTGCCATCAAAAGTGCTCATTTATCACTTAGATAACACCTAGGGGACATAAGTATGATGAAGCATGACAACAGAGTGCTGGAGACAAAACATTTTTGTTTCTTCCTTTTCTTCACACCTTCAAGATATATGGTGTTGCTATTGAAAACCTATTCATACTTGAAAACAAGTCAGGTCTGAAACATGTTTAACATATTCCAGGTGGGGGAAAAGATAATAAGTAAATAAGGAAAGCCATTTATTTACCAAACCCCTGCAGCTACTGTATTATTTATCCCAGTGCAAGATGTTACCAAATAAGAATTGTGTCATTCCACACAGGTGTAAATGATTAATTACACACAGGACACAGAGTGTAGAGCAGACTGCATAGGATGCAGAAATGTTCCCATTTTAACTCAAATTCATTTTCAACTGTCACTAAATCCACCTAAGTACAATTTCTAATTTTTTTTGTATCCTTGGTTTTGGCTTCGTGTATGTGTGTGTAAAAATATCACTCTGTGTGCATTAGTCTTCCATAATTTAGGATAAAATAGGGTGAGTTACACAGGTGCACCAAGATTCCTCCAGGCATAATTGCATAAAATTATCTTTACATGAGAGAGATTTTTTTACATGTTTTCTGATGCTGTCTGATTACATATTTCTGGCCAGGAGTGATTCCTTGCCATTTTTGTAGGACCTGGGCTCGCTCACTGCACGATGAGTCCATTCTACTGTAGACCACCGTTACTTCTCATCTTCATACACTGCACAGCTACTATACTGTAGTTCATCCCTTGTCAAACGATTTAGCCGTTTTCTGCTTTTATTTCAACTGGGATTTTATTACTTACCTTTGCTGATTATTTCTTACAGCGTGATTCATACTTTAACACTATTTCTGAAAAACACCTGTATTAAGAATTCCATAGTACCAAGTTGAGACTGAAATATTCCAAGCATGTGTTAAGGAAGCTTCAACTTACTACTGTCAAAAGGCAGTGAACTGAAAGGATGTGTTGTCTTTAATCTTCCTGAAACAGGCTTAGTGTACAGAAACATTTAAAACCTACGGGAACCATTTTTCTAACTGTAATAATTGCTTAATATTCCAATAAAATATAGTGGTCAAAAAAGCAGAGTTTATCTCTATCCCAGATATTTATGACCTAAACAATACTCAGACAAGATTAAGAAACAAGTGTCAGAAAATAGTAGTTCTGTGATTATCAGAATCCATGAGGTCTTCTTTCTATTGGAGTTGTACATTGTGATTGATCAGTTTTGTTACTGAATAACATCAACAATATACCATGAGTTCACTTGTTATTGGACAGCAAAGAATACACACAGGAGAATTTGAAGGCTACAACTGTGGGAAAAATCAAAATCAGAGTTTGCATGTGCAGAGTCCACAGAGGACAGAAACCCAGACCAAGGCTCTAACAATATAATCTCTAAGATGGGAACGCCTAATACAACGGGAGTCCCACAGTCCTCTGTGTGGATTTTCTATTGTCAAGTAAGAATGAGCTCAACCTGCTTTCTTTCTTTTCAGAGGAACATGCAATAAACTCATTTTCTTCTGTGTCTTTTTCAATTAAATTTGGAGAGACTTCAAATACCTCTACTCCTGTTCCAAGTACATATATGCAGTATAATCACAGAAATTGTATTTCCTCAAGAAACCAGGCCTAAAAACAGATGAAGGAAGCACTAACAAGGTGCAGTTTCTTTATTATGGTGAGAGGTGACAAGGCTGGCCAAGCAGGTATTTGAATGGGAAGAGCTGATCTAGAATGAAAGGTTAAGCAAGGTAGCAAGGTGTTTGGTTAACCTGCCAAATGAGAACATTAGGGATGAAAACAGACAAACAGAAGGAGAGATAAAGATGAGAGAAGAAGTCAGAGAAGAGAGGGAGGAATAAATGAAGGAGAACAGGAGAATGGATGAGAACATGAAGAATAAAAACTGGCTTTTTGGGGACAAACAATTGACAGTGCTTAACAGCTAGCCCCTCTGGAGGACATAATCTCAAATTATTTGCAAGCACAAAATCATTCACCTTCATGCAAATTATTCAGGGAAAAAGAGAACAGCATCTCAGAGGAGATGTTGTCCTTCCACTTCTCTGAGGAAACAGCATCTGCACAGCCCTTCCAAAGCAAGGAAGTGAAAACTGGCTTTCTATAACAGCTGCAGATGTAGACTGCCAAGAAGTTGAAGTAGTTCATTGCTCCTTCAAGAGCCTAAAAATTCACAGCTCCTGTGATCCACTGGAAGCTTGTTTGGAGTTGTAAGAGTTTGAAGAATTCTCCTGTGGAGAATATCAGTTGTGGGAACATCAGTGTATTATCAACATTCTTCTGATACTCAATCCAAAACACAGCACTATACCAGCTACTAGGAAGAAAATTAACTCTCTCACAGCCAGAACCAGGACAAATGTAAAAGGCAATCCCCTCCATAACTGCCCATGCCCACCATGCTCTTCAGAACCACAACACTGGTGTAAATTACATCCTGCATAACTGTGGAAAGGCAGGCATCAAGAGAGGAGCACAAGGGCTACAGGTTTGTTTGCCTCACCTACCCCTACAGAGGTGACACCTCTCCACTTCTCTGTTGCACCTTCTTCAGAAGAAATGTCAGAGTTTGACCTTCCTTATGACAGTACCTGCTGAACAATCCTCTTTTTTGGAGGTAAGAAAAGTACATGGTATAGAGGGAAGAGGCAAGGTTGCCATCTTATCTTCAGCTCTTGCAAATAAATTCTCTCTTGCCTTCGAAAGAAACTGTCAATTTTGTTTCCAGCAAAAGGTCCCATGAGGATCCCAAGCAGTCTCTGAGGCTTGGCTGTGCTTAATGGGAATGGGGAGTGGGGGAAAAGTACCACAGCAGACAGGGGAGTGCATTAGCAGTGCTCCTTTGCTTTAAAATTAGACATGTGTTTTACAACAACCCTTCCTTCTTCTCATTTTTAAAGTTGATTATTTTCCAAGAAACTCTGAACTGACAGTACCTGTCTTTTAAATTAATTTGGCTAGAATACAAAGAGATGGAAATGACAGCCCAGAAGACACAGGTTATTCTGTATTTCCAACCAGTGCTCTCAACAAGCCTTAACAATAAGCACCAATCAATGCTTCTGAGGACCCTGAAATGTAAAGGAGGGTTTCAACATTTTATGGATAATGAAACTCAGACCAAAAAGAGTTTTGTGACTGCTGCTGTATGATTATTGCCCACCAAAGAAGGCTGACCTGCTCTGGTAAGCATGCGCATGTCTCCTTACAGTACGGTCCTTCTTCCACAGTTCACAGCCCAGTGTGAGAAATTAATCCACAGCCTCAAGATACTACAGAGAGATGAATTTCAGACTGTGGAAACCCCAGTGACAGAGTTTATCTCTAAGTTTATCTGCAAACTATTACATTACCTGCAAACTACAAAAGAAACTGGATTTGCTTCACTCCTGTTATATCTGACAACACTGTTAAGAAAATGGAAGAGGAGACGGGAAGAAAAGTGAAATATTTTGCAAGTGGTGTTCACCTGCAGGAGCCCCCACATTCTCAGAAAAAAAAAAAAAAGGAAGATTTTCTTTTTAGTGCGTGCTTTAGGGTATCTGAGCTGAAAGATTTTCAGTCTGAAGGGCAGACAGGCCAGGCTAGATGAGCAACTTTACTTTTCAGGCCACACCTATGCTTGTAATTGAGTTTGTGATGTGACCAACACGGGCCAAGCTGGTTACCTGAGTGACAATCATGTGAACGATTGGAGAGACAATTTGGGAATGTCTGAGTACAGTCTGTGCCTCAGGAAATGAGCTTCACCAGCATATAAAACCTACAGGCACCAGTCTTGGGAACCCTCTCTTGTGAGATCTGAGAGCTGGCTTGAAGGTAGATAGATTATAATGATACTACAACCATGTCAGCATCTGTGGCTGAATGGCAGACCATACCTTCTCTCCCTGCTGCTCTGAACAGCCCAGTGGACTGACTGTGGCTCGCTGGGATCATCTGGTCTGGTTTTATTAATGAAGGTCAGGGTGGAGCTGTACATCACCTCTGAGGTCAAAATTCAACAGTTCTGGATCTTGCATGAGATTTCTGTGAACAAAGTACAAAAAAAAAAAAAAACCAGACATAGTCAATTCATCTATAATTATTCAAGAAAAAGGTGCATTTATTCGCCTTCATAAGTTTTTTTTCATCAATGTGTAATAAAGGACAATGCTAATGGAGATCTATATATCTGAATACTGTGGAGTGGTAGATAGGTGCTTTCTCCCAATTTCCCCCCCCCCCCGAAGCAGAACCATGGCTTATCACCTGTTGGCCCTCAGCCTCAGCATAAATGCTCTTCCTATTCTGCCAGACATTACTTGTACGAACTGTAGTTTTTGATAGTTCAGAATGATCCCATCACTAGCATTTAACTGCTAAGAAACAATGACAGGAAAAGGAGCTGGTATGCACTTTTAAAATTATTTTTCCATGTACATGTCTACTTGTTGGGTAAAATTCTGTGAAAGACAAATTTGGGAATGTAAAGACTGACTTAACTGCTTCCTTGATACAAGAAAACAATGAAAAATAATGTATCATTTAAAAGATTTTTGTTTGTTTCAGGATTTTACACATTCTGAGTCACTTATCCATGTCACCAAAGTTTAATAGCTATTAATTTGATAAAATGAAACTTAATGTCACCGTATTTGTTAATTGAAAGTAGCACATAAGTGTTTCAGCCACAGCTATATTAGCACCAAACTATTTCAAAGTTAAGTTTGAGAAAGATAATTAAATAGGAAAAATATACTCTGGAGACTTAAAATGCACATTGCGAAACATCCATTATTAAATGGATATGCTTTCACCAACTAACAGAACCATTCTACATCTCCTTTATCCTTGGTTTGATGCTGAAACACAAAAGTACCACACTAATATGTCAGAAATCTATACCAGATATTAGAATATACCATATGTAAAGTATTGATGGGAGTTACTAGCTTTTTTCAACCATCTGGCCATCTGTTTATGTGCTGGCATTTAAACACTTAACTTTAAATACCTGTGTCCGAGTTCAACACTAAATTGGATTATTTTGATTCCATTGACCAAGACATTCTCTATCTTAAAATTTCCACTAGAAGGACTAATACAGTCTACTAGAAATAACATTCTTATTTAAAATCATGATCAGCCTGACAGCAAAAGCCAAAAGTTCATTCTCACACATAGTTGAAACAGGGACAAAAATAAGAAGACCTCAGGAATTATGATCTCCATTTAGCAAATTAATTAAAACAACATAAGGTAACTTAGGAATAAGAATACCCCTGAGAGTTTTTTTCATGACTTTCAAGATCATGGATACAGTACAAAGTAAAGTAATCTTTTGATGTTAGATGAGTGAAAGCAACTTCATTGGCATATTTTTTCTGCTGTTTTGAAGTTAGCACTGTGTTCTTATTTGTTCTGGCATAGTACAGTCTCCTCTATTTTTATTTAACCAAAAAGCACTCTTAAAAACATAGTATGTTAATATTCACATTAAATATTAGTGAGAACATAGTAAAGCGGTAGTAAAAGATAACTGTTAGAAACCCAAGTATGCATAGGCAATGCGGTAGTTAGGCTGATCCAAGCAGAGCTGGCATGTATTAAGCTGGTGTTTCCTGGCCTTTCTCACCAGTGTTGCACAAAACACAGGAGCACCATTTCAGCCTAACTCCAGTTGGAAACACTGAAACACTTTAAACTTAGGCTTTAACCGACACTTTCACTGTGCTAATTATCTTTCAAACTTTCACCTGAAGCTCCTGCCCCTCTACACTGTGGCATCCTCGTGAATAGCATGTACAGTGATATGCAAGTGCAGTCATACAACTCTCCTACCTGAGGAGACAGAGAATGTTAATTTACATATTTATTAAACATTGTAAGTAGAAGCACACACTGCAGTGCCAGTTGCTTTGTGAAGGAGGGCTCCAGTAGCAGCTGGGACTACTGCACTGGAAAACACACGACAGTCAGTCTGTTGACATACACGCAAATGAAGGTAGGGAAATGACACAATTAGGTATTTAAGACAAAAGCAACTTGAGAAATACCTGCACTTGACAGTGGAGCTGTGCTCTGCAGGGGCATGGAGAACATCCTTGATCACTCATTCTCTGCTGGGAGTGCAAGAGAGGCAGCACATGTGGCCATCAGCTGCCACCCAGCCCGCCCAGCAGTATGAGGGACTACAGAGGGAACCCAGTTCAGTTCTCACTTGGAAGGAGTGTGTTGCTCCAAAATGTAAAATGGAAATGCTCATTATAAAGAGACTCGAAAGCTGAAAGGAGAGGTTATTGTTGAAACCATGGGACAAGACTAAAATCAGACTGGTCTCACACCTGCTAATCGTAACTTCTTTCCTGTGCAAAGATTTCTGGCTGGTGATACTGAAAGAGCTACTTGAAGATAGTCACATCTTGACATCACACGGATGGGGGTGATAAAAATGACTGTAATACTACAAGCAGCTCATTTCTAAGTCTGCACCACTTCACCACTCAATACCTCAGAGAAGCCTTTCAACATGCTCAATGACAAACATAAACCCTCCACCTAGCCTGCAGGATTCAATCCATTCTCGCCCTTGAGTTTTTCCAGTGTATCTCCAGTGCCTGACTTCCCCTTTTAGATGGCTTTAGCCACAGTTGGTTGAGACAGCAACACCCAGGCTCCACTGTGGTGACAGCTCCAGCAGGGGAGGTAACAGAGCAAATACGTGGCAGCTCTTCAGCCAGGGCTGTCCTCCCCTCTCAGCCCTCACCAGCACTGTGGAGACCCACTCCTGACACACATTTGCTTCTGCTGTGACTCCCATGGGAACAACTCCCTCTGACCAGGACACAAGAGGACTCCTGGGAGTTGCAACACCGACTCCCATTGCAGAGACTGCCCAGCAAGCTCAGCAGTCCAGGCTGTGGAAGATCAGCCCTGCCCAGTTATTTGTAGTTGTGATTTACCATGATCAGGCCCTGACCTGTCTTTCTTGTCCCTTTGTGGGAGGTGAGGGCTCTTACTGCAGGAAGGGAGCGGACAAATGCAGACAGTAAGGTTCCTAGTCAAAAGCAAGATGCCACAAAGCAATCCCACAGGAGTCTTTGCTAATCCTAATCTTTATACGCTAAAAAAGGTATTGCTTCTTTATTGTAGAACAGGCAATCAGCCAAGCTGGTCTTTTATCCACTGCAGACATGATAATAGGAAATATGTATGGGCCTTACCCTACAATTAGGTGCATTCAGAAGTGTCCCAGGCTTTCCAGGCAGGCAAATGTAAAGCACCGTGACTCATCACTAAAGAGTGTGGTTGCTCACAGATTTGTAATATTTTCTTTAAATGCAGATCAGTTCCTTCCTCTTCGATAGGATGTCAGAAACCAGAATTTGAAGAGCCAGTTGGGGGCTGATGTGTCAAACTGCTGATGAGCCAGATAAAGCTGTTTGTGTCAATTGTTGTCAGCCCTAAAGGTGATGAAGGAAATCTTTTACCCACCTCACCCCAGGGAGATAGGTTAGCCACACTGAAGCAGTAAGGAGCTGTCCAGGATCCTGTTTTGTTTTAGTTGGTTTGTTTGTTCATTTTGTTTTTATTATCATTTTTTTAAATAACACTCTCAGGGTGGACCAATTTAGCCATGTATTTTTTTATTGTTTTAAAAAAAAACAACATCATTCAGCTTATGAATAATGCCTACCCCATGCCATGTGCATGTTCCTTTCTGACCTCAGCTTGGTCAAGTGAGTTTGACTTTATAATTATCTTGCCTTCTTCTGGCTGGCATGAAAGGGGATATTAGCTCCATTACTACCAGCCTATTAACTTTCTGCTTTCACTCAAACAGCACAGACTGGTTGTTTGGAGCCAAAGGTTTCCAATCTAAGCAGTCTGTAGATAGCACTAATATATATGCTAGTATATATACTTATAATTTAATCTGAGATGGTTTAGGGGTAGAAGATCTCTACTTGTAGCAGGGAAATGGGATGTTTACTAGGTCTTTGACATTATTCACTACAACTGCTGCTGCTTCATAGCAGAATATCACATGCCGAGAATGACAGCGTTATTTTACCATGCCCCACATTCAGAAAAGGGTTGGATTCTCCCACTGAAAGTTTCTGAAAATGCTGGTCTGCCACGGTTGTATCTGTAGAGCCAAGTTCTTCCTAACTTATTATTTAAATGCTATGCTGTCAAATATATACCACAAAATTGTTCTATGGAGTTTATGAAGTTGCTTATAGACCCATCATTCTCACACTTTGCTACAGGTAAAAGTCTGCTGGTATTTGCATTTTAGTCTACTGTAGTCAAACAGCCATGATACTGTACTAAAAATTAAGCCTGTGTTAAAGGCAAGCTGAAACTACCCATATATATACATCAAAGATACTTTTAAAATTAAAATTTAAAGGAAAAAAAATTTCTTCATGCTAGTGTTTGCAGATGAACACTCACCGAAATAATGCATATTTAAAGAGGAAAACGCCCTTACAAAGTACAAATCACTATTACCAGTAGACAGACCAATCCTACCTGAATTTTATCTATTTAATTTTTCTCATTTTCCTAACAGCTTTCCAAGCAAAATGAAAATTATAGAAGCTAAAAGCGGGCTAATACAAGATGTTTTCAACAACAGCAACAACGAAAAGTATGGACTCTTTTAAAGCGCTGACACTCATTTGACATGCACAGACACTAGATTCACCTGAATGATTACAGAAACTCCAAAGGGGTCATTATGTTTTTTTCTTGCATCAATAATCTACACACAAGGAAAGAATTTACACAATAGAATACAAGGACTCCATGGGAACACTGAAATAGAAACATTTCCACATGACACTGTGCTTCAAAAACATGGATTTACCTGTTATATTTTTAAATGCTTAACACTAATCTGCCCATTAAAAACTAGTACCCAACTGACCATTTAGTCTTTTAGCGTGTGTGAAAATCAACTGTCAAATGCAATGTATACCATACAGTAGAACTTACTATCTACTTCATAGGATTACAATGAAGATTAGTCACTATCTGTAGTGGCTTATCGTATGTTAAGTATTTTTCTATGGATTTAGATACAGCACTGTTCAACACTACAAAGAACCCCAGCTAACTAGCTCACTCCTGTGTTAAAACACAGTTGGTAAAATTCTCCTCCTGGCTTTATTGAAGCACATGAGGATTCAGAGAAAGTAGATTTCCTGAAAACGCCTTGAAGCATAGTGAGTTCCAGGCCTCATGACAGTCTGCATTAAAGCAGTCTCAAGACTATTGCTGAGTTACAATAGCCTCCAAAAAGTCATTCTCCAAAGAGGAACAACCGCAGCGCAGCAGTGCCCTGGCTCCTGCCTCCCACTGTTCTCCCTACCCCTCCCCACCCTTCCTCCACCCTATTCCCGTGCCAGGAGCTGTAAGGTGGCAAAGCAAACCCAACAGATGGGCTAAACACCAGCTGACAAAGGGACCGGGAGGTGGTTTCCTACTGGCTGGTGCCTGCCCACTACCACCCTTACTTTACTTATCAGTTTGAGGACAAATAAAATACCTCTGCTTTTCTTGTAAGTTCTTGAGGACACAAATCAATTGAAACATGGTAGGAACATTGTTCTTTAAGGGCTTATTTTTCATTCATAAACACAAATGAAACTACAGTATCACAATGTAAAAATAATTCTATTTATGGTAGTGATTTTAAGGTTAAGGCACAACAAGATGAGCTGCAATTACTGCCTCTGTAGCAGGCTTCCTGCACGTGTTTCTGTAAGTCACCACCTCTCCTCCTGGCCCAAGGTTTTTGCCTAATCTACTTTCATAGCTTTCTCTGTTAATATTATTAATCATCTTAGGAAAAGACAGGCTGGATATTTGCACAGGATCTATCTTAAAGGGAGCACTAATTGCTACAAATACTAATAAAAACAGAATCTACATTTTACCCCATCTACTTTAAAAAAACTGTTCCTTTCCCAGCTCTGCACTTTGTGCCCACCCAGCTGTGGCACTGTATTAATAGTAGAGCTCTAACAGGTGCTTGAACAGCACAGCCTGGTATGGGAACATACATAGAACAGAAAGATGCATTGCTAGGTGGAGATGTATTTACTGTCAGGAAACAATGATTTTGTGATAAAGAAGATGGAGTATATGACTGTAAACATTAAGTAGTATTTTCAATTGAGCTGTTCTTAATAATGAAAAATGTGTACTGGCCTTATTTTACCATCTGTACACCCTTAAAATGGTAGGGGCAAGGAGATGAAGCAATGATTTTTCCATGCCTCGTAGTTTTCTTGTGAGAAGTGGAAAATGCCTTTCACCCTAGCTCTGGTGCCAGGCATTGAGTTGTTTGCTATCACAGAATTTCATGTCAGATGGAAGAGACCGAACTGTGAATTTCTAAACCTACAAAAATATTTTCAGATGTCTGTGCAGCCCAAAGCAGCTGTTAAACCTCCGTATGCTGACAGCAGCTTCATACCTGGGCTCTGACAACAGGGATGAAGACATACCCAAAAAGACACTGGGCTTCTGAAAAAAACATCAACTGCCTTTGGGAGCAGAGCTTGTGAAAACAAAACAAAACAAAAACCCCCAAACAACAAAACACGAACAACAAAGGCAACTGATTGGGGAAAAAAATGCAGGCCTCACTCACCCCTGAGTGCCCAGGACTGTTCAGACAAGTCTGAAGGCTTCGCACTCCACCACACCAGTTGCACTTTTCACAGTTCAAGTACCCAATGAACTGGTGGAGAAAAAGCATTCATGATGGGTACATCAGTTAAAATTACACTGATGTCAAGTCGCCAGGAATATGAAAAGCCAGAGAGATTGTGACAATAGCTTTGTAACAATGGCTATTAAAATCAGCATCTCTCCCTCACTTCAAACTGCACTGTACATCTCAGCGCAGTACTTTTTCTATAGTTGACTACATAACAAACATCCAAAGAACATACAACATCATAACAGGAAAGTGTCATCCTTTGAGGCCTCATGTCAAATCAATGAATATTCATTCAAATAAACATCTGTTGTACCCACATATTGCTGTAATAAATCTGTTTTAATCGGGTACAAAAGGCTGGGAAAAAATAAAATCTAGACTGGCTTTTCAATTAGCCTCTGCTAAAAGGGCTTGATTTCCACTTTGTATCCTGAAAGCCACAGGAGCCACACACCGTGCAGTAGCTGATGTGGTGTGCAACCCTTGGCCAATCCACTTACTTTCATTCTGTAGACGCACACTCTTCTAGCAATATTGTTGTTTTTTGGCTGCCTGTGTTAATTTTCACCTCAAACAAAACAAAAATTTAAACACTTAATCCTGACTTTCAGAGCTCCAGCAAGCCTCATCTGGAGCATCACCAACAGAATGGGGGGGGAAAAAGGAAAAACAAAAAGACTCTCAGTGCTGACTGATAGATTTTTGATATTGCCATGTTTCCCTTTTACTAATTATGCCCAGATTGCTCATCATGCCAGATACTGTTTATGCTAGGAATTTTCTACAGCATACCTCGGGGGCAAATTGCCTGTAGTGGTGATCTGGGAATTGTCTATAGCCCACTTTAACAAACAAACCTCCAGTATTCCTCCAGATCACATCACATCACTCAACCCTCTTGCCAAATCTTCAGCATACTTTTCAGCCAAGCTAACTTCAGCTGCCCAGAGAAGGGTATTCCCTGACAGAACGATTGTTTATTCCCTCTAGAGCACAATATACACTTTCTGACCCCTTGATCCTGTGCAAGCTAAGAAAACACGGTGGTTTTAAGTCATTAGGCTGTTGATAATGAAAGCCCTTGAGGTAAAAGTCATCAAGGTGAAAGCCCTTGTGCTGGACAGCAACTGCCAGCTTGAGATTTCATGTAAATTGCACAAACATTTACAGTAATTGTACATTTCTTCTCTGCTGCAGCCAGTCATCCACAAGCTCATCTACTTTTCACAGATAGAATAAATCTTCTTTTACAAGTGGATTTTATTGCCAGTATGATCAGACTCTAAGTTTGGAATATTTACATTATTTCAATTGGCAGATTTCTTTTATCACACGGTGTACTCTAGGCGTACTGCGTGTAAAGCTGTTCAAGTACACACCAGAACAGCGCACTCACAATGGGTCAGAACATAAACTAAATCTCCGCCATGTACCATTTTCCTGTGACACGTACCGCCAACTGCTATTTATTATGCCCTTTCTTCTTGAAAGCATCCAGAATTTGGCACGCTGGTCGCTCAAGGAACAACTCCTAATTCTGTTTTTAATCTGGAACAGTACCAGGAGGGACGAGGATCCGGGGCGGCTCTCCTGCCGCAGGGGCCCTCCGGGTGTCCATGCAGGGCTGGGCTGGCGGGACAGCCAGGGCACCGCTCGGGCTCCCGCAGACACTGCCCCGGGCACCGGAGCTTCTCCAGTGCCCACGCGTGAAAATGTGCCAAGAGTGGAGATTTTCTGGAGGGGAGCATGTGAAGAAGGTAAAGGCCGGCTGAGAAACCACCGACGGCCCCATTCCCGAGCCGGCAGCCGGCGCCTGCCCCCAGCCTGATTCCCGGCGTGAGCTCTGAGGTGCGAGGCCGGGGCGGCTGAGGCGTCCGGGGGCTGCGGAGGCCCCAGGGCCGCCACGGGGACGCAGCCGTCGGTGGTCCCGGCCTGCCGAAGTCCCGGCAGTGCCCCGCAGGCGCCGGCGGGCCGGAGGCAGCAGCCCGCGGGCCCCGGGACCGGCCGACGGCTGCGGCGGCGACAGCCCGCGGAACGGGCCGGACCGTGCGCCCGTCGAGGGCCGCCCCCCGCGCGCCGCCGCTTTGTCCTTGCCCGGCCAGGAGCACGCGCGCCCTCGGCCGCGGCGGGAGAGCGCCTGCGCGCACCCGGCCCGGAGCGGTGCGCGCTCCGGCGGCCGCCAGGCGGGAGCGAGCGCCCCCTCTCCCCTCCCCCGCTCGCCGGGAGCTCCGCCGGCGGCGCCGCGGCGGCGGGCGGGGGCGGGAGGCCGGAGGCGTCCAGCGCCCCCTCCCCCGCCCCCGCCGGCGCGCTCCCGCCGCCCCCCGCCCCGGCCCCCCGGCCCGCCGCGGGAGCCCGCGCCGCAGAGCGGGGCCCGCCAGCGCCACCCGCCGGCCGCGGGGCCGCACCGCGCCTCCCCCCGTCCCCCCCTGCTCCGGCTCTCAATGTTCCACACTGCCCGGCCACAGAGCCGCCGCCGCCGCCGTATAGCCCCCCCGGCCGCCTCCGTCCCCTCCTCGGGCGCCGCGGGCCCGGCCCGGCCCCCCGCCATCCCGCCCCTCCGACCCAGCAGCGGGACAGGACGCCGGCGAAGGTAAGGGAGAGGCGGGCGAGGCGGCTGCCGCGGCGGCTGGGCGAGCGCGGTGGGGGGAGGCGGGGAGGAGGCGGGGGGGCTGGTAGAGGAGCTTTGTTCTTGTTTTCGGCGCTCGCTGCCTGGCGGCGGCCGGGGGCGCGGAGCCGGCCCGAGTTCACGCCTCACTTGGTGCACACGCACGGTGCGGTGCGGGGCCGGGCGAGCCGCCGCCGCCCGCCGCGCCGAGCCCAGCCGAGCCGCGCCGCGCCGGGCTCTCCCCACAAAGCGCGGCCGGGCGGCCGCCTCCAGCCCTGCCGCAGCTCCCCGCCGCGCCTCTCCGCGGCCCCCCCGGCCGCCGGGGCAGCCCCCTCCTTCCCCCCCACCTCCCCCGATCGGCGGAAAAATGTCGGTCTGCTTGGCGGAGCGGCGCGGGGAGCGGCGGCGAGCAGAGCTGAGCAGGAGGTGCAGTTTGAATTATGCTTCTTCCCCCTCCGGCAGCTCCGTGGTGGCCAAATGCAGCTCTCGCTGCTGGCCATGTAAATAACCAGGGCTGCTGCTGCCCGAGTTGCTTTAAATGCATCTCGGGGTTTTTCCCATTTAGACAAAAAACCCAAAACACCACCACCAAAAAAAAAAAAAACAAAAACCAACACCCTCGTTCTCCCCCCGCCCAGCCCAGCCCTTTAAATGCACAGAGCAAGTGTACATTTCCATCTGAAATCAACCCAAGTGTTATTGGCAATATATTTTCTCGGAGAGAGGGGGAGTGGGGGGATCTGGCGTTTGGACCCAATAAAATGCTCTGCTCCAGTGTAAATATTTACAGGGTATTAGTGACTTTTTAAAAAACATTTTCAGTGAGGTCTGTTATTTACCATGTGTCATAAGTTATTAATGCTCATTGCCTAAGTACCCTGCTAAATCTGTCTCATGCCTTAGAACAAAGTCGACAATTGGCATATTGTTTAAAGTATGAAAAAAATGCGAGTGGGTTTAAAAATTGGAAATATCTGTATTTTCAGAAGTGTAAATATTGCTTTGTAGCTGTCAAACTGCAGCCTTTGGGGACAAGACAAAGAAGTATATTTCGGATGATTTCTTAGTGAAACGGAGTTGTCACTAAGTCAGGTGTTCTCTGGAGCTTAGGGAATGGCTAGAGAGAGTCCTGCCTGTTTTATTAACTCTGCCTCATCTCTTCTCCTTCCCCCAAAAAAGTTCCCCACGATGTCCAGTGATAGGCAGAGGTCAGACGATGAAAGTCCGAGTACCAGCAGCGGTAGTTCAGATGCTGATCAGAGGGATCCACCTGCACCTGAACCTGAAGAGCAAGAGGAAAGGAAACCCTCTGCCACCCAACAGAAGAAGAACACCAAACTATCGAGCAAAACTACTGCTAAGCTATCTACTAGTGCTAAAAGGTAAAGGCAACAGTAAAGCATTCTGTATTATTTGTGTACGGTATTTTGAGTTGCAGTATTTTCAAGGCGGAAGGGTTCTCCTCGTAAAGCTATGTGGAAAGGAGTGAAGGACCAACTTTTGTAGGACAGGAGCCTACCAGGCAGTACCTTCATTAATCCAAGTCTTGTTTGGGTAATAATTATGCAGACTTGTCATACTTCTTTTGAAGAGTTGTTTGAGAACTTGGAAGCTTAGAGGCTGGATGCAAGGGGCACCTAAATGTGTTTCGTATTTGCAAAAATGTGTGAGAGTGTCAGCTTCGGGTGTCTTTTTCAGAGTTAGGTTTCCGTGCCTGATTGGTGTAGGGTGGGGTCCTCCTGGCGTGTTTTATTATGGTCTGTAGACTGATGACAAGCAATGTTCTTTAATTAAAGAAGTCACAAAACCCCAGTGGTTTCTGTGGGCCTTGTGAACAGCTTTTCTTGTCCGTGTATGGGAGAGCCTTACACACCTTGAAGTAATGCATTCGTCCTGCAGTTCAGGCAAGTTTTCTCCCTTGGGATGTGCTGATTCAAACTGTGGGGTTCTGTAGGTAGCCTCTACCATTTAATATTAAAATCTTCAGAAATGTTCCTTAGTTATATCTGTTGCTTTTTTATTTGCATATAAGGTTTCTGGCAGTCAGCTCTCAAGACACGCACTCTGGTAATTTTCTGTAAGTTTAGCTGTGTGAAATAAGCGAATTTTAAATCCCGTGATTCCAGTTGTCTTTGGAGATTTACCTTTCCAGTCCTTTCCCTCCAGTTGCTTTTCTTTACAAACATTTACAAATAGCCTTTAGCAAGAAATGCTGTAGAGTAGCTGTAGTGGCTCCAAGTTTTGCTTATTCAGCGTGAACACCGTAGTTCTAACTTTCAGGAACACTTGAGTCATTTTGAATTAAACCTAAATTCAGTAAATACTTTTTGAAATGTGTTAAAATCGCTGCAGAGTATGACTGGGTGGCTTTCATGACTTTTGGGCTTGTTAAAGAAACCCTTTGAGATAGGATGGCTAAAGAAAGAAAGGTTCTGGCACTGCTATGTAGGCTTTGTAATTTGTTATGACTTATCTTTTTTTTGAAAAACCTCAGTTGCAGGCTTTTGAGACTGAGCTTTCCCCTCTTACCTTTATTTCACTTAATTATTGCAAGTGTAATTCCATACATCTCAAATACTTTGGTAGCCTGACTGAATTTATTGGTATTAGTGCAAGTGTGTGCAGAGTGGTTTCTGTTAGTTTGTATTGTAACACTTGCTACTCACATGAAATTCACAACCTTTCTCATATGGATCTTCTTCTGAAGAGAAGTCTTATTTGATATTTTTAAGAGGAATTTACCGCGCGTCTTTTGAAATCCCGCCTCTGAAGTATGGAATAAACTGTCAAATTGACAAAAAGTTTTCAGTACTCTTCTTCTGGATCTTAGCATGTTGGGAATGGTTATAATAGAGTAAAGCTGAGCACAGATTATTTCAAGTTATTATATCACTTTTTATCCTGTAAATACAGCTACTGTATAAGGTTGGGGGAGGAAAGGCAGCAGAAGGTGTGGAGAGAAGCAAAGTTGATCCAGAAAGATTATTCCAGTAACAGAGACAGCCTGGCAGATCCGCAAATCCACTTTTTAAACACACGGCAAAGCAGTAGGTAAAATATCGTGGAAGGAGTGTGTCTTCTGCCAGCGCGGGCCCCTTCCTCAGCCTCAGTCACAGGTCTGTAGTGCTGGCTTGAAGTCATTGTCAAATCCGCCTGTACAGCCCCCCCGCCTCATTTGCATATTAGCTTGAAAAGAAAATCTCTCTGGTCAAAAGTGCTCGGATGTGAGAAAGAGTTACTTTTCCGGAGACTTGTGGGAAATTTCTACCGAACTGAGTTGTAAGTGTTCTGTTTACGTGCAGAGTGGAGCAGGAAAAAAGCTGCAAAGTTTCTGAGCTGTGGGATTTGGGTTATGCCTCTGAGAACAAAGAGGAAGCAGCCATGTTAGCATTACTGAAGGCAAAGCCAATCTTGCATTTAACTGCATGGTGGTAGAGGGCAGTGTAATTCCCTGATTTATTCTATAGACTATCTCAAATGCTTTGTGTCTGTTCTCATTTCACCAACAGAATCCAGAAGGAGCTAGCTGAAATAACCCTTGATCCTCCTCCTAACTGCAGGTATGTAACGGCTTCTTAAATTCCGGATGGTGGCAGGAGATTAATGTGCTCAGGCTAACGAATGGGAAACTTAGTGCTTATGGCTGGTGACTGTTAGACAAAAATCGTGTATAGGAGATTGAACAAGCATAGGGAACGCTTGATATTGAAGTTTGCTATTTTGTCTGCATGTTGGATTGATGTACATAGGACAGTGGATTTGTTTTTTCATAGTTGGTCGCTGCCTTTGTGAAGCATTAATTATGTGAACTTCAAAATACACTGAAGCTTTTGAGTTAATGTCAGAATGTAGTTTGAACTGGCTTTTTGAGTGCCAGGTATAGAGTTATCACTTAATTGTGAAGCGAAGGTAAAGATCCATATGTAATTTTTATATGCTTTCTCTCAGTGTGTTGCTTGGCAGTCAGATAAACTGAAGTATTGCATATAAGTTTATGTTGGTCAGAGTTATAGTCTCTTGATAGAGGATATTTTTAAGGAAGTTCCCAGCTTGGGAACATACCTCTGTTAGGTTTTAGAAAATGAAATTGTAAGCGTGGAAGATTGAGTGATTTAGTCTTAACGTGATGGTAACTGGAGCACTTGATCTGTGGCAAAGTTAAATAGTAGCATAACTGGCTAATTTCTTTAAATCTTCTGCATGTTTTACTTTTGTTTAAAGGATGCATGGAAGTTCTCATTAGCTGTGAGCACCCAGTGTGCATATTTGCAGTAAAGCTACATTTAAATACTGTTACTTTCATTTGATGCATCTCAGTAAGATTTCTGACTGCAAGGTATCTTGTGATTAATAGCTCGTGTGTAACAGTGAGCCTTGTACATGTTTAAAACTGCTGGAAGTGCTTTCTGATTTTATGTTGGAATTGTTTGGCTTTTTGAATTGTTGGAGAGGTTTGGTGCAGGTCTTGTGCATTCGGTAAAATGTGTGGCGTTCTCCTGTCTGAGTAGTTGGTGAGGGCAGGGACTAACTGGAGCTGTGTTCTGTTGAATCTGTGGTGAAGGTCTTACCCTGAGGACTGTGCTGTGTGTTGCCTGTGTCAGGCTGATGTATAATATTTGCATGCAAGGTTGGTGGCTCTCCCCCTTCAATAGAGACAAGCTCTATGGTGACAGCAAATGTCTGTTTGGTTTACGTTTTTTTTCGGGGGAGAGGTGGTTTTGGTTTGTTTTGTTTTTAAATAACTGTTTTAAATAACTTTTAATAAATTACTGGGATCCAGTTCTGTGTTCTTACTTAGACCCTTGAAGGGGATACAATGGGAGAGAAAGTATTTAAATGAAGTAGGACACCAACAGTTCATAGTTGCTAAAACGATAATTGTAGCAGTTTCGAGTACATCAAGTTACAGTTTGGCTTTTAGGAGGAGAAGCCTTCCCCCCTCACAGTCTCCAATAGCTCATTAGGAAAGCATGTTCCTCCCCTATTAACACAGGAGTATTGCGGAGTTTTTCTTGTGAGCTGGAACGACCAGGTGCCTGGGAATGCTGTTGAGAAGGATGAACAATGCCCTCCCCCCCACAATGTGTCTGAAATTATTCAAGTTTCTCTCCTAGAGAGCGTAGGGGAAAAGATTATTTTTTGCCAGTGAGGAAGACAGTGATTTTGTTCCCATAAGAGTTTTTGAAGAGGAATTTAACCCTTTTACTCAACACCAACTGTATGACAAGTGCAGTTTTACCTTTTGCAAAATAAAGATATTTACAAGAGAAACAGAAATTCTGGGTTTTCAGGATGAACAGTTTGGACAGTTTCAGTGCCTGAAGGATTACCGTTATATTGGAATTCACCTGTTAGAAGCAGCCTTTCTGGTATCAGGAGGTAAATGCAGCTGTGTTGTGTGCAAAGCAGCTGAAGCTTGTAACATGCTTTCTTACGGGGTGCAGCAGCGCAGATTAGGCAACAGCCTGACACAGTGTTTGACACCTCTTCATTGCTTGTCATCCAACAAGCAGCGCAGTGCTACTTATGCATTTCTGGTAAAAGAAAATTAATTTGTAAAAGAACATTTAAAAGTCTGTATAACTTGAGCATATGCACTTGTGCTTTAAAAATAAAAAACCTTGTGTCATAACTCTCCCAAAGAGATTTCTTCATGCAAAGTTGTTTCTTCTCTGGTTCTAGAGAGCACCCTTATCATTTGTAGTCCACATGTTGCAGACTTCACAGGAATACTGATGCTCTCGGACATTGATAATCCTTCTGGTTACTCAGTTACATAAGTGATAAAGTCAGCAATTTTTAAAATATGATAATGGACCATATAAACCAGTAAGTGTTATTTTAACGGGATACAGTACAAATACTGAAGAGCACGTTCAACTCTCCCGTATCGTGTGAAACACTGATGGCTGCTGCCACTTCTCGCTGCCAGTGTAACTGCACATGGAGTTGCTCCCTAGTCCGGTTCCAGCAGAGTGATCCAGGGCTGATTTACCTACTTTAAAATGACACTGTCTGGTTGCACTGTGATGCTTATGCAGGAGAGGTGTAGGTTTCCTCAGCAGTTAAATTTCCCACATTCACATCTACTGCTATAACATCTGTTTTATAAAAATGCCAGAGCCCCAAGGGAGCCACATTCCTGGGTGTTCTGAGCAGGCCTGGGCTGCACATCAACTTCTACTTTAGGCACTGGGATAGCAGAGTGTCAGACATAGTAAAAATGTCCAAATAGCAGGTTTTTGCTTACTTGTCCCAACAGTAGAGATTGGTTTCTGATTCTGTTAGTCGGGCAACAAACTATTAGAAAAATCACATTGTCATGCATCTCATCATGTTTGTGAGCAGCAGAGGGGCTGCATCTTGGGAAGTACCAAATATAAAGCTTAATACCTTAATGATGATAGCTTTATTCTTTAACATACAGTAACACTCTAAATTCCTGTGATTCTGGTGTGATTTCCAAGAAAGATAAAACATTGAAAAAATAAAATTAGATTTGATCTAAAGCCACTGAAGATAGGAGAAGGGGCAGGAAATTTTGTGCTGATTTCTCCTCATGTTTTCTCCTGTCCGACAGAAGAGCCTGAAACGAGGTATTTACTGTCCCACATGCACTGTAGCACTAGCACACATAGAGAAACTGAGGACATAGGTATCTGATCCTGTTTTTTCTTGCTTTTGCTGGCTTATCTTGAAGCTGTGCTACTTGGTGCAGTGTTCTGTATTTAATTTCTTTTGTGCTTTTAATAGCATAAAGCAAAGCTAAAAAGGTCTTGGCCCTATTGCTCCTAGGCAGCTCAATTTCAAACCATGGCCAAGCGCTTATACATACTTCAAGGTATGGAAGAGTGCCAAACCCCACAGTTATACATTCTCAAGAAAATGCTGCAAAGATTTTGCACATAATGTGTGGTAAATCTGGGCTGCAGAGATGCTCTTAAACAGGTTTGACATATCTAGAATAACTATTTTCAGTTCATGGCAGAAAACTGTTGAGATCAGAGGTCACCAGTCTGTAGCTGGGGTTATATCTGAGGTTGCTGTTCTGACCTGCCCAGCGTGGAGGCTGCGGCTCAGGTGTGGGGGGGGACTCAGCCGGCTCTGACACTCACTGTTCTGCATGGATTTTGGGACAGGCACAAGTGAGCCTCTTCCCAGGAGTATCATGATTTACAGCAGCTTCCTTTAGCTGTTTCTGGCTGCCCTGCTAATGCACAATAGCAGAAATATGTATTCCCTGCCTTCTTTCCTCACTCCTCCTCATTTCCATTCTAAAATTAATCATTTTTCATCTTCATGGGAAAGCTTTTGAAGTTCAACCCAGTATTAAGTAAATTTAGTAACACTCATGCCAGCTTAGTTTATAGTTTACAACCCATTTTACAACAAATCCAGTTTGGTATAAACTTTGTGGGAAATGAAAGTAAACACCAAAACCAGTATATCCACTCAGAGCTTAATTCATGTAGTTTAAAAAGAGGTGAGTTAAGATAGTACATCCTTCCCTTAGGCAGGAGAATTTAAGCAATTTATAGTCTGTTCTGTCAGTTGGCTTTAATATCTTCTCTTTGTCAAATTAAAGATTAGACATCTGAAAGCAAGTGGTTAAAAACAAAAGCGATCAAACAAGCAAAAAAAGAAAAGCCAGACAAAACACATGCCTTAGAACACTGATCAGAGAGACAAACTTCCTCCGTCATAGCTGCTGAGAAATGGGAATTCTTACTAAGGGAGAGCTGCTTGGATTGTCCCAAAGGCTCCCTGCTCTTTCTTGCCCTCTTGCTACTGAGTGCCCGACCCAACAGGTCTGTTGAAAAGATTTTCCTTAATAGGGATTAATATCTTGATTACGATTTATTTCAGGCCTTGTATGCTAATGCATACTAATGTGATTTCCTGAGCAATGCTACAAAAGGTAGTGGTTGATGATTTTGCTGTTTGTAGCCTCTCCTAGGCTTGCAAGTAGGTTGATAATTTATGAGTAGATAATTTTAAAATTACTTATTTCAAAATAGCAGTCCAAGGTATGTTTACTGAGCTCAATGGGAGCAAGACATGTAGGGGTTTTGTTTTAATACAGGATTCTTCTGCTTCCTAAGGACTGTATTTGTCCCTTTCATTACTGCCACATCTTGGGCTAATTCTACGCTGCAGAGTGTTGCCAACCCAACCCCATGGTCTGGAGTGTGACACAAAGAAAAATGCCTGCAAACCCCTGGCAGACGAGCACTATTACTGGTTTAGTTATGGACCCATGAATCCAGATGTTTGTAACTGTCTCACTGTGGTTATTACCCCATCAGTGGGGAAACATTGCAGTATGTATTTAAAGCAATATTGTGAAGGTATTCTTCAGACCAGCAATTTAAGCTCTTTCAATTGAGCTGTCTGAAACAATGAGGAGCAATGAACAATTGTGCTGCTGGTGCAGGGTCTTCCACCTGCAGAGGTAGTGCTGGATTCGAGCTAACGCAGCCTTGTGTTAGCAAGGATGGTGCTGCAGCTAAGCTGGTAAAAGCCCTCCTTCTCTTAGCATACTCTATCTACAGTAAGGCTATAGGCAAATGTTTACTCTGCAAACAGTTGTGCCTGTTGAAGATGTTACTGCACAGCTGTGGTTTGCTCCAGTTCTCCAGTTCTGCCATGGAGGTGACTACTCCCGTCAGTAAATGAAGCAGATTCATGTGATTACTCCACAGTGCTCCCCAGGGAGGAGAGAAAAAAAAGGAGGAAAAAAAAAAAAGTCATCTGAGTTTGCTTAAATGGTTTAAATAGGTGATTCAAGCTCACTCTGCTGGATTTTTCCTCCCTCCCTTCAGAGTAGGCATTGTTCTCACAAAGCATTTTGTCAGTCACACCAGGATATTAATAAGTCAATCCATCCCTTTGTCTCTCAAATGTAGTAAGTTTCCATCTCTCCTTTGTCAAAGCCAGGCATTAGTTCTGTTGCTTTTTTGAAACGAGTAGGAGGAAGAATATTCTGAATGCAGTCAAATGCCAGACCCCTGTACAGTAGCAGAAACGTGTGCCCAGGTCTTCACATGTACTGTTTGTTGTTTTTTTTTTCCAAACTGTTGACTTTCAGATCAATGGCAGTCCCCCAGTTTTGTGTTTATTCTGTTAGTTTCTTATTAGGCAAACATCTTCATATTGCTAAATATTGAGTCCCACTGAGAAAAAAAAAAAAGATGCCAGTTTTGCTTTTCACCTCTGCAGTGAAAACCCAAACTGTGAACACTAAATAGTTCCCTATAGAAGCAGAAGTTGATTAAGGTGTGTAAGAGACAGTGTGTGAGGTGTATGTGCAAAAATGCCTGTGCTGAAGCTGAATGAGCAAAATTTTAAAAACATCACCCAAACTCACTTGATAATGTATCTTCTGATAGTTACATTATACTTTCTATTGGTTCTCCATATCCAACACTTTCTCACCGCTGATTGCAATAAATGTGTGCTACAAGAAAAGAACGCTGAAGTTTGCAGAATTTTTCTGAGAACACAAACCTGCACAATTATTTCGAACACTTCCTTCCCTATACAGAAGTTTGCAGTTGCAGTTACAAAAATGCAATGAAGAGGGTTCACAACTCTTTTAAGAACGTTTGAAGTAGCTCTCAAGTGAATATTGAAATACTACTTTTTAGCATTGTCCAGCTCTCAACATAGTCCTGCAGTTCCTTCTGAAGCAATTCCCTCATTGTTAGTTGCTGAAGGCAAATCAGTGGCTCACAGTGTTTTAAAGATACCTGCATCTAGTGATAGTCTTGATTTATCCAGAATTATTTCTACTAAGCGTTTTCTTCCGTTCTCTTTCTTCCCTCCCTCTTTCTTTCCAGAAGAGTGTAGTCTAGGTCGGGGTAGTAAAGAGTGGTATAATTTAGCACAGCAATCAGAAGTCTGGTATTTTTATATTTCTGTCCATTTGTAGTAACAGCCTGATTCTGCCATCTTTATGTGCACACTGTGGGTTTTGCCTTATTTTTCAGTAGTCAGTGAAACTGCTTAAGGAGCAGGGATGAAACAAATTTAGAAAGGCACTTCAGTAAAACATTTAAGTGTTAAGAGCTAGAGTGCGCTGTTATTTAACATGCTTTTATTAAAAAAATGCAACAGTGGAATATTGTGTAACTCCTGAATGTTTTGAATTGTGAGAATATTTAAATTACTTTCTTTTCAGTTGAGAGTAGGTGACAGATCCACTAACTCGAAATGCCTCAAGTTTGGGTTTTGTTGTTGTTTGGTTTTGGTTTTGGTTGTTCTTTTTTCTGTGCTAGTACCAAGCTCTTGCAAGCTATAAACCAAGGGTTTTTTACCAACCCCCACAGAGTGAATTGCTCATGCAAGTAATCTCGGTGGCATAATTAAGGCAGGGTTATGCAACACAAATCAACGTATCTGCTCACGGGAGTAAGTTTTCATGCCTCCAGATTTGCATGTTAGGCACTTGTGTAAGCAGTGTGCACAGTGCTGTTGTACATGCTCTTAAATGTCTGCGCATTAGTCAAAAGGTCATATAAATCTTTCAGCAGTTTTCATTACCATCACTGTCAAAATGAAAAAAAAAAAAGTCATGGCTGTCTATCTACTCTAAAGTTGTGGAAATACTTCAAATACTTTTTTGTCAGCTATTGGCATTAGAGAACCGACCCTTATGATGTCTAAATTTTATCTGGAAACAATAGAAGATCCTGAAACAGACCAGTTTTTTAAACAATTCTTTAAGCACTGTCATGCACAAATTTCTACAAACTGTGAATTAATGTGTCCTTAGACTGATATTTACAAATATCCATTTGTATAACTGTAGAGAGGCCCTTCAGGCCCTGTGATAAAACTGATTAAGGTACACTATGTGTATATACATATACATGTTTCTTTTAACACTCAGACTCTGCATTGCTCACCACTGCCAGCCTGTCATATTTAGTTTGTACTAAAGAGTATGTATGGCAAGGTCCTGGCACACCCAATACTTCCCCAACAGACTGATTCGTCTGTTTGTGTCACTTACTCTTTTTTGATTTGATCTTTACTTTTACAGACTTGGGACACCTAATTTTAATTCAAATGAACAAAGTGCAAAGAGAATCAGCTAAACTACATTAAACCCTGTATTTAAAATGAGCGGACTGCTTCATATAAAACTGGTGTGTGGAGATCGCCTGAAGCGGGTGTAACTAGGATTTGCATAGATGTGGGATATTTTGAAACAGGTAATAAAGACATCATGAAAAATACTTTGAACATGTTTTCTGAGTTCAGGGCTAAACAGGCAGAGCAAGGATCTTCAGCTGCCATCTAGGACAAGAGCGCACATCCCATTAAGCTGGCCAGGAACTATGCTGTAACTTAAAATTGATGCCTTGCTTTCAGTCAGTAACTGCTGGTGATAAACGAGACTGCTTGCATTAATTTGGATAAATTTCCCTGTGCAGAGAGTGCACTGTGCTGTTATCTAGTTCAGAACTGTGGCTGAAGCAGTTGTTAATTTTAGAGCACTTACTGTAAAACAGACTGGCCAGATCTTTTAGGAACTCAATACAGATTTAGTTGACAGTGTTGAACCTACTGTTGTACGCATCACTTTCAGAAACAAATATGGGGCGAGATTGCCTTGATGAAATACCCCGGTGAGCTGCAGTTACCAGTGGGTCACTTTCAGGCTGGAAGAATCTGTAGCAAGGGTCTGTAGAGGACCATCCTGCAGTCATCAGTAAATGATGGGTTTATTATTGACATGGATACTGGCCTAGGGTGTATAAATATTGCATTTGGAGGTAACAGTGGGAAGGAAGGAGCTGTAGGCACACTGGAGGACAGGACTAGAATGCAAAGTGATGTGGGCAAATATAAGAAGTGAACTAAAAAATAACATGTAATTTAATAATGAGAACTTCAAGGGACGGCACTTTAGTAGGCATAGTCAACTGCACAAATCCATGAGGACAAAAAAAGACTGGATGAGGAGCAGTTCTTCAGAAAAGGTGTAGTCACTCTGAGGATCATGTGCTTTCCAGGAATCACCAATATGAGGCCACAGCAAGAGAAATAAATAGAACAGCAGTCTCGATAGGGGGGGTGTATTTAAAAGTAAAAAAGAAAAAAAAAAACATCTAAGACACATGGTATATGAAGCCGTCCCATTCAGTTCAGCACTAATAAAGGCCAGCTGGAGGAGCTTATCCAGTGTTAAGCACAACACTGCGAAGTGGCACGGGCTTGCAAGAAAGAGAGAAAGAGCGAGCGAGCAGTTGTTGCTAGTCCTGTCTGGTGGCTGTGAAGAGCAACTTAAATTGCCATAATGAAGAACTGCTTTAGACATGAGGAGTACCTAGCTTTAAAGACAGTACGCATAAGGAGATAGTGGATGTGCATCACCAGAGGTTTTTAAAAGCAACGTTTAGAGAAATGATGGGCAGGAGCAGTTTAGATACAGTTGGTTCTGTCTTTAAGCAGGAAGTAGGCTAAGGGACTTTCTGAGGACCAGTCTGTCCAAGCTATCTGTGATACTGGATTTAAATGACAATGTTAAAGGAAACTTCATCAGGAAGTGATTTTTCCACTAATTTAAAAACTGTATTTTAATTAGCATTTTGTAGTATAATCATCCTGGAAAATATACAGGTTCTATGATTTCAAGCAACAGCAGTAACAGCAATTATTTAAAAAGTCACTGAAAGCACACAGGTGTTGTCCTGTTGTCAAGTTAAAAAAGCAAATGTGTAGTGATTTTACTGCTGATTTATTATTTTTTTGCCTTTTTTTTTTCTCCCTGGCATTTTGACATTGTTTTCGTTTTGAGTCCAATTCTACTTTTCCTTGTACAAAGTTGTCACATTCTGCAAAATATAAATAAGCCAGGCACATGTCATCGGTTCTCCAGAGGTGTATCATCTTTGTGAGAAACTAATAGCACTGGTTGTGCAGTAGATACTTGGTTTTGATACTTCATGTGCTCTGTGCCTGGGTTCTCTGCTTTTGTTCCACAGGCATGTGAGTGCCTCTAACACTGCGATAAACAAAAGCAAGGGACCGTTATTCCCCTGCTTCACAGGGGCAGTTTGCAGTAGATATGCAAGCCCTAATGCATTTGTGCACAACACGCCAAATGGATCTGAGCACATCAGACACCAGTTGTGTAGCATCCTGCCTCTGACTGTGGATCCTATCTCTAAGCACCCCTTGGAGTCAGGGCTCTGAAGATTGTAGCGAAAATGTAAGCAGCCTGGCAGGTTTCCAGCGGATGAGTTAATGCTGCTATAAACTTCAGTAGTTCCTCTCTGAGGCATGCAGAAGGGTGCAGGCACTGGGAAGGTGGCCAACAAAGGCAAAGAGCAGACAGCAAAACTAAAGGCCAACCTCAAGGATTCACAATGCAATTGTCTTGGAGATGGGTTCCACCCTGGCCAGAAACCCTTCCTGTAGCTTCAGTGCAAATCAGTAAGCAAATTAATGTGCACATTCAGTGGGAAGCCAGCCTGACTTGTGGATGCTCAGCGTAGCTTGAGCCAAGACAGCTACACCCGGCGCTCAAGCCATCCCATGGCTGGATTAGCAGGACAGAGTGCTGCAGAAAGACAGGGGCTCTCAGTCATGCCAGGTCAGTTGACTGAGCTTGAAACTATAGGGGTTTAGGTTTGAACTCAGGTTATCACTTCACTCTGAAGTCTAGACATGGAAGTCATCAAAATATTGAAGACAGAGTAAACTGGTACAGCATCAGCAGGTCAGATTCCGTGGGACAAATGGAGAATGAACAGCAAAGAGAAACACTGGTGGTGTCCTTTCTGTAACAGAAGGTTAGCATCAGAAAGCTGTTTTCGTTTGCAATTTAAGTAAAGCATTTAGACTGTAAGTGCTTTGAGTAGAGCGAGTTTGGGGGGAAAAAAAAAAGTGTGTTACAGTAGTTCAGTAGCTATGCAATAGGAGATACGTTCAGCTGACGGTGATTCTTGCTGTGAAGCTGCAGCTATTGCAGCAGATAATGGACAGCCAGATTCCTCCCCACACTCAGGCATCTTTTCTAACAAACAAAGGACTTGTCTAACTCTGCAGTCACCACCTGGGGTATGCTCATACTGTAACTTGCTTTTGTCCTTCTCCCTGGTATCCCAACATCAGAGACCTTGTCCAAGCTGGAGGATCCACGGGACAAGTGAAATGGTGCAGGGGTGGTTAGTTAACACTGAGCTCTGTGTTACCATTGTACATCCGTGCTCATCCTACCTTGTTCATAGATATCTGGGACATGTCTGTATCTGCTTCATTAACATCCATGGCAGAAGCTGTAGTGGGACATTACAGATTCAGCGACACCTCCCGCTACGGCTACTTTAAGGGCCCCGTGAACCAAACCCATTATGCCAAAGCTCGGTTCTGTGTTTTGAGTTTTGGACTTCGACATCTTGAAGGGAAAAAATAAATGAGATTTGGTTTAATTTCTAGCCTATAAAGCAAAAGCAAAGAGAGGTCTTAAGAGGCTAAAATCAACTTGTAATGAATGCTGTAACAAACACTATATTCCCGTGGAAGCAAATTTAAGTGATCTAAGTTACACAGCACAACCTACTGCATATTAAGCATAGTCTGAGTCATTAAGCAAACTTGTTATGCAAAAGGTAGAAATACTATGCAACCTTAAATTCTACAAGCGTGATTAAACTGTAATCAAATCTGAGAGGGTCATCTTGACGTGATAAACTATTTGAAGCACAGTCTATGGCTGCAAAAGTGTTTGCTTGTCTGGAGAACATATATTATGTGATACCTATACAAACGTTATACGGCCAGGTAGTGCCTGGCTCTCTACAACAGCTCTATTTGCTCTTCCTCTGCACAGTGCTTGGATTGCTGGAGCAGTGTGAAGAGTTGCAGTTGCAACCTGGATACCTTGTGTTCTGATTTTGATTTGCCTCCTTTTAGGTATCTGAAAGCCAGAAGTACAGCTGGTGTACTTACTTATACCAGAGCAAACACACCATAACTTTTTTTTTTTAAAAAAAGAAACAATTTACTGAAGTGAAAGGGACATTACCAAAACAGAGCAGTATGACAGCAGTTATTTGTTTGATAATATATAGCACCAAACCTTAAATAGATCAATACGTGGATAAATCAATTGCTTTCTAGATTCTCTGAGAACAAATATGGTAACAACATTTTTCTTTCTAGTGTTTTGGCTGGCTATTTATTTTTCGTGGTAAAACTGCAGACTAGGATTATGTTAAGTTTTTGGTTTTTCTTAAGCCTGCTTGGGTTTTTTGTCTTAGGAATAGAGGAAACAAGATAATTTCTTATCAGTTAGAAGGCAAGCTAACAGTGGTGGTTGTCGATACTAAAACAACTATTGCAGACTGGGCACTGTGTGGTTCTCCTAGATATAAAGGGCATTGTGGGCAAAGTTCCCTGTACCATGGGGAGTGTGCCTTCCTAGAAATTAGTGAAGGTGGGGTCAGGGGTGGAGGAAATAAGGAAATAAAAAGAGATGTGAGCTGTGCTAATCAGATATTTTGTTATCAGTTTTCTTTCTGTACAGAAAACAAGCTCTGTAAGAACCTGCCTTCAGTTAGACTTCGAATAATTCTGATCTGGGCAGGAGGAACTGGGAACTGTTACTTCCTGTGAATTGCACTTGTTTACATGTGATTTTTCTATGCTTTACATAGAATGTCTAAATAAAACTAGAAATAATTATTTACTGAAGGTCTAATAAACTTAATTTGGCCTGGCATTGTGTGATGGTGATCCTAACTGCTCTCTGTAAGGTTTTAATGGAGGTGAAAAGGAGGAGCTGGCTCTGCAAGTTGATGCCAAGATATGCAAGTTGATGTACCTGTGAGACGTTTTGAGCTTTTCCTGTGGATCCATGAGTTTATAGAACTGAAGCTGTAGTTGATAAATATGTAAAGCTGTAGTAGACTCTTTAAAAAGGTATTAGAATGTTGGGGAGGACCCAAAGCTTGTTTTTCTCCTTTTTAACAGTTAAAAGGGTTCCTACTTTAGGCACTTTCCATTGGGCACTTGTCAGCTGGAGAGATGGAAGAGGTTTCTTCTGCTTTAGCTAATCTTCACCTTTAGTCTTCTATCCCTTCAGACACAGCGAGGGAGAAATCACATTACTGTTGGCTTGTTAATACAGTTACCAGGTGGTTTCAGATTGTCCTTAAAGTTTCTTTCCAGCCCCTTCCTGAGGGGAATTGGTGGTTGCAACAAACTCTCTCTTGTTTGAGCTGTGGAGGTTTTCTGGCTCAGTGCTTGGTTTTGGGCAGTGGATGCGGAGAGGCCCCACGGAGCATGTTGGTGCCATCCCCGCACCACCAGGTCCTGGGCTCTGTGGCCTGAAGTGTCTCTGCGCTCCAGTATAATTCAAATGCTGGAGAAGGTGATAGAAGATTTTTTGTTGTTGTTGATAAATCTGCATGGTGGTACCTTCTCCTTTGCATGGAGCGAGGTTAATTTTGTATGCTTGAATCTGGGTTGGTGCTTGATGAGAAAAGTTGAAGCATGTAAAGGACTGAGTTAGGCTGGGGGTTGTGGAATGGGTCAAATGTGTTTGCTGGCCGCTTTTATTGGGTGATCGCTAGTGAAACAGTTACGTGCTGACATATTAGGTCTCACACTGAGATTTTATTAGCAAATTTCATGTTCTCTGGGTCTTTGTCGCATTTATGTATGGGAGGGAGTTGGGCAGTCTGAGGCAGACAAAGCTTTGCTAACCTAGAAATCATAAGTTAAAATTAATCTGTCCTTGCAAATACCTAGGCTGTGGGTAACATTGGAAAAATAAATCTTTGAACTTGGGACCCAGCTTTCCAGAGTTCTTGGCTGCTGGTTCACATGGCTGTGGCACATCGCATCATTGAGCACCCCGGTACAGTGCTGCCGACTCAAATAGCCCGAGTCCCAGCAGGGTGGTGGGACTTTGTGCCTGCGGGTCGTTCCCCGCTAAGCAGTACCTGCACCTCTGCAGGCTGCTTCAGTACAGGATTGTGCCATCCAGTGAATGAATGCAACTCCTCATCCTGCCGGATGCTATTTAGGCCATTTGCGTTGCCTCTGAATTGCTCTGTGTGCTGCTCTGTGTTGTTAGCTGAGGAGCAGGCCGTGCTTGGTATTTGTGCTGCAAACGGCTACTGTCTCCTTTTTCCTCAAGCAGGACTGAGAGAGGTTTTGGTAACCCTCTGCTTTGTTTTCTGACAAATGCACTACAAAATAGACTTTAAAATTTCACCAGCAACAGTAGCGTTACATACAGATTTGGCATGCTTAATTTTTCTTTAGTCCTGTACTCAGATTCTGACCTTTGAAGAGTAAATGTAAATAAAATCTCTCATCTGGATTGTCAGGTTCAGCTGTGCTTGCACTCTCTTTCTGTTTTTAAACATGGGAGTAAGGAGACAGCAGTGACAGTGAACCTACCTCTTCCTACACCTGAGGTAAGCTGGGTACCTCTCCACTAGAATCCTCCATTCAGGCTGGGCAGCTTTCCAGTAAGGATGACACACGCCCACCCATGCGATAGCAGCTAGTTTCAGAGGCGTGGAGACAAGTGCTCTTTGAAAAATACTGCTGCACCAATAGAAACATCTGCTTCTTGAGAGCACGTGAGAAAGAACGTGTAGTTATGAGAGACCATATTGCCCCAGGTCTTCGTCCAAATCCATTTATGCCCAGGAGCGTTCCAGGTTTCTTTCTTACTTACACTGACTTCTGAAGCCTGAAGGGAAAGAAAAGGCAACACTAAATTGTGCAGTGAGTGGCCTGCGTAGTGCACTGAATGTTATTCCTGAAGGTAATTCTGTTGATCTTCTGAAGTCACTCACTGATCACAAAACTGAGGGGTCAGTTCTGGTTAGTTTTGCAGTAGATGTTGTTAGCAATGAATGCTTGAGGAGCAGTGTCTGTGAGGTGCTGCAACTGCTTGTGCCTTCCATAGGCAACATCTCCGCTCAGTACAAAGTCAGCTGGCAGAGTGCAAAGTGCCGTGAGTCATCCTGGCACTGCGGCAGTGTGTGACTACAGGCTGTGAACAAGGCGCAAGCCAGACCCTGGATTTTATCCCATCTGTGTGCAGTGCAGGACAGAGAAACACGCCTTTGCGCTCTGCTGTCCTAGGGCGGCTGTAAAAACTGCGGCATCTGGGTGCTGTTTGCAATTGCACTGGCTGCACATGGTCCCAAGACGCTGAAACCTTTGTTAGGAGTGAGTGTGTTCTTGGGGTGCCCCAACTCCGCTCCATCCAGGGCACCTCTTTCTCCCGGGGAGGAAGGTGTTGGCCAGTGTGCTGGTGGTGTAGCTGTGCTCTGCAGGTAGCGTGCCGCAAAATGAGTGTGCTGGCTGGTATCGTGCCCCTCAGGCTGTTAGGAGAGTCTCCAATTTTTTTCTAGCCTCTGAAGTTTCAGGGTTGGAGTCTGGATTGCCACTGGAATAGGAATTTGGGGAAAAAGATCTTTCTAAGTGAAGTTTGAAGCTTTACCATAAAACCTTTCTGTTCTAATTTTTGGTGTCTGCAATAAGTTGTTCCTGGTATTATTAATTTTTCTGGCAGGTGGAGTTAATTTATTTGTATATTAGTCTTCATGCTGCTGGATGAATTATAGATTTAATTATGGTCCAGGTGCTCAGAGCTTTGCTGTTCTTCTAAATTTGAAATATAAAGAAAAAATAAGTCTGAGTAATTTTTTGGCTTGTTGAGTAAATATGAACTTCAGGAAACTGTGTCAGAGTATAAATAAAGAGAGGATTTGCTTTGCAGAGAATGTTATCTACTGCAGGGTATCCTTTGTGGGGAGGATTGGTGCTCTGTGTTATACTGGGACACACCTTTTTACAGCTACTACTTTATGAAGCAGAAGATTAAAAACTTTTACCTATAATTCCTTGTATTTTCAGACAAAGTTTCTTTTGCAGTTACAGCTGATTACTAGTGGAGTTAACATAGTCATAACCGGAAACACTCCCTGATTCACTGATAGGTGTAAATAAACTGTCTGCTACTTGTAGTATTCCTCTTTGTCTGTGATACTCAGTCTTTCCTTTTTTGCCTGGCACAGTTTCATTCACAGTTCCTTAATGTTCTCATACAGTAAAGCTACTTATTTATGTTTGTTTGTTGTTTTTTTGTCCTAAAACAGTTTTCCATCTTCCTTTCCCTGAAACTGTATGAAATTTACATTTTGGATGACATTTGATTCCATGAGAGCTCTTCATAACTGGCTGTTCAGTCAGGCTGTAATAAAAATCCATGAAAAATTTCATTTTTTTACTGAGATTTCATAGGATATTTGAGCACGGGGCAAATGTATGAGCTATATTAATTAACTGGGACTTCATGCCTCTTTTGTTTCTATGTTTTTTAATTATTGCCTCTCTGCTTTGTGGCCTTCAGTCAGAAAAAGCACACAATACATTTCTTACCTTTTTCAGGAAAAGGTGTGTATGCTTAAATGCTTTTCTGAAGCGAGTGTGAATTGGCCCTGTTTCAGCTGCCACCAAACATCACTTGGCAAAGCCTATGGAATAACATGCCTGTGTGTCTGCTGCAGTACTGGGGACAAAAAAATTAGAGACCATGTTTCTTTAATGTATTTCACTGTTATAAAAATGCCATTTATACGTGCAATAGTATGAAATTTTCAGATGAAGACCAACTAATTTATTCTTGCAGTTGTCCCCTTGTGCTCTTTTTAATTTGGGAATCAGAAAAATTTGTGTCATGATTTCATTTTTCTTTTGGGGGCTGCATAACAGCTCCCCTCAGGAGTCTGCGGCTCCTCGCACAGAAATAACGTGTTTGATGCATCTTCTGAGGAAGCAGCCAAAAGTGCATGTTCTGACCTCATCTTTCAGCTTTTTCATTTCCTTTACTGACACTTAATGAAGTTAATATCACAGCCATTAAAGATCATTTTGTAATAGTAGATTATGTAATTATTACAGTTTCTTGTTGTACTGTTTTTAGTACAAAGTCAAGTTTGATGCTGATTCTTCATTTTGGCCTGGTATGGTTGTTTGAGTTTGAGGTGGGTGAGGACTTTGTTTTGGGGAAATCTGCATGTTTTAGAGCACCTGGATATTTTTATTTGAGATAAGAAATTAAGTTAAATTAAAAGGACCCCTTCTTAGTGTCTCTGTATTTTCCCCCTTTTCTCTGATGGTCAGTGCAGGACATAATTTCCAAATGTTTACCCGGTATCACTGGACTCAGTTCTGGTTCATTGGTACTGACATTATGAAGAGCTGTGCAACGTTCATCTTGATATCACTGGTGCTAGCGAGCCTAAAAGTGGATTCTTATAAATTGTGTTAAGCTCTCTTGATACACCGCAACTTTTAGTTAGGGAAGGTACACATCTAATTCCTTAATTTGAATATATCTTTAATGTGGTTAAGTTTAGAATAAGATTAGGGAGTAAAGTCTTCATAGGGATTTTCCTATTACAGAGCCTAAATTTAGCTTCTCTTTTATATAAGCATCATTTTATATCGTGAAGTACCTACACTTTGTGGGATGTTTGTGAACAAATGCACCGGGACCTGAGAGTGAAAAGGCTTTCAAGTCCTTTACTTGAGAAGGAAATGCAATTGGTGTCAGCGTGTTAGTTTGATGGAGCACATTTATAGGGGGCTTTATATAACCGTTGGGTGTGAACTTAAAACCATGTCTTCGTTTGGTACATTTGTTCATTTGTTGTGTCCTTAGGTTATTTAATAAAACATGCAGTGAAACCTTAGAAAAGCTCCTGGACTTTGTCTTCCAAACAGCTATTGCTGTCAGTGTTAAGGCTTTTCATGTCTTAAACAAAACAGTAATTTTTTTTACAGCAAAAGTGTGATTTCAAAGAGTTATTTACTCCTCATGTATTATTATAAATTTTTATTTTAAAACTGAATTATATAGATTGGTGCTTTTCCTGGTGTTGGAAGTCAAATTGAATGCACTGTAATTTCTGGAGGTAAGAATGGTACGGTGTGAAATACTTATTAAGATAAAAAATACGCAGCAAAACAATTTAAGACAGTGCCACGTACTCCTTAGATTCCCGTTGTTTCTGGCAGCATTTGTGGGCTTCACACGTGGATTTTTGTATCTGGTTGTATACAGTTGCTTTCAGCGGTACAGTGCATTCAACAGGGTTGGCTTTGCACCACTGAATTGTAATCAGTCCCATCTCATTCTCACTCTTCAATTGCGGTTCGCTGTAAGCACACTATAGATGCTCCCTGTTTAGTGCTCGGGAACTCTTTCCTTGAAAATTGCGTGCCTTTTTAATGTGTCGTGGCTCAATTATCACATTTGGTTTTGGCTGCCAAAATAGCCATATATATTGTCTAGCAAGTGACAGCCTGGGCCTTTATCTTCTCCTGGCTGCTTGCCAGCTGTTTAATTGAAGCCCTGTGTTTGCTGTGTGTCACGTCTGATGGTGGACTATTATACGCAGCTAAAACAATATTTTGAAAATGTTTCAAATGTAAACTAATTCTGTGAGACTTTACGTCCTGTTATTTACATGATCTGGTGAGGATGTAATGTAAGTAATTTTTTCCCCTACAAATAGAAACATTTATACCTCCGGTCATCTCATGGATTTCGAGGGCAGAGAGAAGACAAGATGAGGACACAGAAATGCTTTCTTGCCCCCTTGAGAGATGTAATTAAAGCCGTACACTTTTCATGTAATTTTTCATTTGCAGTTTCCAAGGCATTTTTAAAACCAAATATTCTCTTTGTTCTGCCCTTTAGAAACGAGCAAGCATGCAGAAACCGAGCTGAGATCTCAATGGGATTAGCAAAGCCTAGGGGCCATATTTCGTCTCAGATAGATAGTTTGGGTGAAGATGGCGTTGAGTTTTGAGTGAATGCTGTCTTAGAGAGGCAGAGAAGGACACAAGGAGCTGTACACAGCATGTTGGGTTGGCAGCTGCCTGCTTTCCATCAGGAAAGACGTGAGGCTCGTGTTACTCCTGGGAGAGCTGAACTTCTGGTTTGTGTCCTACAGCCCATAGCACCCGAGGGATGGAGCCCCATGGTGTGGAACCAGGAGATCAGAAAGCTGAGTGCTCCGCAGCGCTCAAGTGTGCAGGGAATCCTTGGGCTAAGCATGAATCCAGTTTTGCATCCTCCTCTTCATACAGCTCTTAGTCTCTTGCTCGCTCTCTCTGAAGAGCATGTGTCTTGGAGAGCTTCAGCTCCTGGGTGAGATTCCTATCTGGTGCAAACTGCTTTTGCCTTGAAAGCAATGAATGTACATTAGCTAACATTCTTGGCTATGTCGATTTGTTGGCAGAAACTTTGCTTTTTCCACTGCTTAAAGAAAAAATCAGGATTTGTTCTAGTGCTTGTTTAAAAGGAAGAATAACTGTTTAACAAGAAAGACATGATAAATGTCTTGGGAAACATCATTGCAATTTTAGGTCTGAGGAATGCAGAGCAGAAGAGAGCTTAAGAAAGATCCAATTTTTTTTTATAATTAAGTAGCAAGTGTTGGCTTTTTAAAAAGGAAAGAAAAATCCTGTAGGTAGGGTTAAATGTACAGAATTTTTTCTTCTTAATTGGAGGAGAAAAGATCCCATCTAGCTAAAGCCATCCAGAATGCTGGAAGAGATTCGATATTAAAAATAAAAAAAATGTAAAGGAAGTACAATTGTTAGAGTGCTCTTAAACCTGCTTTGTGGAACGTGTAATATCAGGGGTGAGCAATATACTCAAGTGTGTGCAGGCGTGTTTTTTTCTGGTTAATCTGCTAGAAAAGTTCTTGTCAACATCCCCCCACACCACCTTTTCAGAAGCTGACCTGTTTAAGTAGGGTTACAAAGTGACTATTAAAAGATATTTAGGCGGGAGTTGTGCAAATATGGGACAGCTGGAAAGTGAGTGGTTGTGGCAGTTCTGCTGTGCTGTTGCTGCCTGTCTGTTCAGAAAATGCATCAAAACAGTCGCTGGCATCACTTTGTTGTAGCAGGATCTACATAATTACAGTAGTTTACAACGTGACCAGTCTATCTAGTGTCAGAAAAAGGCCATGCATGAGTTTCTGCTTGACTAAACTCTGCCCTGTTCCATTAAGCTGTAAGTGCTCTATTTAGTATATTTTGCATGTGAGTTTCTTATATGTCTCAAATCATGTTCTTTTTGGGTGAGTCTGAAGACATCATTGACTACGTTTTGTAGTATACAGATAGTGGGTGCTGAAAGGTAGGCTGACAGAGAGCCTAGAGTGCGCGTGTCGCCTGGTTGGATACAGCAGGTGTGCGTGTGTGCTGTTGACGTGGAGACTTTGGCAGCTCCCTGATGGAGATGTTTACCAGATTTGTTAAGAAGTTGTTATTTCTGAAGAGTAGTTAAAACACTGACCTTGTTGAAAACAATTCCTTACATGTTAGATATATTCACTGCAAATTAATGGTGGCCTTGGGGAAGTGTTTTATTACCATTTGAGGTTTTCAGGGAGCCCCATGAGTTAGGTACAAGGAAGTTAAATCCCAACGAGGCTTACACAAAGCCCAGAGCTGGCAAAGCAATGATGCCGTGTACTTATCACAGCTGAACATTAGGTAGCTGCTTGACAAAGTTCATATGAAGGAGGACAAGGTCAGAACAGGTCTCAAGAATGCACAGCCTGTACGCTGCTACAGGCTGATGAAGCTCTGAATGTTGAAATAACGAAATATTGATCAAACGCAGAAAACTGGTGGAAAGCAGGGAGTGCAGCAGAGCAGGGTGAGAGCAGGGACCTGTGCAGCAACTGCTGTGCTGCTGTGGAAAGGTGCAGTGTGGTTGTGAGCCCGTGGTGTTTGGGGTGAGCATGACCCAGCTGCAGGTGCTCAGGGGTGTTGCTTGGCTTTCCCCACACTGGGCTCTGCTGCCCCTTGAGCGTCCTGTTACACGAGCTGCCTTTATTGCCAGTTTTTGACTTTCATATCTTGTCACTCCCTCTCCCATCTTCACAGCTGTGAAGTGAAAATAATTGGGGCTGAACGCTGGCTTTTTTGGAGGAATATTTGTTGTATATTTGTAGCTACTTTCTTTGGGAATTACCAAAAAAAAAAAAATAAAAAAAAAAAAAGATAAAATGAGACATCCTCTCCAGGACCAGGCAGTGTGTTCAGGGTTAAAGCAGGACATGAAAAGGGACACTTCCCTTTCTTGTCAAATTGGCTTTGGTTTCTTAGATCCATCACGCTGGAATGCAGCCCTGAAATGCCGATTTTCTTGTAAGGAGGAAGCAGAGCCAATTGATTTAAACTTATAGTTGCGTCTGCTGGCAATTTCCAGCAGAAGCTAATTACAGCTAGCAGCTATTGCCAGCAGATGACTGAGTGGTTCCACCTCTTAAAGAAAAGAGTTTAAACCTGCACAGGGTTTCTTTTCCCTTGAGATTGTACAGCTGGGGTAGAATTTTTCAAGCAGGTATTTTTTACACACCAACAGAAATCTTCCAAAATCAGATAAATTATTTTATCACACAAATAATATCTGTAGCTATTCCCAAACTGTATCACTATGTCGTTTGAAGACTACATGGCGTGCGTGTTTAAATTCCGATGTGATCAACCCAGCTCGTTTTCTGTGCTGTCAGTTCTGTAAATTACTTCATGGTAAATAAAATGGTTCAGACTTTTTTGCCAAATTAATGCTGTAGGTTTGAAAATTTTGCACCTCTTGAGACTGTGGTTCCACTAGCAAGAATTTTGTAAGAGTGAACCTTTGTAATAAGGGATGGTGCATGATTTTTTTCAACTAGCATCACTAGATGGCGTTGCCTGGTAGTCTTAACAGTTGGGTGTTAGTTTGAAAATAGCTGAAATTAATGTAAATTGATAGAGTAATTCAAAAATATTTAACCTTTCAGTGTGTGCATCTTAGGTTTTTCCCCCTTTGAATCATGCTCCTACTCGTTCAGGAGAGGGCGTTTCATTTAAGTGTTATTTCTGCATGTATAGCTCTTAGGCAAGTAGTCTGCTGTAGTTTCTCTTCTCGTTCTGCTCTCATCCTTGGCTTGCTTGAAAACTTCTTGAAGTTACTTGCTGAGGTACTGAGACTCAGACAGACCCTATACACAATTGGCCTCTCTTAATTGTAAGCTGAAATTATGAGTGGAAGGGCTGATTGGAAGATTCTACATCAGATGCACAACAAAAAGCCATGCCAGTATTGCTTTATGGAGAGCTCTTGGGATGGCGTATTTTTCTAGAGTGTGATGACCACTGTTCTCACAGGTGATGTGACATCAACGAAAGTGATGTTTGGGAGTTTTATTCTGTTTGTTTATTTTTTTCTGGCTGTTTTCCTCTGGTGTGTTAGTGGTTTGCCACAGCCCTGCTGCAGCAGGGGCAGGACAGCACAGTGCATGCACACTCTGCTCTGGTGGCTTTGTCCCAGGCAAGGCAGGAGGAAACCTGCCTTTGGCAACAGAGGTTGTAGCTGCACACAGAAGGACGTTAGCCAGGTGGGTTTATTCAGTGAGGATAGTAAGGAGAAATAATGAACCCAAGCAGCTTTTGTCCAGTGCTGTCTGTTCAGCTCCATCATCTGCCTCTGCTAACAAGTAAGTGAGAATTTGGTGTAACCTACTTCCTTTTCTTGGTTCACCAGCACTTTTAATTTAAGAGATCTCCTGCTTAAAATTATAGTTATTTTTAAATTCTTTCTTAACCCATTGCAGGTGTCAGTCTACTAAAAAATGAACAATTGTTATTAGCAGGAGTTAGTATCATTCACTTGTTGGGTTTCTTAGTTTAACTAATGGTTCTTGTCAGTTGATTTGCCTGAAATCCTACATTTAGATGTAGAGAGTGCGCACACCTCTGGTTGCTCTAACACTTGTATTTACAAAACAGTACTGTTAACATTTTTTGTATAAGAGTTTTAGCTGTAGGGTAGTGTTGCAATAACAGCTTGGACACCTATAAAGCACTATTAGATTTTGCAAAAGAATGAGAAATACAAAAGCCAAATTAAACAAACCAACAAAAAGTAAGTGTGTACCAGAATATATTTCGATGACAGTAGGTCACCAGTGCTACTGTTTACTTAAGAGATTTGAAACTGATTGCTGGACCTTATTGGAACAACTTTGTGAACACCACCGCAGTGTATTTCTGTAGGTTAATGTAGCTTTTTGAAAAGGCTCACATTAGAGAAATGACAAATAAGAACTGGAAGGAGAGCAAAGTTGTTTGAGAACTGCAGCACATTGGTTAACCACCTCGTCTTGTGTGCCAGGGGAGCAGTATAAGAATACCATAATCCTCTTTTATGTGTCTAATTGTGTATAGGTCAGAATGAATGGGAATAGCTATGGAGTAATCAAATAACCTATGGGCTAATTTTTGTCACTTTATACAGGATAATAGATAATAAAGGTACAAAATTTGGTACAGAAGAGCATTGGTGAGAGAAGTGTATGTTCATTTAAACACTGCATTCAGTAAAGTACTGAAGAATGTGCTTATCTCCCTCTGAAGTCAGTGGGGTTCAAACCCATGCAGAAACACTTTCCGGAGTGGGGTCAGTTAAATGGGGCCAAAGGCAGAAGGAAGAGGGGACAGCAGTGTGACAATCGCAAGTCAGGAATAGCCGTTGCATTCAATATGTTACAGGAGAAAGCTCTACCTCTAGCTGTGCAATGAATTGCTAATAGTTTTAACAGATCTCAGTGCCTCATCTTCAAAGATGTCTGATCCACCAGTGGCTCCGCGGGGGGCTTAGCCCCATGTCAGGTCGGTGTGTTTGGAAAGAACAGCCGTCGGTGCCTGAGCAGGGTGAGGAGGGGGCAAGCGGGGAAGGTGGGACCTGCCTGCTGTCCCCTTGCCTTTGCCAGCTTTCTTGTGGCGGTTTCAGGAATATGCCATTCAAAGGAATAACATTTCTGCCACACCTCCATCCCAGCACGCTGTCTGCAAGCAGCGAGAGCTGGAAATGTAAAGCCAGTAGTTGTCAGGAACTGGTCGCTGCATCGCTGTTATGAAGGACTCTTTCATGAATGTAAAATCAAATTAAACATTCAGTACCATTTTTTTTTTGCCTAATTCTTACATGAGGGCTGAATGCTCATCTAATCCTGTTTATTGGGGGCATTCAGCACATAATACTAAATGTGGTTGATTTTTTTTTTTATTTGCAGGTCACCTTTAATGGAGCTGTAAAAGTAAGTGTAAACTGCACCTTCTTTTGTCATCAGTAAGTGCCAAAGGCCATAATGCTCAGGGCAGGAGCGTCTCTGGGCTCACATGTGGGAGAAGGGTGGGCAACCCCTAGTGCTACCCAGTAAGTAAGAGGGTTGAAAGGTGACATGGGCTCTTGTTCATTTGCACTGTCAGTTCATACAGGCCTCCTCAACTCTGCAAATGCCTCCTTTTTTTTTCTTGGGATGCTTGCCAGGGGACCTTGTTGTGCTAGTCCCAACAGAAACGTGTTCAGAAGGACAGTTTTTGCTCTGAAGAGCTTACCCACTATAGCTAATGGTTCTCCTGCTTGGTTGAAAAAGAGGGCTGAATGGCTTCTCTTGACCTTCAGGTCAGACATAATTAGGAAACAGAGCTCAGGCTGTTACCCTGCATAGGGAGGTAGCACTTACCCCTTTGAGAGTGTCTTACAGAGGATCTTGGTCCTTGGTAGAATTTGATTAAGTACATTTTCTACACAATGTAGGCAATTCCTGTGCTGAAGAAAGTCAGGTCCAGATGCACTTTGCACATATGCCAGAAATGCGGGTGTCAGGCAGATGAAGCAGTGCTAGATCTCAAAACCCCTCTTCCCTTGCCTGATTTGTAGCTGTTGTGTTTGTTAGCCGTGCACATAAATGGGCAATGACCCAAGTGGAGTACCCTGTGAAGGCTTTAAGCTGTAACTGGGTGGATGGTGGAATAAAAAGGCAGATTTGGAGTCAGAGTGTCTTCATGAGCTGTCCACTTCCGTCACAAGAGCAGCTTATAACCCCTAGCAACTGCTGCTGCAGATCCTCCTTATTCACTCTTCCTCGGCAACTCCTGCTTGAATAGGCGATGTCTGCATATCCATGGTGACAGGAGGAGATGAGCCCTAGGGTGCTTCACCCCAGAAGATTCATCCCTTTCAGACACCAGGCAGGAATGGGCAGTGTCCAGAGGCGTCTGCCCGGCTGCCAGTGCTCTGTGTGTTTGTTTGCCCATCAATGACTGAGACGCCTGGCCTGGGTGCTGAGCAACACTGCTCCTCTAGCAGTTGTGTGATCATTGATATCAGGCTAAAGTTCTCACTTTCAAAGAAAACTTTATGTGTTTATTTTAAGTTACAACCTTTTTTGGTAAAAAAAAATAAAATCTGTTTCATCATGGTGTTTTCAGGAGGGCGGGAAAAATGTCAAATGGAAGCAAATATAGTTTTTAGTGGTGTGAAAAGCAGGGTTCAGGATCTGTGTCACAAGTGACTGCCATTTCTGCAGAAGTTGTCTTCCTTGGTGGGGAGCTGAGCTGCCCAGTGTAACGTCAGCATTGCAGGAGATCATCTAAAGCAGATCTGATGTCTTATCTCTGTGCTGGACATGTGGATTTCTCTGTTTGCTTTTAATCAGTTGCAATAAAAATAAACCTCTGGCTTGCTCTCAGTGCCTAAAACACACACCTTTGTGGGACTGCAGGTGACTTCATCCCTCTTCTGTTATTGCAGAACAAAACAACTTGCATGACACTTGTTGGGTCTGTTCTCTGAACCTGGAAGAAAGTCACATTGAGTGCTGGAAACTGGGAGGTCAGAGAGGCATCAGCCCTTGTGCGGGCAGGGCTGCAGTGAGGGGCACGGGGGGTGTCACCAGGCTCTTACGAGGAGTTGTGTGTGTATTTAAAAAGTGTAGACCAGGCTTGCAGGCAGCCGCCAGAGGGTCTGTCTCGATTTGCTGTCTCCTCTGGGAGCTCCTCTCTGTGTGTGGCTGCCAGCAGTAGGGAACGCAGAGCAGGGCTGCAGTGGCGATGTGCTGTTCTTCCCGTGCTGCTGGGGGGTGGCGAGAGGCGTGGGGGGCAGGGGAACTGCCTGCCATACAGTACCCGTTGCAGAGACTGCCCAAGGACAGAGCTTCACAGAGGGATGGACACTGTCAGCTGGCCTAACTTCATCTCGATGGCTACTGCTCAGTACAGAAATCTCAGCAGGTCTTGTAAGGAGCTGTGTGAATACACCAGAGACCATTGCAAGGGAGAAAAGATGACAGGTCCCCCTGAGAGAGACCCCCTCCATGTCCTGTACTTGTGCGGAGAAGACCACAGGAGTGACCTGGGGCAAGAAGACTGGCAGAGCATTTCTCAGGAGAAGCTCTTCCCTTGCCTTGAATCTTCTAGTGCTCCAGAAATAGGAGATTCAGTTGGAGCTTGCTGGGAGGAAACACTCATGATTTGTGTGGGGACAGAATGGTTGGTGTAGGGCATTTTGTGTGCAGGGTTGCATGATGAGACCATCTTCTGCCCATACCCAGCCTGGAGGCACTGTGGTGTAGCTTTATTTTTTTCCAGACACTGTGTGAATCAACTCAGGAGCAGGAGATTGAAGCAGCAAGACAGCTGTTATCCTCTCCTTTGAGACTGGGAAGTATCAGTATGCCGCCAGACCTGCTTATATTACATGTACTAAACACACTTGGTTCCTTTTTTCTGTCTGTTTTTCATCAAAAGGTTAGAATGCAGGCTGAGAGAAGAGGTACTTTGAAGGGCAGGGCCCCCTGCCTTATTATGCATTAGGCACCTTATAATAAACAAATGAACTGGAGGCTGCCTCCAGTGGTCTGATTCTGGTTGTACAAAGCCACAAAGGAGGGGTGGTGTTCAGTTCTGCTTTCTCTTGATGTTCTCTCTGCTTGCTCTCTGCTCCTCAGCTCCTTCTCTGCCTGTTAGCCTGTTCTCTGGCCAGGGGGGCACTTTCTCACCCTTTTGGGTGACAAGGAGCAGGAGGATTGCTGTTTCCAGGGAAAGGACATCTCCTTGGCAGTGAGTGTTTACCTGGGAGAGCCAGGAACAAGCTGGAGTGCCTGCCAGCCCGTCCCAAAGCAGTGATTTGGCAAACACGGGGTAGTAGAAAGAAGGGCACCCAGCGGGAATGTGCAGAAGCACACCTAAAAGACCAGTTTGTCCAGCTGTGTCCCCTGGGGGTACCTTGGGTTAGCCCAAGTGCTTCTTTTCACCTGCTAACTATGCTACAGGAGCAGCAGTCTACTACAGAAGGGAAGAGAAGATTTGCAGCCTTCTCTCGGTGTGGTCCTTGGCAAGGTGTGTGCTTTCAGAAGTGAGCTTGAAGAAACGCTTCCTCAGCAGTAGGCTCAACAGTTATTTTCGTGTCTGATCAGGACCGAATGAGCATGCTTTCACTTCCAGTTTTGTATGCCACCTCTCCAACAGTCTCATCTTCTACATGTTCTTTCTGGCAGCTTCCACTGTGGTGCCTCTTTGCCTTGAAATGCACCTTGTGATCCTGCTTTTGGCCGAGCGGTGGTAAATCAGGCTGGTGCATTGACATGGCTCTGCCCTGCGGTCAGCTGCGACTGCTGGCCCATGGCCAGGAAGGGCCTGTGCTTCAGCTTGTTTCCTGAGCCCTTCTCCAGACAGTTCACTTTGCTGCATCATTCCAGGGTTTTTAGGATGTCTCTTATAACCCCTGGGGTTTAGCTGGAGGCTTCAGGATTATTTTTTCTTTTGTCGCTTTTCAAATTGTCCACAGGTACTGCTGGCATTCTTGGCTGGCTTCCAGGTCAGACATGAAAATGAGCTGAAATCTCCACTCTCTTTCTTCAGCTGCTGGACAATCAGGTTGTTGCCTGCCTGAAACTCTCTCTTTGCTGAAGAGACCGTGGGGATGCCAGGAAGGGGCTGAGCAAGAACCTCCATGTAAGCAGAACAGGAGACGGAAGTGTCCACCCAGCTGATAACTGTGACAAATGCTGCGGGAGAAGCACCCTCTGTATTTGTTTGAATTAGGAGGACAAGGAGGCGTTTACAGAGATAAAAAGGGAAGAACAGCTTAAGCATATTTAATACATATTTGAGTTTAAAAGCACATAAATGTTTGTAATCATATAGATAATTCATATTTACTGAAGTATACCTTCAGCAGGGAAATGCTGGAAGCTGAGGGGTTTGTGATTCTTTGTTAATGGAGGATGGACTTCAGTTAGTCTGTTACAGTATTGACTTGAAGAGGATGGATTTGCTAACAGGGGAGTGATCCTGTCTGGCCTCAGACAAGGCAAAATGAAAAGTAAAAGAAGAAATAAGGGAATTTAATAAACTAGTGCCAGCTTGTGGCATTGGATGAGTAATCTCAAACAGCCATACTGATATTGTAGCTTTAAAGTTTTATATATATATATAATATATATATATATATGAGGGTGAAAAGGAAGATTTCATTCAGTAGACAGGATAGTGGCAGCCAAGAGAATTAGTTTACATTTTTATTAGGCATTCTCATTAAGGGAATAGGAGAGTAGGATTTATATTCTTCCTGTCTCATAAAGCTTATATGGGACGTTTCAGTACTGAGATGCTTAAGCATCTCAAACTAATGAAAAGATCATTTCAAGGCTCTTCAACCGCTTTATGGCTTCTGATAACAGAAAAGATGTGTTTATTTTGGGAGAGATTGCTTAACTGTTAGAGAAGTGTGTGCTTGAGCACTGCTTGAGCAACATACCAGCGGTTGTCACAGGCGTGTGTAACACAGGAGCTGCAGCTGTGGATCTAACTTGTTTACCAAGAAACCCAGATAATAGGACTGTGGGTTTTGTCTTTGCTCAAAAGAGCAGTGACTTAACCTGAAGAGATTTTGTATCTTTTACTAAGAGATTGTATCTTATTCTAAGAGATTTTGTATTTTGTTTGGAGAGATTGTAGAGGTTCTGAGAGATACTGTTCTGTAAAACAAGTGTTAAATCTGGAAAAACTGTAAATCAATTTTTATCTGAAGTACTGGAGGTCTGTTTCATTTTCAGTTTTATTGCCTCTTTTTACAGTGTTTATTAATTCATTAGCTACACTATTCATTGGCTATACATTATTAATGTTAATTATTGTTAATTGTTAAATGTTAATTATTAATGTGAATTAATTAACTATACATTGACATATTCTTCGTACTTTTATTATACGTTTATAGATAAAAGTGCAAGTTTCTGTTTTGGTTTGGTTTTTAATTTTGAATTAAGTAAATTAGTTCTTACTAGCATTTCTCACTGTCTAAAATATCATTGTGTTGGTATAAAGCAACTCCATTAACTTCAGTGACACTAGTCAAGCCCCTTGGTCAAAGGGGCTGAGTACACTTGTTCATTTTAATAATGGTCTGCATAGCTAATTCCAGCAAAATATTTCCAATACCAACTAAATGTACTAACTGCTATGCACCCTGCATACATCCTGTGAAAAGCTACAAATTAAAATAGCTTTGCTGATATATTTTCTGCCTCTTTCATTTCTATCCAGAAGGCATTTAAATAGAAAAATGTCCTGAGTTTTGGGTCTTCATTGGTCTTTGTTGCCTCTCTCCTGCCCTCTTGCACCTTGGATTTGCAGCTAAAAGCCATTCACAGCTCAAGAGCTAAACCTGCTCATCAGAGTGACAAAGGCAGTGGCTGGTTGTGAGAAACCAGCTCTTCCATCTAGATCCCTCTGGTTCCCTGAGAACTAGTTGAGGTCTCTGGTAAATCTTCAGGAAATGGGAGAATAGAAAATCCTCCTGCAGTAAGTTCTGCATGGGATGTTTCTAAAATAATTGCAGCCAACACAAACTCTATCTCTTTAGCAACAGAAGGTAATACTGTGCATTATGTTGATCCCCTTTATAATTTCAAGGCTCCTTTTAGTTGACCCCTCCCTGCTAACATTTGTAATGTTTCCCAGATTATAAGACTGAAATGCTGTCTGACTTGCTGTAACCACCAGGAAAGTGGTCCTGTCCTCACCTCTCCACTCCTGTCCCCAGTTCCCATGGCTGGCAGCTCCTCAGCGGTCATGTGAATTTCCCCTCTCAGTCTGGACCTGAGCACGCGGCTTTTGGTTCATTTTTGGACATGCTTTTGAACACTGCTCTCCTAAATAAGAACAAAGATTGCATCCAGCTGCTCCAGATTATTTAAATTTTTCTGAATGTGTGTTTGTTCTGGAACAGCCCCACTGAAATGAACAGAGTGGGATGTGCCAAATGTATCCTTGGTGGCTCTGAACAAATCCCTGCCTGATAACATGTTTCAGTTTGTTGTTCAACAGTGGAGTGAGTTTATTGAAATTTCAATGATCATAATTAGGCTTCAAAAGTTAATGTTGCGTCAGCATGCAGAAAAGAAGTCGAATGTTGTCTTGGCATCAAATTTCAGACTTGGTGTCACTTTTTGCTGTGTGTGCAGTACTTCTGCCAGGACAAAGACATCTGTAACCTCTCCTCTAACAGGTGTTCCCATCTAAGAGCAGTAAGGGGTCTACTACAGGGCACCTTGTCTGTCTTTTCAGTGCAGGACATACAGGGGGGCAGGCCCCCTGTGCTGAGGGAACACTACCGACTCCCTTCAAGCCAGACCTTTCTTTCTTTAAAGTCCTGTGCAAGCACCTTAGTTTGATGACAATTCCTTGGGATGCAGCGAGTCTGCTGACATAGTCTGGTTTGCTTCATCAAGGAAGCAAATTACTCCCTACCTTAGCAGACTTTATTTTTGGTGTTTCTGAGGAAAGCGTGATTTTAAAAAAACAACCACATAGAGTCTGAGAGTTCAGTTTTGGGGCATTGGATCTTTCTGATCTTTTGTTGTTGGGTTTTTGTTGTTACAACAACTGTGAGATCCGTCCAAGTCTGGAGGTGGTGTTTGACTTTGAAAACTCTCAGTTCTGGAGGAGGGCACTGCCCAAATCAATAAACGCTGGATACGCAGCTTCAGCTTCTCCTCGGTGTTACGTGTCTTATGCCTGGTGGGGAAGTGACTGATGCTGCACTCCGAGGTGAGCTGGCTTTTTTCCAGGCTTCATCCATGGAGTCACCATGGCCGATGCCAGCTCGTGTCTCCCACAGCCCCTGGTGTGGCATGTGTTCCCAGAGCAGAGCAACGTGGTAGCTCTGAGGTGAGGTTTGGGAAAAAGCAGCTTTAATATTAATTCAGATTGTTTCTGTGCACCACGTGCTGGTGGTTTTCTGCTGCTCTTGCTTCTTACTAGTTGCTTGTTTCTGCTGCTGGAACCTGTTCATTCTTGAAGGTTTCAGGCGTGATTCAGTATCTGTGCAGAAGTCCCTGAGAATTTTTTGTTGGTTTTAACTGATTTTTGGGTGCTTTTGCTAATCTGTCTTCTGGGGGCATTTCTGTGCTGTGAGACTGGGATATCTGGCCTCAGGCTGATCAATAACTTCATTTGTCCATCAGGGACAACTGGCTTAAGGTTAGATGTGCCACTGCTGGGATCATTTTTTTTCTTCTTCAGTAACACAGACAAATTTTGAATCCGAGTCCTCAGCTAAAGTCAAAATAAAGTGTTTGAGAAAACTAAAGCAAATGTTTCTGTTTACATGTTCCAAAGTAGGAAAAAATAATTTAAAAAAAAAAGGACTTTTTAATTTATTGAGATAGAGGGAAGATAAGATGATTTCTTTACAGGTGAAAGTTGTTCTCACTCTTGAAGGTCTGCAGAATAAATTATTCAATCCCCTGTCTTTTTTGTGGATATTTGAGTATTGACAATTATTGACAAGTTGCAGAAAAGTAACAGCAGTGTCATGTAGCTGGAAGAAAGGAGGAGGCAGGGAAACAGTCTTGTGCTTGACTGGTGTATGAAGTGTAATTGTCAGGGGACTGAGAGCAAGCAAGCAAACTCCCAGACTGTTTGGCTGAAGAAGTTTACTCTGAAGAAGTCAGAGGGTTTTTTATGCCTCACCATTTTTCGGCTTCCTTACAAAAAAAAGAGGATTCAGAGTGCTAAGGACAGAAGGAAAGCAGCTGCTGCTGCTGTTGCTTGGATAACATTTCAAATGCCCAAGTGTAAAAGAATTGCAAATCTGAATGTTTATACATACGCATTTTTTATGCTAAGCAGACTTCTTGCGGTATCTCCAAAACTGTACATACAACCATTCTATACTGTGCAGTCCCTTTAAATTACTGTTGTTTTGCAAATTGATGGTGCTTTTTTTGTCTGTTTTCATACAAACTTGTGCAGTAATGTTTTCTTTCTTTTATATTTACATAATTCTTCTGTTTTAACACTGGCATTGATTTGATGTCTTTTCTAGAAAAAAAAAACAAAACACCATTCTCCAAGATTTTTTCTTTTCTGTCAATGTTAATAATGATATAACATGTAATTCCCTGTAGCGGTGGGGCAGTCTTCTATATGGCTGTTTCAGGGGATATGTTAGTGGTGAACTTGGCTCAGCCTACGAGCCATGAGTGTTCTCTGGTATTTTGGTATTTTCGCTTAGCAGGAAGCTGGGTACAACCAATTTGCTTTATAGGTTACAGATAGAAAGTGTTTATCTCTAGAGGTAGTGGCTCTAAAGTTGTGAAAAATTATGTCAGATAGAGTGTATAGTCAGGTGTTAAAGGGAACTTCAGGAACTTAGAGGAGAGTTTAGAATTAAAGTCTTTGAATTCAGCATTTAGTTTATGAATATTTAATCAATCTCTAATATTTACTTGTCATTTTCCTTTTCTATTTCCATTTTTCACTATTGAAATACTTCCAGATTAAAAAGAAAGACTTTTAAGGAGAAATAAATGTTGACTGTAGAAATATAGGCACTGTTAACAGATCAAAGTATTTCAGGTAACTATAGCGGATTTGCCTCAATAAAATTGTTAGAGATTAACAGTCAAACAGCTAGAGGCAGCTCATCATCCTCTTTAGACTTAGTTTATAGTAAAAACATGATAGAATATTTCTACCTTATTATGTAACAGACATAAACCAATTAAGAATTATTTTATCATGAACAAAGAGGATCATTGCATTCATTTGACTAGAAATCCAGGAAGAAAAATACTCTAGTTTTCAGTAATTTCTGGTTGTTATGTGCTTATCTCAGGCGTGCTTGGAAGAAAAGTTTTATAAACAAAACTTCTCCAGTTTGAATATGAGTCTAAGGTGAATAATTCAATCTGTGTTGAAATCAGTCGTGGTGAAAGATACTTAGATATTGCTGTCTGTCCATCTAATGAATATTTTCAATAGATATGAGGCAGATAACTATGTCATTTATAATTAATATTTCTTCTTTGAGTGTGTGAGATTGTCAAGGAAAAGGAATTCTGCCTTCATGAGATGGAGATTGTTTTCATTCTAAGAAGAGTAGCAGTTTGAAGTGGTACTAGGGACATATTCAAGGGAAGAGAAAGAAGATGGGTTTGAGAGTGGTTTGTAGGCATTTGGCTGAGCCGGATGGAGGGAGAGAGGTGGAGCAAAGGCAGGCGCATTCTGGGGGAACCGCGGTTGGTCTCTGCTGGCTGAGATTTTAGCGGAAGACACAGACTTCCCTTGCATTCCTGAAGGGAGGTTGTGGATGGGAAGGAGTGGGAAGGTGTAGAAGAGCTTGAAAATGTGAACTATGAGGAGTTTGGAAACATACAGTCTGCAGAAGCAGTACATTAGTTTTGTGGACCTAACTTGTCAAAATTAATCAAACAGCGAGTAGATAAAGGTGAAGGAAAGTCGGCGTTTGAAAGTTGGGATTTATTTTTCTGTTGGGTGCTCCCTGGTGCGAAATAGACAACTACGTGTAGTTTATTTGTGCTTGGCATATTGAGTGTACTGTGTTGTTTTGAACTTGGCCCTTATCTGTACCTGCTTCACCTTGTGCTGTGACTGTACTGCTTGCAGATGTGCCTGGAGGCTGCTCAGAAACTAAAATCCAGCCACTGCCTGTTTGTTAGGCAGCACTTTGTTGGAAGTGCCAACAAAATTGCCTCCTGGCTTTTAAATGGATTTGAGGTGGAGCTTGACCTTCAGAGCATTAGAGATTTTCAGTGCCCCAGTATTTGAGAGATGGCTCTTCTCTGCTCCAAACCAGAGAGGGGAGGGTGCTTGGGTGTCCGAGGTGTGTCCTGGTGGCACTTACTCCCCAGAGCCCAGCGCGTTCACCCTTTTCTGTGCTCCACAAAGTTCTCCCCATCGGACTTCAGGTCTGGTTGGGATTTGTAACTGCAGTATGATTGAGCTGAGTGGATTAGTTTATGAGTGTGTAGGCAGTTGATGTGTGACTAATGTAATTCTTGCTTGTAGGAAAACTTGGCATAGCCACTAACTTGATCTGAGAATCACAGAAATGCCAATCTGCAGAATATATATAAAGCTTTAAAAATGGAAAGAAGAAAGTGATGGAGCATCATCAAGCATATAATCATGATATGCCCCACTTCATATTGCTAAGCACTGTCTTTATATCTTTGATGGTTTAGTGCCTCGTATTAATGTGGACTGTTGCTTCTCCCAGAGCTCAGATGAGCCTGTGGTTAATGAGGTCGTGCCGGGTGCTGTAGGTCTCTCCAGGGCAGATCGTTAAAGGGATGTGCCTGCTCTGAAGTGTTCGAGAGGTGCATAGAAGTGCTGTAGATTGACTGAGAGCATGTTAGGAGATTTATCTTTTCACAAAGCCACACTCATAAAATTGCTGTAATAATGACTGAAATTTGTTAACATTTAAAGAAAAGAAGCACTCATAAGTGTTTAAGGCATTCTGGGGAGCCTAGTGCCTTGGAGGAGAACAGCGTCAATCTTTTTTTTATCTTTAAACTTATGGTGGGCTCCTTAGAGCTGACAAGAGTGACTGTTCTTGAATCTTGAAGAAAAGCATGTGGAAAAAGTCTGATAGAAAATACTGGTGTCATCACTTTACCATTGACTTACAGTAGGAGAATAGTACCAGATTTTGCAGTACTTTCATTCCTAGAATATATTTTGAACAGTTTATTGCTTTTAGTCTGATTGGAAAAAAAAAAACACTGTTGCTGCCTTACCACTTGACTTTTGGCTCCCGTATGGCATATGCACATGGGCTTCAGGTTCATCCCACTCATGCAGTTCAGGAGCAGCTCTACCTTTCAGGTTCTACACTTGCCCTTCTGTAAATGGGGCCAACTCTTCTACCCTGTTGTCCCGAATTCTTTTTGAATGAATGAGGCGTCTTTCTTCCTTTCTTCAGAAGGCATGAGGTTTGTAACATGGTAGAAAGGTCTGGTTCTCTCTCACAGAGTTTTGCTGCTTGGGAGCTGTGGCTGTACCAGGGATGGAGGGATCATGTCATTCTGAGCCTGCCAAAATGGGAACTTCATGTAACCATGGTCCTCCTGGATAGCTGTGCACATGTGAACACAGCCACTAATTATATGTTTGCCACTTTTTTTTTTTTTAAGTTTTTTGTAGGTTTTGTAGTTAATACCAGTGTTTGCTTGCAACAGCAGCTCAAATGAAGATTGTGATTTAAGTGTCACTTGGTTTGAGGCATAGCTGCTCCTTCTGTAGTGGCAGTTCCTGTAAACTTGACGTTTCCTGAATGCTTTTGGGAATATAATCTGCTGAGAACAATATTTTAGGTACTTAAGTTAGTATTTTGCAGGGGGGAAAGGTGCTACTTTTAGCAGATGGTCTTCAGCTACCAAGAAGTACAGTGTATTTTAGGCTTATCATCCAATATGCGTGCATCTAAATACATTTAATACTGAGCGCTGGCAAAGGTTATTTATTTTTACACCACGTAATCTGCAGCATCCACAGGGTAGAATTTGTACAGAATAGAAGTGAAGGTACTGCTTCCAGTTTAGTCATGACAGTCTTCCCAGAGCAGGTGGCATCCAGCAGCTGGAGTGTTTTGCCTGAGGTAAATGTTCTTGTTTTGTTTCTTTTGGCCAAAGAAGTTTAAATAAAGCAACTTTGATGTTAAACAGGACATTCCCGCTATATGTCAAAGCAAAAGGCTATATGTCACCCATTCCTCTTGGCCCTGGGCATAAGACATGTTTCCCAGGTAGTTTAGAGTCATCTTTGCTTCCATAGCACAGTCATGTCATGTCATGGTCAGGTATTCACTTTGCAGTTAGCTGCACCTACGGAGATGTTACCAGCCTTCTTCTGGGGTGGTTCCAACCTCTCCCAGCTCCCTCAGCTGGAGTATTCATGTGAGTGTGGGTCTGTATTCCTGTCTTATACTAAATCCATATGGTTTCTTGGTATGGATCCCACTGAAACAGGTCAGGGAGAACTGACAGTCTCCTGTGTCAGCAGTACTGCAGGAGCAGAAATATTAAACTGACTAACTCTTCACTCTTCATCTTTTTCACTATATCCACCAAGAGGAGGCAATTCAACATCATTTCCATGCTTGTAAATTGTAGACTTGGATGCCCAACGCTCTGCAGAATAACTCTACATTGCCACTGGCAGTTATTCAAAATCAAATGTTGTGGACAGAGCAGTTGCATCCAAGGAAACATCTGAGTTGATCCTCATCTCTTTTCAGCCTCCTTTAAGATTTTCATTTAAGTCATCCTCAATAAGCACAGCATTTGAGTAGCCATCTGTTTGGCAAAACATATAAATAATTTACAACCATCATTTATATGAATTTTTTTAGTTCTAAAGTTATTTTAAAGAAGCAGCCCAAAACACTTTTTCCAGAATTAATAAATTTTCACATAAATCTGGAAATGCCTGTGTACTTCTGCTCAGATCTCCAGAAAAGTGCATTTAGTTCATTAGTTTCATGCTGAACTGTTAACATTTTAGGTTGTTTTATTAGGAGGGAACAAAGAACTCCTGGCTTGTTGAGAATTTGTTACACAAAAATAAGGATGAAAAGGTTCCAAAAGAGCTGATGTTAAGCATTACAAACTGGATGTAGTTGTGCACATTGGAAAGATTTACAAGACATCTGGTAATTAGCTTCCAGCTCCTATGGAGTCCTGCCCTGGGAAAGCTGCTGCTGCTTGCACTGGAGGGGGAGCAGGGGGGGAGTTGAAGCGTAACCTGGAACAGCAAGATCTTTGTGTTCGCAAATTATCAGTGGGCTATTGAAGAGTCTCTAGGTACCTCTTTGGAAAACTACCTCCTACAAAAACCTGCCCAGCATCTTTCCCATGGCGGGACTGTCTCCTCTGCTGGCACTTGCTCGGTGCAGTTGGGGAGGGGGAACGAGCTACCAAAGAGCTGTTTATGAGTGAGTTTCCCCACCTGGGCCAGTCTGCCAGTGCACCCCACATCAGCTGCTGTGTTTCCCGGGGACTGCGCAGCAGCTGTGGGTCGCTGGAGTGTGACTGGCTGGAGTCACCTCCCTCTGTCTGGCCCAAAATGCCCGGGATGCTGGGGACAGGTGTTGGAGCAGGGTGCCTCATCAGGAACCTTCCCCAGGGAGTGACAACAGTGTGCTTGGGTGCAAGGGACCCAGAGCCAGGCCACAGAGCTTCATCCTTTCATTATTATTATCATTATTATTACTATTACTACTGTAACTACTGTTATTTTCCAGCACTATTTTTTAAAACTCATTAAGGAAGATTTCAACAAGAAAAAAGTTTCCGTTTGGATTTGTTGTGTAAGTTGTCTCTTGGGAGCCCTTTTCCACACCCTGATTATAAGATAAGGTGTGTTTGTGTGGTTCCTGATGTTCAGGCGTCTGAGCCTTCAAGCACTGAATAGGCATGGCTGGGACCTGGTGCTTTAGTTATTTCTCAGAGATTTGGGAGACTCGGCTTCTGTACCCTGTTCTGTCCCTTACCTATACAGTCACTTTTTGCAAGTTAGCTGCCCTGTCATACTTATTATTCTGTTTCTAAAATAGAATATTCATTTTGTCTTAGACACTTTCAGTAAAAATGTTTAAGATAAAAATGATACATTTACCACTACTTTTTAGTTGTTGTCATTACAAGTATTTAATAATCTAAACATCAGTAATCAGTCCCAGCAGGCTAACTGCTAGTAAAAATGCTTATTCTTTCAGCTCTGAATCTGTTAAGTAAATGAGCAGGGAGCCTGTCTCAATTATTCTAGCAGTGCTGTACTTTAAAATGAGGCATTTACAGCAAAGAAAGAGCTTCATTTAGATTAGTTATCAGAAATAACATTATTTTTCCTAGATTGCAAATGTGTGGTTAATGTTAATGGAATTCACTAAATTATGACTGACTGAGAATATGAAGGAAGTAGAGTTATGTATCAGTATATAGTATTAAGACATGTTGGAAGAGATTGTACTTAATTTGTATATAACCCAATGAATTTTGCAGCGGTAGTAATTAAGTTTATTCTTTGCACTGGTAAATCATGCTTACAGTCTCAAATAAAAACCATACAGAGCCTGAGGCTTCTTTTCTTGAGGTTACAGCCGTTCTGTGTCCATGTTGTAGCAGTATCTAATTCCTGAATGTTGTGCAACTGGTGCTGCAACCTGATCTATGGGGAAGCAGGACTTAGCGCCCAGGAGGAGGCCAGTGCTGTCCATGTGCTTCTGCTTTGCCCAAGGCCTGAGTTGCTGTGTCCTACCGCAGGCAGGAACTGCCACTTCCAACAGCTGCCTTCAGTAGCCTGAGTTGCCGCTGGCAGGGGGGAATTTATCCTTTCCAATTACAGTTCTGAGCAGACAGAGGTGTAAAAAGGTGAAGCTACAGTGTATCTTAGTCTACCGGTACCAGTGGTCCAAGGTCTACAGCAAAGCTCTGTGCAGGTCACTGCTTTCCTAGCTCATCCTTAGTGGTGGCAGCTGCCTTAGAGGAGGGTGTGAAGCCCCTCTCCCTGGCTCACCCAGGCAGCTTCTGCTCCACGTGCTGCAGCTGTCTCCATGCAGAACGTTCGTTTGGAAGTTACTTGTTAGATTAACATTGTTAGAGGGAGCAATAGTTGGGCTGGAGCTGTTTTTTCAATAAACAGATTTTACTGAGTGAGACTTGTTTCCTTAGATATTTATTGACTTTTTTTCCCCCTGGAATGGTTATTATTTTCACATTTTTCTTCAGCGTAGTACACTTTTGTGGAGTAAAATGATCTCATATCAGACATTGATTTCTGTTTATTTGCATGCATGATGCTTTCTCCATTCCTTTGAATTGCTGTGCTTTTTGAACTAAAGCCGGTATTCATGGGGGTTTTTAATGCTTTTAATACACAAGTTACATTTGCATCTACTGTGTACCAAGTGTTGCTTCAGCTGTCTCCAGTTCTGCATTATACAAAACAGACTCCTATCCTCAGCTGCTTTTGTTTTGAAACTCTCCAAACTGTTATATTCAACTAGTGAAATGTACATTGTTGGGCTAATGGTTTAGCACCTGAATCGAGTCTGCCTTGTGCTCAGTACAGGACAGCTGCTGCTCATCAGTTGGGTCACTCTACAACTGGTTGTGCTGGGTTAACTGGTTGTGGGACAGCACCCATCACCTTGCGCTCAGGTCTACTGGAATGTGTTATGCCCCAGAGGTTTGCTTTATATGCTCAGATTGGCAAAAGCTGATTTGCGTAATTGTTTTGTTGTTAAAAGTACAAAGGTAAAAAATCTAATATAAAATAATAGATTAAATATATAAAAATTGAGAACAGTTATAAACTCATGCTCTCCACTGAATGTGAAGCTTGTCATTATTTTGCTTGAAGCAGAGTTTAAAGCCTGTAGCCAGAGCTCCCGTGATCATTTCAGACCATAATTCTTGTGAAAAAATGAAAATCGTATTTAAACAATCCTCAGTGTAAGAAATGTTGTTAACCAGTGGGGGAACACGACTAAAGACAGGACTTCTGATCATTGGACTGTTAGGTTGAACAGGGTTTTGGTTTTTGACTAACCAGATTCAGACCCCTTCAAAACAGCTGACTTTTTTTCAATTCAGACGAAGCAGCTGGTGACAAAAGCCATGTAGAGACCTCAGCCATGTTCAGAAAGGAGCCGGACTTGAGAAATCATGCAGAGGTGTGGAAGGCCTTTGTGTATGAACTGAGAAAGGTCAATTTTATTTTTGAGAAATACTAGTTAGAAAGATTTCCATCAGACTTTTATGGCTTCGGGTTAGGCATCCAACACAGGGAGCTCTGGTGCAGCATTTTCTGTTTTGTTAGGCTGTACAGTGTGATGTGGGAATGGATGGAGGCAAGAGGAGGAAGTATTTAAAAGTAATAACAGAATTCTATTTGGAAGAAAGCCCATGCTAGAAGGCGAGGAATACTGAACTGAGAACTGACTTAGAAGATGACAACATAGACTTCTTTTCAGGGAAAGTGTTCAGTACTTGCTCCAGGGAAACATTCAAGAAGTTAGTATGAAACAATTAAAAGTATGAAACTAATATGCATGTATCATATCATTAAATCCCTAAGTAGGTTCTTCTTATCCAGAGTATGAAAGTGCTTTAATGGAGGCAGGCCAACTGTTTTTGTCTTTTTCCCATCTCGGTGTGGGCAAGCTGTAACTCTGTTGCTGAAGTTGAAAGCTGATTTTTTACAGTTGGAGGAAAGGCAACTTTTAGCTATATTGCTGCAAAGTGGTGGAGAAGCCCAATCCTGGATGTCCTGGAGGAGGAGGTTCCACTGTGGTAGCACAAGGCACCTTAGGTGTTCATCTTCTTGACAGGTGGGCACACCCACGTTCCAGTGAAGGTGACTTCCCAGCAATTCTCTCGCTCATGATCCTTCATGAAGTCCTTGAATAAAGTGTGTTCACTAAGCTGCACTTTCTCCTTTTACAATATTAGAAAAAAAGTTTTTCCACAACATTACCACCATTCACAAGTTTAATCACGGGGTCTGACGTTGGGCTTGAATTGTCAGACTGTTCCGATTCTCTAATTCACGGATGTGTTTTCTGTCTTGAAAAGCACTGTGTTCATAGGTGGAGTTCCTTTCAGTTTTTGGTTGAAGATGGGTTCCTTAAAAAACAAAACAGAATCCACAGAGCAGCGGAACATATTTTTAATACTTTGGTCAGTATTTTAAATTGCCTAATGTTTAGGTACTTTGGGTAGATTGACTGCTGGGGACTTCATTTGAACAGCTCTAGTTGACTTGCAGGCTTAGTCTGTTGAAAATTGCCCAGTTATTGTTCCTAGGCATTAATCTTTATAAGTTTACTACAGTTTTAAAGCCAGTTGTATTTTTAGATTAATTAGATCCTTTAGTGAAATTAATTGTTTTAATTGTTCTTTCTTCCTGCATCCAAAGTGTGTGCATAAAGGATGTTGGGAATAATAGATTTTCTTTGTTGATGTTGAAAGTGTCATTGAAAATATTGGTAGGGAACTCTAAACTGGATTTCTCAGTGTCACTTATCTTTTTGACATGAAGATTTTGCAGTGAATGATGGAGGTAACTGATGTCTAAAACACATGGGTGCCACAGAACTATTGAGTGAACAACTAATAGTGTGATCTCAGTAAGGTGAGTAAGGTGATGGCCTGGGGTTTGAGAGATTTACACTGCAGTCCTACTCCACAGCACACGTGTTCTGGATGATGCTGGGCCAACAATCTGGTGTCTGAGTGCCTCCATTTGTGTATGTGTGGGCAGACACGTTAAACTAAAGCTGCACCGTTTCTCAGGTACTGTGTAATTCTTTCAGTATAGATTGCTGGCATCAGTATGGAGGCCAAAACATATTGAAAAAGAAAATATGCATATATCCCAAATGAGGGTTTTTTTTTTTTGTTAGGGGGTTGAGGATCCTTTCTCATGGAAGAAAAGAAAAATTTGCCACGTTTACTAAACAGAAATTCATCAGTAATTTTGAGTGGAAGGAAGATGTGAACTGTATATCTGGTTGACAAATTTATTTGAAGAAGTGATTTGGCTTTAGTATAAATTGAGTTTTATACCACCACCAAGAAAATAGCACATGTTTTTCTACTATACTACTACTGTTTCAACACTGATGGCAGGGAGCTGGTCGTGTATCCTAAATTACAGGTTTGTTAATATGAACACGGGGCAAAGTGGCAAGAAATGCTTCCCTTTACTGACTGTCCTGTTCTGTGCCTTAATAGGGAGTATGGATAGTTTCTGTAGTGTAGGCATGTGAGAGGGACTTCTATGCAGATTGCAGGATATTTAAAATAAACCAGACATTGAGCACAAACTTTCTTAATGCCTGTGAGTCCTGTGGCTTCTCGTGTTTTCAAAATCAATTCATGTTTGGTAAACTTTTTATCTATTTCCTGTGTAGTGTGTATTTACAACTCCTCCCTCAAGAGCATAGACAGAAACAATCTGACATGTTTTGTTACCTGATTTAAATTTAGTTTTTCTGTTGTAAGTTAGCGAACTATGTTCTGAGGTTAGTTATTTTTCAAAAGAAAAATTACAGGAATTCTGCCTCCCTAACTGGCTGTGGTTGTTCTGGAAGATGGAGAGAACCTGAGCAGACTTCTAAGAGCAGCAAGAAAGGTCCCAGGAAATAGCAGGAATACAAAGAGGAAAATAAAGTTAAGCTATTGTAGCAATGAACTAATCTAATGGGGCTTTTGGCAGTGGAAAAACTATCAGCTTTCCAAAGTACATTACTTGGGTTATCTACATATTACAGCTTTGATGGAATTATCAGATAATTTATTACTCAGCTTCCTTTAGTAACAATAGTGTATATTCTTCTACTAATGGCAAGTTTAGCGCTGAAGGTTTTAATCGCCTAAAACACTACAATCTGACATCTTTCTCTTCAGGGTGATTAATTACAGATCCGCACTCAGTTTGATTCCCCTAATGGTACAATTTGACATGAACCAAATACGGCCACATGATTATGTTACTAAGCTGGACTATGCAATCTGAAGTTTATGCCCTTTTGGTGCTCGCTGCAGGAGGACAAATGGCACCTGATTAAGCATAAAGCCTGGTGTTACAAAGCTAATCCATTGACGTTTTTGGAACGTGTAGGGTTTGGCCAAGTCAGTTTGCGCTGGATCAGCACTTTGCTTTGAGTACCCGTGCTGCTTTTGATGTGGGAGGAGGAGCTCTCAAGTTGGATTTACTGTTGTGTCGACCCATGGCCTCAGGCACAAGTCCTGCAGTGCTTTACAACCAGCTGAATTAGCAGGAGATTCATGACTTAAAAATAGGCTGTTGGGTTTTTTTTTTCAGCAGTAATTTCTAGATTTCAGTCTTAAGGCCATGATACACTATAAAGAAGTGACAACAGCAAAGGTTTGTACAGTGAACTAGACTCCGTGTATCCTCAGTTACACAGAGCCTCTGTGGATCTGCTAGAAGCAGTAAATAACCTTTTTCAGCAGACAGATGTAGCAGGTTGTTCAGTGGCAGGTAAAATAATAACAGTTGTAGCTATATAAAGAACACAATAGACTGAAACTTTTCTTTGTAAGAAATTGCACATAACCTGGGCACCTTAATAATAGTGACTACCTTATCAAAAAGCGTTTTCATATATTGCTGTAGACAACCCACATGTGTCCAATCCTAGAAGAATGCTATAATCCAAAAATTACAGCTATACTTGAGGCTTTTGCGAGTGCAACCAGTATGCTTTCTGTATCTAGATGACAGACTACCCAGATTCTGCAATCAGGGTGCTTAGGCACCCGTGCAGAGAATAAGTGCTGCAGAAAGCCCTGTAAATGAGACATTGAAAAATAAAGAAAATGGAAATTTCTGTCCATGCTTCTTGTTTTTTTAAAGGTCATTGAACCAAAGCCACAAATGTATGTCTTTTAATTTTCATTTCCTGGTGCTCTGTAACCAAAAATGCAAGAGCACCTCCACAACTGGGAAGAGAGGATTAAGAAAAAAGGTAATGGGTAAACTTTCTTCAAAATGCTGAAAATATCCAAGCAGGAGAATAACCCGAGGATCTTTCCATTCCCACGTTTAACATTAAAATACAACTACTGGTATGTGATTTGTGCTCTCTCCAGACTTCACAAAGTAACACTGAACTAAATCTCAGCCACCTTTTACCAGACAGAGATCCTTTGGTGCCTTGCAAGGTTTTTTGGTTTTTGGTTAGTTTGTTTGTGTTTGTTTGGTTTGGTGTTGTTAATTACCAGCAGCATGACAGTGTTTATGCCTAGACAAAAAGCCTGTGTTCTACAAGGTAGCTTGTGAATACAGAGCTAGACAAGCCTTTCTCACTGCCTGGATGGTGAGGAGGATTTTCTAAAGTACTGAGCCTAGAGGCTTGAGTTAGGAGCCAAGTTCCCCATGCAGTCAGTGAAAAGTCAGTGTAACCAGAGGGAGATGGAGAACCTTGGTATCAGGAAGTATTTAAGTGCCCCTTGTGCTTCAGAAAGTTGCTGATCTCTACCTACCCTGATTGTCTGCAAAGTCTGAGGTGCAGACATCAGAATCCACACTAGATTCCCCACGTGGGAGATATGAGTCCCCACCTCTGCAATAACTTGAAGTTACCTGAGCCTGGGGCTTTCTCCTTCTGCTGGACCTGAGTTCATCCAGCTCAGATGCTGAGGCAGGCAGACTCGCTATAGGTGGGACCTGTGTATTCGCCTGAGCTGGGTGTGCTGGGAGGATCTGTGACAGCCCTATGAGCCACGGTGCTGAACCAGATCATCATCCAACAGCTTTAGCTGAGACCTTGCTGTGCAAAAACAAAGCCTTTCGTGCTGGTAACATGCTGAGGGCCTTTCTTGCAGCAGGATTTGTAGAACTCAATTTCTGAAGCTGTGTTGTGGAATTTGCAAAACTCCCTGTGTAGCTTTATGCAGTGGATTTTTCAAGCACAAGGTTGTGGAACATACTAAAGGGCAGAAATTCTTCCTTTCCTTAGTACTTTTGGTGGAATTAAGAAAAAACAAGAGATATCTTACTCTTTCCTTAATGCATTGTCTTCACTTACATCGCTGTAAAATTACCATTGTACCATTGTGACAGTCTGTGAAGAGCTTTGGAAATTTTACTTGAGATAAAAGCTTGAGGAGGGTGGAGGGGGCTCTTTCCTCATGTAACTCCCACTCCAGGTACCCCATTTGGTTTTTTAGCTGCCCTTGTGATAGCTGCCTGGGTGTCAGACCTAAGGGTGGGCCTTTGAAAGGAGAATGTAGGAAAATATTCCACCAGGTAAAGCTGTGCTGTGTAGGCACCACCCATGGGCATATTGGGACATAGACCAGTACCTTTAGTTTTATGGTACCAATGACATTTCTCATGAGACCGTCTTAGACTCTGACAGACTCCACTGTTGGAAGCTTCCTAAAAAACAGATTATTTTTTTGCCTCTCAGTTGTATCCTATTACAGACCCAAACTGTTTCTTGTAATAAAGTATAACACAGAGTTAACATCAAATCTAGCTAAATTACATTTTCCTTCACCCTTTTGCTTCTTAATTATCACAATATCACTACTATGAAGTTGCATTCTGTCACCAAATTTAGAGCCCCATGTTTCAGAGAAGTGCTGCCGTCAGGAGAAACACATTTAGCTAGTGCATAAAGCAGCATGCTACTAGCATCATGTAGATAGGAAATTTCTTGTCCTAGTTTTTCATCCTGCAGCTAGTTCCATATGGGCAGCTTTAATGCATTTTGATTGAGTGAACAGTAACAAATGCTGAATTCTGATTTCCGTAACCATGTGTAAGGAGTCTGTCAGACTTCTTGCTGGTGTGAATTCCACTGCATCCGTGTGAATGCCCATAACATTCTGCTGGAAAAGCTGTTCTTCATCTTCATGAAACCTGAGAGCCAGAGTTCAGCAGAGCTAGGTTTAAAGGACCTGGTGTGACCCCATGGGCTCCTAGAGTTTAACCTCATGTCTTAAATTCACCATCTGAAGTCACACTTGTAAAATAAATCTGTTCAGCAGACTAGCTGGGATAGTGTGGTTGTAAATCCTTTGTCTTATCTGAATCACGTATATCTCCCTCAGTGAGGTGGCATAATGGATATTTGCTTAGGAAGCAGATGTAGCCAATTAACTTTATTCTGTCACTTTACCTAGTTTATTTATTATAAAATCAATCCAGCTTTTATGTATGAAGTAAAAACCACTTCATATTGCAAATAATATTATGTTATTTCAATTAATTTGCTTTGTTATTTTGTCTGAGATTTTTTTAGTCCATATTTAAAAAAATAATTAAGTGGGTCTTTTATTGAGAATATGCTTCTGATGCCTTTGCTGAACTTGTGATGTTCTCTAAGCTAATTTAGGAGGGCAGCAGTCTGGTGGCGATGAACTGCACATGTATGCTGTGTAGCCAAAAACACTGAAGCTGTCATCAAATCTATTGCTCTATCAAGATTTTATGTTTTAAAGGACAGAACAGAGGAGGATTTTGTGTCCACTTGTATTCCTTGTCGGGGACTCAGAAGGAGCTGAGACTTTCAGTGGTGAAAAAAGGAGAGGGAAGAAAACCATGGAAATTCCCCGTTGTCATGCTCTGCCTGGGGTTTTCTGTCCAGTTTGGCAGGCAGCAAGAGAGATTCCTAGGCTGTCACTCACCACAGCTCTCAAGGTTTAGAGCAAGATGCTTGAAGCCTGTGCTTGCAATAGGAGAGTCAGTCTCTTGAATAGCAGGAGAACTTCTGGGAATAGAGAGCTTGAGTACAACCTAGAAGCACCTCCTATGCCAGCCTCTTCAGCACCCAACAGAAGGAGAAGAATATTTCTTCTGGGTATATCACTGAAATAGAAAATTTCAAACAGAGTGAAGCTTCCTCATTCCCAGTTTTCAGTGCAGGTTTGTTGCTGTCCTCTGTGCAGTTCCCTCCCCGTGGCTTTCAGCAGCGCCAAGCGATGCTCTGCGGTGATGGAGGCGAAGGCAGTGACGGCAGCAGCCCTGGCACTTGCTTGCAGCTGGGTGCACAACTGAGGTGTTGCGTGAGGCACAGCTGCGCTTTCTGCTCTTCTCTGCAGTCGTCCAAGCAAGTGTAACCCCACCGCCTGTCCTTGGAGAAATCACTGCAGAGACCGAGATTGTCCTGGATAGATCTGGTTTGTTTCGCTGAGCCTCAGCGTGGACTTGTTTACTTCCAAAAATTATTACCTTGGTATTTATACAAAAGATAAAGCAGGATATGGCTGGCTGAGGGTGATCCCCACTGGAAATACACAGGTGGTAGAAAGCCAAGTGTGATGTTCTGTCTCTGCTCTTTAATCTTGTGTCTCCTCACACCAATAATGCAGCAATTGTGGGGATTTTCGTGTTGCTAATGAAGCAGGGATATCTTTTACACCACTGGAAGTAAGACACCGCTTCAGCTGTTAAATAGAAATTTCACAAGCCTTAATCAAGTGTAATGAAATTGTTCAATTTAACAATTTTCTCCTTTATCTGAGTGCAATTATTGTTACAGCTTTGTGTTACTTTTGACATTCCAGCAATCTTTTCTCAGCCGTAGGCGGTTTTTCAAACACAGCAAATTCTCCTTTCACAAGGCTAGGGGTTCCCCTTTTCATGTTGTAGCCCCATCTTTTTATGTATTGCTAGGGGTAGTGTAGAAGAGGACAATAGACAGTACTAGGCAGAGAGTTATGGCATATAGCTTGTGGCTGCTGGCTGGGAGATGCCCTTGCTCTGACTTGGGGACAGATTACCTGATAGTTTGGCACTGGACTGGCGACGCGCTTAATTGTGACTGATTCACTGGGCTGAAATATGTCACTAGTTTAATTCAGCTCTTTCATTAATCTGATTGAATTGCATCCAGCTGTTAGAGGTGTATGAAAGAAAGCTACCTGACACATAAGGCAAGAGCGCTAACCTCTGCATTAAACTATAAAACAGTCATTAGGACATCTAATGCTGAAATTGAATTGCTCCATAGAAATTTGGTTTCCAAGCACAATACTAATTAGCTGTAAGCTTGATGGATGTCAAGAATTAATTAAAACATTTCAGTGGCCTGTGTGGGTTTTAAATATTGTCATTATTGCCCCAATATTTTCAGTTCTTACACTAATTGCTTTTTAGAGAGCATGAATGGAATTATCTTCTGGAGTGACTGAGGGTATGAACAGTTCATTACATCATCAGAAATGGACCTGCTTGCCTCTGGATTTCCCTTTTTTTCCTAAAATTTATCTACTGTTTTTCTTCCACTTTCGTGTATGCATTGCAAATAGAAAGGTTAAGTTTGTAATTTTAGACCTAAACTTTATTTTGACAGCACTTCTAATTTTTCTTTGTTAGCTGTGCTCTAGAGGCCAGCATATCATTGTGACCTGCTTTCATTTTGGAAGTGGGAAAATAGCTACAGCTCCATCAAATGATTTTTTGTTTTTAATTAAATAGGATGTCAGCCAAAATCCATGATTATTTTGTCCTGTTAATGAAAGGCCTGCCACAGTTTAAACATTTGGTACATGAAGTGGCCACAAAATAAAAAACATGTTGGGAAGTTATGAATTGAAAAGGAGTTCATAATTAAAATCAGCTTTTGGTTGTTTCTCAAATATGATCTTAATGTAAAAATAACTAAATTTTTGGTGTAGGAATTGCAGATGTGTAGTGCAGACTGTTCGTCTTCCTCTTCTCTGATGAGTTTCTCCACATGCTTGGCTGCATAACAAGGATGAATGTCCAACATGCCATGTTGCAGACTACAGATGTATATATGGCAAATACATGAGGTGACATGACATGAGAAGAGCTTTAACACTTGGAGAACTTGTAGGGAGACTCCTCGGAGTGTTGAGCAATGCCAGAAACCACAAACTCCATGACTACAGCTCAGTGCCGTCCCCTGTTGCTTGCTTCATGTGCAATCCCATAGAACAGTCCTCAGTGCCTGTTCCTGGGGACCACAGAGGGAGAAGGATGACGACACTTCACCGTGTGTCTGCCAGGTGTAGGTGGTGCCTTGGAGGCTGCTGAGGTGGGGAGAATTGAAAAGGTCTTTTACAGAGCTATGTTATTGACTTGTCTGCATAGAAGTGATAAATACACCATGCCTGCGTGAGCTCAGTGGGGTTGTTTTCCATAGCAGTCAGTCTGGATCTGAGCTATTCAGATTTAGGACCTCTTGCAGAAGGTTAGGTTAGTTTCTGCTCTGAGACTCACAGAAATAAGATTGTGCTTTGATTTTTTTTTTTTTTTTTGGTGAGGTCAGATGGTTACTGTGTAATATAGCATTAAGTATGATGTTTCAGAAGTCGAGAAAATGCTTGTTCATGATCCCTTCTTTCAAAGCTTTAATAATTAATTACACAATAACCTTTCCCCTAGTGAGAAATGTGTTCAGTATTGGACTTCTTAAAATAAACTGGTTTTGGCTAGTAGTCTGAATGCTGATTGCCTGGAGGCATAGCACAGATATATCCTGAAGAAAACAGTTATTTGGATTGACAGTGCTGTAAGAAGCTCACCTCCAGGTTACTTGATTCTGTCTCTCCCATCCCCAGTTTTCTTTTCCTGCCAAAGGCTGTAACGTTTCGCTCTAGCCTGTGAAACAAGCAGCAATAAATGTGTATCAATATACACGTAAGTAAAATTTTTTATGAAAGTATGATCCGTTTAATGCCTGGAGAAGATGAATGTGGTCAAGATTTACAACTCCTTTTGTGTATGGATATGATGTCACTGGAAGGGCATGATGTAGATGCTCAGAGCAACCACATACTCGAGAAAGCAGGTCTGGGTTATGTTTGACAGTGACAGTCCAGTAGTTCACGGGCAGTCTGTTTTGATGCAAAGGGACGGTGGTGTGCCCAGCTTTTGTGCCTCTTTAAAACACTGAGCCCACTGAAAACAGTTGGAAATTAGGCACATTTCAGAGATGGGCAAGTGGTTTGTATTAAATGAAAATAATGTAGAAGGAAATCCATCAAATGCCTCTCAAAGGTACACCTGACTCTTTCTTTCTCTCTCCTCTTTTTCTACACAGTGCTGGTCCTAAAGGAGATAACATTTATGAATGGAGATCAACTATACTAGGACCTCCAGGTTCTGTATATGAAGGAGGCGTTTTTTTCCTGGATATCACATTTTCATCTGACTATCCATTCAAGCCACCAAAGGTAAGGGTAAGGTTTATCATTTTTTCACACGTAAGAATGCAACATGCAGCGAATGAGTGCTCAGTGCTTTCTGAATATCGAATTTGTGTATGATCTCTTGAAAACTACAAGGTCCAAAATCTTGGCTTGCAATTTCAGAAAAATCCTGCATCTAATTTATGTCCTGATTACTACAGTCAGTACTGATTTCCAAGCTTTAACAAGTGATAAATGAGATGATAAATCTGGTCAAAAGTAAATATGCAATAAATTTTAGTTTTAATAGAAAACAGCACAAAGACCTTCTTATGTTTCTTCCTTCTCTTTCAGGCTACTAAAATATATGTATAATAAACTTTGTTCTGTTATGAACCAGATTCTATATTATATCTATGTAATTTTTACCAAAGTAACGAAAAGCTAAAGTAAGCTTATACAGGTGACTAGAGTGTTGTATTGTGTAACAAATTGGGTAGATTACTGTGATAAGTTCCATGATTGTAAAACATCAGTCCATTTGCTACTGGCAAGACCAATAACCTTATTTGATACTATTTTTAAGAAAAAGCTCTTTTTATTAAATAAAACTAAAGTTAAACTAAAATTTCCTTTCTTTGCTGAGAAATAGTATGAACGCTTAAGAAATCATAATTTACTGATGGATATCAAGGAAGTTTAAGGTTGTTCGCTTCTTCCCTCCCTTAGTGTCGAATTAAAGCTCTTGACCAAGTCACCAGTAAGGACACTGCTAACATTTGCAAAGACTCCATACATTCTACCACACAACATTTCTACAACTTATGGCTCTTGGAGCTATAATGTTGTTATTATCAATCAAATACCTTTTTTCATTCCCTGAAGGATATAAGGAATATAGAATTATATAAAGAATAATATACTCTCTATGTATTTCATACTTCTCTGAAACACACAAAATGTAATATTCTCTGAGTCAAGACTGTTATATGAAGTGATCTAGAGCTTTAGACAAATTCCTCATTAAAACCTTGTAGATTATTTTTTCTAGAGCATGATCATTTTTGAGTTTTCAGTAGTTTCAAAAAACCATCATAGATTTTTCCCCTCTGCATTAGTATGAAAGGGAGAAATTTCCTCATCTTCTTGTGCTTTATATAATTAAAACACTTAAATATTTCTAATGTATTGTTTGTGCAGAATAATGTTTACATGCTCTACCAATATTAGTCTGAAATAATTTAAAAACAAGCATGGTATTAATTAGTGTGATAGCATAGTTTTTGCTGTTTACTGTGTTCTGCCTAATGAAGGGTAAGGCAAAGATTTCATTGCCAATTTGAACAAGAATAATACGATACTCCAATTTTAAATATTAATTTTTATGGTTTATATTTAGGATTTTGAAGGAAAGGAAAATGTCAATTAATACTGCACATGCAGCCAATTTCTGTCTACTTCTTCACCTTCAGAATCCACAGTAAAGTTACATTTGTGATTGGATCATTCGTGATATGCAATATGTTCTTTAAACAGCATAAAGTACTACAAAGCAGGCCCTAATTTTTGTGGGTACCAGAGAGAGGGCCTCTGTAAAAGCAGTTTAGGCACCAAAGATCTCCGTGGTAGGTTTCTTAAAGATAGCCATGACTACATTACATACACACCCTTCTGTTAAATGACTGTGTTTCAGAAAATGTGCGGCAGCTCTGCAGAACCAGGAGTGCCCCGGGCACTGCTGCTGCGAGACGAGGGGCAGCACCCCTGGGCAGCGCTGCCTGACTCTCTCTCACATTGTGATTCCAGGTTACTTTCCGTACCAGAATTTATCACTGCAACATCAACAGTCAGGGAGTCATCTGTCTGGATATCCTGAAAGACAACTGGAGCCCTGCTTTGACTATTTCAAAGGTTCTGCTGTCTATTTGTTCTCTTCTGACAGACTGCAACCCAGGTAAGGAGCTGATAATTTGCTGAGTGTCCGCTCTTAGTCATTTGGCTTAGTTGCCATGCAATGTAATGTGTGTATTTGAATGTATGCAGATTAAAGTAAAAAAAAATAATTTTAAAACTGGGGATGAAACACTCCTGCTTCAATGTTGTCCCACATTTAATGGCATTTTTCACTCCTGTGGCACAGCAGAAAGTAAAGAGTGTTAGGCCCTTTTTTTCCCAAGGTATGCTGGAGAAGATAAGCTGATGTCATTGAAGGTCTGTATTGCAGGAGCTTCAGTGAGTGGTCGGTCCCAGGAAAGCAACGAAGTTCTCTTGAGTTATAAACTCATTAATCCTACAGGTTGGAAAGGGCCACAGGAAGTCTCTTCTCATAGGACAGCAATTGAAATGTTTAATCTTGTGAATGTGAGAGGGACGATATTCAGAGAGATTTTTCCCTTTTTCAAAGAGAGTTCCTTGCTGCTGTTGGGGGGAGGAGCTCCACTGGAAGCAGCACAGTTTCTCAGAAGCAACTGTGTGACCAGTGTCATTAGGCAATGAGTGCTAATTGCCTGTGGTCAGAGCAGGAACTGAGCAGTAGTGCTAAGGTGACAGTTCATTGACAGAAGACTGGTAATGATCAGGCAGAAATGGATTAGCCTCTTGGATACAAAAATTTGATAACTCTTGAAGCCATCTGGATCCCTCAGGTGTGTGTCCTGCAGTCCTGATACCCCAATATCCACTAGTCCGTCCAGCGCTGTGACAGGAGCACCCCAGGCTGTGCTCGCTGAGTGTCCCCTGCACCCAGGGCCCCTCTGAAGGGGGAAAGCAGTGCACCCGGCTGGACAGGATCGAGAGATTCAGATAACCAGAACAGATTTTTCTGTTTTCTTTTTCTGTTCATCATGCCTTGTGTGCTTTCTCTTGGAAATGTCTTGGGTAGTAAGAGCCTTGGTGTATCTCATAGCATTTTCTGGCCTAACAAAGGCTATATTTTGGAATAGATTCTGTATTTTAAACTATGTGTGGATATGGTTTGTGTTTGTTTTGTTTGTTGGTGTTTGTTTTTTATTGTGGAATGCTTTCTAATGTGCCTTCCCCTGCCTTTTGCAGCTGACCCTCTGGTGGGAAGCATAGCCACTCAGTACCTGACCAACAGAGCAGAACATGACAGGATAGCCAGACAGTGGACCAAGAGATATGCAACATAAATGACAAACTACTTGTGCAGTGTGAAGGTGCAGAAGGCAACTTTGCAGTGTGCAACAAATCTTTATAGCCTTTACAATACGGACTTCTGTGTATATGTTATACTGATTCTACTCTGCTTTTATCCTTTTGAAGACTGGGATACTGCCCCCCAAAAAGGTAAATGCTATCAAGAGTAGAAATTTGTAGCTGTAGATTAGTTATGTTTAAAATGCCTACTTGCAAGTCTTGCTTCTTTGGGATATCAAAATGTATTTTGTGATGTACTAAGGATACTGTTCCTGAAGTCAACCAAATATTATAGTGCATTTTAGCCTAATTCATTATCTGTATGAAGTTATTAAAGGTAGCTGTAGATTACTAGGAATTATGTCATTTGTATTAAACCCAGATCTATTTCCAATATGTGGTACATGCTGTTGTGAAAACTGTTTTAACTTTTACCTTTGTCAGTTTGTAATGAAAGGATTTCCTTTTTCCCTTTGTAGCTCAGAGAGCACCCAGTGTATCATCTCAAACACAATAAACATGTTCCCCAAGGAGTAGTTTCTTTGTTTTCCTATTTTAAATTAATATTTGAATAAATTTAATTATAGTAACAAGGCAGGGCCAACGTATCACAGATCCCTGTGGATAATCTTTAAATTAATATACATAAACAAAGGCTTGCTATTAAATGTTTAATGCACACCTGTGGATTAAGTTTTCCCTGGTTTGTTTTTTATAGAACAAATGTCTTTTCTACAATTTCCTTGAATTTAATACTGTTTGACTCTTTCTCAAGGTGGAACGAGAGCATTGCGTATGCTTGCTCCAGAAGTTAATGTAGCTGGTTGTTTCAGGGCCAGTCCTGCTCTCCTAACAGACTGCCTGAGTCCTGCTGTGTAGTTTTTTTGCAGGACAAGGGCTAAGTTAGAGATAGTCTGGTGCTTTTGTTTCCGAGCAAAGCGAGTCAGACTTGCTGACCTAGAGAACTACAGTTACCCATTGAAAATGGTCTTCCAAAGCATGGTTGAACACTATGACATCTGTCCAGGAAAAAAAAAATAGTAGAATAAACTTAATCAGATTTTTGTGATTAAAAGCAGTTTTGTTAGTGAAAATGAAATCTGTAAAACTTTTAGAATACATTTTCCCCCCTTCACTTTCTGGCTTGGAAATTTTGTAACATCTGTAAGTAACAAAGATATACAGCTTTATAGTACATACAGTTTAAGAAGCAGAGTCACTAATAGTTTTATAATTTAAGCTTTTATAAGTTGCCAGTCACAATATTGATTATAAAAAAGAGACTTGATCCCTTTAAATGATTTTTAGAATTATGCTTAATTTTAAACTTTACAGTCTCCCTTACTAGATGGTGTTTTTGGAGATAATGTAGCACTTCCATCAATAAGATGCTCTGCTCATTTAATATATGAAAACTGAATGTTAAGTTTAAATATTAAAGCAATAGAAAATATGTTAAAGATTTAGATCTGAAGTTAGCCATCACTATATAAGTCCCTGTTTTTTGTATCACATAACCTTTGACCATAAATTCTCCACTCTACTTTAAAGATTTCTACAGATTCCTGAAGGTGGCTTGAAGAAGTGTGTATCCCAAATGTCTCAACCAGAAGCCAGTGTCTCTTGGTAGCTACAAGATAGCTTTAGAGTTCAGGTTATAAAGTGCAAAAGGGAATGAGAAACAGGGGATCTGGCAGGTGAATATGCCTAAGTCAGATAACAGAATCATGCCAGGAGATGAAGTGCTGGAAATCACTGCTGCAGGTGACCAGAGTTTCTCATGGTGTCTCTGGACGTATGAGAAATAGCACAGATTGGCAAAGAATCCAGGGGCTATCGCATCCGGGCTGGGTGTCTTGGGTCCGCTTGCTGCTGACCATTAGCGCACTCGTGGGAGACACGGTGCCCATGCACCACTCCAGTGACTTCCTAGTGAAGAGCTAACTATGTATTTCACATGTTAACTGTGTTGCCTACAGAATTTACAGATATTTATATCATAAAATATTATGGTATAAAAATACAGGTTTTAATCCTAATTTTAATGTATTTTGATTTTGTATTGTACCTACAACTTCAGATACCTAGGTGTACAAGTGGGATGCCTTGTTAGTGTTGCCCCATCTTGCCTTCCTTGCAATTGGATCCTTTACACTGAATTCCCATCCTTTTTTTTTTTGTTGTTGGTTTGTCATGATTCTGTTCTTTTTTAATGTAGTTTTTTTTGTGTGTAAATTTTATATTTACTGAAGTAAAGGTTGTTTTTGTGTAAACATTTAAACTTTAAAAAAAAGAAAAGAAGCTAATTTTGTTTCTCAAGTTCTCTCTGCTAAACCATGCAGTAGAAAGAAATTTGTATTGTTAAATAAATCAATTAGTTGTTAAATGAGAATGTGTGTCTGTTTTCATGGGGAGGGGAGAAATCCCGGCTGGAAATACATCCAAAATACCAGTTGCAAAGAGCATCTGGTGTTTTCAAATTATTTCCTTCCTGGCTGTGCTGGGGTGAATACCGGACACTACCAAAGCACAGCATTGCTCTGGTTTTACGGTTTTTCAGTTCCATCTTCTTATCACCAATTGCTGGGTTCAGAAAAAGTGAATTGAAATGACATTTTTTGTGAAAAGACCAGCTACAGGTATTATACATCCCCCTTCCTCTCTAGTTTCGATGGGCTTTTATTGCGCTGTTGTCTTTGGGATTGAATGAGGAACACATGCCAGTGGCTGGGAAGGTGCCTAGACCAGGCTCCATGATCTTGTGGGGGAACCGACTGTCCCAGCTTTTGGCTGTGACACTGCTGAGGAACAGAGAGGGCCAAACCAAACAGCCAAATGCAGTCACATCTCTCTGCTTTTCAGCTGAGGTGGTGGCTACCTTCAGAGCAAATACTTTGTGATATCAAATGAGAAGCGATGGGTGAAAATAAACATATTAAATATAAATAAATACAATGGAAAGGCAAATATATATCAGCCTTGTTGTTTATGTATTAACATGTTCTTGGTGAGTTGCTTGATGTTCTGTGATGTCTTAGTGATGTGTGGGATGCCTTATGTGAAAACAGTCTCACTTACTGATCCATGTTGACTGGCGATTGTTTGAAGCCTAGAAGTGGGAAGGGAAGGAGTCACATGGGGCTAGAAAGCAAGACTGCAGGGTAGCCTGAGCCACAGGCCAGGCTCACACAGCCTTGTAAGGAAAGCAGGAACTGAACTAGGTCTGGTTTGTGCTCTGCTCCCTCCCTGCCTCTTGGGGGGCATAGGAGACTCTGTCACACTTTGCTGCTCAACAGTTCCTGCTCTGTGTTGGCTTATTTGTGGTCATGGATATTGCAGAAAGTGGGACTAAGCTGCTCCCTTTCTTCACATTCCTGTATGTGAACCAGGTTTGTCATCTTGCAGCAGCATCTCCACTTGGTTGCACCATGGTGGGGGAGCTGCAGGGCTTGGGGCTGAAGGGCTTTAAGTCGGCTGGATGCATCTGAGCCACAGGGCAGCCCCCACTGCCCCCCTGCCACCGCAGCTTCCCTGTGGCCATGCCCGGGTCACCATGGCACTGCAGCGGAGGGAGCTGGAGACCACAGCAGCTTCTGCATTGATCTCATGGTCTTCTGCCCTGGGGTTTCATCTGCGTGGACACAAGTGGCAAAAGAAGGACTCCTGTCTCCAGGTTGAAGATTCAATTTCATCTTTCCTGCATTTTCTTCAGCAAAACTCAGCACTGGATATTTATGTGAAAGAAGGAAGGCTGGTGCAGGCATCCTGAACTAAAACAGCTTTGAAGGACAGTGACAGTAGTGTGACTAAAACGAGATTTGATTCAGCCGTAAACCAGCATTGTACTTCTGCAGCCTGTGCCATAGCTAGGGAAAGAGATACATTTGAGAACTTGACGCTGCTTTGTGTACAGCATCCCTTCAACTCTGCGTGGTGGAACTGCTTGTGTTCAAATCACGTGGTAACTTCCAGGGCTGAACCACCACTCCCTTTCCTCGCTAACCGCCTGGCTGAAAGTGGCTGGAGAGGATCCCGAGACAATAGGAGACATCATGTACTAAAGAGAACATGTTTTATAAAGAGAAGTGAAACAACAGCGCAGCTGCTTGTACCACTGCCTGACCTTGCTGATGTCGATGATAATTAGACACATTCAACTGTAGCTTAGGTGGAAGAGCAGATGATGCACTTGGAAGATAATTGCTGGAACATTTGCAGCACATAGGGGCTTTTGCTTCTTTATCCTTAAAGAGCGAAACCTGCCTCAGCTTGTTTTCCCCTACCTCTCTGCGTGTGTGTCTCTCTGGAGTGCAGTTATGACTGTCTCTGCTGCTGGGTAGAACAGAAAGCATCCAACATACTAGCAACAATTTGGAGGATCCTTTAAAAAAAAACCCAAAACCAAAAACAAAAGCAAACCTCCCACGAATAGATAGAGCACGAGGCATACTATGAAAAAGATGCATATCTCATCCCCTCATGGTGACTACATCTGAGCACAGGCTCTGCATCTGTAGGGATGTAAGATGTGGTAGGACCACGTGCATCGATAACAAGCATGTAGTTGTCTCTCTTTCACTCTTGTTGGTACTGCTCTTCTGCAGGTGAGGTATGGGCAGCCCAATCTGTTTAGGTAGTGTTTCCAAGAACTGGGAAGCATTTTTTGACTGTGTTGTCCAACATAAACATCTCTTTGAACCATCCTAAATTGTTACCCTCAACAACATCCTTTGGCAGTTAATGCTACAGTCTAATTACGGACTGTGTGAAAAAATACATTGTTATGTGATTATTTCATGTAACCTACTGTGTGAACATTTCATTTTATATCTCCTAGTTTTCTACTGTGAGAAATAATGAACAATTGTTTCTGTTCTCCTCCTTGATCCCACTTATGGTTTTATGTACCATCATTATTATCAGCCCATAGTAACCACTTTTCTTCCAGGCTGGAAAGCACTCACTTATTTCATCTCTCCCTGTATGGAAGACACTGACTATCCTGGTCACCCTTGTCTGTACATTTTGTAATTCTGCTCCTGCTAATTTAAAGGAACAAGAGCTGCATGCTGTACACAAAAGGTGAACTCACAATTCATATGGAATAATGTTTTCTGGTTTGGTCTGCTTGCCTAGTAATTTGTAATACTCTGCCTTTTTGACCATTGCTTAGCTATTGTCTTCATTAAGGTGTGCTCAGAGATGCTGGAATCTCTTTTCTAAGCAATAGCTGATTTAACCTTTGATGTAGGTCTAACAAATTTGTCTTTCCCAATATCCGCTACTTTGTATTTATCATCACCAAATCCATCTGTGATCTTATGCCCCAGTTCTTAGTACCATGAAATCCTTTATGACTCTTGGCAGTCAGTTTTAGTTTAGTCTGCCTTGAATATTGACTCTGTGAGTGCCACATACACTGGGGTGGGAGGTAACAGCAAAAGTAATACCAAAGTGCACTGGACAGGTCCGTCTGCCAACAAGTGATGGGTCCCCGAGGACAAATTATCAGCTGGCTTCTGAGTGGCACAAATGAAAGCAGCTGCCAACTGTTCTCATCAGTCTGGGCTTTGTCTCCCTCTACAGAACAAATGTCAGGTCATTATTTAAAGAAGAGCTCAGCGTGGGTATTCTTGCCAGAGTGCTGAATGAGCTGTCATCCTGGAGATTAGTTTTCTGGGATATCATATAAGGAGACAGGGGTGAATCGCAAATCCTGTGGGAGACTGTTCCTCTGAACATCACAATTGGATGTATCTCTGAAGGATACGGTTGGGTTAGAAATCTGCAGTCCAGTGTTCATTCACGGAGCCAGGCAGCACTAGTGGGGCTGCAAGTGCAGAAGCAATAAATGGAAGTGGAATGAAGCTGTTAAAGTACAGCGGTGCATGCTGGCATTTCTTATACTGAGGAAGGCAGCTTCTTGCAAGTGTAGAAGTCTATGGTTTTGTTTATGTATTCCAGCATTTTAAATCTGAATACATATTTGTGAAAATTTGAACCAAGCTGGGACTCTGTTGACTGCATCCTAAATAAAGAGGTTACCATTACTTATGGTTCTTAATTTATAGGTAATGGAATTAAAGTGATAAATTATTTTAAATCTTTTGTCAGTTTCTGAAGTGAAATATTAATACATCCTGTGCCTTTTTGCCATTGCCTGCATTTCCCTGTTAGCTGTGAAGCTGTCTTTTCACTTCCATCTTTTCAGTGCTGGAATGATCAGTTATTACATACAAGCAACATCTTTCATTCTGTTAAATTCTGAGTGTTGCTGTTTCCAGATGATTTTTTTCATAATTATGGAATTAATGAAAAATTAAAAACATTGAAGTATCACTGAAACTTCATTAATAGATGTAGTTGATATTTTACTGTAGCATGACCTGAATTATCTTTCTTGAACTAAGAAAGTAAAAATTCAATTACAGACTAGTTCTTTTGGAAGATTATGCTGTTTATTAGCAGCTTTGTTTCCTAGTTCAGTATATTATACAGGTAAATCACAGAGTTTACTGCAATTTTCCTTTGTCTACTGCATAATATTGGATCCAAGAATTTATAAAGTAGCAGACAGAATAAATGAAAAAGATGAAGTACTGTGGAGGTTTGTTGCAATGAGGGAGAAGGAAAATAGAAACTGCCATGTATATAAAAAAAACATTAAGTATCTGAACTTTGCATTAAAGAAAAACTAAAGTTAGGACAAATCAAACCATATGCTGGCCTTTCTGGTTCAGCTAAGTTCCTGCATTTCCATGAGGAAATGCAGAAAATAAAGTAAAATGTAATAAATACCCGAATAAATACCAAGCCAAGAAGACAGCCCAATTAAGCATTTGAGAAGTGTTCGTTTAAGCGGGCTTTTTCAAGCCCAGCTGTAGCAGCGGTCGTTCCTACTACATCAAGCATGGCTAACTGCAGGTGCCTGCTTCTTGGCAGAGCGCAGTATCTCAGGCTTAGCAGCGTCTGCAGCTGCTCTCCAGGCTCCCCGGTGGAGCGGGGGTGGCCGCGCTCCCCAGCCGGGCGGAGGAGCCGGGAGTGCGGTGCCAGCAGCTTCCCCGCCGTGGCCACCCCTGCTCCCACCACAGCCAGCTCATGAGTGGCCCGGACTGTTTGCCTGTTCCTCTGCTCCGCGGGCCCTGGCTTGCCCGGCAAGTTGCCGGTGGACAGCAGAGCTGTTTAAAACACGCCGGGCCGTGGGGTCAGCGGCGCGGGTGCCCGGGGCGGCGGGCGGTGCTTCGGGCCCGCGGCTGCGGCGCGCGCGGAGCCCGCTAGGTGGCGCTGCCGCACCGGGTACTGCCGCCCGGCTCGGCGGGGGACGCGCCTGCGGAGGTGTCGGGGGGACAGGACACCGGCCGTGCCCCGCTGCCCCGCAGCCCGCCAGACGCACCCGGCCGCCGCTTGTCCTCCCGAGGTGGGTGACTCTAGGCTTGCGAACCCCCGGAGCTGGGGGGTGAGCAGGATCTGGGTGCAGTTGCGCCAGCCCCGGCGCCCTCCCCTCTCCCGGCAGAGCCGCGGGGGTGGCAGCCAGCGGACACCGCCAACCCTTGGGACAGGAGCGCTGGGCCGGCGGCTTGGGGTGCCCCTGCTTGTGGGGAGGCCAGCAGGGTGATATATTGCCTTGTTCTGCTCAACAGCCACTGTGTTGCACTGTAAGGACAGGCAATTCACTTTAAAGTCTGGTTTTACTCCCAAAATGTTCAAAACTGCAACAGATTACCTGAAACAGCTCTGCCAGCCCAGTACTTGATCTCTGCCCAGTTTGTTAAGCTACCTTAAGCTCTACAAAATCAAATATCACTTACATAAGCCTAACAGCCCAAGAGGAACATGAAGCACTGGTGTACTGGTCAGTGCCTCTCAACCTACGTGCTCATCCTCTCTGAGCACCTCTTTTTTTCTCAGAAAGAGAGATCATATATTTAGAATAGTAATACTGCACTTAGATGCCACTGCTTCCAAAGAAGAAGCAGTTAAAGAAATCTGCAAGTTAAGAAGACAGATCTTTCAAAGTTAAATCTTTGCAGATGGGTGGATTTAGTCCAGCTGGACTGAAATACCATGTTTACTTTCTGTTTTTTTCATTTGATTAAATATTAGGCCACTGGCATCAGAAAGTTCTTCTTCCTCTTCTCATAAGCAATATTGACCCATAAGAAGTCCCACTCTGAACACTGGTTCACAGACAGCTGGTTTTCTTCCAGCAATGAAGGATCTTGATGGAACTGCTTCCTTTTCTCCTTTGCACCCTCTGTTCTGCTCCTCAGGCCTTGCAGGAGTTTATCCACACCCGTGGCAGTTTGGGGGGCACTACTGCTCTGTAGCCACCAAGACTTTTCCTGGCCCTTGTTTTGAATTTTGCCACTTGAAGGGTGACCTCAGCTAAAGATTATAAATCAGGTAAAGTTGACAGGTAACTTGTGACTTTCTCAGTATTTCAGTTGCCTACTCAGCCATAATGCACTAATTCTGCTTCTTTTACCCCTCCCGCAGTGGTTGCCCAGTTTAACAAATGGAGCTGTGCTGGTCTGCCACTGTCTGCTTAAAAATGATATATGGATAAATATTTTAAGTTTACCAAATTTCTAATGATTTTCAAAGGCTTTAGTTGGGTGATTAAAGCAGACATTGATTTTTCAGGCCTCAGCCTATGCTGTAATTCAGACACTCTGCAAAGGAAGTCGTGCACAATCAGGTTTAGCCAGCATTCAAAGTGAGGCCCCTGCAATTACCATCACAAACATCAGGTCTTGTGTGTGCCTTATTAACTTGCATCGGGAACCTGTAGTGACGCTGTGAAATAGCAGTGGTCTTCAGATGTTTCCTGTGGTAGGCTTTTTATTAAAGACATTTACAGAACCATAAAGTGCAAAGGGGGATGGTTCATGCAAATTGCTGAGATTTATGCTTTAAACGTGATGTAGGTCTGCAAATGTGCTGGAATCCCTACAAAATTCCTGCCAAGTCCCACAGACTGCACTGGGAGGAACCAGTACTTCCTGGCTGTGAAGTTTTAAAACATTTAATAGTTGAAACAGTCAGCAGTGGTGCTTGGAAAGCTGGTTAAGAATGACCAGGCTTTTTCCAGTCAGGCCAGGATTCAGGTTGGGAGTTTGGCACAGGGCAGCACTGTGGGAGCTCATGTGGCACTAAGCCCCCATCGCAGGCACTCTATGACCCATCTGTCCCATCTATCACCGAGATGCTCCATACAGGCAGTTGCTACTTCACAAGGGACCGTCTTGCTCACTCTTTTTTGGATGTTCTAGCTGCTAGAAAGAGAGGAGGTACATTTTGTGACCCGACCCAATTTATTTGTATAACAGCAGTCATCCAGAGTGAAGAACATTTGCCACACTCAATAAAAAACTCTCACAAAACAAGAATCAACTGAGAAGCTCATTTGAGGGCAATTTGAAAGTGTAGTGTCAAGCTAGTCCTTGGTATTCAAGCCCCAGCTCTTCAGAAGGTGGCAGGGGATGAGGTCTTTGTGATGTCCTGAAACTCAAGCCTTTGGGAAACATGACGCTCTGGAGAAGGGAAGGTCTAAAAGTCCCCACATATGCTACCTGCTCCAACCTGCTAGAGGTGACCTTTACTGTGAGGATCTGGATGTGTCTTGGAATCTCAGATATAATTTTTTTTTGTTGTTTTCAGATCTTTCCCACATTTTCTTTTTCTGCCTTAAATTTACAGTAGTTCTTATTTTCCTGCTTTTGTTGCCATACAACTGACCCTGCCCTTCCTGGCCTCTGTTAGGGACACATCGGGAAGGCGGCTTTAGGAGCTGCTTCTGCTGGTTTAAGAACAGACAAGTTACCATAGCAAGTGCCAAGCAGACTCCGAGTACTAGGTGAGCATACCTTCCTCGTAGTGTTATACTTTGCAGCAGTACAAAAGATTTTTCTCCCAAGGCCATTCTTCCAAACATTTCTACTGCTTTCTCTCCCTTCCACTTTAAGAGTTTTGAAAGAAGAGCTAATTTCATTCAATTTGTTATTATGAAAAACTGACTAATATGAATCTAAGGGTTCAGTCTTGGATTAATGTGAGGTTAACACTCATGGCAGCTGAGTGATGGGAAAGCAGAAGCGATTCTGGCTTATGCTGGTTTGCAGAGGGTCCCTGGAGGCGACCACACTGGCAAGAATTATTGCCTAGAGGGCAATTACATTGGCAAGCATCAGCTGGAGCACCATGCACCCTACTTTCTCACCTCATCATGCCAATTCATGCCGCCAGCTTTGTTCTGACACCCTTCCTCTATCACAGGAGCAGGTGGCAAGGAGCCAGCTATGCTCAGCGTGGGGTCTCTGCTCCTCAGAGAGCCGGTAACCGAGGGCCAGCTCAGCCTGCCACTGAGGCTGCAAAAATCCAACACAATGCAAATGGCAGAAATAAAGCCTGACTGCATAAAACACAAAAGCTTGGACTGGTCTAAAGGACTTCTCTAATAAACAAGAAGAGCAAGACAGTGGGAGTGAAGAAAACAAAACTGACATGCTGGAGCTAGGCCTGACTGGTGGGAAATGAACAGATGGATGGCTCTACTCATCTTCCTCCTAGGGAAAGGGATGGTAATTCGACTGTGAGACAAAAGATGTGGAGGGGAAGGTGCAGATCTCCCCATCCTGGCTGCCATGCCCATGATCCTGCTGGGCCTTCATTGCTCTTACCCCATCAGGGTTAGGGATGGGAGACAGACAAAGCCAGTGCTGGGCTGGAGTGCTGCTGGATGGAAACCAGCGAGAGAGAGGCTGTGCTGCCCTAAGACTGGTCCCTGGGTCAGTTTATCCTCTGGACCATGACTGGGGGTCCCAGGCTCAGCCTTAGCCCCAGGCAAAGGCTAGGCATGAAGCTGGTTCCAGGGCTGTGGGACTACTGCACTTTTTACTTAATAAAAGATGAGAAGACTGGAAATGCAAGATTGAGCAGCTATAGAAAGCACCCATAAATGAAACAGAGAAGCATTGCAGCTCTACTCATTGAAGACAAAATGCTACTTTTGCAGAGCTCCCCTTTAATAGGGTCCCAAATACACTTCTGTTCAGCATCCATACTGGAGGTCAGGAAAGATTTTTTAAAATTTGGAAAAAAGAAGCTAGCTACAGGATAAGAAAAGGTATTAATGAAAGCAAGTAAGCAATAGAGGGCTGAATATTAAGGGGACAAAGTTTGCTGCTGATTCATAGTTATTCAAAGTGGTTAAGAGGAATGCTGACTGTGAAGAACTATCAAAATACCCCACAGTGACTAGGATTTAATACAGCAAATAAAATCCATTATATTTAGATGTAAAGTTATAAGCAGGAGGAAATGAATCTGACTTTATGTACATGATGGGATCTGAGCAGCTGCTTGCCTTTCAAGAGCAATGCCTGGGACTGATTGCTCACTGTCTCGTCCAGTGCCAGGATGAAGCAAGTACAGCACAGCCTCAAAACAAACTAAAGACAACAAATATTCCTCAAAGCAGTGAGGAAGCATGTTAGGAAACTCCTTTCCTCAAGGATATTGTTAGGAATGCTGGAAGTCTACGCAGGATTAGAAAAGGTCAAAGAACAACAACAAAAAAATATACCCTGACACCCATTTCTGGTTATGACAGCTTTGAAACAGAGATTGATTGTTTGTTTGTTTTTTTTTTCAACAAAAGTGTTTATGTGAGCTGTGACTACATACCTGACTTTTCCTTGTAGTTAAGGCTGGACAGCTGCCACCAGCTGCTGCCACGCGCTCCCCCAGTTCAACTCAGACCAAAACGTACAGGTTGGAGCAGTGACAGATTGGACCCAAGACCTGAGATTCATGTCACTTAGGTTTTTATTGCAAATCTGGGAATTACTGTTCCTTGTTTATCTCTCTGAGCTCCTCAAAAGACATAACCAAGAGAGAAGGATTTTTAATCTTATTTTCTCCTATCTATTGAAGCTAATGGTGGGCCTCAGCCTGTGCATCAACATCAACAAGAAGGCCTTTGAAATCAAGCCACATGCTGATAATATATTGACGTCTTAAACTTTTGAAATGTAAATTTGGAAATTTTGGCTTAAATATACTCTTTCAGATTCCTCCAAGAATCCTGTAAGTGGACCAGTATAGTTATCTTCTACAGAGTCATAATTACATTCAACCCCCTAACAAATCTGTGCCACGTCAAGCTGTACTGAGACCAGTGCTCCAAGATACTGGGCTGTATATCCTCCACTTCAGTATTTCTCAGCAGCTTCAGAAAAAAAAAAGAAAAAAGACACAGCGAATAACAATAAATAAATTACATGCTGAGCTGATTTAAATGGCAGCTCAGGTGTTTTGGGACAGGAGCGGTTGCAAAGGTGGGAATGACACTAACAAAGAAATCAAGTTAATACATGGTGTTCCTGAAAAGCAGAGACCCTCACTATCCATGTACTGAGTGATCATGGCTCACTACAAAATTAGGGACAGTTCATTGTCTTATGGTGAAACTCAGCTCCTGTCTTTTGCCTGAATTCAGTTACACAGTCCTTCTGCTCTGTCTTTCCATGCTGGGGAGCATCCTGCACTGTGACCGACGTTACACTCTGCCATGTGTCAAAACCACACAAACCCAAGACACCCCATCCCTCCTAAGACACCAGGTAAGCGCTTGTGCTCATTTGAGCTGCTGGTGCTTCCAGGAATGACTTATGTCAAGTACTACCCATCCTCTCTTGTTCTGCTCTGTTGAGTGCAACAGCTGACAATGGCTGCCATGAAAAGCAGAGAAAAGGGTATTTCCTGGGAAAAGAGCTGCCAACAGAGAAAAAAGTATCTTGAAATCTGTGGATTTCCAGAACATACCTCAAGATTCTTTCTAGTAGTTGGAATCAGAGGGTTGCAATAGTGATTAAAAATGAACAAACAAGAAGACAATTAGCCAAATCCAGGGAGTCATAAACTGGCAAAGAAACACTCCATTTAACGAACACACAATACATAGTTTAATAATGAATCTAAAAGCTGACAAATATGGTGATATCATTTGGAATTGAAGAGATGCATATTTCTGAAACTGCATGTGCTATGAGGGTAAATCAGAAACATCTGCTGTTAGGCAAGAAAAAGAGAGGCAATGGCCTCAATAAGGAGCATCTTCCCAAATGCCAAGTCAGCATGATGGATATGAAGTTGTGATTCCTGACACCCAGCTCCAGGCAGGGCTGTTTTGCCCCAGCTCTGAAAACAAAAATGAAAAAAATAAAGATCTTTTGGTGGGGGAAGTCGTCAGCAGCTGCAGGCTTATGCACAGAGTGACTCAGAGGCAGCGGTTGCAGCAGGCAGGCTCTGGTTCCCAAAAAACAGAGTTCCCGAGAGACTGAGAGCTGAAAAGTCTCTCAAAGCTTCAATGGCCCTGTGGGAAACATGCCAAGCAGAGAAGCACGCTGCTCAAACATTTCTCTTCCCTGCACCAGAGGGTGCAGACAGCCCCAGCCCTGCTTGCTGTGGCCTCGGGACCCGCTGCAGCTCACCAGCCCCAAAGCAGGTGACACAGTGCAGTGGCTCATGTGGGGGCTGGTGGGACCAACAAATCCAACCCAGGGACTGACCGCACAAAGCAGAGCTGCCCTGTGGCCCTGGACGGGTTCTCACTGCACTCTGCAGGCTGCTGCTGTCATTGGCCAAGATCTTGCTTGCTTGCTTGCTTTCTTCTGTTCATTTAAGTTAGCAATCTTGTGTTTTTAAATAACAAGGATATGGGCTTTTTCAAGTTTTCCATTCCACCTGTGTTCTCCTCATAGCTGTCATCAAATCATTCCCTGCTTTATTTCCCTCTCATCATCTCTTACTTCAGAACTGCACTTCATTCTTCCAGCAGGAGTACTTTACAGTGCCAATATCAGGCTTTTGTCTGAGGAAAATAGTTATTACATTACATGATAGGTAAGAAATGTGGCAGGAGACTAATTTTGCACTTATCTTCTTGAGGGAAAAGTGAATGCTACAATTTAAACCAAATTTGAAATTCTTTCTGCGGGGAAAACTTCTGTCAACATCAAGAGGAGCTCTGCTCAAGTCATAATGCCCAAATAAGGTTATTTTTATGGTGATTTATCAACACCACTGTTTAGTCTGCATCCCTAAATGTTGACACGCCACTTATTGACAATTTGCTTGCTCTCTACATCTTTTCTTAATGACTTCAGCATTAAGAAGTGAATGCTTGTTTTTGGAGGAACTCCATATTTGCTGCAATTATAGAGAAAAAGAAAAGTGGCAAGAACAGAAAAAGAGCGTTTTTTTATTTTATACATATGTAAAGCCCAGATGTCTTTCACAAATGATTCAAACATTACCAGCCTAATTTTTCTGTTGGCCCTACACCAGCTGCACTGAAACCAACAGATACCACAGTGGTGCAGATGCAGGGAATCAGACCCTACACTAAAGAAAAAAACACAATCATTCCAAACATGTCAAGAATCACGTTGTTAAATAACTATAGGATGCCCCACCAGCCCCCGTACATCCGGACAGCTACTACCACGTGCAGAGGACTAAGGACTGTACCTGCCAGGAGCTGTAATTTCTAGCCCTCTAACAGCTGAGAAATGAACTACAGGCCAACTCAGCTCATTAAACCAGCAGACAATATAGGGGAAAAAAGATCAAGTTTTGTGCAGCTGCATTACACTGCATGAGCTCAGTCTGAGGTCAAACAGGTGCCAGAGCTCACACACAGGTGTGGGTGAGACTGCAGAGCCAAAAGCAGGCACAGAGATTCAGAGACAGGGAGGACAGGAAGACATCTGCCCTTCTCAGTGGCAACAAAATGAGCTGCCCTCTCTCTACAAAGTACTTACCTACTTGCTTAAATCTAAATCAGTCCTAAATTGGGGCCTGTAAACTCTTTGGGATTGAGACTCTATCTTTAGACTTGAAGGTGCTCTGCACTTGGCAATAAATTGCAGGAGACTTCTTTCCCCTTTACGTTGCTTTCTAGTGATATTCAGTTGCATTCAATTACAAATAAAACCTTGGAAACCTGGCACAGGTAGATCTTCCTGACTAGTTATCAGGAATGTCATATTAAATATTACATTATCTCAACTCCCTTAGCAGATAAGTCCATTATCTCCTGTCAGTGGCTGATCAGTTTTCCTCTCTGTTGAATGCTTCCATTTCCTGATAGAGCAACACATGCCAGACTGGGCATTTCTTGGGCTTTATTTACTATCTGTCTGTGGTGCTTGAACTCTCTCATCATTTAGACTATGTGACTCATAAATGCACTTAAGATACATTCTGAAATAAGCCATTTTTCTCTCCAAATACAAATCCTGTTATATTTATCTCCATATTCATAACATTTAATGTTTATTTTTATTCAGAAACAGAGTGCTGCCGGCAGTGCTTACTACTGACTACAGAAATTGTGTGCGGTTTTCTTTCCAGTCTTTAGTGGATTTTTATGAAAAAACAGCAATATTTTTTTCTTTGGGCTGTGAATTGCGTATTCTTTGACAGCATCAAACATTACCCCATGTTATACCTATAGCCTAGAGAATGACTAGCAGTACTGTCTTTCATCTATTTTAACTTCATTTATGTCTGTTTAAGTGGATTTAGATGTGTACAGGACATGTACAGGCACGATTTCTCTCTTGTTGACTTGCGGGGGGAAAGGATGCTCAGTGCCCACCCCCTCATCGTTTCTAGGTAGTGGTAGCAGGTTCCAGTGGGCTGAGATCAGTGGTACCTGCTACAGCTGCCTTTGGTTTACATGTTCACTCGTTTTTTACTGTTTTCCTGGAGACCGGTGCCAGACACTCCAGCCTCCAGCACACGCTGCCAGGTGCTGTAGCGACATACACAGAGGTGCTCAGCACTGGGATATGAGTGAGAACAGGTTATTATGATTTAGTTAGGCTTTTCACAAAAAAATCACATTCAGCTCCCGTGGGTTCAGTTTGGGAAGGACAGCACTGTAGGAGCTGAGGAGATGGAAACAGGAGCACACAAAAATTAGCAGTTGTGAAGGACTGTGCAAAAAGATGTCTGTGCAGTTTCAGATTCTGGAAGGCTTTGAAGACTAAGTCATGTGGATGAGAAGTACCACCTGGGTCCTCGCCTAGGATTTTGAGTACAGGCTTTCCCAAAGTTCACATGAAGATGTATTATTTTCTCAGTTCTGCACACCTGTCTCCAAATGATTGATCTTATATGAGATCCCGCTCCAGCCTATTTTTTTCAGGTCTGTTCACACCAGCTAATTTGAGGTTTTTGAAACCAACCTCTGAAAATCCTCCATGACCGTGCCTTGTGCCCCAGAGCCAACTCATTGCTAATTAGCACAAATCACAGGGACATAACCTTTGGAAAATACTGCTGATGCACAGGGCATTTCAAAACAGTATTCAGCATTATGATGTGATTTGTAGAGAACATTGTTATAAATATTATTTTACACAAGAGAAGCATGGCTGAGCAGAAAACCTTATCAAATCCTGTTTTATGCCACATGCCATATTAAATGTATCAACCACTATCATACAGGATTCAGATGTAAACATGCTGTTGGCTTTAAGGATATACTGATTTTATATATAAATATAAACCCTATGGCTGAAATGTCTTTTCAGTTTTATCTTCGCCATGCTGGATTAACACATCAACAGCTGTTAAAGAATGTTTTCAACCATGCCACAGAATCTTATTATTAAAAAACTGTCCAGACATAATGTCCAACAGAAGAGAATTTTAAGCCTTAATTACTCTCTGCCTCTGCCACATTGATGTGAACAAACAACATGCTTAACATTTCAGATTTTACTTTCACCCCAAGAAGGAATAAGGAGTTGAAATTTTGAAACTCATGGAATGGAAAAAAACATGCACTTTGGGAATACCAAAACAAATTTATTCCGTCATTATGCCGAGATAAGATCAGAGTACTTTGATGTTACCATTTGCACGTGTGTCTTCCAGAGCATCCCTATCAACATCCAGGTAAGCAGCCTGAACAAAGTGGGTTCACGTGACCAAAAAATACATAGGGGATTTCTCAATAATTTCCACAAAATATAATACTGATAAGTATCATGTGTTCTTGCAAACCTTTTGATTACATTAAACCTATATTGCCTCAAAGAGGAAACAAGAATTAAGTTTTCTTTAGAAAGATAAGACAGATTAGTTCATTGTGCAGGAATAGTTAGAGGCAAAAGGTTTTGCAGATCTTGCAAACAATGCAAAATTAGACCCATAAACCCCACAGCCCTACTAATTTTTTCAGTAAATGCGGATGTCACCTTACAGGGTGTTTCCCTTCACCACTGTTTTGTTTTCATCCACACCTATGTGAAACTAGAGTCACTTCCCCCACGCTGTTCTGCTTTAGATATTTTCTCTTTTCTGTGTGTGCCTTTCTAATTTCCTCTCTTTACATTTTGCATTTGTCTACTTCTTTAATCCCATGTACATACTACCCCTTTCAGTCCTGCTTCAATTGCCCTGGAGAGCTTCACATCTTGCTATTTCAATGAAAATACATTGCCCTTCTCTTATTCTATAGCACTATTTATGTTGAATTTGCAGGTATGGTTTGGAGTAAGATGCTTTTCAGAGTTCTTTTTGGCTGAATGGAAGAATATCATTTCAAACAGTAAGCAGTGGCAGGCCCTGCTCTGCTGCTCACTTGAGAGAGCATTAAACTTTGCTGAGGGAAAAAGACCCTTCCCATCTCTACCAAATCAAACATGCAAAAGAGTTTTCTTCTCTTTTGTAGGCTTTGTATGTCCAACCCGTGTCTTCATTCACCAGATGATGGCTTGTGCTGCAGTGCTCTGTCAGTCATGTCTCTGCTCTGCCATTCCTCACAGCACCAGCAAACAGCTCCAGGCCATCTTCTGAGCTCTCCCCGTGATAAAGCTCCCTGGGGAGATCCACCGTACCCTCATCCCTCAGCTGAGCATGTACCAACAAGCTGCTGCCTACAAGGCACTAATGAGCACATGTAGAGTTATAGCTGTCCCTTATCTACTTTGTGCTCTTTTGTTGGATCCACTTTTTGTGGTGCAGCTTCGATTTCCAATAAAAGTTCTTTCAACTTTTAGGGACAGCTTTTTGGGAAAAGTACGATTTATTTTTAACTGTATGTATAAATAAAATCTAGGACAGTTGCATTCTGGGCCCTAGAGAACACAAATCCCACAATTATAAGACAATTATAAGACAATCTCCTCCCTTATCTTGCTATCTTTGGCTCTCGGAATAAATGTGCCTCTGAAGCGGTGAAAATGCTGTCACATGTCCCTTCAGATTCCAGTTTTCAGCACCTCTAGCTATGCCATTGATGGTGATTCTCAAAGTATTCTATTCCCACTGGATTCCACAGGAAATAAAGGTGCATAGCCTTTTGCAGTTAAGGCCTTGTACCATTTGGTGACCTAATTCTTTAACACTTCACTTTCCATGATGGCAGCACTGTGGCTGTCATGGCTGTTTGTTCCTATGCTAAAGTCCTGTCCTAATCTAGAGGAAAAAGAATGCAGTACGCAAAAGCAAACTATTGACAACATAATCTTTGAAAATAAAGCTGTTCTTGGCTGTGTGCATAGGCATGTGTTTCATCATTCCTCTCCGTTCTAGTAAGCAGAGATATTTCTTACCTACTAAACAGTTAGGGCAGAGACACACTGGCATTTATGACAGTCACCAGTGTACTATCAAGACCATCTATGCAGTGGTAGGGATATAAAGACTTCAGAAAACAAACATCCTGAAGCACATGAAGCAAGAGTGGTGCAGTTAGAACAACAGACTCTAGTCAGAAATTGCTGTCTCTGAACTTGCTCTTTGGACTAGGCTGAAAAAAAAAGCACAGAAATGCCCCTCCTGAAGACCTGCCTGGAGATTTCCTTCCAGGTGACACAATCCAGATTTCTCTGTAGCCCTCAAAATCCTTTTCCCTTGTCATCCTTAGGTTTACAACTAGTACTCCAAAAAGGAAAAATGTAACACCACTTAGTCAGGGTAGGGTCTTCCTACCTCCATCTCACGCAGCTTCAGTATTACTAGGCCAGAAAGAGGGAAAAGCCCAACAGAGAGAAAAGCCCCCTGATGCCTCCCCATCCTCCGCCTCCTCCTCCCTTCCCCGGCAGTGCCCGGTGAGCACCAGGCAGGAAAGCCGCCTTGGTGCCTCTCTCGCCCCTGGCTGCTGCCACCCCCGTGGGGAGGATTGTCCCCACGTCCCGGGCAGCGGCACAGAGCACCCGGGTGGAGGGCACTATGGAAACGTCGGATAAAGGCTCCAGGTTCGAGATAAAAACCGGTCTCTGGGGGCCCGGTGGAGCGCTGCCGAGCGCCCGCAGGGTGAGCCGGGCGCTGCTGCGCAGGGCAGTTTTGGACACTTTCCCCCCCAGAGGTGATTACAGACACACCACAGCGGGACGCGCAGATGCGGAGAAGAAGCGCGCAGGCTCCGCCGGCGCTGCCCCGCCGGGCCGGGCGCGGCGTTGCCCCCTAGGTGGCGCTGCCCGCTAGGTGGCTGCTCAGCAGAGGCCGGGGCGGGGGGGACGGGCGCGGGGCGCTCGGGGCTGGCGGGGCGCTCGGCCTCGGCGGGGCTGGCGGCGGGACGGAGTCTTCCCTGAAAACACACAAAGCGCTCATTGTCCCGACGGGAAGGTGCGTGCGGCCCGAGCCCCGCATGGCTGCTTTGGTGCTCACCTGTGCGCCGGCAGAAATCACCCTCGTTCTGTGCTGGTGGGGCGTTTCGGGTGACTTCTAGTTAGAGATCAGAGAATCTAAAATAATGCTGCTGTTTGCTTGCCTGTGTTTACGTATTTTCCTATCTGTCAAAAGTACACCCCTATAATCAGATAAAGAATGTGACTTTCTTTTTGAATCTGTTTGGCAATGGATGATAATTTTTATTAGATGGTAATTTGATTAGACTCATAGAAACCCAGAACAGCTGGGGCTGAAGGTGCCTCTAGAGCTGGTCCAGTCCGCCCCTGGCCCAAGCTGAGTCAGCTGGAACCGGCTGCTCAGCCCCAGCCAAGCCAGGCTTCAAGCATCTCCAGGGATGGTGACTCTACAACCTCTCTGGGCAGCCTGTGCCAGCATTCGACCACACTCACAGGATGCGGGTTTTTCTGTTATGCTTAAAGGAGATTTATTGTGTTGGAGTATTTAAAATAACGTTCCTGAAACATGTTGCCTTCAAACATCGGAAAAATGTCAGATGGAGGAGGATGCTCACACCCTAAAAAGCACAGTCACGGCTCACTCAGTGATACTGAGTGATATATAAAAGCTAGGCTACTAAGAGCTTTTAAAATTGGATGTGGTACATTCATTCAAGAGTTCTTTATGTACACAGGTCAAGTGGAGCATAGTTTCTTTACCGTATTTTCTAGTCATTATATAATTCCCCATGCTTCCCAGCAGCTGAAAATGATCCTTAGGTGAGACTCTGTTTCTGTTGGTTATCAGGCCATTATCATGTCATTCAGTTACTGTGGCTACTGAATTACTTCCACATGCCTGGTACAGATCTATAAACATGAAGATAGTATCTCATAACATCAGTGTCAAATCCTGTAAGCTCACCATTTAGATAACATTCTGTTTCTTTTTTCCACAAAAGATTTCATAAAAATTTGAGAAAGAAAATACATTATTTCCCTCAACCAAACTGGCAGAAGTCACCCGATCTACCACTAAATAGAAGTGAACAGATCTCCACTAGTTCAAAGGCCCTTAATTTTTCTTTTTGATCCATCTTACACCGTTCTGTCTCAGGAGCATCTGTTCCTGATTTACACCAACAGCCCCTCAGGAGGATCAGCCCCACTAACTCCACCAAAGCTGCAGTGGCCGGGCTGTGTCCAGCCACAGCTGCCCTAACGCGCAGACTCAAGATTTCTTTGTTTCACTGGGCAGGAGAATAAAGCTTTCCTGAACAGCAGTATTTAAAGCAAGTGAACTATGTGAAATCTCTCCCCTCAACTGCTATTACACAGCTTGCAACCTTTCGTTCAGGAGATTAAGTTCGCATCTCTTTGCATTATCTCTTTGTAATTGGAAAAGTTTCATTTTGACAGAGACAATGTGGCAGCCTCCCTGCGAGCCTCGCTACAAGCCAGTGCTGAGTGCCATCTGGAGAACCGATGCCGAAGTCAAACAACAACATCCTGTCATATTTTATCTGGAATTTTGTGACAGAACAACTAATAACATCTTAAGCTTCATTTGTCTGGCTCTCTCGTGCTCTTGGCAGAGGTCATAACCAGTAGTGGCTTTGCTGATTTGCTGCATCAAAACTAATTAGATTACAGTGCTCACTGACAGAGCCTCTCATAATGGCATAAAAGCCTCCGGGTTTAACTTCACTCATCAGGTCAAGGTAAAGTTTGAAACTCATAAAACTTGCACCTGTATCACCTTCCCAGTCGTAAACATTAACACGTATTAATAGTGCTTTTTCAGCTTGGCAGAGCTATCAGCCCCTAAACTTCATTTTCCCCTTCCTTCTTCAAAAGTGCTGCTGGTGAAAAGGGGGGCTCATGGCACAAAAACACGTGCTTGATGTTGCAGACACAAATTTCCAAGTCCAGCCTCTTTGCTTTTGGCATTCTTCACAGCAACAAGACTGCCCTGAACAGACTTGGTGTGGTTTGTAAGTGAATGTGCTGAAGCTGCCTCCTGCCTCTGAAGAAAACTTAGTGTAGGTGACCTTTTAACCGTGCTTATTGGAAATCCAGTCTTCTACCAGACACTTTCACAGTTTGTCTTACTGAATGAGTCATTTTAAAAAATCTGAGTAAAATTAAGATAACCGTCACACAAGGTTAAAATTAGGGCAATTCTCAGGGTAAAAGCCAGGGCATCTCTTAACGGCTCTTAATCCAAGTGAGAAACCAGCAGGAAAGAAGATTTCTCTCTGCACAGAGGGAAGAAAGAGAAGTAAGGTTTAACAGTTTCCTGCTTAAATGTTGTAAAACAGGTCAGCAGGGGGCTGTGGCAGTAAGAAGGATTGTGCTTTCTCACAGCAGGAAAGTGGCACTTCGCTAGACTGGCTACATTGATTATCAAGATGAGGCCGCCTTAAAGAGCAAGCACAGCACTTAAATATATTATAATGTGTGGAAGAATCATGATTTAAAAAGACAGCACTGTGAATTTGCTCTAAGACTTCCCACCTGCTTGCAGGGGCTGCAGTAGTGGTGAGAGCTCATGCAACTTTCTTTTTTATTCTTGTCTCGTGTAAATACCAGCTGAAACCTAGGGATGGCTCTCAGTTTTGCACTGCACCTGTAGAGAGCCTGGATTTTGTTGGACATTAATGTCAGATCATCTGTGTTTGAGAAAGACATGAGGAGTGTGTGAGAATGAGGGTTACATAAGTATTTATTTATTCATTTAATTCTTCCTATTCTCAAAGTGATTACCCTGGTGTTATTTAATATTCTTGCACTTCCTATTTATTTATTTATTCCTTATGCTTTTTTGCATAAGGAAAACACCATGAAATTCTGGAACTTCCAGTGCTTTTCTTTGAGATCAAGACTTTGAATTACATTAAATTATGAATTCTAGTTTAGAGCATTGTAAATAACACTGCTCCTTTAGACTTGCCTGATTCCTCCTGATAGATAATGCTCTGCTCTACCAAATCTTCTTACTCTTTCTTATTTGCTGTATTCCGTGCATTTTTAAAAGTATGGAAAATTTTTGAGCAATGTACGTCTTTTCCAGTGTCATAAAATGGAACATATGCTGTTCACCCCGGGGAGCATTTCCAGTTGGGAGCTGTATCTGTCTGAACATGAATGTACATCAATGGTTGTGACAAATCGTGTGAATGCGTCTTATATGATGATGGACAGATGTGAAGAAATCACACCTGGAATAGCGTGTTCATAGTGTTCCTATTTGGTTACTTAATTAACTGAAGAGACTGGATATTTAACAGGTAAAAGTTACTACATGCTTAATGCTCTGGATGGATTGCTTTTGGAAAGGAGACTAACCTAGACAAAATACATAGCTTGACAATGCAGCGTTTAAGGAGATTATAGCTGTCTGAGTCAACAGATATTTGAGGAGGTTCAGATTCCCAATACACTATGCATGTACATACATTTATTGCTTTACCACCTTCATTTCAGATTCTTTGTGATAACAAAGTTAATCATGTGCATAAATATGTTCAGGACTACAACCTAACAATGAAGAGAAATTAGTTAGCATGTCATGCGCTACTCCAATTAAGAAGTAGAAATTAAAGGAAAGAAAATTAAGACTGAAAATAAGAGATCCCTTGTTACAGAAGATGTCAGGCTATGAACTGTTTCCCATGCCTGATGAGGATAATTTCATTGTTCGTGTCTTAAATTGAAAACAAAGCAACCAAATTATTAATAAAACCAGCAACCAGTATGCCCTAAATGGGTTAGGCACTGGCTGCAGCTTCTGCATCTACATGTGTGTCTCCAAACCGACATTTTGCACTGATCAGAACAAAAGCAATATCTTATTATATGTACTTGATGGGAGCTACAGGTACAGATCATTCAGTCTTTTAAGAATATACACATGGTGTGACGTGGCCCCATGGCAGTACAGCAGCTGCCCTTTCTGATTTGGGAACTTAGCATGAGCTAGTAATCCTTACTGTCCCTAGCTTGAAGTATTTTTTTAGTATTATTTGATTTAGGAAACTTAAAATTCTGAGACTGCTCTCTTGGGACAGAAAAATGAGCTGAGAGAGAGCATCATGGACAAATAAATATACTTTTATCTGCATTCATGCAGTAATGTCACTCAGGAGTTAGGAAAAAAAAAAAGGAAAAATAAGGAAGGCTTGGCTGTTATGTACTTATTTTGTGGATTTTTAAAATGGAGTGGGGTTTTAAGCAGGAATGATGCAACACAAACCAAAACTGCACATACAGCTCAAATTTTGAAAATATGCTTTCAGGAGATATGTATATTTCATTTCCTATTTTTCTTACACCACTTGGCTGAAACACGAACTTTAAAACTGCTTACTTCAGGGAAAAGGGTGTTGCCTAAATTATCTTACCACATTAGAGGGGTTGGTTGTGACAAAACATAATGGAGAGTGAGAGTAGTGCCCAGTGCTCACGCCTGCTTCCAGTGCAGGAGGGCTGTGGGGACCATGTGTCACAGCTGTCTTGTCCTATGAGGTGGCTTAAAGAAGAACATAATCCAGCCATAAATTCACAACAAAGAACCCCTTGCTGTAGAGGAATGCTGCTGGATATAAATGCACCACAGTCAATCTGTGCAGAGACATAAAGGCCAGTTGGGAAAGAGGCAGCAGGACTGAGGTGCAGAGGGATTAGTCTGTGGTGTGTGCCCAGGGCGCTCCTGCCGCTACGCATGGGACTGTTCCCAAAAATGTTCCCTCCAGAGCTGCTCTCTGCCCTCCATGAGGGCAAACGTGGCCATGTGAGGGAATGGCCTTCTGCAAGGGTAAAAGTCTGCAAACTGAGAGGCTCCTGCTCCACCTGCCTTTTCGCTCAAGTTGTGCTTTCCCTCTGCCGCAAGGGAGATGCCAGCCAGCTTCTCGACCTGGGAAGGGGCAGAGGACAGTCAGGCTGTTCGTAATATTGAAAGTCATTGGCAAGTAGTGGCACTGAGGAAGCCGTTGGGAGCTGGAGCACAGCAGCCCTCTCTGCCCCTGTAACCAACTGTCACTCTTATCAGGTGCAAGCATTAGTTCCTATATTGTGCAGTGCAATATGCTACATTCACAAAGGCCTTCCTCTGAGCAGCTGAGGGGCGAAGGAAAGGGCTTTTTCTCTTTGTTTCTGCCTCCTGATTAATTTAAAAAGTAGCTTGCTTTCTTTTGTAACATTCGGTTCCTTTTAGCTGCTCTCCTCCTTTGGAATTAGCTGACAAGTCCTAAAAGTAGAGGTCACCGTGCATTTTGCTCATGTTCTTTCTGCCTGCAGGAGAGGAGGTAGGAGAGAGAGGCAGGTCTGAAGTTTTCACTGTTTCTCCTTTAATTTTCTCATGTACCAAGGAAGAAGATTCAGAAGACTGAACTGAATTAATCTGTCTTAGGGCTACACTGAGGATTTATATCATAGGTAAATCCATGCTAGACCCACATAAATGCCCTCTATGTTGAGAAATAAAGTTGTAGCCTGCTACTTAAAGGTTTATCTGCGATTGCCTTCATTCCCCTATGTGTCCCTCTAACACAAGAGCACGCTGACAAAACTATGGAAGGAAGCCACATATTTTGCGTTCAAAAGGCAAGTGTAAATGTTGTCATAGCAACACAGGAAAGCAGAATGCTACTTTCTAGAGGTGGTGGTGGGGAAATGAGGGAGGGAGGCAGAACTAGGGGTTTACAGAACATGCAAAAACGGCAGTTCTAGGATGAGTAAATGAACAGGAATTTTCCATGTGGCATCTTCAGCTAGTTGCAGGAAAGTTTGTTTGCATCTGAAACACAAGCAGTTCCAGTGAGCTAGGTAACACACCTGAACAAACCAGAATCTTTTCATCTCCTGTGTCTTATACAATATAAAACCTGATAAACCAGGGGTCAGATAGACCGTGAGCTTACTCAGGTTTATTACTGGAAGAAGAGACTCATGACTCACAGTATCTTTCATTTTTATAAGCAGCTTGTGACATCTCATAGCATGAAGAAGAACTGAAAGATTCCACTGCAACTGCTAGATATTAGATATTATAAAGAAAGAGAGCTAGGAGGGCAGATGTTAACATATCTGTCTCACACTAGACCCTTTGGCTGTGAAGCCTTTTTTCTTTTCTGCTGATGTAAAAGATGGCCCACTCTGGTGTCCCAAAGACAGAGTTTTCAGTAGTTTCATCAGGGAACAAAAACAAAATGGTTTCAGCAAGCAAAGTGAAAACCAGGATTTAAATAATAACACTTTAAATAATAACACTTTAAATAATTACACTTGTAACAACATTAAAAATATTCCTCAACAATTTTGTTTTCACCCACTAAGAAAAAGCTGTGTTTATTTCCAAAACACAGCTCAAGTTACCTTACTACTTTAAATGTGTGTATATCTGTGTAGGTGGTGCATCAGGGCACTGTGGACTTGAGAAGCTGCTGTAAACAAACCCAAGAGGACAAGAAAGAGCCCACGGCCCTTTGGTGATTGACAGATTCAGTCACTTAAATGCTCAGCCCAAAGCTGAAGCCTGAGCAGGGTCTGCTTCACAGAACTATGTGAATGTCATCGGAAACTTTTTGCATTTTAGCTTGTCATTTAAAAATATCATCCGTCTGAGGACAATTCATTCCCAGGACTTTATATAACATGCAAAGTACTGTGAAGGGAATATTTTTAATGTATCTGCAGTTTGCTTTAGTATCATAGAGTGAGAGAATGTCTTAATTAGCTTCCTTCCCTCCTTTCCTTTAGCCTGTACTATAGATACAGATCATACTATTCAAGAGGGAACAGAAGGTTGCATTTTCATTTGGAGTTGGCAAGTGGCACATCATTTCCAGACTTACGGAGGTGAAAAGCTGTATAAAAATAGAAAAATGTCTATCTGACACATTTATGAGAATAAAATGCTGTTGCTATATGCCTTGAAAACAAAGAGAAAGAAATGTCTACGTAAAGAAATCTTTCAGGCAGCTTTTGTGTCTGCCTGTAGTTCTGTCTTTCTGGTGGATTTCTGCAGGTCACAGATTCTTTTAAAAAAACAGTTGTGAAAGGATCTGAAAGACTCACAAGAATCTCTCTAGACTCTGCTCTTCTTCTCATCTACAAATGTTAGTCTCCCCTAAGTAACAGATAATTATAGAAGTGGGGAAAACGAAGTTGCCAGCAGGCAGGATGCTGGAGGTATTTTGGCTAGAACACCTCGCCATTTCCTCTCTTGCTGTTGACAAGTAATGGTTGAAGGTGGTGATGGCAGGAGATCAAAAAAGTAATACCAAAGAAAAACTAACACAATGGAAGTAAAGTGCAAAAAATAACAGCACCGTGGTCTTCTCTGTCACTTTCGTAAGTATGATGATGGTTTTAAAACTACACATTGGGTAAGTCAGGAGCTCTGTTCACCTAGCAGGAAAGAACTGTTACCAGGTTCCCTACAAAGTCAAGAATTCAGTGTCTCCTCCTTTTTTTTTTTTTTTTTTCCTATATTAACAAATCAATTTTTCACTAGAAATAAAATAGATAGGAGAAAATAAGTTTAATTAATTATTGTCTAGAGTGGCCAGACATCAGTTTCTAATCCTGGCCTGGATCATAAACACAAAACAGGCACTAGTATCACATCCACTGGCTGTGAGTTGAGCCACAGCAGCCTCCAGAGTGCCCTGTGTGCTGCATCCAGTGGCGCGGGATGCAGACAAGCTGCCGCTCCCCAGGGAGCACGGACCCCTGGGGATGGGACAGGTGCTGCAGCTCCAAGGCAGCTCTTATGGCAGAGTCCAGCCCTGGAAAGCCTTTGTCTCCTAAGTCATCCTGTCTCATCAATGTCAGTGGGTGTCAAAGTTGATCCTAATTGAATTCCTGCACACATAAACAAACTGTAACTAGTGCTGCCTCTCTCACCTGGTTCTAAACTCCTGATTTGTATTTCTTTCTAATGAGAAACCTTGCTTGAATTTTAAACACTTCCCAGCCCCTTTGGATAAGTGCAGTTCTGGAACTTGTTGGGTTGGTCCATGCTCATGGAAATTAGAAATGATGCCTCAGAGCCATGGAGGGAGGCTTTCTGACTCTTTCACAGCTAGAAAAACAAAACCAAACAAACAAACAACTCCCCCTCCAACCAACCAACCAATACCCACAAAAAAACAAGAAGTGAAAAACAAAACAACCCTCTGCTGTGCCGTCTGCTCTAGCCTCAGACCATCCCACTTGGTTTCCATTTAAACACTGAGAAAGGCTATGTGTAAGTTGTTTAATATGGCCTATTTAGTTCCCTAGATTTTACAGTATTGAACTTTGCAAGTATAAATTTTAACCAGGGTTTGTATCATTGTGTTCTTAATTCTGAATCTTGTGCAGGGATGTAGATTATTTTAAAAGCTCTTTAAAACAAAGAAGGGGTTTCTTTTAAGAGAAAATAAAATGGAAATACAATCACACCAATCTTACCAATCTAAGGGTTATTTTAAGAATGTCACCTTGGGTTCCCAACCTCCAGCCACATGCAGAGGGGTCTCTATGGCAGGCAGGTAAGGGTTGTTATCAGAAATCACAGCTGTGTGCAGGTGTGTTTACAACTTTGGAAATGTGATCATTTCGAAGGAATGTGTCTTCTCAAGAAACTCAGTTTAAAAATGTTTCTAAAATTGCTAAGAAAACTAATCTTAGAACCAGAACCGTGAGGCTAAAGCAGAGAAAGAAAAGCAAGATTGTTATATACAGACCCCTATAGAGGGGGAAATTCCCAGGCAATGTAAAGCAAACACAAATTAATGCTGCTTGTTGCCTGCAGCAAATGAGTTCTCTGGACACTTGAGCAGACTGTGCTATCTACCCTCCTGTACCCCAGGTTGCCCCGTGGTCCTACAGTCCAGTGGGAGCTCTGGTGCAGCACAGGGTGGCACAAAACCACTGGGGACCTTGTATGAAGCGGAGGGACAGAACACTGGAGGAACTACAGCCACGTTTGCAGCTCGGCAGCTCCTGCAGCCGCCAGCCAGCCTCACTGGGCAGAATGAAAGAGGGAAAATCCACTCCTGCCCCATTAGCTACATGAGTCTTAATTGCTTTCTCTTGTAGGGATACCAAATATCTTTGTAAACAGCACTTTCGGATTCTTACATGCAAATGTACATGTGATACCTTTATGAAATATGCAAAATATGACACGCTGGGCTATGATCTGCTCTGCGTGTGCATTTGAAATCCTTTTCCATGCTTTGGTTCGGGTACTGAACGTTTCTGACAGTTTGTTTGAGGTAAACAGAGCCAATCTGTCAGCATGATTCACTACCAGCACATCTGATAAGTACGACTTGCATCAGGCTTGTATGTTTTTAAAGCACTTGCCTACTTTGCAGTTAGCAAATTACTGTATCACAAAGCAAACACAAAAGGAGATAACAAAAGGAATGACGGATTTGATCACATTCTAGAGGAAGTGGGATGCTGAAGGGCTTGCTTTACCTAGCTTAGACACTTGGAAAGCAGAGCGTGTGTCTGAGCTTGGGTGTCTGAGCTTGGGTGTCTGAGCTTGGGTGTCTGAGCTGCATCAGAAGCGTGATCCTGGAGCCCCATGCTGTGAACAGGCACTGTAACAAGAGGCTGTCATCACATACTGCCCCACATTCCCTTTTATATGGATTTCCCTGATTAAGTTTCTGTTTTGACAGCTTTTCAACAGTAACACCTTTCTCTTTTTGCCTCTGTATTTCCTCCCTCAAAAGGTGCAAATTAGGGTTTTACTGTGGCCTGTTAAAGGTGCAAATAAGCACAACATAGCCAAACTGTCTTGAAGCAGTAAAATATCAGGCCTGCATCCTGTTGAAAGGTAATACGTATATATTGATGAGCTAGGGCTAAACGGTGGCAGATATATGTGTGAACGTTTTCAGGTAGTGTGAAGTTCTGCATTTGCACAGCCTGGGAGCTTGGTAATGCTGAGGATGGGGAAGGCATGACAAGCCTAAGGACAGGTAAATTCTGGGAACAAAACAGATTTTGGTGGCAATTGCTACAAGCAAATAATGTTCTTGTCCTTGCTTCACTTAGCCAGGGCCAAGTAGATGCCTCGTGGTGTGAAAGGTGTAACTCTTGTTACTTGCTTCTGAACTTACTTTGACTTCTCATTCTTAGTAGTATAGAAATTCTGTGCCTAATTCAAGCAGAACCACTTGTACCTGCTGTTATATGGAACAGAAAACCACTTCCTCGACCACAACTTATTGCTAGCTGTTTATCACAAGAACACATAAAACTATCATTACTCTATTGCAACTTCTTGGTGGTAAAGGCAGAAAAAGAGAAGCAGAATCACATTTTCTTCTGTATTTTCTTTAAATATTATAATGGAAATAGTCTAAAAGAAATTTATGAGTTTGTGTGGTTTTGTTTCTATATCTTCACATTATCAAAACTCAGTCAATAATGGTTAGAATCCAATAAGAACCCATATATGCTGATCTGCACTAGTTTAGAGACAAACAGTCCAGCACAACACACTCAGTTACACACTTACCCTGCTCTTTTCACTTGCATGGAGACAGAAAAAAATAATCTTTCAAGGTAAAACTCTTGATGTTTAGCTGCAAGTGAAAGGGAACATTTGTTTTGGAATGAAACGAACACCCTCTCTTCCATTTCCACAGCAAGAACAGCAAGAGGTTTTTTTTGTTATGGAGTTTAAAAGGGCTGTTTCACCCACATCTTGAAAAAAATAGATCCTTTCTGTAATGTGCCTCCTGAAAGAGCTCAAGCGATCCTGGTAGAAAAGAATTTTTAAAATGTTTTTCAAATCACTGGAGTATGCACTTTACCTTGGTTTTTACTGGAAAGTTTATCATCTTATTAGAAGACCTTGAAGGAACTGTAAAAAGTATGAAAATGGACACGTATTCTGCTTCAGCTTCACCTCATGCTTGTGTGCTTGAACACAGCTCTCTTCTCACTTGCTGGTTTTAGTTGGTCTAACAAAACATACTGTCTCTGTCTGCAAACCAACCCTGCTTCTGGATTAGCAGACTGTCGTGGCTGATTGTAACACCATTACTGCTACAGGAGTTTCACTACAGGCCTGTGAAGTCCCTTCTGTGGCACTGGGGTGTCTTTTCTCCCCAGTCAGAGTGGGAAGCCCATGGGGTGAGGCTGAGCTGATTGTGTGCAGGAGCCTGTAAACTCCCAGCGTAACCACACAGGAGAGCCTGCGCAAGCAAAAGCTGCCACATGAAGCTTTGCAAAATAAAGCTGTGAGTGGAGAAAAAAATATACACTGTGTATTGTAAGAGTTCCTTCCCATTTCTAGTATATACATGATATACAAGATATATTAGTCTTTCTTTTTTAAAAGAAGGGTGTGTTTTTACCATATGTAGTCACAAATATAACCCAACCACAATATATTACTATTTACTTCCGTCATTTAGTTCAGTCTTTTGCAACAGTTTTGGGTAGTCCTATATCCAGCTACTTCAGTGAGATATGAGCTTCAGCGGTTAACTGGGATCCTTCAGATATTTTTAATTTTCACACTTTTTCTCTTTGGAATGCTGAATGGAAAAACATGCACCAGGCTATGTTTAAAATTCATGTTTTAAAATCCGCATAGCATAAAGTAAATGAAATTAAAAGTTAATGTTTTGAAACTGTACATTTGGTTGTATCAATTTAACATCGCTGTGGCAGAAGTGAAGTACAATGTGCAATGCAGCCAAATTAACAGTTTGCAGTAGAAAACCTCAGATATCCCAAATCTTCTGAATTAACAAAGGATTACTTCTGCTTGATTGTTTTTCTTTTCTGTCCCTTGCTTACTAAACTTCAGCTCATCACTTTGTAGAGATTAGATACAAGTGGCGCAATATAGTTGGTGGTTTTGCTAAGGACACATTTCTGTGAACAGAGATGTCCCAGCTAACATGCTTTCATAGACAAGAGAGCAAGTTCTGCTGGATCTCCTGGCTTGGAAACTGCTGTTTAATTTTTTTTCTTTTGTTCATTTTAAGTCTGTTTCGAGTAAACTACTTCTGCAGCCTGACACACACCCTCAGTGCCACCAGTTTACAGAGCATCATGTGACGGAATACATTTTGACACATCCAGATGTAATGTGATGCACATGTCACAAGAAATAAAGCAAAACAGAGGCATTTAAATTTTCTCCTCCGTGATGGATTTGTAAATATCCACAGGTGGTTGAGTCTTTCCTTGTGCTCCTGACACAGAAGTCAGACAGGCCACATCTGCCCTGAGGTTCAGCTCTCCCCTGCAGACATTCGTGTCTGCAGGAAGGCCAAGCCAGCAGTGCTGCAGCTGGCACTGGGCAGAGAAGTTGCTGCTGCTCTTGCTGGCTGCAGTGATACCTTGGGGCATGGCTGTGGTTCTGGCAGAGGTTCTCAGAGGTTCCTGGGATGAGGGGAGGAAAGGATGCATGGGGCAGGCACAATTTATTTGCTCTCAGGTTTATGCTTCCCTAAGCAATAAATATGTAGTCTCAGCAGTACGCATCGCTACCTGACGTGTAGCAAAAGCAACAGGAGTGTGCTAAGATGGAAAAACCTCTCAGCATTTTTTTCCTTCGGGTACCAAGCATTACTTTAAGCTGAGAAACAGAGGTGAGAAGTGCACTGCAGTATTATTTTCTTTAGTACAAAGAGTGAGGCAAAATAAACCATTGTCAGCATTTGAAACTGGTTACTGACTTTACAAGTGCTGGCAATATGAAACAAATCATACTGTAAAGGGTAAATTTGCTGTATTTGTTTCTTACTGAACACAGCAGTGTTTTGGGGGCAGGGAGGAGCTTCTACTTCAGCTTTGAAGGCGGATAGCACAACTGACAGCATGACTGGTAACCAAATGACTTACTCTACTTTGCTCTCTCCATCTGGGTACTGAGACACAAAGCTGAATTTGTCAGCAAGTGACACTAACAGTTTTCATTCTTAGTCAGACAGCTGCCCTGGAGCAGAACGCAGTGGGACAGCGGACCTTGCCGCAGCTCTGTGCCTCCTCCAGTCCCCTCCAGGAATCTCTGTAGTCCCCTTCCTTGCAAGCCAACAATTGTCACACTTTTGACTTAAATATGTATAGGTGCAATAATAAAGGCTATTTCTTTCTTCAGACTGAAGATTTGCCTGCTAATGCTGCCTGAGCAATGCCACCCTACAGCTGCCTGCTGGGGGTGCAGACACACGAAAGTTTCATTCACAAGATTGGTACTATGCCTGAATCATATGGCAATTAATTCTTGCAGGTGGTGGTGTTCTTGTTTGCTTTGTTTTAAAGGCAGAAAAAGGGCAAACATATTAATTGCTATACAATGAAATACATTTGTTCAACTGTGCGAGTATCAGGGGATATTTTTACTGCAAGAAGTGAGAGTTCAGCATTATATCCCAGATCCTTTTGTCATTAAATTTTATAGTTTACTCTTCTGCAATGAATCAATCACTTAAGCTAGAGAGAAAAGGTAAGATTTTCACTAGGGCTGAGATGCTGAGTTCTAGTGACTCCAGGTTGAGAGCTGAGGGCTGTAAACTACTTCATGTCAAATAGCTTAGAGATCTTGAAAGTTTTTTTGAAGTCTTTTCTTCTTTCTTTTATTCTATGTAGGAGATCTTGCTATTTGTTTATAAAGCTCTATTTTCCCGGGAGCTACCTGCGTGGCTAATTTTCAGGTAAATTTGCTTTTAACCTGGATTTTTAATGAACTACTGTACAAATATTAAACCTCAGTGATTCAGAACAGAAGACATCTAGTTACTCTAACCAGTTGTCTCAAACAGGTTTTGATATTTTTCTTAGAAACAAAAAGTCACTTGATCTGGTTGGTCTTTGTATGTTTGGGGAAAGAAAGAGTTCACATGCATAGATGCATGTGTTGGTGTAAGCAAACACTGCACTGTGTTTGCCTGCTCCTGAACAAAGAACATCACCCTAAGATTAATGGGCTCTGAGCACTTCCCTTGGATGTTCTCAGCTCCACTTTGGGTATTGGAGTTGCAGGGCAGAGATATGATGCTCTTGTCCTGAGACCTTGTGGTGCTAAGCTGAGCTGTATGTCTCAGTGGACAGGCAGGTTTATATACGCTCATATTTATGTGTACTCAAAATAAGCCCTGATGTGGTTAAGATAACCTTTGAGGAGAGGCGTAGGGAATCTTCATCAGTCATTTCCATATTCTGCTGCCTCTAGTCTGCTGTTGATTTGATCTAGGTAAACAGTTTTATTCTACATGCTTAAACATTTCAAAGATATTGCAGGGGAAGGAAATAAAAATTACATGCTTTGAAGATAATTTTTTCAAACCAAATTCTTCTCTGAAGAAAGAAAACTAGTCAATAGTAATGCTATAATCAGCATGAAAGCCTGATGAATGACCAGCGGGCACAAGAAAACATAAGCAACTCAACATAAAACTCTGGAAACAAAGTTTTGGAAACACCCAGGACAAGGACAAATCCTATTAAAAGGATTTTCTTTTTACACAGGAAGTAACATCAGCCTGTAAATCTCTGCTCTGTTCTCAGAGATGTTTCCCATATGGATCTGTAGGCATTCTGATTTCCATATGTCCTGAGATAATTCTTGAGCCTCTGATCATGCAGCAATTCAGGATATCAGATACAACACAGCCAAATGTTAGATGGGATGTTTATACATTTCTGTCTTGTGAAATTCTTCAAGGGAACTTTTATCTAACAATTCAAATGTATTCCTTTGCTCCCAATGCATTTCCATTTAATTTACTCTACCAAATTCTTTCTGGATTAAAGTCTTTTCTACATTACTCAAGGAAATATTTCAGAGCTCATAAATGAAATTTTATGAAAGTTGTCCTTTCAAAAGTATATCAACCTTTGGGGTTTTGGCAGGAAATTTATCGTAGAATATTTCTGTAGAAAACTATGTTTTGAATGATGAAACATGAACACCAACGTTACAATCTTCAGTCATAAGGAAGAAGATCTTCACAAGATGTTAAAAGAAATCAATGCCTGTCAAATTTAAATGAAACCACTAGTGCACTGAGCTTGATCTATAGATCTAATCTGAATTGGTAATGATTTTGAACAAACCTGCAAAAACGCTCATGAAAAAAATGAAAACATAAGAAGATGTGCAGTTGCAGTTCAGAAAATGAAGAAGACATCCTCTTCATTCAAAAATAAGAGGTTCTGGGCTGAAATCAGATTTGCTAATTTGGCAACAGATCTGAGCTATTCCTGGGACTCTTTTTTAGGAAAAGACTTTTATATTTTGATGGACAGTGTCACAGCTGTCAAGATGAAAAAAAATCAATATCTCCCAGACCCTCTTTGGCACTTTATTCAGTGGAAATCAGAAAGATGTGATGGAGGTCAAATGATCTCAGGGTAAGTGCCATCATCAGAGACCTCTTGATAGTCATATGAGAGGATGAGATAGCAAAGGATACTGGGGAAGAGATGGCATTTAAACAAATGAAGATGAACGATTGCTGTAAAGATGGTTTGTCATTGGGCAGCTGCAGGAGTCCAGTGGCTGACACATGCTATAAAAATATGCATTGGATTTTGAACACCCAAAATCAAAGTAAACCCAAATATAAAAATTAACATTAGAAAGCTCTGCAGAATAGGTGTTTTTCAACACTGAAACTTGGAGCAAGCTCTTACTTTCATCAGAGTTCTTTTCAAGAATGTAAGAATCATCCTCATGGAATAAGACATTCACAGCCATAAAAAAAACCAGCACAAACCCTAATAATTAGATGGGCATAATTGATACATTGAAACTAAATTGTAGATAAAATTCTCCACTAATCAAGGAGTGACCTTCTCACCAATCTCTGCTCTTTTAGAAGGAATCAGAGCATGTCCAAATGTTTCCTGGAACCTTTGCCTGCTTCATATGCTGCTTTGTAGTTTGAGATGAGCCTGTCATCCCCATTGCTTCTTTATGTAGCTAGTCATTGAGAAAATGAGAGCAGTAACTCCAAAAACAGTAATATATTTTTTCAGTCATTTATCCATTTACTCATTTATTTTGTGATCTTGAACTTGAGATGACTTTTAATAACATGCGTTTTTTGAAGGAGAGATGCTGCAGGTGTACTGGCCCCGGTACAGATTCCTCTCCAAGCACAGGCAAGCCTCAGGGGCATAAATGGCAAAGACTTCTCCTGCATGTAGAAGCATCTGGTTACTCCACAGATTCCTGAGGCAGTTCTGTTGGTGGCCCTGGGCTGCTCTTGGCCTCTTGTGTGATTAGGCTGCAGATGGTTGTCTGGGATCCCTTAGCCTCCCAGTTACAATTCCTGTTAGTGTGTCCCAGATGCTAAGGAATTGAAACCCTTTGGAAAAGAAGATACTTTGCAATTTGCTTTCCATATACCTACTTTGTTAACATAAATAAATAAACTAAAGGCTGCAGTTATATTTTTCTTAACAGGATTTCAGGAGCTGAGCCACTGAGGCCGAAGGAGGTACAGCCACATTCAGCACATGGAAGAGATGACATCAACAGAAAAAGTCAAGCCATGTTTGTGTTCAGTTTCTGTGTGTTTCCCTTTGGGTCATATATAGGATACGACCTGTTCAAACTGTGCCATGAAGAGCAATTTGGATCCTTGTGGCTCACGCAGAATACCTAGTGCTACCTCTGCAATTCCACTGTCTTAGTTTTCATCAAGACTGTGATAAAGGCTGCAGAAAAGGAGCAGTTCAACTTGACAGAAGACATCTGGACTTTTTCAAAACCTCAGGAAACGTTTGAGCTTTTTGTTATGCTTCAAGTTGCAACAGTAGGGTGGTTGTTCAAAATGAAGCTCAACACATTCATTATACCATTGTGCACTCTGCTGATAAATATGCAGAGAAATTCTATCTGTTTAATCTGTGTGGGCATTTGAACCTTGTGTAATACTTGGTAGAAATAACTGGGCTGAATAAAGATTAATTATTTGTACTGCAGGAAAATGAAGCAATTCCCACAGCAGCTGTTTTAATCTTGGTAGTAAAATCAGGAGAGTTTGTGCAGATGCTCCAGTCTTGGGAGGCATAGAGGCAGATGTATCAGAGGAAATACCAACACATGGTTTTGCATATTTTCTTCTCACTAGTCACAGCTGCAGTAGCACCTAATTTTCTGTCCATCATCCTTTTCTTTCACCACTATTTCCTGTAGTGCAGCAATACCACCCAGCTTCTCCCTTCTATTAGCTGGCAACACAGTACAGAAATGTAGAAGTGCTGACATACATCCACATATTTCAAAAAAGTGAATTTTGCTAATGAATACTTCTTCCTGTGAATAGGACACCAGCAGTTCCACTATCTTCTGTACTGGGTTCATATCTCAGCCAGAGGTTGGGGGTCTGTGTTGTGGTTTGCCAGAGGAAGGAGCACAGAAGCAGCTTGTTCTTGCTGAAACAGAAAGAAAAAAGGTCTCTTCTAAATTACATAGATTGGATTTGTTTCATAGGTCTGGGCAGATGTATCAGTATCAAGAACATCTAAACAGTGGCATGTGTTGGTTGGGAAATGTGCGTATGAATGACTATTAATTTCTTTAACATAGGAAGTTAATAGGTGTATTATTGCCTTCCTGTAAGCAGACGAAGCAATTAAATAATCAGCAAAATATAATTCCCTGTCGGAGCAAGACTCAATTAATTCTTCTTTTCTTATCTACACTAACGGATAACTCATGAAAATTATCTATTGTCAGAATATTCTGTCCTCTTACACTGATGCAACTTCTCATTATTTCCCATTTGAAAGCATTGCAGAAAAAATGTATTTCAAGAGAAGATATTTGAAGATGATGATTTAAGTTAACTCCAGCCTCCAGGAGAGGGAGGAATTGTAAGAACAAGAAGCATATGGAAGAACTCACCACAGGAGAACAGTAGGAGAGTAGGAAGTGGGGTAGGAAGAGCAGAAGGAAGAAGATTAGGAGGAGGGAGGACAGCTGATCTTTGCCAGTGGGTAGAAATGATTGCCACACCATCAGCTTGTCCAAGTTCCCATTTCACTCCTGTGATGACTTCTCACACACTGTGTTTTAGTCACACATTTTGTAAATAGAAACGGCATTTAACCCACTTACGGGAAAACATCAAAGAAAAAAATGCCTGATCCCCACTTTCTTCTTTGAAGTGAATTTTCAAAAGATTATACAAGTTTTAACACCAATGCCTGCCACCACAGTACATAGAAAAGTTAGAGTAAGCAGTGTACTAAGTAACATGACTAATATCTACCACACGTTGTTCATTTTTTTCCATTCTCCCCCTAATGGAATAAATTAGTACTTTGGAGTTTTCTTTTTCTTTTTTCTTTTAAATAAAACAGGTCTGTCCCACTGCATCTGTATTACAGGCAGCAGACCTGTTTCATTTGAGAGGAGGGGGAGATGTCAGCAGTAGCAGTTCTGTTTGGTGCGGATTTGTTCTCTAAGCTGGGATTACTCCAGAGCAGCTCTGTCTTCTGCATACGTGAACTTTTGCCCCGTGGTAGGGATTTCTGCTGTCAGCCTCAAACCTCTTCCTGAGTTTTACAGCGAGGAAGGGAAAGTGCAAAGAAGAGGACAGGCTCACTGGGAGACCAGTGATCAGGGGACCGCTCTCCTCCGCTCTTTGTCAGTGCTTCCTACAGCCTCAGTTTCATAGCCAGATGTGTTGCTATTTTCCATGCCTCTAGAAAAGACACATATCCAATATGAGGCCACCTCTTGCCAGGGTGGGACACTTTCCCCTGCCAGCCAGAAGCAGCAGAAAGTTTTACTTGAATGACCTCTACAATGATGGATTTAGCCACTTACTCGTACACATGTACCACTAAAAGACCACACTACGTCTGCAGATTCTTCAAGTATTTCCTTTGCAGATCAGTGTCACATCTCTTTCTGAGGTTCATTTTCAAGCAGCCATATTTTTGCTTATTATCTGATCTCGTCCAAACACTGAGACTGACTGTTGGTATAGGAGTATATGATATCTTTTTGTCAAATTGTGTTTACAGGAATATTACCAGTGCTTGCTGTCATGGCATCTCATGAGCTTGCTTAGTTGCTGCTTGAAGATGTTGATTCACACTAGAGAGCACACTAATCAGTGTAAAACTTTGTAAAAATACTGATACTGCTAGAGTTAGTGGTGGGTAAGCAGTATACTAAACAAAGCAACACCTATGTTACCCGCAATCACCAAAAAATGGGTTGATTATTGACAGAGAAGTGGAGCATAGAATGCAGCCTTGGAAAACCATTAACTGTGAAGTATTTTAGAAGCTTGAATACTACTAAATAAAAGGCAGTTACATGTCTGGAAATGTTATTTTGGTTTTCCTTGTAATCTAAGGATCAGCTATGTCAATGGCTTTGAAAATTGTATTAATGAAAAACAATTTTTCATTAATTCAGATTTTGACACCTTTGCATGTTGATCCATGTTGACCCCAAGATGCTACTGAGCTAATCTGTAGTGTTGACAGTTGCTGTCTTTCAAGTAAGATGAGTATTAATTTCCCTTGGTTACTTTGCAAAAATGGCGTTTTTGCTCTGGTGTCCTGGATGGTTCTTGCTTACAGTTTGCCTCATTTAGAAACAACGTAGGGCTCTCAGCAAAGATTCAGCTGGCACCCTCTTCTAGTCTAGTGCCTTTCATTGATGAGTCTTCATGTTGTGGGTTACAGAAACACACATCTGTCTTCATGTTTGTCTTTTAGCCAAATTGCTTCTTTTGAGTGTGTAAAGGATTCAGGTGACAACTAGGAACTGGGAGAGTTCTAAGGGCTCTTCCATAGCTTTTACATGCCTACTCACATGGTTTTGTTGGGTGGCAAGATTTTCTTGGCAGAAGCAGGGAGGTTTCATCTGAAAACCAGTGAGATCTATGACATTCTGTGCACAAGACCCTCACGGTCTCGCAGAGTCAGGCTACCACGGTCAGATTAGTCCAGAGCAAGGCTCTAGCAATCATCTCTATTTGAAAGTTTTTACAGGAATGTTAACAAATTCTAGAATCAATTAGTCTGGCTTGAAATTTTCTACTGGTTTCATGGGGAAAAAATTTCACTGTCCTTGATCCCAGTCCTGGCTCATACCTTTTCCACTTGAGAGATCCACAGGTCTCCCCAACAGGGAAGCAGTAATACAGCAGAGGTGGATGGGTTGGAATGCCCTCTTTCCATTTGTCTCCACTGGATAAACCTGCCCAATACCAGTACTTCATCATAAGAATGCATGAACCTCTTCTATTTACCATGTTGAAATTAGCTCTCAAAGAAAATTAGTCATAATAAGCAATTCCTAAATATTTTTTCTTACATATTATTGTACTGCTCAGTGCTAAATCTACAGGAGAGAGCACAGGTAACACCCGAACTGTTACATCATTACATGCAATGACCTTTCAGAAGTCACTACTTCCAGGAAAGTAACCAGCGTGCCAGTTTTTCAGCTGTTTGGATCCACACATGTTGCCCGTGATGTGTTGGCGAGTCAACAAGTGAAAAGTAGTACTACAAAAACTATGTGCCTTTGGAAGACACCCCATTAAAAAGACATTTTAATTTATCAGAAAAGATTGTGTTTTTTCTTCTGTTCTTTTCAAATGTTTTCTAAGTGAGAATCCTGTAATTAGATAGTTTAATGTAATTCAATGTAGTCAAATAGAAAGCCTTAAATGATTGTCTCAGGCTCATAGCCAAAGTATAAAGTCATAGACTATATCTATTTTTATTTCAGAAATGACTAATAGCTCAGTTCATGTCTTTCCCAGCTGTAGCTGTTCAGCTGAATGGTGAAAAAACAGATGTTCACAATATGAAAACTTCCTCTGATAGTTCATGAACTCACAAATGTGTATGGTAGGAGAGTAGCCTGTTGCTATCACAAATGGGAAATACTGCCACCAAATACAGCTTGAGATCCAAGCCAGAAATTGTGTTACTGAAGAACAGTTCTAGGGGCACTTCCCAGGACACAGACAAATTTCAAGATATAGGGTCATATATTTTTATTGACATTGAAGCTGGTATGATTTTGGTTTACAAAAATGTATGTGTAAATGTCAGTTTCTCATACACACATCACTAAACTGCCTGAAACAGTGTTTTTTAAAAACTCAGATTATAGGGTTATTATAGTTTTTACTATTATTACAGTTCAGGCGCAGAAAAGGAACTTGGAATTAAAATGACTTCCCTCCCAAATCTTTGCATACACTGCCTTTTGGATACTGGGATCACTTATGCATAATCCTCAGTGACCTGAGACTTCACAAAGACAAGCTGTTAACAGTGACACAGTGCCTGAGTAAGATCAGGTCAGATGCTGACACATGATTTGTAAGCATTAGATGATTATTCTTCCCACAGATGTTGCTTACTCTTAAAAAAAAAAAAAAGACAGAGATTATCTGTGTTCTAGTAAGGTGTGTTTGCACAGAAACTTTTCCAAAATATGTGGGTGATTTCACCACAGGTATATGAGAGACATGCTTGGACAGGAGCTGTCATGCTCCTACCCCAGCTGCCCAGCCACCTTTTCCCTGTCACTTCCAGCACCATCAGCATTAGGTATCCTCAGCTCCATCACCATGGGGAAACCACACATACCCAGTCTGAACAGTAGCACAGCTGCCTTGCTTTTGCCAGGGTGGAGATGTTCCCCAAGACCCTGCACCCTCTTTAGGGCATGCCAGTCTCTAGGACATGCAGTTTTTCCCCTGCCAGACTCTTCAGGCAAGCCCCATGCTACTTCAGTTTTAATGCCACAGATGCCAGACTCTAAAGCAGAGTATCCTATGCTTGAGTTACTGCTTTCCACTTTCTGGGGGTATGGCTTTGCTTTCCTGTTTCCTTTAACACATCTACCCTGTTTCCAATTTTGGGTCACTTCTTCCTTCAGTTCCCCTGTTCTTACATCCTTATTGATTATTTTGCCCCTATATTATACTTAAAATGATTTACCTAAACCTTTCCCCACACTAAGAGGGTCTAATGTTGTTTCCAGCTTCCAGCTTTTAAACTTTCCTGTCCTGAAAGCTTTACTGCAGGTTTCAATCACATGATGCTAGTGACTACACATCCAACAAATCCTTGAGACGCTGAAGAATATAGAAACAGTTAAGCTTACATTGGATTCAAAAGGTGATTCAAATTATTTCTGTACTTCTTCTGAGAGTTTAATTTTCAGAGAAGTTGAGTGAAACGTTTGTTTGTTTGTTTGTTTGTTTTTTAACTGTAATAGTTTTTCTAGGCTTGTTCTTAGTGGTCTGAGATCTTTTCAGTTTTGCAGGAATTACCTCAAGTTACTTCAACCTCAAACCTTTGTATCTGATGGAGCAGGTTCACGTGTTTAAGGCACTGAGCCAGGGTCTGTCCAGTTCTCCAGTCTCTCCTCACCTGTCTCTTGCTCCTCGTCATGGGAAAAGCAGGGCAGAACTGCTCAAAGTATGGCCAATCTACTGGATGTTTTTCAATCAAGCATGTGAAACTTCCTGCTCATTTGTGTCTCTGTTATTCACCACATCTGCCATTCTCACTGGTTTCAGCATTATCAACATTTTAATGATCTCTCTCTAACAGTGAATGTTCTTGTTGCAGTGAAACTGATATTTTTATAGCTTTTGATTGTATAACATGGAAAAAAGACCAACATGTTAATAACTTTCTTGCATACTCTGTTCAAGAACTACCTTCTGGGAAGATTACTCTGACCTCACACAGCAATAAGTCATCTGCGAAATCTGGATACATTTCCATCCCTCCAAATGAGTTGGGCTAAAAGTGGCATTTCACAATGGTGTCAACTATAAAATTAAGACAGATTTGTGGCAGTGTAAAACTAGAATGAACTTTAAAATAAATGGACAAAATAAAACAAATTTCAACTCAAACTAACATCTGCTACTGTTTAATATTATTAAAGGAAACTGAGACAGCCAGGTTTTAAACTTGTGTTTTGCACATGCACAAAGCACTGCTTTTAGATAAATTTTGATTAGGAACAGCATGAGTTCTGGTTCCATAACTGCATGGCTGACCAGACTTGTAGTCTATTGTATACTTAATATTGGTCTCCAGAATTTTTCTAATCAGGTAATTGCTAGTTTTTCATGTAGACAATACAGGCTTTAAAGGATTGTAATTACATCATTATCATCCACAGTAGCCTATAAAAGAGCTGTTACAAAATGAATATTCAGTGTTTCAACCCAAATATCTATGGAAGGTCCTTTATTTACAGAGGATAAAAGGAAAAAAAAAAAAAAAATAGAAGTTTTAATGTTTAATTGGTCTCTAGTAGCCTAAAGGAAATTTAAGTGGGTGCCAGTTTACAAGAACCCCAGGAGACAGGGGTTTCCCTGTATGGATGTCCTTTAATCCTTGTAGTTTTCCTGTGGGAACTGAAGAAACAAGGTCTTGTTCTCCACCCACATAATATTAGTAATTGTCAGAATAAGAAATTTTGCAAATTAAATCAACAAGAGCATAAATCAAAACTCCAACAAAAGCTTAGTAAATCACAAAATGAAACCTTCCAAATTATTAGGCTTAGATTTTATATCCACTTATAAAATATTTCCCTATCTCATCTCATAATGAATGCACTTTCATCTCCTTAAATTGAAAGCCCAAAGGTTGTAACAAATACAGAGGACAATAACCTTGGGAAATTCCCAGTTAAAGACAGTAATACTAATTGACTTGGTATGCAGCTATTTGGGTTTACGTCATTTGTACAGCCCTTCTATAGCTAAGAGAAATCTTAGACACAAACATTTTGAAACCAGCTAGTCTAAATAACCTCTGGGGAAAAACGTTTTTCCAAGCAGGTGTTTAGCTGCCCACACCTGTGAGATGGCTGGTGGGCAGGAGCTGCACTGCACATTCTGGCTCTGGAGGACTCAGGAGCAGCCCAGGACCGTGGGGTAACTCTGGTACCCAGTAGCCATTGAGGGAGGTCCCACTCCTGCTCTTCCTGCCCTGCTGCTCTTCTCTGCCTCTGTGCCTGGCTCCCGGCTCTGCACAGCTCCCAAGACTCACAGCCTCCTTCTACAAGCAACTTCCAACAGCATAGCAAAAGACTGGCTACTTTGTCTTTTTGCAAGTGAGCTGCTGCATCTCATGGCAGTTCAGAAGAATATCATAGCTGGCACCATGTGAATAATGAATGCAAGCAGATAGGATTGTGGAGGAAAGGGATTTGGAGGGAGAGAAACTGAGACTACTGTCTTTCAGCAGTGGTGGCCAGTTGGAATCCAGTGACCTTCCCTCTCCTCCTTCCAGCTTCATCTTTGTTGAGAAGCACCTCAAGCCTCTGCTGGGCTACCCAAGAAACACTGCTGCGGGGAATGGACTGCAGTGCATGGATTGTGTGTGTCTCACATGGTTTGCAGATGCTGATTTCCAAAAATTGCTTAGCCAGCATCACTGGAGGAATAAACTGAACAATTAATCAAGATGAAGTGCCACAGAAAAGGATCCCAGATGCAGTGCTCATATAGGTCTGCAGGTTGCACAGAGAGGTAGTAGATGCCTCATCTCTGGAAACATTCAAGGCCAGGCTGGATGGGGCTCTAAGCAACCTGATCTAGTTGAAGATGTCCATGATCATTGCAGGGGGCTTGGACTAGATGACCTTTGAAGGTCACTTCCAACCCAAACTATTTGATGATCTGTGATTAGTCATGGATCATGCCCTTCAGGCCTTGCTTTCTTTGAAAGCGAGTCAGACACCGTAGCTAGGATGAGAGGGGACTTGAGTGATTTAAACAGTTTGCAGACCCCTATTGGGCTTCCCATTCTTTTTCCTTTTGCTCATTAAATGTAACCAAGGCTTATAGTTTAAATCCAGTCAAACAGGCATTTACCAGTACTGATTAAACTTGATAAGTGTTAGCAAACATGTGAGTCAGTCATGCTGCCTCCTACTGAAGGATGCTCAGTTCTTCCTTGTCTCTCCCACCTTCTCTGATCCGATAGCTCACCTTTTCAGATGGCTTTTTGTCATCATTTACACAGGGAATCTCTTTGGTTACAGTGACCCACTAATTGCACGGAAGTTTTAAGAGTAAAATGTCGGAATCATCCAGCCAGTAGCAGGAAGGAACATTACAATACTCATAGGCAGAGTCCCAAAGCAAAAAAGGAGCTTTCTTCAGCCTTCTGGAAATTTTCCATGTTGTCTCATTACTTCAAGAGCCTGATTTCAGTCCCTGAAAATCTTTAAAATGTGGTTGGTAAAAGTAACTGCATAAACGTAAGAAGCTGCAGTCAGACATTTGGCACAGTGTTCCTATTGACAGATATTCGTTTAGATTTGTCTAATAAAATAATCTGTGATTTATTGATACAATGTATCATTAACTTTTCAGCTGGGACTGAAGCAGGAGTTTTATGCAAGGTTTACAAGGATTTGCAACCATTCCTACCAGTACTGAATATTCACATAAACGAACTGGAAAGTACACATAAAACCATGGTGAATAACATTTACAGATGACTCAAATATGGGCCAAGTAGTGAATCTCAACAATCAGGCTGGGCTAGTTGAAACAAAGTGGATTCAGACACAGCTAAATGCAAAATACCTCTGGGGACAATGAATGCAAATCACACGCCTGGCATAGGGACTATATCTTGGAAAGCAGCGACTTTAGAAAAGAATTAGGGTCAAAGTGGACAACTAAACAAACCCTTATGCTCTGACTAAACAAACCCTTATGCTGTCACTAAATACACATGTGTAGGGTGAAAAAGAGAAACAATTTTAATTGAATCTCTCATTGACAAGGCTGATATGGAAACAATTCCATTACAGTATCCACATTTTAAGGGGGTATTGAAAGTACAAAAACCCCCACACGAGTGGATGTAAAAAGGAAATGTTTCTGAACGAGAAAGACAAAGATTTCAGTCTATTCACTGGAAAGAGGTGATTTGACTACCATACTCAAATAGCCACCACAAAAAAAGAAGAAACACATATTGCAGATTCTTTAAACTGGTGGAAAATGCTGTAAAAAGAACCAGTGCCTGGAAGCTGAAGCCAGAAAAAAAAAATGAGGCACGCTAGATGAACCTTAGATGAACATTAGATGTTATTAGAATGAGGTGCTTTTGGAGGTCATGTACTTACAGTCGCACATTTCCTTCAAATAAAGAATCTATGAGCTTCATTAGGATAGGCTCTAATTAAATGCAAGTCATATATTCAGAAGTCCCAAAACATTGGGTCAACAGGTGTTTAGCAGGTCATGAGACAGCAGTATCTTGTGGTCCTTTCTGCTTTAAACTCCATTAATATATGCACAAGGTTGAACACAAAGGCTTGCTTTTTAAAGTCTATTTTCCAATAATTTTTAACTGCTTCATTTTAAAGTGTTTTCCCCAGAGTGTCTTAACTGACCTGGCCAAATGATATTCGACAGTGACACAGTAGCATGCAGGAACCTGAATATATAGCAAATGTGTAAGCACAGAAAAAAAAAATCTCACATGTCCAGACCCAGACTTCATTGCGATTTCTTTACAGAGGAACGATACAGGAAGTGGGACTTTGTAGTGATTAATTCTGCATTTTTCTGGTTTGCCATACATACAGACACACCTCTAGACGGTCAGGAATTCTCACTGATTCATTTTAGACTCTTCCTCGAGTTGCAGCCCTTATCTGCATTTATGTATTACTTCTGAAATTTGTGAATTTTAACAAAATTATTTATTGCATTCCACATTTCAGGTGCTGCAATACTTGTTCTTACAAAATGACGTGATTTACATGTGCCCTTCCTTGTGAGGAATAGCAGAAGTGAGACAGAGGCAGCACTGCAGCCTCTCTCCAGCACCAGAAATATGGGCTGCTTCCTTTCCTCTGGGTAGCACTGCCCACTCGGGCTCCCAGGGGCAACCTCACCTGTTCCCACTTTGTCCAAAATATCCACAAGCATTCACAGGCTCCCCTGTCATGTGAGTTTTAAATTCCTGCTCGGAGGGTCACTGTTCTTTCCGAATCTACCCTGTCTGCATTTTGATACAGGCTGACTCATGCTTTCCTATCTGAAATCAGTGTTCTGCCACAACCATCTGCTTCAATATTACTTTCATCTGCTTCATTAATATGAACGAGAAAAAATAACTCCAAAAATAACTCTACATGCAAAAGGAGAGATTGCTCTAAAATTATTCTATAGGATTGATCACGACATATTTTCTTAAAATAGAAATTTAGGGCCAGTCTGATTTACTATACACAGCCAAACATTTTCAAGACAGTGACTTAACTGACAACAGAATATGGACTGATTTATATTAATTCATATTAGCAATTGATTCAAATATGTTTTAAGATGCAGCTTACTGTCTTGCTATACTGTATTGTCTAAACCAGGGGTGTCAAACTAATTTTCTCTGTAGAAGTAGTTACATTTATATAGTCCTAAAATTACATTTGTCCCTTTGAAGGCAACCACAAGGCTGATGTGGCCCCTGGTGAAAATGAGTTTGACACCCCTGGTCTATACCTTGTCTATACTGTCTTGATAGGTGTAGACTTTCAGTTCCCTAGATGCACATCAATGCTAACATGGTTAGCAGCATACTGGCGCTAAAACCATGTCTCAGGGACTGTATCTGTTCGGGGTCACTGATTTCCTCAGGGCCAGGGTCTCAGTGTTGATGAGAGCCTCACATCTGGCGTTACTCTCGAACAGGGTTGCTGATGTGGAGGTTTCCTCCTCCCCATGTTTCTTGACCAGCAGCCTGGGAAAGGGCGCTGGTGCCAGCAGCCAGGAGGCTCACAAGGAGTTTTCAGGCAATATGAAATATTGCTTGACTGAAGAACGAATCTGTGGCCACAGAATTGTGATATACGTGCGCTTTGTGACTCAAGAGTTGAATTGCATGGTTTGCTGTTCCTTGTCAATTCAAAAGTAGAATGTTAAGGTAATAAAAGGCCCAATTTGTTAATAAATAAAATAGGTGATATTGTCAATCATAAGCCACATGCATATACACGTGAGAATTATACGCAAGGCTCTCAGGGAACTTGAACTGAAATCTATTACTCCCGGACATACTTGCACAACTACACTGTTGTTCACAGTAGGAAATAGAAGAGCTTTTGCTTCATTTATATTTATTCCTTACATCTGAGTAGTGTTCTTTATTGAGATGTCGTTCACACTCTTTTTAGCACTATTAGTGACATTCTGTATATATTGGGAACTTCCCTGTCATTTCAATGGATCAGAACTCTATTTCATATTGTGCGAAGAAATACGGGTGTAAAGAATTATTTTTCAAGAGAGTCACAATATATGCAGAACAGCACAACTAATTCATTTTTACTGAATGTCTAAATTTAGCAAGCCCCAAACAATCAGAAACATCCATTTAGATATGCTGCTATGAAAATAGTGATAGAGAATGATAGTCCTGGCTCCCAGTGAAGCAAACAACCTCTTTTAGCAGAATGTGTCTCCAACCCTTTTCTTTGAGGAAAAGGTTTCACACTGTTTTTAACAGAAAGAATGACAGAATTCTTGGGCCAGCTCTGCTTACCGTGTGTGTGACTCTAATGCATGGATCCCTCTGCTCATAGTTTCACATATTGATATATAATTATATGCAGTGTGTATACAAACACACAGGCACTGACTTATAAAAGTAACAGGTGATCAGCTTCACATTCATGTCAAAAATTCCTGGTACATAATCTCAGCCTCAATCATTAGCTTTCTTTTGCGAGCTGCTCTGTTTGCTGAGAGATGTCTGTACTGGGCTCTTTTGTTGCTGTTGTCTGTAACTGTGCAAATGTAATATTACATGCAAAATAGAACAGTCAAGTCTGTGTGCACTGAAGTCCAGCTCTATTGGATTCACACATCATTCACATGTAGCCCTTTGCCTACAAATGACATTCATTTAATTTATCCTACACACCCCCTAAAACAGAGATTTGTTCTCTTCTTGAGCACTAGGGAAATTGTCACTAGGGGATTCCTAAACCATGTAGGAGAATCAGATTTTCTAATTATAAAAAAGTAAAGCATTTGGGAATAGCCATATTACTGATTTCCAGGAGGCCCTGAAAGTATTTCTGTTCAGGATGGGAAAAGATTAAAATGCCATTTGCATGACTGATGTTAAATCTTCTATCTTGTAGTCTTGTAAATGAATTGCTGCCTCACAGGCACTTCATGTTATGAAAACATTTTACGTTCAACTGGAATAATTGCACATTTAACTTCAAAGTTACAACCTGCCTCGGGTATTAATTTGTCAGGTCCACACTGGAACTGTAGAAATGTCAAAAGAATCGGCTCAGAAGAGAGCTGTCATGCACTACAAACTATTCCATCTTCTCTGCAGTGTCTACTAGAGATATTGAATCAAAATTTTTCATAGTTCAGGTAAAATCAAACACTTGACAGTCATTGCAGAAGGTTTAGTTTGCCTGAGCAAGACTTCTGGGTAGTATTATAAAATGAGGAGCTATTATATCGTACCACTGCCAGCTTGCTCTATTGCTTTTAAATTGGTTTTGTATGCACAAATAGCTATGGAGCTAGGCCATGTTCCTCATACAGATAGTTATTTAATCTCTTTTAAATTAAAAGAAGGCTGTGAAGTTGGTTTTATTTTTGAAGCACTGCAGTAATGAATACTTGCAAAGAGATAATAGCCCTGGTAATACAAGCATGAGTAATGCCCAAGTGATTTCATTCACTGACTGTACAACATTCTGCTGGTTACAGAACCATTTGGCATTAAGATCATCATTGCTTTACAGGGTCTGCTGAGAAATGCAACAAAACACCTTAGAATTCATGTCAGTTTGTGATTCAAAGACAGGGAGAAAGATTTCACTCTTTTCTACGTGTTTTTTTTTTTAATATCAATGATCAGAATCAGATGATGATGTGTGGGGCAGGTTAAACGAAGCAAACTGAGATAAACCTAACAACGTTACATGGCATCTGGGGACAATCTGCTTGTAATTGCTGAAGGATTCACCATTCAGAAGGTTAAAGCAGGAACTATATCACAAGGATAAAGCCTTTAAAAATAAAACTCTTCAACTCGAGTAATGCATTAGTTTATACATTAGTGAGTCTTTTGATCATGACAGAAACTTGATTCTGCTTAGTATGTTTTGCTACTTAAATAATTTGCCTGAATAAAATACATGCAGAAAACTGATATGGAAGTCATTTGTGAAGTAGTAGTCTATTCTTCATATTTACTGAAAACCTTTCTTCTTGGAATTTGTTGTTATCACTTCAAATATGTCTTTACCTTAAAAATTATGATGATGTGAGCTGCAGCTAACTTTAAATCATAAGTAATATCTTAAGGCTGTTATTCTGTTTATTATGTTTATTTATAACACCTTTGCTTCAAAACCATTTCATTTGTTCGATCTTTGCATTTTCCAATTTATGTTTAACATTTAATAAAATGAGAGCTCTTTTAACTTTCCTAACTGAGATTCAAAGGGGAAAAAGATGTATTTGTAATTCAAGTCTGATATTTCTGATTATTTCAGCTCTTCCATAACAACTTGATATTATGTTCGAGATAGCTCTGAAATATTTGTGCACTAAATATTTCTGAAAAAAATATATTAAACAGGAAACTGGTGCTATCACCATTACTGGAGTAAAATGTTCTTGTTAAATCTTTCCAATAAATCAGTCAATGAGGCAGGTATTTCATTTCTATGATCTAATGTCTTCTGCTACTTTTAATTAAAAATGTATCCAATCATGTAAACATTATTATGAGCAAAATATTTTCTACTTATGAGTTTTTAAGAGTCAGCACACACATCTGGAACTTTGCTTAATAGATATAGAAGTTTCCAGTTTTGCCAAGACCAAAAATATAGACAGCAAATTCCAGAAGGATGGGGTGTTGTGTTTATTTGCAGCAGTCTGTAGAGCTGACAGATAACATGAGGGCTTCATTTAACCACCAGCAGTAAACTATTATTTTAACAAGGCAAGTGCTTTCAGAAAAGACAAGACATGCTGCATTTCAAGTGACATGATTTCTATATTTTCAGCACTTTCTATAAAAAAGGTGCATAATATAACCTGTAATATATGATAGCACATAATCACTACATTTGTAGAGAATTGAGGAGCTATCACTCAGTCCACTGAGTGACACAAAGTCAGAGGGCAACACTGATGTCCCTCCCACAAGGCTGACTAACCACTGCAGCTTCTGTTCAGGGATGTGGACGTAGTGAAATATGTTAATCTGGGAACAAGTTCCAGTGGGGTATTAAAAAATCAAACAAAGGGAAAGAAATGGTTTTTGCCACAATTGGTGTGCATCAGAGCCCTGGCTCCCTGCTGTTTCCCAGACTGTGGCAGCAGCTTGATAAGTGCTGGGGTTGGTTCAAGGTGAGGCTCTGAAGCGAGATATCTACACTGAGCAATTCTCTGAGGTATGGAGATATCTCAGCTGGTGGGAAAACTGGGCTGTAGAGGTGGATGAAATGGAGACTTGGTGAAGCCAACAGTCGGCACTTCACTAATTTCCATGAGACTGTATTTCTTTTTCTGTGTTGTGGTCGTTGAGGTATTACAAACTGTATTTGCAGCCGAAAGCAAACCTGGATCTTGTCAGCTGCTGCCATTAACCTGCCTGCTGGTCTCACTGGGGTCAGTGGGGACCTTGCCAACGTTTCCTTATCTCTGCTGTAGGGATGAATGCTGTGAAGTTGAGAGGGGAGGCAGAGGCTGCCTGTTGTCAAGAAGCAGCAGCACAGTTACATCAAAACAATCTTTCATCTGGCTGTGCGTCTCCTGGAAGGCCCACCTCACCATGGATGGGGGCAGGGATCGATCCCACGCAGCATCTGGCTTTTACAGGAAGCACTTCAATGAGGATTTGAGTTGCCCTTGGCTCTCTCTATTGCTAATAGATGAGAGAGGCATGTCCAGAGTGTGATTTAGCTGATCTATCAAATTAGCTAATGCAGATCTAAGAAACTCTAATTTTCAGCAAGGTTGCATTCATGTAGGTCACAAAAAAGCCAGGATTTAAAAAAACGGGTATGTAAAATCAAGTTCCTAAGTATATTTTCAATTTTTTCTTCTGTTCTTTTTACAAAATCTCATTGAAGTCAGTGTTTTATATGTGATGTCTTTTATCAGCCAAGGATAACAGCTTCAACACCACTGAAAATTTGCAATAAGAGGGCTCAGTTAAGGTTTATCAATAATTTGAAAAATATTTTGAATGGACTACTCAACAGATGATTATTCCATTATTATACTCTCTGTCAGTCATTATCACACTCTCCTGCAGAGAAAACCTTACGTTGTTGGCTAATATTTGTTAGGTAAAATTGCTGGATCTTTGGACCACAAATTAGAGTGAAGTAGTAAGTATAATAATGAGAAACGCCTAGCAGAGATAATAGAATTTTCATTGAGATATTCTTTAGACTGCTTTGTGACCAACTGCTCAATAGCGGTACTGTGCTAATGATGTTTAATGTTTAACTAGGTTATTAACTGTTACAAAATCTCAATTTTGCATGCCAAAAGTGAATGTTTGAGTACCCCTTCTAAAATGCCATTTGATAACCTGCAATTTTATTCCTAAATTAATAATATATCAGCACTGTTTTCTAGTGAAAAGAAGAGCTTTGTTCAAAGTGCTGATAGGCAGCAAGGCATCATGAATGTTCTCAGACTTAAAGCATGCAACTTTATCAAACAGAAAGTAAAACCACCTTGTTACTGGTCTGTACAGGAATGTCACAATGGGAACCTCTGTTTAGAGAAAGGCATCTCAAGGGCACCAAAAGTGCTTTTTTTCACCAGCATCAAAGTGAAGCTGCATTTAATTTAGAGGCTTGTTTGGTTTTCTAGAACAGCTGCTAATCTGTTCCTACAGGATTCTTTCCTGATACACTGCAGAGCATTTTCTGCCTACACTAAGATATCAGTTACATTGGCTTTCACTGTAATGATTGCAGGGAAAGGATTAGAAGTCTTGGGTTTTGCAGGAGAACAATGACATTAAATTCTTGGGTTTGTATACATCATTGGACATTGACATCCATTTTTTTCATGTAAAATGTCTGCTTCTCTACAGTTCCTGAGGAGTGCTCATTTGACTGGGCGATGACAGTTCAGGTCCTCGTGCCTGCGTGTAACAGGAGCCACCAAGGTTTTCTGGCCAAAGAACCCCTGTTGTGTCTCGAAGGGAGTCAGCAGCTCAGCTCCCACATGGCATTGGTTTGGGATTTAGATTATTTGTGCTTGTGCGTGCATGCTCGAGCTGCAGACTTCACCCTTGGCATCTTCTTTGGCTTTCATGTCTCCATAGTTCAAATGCACTGGCTTCAATATTAGTACCATTTGCCCTAGGCACTTTAGTGTGTCCCTGTGAGTTGCATCAACAATGTAAATATTTTTAATATTTTACAGTTTATTTTTTGTTCTGGGGCACAGTACTTCCTGTGATAAACCAGAATGCAGTCTCATATCTACTGCAATTTTCTTTCAGTGAAAGTGCACAGAAATCATGGACACACTGTCCTGAAGTTTCATTTCAGCAGGGAGTTAAAGAAGGCTATGAATAATACTCTCCAAAATTATACTGTAGACTAACAGGTACATTCACAACAAAACTCTCATACTAGAGAACCATAAACTTTACTTAAAATCTATGGACAAAGTACCACATTGTTTATTGTGGATAGGGGTTACTAAGGGAACAGGGGACCTGAGCAACCAAAAATCTCATTAAGTTATTCCTGTTGTTTTCCCCCTAGAATAAGTGCACAATTAAGCTCTGGATTCCTTATGAGTTTGAATATAGTACTAAAACATTTATAAGTTTATACTTCTGTAATTAATTCACAAATACTGACTACTAATTATATGCAACTATTTTTAGCTGTTGTCTTCATGAAAATAAAAGAGAACTGTGTGTACTGATAAATACTCATTATGATGAGGAGAAAGCGACCATCACAGTTTTTATTTTTGTGTCGTAATACAAGTGCTCTCCCTGAAGACAGTTTGTAAGTGTCTGACTATATGTATTCTTAATCGGTAATTGTATCTTCAGTGCCTTCAGCTGATAATATATGGATTTTCTAGGAACTTGTATTTGAGTAAATCGACATATTTAGCAGTCTTATCCTCTCAGTTCCTTTTTCAAGCCATGGGAATTATTTCTTGCTGGGCTAAGGCAGCAGGACTTTCTCTCTTAATTCTTATCATTCCATTAAGTAAACCCACTGAGCAAATAGCTGTTATTAGAACAGTGTAGATTTTCTTCTGCTCCATTAGAATGAAAATAAAGTAGATAATTGACCAATATCTTATGGCATTTATTCAGTGTCTTAATCTAATTTAATCCATATTCATGTGCTCTGTTTGTTGCCTATAAATACCAAAAAAAGTTATCAAGTCCATGTCAGCAAGAAATTCTGGTTAAACAGGAATGAACCACATGGGGCATGACTTAGTAGTCAGCACAGAACTACTGTCCTCTAAATGAGAGTCTCTCAGTCTTTCGGTGTTTTGGATTAATCTTTACTCTGTTTAATTTCTCGTACATATTCTTACATTGCAGATCACTCCATGAGTTTAAGACGAGGTTTTCAAAGGAGTCAGGTAAATGCATGTGCTCAAATCCAACTGATTTGGCACTATGTGAGTGAGCTTTTTCATACCCTGGAATTTTCCTTGCTTTTCCTTAAGTCACCAAGAAATGCTGTCTTCTTGGAGTAAGAGCCAGCTAGAATGAACATGTCTGTCTTCACCTCAATATCCAGACACACCAGAAGAAAGAGGAAGAAATCCAACTTATTCTGCATATAGTGGAATGCCTTTTACCTTACACCATGTTCTTCCACTGCAGAGGCACTGCAGTGATAATGAAACCCGCTGTCAGCATTCCTCACCTAAGAGTGAGATCTGTAAGAGATCCTGCTACCACAGAGGCTGTTTCCCTATATAAATTCAGCTGCTAGGAAGGATTAATATTTTTAATGGCAGCATTTGCACAATCTTTTCAGTACGAGGCCATGGATATCAATCCCTTTCCTGAAGAGCTGTCAGGGCAAACTTCTGCAGTGATCACATTTCAAAGTGTCTTCTTCATTCAGATAGCACCCTGTAAAAAGGAGAAGGCCACTCTCCTTTGACTCAGGGCTGCCTTTGTGATGGGCCCTTTAGAAATTCAAAGATGATCAGCATGGTGGAAAAGGCATGCACTTCAGAGGACCAGAAATTTAAAACAGGAAGCAAGCCCTTAGCATAATGTAAATCTTCATTAACTTTATTACTTTGGGTTTAAATACCTGAAGTATAATGGTTTGGGTTTATATCTAAAAGGACAGGAGAGGAAGAAAAAAAAAAGCAGAACTATAAAAATTCAACATGAAGAAATGGAGAGTGTTTCAACATACAGGTAAAAGAATGAACTAATTCAAGAGCAAAATACAGAAATGCAAAGGGTGTTACTTTCATATTGCATACACAGAGGGCATGGAAAACTTTTTTCAGAGTCCAATGGCCATTTCTTAAAAGTATCCAACATTTCAGTTTTCACATCATTCTGAGAACAGACTGAGCTCACCTAGCTGCTATGTTTAAGAAAGCAATAGAGGCTGGAAATATGGTTTATGTTTTCACCTCCCACAAGCTGTTTGCGGTTGTGTCATTCTTGACATTGCTCTGTTTTGATCAGGGGACATTTTCCTGTTAAGTCCATCTTAAAAGACCCACAGAGACTCTGTGAGTTGAAAACCTCAGGTTCTTGATGAAAAACTTACATTAGTTTTCCATAAAGCAATTTTAAATACGTTCAGGGAAGAAGTAAATATAACTCAGAGAAAAAAAAAAAAAAAATGTGTTATGGTACTAATGAGAGCAATTTAGCTTTTTCTTTTATATGTCTTCGTTCTGATCTTTGCTCAATGATCAAGGCAGCTCCCCTAGATAGGACTGAGTGTGTAAAGACGCAAAATTCCTTTTCATTTCCTGATCATGTGTTATTCTTGCATGACTTTTAAATTTATTTATTTATTTTTAAATTAGCTTCAGTTTACTCACTATAGTTCCCACATTCAGATATGGGAAGAAACTAAAGCCACATTCTCTTGCTACTCTACAAGGACTTCAAGCTCTTTCTCGAAACAGCAAGTAGCCTGTATTTTTTCAGTAAACATTTTCCTTTTTTAAGATGGGACTTCCTGTTATGAAAGAATAACTTGTATAAGGAAACTCCAAAGTAAATATTCATCTCATTAGGAGTCCAGTTTGTAGTACTAAGTTGATTTTGCTGTGGTTTACTACCCTTTGGGATATTATTGACTAATCCATAAGAAATGAAAAATAACAATAGCTATAACTGCATAAGGTAAACAGTGAGTGGAAATAAAAGTTTTTATGTTCCTTCCCACTTCCCAGCCTTACCATGTAATCCTAACACAACAAACAACTAAGGATTACGTTGCATTTCCAACCCCTTTACTTCTGTCCTCTCAGCAGTGTGCACAGCTGCACACTCTGCTATAATAGTGGACGTGTGTTACCAGTTGATACTGTAAATAGCATGAATGTAGATAATATGTAAACCTAGTTTCTCAAGGAAAAATTGGATCCAGAAATCTGGCCCAGACACTATGCTGGTGCCTATGGGATTTTACAGTCTTTTTTTCTTTGGTTGTTTGGGGTTTTTTTGCTTCCCCTTTCCCCACTAAAGAGTGCTGTGGAATCTTTTTGAACACCAAACTTTGGGAATTCCATATTTTACGTACAATGACTTGCAGGCAAAAAGTTTGATGGAGAACCGTGCAAAGCAAACCCACAGTGCTTATGTTTGATGGATGCAGTTTTATTTGCTGTTTAGCATTCCAGGAAAAAAAGGTGTGAACGAAGTTGGAGAATGAACGGCCTGAGAAGGCTGATGGCAGCAGCACCATCTGTGCCAAACTTCAGTCAAGCAGCAGTGTGTGCCTGGGCCCTTGCACTGTCCTCAGGTGTGAATCAAAAATCTGCAGTGATTTAATCTGGTTCAACTATACATTGGTTGTGGTTGGAACGTCAAGCTCCAAACCTCTGGCACGATCCTGTACACAGTGTAAAACCTAGGAAGGTCATATCAGTACGCTTGATAAGGTCAGAGATTCTCATACTGTGGATTGTGATGCCCAAGGTGATAAGGAAAGGCTTCATAGGGGGTCACACGGTATTTTTTACCAGAGTGATTTAGCAGCAGACTGGTTTTTGCCAAGGTAGAAGGCTGAAAGTTGTTGCAAGCGACTCCAGCACCTCCAACCAAGCCAATGTGGCAACTGCTGAGGGCTGAGCAGTTCCTGCAGACAACTCCACGGCTGCAGGGGACTAGGAGAAAACACTCTCAGTCAGGCAGAAGTTTTCTTCCCTCCTCCCACGAGCTCAGCTGATCCAGAGATGTCACACCTGGGATACAATGATGACCCAAAAGCAGGTCACTGTCACTTTCTAAAATTTGAAAAATCCTTATCTGGTGCAATCCTGTCTGGCTGCCCCAGAAACCTTGTCCAGGGCTTTTCTATCTGTAATCTAGTTGATGTTTCCATTTGGGAATATTTGCGTTAGGCAGGTAATCTGAAATCTATCAATATTTTTTAACATGTCAAACTCAGAGATAGGCAGCAGAGATTTGTTAATATCTTGTTGGATATCATGGGAGCCAAAACCAGAAAAAGCTTGCAAATGTTCTGCTGAAAAATTAACATTTAAAACTTTTAAAATCCATTTAAGTGTAAGAAGTTTACATAGCTTGTGGGAAATCAATTTGGTGGACATTAAATATCTATCTATATCTATAGTTCTTTTCTCTCATTTCTTCCTCTTCCCAAGCAACCAATAAAACACAGAAATGCATATAAAAATAGCTGTTAGAACCAGTAAAATAACTTATTAACTTATATAAGATGCTACATCCAAGGATTTTTATGTTCTAACACACACTGTGCTGCATGCACTATCATGTCTTCTCCCCCTCAGTGACAGGAAGATGTCTGATCTCATTCAGAAAGATCATCAGTTAACTATTTTTAAGAGTGGCATTGTTTTCATATGGACAGCATTGAAAACATATGGTCTTTCCTTTTTCCTGTCTTGTGCTTTCATCTAACAGATATATATGTTTGAAAGTACTGGAAAGCATTTAGCTTTAGAATCTATCCCTACCTTCTGGCACTCTGCTTAATTTCCAAGTTTTTACACCAATGAAAGCCGTATTTCAGCATGGAAGTATTTCTCCCTTGCTCATATGTACCTTCCAAATCAAGTGTTCAGTGCTACTGAGGAAACAGAGCAAGCTGAGGACTTGCTGAAAAAGGGCAGTTTTGCTCAGAAGTTTTTAAGCGCTTTTATGTGAACCAGTACCTGGAAATGAACCCTCAAAAGAATTCATTATTTTAATCAGAATTATGCAGTAAAACCAGCTTAATTTGTATGTTGGATGCTAAAAGCTCTAAAAAATAAGTTTGTCTGGAATCATTCTTCACTTGAAATAATTGAAAATATATTTTTTGAATAAGGACATGCTGGAGTTTATCTTATTCAGTGGGGTACTTCAGCACATACACGTGCGGTTTATCTGAAGAATGACAGTTGAATGACAGCTACTTGTTTACTTGCAAATCTGATGTGTAATCAGATTTTTCTGAGGCTGGAATGTGGCTGATAGCACACCCTGGCTCCTCTGAGCCAGCAGATCCTCCTGTGACACGTCCCAGGGGACACGATGAGTTGCCCTTTAGGTCACATGTGGATGAAGTGCCCTGTGCCCTAAGCAGAAGTTAATCTCAGCTCCACCCGCCTGTTTGCCAGCGTGCAGGTTAATAGAAGTTCAAGGCGCAGGCAATGAATGAGCACATTTAGGGAACCATGAGCTGAACCATGATCCTCTTTGTGCAGATGAGTGCTTAGCTGTACGTTCTTTCATCTACCTCTGATAACCATGGTCATGCATCATTAGGGAGCTATGAAAGGACAATCATGCAAGAGTAAGTTAGTCTGTGCCTTCTTATTTTGTTTATTACATTTGCCTTGTCAAAACGTACACAATAATCCTCACTCATGCCCTGCTATTAAGGGTGAGAAGCAATATTTTGTTTGCGCAGCATTTTGCACACAGGGATCTGGGCTCACCTCTTGTTTTTTTCAGAAGAAATGAAACAGTAACTGTTCCTTCTTCTGGCTCTTGTCTGGCTCCAGGGCAGGAGCTGCGCACCCACGGCCTACACGTCTGTCAAGTTAAGGATCTCGTAGAGTTCCCTGGAGGGGGGAACTCTACTACCCAACTGCTCTTCCCTTGCTCAGGGCCAGTGTTCTGTCTGGTGCCGTGGGGATGAATCCAGTGGAAAAGAGGTAAAAAAGGTTACACTGCAGGCAGCGCAGGAATGGGCTCTGGTTCACCAAGAGCACGCACAATGGCTGGGTTTCGTGAGGCTGCTTTCGATTACAGAGGTATTGCCCTACTCTGTATTTCTTTCCTGTCTGATTCTTGTCAGGTGATTTAAAGTGTCGAAGTCTTGATTCTGCTGAGAAAATAATGTGGACTCTGAAGATGTGAATGTTTGCAAGTTCAAGGGGCGATTGCTGGGCTGCATGGGCTGTGAGAGCTTCCCTGGGGAACCAAATGGCCTGAAACTGCCTGAGTGATGCCAGTTAAAGATGCTACCTTGCAATACTGAGCCAAAACATTTCCACAGTGAGGAGAAAAATAAGTAAATTGCTAACAGTTTGTGAGGCTTTTTGAAACTCTTTCCATATAAAGCTGTTTTTCAATCTGTCATCAATCTGCAGTAACCCAGTGAAGAAAAACAGAGCTATGGTATCAGTTTGAATGTCAGATCCAGTTGTAAAAAGCTGCTAAAAACATGCAAAGCCAAATTTGGAAGATCACAATTTCATATTCCTGGAAAAGGATGCATTGGCAGAGAGATGAGCAGAAGTAAGAGACATGCCTAAAACATGTTTATACTCCTTATTTGACCAGTCTTTGGAGCTTGAATTATCATATCTTCTGCCTCAGCAGCAAGGGTTGTTTTCACAACATGAGAGCTCTTAATCTGCCACTGACATGGTTAAATTCAGAAGCGTTTTCACTTCTTGGTTTAACACATCCTGACCAATCCTCTCCTACCACTATAAAGAAGGATTTCACAAAGTAAATACTGGGAAACTCTTATGCCTAGTGATTAAAAAAACATCAAAAGATTTAAAAGCCCATCTTGGAGCCTGCTGTTGTGGACACTTTCCAAAGGTTACCCTGAAAGCTTTGATAGACTCTTTATACAGTCATTTCATGTTGCTGTTGCCTGCCTACTGTTTTGTCTTCTCAAATTAAATTGATTTCTCTTTTTTGTTGTTGTTGGTTTTGATCTCTTTTCCTTCTGCTTCCAGGATCCCCAGTAGGCTCTTCTTTTTCTTCCTACAGGACATTCAATTCTTATTTTCTTTTTTCTTCTTTTCTTTTCTTTTCTTTTCTTTTCTTTTCTTTTCTTTTCTTTTCTTTTCTTTTCTTTTCTTTTCTTTTCTTTTCTTTTCTTTTCTTTTCTTTTCTTTTCTTTTCTTTTCTTTTCTTTTCTTTTCTTTTCTTTCCTTTTCTTTCCTTTTCTTTCCTTTTCTTTCTTTTCTTTTTTCTTTTCTTTTCTTTTCTTTTCTTTTCTTTTCTTTTCTTTTCTTTTCTTTTCTTTTCTTTTCTTTTCTTTTCTTTTCTTTTCTTTTCTTTTCTTTTCTTTTCTTTTCTTTTCTTTTCTTCTTTTCTTTTCTTTTCTCTTCTCTCTTCTCTTCTCTTCTCTTCTCTTCTCTTCTCTTCTCTTCTCTTCTCTTCTCTTCTCTTCTCTTCTCTTCTCTTCTCTTCTCTTCTCTTCTCTTCTCTTCTCTTCTTCTTCTCTTCTCTTCTCTTCTCTTCTCTTCTCTTCTCTTCTCTTCTCTTCTCTTCTCTTCTCTTCTCTCTTCTCTCCTCTTCTCTCCTCTTCTCTCCTCTTCTCTCCTCTTCTCTCCTCTTCTCTCCTCTTCTCTCCTCTTCTCTCCTCTTCTCTCCTCTTCTCTCCTCTTCTCTCCTCTTCTCTCCTCTTCTCTCCTCTTCTCTCCTCTTCTCTCCTCTTCTCTCCTCTTCTCTCCTCTTCTCTCCTCTTCTCTCCTCTTCTCTCCTCTTCTCTCCTCTTCTCTCCTCTTCTCTCCTCTTCTCTCCTCTTCTCTCCTCTTCTCTCCTCTTCTCTCCTCTTCTCTCCTCTTCTCTCCTCTTCTCTCCTCTTCTCTCCTCTTCTCTCCTCTTCTCTCCTCTTCTCTCCTCTTCTCTCCTCTTCTCTCCTCTTCTCTCCTCTTCTCTCCTCTTCTCTCCTCTTCTCTCCTCTTCTCTCCTCTTCTCTCCTCTTCTCTCCTCTTCTCTCCTCTTCTCTCCTCTTCTCTTCTCTTCTCTTCTCTTCTCTTCTCTTCTCTTCTCTTCTCTTCTCTTCTCTTCTCTTCTCTTCTCTTCTCTTCTCTTCTCTTCTCTTCTCTTCTCTTCTCTTCTCTTCTCTTCTTCTCTTCTCTTCTCTTCTCTTCTCTTCTTCTCTTCTCTCTTCTCTTCTCTTCTCTTCTCTTCTCTTCTCTTCTCTTCTCTTCTCTTCTCTTCTCTTCTCTTCTCTTCTCTTCTCTTCTCTTCTCTTCTCTTCTCTTCTCTTCTCTTCTCTTCTCTTCTCTTCTCTTCTCTTCTCTTTTTTAAATTTTGTTTATTTATTTTTTAAAATTTCCTGGAGTACATAGAAACAGGAGCTCAGCGGGGAAAAAAAAGGCCTTTTTGTAACAAGGAATAGATTGTTAGAAATACAATTAATTTTCTAGCCAGCTCCAGTGCTTTCAGTGGCAGAAGAGGACAGGGATTTCTCTCACTTTTCTCTGATGCCACTTTGTGTTGCTGGGTGGTGCCTCTGAACTAGCCAAGGACCCGTCCCAGTCACAAACACACATAAACAAGGGAGAGCAGAAGAATGTCTGTACACTGTTACACAGGATCTTGGTGAACCCTTGGCTACTGTCTAAAACCCATTTCATGGTGATTATTTTGATCTGTGCTGGAAGCTACCTGCTGTCTTCTCAGCTAGGGGTCTTATACTAGGCTTCTGTAAGCATGAGTGTAAATTCCTGGACTCTGCTTATGCTGCAAAGACAGAGTATTAAAAACTTTTGGTTGTATAAACTGCTGTGTTTACTCGCTAGTGACATATGTAGGAAATTGATGAAGACTGTGTTCCCTTATTTGTAAAACATTTCATAGGGTTTCCAAGTCAGTTAAAAGTTGAACAATGATCTTCTGTTATGATCCTACTTCTGCTACAGATCAGTATCTTCCAAAATACTGGTTCAGTAGCTGCTTTAACAAAGACACAGCTATGTTTTGGCTAAAAGCTTGAAGGCAATTTACAGATCTTCTGTATATTTTGCATAGTTTGGTTTGTTTGTTTTTTTGTTTGTTTGTTTTCTGAAGATATGAGTGATTCTAGGGAAGTTCTCGAAGAAAGTCTAGGAAGACCTTCAGACTACAACAGCAAATCCTTTATAATAGTTATCTGCTATTATGAAAACATACAATGCCTGAAGGTTTTGATGATGTGTTTTAATTTAGTTAATGTAAACACCCACACCAAAAATAGGAGAGCAATGTGGAATTCTGACATCGGTCATGTTTCAGATGAAAGGATGTCAGTAGTTATGCTCAGATATTGCACCTCCAAGATTGCACTGCCGTTGGAGTACAGGCCCCACAGACTGTATTTTGTCATCAGATCATGGAAAAATTATCCTTCATAGGATCTATAGTTACAAAAGCTTTAACAGCAGTCATTTAGTTTATGTTAAGATGTTTGAGACTAGGGATTTTTTCATTGTTCTGAGGTTTGTCTCAACAAAGTTTCAGAATAAGAAGTAAAAAGGCTCATAAACATGAGGATTCTTGTTAAAACATTGGGCATTTGTACAAGAACTAAGTATGTTACTAAGAAATCATATAAAAATTTATTTTCATTCTTGGTTCAAGTTAAAATGAGACATATCATAGAGAACCTACACAGAGTCAGATTCAGTGGTAGCAGATCATGCAGACATCTTTCCTTGGTGTTCCCATTAACACAAAGCTTCACACCCAGGTACGAGCCTTGGGGTATCCTAAAAGTGTCACAGCTGCTGGTAGACTTTTAGGCTTAAACATTATCATCTAGAGAATCACAAGGATGACTAACAGATGATTAACACTAAGATTTAGACGTTTTGCTCAGACAGACAATAGACATGTTTTCTTTCATTCAGTCATTATAATATACCCTCTGTTTAAAAGTTTTCTAAAAATAATGAGATGATAAAAACAGATTTCTGATTGCTCCTGGCTCTTTGAAACTGGAAAACAGGTTTTTGGATAAAAGCAGTTGTTAGACACTTAGGTATGTTATCTTTCAACTTTTAATTAAAGGATTATTATAATATTTTACCATCACAGAAGAAGAAGTTTCAGAAGGTTTTTGTACATTTGAACAATTTTCTTGGTCAGATAGCTTTGAAAATACAGTGTCTTTTGCAGTCTGCTCTGAAGAGAAATACAGCCCTCTGCCTGGGAGTGAGAAGAGCAAATGCTGATGCAGAAGGTGCTCTGGGCTGCTGAACCTGTTTCAAAGCCTGGATCCCGCTCACCTGCACCTTGTGAGCTGCCCCTGGGGCTGTGCGTTATCAACAGAAACAGACTCTAGCAGCCTACAAACCATTGCATGTTTGAGAAATGTTCTTGTGCAAAACAGCATTGGTTAATGGTTCTTGTCTACATATGATGTCATGAACATGAGGAGATGGACAAGGTTTGAGTTAAGCAATTTCTATGGATACCTAAAATTGTAATGTAAAGAATCATAGTATTCAAGAATTTTGGCAGGAATATAAATCCTTATGTACTGCTAAATAACAACAGGCAAAATGTTTCTGGACTACTTCATGAGAACGGCAAGTTTTCTTATATACTTTCCTAAAACAAGTGTTATTGTAATATTGAAATTAACGTTATTTTATGTAATTATTTGTATTACTTTGCTATTGTAAAATTTTCTAAGAACTAGCAATAGTAATTATGTAGAGACAGAAGATAAGATAGTTTCACTGGAGTACTAGACTTTAGTCTTCAGAGGGGCATTGTCAGCTCTGGCTCTTTGTAAATGGAAACCAGTGGAAGTGAAGCAACATATTTCATATACATTGGATTTCTTCCCAGTTCCTAACTTCCCATTTCTATTGAGACTGTGGGAACTTTTCTCAATATGATTCCCATGTTATTTAAAGAACTGGCTTAAATACAGATGTATTTGTGACTACATATTAAGATGAATACACACACATAGAAAAAGAAGGTGCACCACAGGAGATCAAAACCCAATCTTCTGTCCCTCATTGCAATCAGAATATAAATCTTGGAGGGTTCAAACTTGTTCTTCTGCAGCTGGTTTCCACATACCAAATCCATGGAATTACAATGTTGGATGGTACTGTAGATTTATATAAACGCTGTGAAACTCCCCACCAAGTCCTGAAGAAGAAGCAAAACTAATGAGATCAGGAGCTGTGCATGAGACAGCCAGAAGGCAGAGAAATGGCCATAGTGCTCATTTTGCCCTTCAAAACATGTTCTTGTTACCATCTAAGCCTGTAGTATAATTCTGTCATCCAGTGATGATTTTCTGGAGACAGAAGCAGGAAGAAACCTTTGTAATGACTACCTACGTAATGACTGGACCTTCAGCGCTGTCCTCTACGCCATGCTTACATTCCTCCTCAGCCTTATTTCGATGGAATCAGGGTGGCAACTGTGCTTTCATTATCAGAAAGCCTTAAATGTCTGATATGTGCTAGGGTACAAATCTTCCTGCTGTTACACAGAGCACCATGCTAGAGTTATACAAAGGTAATACAGAGCTCCACTCAAATACCACATTAAAAAGTATTTGATTGTTATAAAAATGAAAAATTATAAAACTTCACCCTGTTCAGTTGAGAAGAAATCAATAATTTGAATCTGTTGTTTCTGAATGAAGCTTGAGAATTTCCTCTATTTACAATTGGCCAAAGGAAGAGACATGAAACCGAGCACTCTACAGATGCTGAAGTTCAGGGTTAAATCGATATTCCAACCTTATAGCCTTTGCTACATTTGTCACTGCCTGCATAAAACAATGCTAGGGATATGCCCTAGACCCAAGAAATAGGGTCATGCTTGCCAGCTTTAGTTGATTATATTATCGTTTTTTGTTTGTTTGTTTTAATAAGCAACAGCAAATGGAATATGAGATGAGGATCTCAAGGACATGACTGTAATCTGAGACAGCATAATGGGGTTAAATGTAGTTTCTTCAGTGTACCCAAAATAGGGAGGCAGAGTCTCTGAGCTGTGCTCTTCTTTACCAGAGGTATTTATCATGAGAATCAGAAAGTAAAGGGAACATATGATAACTAATGAGCTGCAAAATACAGCATGCCAAGTAGAAGAACGGAGAAAAGAAGCTGTGTGAAGATCAGACTGCTTTTCTGGAACACGTCCTGCTGTGTCAGTAGCTTTTATTTTTACACTGGTATATTAGCTCTGACTGCATGAGTCAAAGTGTCTGGCAGCTCTCGTGCCAAGAGAATTACAAGTGGTTGTCCAGAAAATAAAGAGATACTGATTCTGTTCCGTTTTTGTTTAATTTTTAAAAGCAAAAGCAGCAACAACAGTGCTATGAAACACTTCCTTCACGTAGGAAATTTCCAAGGTAACAGTGAAACAGAGAAGGGCCTGAATGTATAGTCCAGTTCAAATCGATGAGCTTTACCCTGAAGGGAGGCAGAATGTGCCAGGCGAACTCCTTACAGTGGAACTGCAGCACTGAGTGTGAGTGATGAGCGGAGCATTTGGAAAGCCACTGGTTGTTACAAAGAAGCACCACCCAGAGTGAGAGACCTCACATCTGGGCTGACAGTAATCTACCTGATTTATAGACTCCCTGTGCTATAATGGTATCTGTCAGTGGCAGTGGAGGCATACCTGGGGTTCCAAGCAATTTATTGTAATAGAAATAACCTGTTTCTTGTGACTACTCACCACCCTTCCATCTGCTGAACATTTGGAATAGACACTATCCATCCAAATTGGATCAGATACCAACTACACTGGCACAAATGAAATGCTAAAGCCAGCTATTACTGCTCGGCAAAATTTGTCCCAGACAAAGCTTAAAACCTTCTTCCACGTGCAACATTTGACATGCTCTGTTTGTTACAGCAAAATAGGTCCTGTGTACTGAAACAGATGATTTTGTAAAGGCTGCTTTTCTACCATTCAAAAGCCATGGCTCTCTGATTTCTTGTAGCTAAGAAAATTGCGAAATTGCGAATGAGGACTAAAGCCTCTCTTTTTCCTAACAAGGACCCATATTGACTTCTTTTTTCTTCTTTTTTTTTTCCCTTCCCTGACAGCCCTCTATTTTCTAGCTGAATCTCTTTCTTTTTATTAAAACTCCACAGAAAACATCATCCTGTTGTGTACCACTTGTACACACTTTAGTAGTTATGCACACATGGCTCCAGATTGGCTCTTGTGGTTGGTTAAGTTGTTGCTGAGACTTGAAAAAGCAACTTTGTGTTTTAGGCCAGTACAGACCTGATGTATTTTCATTCTTTCATTGAGTTTTAATGCAAAACATAAGATTTTAAACATTAATACCTGGTGCTGTGTGTGTCCCAGCTGGGATATATCTCATTGACAGTATCTTTTATCTAGTAATGACTAACATGTATGAATGTTTATATACTTTCTCATGACTCAGTATCACAAGCTATCAGAATGTGATGCATTTTTTGGTCTGCACAGTAGAATTGGAAACTCTTTGTGCACTGGAAGAGAAACTGTACCTCTTTTTCTTTATTTTTTTTTTCCTATACACCTTCTGAATGATAGACTAGAATGATGAGGGATTGGCTTGGGAGGCTTTCTTGTTTTTATAAATAATTGACACTACATGTTTTCCATGGCAAGCACTTTTCTTTTCACTCCACATTTATTTCCTTCTTTGCTGCCTTGGAGTAGACATCATTACCCATGTCTAATTCCAGCAGACTTTCATAATGCAATGTAAGGCCGAAGAGAATATGCTTTGCTACTAACCATTCACAAGAGCAGAGAATTAAAGTCCCATATTTTCACTTTTTCAATCCTGTAGGATTCACACTGATCCTGTATAAAATTTTAAAATTCACTGACTTTTGACCTTGTGCCTACTCTGCTGCTGAACACAGAACTTTAGCCCTTTGGGGAAAGGCGCTTTTCAAGGATGCTTAGAATTAATTTAGACATTTACCACTCATTTAATTTAGCAGTATTTGGTGATTTAATAGTATTGTTCCAGAATTGTTTAAGGTGTTGTTTTTTTGGTATTTTTGTTGCTGTTGGGGGAGCCTGGGGGGTTGTTTTTGTTTTTGTTGTTCTTGTTCGTGTTGTTTTGCTTTTCTGATACAATGAATATTTGTATTTTTAGTTATTTATTAGAATCTTAAATTTTTAAAATGTGAATTAATGTTGTTTTATTTGCTTTACTGTAATTGTATTTTAAAAGATTTCATAAGCCAAATAATTATGTACAAAGGTTCTTGTTTGTTCATCTCAATGGATCGCAAGAACATGGAGATATAAAATTAACTTTTCAATAGGACTCAGATAAGAGACAGAACTCTTCACAGCTTATGTCACCCACCAATCAGCAGTGAAATATCCTTTTTTTGTAATAAGTATTTCTCCAGCAACATCAGGTCTTCATTAACAATTCTGTGATAAGAATTGACCCTAAGAAGGTTTTTATTCCAGCTTGCCTTAAAAATAAATCTTTTTCCAATTCAGTCTATCAAGCACATATTCAGTTATTCATAGAGATCTGATTCTAACTGTTTGCAATTGTTTCTCAAGTAGTTTGGAAGCAACGGGTAGAAATCAAAGTGCAAAGGAACAGAATACGACAGAAGAACAGTTATCGAAAGGAAAAGGCAGGTTGGTGTGATGGAGGAAGGCCTAAGAATTCTCTCGTCAGCTGATACATCAGCAAATGCTAGTGAAGAGCCTGAGAAAAATTGCCTGGTTTGTTGAGCAGTCTATTATCTAATTTACAGACAAAACATGGACAGATGAATCATCTATGGAAGAGGAAAAATCAGAACTAGTTGCCAGATCCCCTTTTTCTTCCCCCTGTGCTCTGTTCACAATGCCCCTTCCATGGGCAGGTCTCTGTCATACAAATCCAGTATTAGGGCAAACAGAAAATCTTTTGGCTATGATACAAGTTAGATCAGTCACCAACATACATTTGTTTTCAAGCTGATTGAATTTGGAGATGAAACAACTATATGCAAGCAACAGAGATGTCTCTATGCACCAATTTTGAATGGCAAACAGTTTGGCTGATGCAGGGCTCAGAGGAAGGATCCGAGGGATCTTTAGGGAGGCTTTTATGAAGAGAAAGAGCATCTCCATCCCCTGGGCAAGTGGTAGTCAGGAAAGATACCATCAGGAGGTCAGAAGTAGCTTCTCTTCTTTTGCCTTTCTCCCAGTCCTGCTGGGTTCCCACAAGGGCCTTTAGCCCTGGTGGTGAAAGAATAAAATACAGCAAACATCTCAGCCTGCCAAGTTGCTGCCATTATCCTCAGTCAGGGCAGGGTTCACGATCTCCATGGGGCCTCCTGCCTGCCTGAGGTTGCTCTGACTCCAGCTACAGTCCATTGGGATTCTTGCCACTCTGAAACGCTCTTCTTCAAGGGAAAACAGAGATGGGGCCACCCAGCATGAGATCATTCTGGCAAGAGAGGAGTGGACCATGGCCAGGACCTAGCTACTTCTGTAGTATTGACTGAGGCAGTGTAAGCATTCATATTTTCCTTAAATTATGACATGAGGAAAAGTCCTTTCGTAGCTTATTGAGCTGGAAAAAAAAGAAACAATAGCATGACATTTTCTAATCAGATATTTTCCCTGCTTTTCCGAAAGACAGTGTCCATCTGTTTTAGCATCTGCTCAGTGCAGTTCAATATCTTCCTAAAACCAACAAATAAGTGAAATGGCTTCATTTCTTTCAAAATGTCAAGATCTAAGAATTTCCTGGGGAAAAAAGGTTGCACATGTTGTCATCATTACTGCAAAAAGTGTCTCTGATACCCGATCTCTCTGCTTGTTTAAATACAGTATGTAATCTCAGTTTATTTCGGCAGGTTTGAGAAAGGTACTTGACTCAAAATTTTGATGTTTCCAAACAGAAATGATTTTTTTAAAGTGCAAAAATTTGTCCTGCTCTGGATAAAGATACACCTTCTTTGAAGCCCTTACAGCAGTAATGGGGGAGCAGACTGTGTCCTCAAAATGAAGCATCGCTTATAACATGAAACATTTGATGGAAAACATATTTTTGAAGTAATAAATCAATCTGTACTGGTTTCATTTCCATGTATCTCACTATCCAATGGGAGAACATGGAAGGAGTTGTTCATGAAAGACTTCTGCTGGCCATCTTCCCCTTTCTCTGAGCACTTGCTGGCAATACCCCGTTCGATTGTGTTCTAGTTTCCCCAGACATGAAAAGCAAATGCTTTTGCTCCTGCTTAAAAACCTGAAAACACTGAATTTTCCTGTCACTTCTACTAAGACTCCCTGGAGGTGACTCTTTGGATTATGTTTTTGCCCTTAGGTTTACTCCTTCTGCAGGACATTTCACAAAAGTAATTTGATATCAATATTCATGAAATAATTCAAGTTGGAAGGGACCTTTGGAGGGCATTCAACAGCTCCACCTCATTAATCTACTCACTCACTGTGTTCATAAAAGAATTTTATCTCAGTGATCATAACCTGGTAGCATCTCAGATCTATGCCTGCCTGGCACATGAATGCTTCTGCTGTGTGCTATATTTATAAATTCACCTTTTTTTCATGCAAGTTTTAGACTGTTTTGTCAGACTGAATTTATCTATAAGTTTTAGTTCATTGAATAAATACAAAAAGTAATGCCACAATATTTTAGTTCAGACAAAATAAGTTGAAAGGAATACTCTGAGAAACAAAATTGCTCTAGTCTGCGATATCTTTTTTCAGTTTTGCTGATTGCTTTAACTCTGTTCTGAGTCTTAGAAAGTTTTAAAATTATTGCATCTTATATCACATAGTCTCCTTCCTATGTGTGCTGATCCTCCCTCTGCCTTGCAGGTTATTGATTCCAAATGTGATCTTCCAGCTTGTGTTTCTGCCATTCTGTGCTGTCAGTCTGATATTGCCTGCTTAGATGAGGAAAAGTGGCCCAGGAAAGTATCAGCCGGCATCTGACAGGTAATACTAGCATGAGGCAATCTAACCATAAACTATCAAAAGAGTTAAAGGCAACTGTGTTAGTTAGTTGCTCCTGTGGGAGCCAGATGGGATTTCACGTGAACCAGACAATGATATGTCTACAAAGACTACTTACACTCAAAATTTGACAAATGTATTTCCAATCAGAATAATCCCCACAGCCGAGTTACCCAGGGGTTTCAGACATAAGAAATGATACACTGTTCCATCGGCCTTGTTAACACTGAGGTAACTGCCCATTTTATTGAACACCAGTGGCTCATGTTTGGCATATAGCAGCAGCAAAGGCTTCAGTTTTGCTTCTGTTTTCACCACTGGACAGAACGTGAGGTCTGCAAGTAGAGAAAAGTTGCTCATGCACATGTACTGACATCTGCATCAGTAAGCACTGAAATCTGATTTAACCCACCTATTTCTAATCCTTTCTTCCTTTATCTCACACTTAGAATTGTTGCTGGTTCCTATTAGCATTTGTACATCTCCATGAAAATTGGTAGATTTTTTTCAAAAAGGAGTTTGGAAATAGCAAGAGATGACAACAACTGACAAATGGCAGGGTGAATAGCAAAGCAGAGTGAGAAGCATCATGATGCCTTAAGAGAGAGATTAAATACAATGAAATGAAACATAGATGTCATACATATCAAAACAAATACATCTAAATGGCTGGCCATATTTATGTAAAGAATTACTCTTATATAGCAAAAGCAGTAGAGTTTAAATTAGTGTCTTTAAATGGCAGTAATTAAAGAGTATGAGGCAGCAGTATTATCTAGAAATAGATGGAGATATAATAGCATGAGTTGGTGATGGAAAAGCCTCCATTCAGTATATAATTCTCATCAGATTTTCTTTATCTGAAAGCAGTGTTATAGCTTTATCATCAGAGTGACTAAAATTGAATGAATTAGAATGTCGTCTGGAATTAAGTCAATCTTTAATTATTATTCATTCTATCAATGGAATCCTTACATTATGAGGGGAAAAGACAGTTCATCTGATAAAACCAGCATGAGAGGTGATTTCAACCTGAAATTATTATAGTTTTCAGCAAATTACTTCAAACGTGTTGTGTTAAGGCTTTCTACTTGCTTATTTTTAGCTATATGGACAGATTCAGTGAATCAAAAGTGTACAACAGCTGGTCTATATGTAGATTTTGGTGAGAAATACAACTAGCACAGCTAGAAATTTTAGTACAGATTTAGTTAGAATGATATTAAATACTTATTTACTGTGATACTATAATAAGTATTTTTCTTTCTATTTTTGTCCAATAAATTCTGTGGAAGCTGGGCTCCTAATCCAGGATGCTTTAGAATTAACTTTGTAACTGAATAATGCATTTGGGAGAATAGTCCCTAGAAAAAGGAAATGTATTTTAAAGAGTATTTAAGTGATAATATCAAACCAGGAAACTGGGTAGCAGTTGAAGTTGTGAATGTAAAATATGTTTCTTATGCAGGTGTCAAAAAGGATGAATCCATATATCAGATATACATATATGATATGTGAAGATTTTTTCAAAAGGTCCCATTTCTGAATATTGGTGAATATTGAGATGCTTCCTTTCTTTTTAACACACGTTTGCGAAAATAGAAATATGAATAACCTCTCTTTGACAGGTCAAATTCTACAGTCACAGGAGCAGCTATATTCATTTCCTATACACTTTCATGAGTTTTTACCTAGGAGCACTCTCAAAGCCATTCCTGGGAGCTGCTGGATGCAGCACAGGGTTTGCCCTTAGAGGGACTTGCAGCAGTGCGTGTCCTGAGGGCTGATTGCCCCCCATGGCCCTGGCTGGGTCTGAAGTGGGACACAGCTCTGGAAGTGCAATAAGAACCATGTAGTGCTCAGGTGACTGAACTGAGGAAGCAGCTCAAAGCTTTCCTTGTTAGGAAAAGCTCTAAGACTGCTTTTAAATTAAACCCTCATCTCCAACATAGAATCACAGAATCACAGAATGTTAGGGATTGGAAGGGATCTCGAAAGATCATCCAGTCCAATCCCCCTGCCAGAGCAGGAACACCCAGATGAGGTTACACATGAAGGCATCCAGGCGGGTTTTGAATGTCTCCTGAGTAGGAGACTCCACAACCCCCCTGGGCAGCCTGTTCCAGTGCTCTGTCATTCTCACTGAGAAGAAGTTTCTTCTCAAATTTAAGTGGAATCTCTTGTGTTCCAGTTTGTACCCATTACTCTGTGTCCTATCATTTGTTGTTTAACTAATCTTGTAACAGGAAGGAAGGAGAAAAGCTGGGAATATGTTTGAATTTTTCTTTTACACTCCTACTAATAACAAGAATAAATCTAGGAAAATACGATAGGATGCCAGGTTCGTTTATCCTATTGGACTGTGTACTGTTCTTTATAGCATCTGGGAACTGCTGTTTCTGTATCCCAAGCATGCAATTCTAAATATTCTGTACCAGTTGTTTAAGGAGACCTTATACACAGGAAAAGTGTCTGATAGTGTATTTAAGCCTAAGCATAGATGAAGTATAATGAACAGTCTGTTAAATGTTAATGTAATTTATCCTTTCTTAATTTACAAACATGACAAATTGCATGTATTTAGTGTTAATCTGTTTTAGACATTCATTTGTTTTGACCTATGTCCATAATATATTATGTACCTTGAGATATTTATCTTGTCACTTTGAAACAAGATTACGATTAATATGACACACATGAGTTTAAATTAGTACTCCAACTAGAGATGTGTGAGTAATGAATTAGCCACAGTCTTTAACTGTTGGCAGATCATTTAAATTGCCTGCCTCTTCCTGATGCACAATCTAATCACTAAATACGTACGAGGTCTGAAGTCAACATGTTTTTTAGATCAGTGACTAAGCAATACTTTTTAAATACGTTTTTTCTAAGGGAAATAACAACAACAAAAACAAAAGTTAGTTTGGGACTGTATAGTCAGATGTCTGACTGCAAACAATTCTTCCACAGATTTGTTTTGTCACACCACATTTGGTTTGCTATTGTAAGGTCAAGCCTAAAAAGTTAAGTGGTTGCCTATAGGAAGCAAGACTGTAATTGTGATATCATTAGAAATACTGAATTGTGGATAATACTTTGTATTTGTACTTGTCACTTGTCTGGTTTTTGACAAGAGGAGGCAGTTTTGATGGGCTTCCTGTGGTCCTTGTGTTTTTTATCCTGTTATCCAATTTTCTGCTGCACTGCTTTCCTTCTGTCACTCTGACTGCCAGCCAGCCTTGCCTCCTTTACTGGAAGGACATACAAAGCTTTTCGCTATAGTGGACAGAAATAAAAGGAGAGGCAATAACAGGGCTGAATTTTGATAAGTACCTTATGTTCCCTCTCCAGGCTAAGTCATACATGATCTATATATCACCTGAAGGTCTTTCAGGTTATGGAAAAAGCAACATTTATGGAATACGTGTATATTTATATTTATTTTTTTAATCAAATAAATCCTGAAGAGAGAGAAACAACCTATGATTTTAAGGGCTATTTGTGGATGACAGGGAAACACTTAAGTTTAGAGACCCTGTATTCTTCGAAAAAATCAGAAAAAAAATTCAGCCTGTAAATCACAATGTAAGTCCTTATTTATAAGCAAGTCCTTATTTATAAGCAAGTGAATACTACCCCATAAGACTCTACCCTTTATTCAGGTCATAACATTCAAAAATCTTTGGTTGTGAATTTCCACTAACTTTCCATTTTTTTGGAACTGGAGTTTGGCACAAACAAGATTGAAGGTATACATTGTTTATAATCTGTACTTGTTTACATGTTGATTTAAACTGCTTTAGATATATTTTATGCAAAACTGACTTAGTCTCTGCTAATAGCCACATTTGCTCCTCTTCACTGAAAATAAGTATAACTATTGTGTAGCACTTGATTTACTGCATGATCACCTAGCTTTTTGTTATACTTGGTGCCAAAATTATTTGTCTGAGTGTTTTAAAGCCCCATCCCTTATAAACTTAAGGACACAAGCATAATGATGGAGGCAAGACATCAAGGCTATGTTTGAACTGGCAAAGCTAGAAAAGCTTTGGGTTCCTATGGAGGTTCGTGCCTCATTTGGACTCCATTGTGAGGTTAGAAGTTTTAACAGCCAACCTGCGTCTCACCATGCCCTGGCTTCTTCAGCAGGGCCCTGGAAGGCAGATGAGTGAAGGGCAGCAGCCCACAGCCACCAGGTTCCCAAACTGGACAATCAGGAGCACAGGGCAGCAGGTGTCCTTGGGGCTGTGGACCATATAGACATGGCTCAGGGGAGCTATATCTCATTCCATATGTGCCTAGTAGCTTGCTCTAGGTCTTCAGACACCACCTAGCTACTTTGATTCCCTGCCTCCTTTTTGCATAGCTGAGGTAGAAATGCTCTTGCTAACAGCTGTTCTTTACTCACATGCCATAGACTGCCAATCACGTTGTTCTGGGCATTGCAGAGAAAGAAGACATTAAATGGAAAAAAAGTTGTTCTTGAAGCTATCAGAGACATAGCTGCATTACTGAAAGTACATCTAATGTAGTCCCATCATCACTGGTAAGTATTAAGAGAACACCTTTCTTCTTATTCATTAAAATATATTTTAAGCACAGGGAATTTTGGGCTTATAAAGAACATTTTTCATGTATCTTATCTATTATTCTTCTTGCTAGACTCAATACCAATCTCTGCTATAAAGGCAAAAATAATTGCCCTAATATCTGGGAAAATTTGATAACGTCATTTTTGGGGAATGAGGTGGTCTCCCAAAGAAGTGTCTGAATCCTTATTAGTCACTTTTAAAACTATTTTGAATAATGTAATAAGTCATGAGATCATAGATAAAAGCCCTACTTTGGTTATGGGTTGGGCTATGACTTAGTAGACTTCTTTTTATAACTTTATTTTTAAGACGGCTTTTTATGTGCCATATGGGGTGTAGGATGTAGTTGGAACAGATTTGGTCTGCATTAATCAGTAACTCATCCTTCATACAGAAGAGAATTAGTGTTAAAAGTAATGAATTCTCTAACATACTTGGTCAGGGACAGCCATCACATACAAGCAGAATGATTGCTGTCCTTACAGGGCTTCTTCACAGCCCCTCCTCCATTCCAACAGAACAGGGAGAGTACACAGTTTTATGTTTGGAAAGGAGTGGTTGCAGGAGTCAACACTCACACTGGTTCACTGAGAGGCAAAGGCGATATGGCCACAAACTGATAATAGTTAGTCATACCCTGAGCAAATCTGGGATGGGACCACAGGAGTTACATGACATTGTAAGAAACCTGACCACATAAAAGAAACTTAAAGGTATTACTAAGCTTTGAAAATTCAAGAAAAAGGAAATCATATCAGTCTAATGCTCAAAGGTTTGGTAGGTCAGAGAGGAAGAAACATTTTTGTAAAGAAATAGGTAGGACTTTTATTATATAAAATATATAATTTATAACTAGCAGTAAAATGCACTATCCAATACATTAGCATGATATTTTTATATATTTTCTCTTGTTTTATTTTATACTACTGACATAAGAAATCTTGCTTTTCATTAGACCACTTCAGTCTCAATGAATGGCTGACATCTGGTAGCTCCCACACCTCGGATGGCTTGCAGCAGAGCATGCTGAGTCCTCTGCGAGGTATGAAAGATGCCCAGGAAGTACCTCCAAGCAATAAAAAAAAAATCTCTGGATTCTTAATTACGTATGTGACTTTCTCCTGTACTGGTTTTATTCTTACATATAACATGGCACCATTTTATTGACCTGTTTGTATATATCTCTTCTACTTTTATGTTGTTTGCTCTTACATACTTATGTGTGTTTTTTCTCATGAGAAACTGGAGGGTTTTTTTTACTCCAGGCATACGTTTTTGTGTGTGTTTCTGCTAATGTGTGTTCTTGGGTTCAGGTAGAGTGTCACAAATCCTAACCACTTAAAAAGCTGAAGAAGCTGAATTTATGCCCCAAAAAGTGCTCTTGTCTTTAGTGTGCTGCAGAATACATGCGCATCTATGCATCTCTAGGACCTTTTTAAAATTTCTAGATTCAAGTACAAGCTAGATGGATGATGATCAAAACACTGGCAACACAAACACCTATTCTGTTCAAAGGTTACCTACATTAAGATTGTGCTTTTCTGTTTTAATGATTCTTGTTTTCAGGTAACTTTTATAGGCTCCCACGGTCTAGTCCTCGTAAGTCAAATGTGACTTCGATGCATATCTGAACTTCTGGATTCTCATTCATACTGAAACTCCAGATGTCTTGTGGGTTTTGTGTCACAGTAGAACGTTGCAAGGCACTTATTGTTGTTTCAGCTCACCTGCAGTGTAAGACACAGTATCTGTATCTGGATTTGAACAACCCATTTCAAAATGAAATTGTTTTTTTTTTTTTTTGACCCAATGACTCTGGTCTGGTAATTTCAGTAGCTTTATAACTGTGCACTGTCTAGACTCAACCACAGAAATCAGGTTTCAAGTTTTCTTAGGACTGAATGATTGTGAGAGACAATTCCTCTTCTAAGCAACAATTAGAGCATTAGCTGAACAAAGAGCTTCATCTGGCAATTAGTATTCCTGTGGTGAACAGGGAGAGAATTAGTCAGAGATACAAGAGGCTCAGGCTGCAAGAGATGAAGCAAAATGCTCGGTGTGCAAGCTTTCTGATGCTCCAATGCCTTTTCTCCTCCCAGTTTGAGAATCTCTTGCATTTATTTTTCACAATAGGTTAATGCTCTCATGTCGAAAGAATACATTATGGCTCAAACATTCATCTCTGCTTCAAAAGATAGGCAACCGCTACTGGAAGCAGCAGGGCTCTCTGCTGTGTTTTCAGTCCTGAGGCTGATCAATAAACTCTGGTTACACAAGGGAGGAAGGGGTAACGCACTCACACACTGCTCAGCCCCAGGAATGCAGAAAGGATGAATAGAAAGCTAAATGTTTCTTTAAGGAATGAGACCCAAGCACAGATGGCACTCTGTATTCATGGAAGGCTCCCACATGGTGCAAAAAATTAGAGCCTGCAGGGCCTCATAAAAATAATGGAATCACCTACATGCAAAATCTTCAGCCTGATTCACTCTCAGCTACATCGCTGTAAGATAGTTGGAGTAAAGGTACTAAAGTCATTGGATTAATGCAGTGTATGCTGTCCTTAGAGCTAAACCTCACACCTACTGTGTGAAGTGCTTATCTAAAGGGCTTGTAGTGACTTCATCATGAATAAACCAGGCAAGAAACCTAAAACTCCATCTTTAACCACCATGAACCAGATCATCGATACTGTTTGGGGCCAATGATACTCCTGTTGAGGTGCAAACAACCCAGAAGCCCATCCAGGGGTTTCACAGGGATAGGAGTTAGGTCTTGTATTAGCCATTTCTAAAGCACCACCTTTATAGTTCTTTTCTTTAGCTCAGAAGTAATGTGGAGACAGAAGAAGAAAAAAAGCCTGGTCTTTCTGTCTGCTAATCATTAGATCTCAAAGCTCCCTTAAGAGAAAAATAAACCAGTGTCATGCTCAGCCTTCTAAGTTGCAAGTCAGAAGAATGAATTTCTAGATATTTCAGAATATCAGATGTCCTAGAACATATTCAAACATTGCTGCTGAAGGAACTTGGCTAGTTCCAGGAATCTGGACCTTAAGTGGAAACAAGCAAAACTTATCTGCTGGACATTTGTAGTGGATGTAAATAATGCATACCACTTAAAAAGAAATGTTTGCATTAGGTTTAGCCAATTAAATCTTTCCACAGTTTCTATTGTGCTAAATTCACTTGGGTTACTTAGATCAGTGCTAAAACAGATGTAAGAAGAAAATAAAATTATCTATTGACTTGGATTTAATACAAAGGCTTGCAGCTTAGTTGTGTCTTTGATGTCCTCTAGTAAATCACTCAGCAAATAATGTCATTTCTTCAGAATTTAGGTGCTGTGGGTGTGTTACTTCTGAATTCTCCCTAGTAATGGGAAAAAAACCAGTTATGTCAGTATGATGTTTGCTGATTGCTTTAAAATAAACTTGTATTTGAATTTCTGATCCTGAAAAACTTCTGTTAAAAGGACAGAATGGTAAAATCAAAGCAGTCTCAGGAGACAAAATCTCTTCATCTAACTGCTGCACTGCCATATCTGCCAGACTGTACTGAAGGCAGCAGTCTGGGCAGAAAGGAGATGTGACTGTGTCTCCAGCCCACACACGCCCTAGGACTTGTATGTGTTCCTGCCTGAGGAATCTTCCTTTCCTGCGTTTTTACTGAGGTAAAGGCAGAAGGAAGGGGACTCTATTAATCCCACATCCTTCATGTCCTCCCAGTTTCAATTTTCTCAACCACAAGTGAATTGTTTTGTCATGGTTTTCTGTTAAAGGGGGTCCCCTACTCTGGGATGCCACCTGAGCTGTCTTCCATCAGGCTCCAGACCAGGGAGGGCTTTCAGGACTCAAGACTTTGTGTAAATCCACCAAAATTGGACCTCAAATTCCTGGTAGAAAGGGTTGCTGGTGAGGTACTGGTTGTGCGAACTATTTGGTTTTGAAACAGAACTGACTTTGGAGGGAAAGAACCGTCAACAGACAAAAGTCAGTGCCCACCATACATCTTGTATGGGTACACTTTGAATGTTTGAAGCTGGGATAAAATTAGAGACTGAGAAAAAAGAGAGGATTGTTACACAAATAGCAATGAAGTTGTTACAATTTATGAATAACAGTGTGTGGTTTAATTACCCTGTCAAGTGGAGGCACTGTTATCTCTGTACAGCCCCAGAGCATTGTATTGAAAGCTTTCTTCCTGCCTGCCCATGTATCAGCTGTAGCAAACTGCCCTCCCAGACCAAGGAGCTGCCCCAGCCTAGCAAGGCAGCCTATAGAGTCCCTCTGTGCCACTACTAACGGCAGCTGTTGCTGCTAAGAAGGACACTTAAGTATAATATATTTCTCACCAGACAGATTTTCCACGGGTGCTACAGTGTCCTAGATTGTTCATTTGATGGAAACACGTCCAAGAGCAGCATAAAGTGTAAGAGGCTGGGCTGATCTTAGGCATATAGCTTAAATACCTTGTCTAAGATAGATGAGTGGAGCTAGATTAAGCATTGCTGAATTTGGAGATCATAGAGCAACAATCTTACAAATATATATGCTTAGTAGACATTATAGAGACAGCACATAAACTAAGTTGGAGTAATTAAATAAGAGGAAGGCAAAGGGGTGAAAGAAAACACCATCTGCTAACTCTCAATCAGTCACTTTTAAGCAAACTGGAATATAATGAAGGCCATTGCATTCTGATCATGAATAGATACTTCTGCTTGGCTTGTGTTATTTTTCCTCAAAAGTAGTGCATATGTTTTGTAACATTTTGGTAAACACATGAAAAAGGGAGAAAAAAAAAAAGCTAAAAATCTCTGCTGAACTGTATGAAAGACAGCAATTTCGATGCTTCATAAGATTTTTTAATATTTATTTTTATTTATTTCACAGACATTCTTAGTAATATTTGCAATATCAATAGTTTGATCTGCAAGCTAAAAGCCTGATTATGCATTGTCAGCAGTTTCACGTTGTCATAAAAACACTGTGTTTGACAGAGTGAATCCAGATCAACACTAATCCATGATCTTTCATTCTCAGTTATTTATAACCACTAACTGATACACTGAGTTTATTAGCTGACTGCTAAATGTAGGGTATTCATGGAATCTAGACTAGGGTTGAAACAGCAATTGTTTTTAAGTCTATGCATTTTCCAACATGAATGATGACTTTGTAAGCTATTAATATACAAGAGCAACATACAATGGCATACCCACCTGTCACATCAACTGCCAGCAGCCAATAACATATGTTAACACAAAGCCAATGATCTTTAATTAATACTTATAAAATGAAAAAATCAATTAATACTTTGACTAGATGCAAATAATTCAATTATTGCAAAAAGTCAAATCCATTGCAGCATTGTCATAGGCATTCAAATCCTACTCGTGAAACACTTAAGCAGATGAATGACTTTATATGAGAAAGAACATGCCACAACACTTGGGACAATGTATGTACGATACTCTTGTGCTTAAGTGATTTTTTGAAAGAAATGATATTGAGACATGCAACTACTGACACAGTCTTTTAAGGACAATTTCAACCACACCTGTGGTAAGGATTCAGTCCTAATGATCTTAATTCAGTCTGATTATGAAATCAAGGAAGACTTTTGGGAATCTCTGCAAATGTTGTGGGGTTGGTTACTTGTAATAATATTTAAAATTCAGTGTCCCTGAAAATTTCATTTGAATGGATTTAAAACAAACAAACAAACAAACCACTGCTCATCACTAGATCATTTAGAATGAAAATATTAGAAAATTTAGAATGAAAATACTGTATGCCTCTTTTGGGAGTTGATTTTGCTCTCCCTGGTCCTGTGCATCTTCTGATGTTGCCAGAAGGTAGTACGATGAACAGTGTTGTGGGATCAGTGTCAGATTCCTTATTGCTGCTTTGGCTTTGGAGTTACCAGCAATTAAGTCCCCATGCTTACAAAGTCTCTGGCAGCACCTCCTTGCAGGGAAGGCACACTGCTTCACCTGGGGAAGGGGAAACCACAGCGGATAATGCAATGGGGCTGTGCAGCTGACAAACTGCAGCTAAAACATTTCTGGGGAAAAGAAATCCTGTACCCAAAATGCTTTCTTTTTTCCTGTCCAGAACTCCTCGAGGAAAGGCAGTGTGTTGCTTAACACCAGCACTAAACAAAATAAACCCAAGAGGATATTAATTTTGTTTTAAAATCTTGTTCCTGATGACACGGCATTAATTTTTTTCTTTGGTTACATCAATGAAATGAGACATATTTCAGCATGGAAAAGGAAACCTGGTAAATTTACACCAGGCATTAATTAGGACTTTGAAGTACTTGGAACACTTGACCTGATTTTAAGAAGAATTTATATGATATCTGCTATGTTTTGCTGCTTGCAAGTGCTCTTCTTTTGGCCTAATTTTAGTTAATGACCTTTAACTGTGAAAAGCAAACTTAGGAGACACAGATGCAATTTTGCTTGAGATGTGCTATTAATGATCTGTACAAAGTCAGGAGTTTGCATCTTTGCCAGGTCTTAGCATGCTTTTAAAATTATGCTCCCAGAGATTACACAGTCATCTCAGTGCATTTCAAATCAGTTTTAAGGCTGTTCAGGCTGGAGGATTAAAATACAATGCTTGGGTTGACAGTATTTCAGCCCAGCAAACCGGGACAGCTCAAGCTCAGACATGAATCAGAAGCACAAATGCCACTCTGGGTACTCATGTAAGATTTGAGGACTCTGAAACCGAGAAAAGAAAAAGTCCATCCCAATCGCTTAAATGAATGGTTTTCTGTAGCAAATAATTCTTGTTGCTGAGGCAAAGTGAATTGCTCCTTCTACATTCACTGTAACCCAGCTATCACCAGATAAAATTTTTCCACGAATGGGGCTCCCTGTGGACCTTTCCCACAGCACCATGTTTCTTTGCTTGAAACTTCCACAAAATTAAACAAAAACCACTATGGGGCTCTTTAAATGTGAGTCTTGGGGAACTGCTTTCTAATCTGCACAGTACAGCAGGGGAGTGGCAGAGCTATGATAAAAGTGCAGGGGCTAAGTTTCTCTCATTTTAACATAAAAAGCTGATTTTCCCCCATATATTTAACTTGTGTCACATAGCCATCAGGGAAAAGTGGGTGCTGAAGAATAACTCTGTGGGAGCAACTTCCACAGCTAACTTTTGTGTCATACAACTTAATACAGAAAATGCATCTTTACTGTGATTTTTATTGTCTCAGTGGAGTTCTTTTGGCTTAGCTGAATGCTACTGTGAATTCCCTCTTGCAAAATAACACCCTGCTTGCCTATTTGACATCCAGAAACTTGAAGAGGTTAGTTGCACTCTAACGTCATAGTCAATTACTTTTTAAAAGACAATTTTACCAGTTGGCACCCAGGTAACTTCCCCCTCCTTGGAGGCAGCCTCCCCAGGTCAGTGCTGAAGTGCACAGGGGAGGCATATGCGCCATATCTGATAGAAATAAATAGATGACATCTCCACATAAGAAATAATCTGATTTACCCTCTGCTTTGCTTATGCTGATTTATCTAAAAGCAGTGATACAAGGTTTATATCTGCCACTTATTTAATCACTAAACTCCTGCCATGATCCAATTCCTATTAAAAATTGAAAAGGGGGGAACAAGTGTATTTTAGCATCATGAAACACACCATTCCCTGCCTGTCATTTCAAAGCAGATTAACCATGGTCCCTGTCACACATTCATTATGGGGAGAAAAGGAGAGGAGTGTTTCAGCATAGTCAGCCAGGCTACTGTGGTGAGAGTCAAAAGCTGCCTTCCGTTTAATATTTAGAAGTCCAAGAATGGTCTAGAAACTGAAAAGGAATGAATTGGCTGGGTGTGGTTTAACTGAACAGGAAGAAGGGGCAGGAACATGATGGAGACCAATAAATATGAGACTCCCAGATAAAAAGATTAAAAAAAAAAAGGCAGCGCTTGCTTTCTTAGAAACATAGATGTCACCATTCCTGGTTTCAATAAAAAAGCACAAGGGACTTCACAGCCACATATGTACTCCTTCATTGACAGTACTGGCCTACATACATGTTACACACTGAGCTTATTTTGCATTTATTTGTTTTACAGTGAAGAAATTACGTGCTGGAAGCAGTTGTGGGGCTCCTGAGAAAAATATATTTAAATTCTGCCACCAAATTAAAGGAAGGCCTCATATGATGTTTTGGTTCTATGAGTCCCTGCCCTCCCCTAATTTGGTCCCCTTACATTATACTCTGTCTGCTCTCCTTTGCATTAGCATCTGGGCCCCTTTATATGAAACCACTCTTATTCTAAAAAGAAAAGAGTTTTTAGCTTCTGTCCAAAAAAAGACTTATGAAATAGTGCTACTTATGGAAAAAATGCCCTTGGCTGTTGACCCAAAAGCCTTTCCCATCTCCTGGGAGAATGGTTGGGACTATTCAGGCTATGTAATATTTAGACAGGGTGAGAAACATGAACATTAATCAACATTTCTCTGATATGGTGGTTAGCAATGGGCACTCACTTGCTGGCAGGAAATCACCCTCCAACCTCCTTTGTGTTCTACTGGGCAGTCTGCGATTAACAGTCCTGGAGCAGAGCAAATACTCAGTCTACTCTGACTGAAGAGGAATGAAGGTGGTTCAGAGATTTCAAAACAGAGGTCGATATTTGCTGGCTCTTAGGAGCATATTTTTTCTGTACTGTACCTGGCTCCCAGACAGCAGGAATACGGTATCTTTCTTACTAAAATATAACCTTTTCCCATATAGAAAATGTAGCGGTAGGCTGCTGACACAGAAGGACTCCATGCTATCACAAACAGCTAGTATATATTGCTCTGACTATGGTCCTTTCCAACTTGCCAATTAATAGTTTAAATAAGCCTAGACAGTGAATCCCTGCTAAGAGACAGATACACACAAAAGATTAAGAAAAATGATGAACATAATAGTACAAACATTTTCAACAAAGGACTGTACACAGAGAGGTAAAAAATGGAAGCAAATTGTGGAACATTGTGGTGACTACAGTGTCGCAATGAATAAGGTGTATCATTGGAGGTAAAAGTTGTATCAACTTAAGTTTTCATGACCTGTCTTTGATTTGTGTCAGAAATATCACATGTGCTGTGAACTTCACAGCTTCCCAAGGCTGACTTGTATATACAGTTTTTTTCCCCATTGTCCTTGGCATAAGGGACTTCTCATGAGCACAGATGTAAGCTTGTTCAGCGTGGCTGAAGATTATACAAAGCAGTGATATCCCAGAAGAACAATGTGGGCCCATCCATTGCCTGTGAAAAATCCAAGCATCTCCTTCACAAAAAAAAAAATCATGAACCACCCTGTACAAGCAGGGACCATGAGGCTGCTGGTTCTGGTTTCGTTTTGTTTGTTTGTTTGCTTGTGTTTTTTCCTGTCTACGGGATCATATGACCCAGATCTGTAGCTCCTGGAAGGCTCCCTTGAGATGCATCTCAAAAATGTTGTAGGTAAATATAGTTTTAGGTAAGTATGAATGCCTTTGTTAACCTGGAGGCTGGCTTAACTTCACTGGAAGCTGATGGCAGTGTACAACACATGGGATGAAATAAAATTTGGGGGTGCAAACTGTCATAAAAAAACAGTGGAAATTGCATGGATCCTGCAAGGCTGTTCAAGATGCATGCACAATTTCAAACCATTCCCACCTCCCCAAACATGGGGATTTTGAGTCCTGTGCCAGTGCCAGTACAGCCCCTACAAGACCAAATCCTGAGCTCTCTTTCTAACTTTCAAAAATGTTTACACAGGAACATTTGGAAAGATAAAATTCGAATAGTCTTTTAAACATAAGTAAACCATATCAATCCTTTTCTATTCAGTTTAAAATCTTTTATTCTGAATGACATCGTTCACACATAGTGATTTAAGGTGACATAACTGTCTGGCTCCAAATTCCACCTTTAGCTGCTTCAGATGAACCTTATTGTGTGAAAACGAGCCCTAGATTATAACTGATACGTGCAAGACTGCCCTTTGACTCCTTTGGCTGTTGACCCGAAAGCCTGGGGGCAGATGAAAACGTGTTAAAATAAATTAGCTAAAAGAATACCTGCTTATTATTAAAAATAGGTAGAATTTACTCCTCATGCTATTACAGGTAAGTTTACTAACTCTGTATTGATGGTTTTCAAAGTCATTCTAAGGCTCTGTGTCACTTCTTATGTTTTAAACAGAATTTGTTTTAAAAATTATTTTGGCTATCTGTCTCAAAGTGATGCACTATTACCAGAAGTTAGTATTTCCACAAAGCATGCACTGCTATTTTATTATTGTTTTCTATTTCTAACACATGGTCATTTTGCAAGCCAACTTCATCTCTAGTAAGCTTACAGAGAAATGGGAGAATTCACTGAAAATAGCAACACTATTCAGTGTTGCATGAGAGACCATCATCTGCTGTGTCTTATGATCACCTGCTGTGATCTCTAAACTCCGGGGAATAGAAACTCTTGAAAGGATACAGAACCAAAGTCTGAGCTGTATTTAATTAACAGTTCAAGAAGTCTGGGAACTTTGTGAAATAAATTATGATATAATTAATGTTTTGTATGGTAAGGACATACATTTTAGTGAAAAAGAATGATAATAAAGTGTTCAGTTTAAAAAAACAAATAAAGTAGCTGAATAGAGTTCACATTGCTTTTCTCATAGCTTGCACATACTGCTAGAAGTAGCCACGTTGGGTTCAGATTCAGTGTCTGCAACATTTGAAGAGACACTGGAAGTACATTAAAGTACCTTCTGCCTTAAGAAACTGATTTTAAGAATTCCTCTTCATATCATACATAATTTTAACATGACCTGACACACTGTAGAGTTCCTCCCACATAGTCACACAGGAAAAAGATTCAGTTGTGCACAACAATAAAGTGAGTGTGCACTGTTTGGTGGCATACAGAACTATACTTCCCCTTTAGCAGAACTGTATCTGATGCAGTATTCTGAGGGACCTTTGTCATATCATTAAAAAAATAGTGAAATTACAGAATTATTTCAAAAGTTTGTATGTTTTCTTCCATCTGGTATATCATTAAATCAAGTGCAGAATATTTGTACAAGATGTGATCTCACTATTGATGTCAAGAGACAGTTCCCTGTTGATATTCTCAGCATTTGTGTCTTATACTAACAAAAGAGGAAAAGGTACACCTAGTGTAACAACTAGTATTTGCTATCATCATTTTTGTAGAAAATTGAGTTTAAATGGCAAGAGTCATTATTAAAATCACATTTGGGAAAAAAATATTTTAAAGTAATATATATTCCTATAATCAGGGACAACTTTTAGGAGATATGAAGAAATATCTGTAAAGTTATTTGAATCAGATAGTAAATACTCCAGTCGTTTCTTAGTTTATTATACAAATTTGATATGCCATTGTATGTGATAATAATGTATAAAATGGACTAATTCTTTTTTCTAAGTGAACCAAGAGATTGTCATTTGGAACACATTACCTGGTTTGCCATTCTCACCCAAGCAAAGAAGTACAAGGGCTTGAGCTGAGCTCTTTTGAATAGTTTCCTTTAGGTTTAGTAAACTTTTATTCAGAACCTTGGATCAGAACATTTTGATAATAATCATCACCTACATTCTCAAAAGAAAAAATGGGTTACATGAAGTGAGTTTGGATGTGCACTGTTTTTTGGTGGATCTGCGCTGCTTATGAAAGCTCAAGAGTTCAAATTGCAAATTCTAAGGTTCTTCCCAGGGTTCAGATGGTTAAGGTTTATTTGTAATAGAGTAACTTCAAGGGATACCAACTAAAACATCATTTTTCTGTTTATTTTTGTTTTGTCTTTCAGTTTCCCAAGTAAAATATTATATCATGGAAACTGGAGAGAAGCATTTTCCCTGCATTATCCACTTGACACTATTTAGCCTTTATTTTGTTTCAGCTGTTTCCCTTCTTTATAGTTAAATGTTTCCTCTGTATTTTTTTTCTTAACTTTTTTTTTTTTTTCCCACAGCAACAAAAGCAGCAAAGATATTTAAAAACAGAGCAAGATCAGATCGTCAAAAAACCCCAGATGGTTTCTAAAGTGTTAACAGTATTCCAAATGCCTAAAAAACCTCCTCCTGAAACCCCCAGTCTCACTTCTAGGTGCAAGTAGAAAGTGTTGACTTTGGTGGAAGTTTATCGAGCAGCAAAGTTTACCTCATTGGTAAATCAATAAGACAAGTTTAAAAGGATTTTTACAGGGTGAAATCAAATAGATAAATTCCATGAAGATACAGAGAAAAATACTTCAACAAATATGTTACTACAAACTCCATGTCTGACTGGGAATTTGCGAATGTGAAACTTCATATATGAATTCCAAAATCAAATATGTAATTTGCATAATTTTATTAGCAGTGAGAAGGATGCAACACATTCACTGGTCAGAATATTTGCTTCTCCCAGAGCACCTGCTGATACCATTTCCAGATACTTCACTTGTGCTGCATTTTGTGAACTCTTTGGTTTAGGAAGAGACTGTTCTGATCATGGGCAATTTTCCTGAATAAAAGATGCCTCATTTACATTTAAGGGTGTCATGTCATTACAATCGGATTTAATTTCTGTTTTGCCAGAAGTTTTAGGTTCACGCTTCTTGAAAATGTAGTTATGTTAATGGCACACACATATTTTGACTACTGTCCTTCAAATGTCCTTGTTATGCCTGAAATTTTGCTAAAACTGTCTTTACAGTAGGCTTTTGGTGAAAAAAAAAATCACTTGTATCTAAAAATATATACAATACATAATTCTGATTGTAAGTGCTGCCCAAGCACAGAAAAGAGAAGATCTTGGCTGGGGTGAAGGTCACAGAGTGTTTCTATGAAACAAGTCTGTAAACAATCACTGAAATCAGTTTAAATGTATCAATAACAGAAATTCATAATGTATCCTTGACAAGAATAAAATAATATGTTTAACATCAATACATAACTATGTTTGCATTCATATGAATGAGATTTTCTTTGTTTCCATGAGCAGAAGCAGAAACAGGCTAGATACTTTAAATTTCTTCAATAAAAATATGTAAAAAAGAAATGTTAAAATTACTCAAGGAGGTGAATCCAGTAAAAACTTTTAAAAAAGTAATCAAGAAAATTTTAAATTAAGCCCCTGCTATTATAAAAATAGATTCCTGGGATAAAAGAGTCAACAAAACATCCTTTTTTCCCCATGTTCTCCAGCAGGATTTCTGTCAAGATCCTTGTTGGACATAAGTAATAAAATTATTTTGTGAAGATTTCTTGTTATCAGCTGAATGCTGCAGTCTCCTTTCTGAATATAGCTCAGAGTGAAAGATGTGAATAAAGGCATGTTCTTTGATCAAACTGCTATTTTCCCTTTTCTCCATTTCATATTTTATTCTTCTCTCTGTATGATAAATTTTGTTGGTGGCATATAGCTTACTCTAGTCTTAAAATACAGAAGATAGTAGTCCTTGATCAGTCTCAGGGATATAGAACAGAAGCAAATAAGAAAGGTAAAAATATGTTTCAGAGAGAAAACAGTGAGAAAAAAACATGTGGATAAATATTATTTCATGAAATCTCTCTGCTTCTTCAGGAACTTATTTTACTTGGAGTACCAGGGAAGGCTGATCTGGACAAAGCCTTTTGGAGCAGTGTGGCCTTTTAATATAACTGCTAGGAAAAAAGAGCATAAAAATTATAACTATAATTAATAGTCCAATTTGAAGAGAGACTTGTTTACAGAGACTTCTGAGGTTTTTTTTAATTATTATCACAACATATACTGGTTGTTTACATTTTTATTTGAAGCATGTATTTATGCATAGTAAAGATGTAAACTCATGGCCTGTACCTCTTTGCACCTTCATTTGACCTGTTTTGCAGTATTTATCTATAGCACATGGGATAAAGTCAGTCAGGCACTGGGGAGAAAAGAGATTTGATGAGCTCATTCTATAATATTCAATCGAAAGATGAGAAATTGCATCTTGTTTCCTTTTATTCATTTAATCCCTGTGAAATTAAGTTCCATACTCGGTGGACTGTTTTGTTTGTGTTTTCTGTAGGACTCTGTAGGAGGATCTATCCTTCATCCAAACCAATGTACAACATATAAACTGAATAAACACAAGTTGAATTCACCAGAAGCTTTGCCAGCAATACAATAAAATATAATGACACTTCTTCACATGCAGTTGCCACGTCTTACATGTTTTGCCCTCATAATTAACCTTCTGGGAAAAGTAATATGTGATAAACTTGTTGCAGGTGGTAATAAATTAGTAGATGCAGAACTGATTCAGAATGGCCATGTCCACCCATCTCTAGCACAGATGTTCTGTGAAGGATTTAGAGACTGTTTTGCAGACACAGAGCCTCTGAGGTGAATTAGTTGCATGCTTACACAGGAAAATGGCAACAGTCCCTTTCTGCATGTGCTCCCTTGATGTTTTGCTTTTTCCTTCCTCCACATCCTCCCACACAGAGCTTTTCCCATGCACAGCATGTCCATGTGTGTAGATTGAAACAGGTTTTAATCCACAGCACAATATTGCTTCTATTGCATTATTATTTTCCATTAAAACATCTTACAGAATCTTTACTAGGACTTCTAAAAATTTCAGGAATATTACTTACTAAATCATCATAAAGTACTTATTAATTTTTCTAAGAACTGTTACTAGATTGGAGCGGCATAATTTTTGTGGTCTGAAGGGTTGGTTTGGTCTATGAGGCTATATTTATCCTATCATAACTAGGATTTTGAGCACAGATAAGGATCACCTGTATGTTATCATACTTAAGTCCCAATGCTTAATTCCTTTGGTTAAGAAGTCCTTTTGTATGATTTTTGAGAATGGTAGCTATTTTTGAGATTATGCCTCATAGCCTTGTCAATATTATTGGTGTTTATTTTGTAATTCTTTTCCTTGGCACTGGCCTTTAATCTCAGAAATCTTATTTAGAATCCAAACAGACTGAGAAAGGTCTGTCTGGGCTCTCCTATGACAGCTGTAAAATAGGTTACATGTAATGTACTCAGATAGGTTCAGCAAAGCTGTCCCTCTCTACATTTAAATAATTCATCTTTTCCAAATTGGGAGTAACTCAATGTTAAGTACACAGAAGCTCAAGCTTTGATATTCATGTGGCTACTCAGCACTTCAGGATAATACATTACTAGGTTAAGGAGCATTGAAGACGAATATTTCTGTTCTTGCAGCATTATTTCCCTCAGTTGTCATATCTTTAAACTAAAAATATAATGGTGACAGATATTCTGTGAGATAATGGTTATAACTTGATTACAAACTTGCCTCACAATGCCAATGGCATTTCTATTAATGACAGACAGCAGTCTTTCTGATCAAATGAATAAGGGCTACATTTAGAACCTGATACACAGTCAGGGCAAGAGTTTGGAGACCATGTGAGTGGCTCTTTTGTGTCTGTTCTTGGAGGGCACTGTGCTGTGCCCTCCAGTAGCAGATTAAAGTAGCAGGTTAAAAGAAATGGATGAAGAGGCTAATCCTGTTTCGCTGTGTGTTCTAGTTACAAATTAAGGCCCAGATCTGTGGAGGTATGGAGGTGCTTTAAGTGCCTTCTACCACCATTTCATCACTTAGACCTTTGCTGAGATAGATGGGAGTTTTCAAGTAACTTTGTGGATGTATACTAGATTTCCCAGTGCAGCATCAAGTCTAACATTACCAGTGTATTCGTTACACATTATTTTAAACATCTCAATGATTGTTGTGATTTAGCTATGTACCTTTAATGACAGAAGCATTAAAAACAAATAACCAACACAAAACAAACTGAAAATAATTACATTACTTCCTGGTCTAATGATGTAAAACCCCCACAGCTCACATTAGATTTACAAAAAGACCAACAAAACTGTGAAGGCAAGTTTTGCTCTTTTAAGACCTCTTAGTGTATGAGCATACAGTGCCTCCACAGCCCACTGCTTAATTTGTAACTATTAATACTCCACTCTCTGAGAACCACAGCTCTAGAACATCCCAAAAGATTTTCCGTGACACTTGGGAGTCACAAACAAACAAACAAAAAGGCACACTTCCTTTGAGGATGAAAAACCTTTTCTAGGTCTGGATCTACATGTTCTCTGCTTCCCAGAGCACCAGTGCAGCTCTATCTGGATGCAATCTGTTATACCTGTAGGTGCAGAACAGTCTCTCTATTGGTTTATTTTGTCTTCACAACTCAAGTGATATTTCCTTACATAAGAGAGCTACCTAACCCATGTCAAACTGGGAGGAAAACAACTTTGGCTCACAGTTGAGCCAATTAACCAATTGCCACAGAAATTATTTTGTTTGTATCTCAGATTTTGGCAGCATGCCATGCTGTGATAGTCCATGAGGACTGGTATTTATTGAGCTGTGCCCTGATAAATGTCACCCCGCTTGGTAGGCATCATGAGTAATGAGCATACTCATTGTGTTACACTTCACTGTGTGCCCTCCTGGATGCTTTGATGGTGAAGGGACCCTGACTTCTCACTTCCCACCAGCTATAGGGATGTCTGGGATTCACTCTTTTATTTGGATGAACACAGAGACTGCTTAAACTGGCTTTTAAAATGGCGAGTGACAGAGAATATATCACAGTCCTTGGATAACTGCCATTGCTGGTAACAACACAGGTTTTATTTTAGTCTGAGCTGTTCTAGCTTTAATGTCAGCTATCTGAATCTGTTACCTCCTACTTGATACTTGCCTATAGCACACTGACAACATGTACAAATGTGAACAGAAATTCCTACGTTTCCTCTTTCTTAATACTTCCCCACTCTGCTGTATCTGACAAATGTTGTCATATACCCATTCACTTTTATTTAAGCAATCATAACCTCAATCAGGTTTAAGGCACTAACCCCTTTTTCTGTGCTGGAATGGTCTGTAAAGTCAAAGAGAGACCAATTCTAAGGAAACCTCCAATTTCCCGGTCATTATGGTGGTGCCTCCTCATGGTGCATCCTCACAATCAGAAAGTTGAGGAGAGCAGCTTCCAGTATAGGGACATTTCTGAGGTACAGCTGAGAAAGATAAGCGTATGTCAAGTAGTTGGCTGTGGCTTGCAGGTTCTGCTGAGTTGTGAAGGCAGTGAGAGCTGAGAGCCTTCACCATGCAGAGAAAAGATTACTTTTTCATATGCTGTATGAGTGGGAACCAAACTCCTCTCATGCCCTGAGCACCAAGATGTCTTGCTTTATGTGATACAATATACTGGTGCTAAAGTTGCACATAATATAATGCAGCAGGTAGCTACAGATTCACAGCTGAACAGACCTGCTAAGAATCATATTATTGTGCACAGAGGAAACTGTATGATATGAATATGATCTGACACAACTGACAAAACCTGACAGTATGTATCAAGCTAATCATGCATAGAGCAAATTCGGTCAGGTTTCAGAAAACAGGTTTTTGTTGTTTAGTTATTTTCCAAAATACTGCATAAAAGCCTGTTTTTTGACCTTTTGCCCAGTTCATTGAAAGTGATGGAAAAATCTTTGAGTTCATGGGTTGTTGGATCCAGTCTGGAGACTGCAGCAGTGCAGCAATTTAGTTAGAAAGGCACCGTCACAGCCACGCCAAGCCAGAGCGCTAGGGTAGGTGGAGAGATTCAGAATCGAGCTGAGATTCATAGGGAGAATTATTAATGTGAAGCTTGCAAAGGCTCTTCTCCACTGTGTGTAGCTCTGTGTAGCAAGATCAATCACTCACTTCCACATCAACCAAATTTGTTCAAGATTAGGAAGATAGTAATAATAAATAATTAGCATTTACATCACACCTTTTATCTTCAAAGCATCTTACAGTCACTAATTAATCCTCACAACAGTCTTGTGAGTTAGGGATTTTCATACCAGTTTTGAAGCATTCATTAAGGACGCGAAAAAATAAAAAAGGCAACAAACTCTCCCCTCCCTGAGTAGATGGGTGTTTACTGCCTACCACTGCACGAGAAAATGTGCTGTGTCTTGGGAACACTTCTGTTCCAGTAATTCTTGCACCGTCTAAAAAGTAAATATGTATGCATCATAACCTCATGAATGAAACATAAGGTAAAGTAAACCTTATTATTTTAATTCATTGTCATAGTAAAAAATATTACATACATGAATTTTGAAACAATTACACAATTATTTAATATTTTAGCAATTACTGAGAGCATCAATTATGCTTTCCTGTTATAGATTCCTGAAATATCAATAGAATATTTGAAAGTATCTATTAACTATCTATTTATCAGATGAGTGCTGGGAGCATAAATGCAGTGGTCCTGTGAGACTCTAAAGCAGCTGTGTTTCTCAAAGCAGCTACAAGAATACATGAAATATTGCCTGTAATTTCTTTTATAACCAGTTTAACATTCATTCTGTGCAAAAGAAAGAAAGAAAAAAAAGCTGCTAATGGGAAAAGGAGGAAATGTTAATGAATTCTATCCCTAACTCATAACGCAGGTTACTTCAAAACACACGGTATCTTCAAATCTTTCTGGTTAGTATGTAACATAGAGGAGTTACACTAAAAGATAAAGAATTGCAGAGAACTACAACTGCTTGTGACTCTCTGCTCCCTATTGTGTGTGCAAATTGGAACAGATCCACTGAAGGAGATGGGTCTCAGCTGATTCATGCCAGGCAAAAATGCAATGTGACTTCATGGTTTATAGACCCTCTTTGTCTCAGAAAGTCTCCCTGATAGGCAGCTATGCACTTTTCCAAATGAAAAAAGAACAGGCTGAGAAACCATTAAATGGGGACTCAGTTTTGCTCTGTGGCAGTTTCTCAGATTTTCACTTTACTCATGGGCAGAAGAGGAAAGTTAAACAAATAGCTTCTTTTTTGTTTCAGGACAGGAAAAATCTTCTTTTACTTCTTCAGTATTCACATAAAGCAGATTACTGTTACCTTGAGGTGAAAATAGGTTCATTTAGTGGATTAAAAAGCTAAAACCAAATAATATCATTCTTGGGAAACGCAGTGAAATGGTATATTTACTTGGCATTCTGTTTCTACAGAGACTGTTCATGCCCTGTTCAAGCTACTAGCTTTCATGCTACAAATGAATGTAAAGTAAGGTTACAAAAAGAGAGTTCATCACTGAATAGCTGCATCAGTTCAAGTTGTGTTGAAGACACAACGTTGGTAGAAAAGCAAGTCTCTGAATGGAATGTTAACTATCTACAGAAATATTTAATCCATTTTGCCATCTATCCTTTCCAAGAAATCATAAAGCTTCATAAATCTGCTGAGTTCTGCAAGTGACCCCTTCTCCGTGCTTATGTTCAAACCTCCAGATCTTTCCTTCCCTACTCTCTGGCCTCTCCCTTGGATCAGAGGGCCACAGCTCCCCTAAACCAGAGCTTTCTTAGCGGCTCAGGTTCTTTTCAACATCACCACACTCTGTCTCTGATAAAATATGTCACTTAACCACCTAACAACATGTACATTTAGTACAAATTGCAGTATATCCCTATATGTACAATATGTACATTCATTATAGTATGTATTGTAGCACATGTAATACATGCATATGTAGTGCTGTAATTTTTCAATGCCATACAAAAGAGACTTACACACTCCACTATTCTGAATTAGAGGACTTTTTAAGAGGATAACTGGATGGCAGAAAATTGCTAACCCAAATAAGTGAAAGTCTCAGGAAAGTAAGTTCACTGGACTGTCATACAGGAAAAATACAACAATGTGAGATGTGTGCCTTTAAGTGCTGCCTGGTTTTATGTTCGTGCTGTGCCAATCAAAACCATGCAGTTATGTGATGTCTCCTTAGTTGTTTCCCCTAGTAACAAGGAACTATCACTTCAGGTTATGGGGTGTGACTGGGGGTGAGAATCTACTGAATCCACTGTTCATTTTCCTTGGGGCTTGAGTGGGCAAGAGTGGGCAAGTGCTATAACTGGCTAAAAAAAGCTGCTTTCTGTAAAAGGAGGAGCCTCCAGCTTGCAAACATAGCTGCTCTGTGAGTGCAGACTTCTGGTTAAGACCAAAAAGCTGGGCAAAAAAACCTTACAATGATAAATTCTCTGGCAAAGCTCCTCTTTTGTGTGCATGTTCCTATGTGTGCACTCTGCATTAGCACAAAGACATATATGTCACTTCTGTGTTCCATGGTGTCTCTTTCTTCTTTCTCCATAAGCAGAACTCCCAGTCTTCTGTGTATCTCTAAGGGCTCACCAAACAGTAAATCCCCAGTCTTTTTTCCCTTCTTGCTTAGGGCATCATGTGCTGGTCAACATCCCTGTCCTTGGGGTTGCAAAGTATCTGGCAGCAGAGCTGAGGAGGGCAAAAACAGAACATCTACTTTTGGGGGCCCCTCCAGTCTCCATGGCGACTCTGACAAACTGGCTTCTCCTTCACTCATGCAGTATTATTCTGAGAGGCCTGACTGATTAAATAGATAAATTACTGTGCATTTTCTTCCCCAAGATAAGACCATTGCAAGGCCAGATTATTGAAGTGCAAGGGGCTAGCAGGTACTCATTTTCACTGTCTTAGTTTCCTCCTCTTACTGTTAGTGGCAGGGACAGCTCACACACCCAATAGCAGGAACAGTCCTGCCTTTCTGGACTTGTGTGGTCACAGACAAATCTGTATTTACTTTTGTAAGGATGAAAGGTTTAGCAGTCCTGGAATTGTTGTCCCATCTGCCTTGGTGCAAGAGGCTAAGCAGAGTTTTCTGGTTTGTACCATCTTGTAGCTCCAGGTCTGTTGGGAAACAGAGCCAGGCCAGGATTTGTGCAGCAGTGATTTTAGACTTAAAGACTTGTGATTTACCCCATCCTTTTGTAACTTGAAGTCATAAAGCTCATTTCCAAAAGTTCTCCTGAAAAGCAGATCACTATAACTCTATCTACTATCGCATTCTCAGTGCTGACAAGCTCCAGGGTTTTAATTTTGAGTCCTTCTCATCTCAGAACTATACGAAAGCAACATTTGTTGTTGTTGTTGTTTTTAAATTCAGAACAATAGAATTATTCCAATTTCACCAGAGAAATGTTGCATAGATCCTGAAACACTATGGAGAAATTAACTCCTTCTTGGTGAACTTAGCTTGAGTGTGAGGTTTCAAAATCTGGAAATTGCATGTGGTTTGGCAAGTAATTATAATAATCTTACAAGTTCAGTCATTTTTTCCCTAACCCATGAATTTTCTTTCAGAAAAATCATGGCTCTATTTTGTGAAAGCTGTGAACTACTTTTCATTTTGTGAATTTTTTCAGCAAAGCAATTTGGATGGTTTGTATTCATCAGCAGCACTCATTTCAAACAATATGTAGGTAATGGAGCAAAAGATGTATAAGGTAAAAACATGTGCTGAACATATGTATCCCTCTGATGCATGCCAAACTTAATTAAAAATCAGACCCTAATTTGCTGTGGGATCTAGACAGCATACTGGTTTGTCCAGATGTTTATAAATGAGAAAAATATATTCTCTATTGTAAGTCCACATTTTGCAAACTCTGGGAAACTATTGTCCAAGTGTAATGCAATCTCAGTTCTTTAAATAGCAATATTCACATTGTTGAGGGTATAGTTTATAAATCCCAAATACAATTGAGGCCCTCTGAGGATTGCTCATTTTACATTGAAGAAACTCAGTGTAAAACGATGAATAGAAGTCTTACTCAGCCCCTCTGAGAATACAGGTTCTCAGGCTATTCAACAAGATCTTGTCAGCTTTTCTTCTGAAGTACAATGCAAGCAATAATTTCAGATTGTCCAATATTAATCTTGTATGCAGCATGATAAATAGACAAAAAATTCTTTCTTCTAATATTTAGATTTTCATATAGCTTATTGGCATAGGATATCTCTTGCCTGAAATTATTTCAGCATACTAGTTTACTGACAGTGTCCTTTAGTACTGCACTGGAACAGAGGCAATGACTAAAACACTTTGCAATCCACTATATCGCTGGACATACTCATTGAAAACAATTTTGAAATTTCATTAATAGCTTTTCATGATATAAAATAATTGTATTCCAGTAAAAAAAAAAAAAATAATATATATATATATATATTTAAATACTGCTTTGCACCATTTGCAGTGATCTACTCAAAAGGAGAATTTAACTGCAAAATTACTCTGGGAATTATTGAGGTAATCAGTCAATCAAATCACATTTTGTTTTCAGAGATTTTCTTAAAGAAAAAGCAAAAAAAGTACTTTACACTGCTTAAATTAGTTTCCTCCACATAATTTATTTTTAAGATGTTTGTCAGAGTTTGATAAAATATTAACAAAGGTGTAGCTTGTAACCACTAGTGTTCACTGAGCATGGTGGAAGATGCAAACTCCTGGCCCCTGTGTAAATCACTGACAAAATTTGATGCAGTGTTTTGCATTTTTTTGGTACCTCCACTGTCAAACTGAAGAACAAGTATCCCTAAATGATCTTTAACTGGCATGCAAACAAAGTTTTGTACTTGATAATGCAATTAACCTAATACTTAACAAATTAAATTATTTAACTTATTATGCAACACATTTTAATGTCCTCTTTTCTGCAAAAATAGTTACCATTAAAGAATGTTTAAACAAGCCAATTCTTTCCTTTTTTTTTTTAAATTCACCTCTTGATATTGTAAATAAGATACAATCATGCAGGCTGAGTTCAGTAACAGTATTAAAGTTGAAAAAAATATCTGAGGCCTAACTGGTGGCTCAAAATTAGAGTAATGGATCTCATTAGCAGTGGAGAGTTCCTAATTTAAGACCAAGGTCTCGGAATCTTTAGAGACAGCTGATACTGAGACCTCTTTCTCCTCACATGGTTCAGTACTGGTTCCGTAGTTCCCTTGGACTTTCCACAGCTCTAGATCCAGCCCTTTGACCTTTTACTTGAGTTGTGAGCTCTTTAAAAATGACACTATTGTTGTGCTCATTGTTTAGCACTTAGCAGAAAGACATACTCTTCTTGGCTGCCTTCTGGGCAACAAGTAATTAGACCTTTATTTCTGTGGAAAGGCTTCTTGTTGGAAAGGGAGTTTTTCTGTGCCTCCTTTTGGCTGTGAGAAACATCACAGAAAGATTCTGCATGAAGTCATAGATTCTTTACTGTTGCAGAAATATAAAAACCCGCCAGATTTTAGCTTGCTAATAATATTGTAAGTAAGAAGCGGCATTGACACGCAACGCTGACAAGAACAAAAATGCTGAAAGTTCTCAGAGTATTATTAAACCTGAGATTTCTCAATGCCTCTGAATACAGTTTTCTACATATATTGTTATGGAACCTCACATGCAAAAGGACTGATTCACTAACTGCCCTTTTTCCACACAGTTTCTTTTAACAAACACACTTTTAGTATTTTTCCTGTTATTTTAACCATTATTTAACTCTTTACAACAGTGGAATTCTATGGCCTATTGTGCTGTTTCCTGGTAAACGGTAAATCCCTGAGCAAAAATATTTTTCTTGTCTTCAGGACTGACTGACAGTTGCTTCTGCTGATCTGCTACATATGGAGAAGAGCTCAGTGGAGACTGAGCTCAAAAGAGCAGTGACAGAAGATACTGAAGCTCCCGTAATAAAGCTTTTCCTAACAGTTGTCTGTGCAGTAAAAAGCAAATGAGGGGGAAAAAAAAAATATAGCAGGAAAAATTCTCCCAAGGCAACATGATCCTCTTACCTGACATTGAATAACTTGCACCAAAGGAATATCAGTGCTTATATTTTATCTTTTGTTAATCAGCTATTTTTCCTTCAAGTACATGCGAGTCAAGGAAAAACAAACCTTGCTCTGCACATTCATCACAGTTGAAGGAGTCTCTTTTCAACACACAGTGCTCATACTGCAACACCTGCATTGGCATCAGTGGGACCACAACTATCCACTGTCAATGAATAGCACCTTGGAAATTCTTCTTGCATTTAATGAGAGCAGCATCCTCCTTTCTATGTGTCTCAGTTGTTCCATGTGATACTAAGGGATGATTGGCAGCAAACTGAGAATTGTTTCTTGAGACATTACAAAATATGAAATGTGAATAGAAAAAACAAATAGTTACACACTCAGGAAAAAATAATATTATAAAAATAGGTTTGAAACAGCTCTGGTCTTGTTCATTATTAATATAACTTCTATATTTCCATGCTATACTTCTTATTAGGTATTATTCACTGCTCCAAGTTTTAGGTGTAAGCATCATAAGCCTAACAAAAAACAATATTTTTTCTTGCATCGTAATTATCCTGGCAATGTCTCTGAAGAGTGGTTAAGAGCAGTATAGACAACGTGTATGTCCTGCCTTCTAAATCTGGGAAGTAGTTTCCATATGTCAGGAGTTCAGGAATTCTGGCAAGGCTACACAGTCAGCCAGTGCTGATGCCTGATGTTCAGTGGATTAATATTAAACTTCTGATTCCAATGTAATTAATGTCTTTTTGAAGCAGTCTCAATGGCAAGCCAGATCGGAAGTATATAGATCTAATGCTCTTTAAAATCTGTTTCTCTTCCTCTCTTACACAAATACATTTTCCTGGACATAAAGGATTATTAGCTTGGTGTCATTCCTGTTACTGTTGTTCAGGTTCAGAGAAAATTAACTCCTTGGCAGTAAACACTCAGAATAATATTAAATAATCAATGCTTCCTGCTTTGGTGCACTAAAAATCAAGTGAACAGACTCAGGCAACACTGAAGTATCCAAGTGTACAATATCTAATAAAATGATAGTAATTGAATCAGTTGATCAGGCAAAGAACACATTCTAAAGTGAAGACATATCTTACGGTGTAAATATTGACTGAATGTACATGTGCAGAATATAAAGATCTTAAATACTGAAATGTCAGCAGTAGGCTTTACATTTTGAGAAAGACATACTGTTAGTAGCTAGCTTCCTTCCAACTAGAATCGTTGCTATTAGTGGCAAATTATGTTATTTATTAAACAACTTTTTTCCCCCTCTTGATTCTCACCAAATCAACCACTAAATAATAAATTCATAGTCATTAGAATTGTAACTTGTGAAAAATAGATCATGTTTATCCCTCTGAGTGAAACACTGACCTTTCAGTACCATAACAGTTTTGACTCCTGTTCAGCTAATCACACACATTCTGATTTTTATTCTTGTATATTTGTCATTGTAAATACATAGCACAGATATATAATCTAGAGGACCAAGTGAAAGCCAATACACCTAGGCAGAAACAATTGAGAAGCTTCAAACTGTGGTTAATATTTTCAGCTGGCTACTAGAAGAGCTGCCAGCACATACTTTCCTGCCAGTGTAAAATCCCGGGAAGGGAAGCTCTGTGACACTGTTTGAGGGGGCGGCACAGCGGGACCCGAGGATGGGAATGTGCAGCCAAGTGGGTGTATTTTGGACAGTCCCAGTCGTGTCTTCTACCATTACCACAGCAAGGAAACAGCTTGGGGAAAATCTTTGGCTGAAGCAGCAGAAGGACAGATAACTCCCCTGGGGAAAGCAAGAATGAATGGAGCAGAATATAATCCCAGAAATACTGGAGAGACAAAATTTAGCTAGCACTCATTTAACCCTTTCATAATCAATCATTTGAGACTGAGATTTCAGATCATAAAACATCAGGGTTCTAAACTCTATCTCCCAAATTAAACTCTTCTTTTCTTGTAAGATATAAATAGGTTAAGTTGTCTCATCTTCTGTGTTATTTAAAAGTTTAAGAATCTTCAACACCATTTTCACAGCTGCCTCATGAGAAAGTCAAGCATTAAGTACATATATATAAATATCTTAGGCTTTTATGCAGGTCCTTACCTAGCAGTTTCTGAAGAAATGCTAACAAAGCTATGAGCTATACTTATCATTGTAAGCCCATTTCCTTATGTCTTTTAGGGCTGCGAAGAACCACCTGTCTGACTGTGGCAGTAAGCCAGAAAACAACTGTATGATTTACGCCCACAAGTTTCCTATAAACTGTGGGAGTGTAACCTTAACCACCATGTCCTTGCACAAAAGATCCTGAGAACCCTTTTTTTTTTTCTTTCCCCAAAAGAGCACATTGAATTAAATATTTAATATACTTCCTCCCTCCACATTCTAAGAGCATGACAGGGATAGCAACCTCTTTAGGAAAGCAACTACTATTTTTCATGGATTTTGAGAAGTGCCGAGTCAAGTATTTCTGTGCTATGGCAAGAGCCTGACTGTGTAGAGTCAGGCCAATAAAGTTAGTTAGACACCTAAATCCCAGTAGTGTTAGATCAATTAGGCATCTGAAGAGTTTTCAAAATTCGGTTGTTATGCTACAGTCTTACTGCAGAATCCAGTTCCAGAGCTGAAATAGTGAACCTGAGGCTTCTTAAGCATCCATCTCTACTAAAGGATTTATTTGTTAGGTGTTACTTGCATTAGGTGATAATTCATTTTATACACAGTCACAGACATGAATTAGAGAATTTATGAAGCATTAGAATATTTAGTAGGTTAAAACCCCCTTTAAACACTTTCTTTATGAGAAATATAGCAACACTAAAATACCAAAAAAGAGAAAAAACAGAGTAAACCTTTTTACTACTGGACTATCATTCAAAACAAATACTTAATAAACACTTGTCAAAATCCCAAAGCTTTATAAAATATGACAGGTCAGAGAAACACAGAGGCCAGCTTGGATATTAAGGATAGAGTTTCCTTTCAGAGTCTGGGCTGTGGCTGGGTGTGCACACACTGTCTCTCCCAGCTCATGCCAAAGCATCCTCTCAGTATTCCCTGCACAGCTTCTAGGGGGACATCTTCTTTCTTACAGAAAGGATCAATATTTTGTTTCCTGGTTCACAAGATAAAAGCTCACTCATGAGTCTCTAAAATAATTTCATCTCGAAAGACTCCAGCTGGCAGATTAACCCGTTCATGTGGTGTTCTGTGTAGCTCTCTGTAGACCTACAACCAGTTCTTTTGAGTGTTGTTCTCTGTGCAGTTCGCTCTTTTAAAGAAATGCACAAGCTGGACAGAAGAAATATATCTACCACAGGAGCATGGCAAAGCCTTCTTCCCTTCTGTCTGCAACCCTAATGTCTCCTTCTGCTTTTCTGTGATTTGAAGTAGACTTAGTAAATAAAAATAGTTGTCTTAAAATTAGGAACAGTGAAGGAACTGCCTGTGAACAATATAATTCTGCCCTTTGATTGCATCTTGTAAAAGGAGCTGCTTTTTAATACTGTGAGATCCTGAAAATGTGTTAAAATTTGCCTCCCATATCCACCAGATAATCTGGCAAAATTACATTCTTATACTACTCATTCATGCAACTGAATGAGGACAATTTCTCTCTTGAACAGTCCTTGTACCCCTTCCCATTTGTGGCTTGAAAACTATTGCAAAAAATAAGCTTCAGAAACAGTTTTTATCAAATACAAAGTTACCTAGACCCTATTTATTACAAGCAGATTCAGCACACAGGATGGTTTGAACCACTCCCAGTTATCCTCAGTGTTCCTCAACAGTTTCAACTATAGCGTTTTATCTGCTCTTATCTCCTCTGGTTTTCCACTCAGAATATTTCCTTAGCTCATTTCATTCCCAGTACCATGTGTTTTCAGTAATCATTCAGAGTCAGATTGTGTTTCATTCAGTGCCTGTGCCCTAACCCGACAGCTCTACTAAGCACAAGCTCCCATCTTAACATAACTGGTTCCAGCTGGCTGGTGCTGGGGACCCTTGGAGGTATTGCTGCCTGCAGGAGCTGGCTGGCTGTGAGCACTCCGGCCCTTCGTGAAAGACTGCAGCTGTTATTTTGCAGAACGTGGCTCTGGGAGGTTTGTGCTGATCCTGTCCTCAGGAGGGAAAAATATCCCCAGTGCTTTCAGTAGACAGCACAGCACTGCCGCTCTGCTCTTACCTGGCAGTTGCTAATCCAGAAACTCCTGGCTCTTACTAGCATCAGCTAAGCTAGCTGCTGCTATAGGGAACGAAAGGGAAAGCTGCATCTCTGCCTGTTAGGTTATTAAAATGAGTCTGACTAGCTAATTAGATAAACTAGGGTGTGATATTTCAATTCAGTAAGGCTTTGAAAGGCCATGTATACTTAAGCTGTTTTACCTTCTATTCTTTCCCATCCCTCATTCCTCTGCAGGTCAGTGTTTAAATAATATCTTACAACATATGTGATGTTCTAACTTTTTTTCTGTTCTCATTGTTGTTTGTAACAATAGAAAGTTGTTTCATCCAGCCCAAGATGGCTTCGTATTTTTTATTTCCTGACAGTGCATTGTTTTTCCTCCTTTTAGCCCTTTTCCTACCAAGGAAAAGATCTCACAGGGGAAGGTCAGATGTGAAGAAGCTCGTGGTTATTTCTTTGCTGACAGTGGGATTTGGTGGGGGAAGGAGGGGTGGACACAAGGGGAAGTGATAGCTGCTAGGTGTATCTTATCATAAATGGGCTTCACCAGTAAGAAACAAAACCATTATGCCAGAACTAACATGAGGGTGGAAGATGGGGATGTCCGTCACATCCCACAACCAGCTGTCAGGGCTGCATCTCTCAAAGCAACTCTGGTGTGCCTTATCTCACTCTCATTCGTTTCTGCCCATGAACTGCACCTTCAGGGTGTGGAGAGCTTGTTTGTTTCTCTGGTTTTAATCAGTGACAAAGGTTCCCTCTGTTTTCTCCACAGGGCAGTTGTCCCTAGATTCTGATCATGGTGCAGGATGCTCACCTCAGCTACATGATCCAAGAAGTGTGTGTTAGGCTGTGGGTTTTTCTCACTAGTGGTTTCCTGCCTATGATTTAGCAGGAGTTATTTTTTTTCTTAAGAAAGGACCACAATTTATTCACTGCAACAGAAAATGTTATCATAGGAAATGGTACTGACAGGATGAAATGGCGTTTTATTGCTGAGAAAATTTAAGTTCATGCTGATGGTACCCATGGGCAAGGGAAAGACATGCACAAAACACAAGACTTCAGAAACTTTATAAAAATACTTCTGCTCTCTTTTTTTAATCATTAAGATCATGCAACAGAAAACAAAACAAAAAACAAACAAACAAAAAAAACAGAGGGAGAGAGAAAGAGAGAGTAATATGCTAAAAAAAAAAATAAAAATAGATGTCCCTAGTATTTGCCAGACCTCATGATTCCTTTTCTCATTTATATTTTGTGTTTGTAGCATCAAGTCTTCATGAAGTTACATGGATTTGTTAAGAAGTTCAGGTCATATGTCATCATTGTAAACAGCTGTGCTTGAACAGCAGTTGGTGTTTACAACTAATGGATATTTTATTATAGTAAGATATGTGCTTAAAATGTAACTGCAGTAGTTTTTCTTTAAAGTACATCTCCAATGCTAGGGATCTAATTCCATACCTTCAGTTCTAAGTAAATCTTTGCTGTTTCAAAGATCAAGCACTTAATACTCACAAACTGCCTTTCAAAATATTAGTGTCAGGATCCAAGTAAATGGTTTTCTGCAATTCGCAAACCCTCATACCAATCTAAGCTTTTCCAAAGCTCCTTTATTGATGTTCACAATCAATCAAGCAGCTTTTTTACTCATCTGCTTTTGTCAAAATTATGTGCAGTAAGTTTTCTCTTTCTAACTTGCTCTGGCTGCAGCTGGGAGACAACCACCTGTGAGAAGCTATCTAATCAAAACCAAATAACTAATACAACAGTTAAAATTTGCAGGGTCCTTGTCACATTTTATGTCTTGCAAGTGTGAGTGTCCTGTTTCCACAAGGCTGCATCTTTAAGAAACATTTTCTTTAGTCCATAAATCAAAGGTAGAGGTCTCCACTTCTGTAAGAAAGCTGCATTTAATGATATACAGATTATATCTTTGAGGTAATACATGCTTGATGAGCATGCTAAGAGTAGCTGAAAATGGTGGAGATCATCTTATAAAGCACCATGGAGAATACAACCATCTGCAGTAATAAGTAATGGGAATATACACCACTAAAACATGCAGTATTTAAAGGAACAGGCTGATTTGAAAACAGAAGTTGTTTGATCAGTTTCAGGAGTCCCAGAAGGGTCCTTAATTTCTGCACTGAGCTGCAACAGTGCTGTACAGTGCATGGCCATGCTTTGTAAAATGCTTTCTTCTTACAGTCAATACAATAGTAAGTGCAACCTACATGTACAGAGAAGCAAATTTACTTGTAAATGTCTCAGCGAAACTTGAATTCATATCTCAGTTCTAATACTTCATTTTACACTGAAATAATCAGCAAGTCTCACATCAAAACATTAGGCCTTTGCCAAGCTAAAGAAAAGCTAGGGAAATTATTCACAAATGTTTGCATGAATTCTAAATTGCTTTTCTATTCAAAAGTGTTCACACCCCTTTTGGTGATTAATCCATGAACATTTGTGCTAATGGACATCTGCCCACACAAATGTTTGGCTCTTCGCTAAGTGACAACTTATTTTATTTGCAAATAAGGTATTGGTGCCCCAACAGGGCACTCACCATCATCCAGTCAAGGAGTAGGAACAGTGCCATGTGATTTAGGTCACTAATCTTATATAACGAGTTGTGAATAGGCAAAGATATAGTGGAATTAACAGTTGAGGAATACCATATGAGTAGAAATGTGCTCTGAATGGGTGTTTGGCACTCCAAACAACTGAAAAATTTAGGCTGTTGTGAAAATGGGAAGAGGGCTGCATCAGATAAAATGTTTCTGTAAGTAGTATGACCTGTTATAGCTGTCCTACAGCCTGGTTTCAGCCATGTCTGAGACTTGGTGGCTTGAATTGTAGAGGAGAATATAAGAAAAAAACATACAAAGCAAGGAACTGAAGAATTTATGTGAGTACATATCTAGTATTATTTTAACTTGCAGGCACTCAGGCACACTACTGAAAGCAAACTTGCTGAGATATTAATAGTTATTATTGGGTTCAGAAAGGCAGCCAAAAGCCGACATATATTCTGCAGCTTTTGGCCTCAGAAGTGAGTTGGAAATGTCAGGAAAGCAGATTTCTGGTAGGTTTTTTGTCTGCAAGCTGTTTTCTTACCTATTGATTTTGCAGGTGGCATTCTGATATTTAACTAGCTGACAACTAGGACACAGGACAACTGTATCAAGGGATTTAGTGATAAAGCAGTGGAAACAGCTATTTAATTTGCTACCTTTCCCTCAGTAGGATCTCTTTTGAGATGCAGCAATTAAGACCTCTCTAGCAGGCCTTGGTTGCCTTAAAGAGTAGCATAAAAAACCAAAACCATTCCAGTGATAAGAAGCTGTTGTCTGTTCTGTTGATGTGTCTCAGCTGTATTGTGGCTTAAATGAAACATTGAAGACTAATAATGCAGACAGAACAAACATTTATTTGCTTTGAGGAGGCACAACTGCTTAAAATGGAAGTAAACTCTACCTACTCAGATATGGTTTTCCTGCTAGTTTGTTTGCATGGCAGTGTGGGCCAGCCAGGAACCTCTCTATACACAAATATCTAGTACAAAATCTGGCAGCTGACTGCCTACTCTCAAATGCTTTATAGTCTTTGCAAGAAAGGAAGTTTTTAAGGAAAAGCTTGAAAAGTGGTATTGGTTGATAGATATCTCCAAAAATTTTCATGTCAAAGTGGTGAATAATTTTTTGGATGCAAGACATTAAGAATTACTTACTTAGTAAGATACAAGAAGCAAGCAACTAGTGATTGCACACATATCTATGGGAAAATGCCAAGTTGAAATCTTTTTCTGATTCAGTCTGAGACTTGAGTTTGGATTGTTTGGAACAAATGCATGCCCTGTCTAATCCATGGAAAATGACACTGTCTAGCACAAGTTTTGGTTTCAGTGACTCAACATCTTTGGAGAAAGAAGTATATTTTTTTATCAACACTTCATTACAGAATTTTCAGCTGTAATTTGGAGCTTATTGGTCATTCTGTAAGTATATTAAACAAATAATAGCTTTAAAAGTTACAATTTTCAGTGACAAACTGCGAAGGAGTAATCCTTCTTTTTCCTGAGACACATCAGATCTCTACAAATTTATGTGCTCAAAGGTTGCCGTATAGATACTCTAGTACCATTTTTTATGGATTTCAGATCTCAAGAAAGGTCAGACCTAATCAGTACTTGGATGGGCAAACTCCAAGAAACCTTACACAGAGCAGGTTGTGGTGATCCAGCATACGAGACTCACACCCCACAGCTGCCTCTCAGCAAGGGCTAGTAAATAGGACTTTCCATTGCAAGATCTTGACAGCTTGGAGTCTCTACTGCTCCTGCAGTACTCTTTGTTACCGCTGGGATATTAGCTGTCACACCTTAATCAAACTTCCATTGAACAATTACAGCAGGCCTAATTCTGCCCATGTTGAAACAGTCAAACCAACTTTAGTGGAAGTAAAATGAAATTAGAAACCATTATACACCCAACAGTTCCTGCATAATTTCAGTTTGGTAGATAATCTTAGCTTTTTGTCCTCAGTCTTTGGGTAGTGTTATGTCTCTTTAAATGTCTCCTCTCTTCTGCCATAGAGGTAATCACAATTGTGTGATAGATGTTGTCTCTGCCATATACAGCCTATGATATGCTTATGTCATTGCATGGGAAGTTCTAGGCTATTATATCACCATTACTACTTCTGTTGTGGACACAATATCCTCCCAGTCTGCCGCAGCACTGTTAGTTCAGTTTCAGTTGTGACAGAAAAGAAACACAAACAGAAGCTCAGAGAAAGCAAAGGCACAATTATTATTCAGCCTGCCTGAGTATGCCAGCAGCATTTGCAATATTCTGGTCAACACATTTAGGAATGAAACTGGTGAACTGTTTTGGTCATTTTCATTTCACCTCTGTGAAGCTGCCTTCAGTATATGCTTCTTTCATATACTTCTTACATTAACATCCATGAATGACTAATATTGAAGAGTGTAACAGGCAAAATGGATGCTGGTCTAACCCAGCGTGTCTGCTCTCGTGTTACAGTCCTATCCACAACCAGAGTTGGACAAGCAGTTTTCTCACTTCTTCCTCTTCTGCCAGCCCTCATTTGGTGGGTGTTCTTTGCTAGCTGCTTCTTTTCCTTCGTGCCCACTGCACAAACCCAGTATTGTGTATCGTGCAATGAGGAACAAGGGTAGTGCAGACTGCTCCTGCGTGCCCCCTCTGCCACTCCAATTCTCTTGTTCATTAAAAGCTCCCATTGACTTCAAATCAGTTCCACAGGGCTTTGTGATGACAGAAATTTGCCCAGAGACAATTTGGCTGAACTTTGTTTTCAGACTTCAAAGAATGTTGTGCTTGTACTTGTAGTTCAGAGAGAATTATTGATAAAGTTGGAGTGGGATTAACAAAATGTGCTGCTGGAGCCAAAGCTGTAAACTCTGAACCTGTGATATGCCATGGAACATTGGCTTTTATATCTGGCCTTTACAGTTCCTCAAATCTTCATGAATTTGAGACCAAGTCATATATGTATTGTTTGTTTTCAACGTCCTGCCTGTTTCAGGATTTCAAATTTCATGCAGAGATTTTTGTGTTCATCCTTTACTATAGGAACTTCAGCATGAGGATGCTTATCAGAGTCAAAAAAGATAAATCTAAGACCTGTATCATGTAAGAACAAGCATTACCCTTATATAGTGTTATCTTTATTTTCTTATATATAATAGTATGTACATTATTTATGCAAGCCATTGCCATATTATGAAAAGCTGATCTTTTTGGAAGTCAAGCAAGTTTCCATGTCTGAATTTTAGTTTGTAAGTTGCATTGGTCAGATTAAACAGCATTTTCCCTAGAGAAAGATTTCCAGCATTTGAATCAACAGTAAAATCTGAACAACTGGACTGGGAATGTGGGGAAGGAAGGATTAAATTACTTTTAACAATTAATTTTAAAATGAAAACTTCAGATATTTCAAACATGGTGAGGTGGCACTGGAGCTCTCTGAAGCTCTTTTGAAAAAATCTTGAGTGGGATATGGATTCATGACAACTCTTTCACAGGAAAAAAATTGTTTCCAGAAATCACAACAACAATAAAAAACCAGTCATACAAAGACTTGTGCTGAGATCTATTCCTGAATCATTGGACAGATGATTCCAAGAATTCCAACAAGAAAAGTATGACTTAAGGTTCCTGCTGTGGAGAGGATGGGGGAAGAAGCCTCCCTAGAATAAATAGCATGAAACATTTCCTACAGATGCGGGAAAAAGAAAAAGTGGGGGAAGGACCATTTGGTGGTTTTATTGTCACAGAAAATTTTCACTGTGAAGTTTTGCTAGTTGGATAGCTTTGAGAGAAAGATTTAATGCAGGGGCTGGACACACTTTTGCACACACTTAGCTTTAGGTCTACAGGGCTTCTCCTGTGATGACATTTATGTGGTTTACTTGAATATTTCTAAAATCAAACACTTTGGTTTCAGAGCCAAAATTTCCCCTAAACAAGTTTTAAAAGTAAAAACCTCAAAATAATCCCCCCTGCCAAAAATCCTAAAAATTCTCCTGCGACCCAACCCATATGCTAATATTAAAACAGCACTTTTAACTTAATGAGATACTTAATAGGATACTATAGTATATAGTATATATAAGATACTTAGTGAGATACTATAGTTCACACTTAAATTTCAATAGCATAGCACATTCAGATGAGGCTGACGGCTCAGTGCTTTTAACTCTAGAGGTTACTTGATTCATCTGGTTGGGTTGGGTTGGCTTGAGTCAACTGCTGGAAAGCCTGATAGGCTGTGAAGTCCTTGTTAGCTACCTTGTCATCCTCTTCAGTCTGGCCCTGTTTTTCACACCACTGGTCCAAATGGACAACTTGGCCACAGCCTCTGTGCTTCCTACAAGTGGGGACAGCCCTCGGGTGGGCTGTGCAAAGAGTGAGCCCCCAGATCCTTCTCCTGCATAGCAAGTGGAGTAGAGAGGGGGGAGCATAGTCCAGTCTGCAGTATTTTTAGCTACATTAAGAAAAGCAGGCTAAAGAATTGCCATGCCCCTGATTTATAATCAGGTTAAATGACAACAGTTCTTTGTTCTTTCCTCCAGATGCTTCACGCTTTCATTCTAATACACATGTGCCCTGTGGTCTAGGATGCGCAATTCTAGTCCCCTGAACAACAGTACCACAAATTTCATTTCAAGTCCCCTTTTCGTCAGGACAATGTCATTATCAGAAGTCTTGTGTTACCTCTTGTGTGGCATCAAACTATTCTGTCAATATCTGCAACTGTTAGCAAACTGCTAAAAGGGTTTTGAGCCTGATAAGGGATGTTGAAATCCTTTCGCTTCAGAATTTTTTTCCTTAAAACTATTTTTACTGCAAGTCTGTGTAGAGGGAGCTCACATGCATTTACCTCTGAATGATAAGGTGAAAAATGCCAGGCCGATTCCCATAGGATGGCTTCCTACTGTAGCTTCTCTAAGTAAATATATAATTAAAAGTAAGTAGATATACTATGTATTAAAAGTGTGTACGTTATATGTGTATAGGTACATATATATACATATTATATGTATTTCTATCTACATATGTATACATATATCTTATATATGTATGTTTTAAATATATATATTCTATGTAATATATGATTAAAAGTGGAATCAGTCACTGGTTCATGCTGTTAAAGAGAGCTTCCCTGCTGAGCACAGCACAGTGCTCATGAGGGACTGTTTTATATTAGGGCCTTTGACCATTCACATTGTAACATGCAGACCAAATCCTCAGGGCCTAAATCCACAGAGGCACCTTTACTGGTTCTTCTGGTGCTGTTGGTGTGCTGCCCATCTCCCACTGCCCATTCCCAGGGTACTCAGTGAGCTGCCCAGAGCGTGCAAGGGCTCTCAGCGCCCATGCACATGGGGTGCTCTCAGTGCTGTAAGCAGCACTTGGGGCTGGAAGCAGTGTGGTCATAGGCTCACCAGTGCTGAGCATTGAGTCCCAGCCATGGGGGACTACTCAAGGCCCCCAAAGGATTGAATTCCTCCAAGTGGGCACTGCTATCCTCTGCATGGCAGAGCACCCAGGGGCAGGAGGAAAGGCAACTGGCATGCCCACATCCCAGAGGACAACTACACTTTATACCAGTGCACATCTGTTTCTATCTCAGTTTCAGGGAACACCTCCAGTTTGGGGAGGAGATCACAGCTTTTCATGCCCTGAGACAGGGCTGGAGAGGGTGCAGCAAGGTGAGGACAACTCTGGCTTGGGATCTACTCCTCAGCAGGAGTCCTACAGGTAAGCCACAAACAACACCAACCAAAGACCGAGTGTGCTGTACATGGCAGCAGCAGCAGCACACAGCACACAAGCTGCCTGCCCTTCTTTCACATCCAGTGAATCCGGTAGTTTTGAATCAGGGCTGTCTTCTGTTCACAAGGGAGACATGGTAGAAAAAAAGCAGACCAAGGTTTTCAGCAACAATTAGGTCCTTCCTGTTAGTTTGTTTGAAGACTGTAAAACACAGACATAGTCTGTAGGTGTGAATTCTGCCTGTGGGAGCCTGGCAGCCAAGGACAGCGGGATGGGGAGAACCCAGCACCCACATGAGGCCCTTCTTGGACAAAGTACAATTAAATCCTTCATTAGTTCTTCCTGAGATGCATATGGTTTGGCACTCATCTGAGACAGCTCTCAGTTTTCCCAAATTAGGAGTGATATCACTGTCAGTCACAAACAGTTAATCATATCAATGTCTGTGGAAGTTGAGTTGCAGGAAGAAGAAACCCCCACCCGCCTACCCCTTATGTTGCAGTGAGTAGTGTTTCACTGAGATGTTACTGGGTTTATTTTCCCTGTGTAACTCTTGTGTTTGCAGACTGAAGCAGACAGATGACCCACCAAACAGTTCACAATTACCAGTCACTTTGCAGCACATCAGTAGATTTTCCGTATGTCTGCCACAGCTGCCATGTAAACCCAAGAGCTCCACCATTGGAATCTGCCTCATCTGTCCTAGGGCACTGCATCCCTTTGATCCCTCTGTGAGCACAACCGAGCTTCAGTGAGCCAAAAAGTCACCAAATCACACAACTTAAAAGTTGTGCCACAACAGTCCAAAGAGGAATGTCTCAAATACCTTCTTTCCTACAAAAATAACTTCTGAATCAAGCCCCATGGCTTTGTCTCAGGAAAAAAAAATGGTGGAAGGATTGTAAAATAGGCAGCCAGTTGGTACCTCTAACGTTTTTAATTGAAAAGTAAAAAGGTAATACATTCCCTCTCATAGTGAATTAAAATCTAGATAAATTCTTGTAAGAATAAACTCTCATCAAGGTGAGCAAAAAAAATCCAGCCTTAAAATAGTACAGGCTTGGACATTTTGTGGCAGTTTCTGTAGCCGGTAATGAAGATATAACACAAGACACACACTGGGCGGTGCATTGGAGGGGAAGAAAAAACATGTTGTCATGTTTCAGCTGTGTAAAGCAGCAATCCCACTGCACGGATTTCTGTGTAACTTGTTTCTAGGAAACACTGCTCCACTTCAATTTAGTTTCTATTGCATATCTAATTATAAAAAAAATTTAAATACTCCTAAGAAGTTGCTTTAAGAAGGCAACAGCAATATATAGTTATAAAATAACATAGACTGTCAAAGCCAAAGCACACTGTCAATTTCATAACCTCTTGCCCTTTCTGATGGGAAAATAAGAGGTTTTGAAGCCCCCCAGAAACAGATCAAGGTGTTTCTGAGAGTGTGGGGTAGTGCTAACAAGGACTGGGCATCCTTTAATGTGCAGGTCATAAGATCCTGCAGCAGCCACATAGACCTACTGTGGAAGCAGTGACCTGCTCCAGGTGATAATTTGCTCATGTGAGTGACCTAAAATTATTGCATCCACACTGTAGCTGTGAGCTTGTCTGCCTTATGCCAGCTTTGTGCACACCTTATTCAGCAGAGAATAAAGTCAGGCTGACAAACATCTTAAGATATAATACCAGTAAAGAAAATTACCCATAAGCTCCCTAGCAACTGCATCAAGCATACTGAGCAACCATGCTGCTGGCTGCAGCAAATGTCACAATGAGAGGGGGTGGGATATCCACCTAAACGTTACATGTAGCAAGAAGTGTGCGGATCAGTCCCTTAGCTCCTGTTCTGCTGCAGCTATTGGGCTGGGACAGTGGGGTGGGATAAATTCTCTGGCCATCATGGTTAGAGCTCACCTATTCCTTCCCTGAAATCCTGGTGAGGTGAATCATATCAGAGCTGCTAGGCAAATGAAATGGCAGAAAAATGGTACAGAGAGTCAAGAAAGTGTGGACAATTTCTGCAGATCTAATGTGCTTGTGCCTTGAGGCATGTGTGAAACGCAAGTGTAAAATGTAGCCAGAATTTCATGTTAATGCAAAACACTTGCTGGAAGTAGCTTTGTGAAGCCAAGCTAGCTGGCTGTTAGGTGTATGTGCCTAGGCAGAGGTTTCACACAATACTGTTTCCCAGCCACACAAAGGTGTGATGTCTTCCTGGGAAAATAAATAGTCACTATGGTATGCCCATGGTGGCTTAGGACCACACAAAAATTTAATTTCTGTCCCTAATGCTGTACTGGCACTTTCTGAGTATTTGATGCCTGCCTTGTGCCACATCTCTATCTGATTCTGCCTCGTGGCAGTGACCCAAAGGCTGAGAAAAGCAAGCCCTCCCTGTTTCCCCTCCCTGCAGAGCAGGCCTGGCAGTGACCATCTCCCACCCTGCAACTGCACAGTGAAGAGCACAGTGCCAGCTCTGATGCAGCAGGCAAAGCAGTGGTGCTCACCCACATGAATGGGGGAAAACCTGATATGATGTACACAGAAGTCCTCCAAAAATGAGAGGACAGCTTTGCATCTCATCTTATGTTGCTTTTGCCAGGTTTGATGTGTTCTGGTTATGTGGAAAGAGACAGGGGGCTGGTGACTGGTCTCAGGGACGCTTATGGAGGAGTTTGGACGATCTGGCCTGAACCAGGTGACTGCTGGTCACTTTCATCCTTTCTTGAGGGATTTTCCACTCCCAAGCCTAAGTTTCACTACTAGCACACAGCTGCCGTGTGCTGAGCTACAGCAGACGTAAACTGAAGTGAAACAAAAATTTCAACCTGACCTAGCAGGATAATATAGGTTTAGCCATGTCTCTAACACGGTTTATAACCTGAGTAGAAAATAACTTTGTATCAGCCAATCATGCTTCGTCAAATGAAAATCAGAGTGAAAATGAATCAGAGCCTGAAGAGGTGCTTAAGATATCACAGTTACTTGGTCGGTACAGAGAGCTGAGAAAGAATCCCAGCAGTCCCCGGGAGCTTGGTAAGACTGAAACTTTTTGTGCCAGTGTTGCAGGTGGTATAGTTAGACTACTGAGAATGGATATTCATCAGGAAACAGCAACATTTGTTTTCTTTCCTCCTTTCTTTTCTGTCTTCTGTCTTGAGAATAAGTTGTCACCATTGCAGCTATTATTTATAGGAATTTAAATCAAATGCCAAGTGCAGAAATATTTCTTTCCTTACCACTGACTCACTGCAAGTATTGTGGTAAATTACCCTCTCCTTTTCATTTAGCATAATCAGTAAAGCTGACTTGTGTCCTATGATACCAGAATTTATCTCCAGCCTCAAGTGGAGGCTTTTTATTGGTCTGATTGTTTTCAATTGCATTTCCGAATAGGTACAGTGTGTTTCAAGTGCCTTGAGTTGAGATAATTGACTTTGGCATTACAAAGACAAATTGGGTAACTCCGTGCTGAGGGAAACAGGGGCCACATGGATATAATTGAAAACGGAAAGTGAGAATACCTCGGAAGAAACAGGATCTCTGAATAGTAACATCAAGAAATGCCTTCTGAGGTGAAGACTGCAGCTATTATTTCAGTGCTGACCATATCTGACTGATTTATTTTCTCTGGTTTTGGAAAGTTTTGAAGAAATCATGTGAGCTGAATCCTTGCTGAAGTTGTAGTTGATCTACTAACACACTTTTGTGAGGAAGCACTGCCCTGTGTCTGGAGTCTGGCACTCCAAGAGGTCACACACTCTCCTAAAACATGAATCAGTGGATTTACTGGCCTGCAGCTACCAAACAACTCTTCTCAGTGGTGCTAATATGTTGTGGCAGGATTAGTTTATGTTACCACTGCATTACAAAGGGTAAAACTGAAATATTTATTGCCCCCTCTTCAGGTTAAATGGTTAAGTGAAGTTACCCACTGAAACTCAGGGAAGACACACAAGGTTCCATGTGCGTTTGAAGAAGTTTCTCAATTTTAATAAAACAGCTTTGGCTTTTGGACATGACTAAAACTGTTTTTAATGGATATTTTTCTTATGTGCTTGAATTCCCTGAACTCATCCTATGTTGTGTTTAACAATATAAAGATGATCTTAACTTAAAGTACATATATCCTTTGTGATAAACTACTACGTAGCCATATAGGCTAGGAGGATTTAACAAGAATATTAACTGTAACCAGCTTTTACATGTTGCTAAATGAATCATTTTCCACTTAACCTAGTAGATTATTTTGACCTCTTCATATTGTTTCCTCAAACTTATTCATTACTTAAACACATTAGGCAGATGTTTTCAAACAATTCATTGTGGATACCAAAACCATATTCTGTATAGATCTTCCATGACCACCTTAGCAGCCACTTGTAGGAAAACACTAAGTAATGTGAATAACATCTCTCAGTTTGCTTTCTTCTCCCATATTCTCTCTAGAGGGAAGTATATTTTATAGAGCTACTTGTTTTGAAAAGGTTTGTGTTGGATGAATTTGTTTTTTCTTGAGCATTACAGAGTGCAGACTGGTATGTTTTGTTGCTAGGTGTTTCTTCTGATAGAGACAATAAAAAAAATCAGCGTGCACTTGAAGCAGTAAAGAAGAGGTTTATACTTGGGGAAGATAATTTCATTTGCAGGTGAATTATATAGGAATTTTTATTTCAACCTTTACTTCTTCCACAATGAACAAATTTGCCAAACATCACTCTCATCTCAGAATCTTGGTGGGAATTGTTTGAGTTTTAATATGTCAAACTGCAAAGACAGACCAAATCTAAGTTACACTGAAAGTTTATGAGAAATTTCTGACATACTTGAGGCTTAAAGACTACTGTCCATTTGCTGTGGTCCACAAAAATAGTGAATGAAGGTAATTAAGTTTGAGAAACAGCGCAGTTTGAGAAGTAGTACCTTGTTCTCAGTAGATGAGTATTTGAGCACATGCTAGACAAGTAGACTTTCTGCTGACATTTATGCAAGTCTTATGGAAAATCTTATAATGTCATGGAGAGGAACATGGCTAACTCATGTGATGTTTGGGCAGACTTTTGAACCTTTACTCTTTATTCACCCAGTTGTAATCTTGACCCTGCTAAGGCTGCATTGCTAAGTACCCACTACCTCTATGATGCCGAAGAGCCTGCAAAAGGGTCAGCATCTCTTCCCTGCATCTCATACGTTAGACACCCCTCACTGGGTCCTAGAGGACTCAGATTGTCCAGCTGGCTATCAGCATGCAGTTTGCACTCCATGGCTTATGGGTTTATTTGAGCCAAAAGGTATAGGTAGGAGAGGAATGAGTGAAAAAAAGGTAAAATATGCAAGCCAGGTTTAGATACATTGTCTTAAATATATAAAGCAAATTTGCTTTGTTTTCTAATTCTGCAACTTCAGTGCCAAAATTGTCCTTTTTGAGAAAAGCTTTACAGGAACCAGGTATGCAATTTCAGTGGAGTCATTCTCCAGTGAGTTGGACAGAGATGCAGGAGCTCCTGAGGGCTATGAGAAAGTCTCAGTGTGCTAACAGCTTGTGGAATGACAAAGATGACTTCCAGCTCATTTTACTCTGTAGTTGTGGATGACTCCTGCAACATTTTCTTCTTTACCTTTTTCCTGTAGTTTTTCTCAGACTATGTGTACACTACCAGAGCTCCAAGCAACTGGTAGCAAACCACGGGCACATGGCAAAACAGCCTGCCTCTCAACAGAACTTTTCAGTTGAGGTGTGGCATAATGTTAACCACAGCAGATCTACAGTTGGCTAACAGAGAAAGCAAAGATTACCTTCATGCAATCTTATACAAAGAGGGCAAACAGGCAACAGGGCTTTGTATTTCTGGGTGAAAGATGTTTAAGAAAACTTTTATAGGACATTTTATGGGAAGCAGCATATGTGAGCAAAAAGGAGAACAAACTTTCTTTTGACCTTTCAGCAGTGCCTTGAGCATCTTTACAGCAGACTGTCCCCACTCAAGTGCCTCCATCAGACAAAACCACACAAACGCCAGCTCTATAGGAGAGGAAATGGTAAGGCTTGTGCCTTTCTACCTCTGCTGCAACAAATACATAGGGCTTCGACTGTCACATGTGTTCATAGAGATAAAAAAACCTTGCTACATGCGCACACAACCCCAAAACACTTCTCACCACAGACCACAAACACCTCCTTCACCAGTAAATGAAAAAGGAGCTTTAGCACGTTATCTCTTGACTTTCCAGACTAGTTTTTCCTCCTCTAACATCTCACCCTTATTTTGTGCTCAGCTTTAGGTTCTCATGGAGAGTTCAACATAAACTCCTAATGCTGTAGGACCCACAATAGATACTGCCAAGCTACTGTCCAACCAAGTCATGAAGTCATTGTAATTAATGAGGAGATTCCTCTTTCTGGCTGTAAATGCCTGAGCAGGCCTGGTCTGTGATCCAGCTGACATACAGTGAAAGGTCTATGAAATGTCAGGCGCTTTGAAGACACTTGTGAAGAACCAAGTGCAGGGGACAAGTTTCACCCTCTCACCTTTCAGATCAGCACTAAAGGTTACACCACAACAGTTCTGCTTTGCTGGGTTTTTCAAGGCTGTAAAAAGGTGGCTTGTATCAACTGGCGTTGAGGCAATCTGAAGGCTTGATAGGCCATTTCTGTGAGAAATATGCTAATTACTCAGAGATTTTAGTCATTTTAATCAGTTTCATTTTTGTGATGTGACCTCACAATCCATTTAAATGAGGACTAGCACAGTCATCCAGAAACTCCAGCTTAATGACACTAGCTCAAAATTAACAGAACAACATCTATTCACCACGAAGATACAGGACTGCATTTTTTTTTTTTCTGTAGAAGGTGTGGGGTTTGTTTAAGAAATTCAGAGATAATATGTGGATGAAAATGGGATTTTCAAATGTTAATTTTGAATTTTAATAGAAATGACAGGGCTTGGCTGAAATATGAAGAAGAAACAATCAAAAACATAGCTTATCTGAAACACAATGCTTTGTCAAAATTCCAATTCCAGTATTAGCAGCTGAATTTTTCCTTACTGAAACAAATTAATTGCAGTTAGGGATGTTGTTAATATACTTTCTTACAATAGTAGAGAAAGCTTTTAACTCTCCTCCTGACCTAGGAAATTCCGTCACAACATCTGCTGACATCTACTTTTAGACAAGGGTTCTTCCTCTCTGTGAGAAGCCATCCACCACTGCTGCACACCAGCATACTAAAATACCCACTCACAATAAACGGCAGACACAGTATCTGGTTCTTATGTTTTTCTACTGTAGACTGGCTTTTGTTAATCAGCTGAAAAATGCAAGGGAGCAGTGAGTCAGAAAAGAAGCCCTGCCACACATCTGCGACACTCTGCCACGACGCATCTATTGTGTCCAAACCCCCAGTCACAACTTCTTTCCCTCCATCTGATAGAAATATTTAGTACTTTTGATGTCAATGTTTCAAGTGAGTTGACTCAGGCTGTTTAAATATTCAGGTGTTCCTTGCCTCTGATTTATTTTGAAGGAAATAACTTATCTTGACCCTTGATCTACTTGTGTTTTTTAAGGACAAAACAACTATTTAGTGATTATTTTTTTTTGTGGTGTCTGGAACAATGGCAGCCTTGAACACCAATTTAAGTATTTGATAACAGTTATAGTCCTTGTCATTCTCAGCACCAAGAGGGTTTACTGTATTCTCCACTTCCCTGTTGATGGAAATGAGAATAGCTTTGGAGTTGGCTTCCTCTGACAAAATCTAATCACCTTCACCAAAGAGTGGTGAAGTTGCTCTAAGAACTTATCTCTGTAAGCTTTTCTGATTTACAGGGTGTTTTCAGGTTTGCCAGTCCTTGTAAGTCCAGTGACTGCCCTCAGGCTCTTAGGAAAAAGCTACTGTAGTGTCAGTGGGCATGAAAGTGTCAAAGGGACTATTTGTCTACAGAAAGAGGAAACATGTAGCTTGAGCTCTAATGTTGTCAGCATCTGCTTGTTTGTTCCACATGGTTGCTGAGGTACCCTCTGAAAATAACTGATATTAGTAATGCTTCTAAGTAGCATCCATTGTTGCAATGTCATTTTAGTGTCTTTCCATTCAAGGATTATTAGTGCCTAACACATTTGCTGTCAAACTGATTCAGGAAGGAAGAGGGATAAATAAAAACTTTCTTAACATGGATTTATTTCCATCTAAAAAACATCCATACAAAATCATGCAAGTGACCCCTGACCATGTGGTAAACCTGTTGAGAAGCTCAGTTGGAGCTTCTTCCAGAGGAGTTTTACGGTCAGAGAATACCATTCGTGAAAACCTATTTCTGTTCCTGAAGCCCGGCTTTACTCTATAACATTAAGCATTGCACTTCTTTCATTCCTCCAGTTAATTCAATTAATTCTGTCCCTGCTCTTCTTCCACAGCACTGCCTGTAAACTACCACCTATGGAGGGTGTTAGGAAGAGCCTCCTTACCTGCTTATGGTATGACTAGCTATTCTAGGAAGATGAAGAAAAAGAAGTCTTTTGTACCAGTAGTCAGTCACAGAGACCAAGGTGAAAGAGAAAACCCTCCTTCTGAAATCTTTAGAAAAGACTCCAGTGCTAGAAAGAGTCTAGCCATCTTCCTCTAGAGGGATGAGTTGTAATGTCCTGCTTTGGGAAGGAGGATAAAAGAAAAACTGACAAACAAGGCATGAAGGTGGGATAAAAGAAAACAGAGAACACTCAGAGTTATTACCCTTTAATGTAACATCTACATTAAACATTTTCTTTCTTTTTTTCCAGAGCATAATATGCTTTTGTAGACCTATTTAGAGGGAGTAAAGATACATTCTTAAGAAGCAATTACAGTAAGCAGTGAAAACAAGAGGAAGCAGATGACTGCCCAGTATGAAGTCCAGCAGGAGCAGGATCTCTTGGAGGACAGAAAGGAGAGAGTGAAGGTATGTATTTGACTTTTTTACTGAATGACCACTGTTTTATCCAGAAGCCATTTTAAAATAAAGAAGGAAACAGCAGGGAAAAAAATTTCAACAAGTGGTGTGTTGGCATGAGTGCTCCTTGCTGTAAATTTCAGTTGAAAGGGAAAGCTGAATATGTGTGATGGTGCGGTATGGAGGCAGCCCATGCACCTCTCCCACACTAAGTGGTTTATAGTAAGAATGGCACTGAACAGTAAACACCCAATACTGCACTCTACAGTATATGTGAAAGGAAGAGCAAACATAAGGAGTGGGGAAGGAAGGTATGTCAGAATAAACTTATGCTAAGGGATCAGGACAATGTTATGCCTTTTGATTTTGATTGTCAGTCAACATTAGACTAAAAATGCAGACTCTTACTGTATTGTTCAGCCTTCATCCTGGCTTTTTGATCCAGATTTTGTTGATACAGAATTTGGCCCACCTGTGCAAAGAATACAAGGTGAAAATGAGGTTCCACGTGTTTGCAAATTGGTTTGAAAATTCTTCCTGCTGCAGAATGGAGCTTTCTCCAAGCTGCATGAGAGTCATTCTGTAGTCCTGATTCAGGCAAAACTTCCGTTGATTTGAATTGTGTCTTACTGGCTGTGGGTTACAGTTGTTAAGAATTTTTTTAATGTGTATACTTTTCCTTGGCAGGATGTGAAGCACAGCTGGATTATAAAAAAAAAACCAAAACAAAAACCTAAAAACCAGTTTTGAAAGTATCATTTGTTTTCATGCTTGAAAGGGCAGCTTCAGCTAGAGTACTATTGTGCCTCTATATGCAAGCATAATCAACATTTCTTCTGGTGACTTAGGATTATATTGCTTTTTAAAATGTCTTTTTAAATGGTTGATGAAATCATCTTAATTAGATGATTTGCTTTAGCATCTGCTGCTGTTGTCATTTCATTTTCAGTGTTTTCATTTAGTGAAAGATTTTTCTTTTCCATCTTGCAAAACAACATAATATCTGTGTGCACGTATGTAACTGTAGAGTTGTCTACATGTATTTTTAGTTCTTTCAGCTGTGCTTGGGTAACCTGGTAAGCTTCGTTTCCTTGTGTCTACATGATCATGATGCACAGCATGGGGGATTTCTGTAACGTGATAGAAGAGCTGTGAAATCTCACATTTGTTTGTAGAAATAGGAAAAAAAAATTGTCTCAAAACCAGCAAAAAGTCTTTTGTAGACTACAAAAATTCTTTAAAATAAACAGTAAGTGGGGAATGGGACCACAGTGTACTGTAAATATAAGGAGAATTAATGTAAGCTTTGAGTAGATTGATATTTAGAGCTTTAAAACTGCTTCCTGTTATTCTCCTGGCTTCTTTTCAACCATTTTAGACCTAGTCAGGTGCTGAGATGTTTCCTTTGTGTGAGACTTTAGGTTTTGATGAAGAACTGCTCACAGTTCATCAGTATTCGTTGGAAACAAATCTAGGAGCTGAACACCAGAGGAACAGATAGGCGAGAAGACAAGAGGCTGAAACTATCCTGTAATCTCAGGAAGAATGAACCACTTTTTTTCTGAGGGAAACAGAACATATATGAACAAATCTATCATATATATGCTAATGAGGATCTGGATCTCACTTTCTTTATAGTTAGAAGTGTTTGCTTGAATCCTTACCCCAGTCTTCTAAGTCAATAAATGAATTTAAAACCTAGCATCTTACCTTATCCTGACTTGCAAAGACTGTAAAGAAGCAAGGGAAAATACCCCATGTGCTAGCATATTAATTATTCCACTTCATTTATTAGAAAATTCTAGATGGCACTTCATGAAGAAAAGGAATTTTGTATTTCCTTCTTTAAATTAGAGTCTGCAGAGTATAAATTCTGTAGACCATAACAATGTGAACTCTACTCTTCCACTGGCTTCCTTTCAAATGCTAAACTACATGATATATGGAGTCACTGTTAGGTGTGAATGGTAATACTTCTGAGGGCAAAAGTCCATCACTGATTTCAATGGCACCAGAGTCTGACTAGTGATAAAATATTCACTGGCTCCAGTAGTTATAGAGCTGCACTGGAAGACTGGTTGTGCTCAGACAGAAATGCTACAAAAATAAACCAACCTAATCCAAACCAAAATCTTTTTAACACGTTTAGACTGAGGGTTGAGCTATTAAATAAACAGAAACTGCTGGTTCTCAGACGCCACTGCTGTTTTAAAGTGAATGTGGCATTTTGCTTGGCTGCAATGTTCTGTGCCAGCCTTGTGCCTGATAATGTCTCCTGCGGGGCTCTGCGATGGTGGTGGGGCAGATGGACAGCTGTTGCCATGGTCTAACCAGACGTAGGTGCAGGAGACACTCCAGAATAAGATGGCAGCACTTCAGGCATTTTCAGAGGCAGAAGTGGCTACTGAGAATGTACTAAGGACAAAAATAACTTGTGGATTTGAGTCACAACTGGGGTGATAGAGTGACAGGAGCCCAGTTCCTATCTTTGATTAAAGATACTTCAGTTCTTTGTGGCTTACACTGATTTGGAGAGAACTAGTTAATACACTTGACGCAAGAGCTGCTGTTCAGAGAGACTGAAAAGCCAACAGCAATCCTTGTGATGTTCAAGGACACCATAAAGTCCTGCACTAGAGAAGGACAAGCCCCTTCCAACAATATGGGCTGGGTACTGGCTGGCTAGGGTAGATGTCTGTGGAAAAGGCCCTGGGAAACACAACTTTTACAAGTAATATATGCTTTACGTAGTGAAGGGTGAAATTCAGCCTGTAGGAAAAATGCCTGGTCAGGAACATAGTGCAATCATTTCACCTAATACTAACCAGCACACACTCTATAAGTAAAAGAGAGCTATATGGTCCTACTTCTACCATTTCAATAAAAGGAGAATTACATTTTACCCTTCAGGAATGCAGAGCTTTACTCTGTTTTCAGGGAGAACTCCAACCTTCTGAAAGGAAGGGGTCATATTACAGGCTTGCCATTCACACTGTTTGTCCCAGCAAATCTATAAAACAGCTCAAATATCAATGTCATTCCTTCCCCCTTCAATTTAGCTTCAAGGCAGTTCAGTAACGGTTTTTATCTTATCTGCGTATAGTAGCTACTTGTAAAAATGCTTAGTAACTAGGTGCTAAACAAAACAAGTTTACAAACAAAAATCATTAGTTTTGTCATCCTCTCCACAGGCACACATATTTCAGTGATAGATGGGGTTTTGGGTGGAGTTCAGTTTGGTTTGTTATTGCCTATGGATCACACAGCTCGCAGATGAGTATTGCACTATGAGTAGATGAGTATGTGACACTAATTTCCACAGAAGACTAGGGCTCCAGGTGGTTGATGTAGACATTGCCATATTATCGTTAAACAAGCTTACTTATCACTAACTTAATAGCAGTGTGGAGATTGGCACAGGCTGTGAAAGTCTTTTTAAGACTTTGAACACTTACGTGTTACTAATACTAAGCATGCATTTAGGAAATTTGCCCCTGCTGAGCTCTGTGCTGCTCTGAATGCTGCTTGCTGCTGAACAAAAACAGTGGATCTGTCTGTGTGAGCAGCAGTGCCCGGAAACACTGGACAAATATATTGAAAGAATCAATATTTTTTTCACCATTTGTTCCTGCTTTTAAAAACATGCTCGGTTTCTTCAGGATCCCTAACACAACAACCTCTCTCCCTCTTGCAGGAGAGTAATGATGCCCTGAATATCCACTCAGAGAACTCTCACAGATCTCAGTCTTCCTTAGGGATGAGAGATCACTATTGTGATTGCAACTTTGGAAATTCTAGCCTGAAAATCCAGAAAGGGAGTAAGTAAATGAGGAAAAATATAAAATAGGACATGCCATGTTTTGCTGTACATGACTCCCAGAAAAAAAAGCAGAGGCAGGTGTCTGTGCAGTGGAAGGAAGTGCACTGGGAGAGATGGAAGAGAAGGACAGCAGAGAGGCTCCATGCAGCACACAGAGTTCTGCAGTACATCACCCTTTGTGTTACACATTCACACATCCTACCCTTCTGTAGAGTCGCAGGGTTGTGGGCTTTGATTTGGGTTTTGGTTATTGGTTTTTTTTTGGAGGGGGTGGAGGGTGTGTGGTTTATCAGACTGAACAGCTGCAGAAATGTGGTTCTTTTTCATGTAGGACTAGTTCAACTTCTTGAAATATTAAGAATATTACATTATTACTGCAAGATTTCATGGACGAGGAACAAATTTGAGGCTTAAAGCTAAGAATATTTTCTTCCATCTTGGTTTGCTGAACGGACCATAAATGTGACTCCAATCCTAACATAAGGATTTGAGGATTTTGGGTCGTAATTGATACATCTCCAACCTTGAAACTATGGTGAATGTTTAATAGAAGAAGCGAGAATATTTAAGAGCATTTTACTTTTTAGAGTAACACACTTACTGGAGCAGTCACTCACATTACTTCTCTATTAACATACAGTGTTTTGGGTAGTACTTCTGCAAGGTAAAATTACTTCTGTAATAAACAATTTCATTCCTTTATAAATGCATGACTAAGTTCTGTAACACTTGTCACTCAGTTTGTGTACAATCTGTGTACAGGTACAGAGTAATCTATTTTCACAGTCCTTTATGAGTGTCATCTCATTGACAGTAGTTTCTTCACACTCTTTTCATACAGAGACTTTGTTGGTCCCTGGAGCTGTCACTGAATTGTGTCACCTTACGTGCATCTTAAACTACCAGGGAGTCACAGGCACAATAAATTAATTAGTCCCTAACATTAGACTGAAAGAGAAGGTTATCTGGTCTGGTATATTCCTTTATGTCAAAATCACAATGCTTTGTCAATAAAACAAACAGATCACAATACAACATGAATCTTAATGCATTTTGTATGCTGGCATTTTTTTTTTTCAGGCATTTTTCTATCAAGGCTAATTTTCTAGCCCAAAGGCACCTAGAGTGAACTGTTAAGATAAGGTAAAATATCTAGTGCACAAAGCCAGTAACAGTCCTTCAAGCAATAAAATGATTGTATTATGCATTATAGTGATTTCCTTAGACACCATTTTGACACCTAAGTGTTAGGTAGGACCAGTTGTTTGTCACACTGGGTTTAATCTGGCATGCTAATCCTTAGCTTTGTTCTTTTGCTGTTCCCAGTCTTCACCACATAATCTCTCTCTAAACAATCTGAATTTTTCCCTGTTCTGTCTATGTATGCTGAAGAAGATTTAAACTGTGATTTAAGTTTTAAGCATTAAAAGTCAAAATAAAAAAGCTTGCTCCTAACATGAAGATGAAGGAAAGGTCAGCTGAGAAGTCTGATGGATGGCTGATGTGGTCTGACAGTTCGAATAGGCATAGGGATAGGAAAACTCTCATAGTCACAATTTGAAGAGAAGAAATAGTAGGAGGTGAGACACAAGTATGACTTGGGACAATAAGTGAGTGGCTGTCTGAGATGCGATGCCTTCTCGTTTCTTAGTGGCAGCAATGGACTGAGAAGTCTCTCTGAGAAGTCTTAAGAAAGCAGTGAGTACTTACTGGAACAATCTACCTCTCCTTTTCTGAAACGTCACCCCATGCTCAGTAGGAGAAAAGCAATGAGTGTAAAATGCACTGCTGCAACTGTCACAAAGGAAAAAGACCTTAAGATGAGGATAAAGCTATCTACAAAAGTAGATAGACTTTGAACTAGACACAAAACATGTCATCTGTAAGACTTCAGAAGATAAAAGCTGCTGATTGTGAATGATGCAAAAGAGAACACAAGGAAAGTATCAGCATTACCTGTGCCAGCATCTCTAGTAGTTAAGGACAATGAGAAAATAGTTTTGGGGAATGTGATGGAAAAACCTTTGCCAAGGAAACAAGAATGTAAACCCTTTTTTTTTCTGAATATTTCAATGTCTGTTGCTGGTGCTCTTGCTTTTGACAGCTTGCTACAGGCAGGTAGTAGTCTTGGTTTCTTCTGCATGATCTAAAATCTGTATTTGACAATAACCACAGACTTGTCAGCACTGTCTACCTTCTATCTCTTGGCTCCCTGTAGCATTTTTCATTTTGCAGACAAACTACAGCTTTTCCTTTCTAAAGCCTTTTAGGAAAGACAAAAGAAGTTCAGTAGCTAGGTGGAGATCTTGACTTGCCAAGGCTGAAAAGTCAGGTAGTGTTTCTGCTACTTCAGAAATGAGACATTCATCTGCCCATCGCCTACCTATTCTTCCTGTAAGGTGGTTGATAAAAGTCTGCTTTGAAGGCTTCCATGTCTATAACAGGTTACTCATCTTGCAAGTCATCAGAAGCCCAGCCCATGAAACTCAAATGGTGACGAACAGGCCAGTCACATGTCCAGTCACATAAGGGAATAAGCTGGTATGGAAGAATTGTGTAGGATTATCCCTAAATGTGTTTGGTACTATAAAGAAAAAATAGATTTATGCTGGTAGATTAGTATGGGAAACTAAAATTATTTTAAATTAATTCTTCAAATCACCTCATACTTTAAATACTATATGTTTGCTAAGTAAATGTTCTACACTAATACAGGTTTGAACTACTAATTTAAAAAAAAGAATTGGCAATTGCTAATCTCATTGCTGCTGTGTGTTTTTAACTTAATGCATTACCTCTGTCGTATGAATGTTATATTTGACATCTTAAATGAACATATAAAATATTCTAGGGCTTCCTGAGAAGAAAATTTCTGGCCTGAAAGTGCTTTTCCACTGTCAGTAACACACTTCTAATACACAGCACACAGATTCAGCCAGTCAAAACTAGCTGGCACAAATGTTGCAATTTCTATGTATATATTTCTTTTTTACATCTGAATGTGACTGATATATTGCCAAACACTGACTACACAACCTTGTGTCAAGAGATGAATCAACTGAGAAAAAAGCACATGCAAAAAAACCCAAATAAATTGTTTTTCATTACAACCTCCTCTCCCGCAATTATAAACCTAGTGCAAGAAATTTCTATGTGACTGAATTGTGGCTGTGCTAAAAGAGAGCTCCACACATCAGTGCAATGCCCACCAGAACTCCCTTGACATTTTACATGGAATTTAGCAATCTGTGTTAGCCACAGAGGGAAAGTCTTTACAAAACAAGAAGTTTATCGAGTGGGAGAAACATGGTACTAAGGCAAATCCTTGCACATGCAACACCTTTAATTATTCCCATGAGCCATTTGGCTGATTAGTTTGACTAGTTCATACTCAACCAAATATGTGGTTAGCAAATTTGGTTAGAGTCCTTTACTGTGGGTTTTATAGATCAGTATTTGCTGTTAGTATCAACAGTGGGCAAAATGAAAGCTCTCTTTGGGCTGAAAATACTGCTGTTTTGCATGACGATATGTTGCTGCTTCTTCCTAACTCGTCTCACATATTTTACACTTTAATTATACATGGGTAATGCAAACAGATGAAAGTCTATGTAACTGAGAAGATGGTGGTACTGTGGCTGCTAACAGGTAAAAAGAAAAGCTCAGAGCTGTGAAAGTTTTTCCTGCTGATGCCCATTTTCCACAGTAGTAGGTGTAGGATAAGAAATTAGATGTATAATAGGATGATGTCTCAGACCTGACTGAGTTACCTGAAAAAATCTGAGCGATTTTGTAATAACTCAAAACCATTGTCCCCAGGAGAATCTGAGACAATGTATGTGAAAAGTTCACACAAATAATTTAGGGATATAGAAAAGGGTCATAGGACAAACATTTTTTAAATAAATGGTTTAGCAAGAATAGGGGAAATAAAACTAAAGATGAAGGAAAGAGCAGGGATAAAAAACAAGCAAGGGAGAAAATTAAAAGAATTAGAAATTGAAAAATTTTCAAGAACAAATGATAAGGTAAAAGTAAGTAAAGCTTCTATAGGGAGCAATCAGAGTAAATAATCAAGGGAAAGAGAGGGAAGTCAAGACAGAAGCATATATTTTCAAAGATTTTGCCAGCACTTCTGAAAAAAAAAGTAGGGAAAATGACAAAATGAAAGAGAATACAGAATCTACAAGCCTACCCTCTTACCATAACCTAACTGTCCTTAGGATAGAGAAGGAGATTTCAGACTGCCAGTCACAAGTGTGTCACAAATATTTCAGCATATCTGCATCATGCATCCTTGAGAGCAAGTGTAAACAATAAAACCTTTAAATAAACACCATGAAAACCACTCTTTTCCATGTATTTGGAGGTAATTTTCAGTTCCCCTTACAGAAATTTTTAAACTCTGATTGTTCATAGTCATCCTTTTTGAAAACACAACACAGAGTCTCTCAAACTAACAAAGCAACGTTAACTCCAAAAATTCTGTTCGTTCTTTGTTTTGAAAAATAGCCAATGGACCATTTGCCCATGACAGCACTGCCTACTGTGCGGACTCTGAACTGAAAACCAAAATAACTTGCAGTTCCATGTTATTGATCATTTTCTGACCAAGTGGTTAATGAGGTTCCTGTCATTAACACATCTGCATGCCCACTGCACCAGCTGTACTTATTCACCTGTTTCTGAACTCTCTTCTCTAAAGTAGAACTGTAAAATTATCAGGTTCTGTCAAGTCATTTCCATAATCAGCATTTGAAAAGCAACCTTTTTGTAAACTTAGTCCAGAGAGTGGCCCCATGAACTCTTCTCAGGAAATGGGAACTTGCCCTGCTGAAGGGTTTGCAATGCGAGAATGTGGCCTGAGATTCCTGAAAGGGCTGAGATTCTGCCTTTCTGTTCTTGTGGTTTGTGTGTGCAACAGGGGCTCTGGGTTCAGTTCTCAGATCCCCCACAGACTTTGTAGATTTCCTGCGAACTTTAATTTGCTTAGTTGGATTTCATGCTAAGCGAGTTTTAGGTAATTATGGGATTCTGGGTACTGCATGATGTAAATCATCCACTATTTTAAAAAATTGTAGTGTGTATTTTGAATTTGAACACAAGAGGTTCCACTTAAATTTCAGAAGAAACTTGTTCTCAGTGAGGGTATCAGAACACTGGAACAGGCTGCCAAGGGGGGTTGTGGAGTCTTCTTCTCTGGAGACATTCAAAACCCGCCTGGACACCTTCCTGTGTAACCTCATCTAAGTGTTCCTGCTCTGGCAGGGGGATTGGACTGGATGATCTTTTAAGGTCCCTTCCAATCTCTAACACTCTGTGATTCTGTGATACTGTGATGGTGATCTGCAGACCCAGCAGTGTCACAATGCACTTTTCAAAAATAAGCTATGCTTGTGACAGTGAAGACAATATTTTTTGCTACAACAGAAAATAGTTGTTGTGTTTGAGAGAAAACACTGACTGGAGGAGGGGACTCTAACTTACAGGTTCTTAGTCTCTGTACACTTCACTTAAGCAAATCTCCAACTATCCTCTCCTCAAAAAAAAATAACCTATTACATTTGCTTGCAAATACAATAAATGACTTCGCTTAAGTACTTTTTCCTTTCTTTCTTTCTTGAGAGCCTCAGCATGAAGGATGACAAATCATCTCAAGTAATACTTAATCTTCAGAAATTATTTACAACAAGTCAGTGCCCCCAAGAATAAAAGAAAGCGTTTAATGTGGCAGACCATGATGTAGGGGAAGCAATAAAAGGGAAACGCAGCTTGAACTGTAGCATTGCTGGGTAACTTATATCTCCCTGCTGAAGGCATAAGACTTGCAGTTACTGGATGGCTAATCTGTTCTACTGTTTTTTAATCAGATGTTGGCATTATCTGCCACTAATTGCTTTTTCATTTCCACTTGTAATTATTCCATTGCGTGTTTGTGGTGAGAAGCTGAAAATGAAGCAGATCACCAAGAAAGAATTAATTGTTAATGAATAATCATCGTAGGAAGCCAATTTCATTATCTTCAAAGAGGTAGCCAGAGATTAACTACTAACTGGGATTCTCCTACTTTCAGTGTATGGCTGAAAAGTAATCACAAATAATCACACCCTCCAACTTCATCTATTATCTTCTAGTATGTGAAATGATACCCACTTTTGTCTTTGTTGTTTAATGTTAACCGTAGTATTCAAGCTGGGGAGTGCTAATTGGAAGGTGTTGTATTCAGTGGGCTTCAGCCCTGATTATTAGAGCATCTTTTTCATTGGCATATGATTCTAGGAGGGATACATAGAGGTAGTTACTAAATTTACTGTGTTATAAATGCATTATCTCTATCAATATATTTTAGACAGTCACTTAAAACAGAACGATACATGCAAAGCTACTTTCTCAGCAATGTATACAAGTAGGTCTGTTTTTAAAAAATGTCATTATTAATTGTTTGTTGAGAAATTCTCCTTAAATCAACATGTCAAAACCAAAGGTTGTTTGGGATTTAAGCAATGGGTATAATAGTGTCAAGGTCTAAAAGAAATCAAATAGAGTAAAAACCCTGTTATATACTAGGCAGAAGTTTTAAAAACTCCCATCTGCCTCATCATTATTGCACAGATTGATGGTCCAGTGAGAATTGTTGACTCAGGTTTCCAGTCTGCCTTGTGCTACTGATTTTTTGTTCAGTTCCCTGTGGTACCAAAATCAACTGTAAAGAATAGCTCTCCTCATGTTTTTAGATGAATTCTGTATTACAATTTTATAATTTTTGTTGAACTCCTATAAAAGAAACAAGGCCAACTGTAGGACAGATTCAATATCTGTGAACCACTGCACTCATTGCCGTCTCTAGTCTTCTCCATGTGTGGATATCTGATAAGACTTGAAATACTGCCTGTATTTTTTGTAGCTTTGTACCTCTGCATATGAAGGTCCCTGAACTTCCACCAAGAGAAGAGTTGTCACCTCTTAGTTCTCTTATATTTGCACTGATTTAAGACAAGCCAGCTTTTAGACATAGTTTTATTTTTCCCTGGAGGAGGGGACATAAGGTAACCCCATCACCTGCATCTGAAGGAACATTAAAGATACATTAAAAGTAGTTTTCCTCGGCAGCCTCATTAATCCTTTAACTGGGAAGAATGGAAATATATCAGTGTTCTGGAAACCTAAAGAAATATCACTAAGGAAGATGAGCTCTTTATGAATTCCAGATTTTCTGCAAAAAGAAATAATAGAACTTTACAGCAATCTTTTGCACTTGTAACAGGCTGCATCTCAGAGACAACGCCAGGCATGGTCAGTCATAAATGGTTCTGAAAACCATTGCAATCAACGTAGAAGTTTGACTTTTCCTGAGAAGTAAAATTTGACCTAAACAGAGTTTACCCATTCAATATGACCAGCAATTCAGGAAACTGGAAAGTTCTACTCAGTTATATGCAACTTCTTTAAAAAAGCAGATAATAGTCACATCAAACCCCATGAAACATTGCAGAGCAGTTACAGTGTTCAGTAGTCAATCATATAACCCACCTGTGCCACTTCTATAAAGTAGTAATATGTTCCTTTCTTTTGAAGCTTTAATTCCATGTGTTGTGACAGGGCTTGGATCACTGAAGTAATTTTCAGCCAAAATAGTCAAAAGCAGCAAAGGAAATTTTCTCTTTAAGGCAAGTTATTTTTCTCATCTATCACGACAAAGCATGACAAGCTGATGTCACTGCCACCACAAACTGTTCTTCAAATTGTGCACGTTTGCATTCAGACTAGGGTGGCTTCTGTTACATTTCTTTTTTGGCACAGTATCTGACGATCTATTAAATAAATATTAATCCCTTGCTGCCTTCAAAGCTGTCTCTGCCATATTAGTGTTTTAAATATCTTCATTAATTGCTTAACTACCTTTTCCTAAATTCCCCATGGGGTCCTTTGATAGTAGTCACTCTAGTGTGTTATCATGTGATTCATGGCTTCACTCTGCTGTAACACAGAATACATTTTTTGCGGATTTTGTTTTACACATGTTTGATAAAATGAAAATTCAGCATTTACAGATTCCAAAGGTAAGCAGACCTAGAAATAGCCATTATAGTACTACATTTTTAAATGGATAGAAAGCAGTTTTGTTCCAGTTCATGTTTGTTAAAAATGTTTGTGATCAAAACCATTCCCTGGGTAAATACCTTCAGTTTCTAAGCCAGACAGAACACATTAGCATGAAAATAGCAAAAGGAGCAGTAGGAAAGATGGATTGTTGAAATATCCATGATAGAATCATTGTATGAGGTAATCACTCACATGAAAATGTTCTTACTTAAAGTAAAGCTACGATAGGATAAAAAAGGATCATAATGAAATGCTAGAATAAACCAATTGCTTACACCTGGTGCAGAGGATCATTTAAAGCTGAGGTTTTAAATATAGTCCAAGATTTTAGTTGCCCTACTACAAAAACTAGTAGACAGCTGCCTTGTGTTTGTTTTCCAGTTGCTGCATGTCACAAGTTGAAAAGATTAATCAAAAAACAGTAACAATACACAACTTTTATGTTCAGAATGTGATGATGTTCTGAATATGGAAAAGCTCTCAAACTTAATCTAGACACATGCACAGGAGAACAGAGGTGAAATGTAAAAAAGTTAAAAGGCAACCAGAGAAAAACAGCTGTACTTTCTGATAGTTCTGGAAAGATCACTCCTGAAATGTCATAGGAGAAACTGAATTTCAGTAAAATAATTTTTCCAGCTGCAAATACAGTCAAAATACCGAAAAATGTTATGCTTATGTATTTATGCATTCATTTTCTTGATGCAAAGGTCTAACACACTGTCCATTCATGTATCCTCTAAAACTGAATTTGCCTGCCAACAGTCCCTGGTAGAGACCAAGTCATACACATTTTCCCATAGGATACTTCATTTTGAAATTACTACCATATTTTCAAACAGAAGTTGCATCACTTATTAATATTTTGTCATTGTCTCTTCTATTTAATCATCTTATTTAGGGGGAACAAAAGATCTGATGAAGCATCTCCTGGCTCTCCTCATTAGATATTTGGGTTCAGTGATGAGAATAGTGATCTAATTAGCTATGCATATTTTTTTGTGATTGGCCAGGACAAAGTGGTTTTCAATAATATTTTAGACCTTTTTTGCTGTGTCTTATTCTGTGGTATGTTTGTCATTCTTCAGACTCTGAAAAGAAAGTAAGAAATAGCACTTAATTTTTCTTGAGGAAGCAAAGTCTGGGTAAGTGTTCATCTGTTGTTGGGCCTTCTCCTGTGAACTTCCCAGCTTTCATTTCTGACCTTTCTTGCATTAAATGAGGCATTTTAATTTGTGTTGCTAATAGCTGTCACACTTTGCCTGATGTATCATAGACACAGATAATACCGCAGGCTTGGGTTTCCCTTGTGTTTATCCCAAACGGAACCTTATAGGAGAACACTTTGACTACAGCTCACTTTGAAATAAAGGTGATGCCTTTATACTAAGAAAAATGTTTTGAGAAAGTGGCATATTGATGGCACAGTGGGAAACAGTAGGAATGTCATCTTTTTGTTACAAATATTCATAGCCAAAGGGTCTTCAAGACTGGCTGGGTTTTTGTTTGCAGCGAGGAAATCCTGATCACAAGATAAAGAATTCAGAAGTAGGCCCATAGTTGAGTGCTAGCTAGAATTTTTCTTATAAGAAAATGCAGCCTTTCTTTTGGATCTGGCTCTCTGCCAAATTGTTACTCCTTTGTCCTAACCAGACTGGATTATTGCAGAGAATCTCTACATAACAATACACCTAACTATTATCTCAAATATTTCAAAGAGCAGAGAGTAAAGTTCCTTGCCCAGCTGGCTTTTTTTTTGTAAATAAACTTTCGCAGCTACTCAGAAAAGTGCATTGTTATGCATTTTATTTCTGGAATTCAAATATCCTATTAGTATAGAATGACTAAACACTGTAGAGTTTATGTCCTGTTTCCAAGAAGTGAAATTAAGTGGGATACTTGAATGGCAAGCCTCCAGTTTATACATCTTCTAGAAGACCCAGTAAATTTGTAATTTGGCTCAATTTTTAGGCAAATACCAGATGATTCCTTCATGTATGTATTAGAAGGAAGGAAACATTTCAAATTTGGTGCAGGATTTAGGAGAGGGCTTTGCAGTCTGCCTAGAGAACTCAATGATAGAAAACTCCTATTAGATCAGTCAACCTGAAAATATCATGGAGCTGGAACACAAAGCACTTTTATCTTTGTTGTTACAACCAAACAAAGGAAAAGTGCTTCCTTAAAACAATAAATAAAGAGGAATAAGGCTTCCATAGGAGTAATTCTGGTTTCCAACAGCAGAAAAAGATGTTTCTTCCATCACTCACTATAAAGAGGAATTTATAACACTTCCACTATATCATCTTATTGTCTATTTAGCTATAGTATAAACATGCTAATTATTAAATCCATATGTAATTAGAGACCTCTTGGACCTATCATATAAATCATCATGGGTCATGTTCTAAAAGCCCAGTTACCTTTGGCTTTAAGGACAGTATCAGACATTGAAAGTCAAGCAAAACAGTTTCTGATTCAAGTGGCAAATTATGAAAACCAGTACCAACTAGTATGCTGTTTCTGATCAAGTATCAAGACTCTATAATCTCAGATTTACTTAGCTGGATTCCTCACATCACAATCAAAATTTCATCAGAACCAACACAGAGAATTTTTAGGTTTATTCAGGCACACCCCAGCTCATAGGTTGACACGATGGACTGTGACAGCTCTTTCAGAGGCATTCCAGTCCATCGTGTCCTGTGTGGCTGTTATTCATGTACATGAGTCTGTGCACTAAAACTCCTTATGAAACATTTATCCCCAGAAAGGTAATGTGCATTACCAGTAACAAGTTCACCAAACAAAAATAAGCTAATAATTGAAATAATAGAATTTTCAATACTCAGAGATGCAGGGAGAACCATTAACAAAACCTCTACGCTGGACTTCCGGAGGGCAGATTTTTGCCTATTCAGAAGTCTAGTTCAGAGCATACCCTGGGAAACAATGCTTAAAAACAAGGGGGCCCAGGAGGGTTGGACATTCTTCAAGCAGGTGGTTTTGAGTGCACAGGAACAGGCTATACCAGTGTGCCGAAAGGCTAGCCGGCGGGGAAGACAACCGGCTTGGCTAAACAGGGAGATTTTGAATGAAATCAGAAATAAAAAGAGACTTTACCGACTGTGGAAAAAAGGGCTGGCTACTTATGAAGAATTTATGGAAATAGCTAGATCATGCAGAAAAAAGATCAGGGAAACAAAAGTGCAATTTGAAGTTAACTTGGCCAATTCTGTCAGGGATAATAAAAAGTCCTTCTTCAAATATGTTAATAACAAAAGGAGGGGCAAGGAAAACCTCCATTCTCTGTTGGACTCTGAAGGAAATATAGTTAACAAAGATGAGGAGAAAGCTGAGGTACTTAATACCTACTTTACCTCAGTTTTTACCAGTAATACAGGTGGCCCTCAGGACAACTCATCTCTGGAGGTGGTTGGTAGAGATAGGAAGCCAAATAGGCCCCTTGTATTCCAGGAGGACATAGTTGGTGATTTACTGAGCCATCTGGATCCTCACAAGTCTATGGGACCAGATGGGATCCATCCTAGGGTGATGAGGGAGCTAGCAGAAGAACTTGCCAAGCCGCTCTCCATCATCTTCCAACAGTCCTGGCTCACTGGGGAGGTCCCATATGATTGGAAATTGGCCAACGTTACCCCAGTCCACAAAAAGGGCTGCAGAGCTGACCCTGGCAACTACAGGCCTGTCAGCCTGACCTCGGTGCCTGGCAGGATTATGGAGCAGATCATCCTGAATGGAATCACACAGCACCTTCAGGATGGACAAGCGATCAGACCCAGCCAGCATGGGTTTAGGAGGGGCAGGTCCTGTCTGACCAACCTGATCTCCTTCTATGATCAGGTGACTCACCTGGTGGATGAGGGGAAAGCTGTGGATGTGGTCTATCTGGACTTCAGCAAGGCCTTTGACACTGTCTCCCATAATATACTCTTGCAAAAGCTGGTAGCCCATGGCTTGGACAAGTGTACTCTACGCTGGGTTAAGAACTGGCTGGAGGGCCGGGCCCAGAGAGTGCTGGTGAATGGGGCTGCATCCAGCTGGCGGCCAGTCACTAGTGGTGTTCCCCAGGGGTCAGTGTTGGGTCCAGTCCTGTTTAACATCTTTATTGATGATTTAGACGAGGGGATTGAGACCATCATCAGCAAATTTGCTGATGACACCAAGTTGGGAGGGAGTGTCGACCTGCTGGAAGGCAGGAGGGCTCTGCAGAGGGATCTGGATAGACTGGAAAAATGGGCTGATTCCAATGGGATGAAGTTCAATAAGGCCAAATGCCGGGTGCTGCACTTTGGTCACAACAACCCCCTGCAGCGCTACAGGCTGGGTGCAGAGTGGCTGGAGAGCAGTCAGACAGAAAGGGACCTGGGGGTGCTAATTGACAGGAAGCTCAACATGAGCCAACAGTGTGCCCAGGTGGCCAAGAAGGCCAACGGTATCCTGTCCTGTATCAAAAACAGCGTGGTCAGCAGGACAAGGGAAGTGATCCTTCCCCTGTACTCTGCATTGGTGAGGCCACACCTGGAGTATTGTGTTCAGTTCTGGGCCCCTCAGTTCAGGAAAGACATTGAAGTGCTGGAGCGGGTCCAGAGAAGAGCAACACGACTGGTGAAGGGACTTGAACATAAGACCTATGAGGAGAGGCTGAGGGAGCTGGGGTTGTTTAGTCTGGAGAAGAGGAGGCTTAGAGGTGACCTCATCACACTCTATAACTACCTGAAGGGAAGTTATAGCCAGGTGGGGATTGGTCTCTTCTCCCAGGCAGTTAGCAATAGGACAAGGGGGCATGGGCTTAAACTCTACCAGGGGAAATTTAGGCTGGATATTAGAAAGAAATTCTTTACAGAGAGAGTGATCAGGCATTGGAATGGCCTGCCCAGGGAGGTAGTGGACTCGCCGTCCCTGGAGGTTTTTAAACTGAGATTGGACATGGCACTTAGTGCCATGATCTAGTAAACGGACTAGAGTTGGACCAAGGGTTGGACTCGATGATCTCTGAGGTCTCTTCCAACCGAGTCGATTCTGTGATTCTGTGATTCTGTGATTCTGTGATTTGTCATTTTCCCCCAAAGCACTGAGTGTGCATCACAGATTAGTGTCTTAAAATCTTTACCTAAAAAAAAAAAAAAACAACAAAACAACCACAAACAAACAAAAAACCCCAAACAAACAAACAAAAAACAACAGGAAAAATATTTATAATTTATACCTGCATGAATAAACTGGGTGAAATTTTTATGCCTTTCAAACACTTTAAAAAGGCCGAACAACCAGCTGCAAAGTGGAATTTATAATGGGAAGTAGTGACACACTATACCCTACAGCAGCATCAAGAGAACTTTTATAATACTGTCACCTGAATACAGCATAATTTCATTTGGCAATGAAGTCCTTGTATCAGCCACTCCTGAAACACACTCAATGCAATAATGTAAAATACAGAATAATATTTTCGTATTTATTTATAGCCTTTCTTTTTTTTATTCCAAACCAAAATTTCAACATACCATACATAATTCTGTCTGGTTTTAGGGGGTTTTCATTAAACTACAAGTGAATTGCCCTTCTGGCTGAAAATCTGTTTTCTTTCACATTCCCATCCCTCCTATGTGCTACATTCCCTCTTAAATTCCACATGGATTCTATAGATTTTATTTAAGCAGGGCCAAGTTGCATGAACAGATCTGCCCTAGAGAAGTTTGCCTCTTTTAGCATGCAACCCACCACTAATGCTCCTTTTTCATTTAGGTTTTCAATTTGGATGAATTCCAAATTACCATTTATTCCAATAGAAATGCAACTAATTACACAAAGCATCTTAATAAAGAATGCAAACAAGATTAAAAGCCCTCCTCCTTCTGGTGTTTCAATGTGTGGAATTTATAAAATGCAGAAAGGTACTTTAATTTCTTTTGTAGTTAGACCTCCTAGTTTATCTTTTATCTGGTGTTTAGTATTAGCTAAATAGAATGGTATTCTAGGTGAAGGCAAAATATGGGCACCTTAAATGCATTTATTACACAGGGTTTTCCTCACTCACCATGTTATCTCATGTTTTGCAAAAAGCAACAGACAAGCGTTTCATATATGATATATTCAGAGTACCTATTCTGCCCCGGATAATTCTCTGCTCTAAGAGAGCTGTTTGTGTCTTCAAGAGCTTTGCGCAGTGTGGAGAGATAAACTAGTATGTAGCTGGGAGAAAGAACAATAGGTATTTTAGAGATCAGCTTGATTCACTACAATCAAAACACCGTCTGTACAGCCTCTAAGAGCGCTGTCCAGTTGGAGAAGTTCAGTTTCAAACAAGCTCTTAATTGTTACACAGGTGTAACATTCCTAAGCAGAAAGAAGAATGAGGCTTGAAGTGGTCTAATTAGGCAAGAATTATGAGAGAGAGAGAAGAGTAAGGAAAGAAGGTATATTTAAGAAAGGTAAGTATTACATAAGTGATAATAGCACTGATACCACCAGAGATATGAAGATGGTGACTGAAGTCCCAGAAGGCAATAACACATTCTACAAGTGAGCAAGTATGAAATTACCCAACAGAAAGAATGCATGTACTAAGAAGGCCAAAGAACAGATTTTTCCCATGTAACCATTGCTCAAAGTCAAGCCTCTATAATTACAGATCTGTGCTGGCAAGAACAGATTGTGAAAGTACAAAGGAAAGGGGTATTTCCTTCTGCTACCTCCTCCGCACCACAGAGGAGCTCTGGCAGGATCCAGTTGAAACAGCCACTGTACAGTGCAGCAGATCACTTATGCAATACTGAACAGTCAAGAATCAATCCCTGCATGAAGAATCTCTCTTATGCCCATGATGTGATCTGTTGAACAAAATACAGGATTGGCAGTCAAGCAAACAGAAAATAGTATGGTACAGAACTGAGAGAGCTAGAATTCAATGGGAACTTGCAATAATACTGAAGAATGTTAAAACTGGAGATTAAACTGGAGTAAGAACATACTTTAAATCAGGCAATACTTTCTCTGAACCTTCGTGTTCGTAAGAATTTCCCATTGACTCTTGGAGGTTACTTCTGAATGGGTGTTACAGAAACTTACGGAGTAGCACAGGAAAATTCTCTGGCCATCTAGCAGGGCCACACTATTGCTAGTCCTCCTTCTGGATTCAGTGTCTGTATGACCTCTCCCCAAAGCACAGCACACTCTTTCTTCCCTTGTCAATTACTCAGCTCATAGTTATATTCAACTTAGTCAAAAATAGCATCTTCTAGGGCCACAGCAAGTTAGAGTGAAGGAATGATTAAGAGGTCAAAAATGGGATGATGCCAGGATTTCTTGCTTCATCCTGTGTTTAGTTTTCAAAAGGATCACCATGGGAAACTAATGACTACACAGAAGAGACTTCCACATCCCACTGATTGACCTAGTGAGACTGAACAGGGCCTTATGCACACATACATATAGACCAGTGAGATTCACTATGCTCTCTGGTATATGTTCACTTCATAGCAAGAAGCATCTGAAATGCCTAAGAGCTCAGGAGTAGATAAGAGAAAAACAAAACTTTCCCAACTATTTTAGTCAATCTGTTGTTTTAAACGTTTGGAAGTTTCATTCGCATTGCCAATACATAGGAGGAAGACAGTGCAAAATAGAAATTGATTATTCTAGGAGGATTTGTCCTTTTCTTTTAACATAAATGAAAGGATAGCACAAACTAGTGAAAAACGTCTCTTTATCTATAGAAGGTAATGATTAGTTATTTATATCTTATCCTCCTCAAGCATCACTTCTTCAAATTTAGGGTACTGCTAGCTGGTAAACAGCTGTTTACAAAACCAGTTCACAGTACTTTCTGATACTAAATTCCTGACTTGTCTTTGCTGTGCTGTTAAAGATGGGATGACTAGGAAATCCCACGATCTGACAGCATAAAGGTCAATAGCTGGGAGTGAAACAGAAGAACTATGCCAGAGGCTACGGCCAAATGGTCAACTCATTACAGAGCCTCAGCTGTAACCTTTTGGTTCCCTCTCCCCAGCAGCTTACAGAAAGCACGGCCATTCTTTCCACAGCAGCTCCCTTGAAGCCTCAGTGTCCCCACCCTCCCCCACTGTGGTTTTATCACAGAAGACAGGATACAGCTACTAAGAAGGTTAGATAACTTAAAAATTCATGTCATAGCATAGCCTATGCCCATCTGTATTAACTCATTATCTCAATATTCAGTGCTAACACAGTTCTCAGTAGTCTCACTTATGGGTAATAAGGAAACACCATAAATGCCATGCACATCTACAGCTGAGTACTTATTTTAAAATATTAGCGCTATATATACACCTATATTTTTCATAGTGTATAAAGGCTGTCTTCATTAAACTATTTTTTGGCTTGGTTTGGTTTTTGTAGATCTAGGAAAACTGATTAATTCTGCATCCCTCTGGTCCCCTTGGGCAGCTCTATATACCTTTATATATTCTAAAGATCTAGCCAAAATGTATAACTGAAACCTCTGTCAGTTCAGTTCTAACAACCTTTTTCAAGTAAACTCTCACTGAGAATCTGCACAACTAAGCACCTCCAGAGCAGGTGTATATTCAGACCATCAATCTCCTATTCCAGATTTTCATGTCAGTGGCTGTTGCAAAAGTACCAGTTCTCTGTTCTTTGCAGGTTAATCAGGCTTCCAAGATGTTGAGAACTAACAATAAAGTTTTGGTAGAGACATGTAAGCTGGAAATTAAACACGCTATGAAATAAGGGCAAAAGATTAACATCACTATTCCTAGATTTTGAGATATAGCAGTTTATTTTAATTTCCCAGTTATTTTCAATGTTGTATCAATTGACTATTCCTGTCATGCTTTCATCTGGAGAGACTTTAGTAAATATAAATTGTCCCAAGTGCTTCTGGATTTATCCAGTGTTTGAATCATAGAAATGAAAACCAAACAAGAGCTGACTAGCACTGATACAGTATTTTCCTACAGCAATTCCTGAACTATTAATTATTTTACATGAATTAATTAATGTTTACATGATCTAATTGCATGTTAGTTCCTTCTGCCTAAAAATTAATTTTAAGAAATATTTTCTCTATGTCAGAAGAAGAATCACATTTATCAACAGTTACAAAATCTGAACTTCACGTCCATTTTCACTCTGGTTTTGAGCAAATATCAAAACCTCACCACTTGATCCAATGTTGCAGTAGTATTTTAATGATAAATCCACATTTTACATTGAGCATGGAACAGATTCTATTTCTTTTTAAAACATTCAAATGTTACTTTGCTAAAACAGAACATAAAGTGTCACATATCTCTATCCAGTTCTGTTTAGTAATAGAGATATAGATTAAATTAATTGGACAAGTTGAGTTCATAAATCAACTAAGATAAAAAGAAGTACTTTGTGAGGGTAATGTTTTATGAATGATCAGTACAAGTAGGACATTATACATGTAAGACTGGGTTCACTCAATGTGTGTGGCAAAATTATGTGATCAGCAGTCACTACCCAGTTAATGAGATTAAAACAAGACAAAACACACACACACACAGAAAAATCCAACACCAACCAGAAAACAAAAACAAAAACAAACAAAAAAAACCCCACCAAAACCACAAACACACATGCACACACAAAAACAACAAAAACCAAACAAGCAAGGAAGAAGAGCCTGGGTTATTGTTGAATAACAAAAATAGTGGAAATTCTACCTGGAGAGTTATCTCAAAACAGAGAGAAAACTGTACTACATGTTGATTTGACTATCAAGTAACTGACTTGATTGACCTAACAATTTTAAGAAAACTACCAATACTGTCAGAAAGGTTCTGAAAGCCACCTCCACAGCCCTTTCCATACTGAATGAGGCAGATGGCACATCCCTGCCTGTGCACCGCCTGAGTGTCCCAAAGCTGTGTTAGAGCTGTTAGGAAGAAGCTGAGAGAGCCACAAAGACCAAGAAGCTATCAACCAGCATGTGTAAACTGCCCGTGTGAAGCAGCATGGATTAATTCCAGTGAGCTGCTAGTTCCTGGCAGTGGGATCACCAAGGAGAAGGTTACAAAAAGCATTTAAATTCCGAGAATGTATCCAGACTGCAGCTGAAGAGTGGGACAGGTCTGGGGGAGACAGCATGTCTCCGTGTGATTTGGGGGAACATAGGTACAGCAGCAACATCCCAAACATTTTTCAGACATTGTTGCATGGCACAGTTCCCTGAGAAGGAGAAAGTATGAGTAGTGGAGCTGGCAATAAAAGGTACAACTATTATAAAAGCAGAAAAAAAGGCAGCAACAAAGCAGCACGGTCACTTCTCAGGACTGATTCTTTTATGTTCTAACAACCATATCTCTAGTTGTTTGAGTTCACTCTGTCACTTATGCATGGGCAACGTAAAATAACAGACACCTGTGCTGTTAAAATGTCTTCTCCTTCTAACTTTGTGCTAAGGGGTAACTCCTATTCTCTTGCTCACACAAAATTAGAGCCAACACACTTTCTCTTCTCATACTGATCAGGGATACCCTGAAGACTGAGATCACTGCTCAACCTGATGGACAGTCTGATGAAATAGATCTGTTTCAGATCTCCCCTGAAATGAAAATGTTAATGCAGAGGTCCTTCGTAGATGCCAGACCTAATTTGTTTCTCCCTAGCCACTGGGCCTCTGGGCAAAAGAAAAACAAACAAACAACAACAACAAAAAGCAAACTACACACACGAGTTGCTGTTGATATCAGCTAATGACCATTCAGCAGGAGCTGAGGATGAACGGCTGTGGCAGGTACTTTCTCCAGATGTTACCAAGAGGAATGACTTTTGAACACTTCTCAAGTAGCTGTGTTCGATGCTTTCCCAAACCCCTCAATATCACCACATTATTCCACCTCACCTTCCCATTCATTTCCCCTTTTTCTGGTCTCCCCTCTCTGTATCCCTCCATCTCCCAACAAAACCCCCATTGCTTTGAACTGTATAAAGGTACAAACAGAAGTATTGCAGTATTAACATGATACCTCTGTTTTATCCCCTTCTGCACAAATCCCCTCGCTGCCTTGCCTGTTCAACTCCAAGTTCTCCCAGATGGGAAATCCTTATAACTTGCCTGTCACAGAGTAATGTCATCCTCAGCTGAAATCTCTTGGCATCACTACAAATACTAATGTTAATAAAAACATTATCTTAGACTCCACTGAGTGTAAATGTGAATAAGAACATAACACAAATCAACTCTTTTAATAAAAGAGTCTCTCACACACCCTCCTTTTTCCCCTCCTGCTCATTACTTAAAAATAGTCTATCAAAATTAAATTATTTGTCTCCAAATACTGAAGAGTTTGGAGACACAACTTTCTGCAGAACTTTCTTTCTTTTTCTAATCTTCTTCATCCTACATTTTTGTCTGCCTTTAAGGTATATATAACTTACTTTCTCAGATGGAAACCACTATAACGTGTATTTCACAGCACTTGCCTGAGTCCTAGAGAATTCACACACAGCTATGATCCATAATACTTCTTCACCAGTGGCAGACAGCAGAATAATGAATATGAGAGATGCCAGAGAAGAATCACTGGCCCTATGGAAGGACTCAAGTACTGTCTAAGGATTTCCAGCAGGTTCAGCCTTCTGAGCTTGCAGGTGATGCACCTAAAAGGTGCCACTGTGAATTTATCAGTCGCATCACTGATTCATTGCCTCGTCTCCCATCAGAGGACCAAGACTCTGCCAGAGCATTGCCAAGCAACACTGTCCTGGGCAAAACACAAAAATAGGTGCCACAAAGGCTTCATGATTGACTGAAGTCCCTTTTCTTCACACTGGAAATCTTGCCTTCAGTTACCATGCAGGTCTCCATGGCCCCAAAAACTTTGCTACTGCTAAGCTCTGAATGGCATGTGTGGGAACAGACCACTGGCTGCAGTGAGTTGCAGCTAACCGCTGCCATGGTATACACAAAAGGTCTTTACTCAGACATTCTCCTTTAGCAAGAATTTTGTACCTGGAGTATGTTTTTGAGACTGCTGCCATTCACTCAGCATACGACCAGCAAAAGATCATCACTAAACTTTTGGCTCACATGCCGCATATAATAACATTGTAATAAGATCCATCATCTAAGAGTCACGGACACAATCTATGCCACACAGCAGCAATGCTAAATAGGTGTTTGCATTCATTGGTTTATTTCCAGCTGTCTGATAAATACCAGCTCCTTTCCAATGCCAGTCCTTAACACCATTTTAAAAACACCATAAATAAAAATTAAAGTCTATATTTTGGGAGGCAGAGGTTAATAAAAGAATCCATTTTTATATCCCTAGTTATTATTTAGAGCTTAGATAATTTGATTTATTTTAGTAATACTGCTCTTGGTAGTACTTAGGTTTTTAATGGTGCTAGCTGGTTGTCCATTTTTAACTGAAGTATTCACAAGAGTGTTTTGTTTAAAAATGCACAAAGGTATCTTATTAAATAATGTCACAAACATGAAGTTCATTATTATGCAAATGCCATCCTCAGAACAGATTTGTTAATTGCAACTCATTTGCATAATTAATGAACTCTCAAATGAATAATGCCTTTGCAGATTTGTGCAGCATTGTTTTAAAATAAATTATAAAATACATGTCAAATGAAGAATGCTTCTTATATTCCCATAGCATTGTTTGAAAATTAATTACCAAACGCTTGTCAAATTAAAATGAGTTTATAGTTTTTACATTGTTATTTTAAAATTAATCACAAAATAAAATGTCACCATACTAACATAAATAATTTGTTCTTTTTTCAAATAAGAAATGCAGAAAAATACGTTTAAACTTCAGTTACATTGTTTGTTATACTAATCCTGAGTTCTAGTCATTTTGTCATAGCATTATGATTTAACAAACTTGGTAGCTGTCTGTATGCTAATGTTTTAGTAAATTGAGATTAATTTAATTATATTGTGTTGGGTCTCTAATAGCGCTAATGATTAATGATAGCGCATGTAGAAATGTTGTGTGGGCAAGGTCATGATATATTAGTAACAAAGAAGCCTGGACTTCCAATGACTGTAGATTCATGCTTGCTTTTATAAAGGGTTATACATCTCTAAAACTCATTGGGTTTCTGGATTTGTTTAACCACTGCTTTGAACCAAGACTCTTCCTTCTTGTCATGTAACTTATATTTCCATTATTCACACAACCTAAAAGTTCAGGAAAGTAAATTTTTTCCTGCATTCATAACCGTGCAGCCTACATGAAGTCAGATCAGTCTCAGGAATTCAGCATTACAGCTTGATATCCCTTAACTGTCTGGTATTTTAAAACCCAGATTATGGATGGTTTTCCACTCTGAGACACAAAACCTTACACAGGTTCTCTGCTTTCTGTAAATTGGTGGTCACTGGCTCTACAGGAAGAAAACCCCTTTGTGTCCAGAGTACCTGAGCATCTCTGTAGATGATGGAGGATTCAAATAGCCGGATAGATGCAGCAAAAAATGCCTATAGAGCCATTTTGACAATTCTTTTAAGATTAGCCTTGCTAGGTAAAGGGAGAGCTTCCAAATGTTTCACAGTCCTCTGTGTTATGTTAATATTCATCCCAAACAATTAATAAGATCAATAGCTTTTTTTTTAACCATCCTGGAGGATGAACAGTTCCTTTGTTCACTTCTACATTGTCCATAGTTCTTAAGAACAGTTCTATCCTGTAGATGCTATCTTATTTATGATTTAACTCACTCCCAAGCAGTGTCTTGGCAGTGAATACATAAATAAGTATATGTGTATGTGTGTGTGTGCTTATGTGTGTAAAGAAGCATCATTTGAACTCGAGACAAGAAGTATTAAGGGATATTTCGTATATTAAAAAAGAGAAAAAAGAAATCCAGTTCCTGGAATTTACCCTGGGATACTTAAGGTTTTTGACTGTGGAGTGATGAGAGGAAACATGAACATGCAGAAAAGATTGACTCATTTCAAAGATTTCTTAAAACTGACAGTCCAAGGACTTTATGCTGACCAGATTGCAGGCAATTCCCTATGTGGATTAAAATCTACCTTTCATAAGAAAACTTCCTCTTTGGCAAGAATACCATATTTTGCAACAGAAATGAAAAGTAATAGGGGTGAATATGATATACTTTATATGTATAAATATATACTGATTAATCACAAAGCAGCTTTCAAAGATAATGAAGTACTGTAATCTTAATTATTGGTTGGAGAAACTAAAGAATAAATTCTTGAAGGACTGTTTTCTAGACTAGTACAGAAGGTTAAAGAAATAAAAATAGAATCAAGATATTAATCTGAATCATGGGTTCTTTGTTGTGATTCTGCATCTTAACTACAATGAGAATTCTAACATTAAAGTTTCTTCTCAGCTGTAATTTTCTACATTTACCATAGTTTCTATGTGCATTATTACAAAAAGTAGACAATTAATGTTGCTGACTTTTCTGTTAAGGCATCAATTTACATTAACTTATATGAATTTTTAAAATATACAATTATAGCTGAAAGAGAGTTTTGGTTATTAATCTCTCTGATTTTAGCTTCAATGCAATGAGTGGAATTATACTGATCTGTTAAGAAGGAGATCTGGCCCTGCTGTACTGCTGTTTTACAAATACTCCTATTACTCTTTCTTATCCTCGTCTTTAATGAATGTCAGTTTTTCTTGCATTATTAAAAGCTTCTCTTCATCCAATAAAATTCAATGCAGATACCATTAATAAATCGATGATATGTTTTCTCTGAAACCTGTATGAGTAAAGGAACAGATTTACTGCCCCTGGTAAGGCTGGGGAACAAGTCTGTGGAAAAGCCCCTGGGACCTGGGGGTAGCAAACTGAGCACGGGCCAGTGGTGTGTCCTGACAGTAACATGGCCACCGGTATCCCATCCAACCCTCTCAGCCTGGTGGCATCTCTTTTTGGAATGGTTATTGAAAATCAAAGCTAGACATGCAAAAATACTTAATTCTAATAACTTATTTTTTTAAACTTGCTTAGGAAAAGAAATGCAAGGAGAGATGCTGGAAAATAAATTTCTTTGTGTTTAAAAATAAACAAAATAATGCTCAACCCTCTTGTTAATAATAATCAAAGTGCAGATTTCTCTATGAGTTATACTCAAAGTAGAAAAGGATTTTTTTAATCCTATAAAAACTGCAGTGAACTAGTTATATAAAATTGTCCAATGCTCTTGAAAATAAAAAAAAATCACTGAATGAATTAAACTCTAATAGACCTTTCTTTGGAAAGTCACACATCCAATGTCAGCTATAGAAGGATTACAGGGGACTTATTCTATAGTAATCTTCAATTTATAATCACTTAGTTTCTTTTGGATTAGATCCAGTCCATTTCATTAACCTGTAGTAAGGTTTTTCCTTTCTTGCATTTTAATCCACTCTAGCCTGATTTACAAAGATTAACTTCAGATTGAAGTTCTTGAGATTCATATCCCCGAATCAGAACATTTGACTTGGAAACACATATATCATAAAAAAAAGTCTCAAATAATGGCCATTTTCAATTTTACAAATTAAAAATGTATCAGTCTGAATACAATTGATCGACAAGTTCATAGGGACACCAACCTTCTCAGATATTCCAAAGCCTACTCCTGAACCAAAAACAAGCATCAAATTTAAATATGCCATTAGTGACTTTGAGGATAGAAATTATTCATTCTAATCAAATTAAATACATAAAGATAGATAAGAAATAGATAAGAATTAGAGTGAGAGATGAAGCATTTTGTAATGAAGCCTCTAAAAGACCTCAGTTTGGTTGGCTTTTTGCTCATAAGTTTGAGAAAAAAAAGCATATAACTGTTTAGCAAGACAATCTAATTCTGTTTTCAGTTATCACAGTGTAAATTCAGTCAAACATTATTCAATTGCAGTAGTCTGAAGCTGAATACTTGAGAGTACCCAATCTCCTAAATATGAAAAATGTACCTGAAGAGAGGAGGCTGATAGCTGTATTTTGAAAAAGTACAAAGAGTTCTGATACTTTTTATAGTTGTATGTAATTATTCCCACAGATGGTGACTATGAATCAATCAACATAGCAGATCCAGATGTTATAATACATCTTCATTTGTGAAATAAGAAAATCAAAAGGTTAGGATTCTGTTGTGTTACGACATTGTGCGTTCATTATAACTGGGCTGTATACAATGTAACCTTGATATTTTAGCTTTTCTATTTTGTTTTTAATGATGGATGCTTGCTTCACCGTATTTCCATTTCACAGTAGTATTTGGAATTCTAAGTATTTTCGTACAAAATAATAGAGAAAACATAAGCCTTTAAGCCTTCTTGAAATACGATTGACATTTTTTCAATCCAACCTGCATTTTTATTCTCAAAGTCCTCTACTAGAATGTAAATAGATTACCAGTTTGCTCAATGTATTATGTTAAATGACATCATTAGGGATACAAAAAATCTGAACTTGTGAACTGTCTTAGTCTATACTGTTCCCAGTGACAATCATTTTAGGCTTCAGCAGGTATTTTTCTCTGGATCGCTCATGTCTTTACCAAGAATGATGTCAAATGCAGCAGGATCACAGTAGAGAGTGAGAATGTGAGTTCAAAATCACATACATAAAAAAAATAAGAAAAGAAGGTAAGGCAGAAAAAGTCCTTGCTATTTCTCATTTTAGACTTCTTTTTGGCTCTGCCCCTGTCTCCAAGGAGAATGCTCCCCTCTGTGTGCCACAGCAACATCATGATGCACTCTCCCATGCTGGGGGCTTCTATGGGTAGCCCTTGCTCAGGTGTTGCTTTCAGAAATGCCTCAAAACCCAGAATGTTATGTTCAATTTATATTTTTCATGTGAATTATCAAATAATTATCTTCTCATTTTCTTCTACAAGATGTAAGGCAAATTAAAAAAAGCTTTCAAAGCAAGGTTTCAACACTATATTTTCTAAACGAACATAAAATGATTCACAGTATTTTTTCTAAAATAGTACTGTCAAAGTTGGTATATTTTTGCACATTTTGACTTTGACAAATTCATGTTCAAGTTAATTTACTCACAAAATAAAAAAATGTTTGAGAAAATTCCTGACCCACATTAACTCCGGTGAGTTCTGGCATCAGATGTTACTTCAGCAAATGTCTTAAGAAGCAGTTTAATGTAGGTTGAGTTGCTCAGGGGCTGGGATTATTTTGTGGGGAGGTTTTTTGAACTTCTGGAATTGAATCTCACAAATTACCAAGCTATCTTTAACAAAACATTTTTCTATAGTAAAAATTTTTCAGTATTGGAATTTCATCAGCTTCGGGGTACTTTTTCTTGCTAATTTAAGAAAGAAAACAATGTGGAGGGCCAGGGTTCCTGATATATTTGATTCCCAAATTCATCAGGATTATGACAGGCTTTTCTTTCTTAGCGAACACAGAGATTTCAACGTGAGCCCCTACATTCTAGATGAACATATTGGCCACTTGGCTATTTGGATAGTTCTCACATTGTTTAATTTTTAAAATTTGAAAGCTCGAGGTTGTGGGTTGTTTTCTTTTTCCCCAATGTAGAATGAAGGCCAAATGCTTGAAATCATTTGCAAAACAGAATTCTTGTTTTACAGCCAATCTCACAGCTGACTTCACTGGAGCTATTTACGTGAATAAGGGAAGCAGATTTTGACCACAGTAGCTGTGTCTAGACTGCTAGATTTAAGAGTGCCAGGGAAATGCTTCCAGGCACTGGAATTTGATTGTCTACACTGCTAAATTGTTAAAAGAGACCCTGGCACACTCCTGGCTTTTCCCAGCTTTAGCTGTTCCTAACAATTCACAAGGACCTTTGCCTATAGCAAGCACGAACACAAACACTCTTCGGATGATGAGAGAGTTTCATAGCATGGATGTGGACCAGGCTGCAGCACATGCCAGAGAACAGTCATGAGTAAGTTTAATTTACTATGATAGAAATAATCAGTGTGGATCAAAAAATAAAATTAAAATCTTTACTTTCTCCTCCTGGAAGGGAAGGAAGGTGGGAAGAAGGAGGAAAGAGGGAAAACGATTATCTAATTTCCACAATCAGATTTTTTTAAACGAAATATCCCCTTCTCTCATCTTCTCAATGCTAGAAAAACCTGATGTTCCTTCTGATCTTGTCCATACTGGTTTATTTATACCTCACTTCTCCACGTATCGATAAAATGACAAAGAAAAAAAAAGTGTGGATTTAACTTATTAGTGAATTTCACCAAAAAAAGTGCAGCTACATTAATTCTGAACAGACCTTTTTCCAAACCAAACATTCTAGTGAAGTTTCTATGCCAAAGGGCAGAAAAGGGGTCTGCTCAAATCCTTCTCCGAATAACCTACAGCCAAAAGAAAAGAGGCTTTTGAATAACAAGGATCAGCTCAGTGGGGCAACTAAAAGCTAAATTGTGTTTGTGTCTTTGCAGAGATTCACAAGGGCAGAAGGGCGCCTTCCTTGGGCATTCAGTCCCCGCACAGGGTTGAGCACAATGGCAGTGATTGTACTCATGGAACAACAGGACTGCACGGGGCTAAAGCTCCTAGAAATGATGTGTGAGAAGGGGTCTGCCCTCTCACCCACTTCACTGCACCATGGATAGGCTGGATTGGGAAGCAGAATTTTCTGGCTCCTAAGTACTTGCTTTTCCCATACTGATTATGTTCACCTTTAGGACTCCTGAGACCAAGGCCCTGTGGAAAGCACCTCTGAGGTCTCCACTGCCACCACTGTGGGTCAGGCTGTTTCCAAGCACTTTTCTGGAAAAGGCAGTGCTGTCCTGTTAGAAACAAATTTATTGAGGTGGGAAGGTCTGCTAAACCCATTTTGAAGTGATCCAGAGAATCAAGAAAAAGGATCTGTTTTCCTTTTGTCTTCTAATTGGAATGAGGCAGTAGCCCAAATAAATGCTCATTGCTAGAACTACCTCTCTATACCTGCAACCCATCCCACAGAACTGACTTCTGCCATAGTTTGCAGATGAAAAACAGCAGACTAGTTAATATTTATCTTTTCTCAGGGTACAGTACAGTCTAAGTATAAATGCTGTCTTGAATAAAGAAAGGTCACATGAATTAGTTGATTTGAGGATTCCTCTAGCATTTAGATGGAATTTATTTCAAGCCATGTATATTAATAAAGCAAAGCCCATGGTGCTTCTAAGCATGCTTGGTGACATGTGCAGAACTGCCAAACGGTCCATTATTTCTAAAAATTATGTGTCCCAAGGCAGTAGCAAACTTGGTTTCCAGACTGTGGGCATCAGTTTATGTGCTACATTTAGCATGTCCCTTTTTCTTGTGTTTTCCAAGATAAGGTTCATTTTAAAAACCCTATTCTTTGAGTAGCATTCTTTTTTTCAGAATACATCCTATAATGTCTGCTTATTTTGTGCTGTCCACTAAGCATTAGCACTGTTCAAGATGGAGAACAAAAAAAGCAAAGTATGAAAATGAAAGATCTGAAATGTAATAGTTGTGTGTATATGGTAGTCAAAAATAAGATATTGCCACTCTTTTACATGCCACATGTATTTTGTCATGTTATTTATCTGTTCATTAATAGTGGTGAGAGCGATTATTTTCTTTAGGGGTATAGTATTCCACATAAATCATGAATCACAGAATCACAGAATGTTAGGGATTGGAAGGGACCTCAAAAGATCATCTAGTCCAATCCCCCTGCCGGAACAGGAACACCTAGATGAAGCCTGAAGATTTTTAGAGGTTTGGTTTTGGTTTTGGTACCTACTAGATTATTTCACACTGAAGTGATCACAAGAAATTCACAGAGAATATTTCAGACCGTCTACTTATAGGAGAACAGAATTTGTGTGCATAAGAAAAAGATTTTAAGGAAGAACATGATAACTATAGTATTTAATTCAGTCAAAGCTTCTGGTAATGGCATCCTTTGAAAGACAAAAATATAGTTTACTAGTGACAAATGATTATCAGGATTTTAGATTATATACAAAAGGAGGAAAAAACAGCCATGATAATGCAACAGGGCAAATTCTCTCTTATTTACAAATCAAGAGGCTACCTGTGAGCATGTCAGTCATGTTAGGTACTAATTCAGCAACTAAAATATCTGCTTTTCAATTTTAACAGGCCTGCACTTTGGTGCAGCAGACGTCTACCAGGTCAAGCCAATTGTTAAACGATTTTCCTCAAAGACTTCCTCAAAGTGCCACTGAGATTTTCAGATTCATGAGGAATCATGGAACAGATCTCATCTGTCTTCTCAGCCTATAAAAGGGAATTCAGGGGAAAGGTGATTTTGAAGCTATCAGCAAATAGTTACATTGTTCTCAGCACAGCGAGATCCTTCCAGCTTTTCAATAGGGGACTGTACAGTCCGACAGAGCACTGCCTGGCATAGCAGAGACATCCCTGGCTTGACATCTGACTTCAGGAAAGTCCCTCTATCCATTTCTCAGCCTCTCTCATGTTCTGTCATGTGCTTTAGCACACAGACATAGTCTCTGCCTCAGCTTCTCCACTTTATAGACAGAGATAATGTTGATGACCTCTGTAAAGTTCTTTGAAAACTGCTGATGTAAAAGAGTATGTGTCAGTAAAGCACTACTCATGTACAACTGACTCTTCCCTTTCTGGAGAGAGAGAAAATAAGAAAAATAAAACTTTTATATTCATGAAACAAACAGTCTATGGTAGAAGGATGAATGCTTGGAGTGGATCAGTTCTGCCTTCACCAGCAGAGCTGATAATAATCAGTCACTTATGTGCTATTTCACAGCTGATACCTCCTCAAAAAAAAAAAAAAAAAAAAAAATTAATTGCAAAAGTTTCACAGATGTCTGCAGCAGTTGACCAGAGCTCTTGGGTTATTGCTTGTCAGACTATTAATGGGTTTGGCTAACCATGACAGTCATTACTTCCCCCTCCTGTGAGCTACTTTCTGTGTAATTTATGCATAGGTTTTGCCAAGATTTGACAACTTTCAGGATATTAACATAAAATTAGACTGCAGAGCTGAACAATGGGTGGCATTAAAATTAGCAGCAGTAGAAACCAATCAAAGAGAATTGGTTTCTCTCCTGTTTTGCTTTTAAGTTAATATTTTTAAAATATTTTATCTTATATCATTATCATTTTAGAAGGAGGGGTAAAAGAATAAATGCTAAAAAGAATTCTGTTTTCTTGGGTATCTTAGGAACCTTTAGAGTGGTGGAGAAGTTTCAGTTACACAAAATGCCTGACAGCATCTTAAACAACAGCTATCCTGAAATCAGTCACAGAGGAAGAAAAGTTAGAAGTGTTTTTTTCGAAAGAGGGACTTTAAACAGAGCAGAGTCTGCTCCACACAGATTGTTTAGTGAATACCATTACAGAATGTGCTGTGTGTGTTAATAAGTAAGGACATCTGGTAACCAGCTTTTTTCTGATTCATTAACTGACTCTGCTTCTGTGGCCACAGGGCTTGATAGAGAAGGCTGCAAGACTTTTGCTCACAGAAAATGGGACTTTGATGTATGCTTCATGTCCTTGATCCAACCATATCCTTTAAATTTCCTCTTATGCCTCCCTTTTAAACATTTAAATTTGAAATCTTGCTGGAAACACTTAAAAGCTTAGGAAAATACATCCTCCTATTTAATTGTGCATAGCAAGAAGTCATATTTAAGATTCTTTCATTGGTCTTCCACAATAATTCACCCCATCAATCCACATCAGCAAGTGGCATTCTCTACATGTTAGCATTTACCATGGCTACGTTTAAATATTGAGTTATTCTCCTGTTTCTCAATGTTTACACTCTTTCAAACATGATTCATGACAATGGATGGAATATTTCTGAAAAAGGACTTTGAACAGATTCCTTTCTAGCAAACTACAATTTGTTCCAAACAAATAGGATTTTTTTTTAAAGACCCTCCATGAGATTAATGAGCTTGGACAGAGAAAGTAAAAGCATGATACTGCTCATATCAAGTGCTGTTTTTCTTCATATAACACAAGTGAAACCGCTCCAAATGCTCTAGAGAGAATGATTGAGCAAAAGAAATCTAACTTGATAGTACATGTTGAGGGATGAAATGGACAATGAAGTTTCCATATGTTGTTTTTACGCAGTAATTAGAAACTGTCACACACCGTTTCATTTTTTAGTTTCCTTGGGCTTATTTGCATGTATGAGGCTTTCCTCAGAGCAGAGTTGCAAGCATCAAACTGGCACCCAGTTGAAATCTGAGGCAGTGACTCGTGGGCTTCTTCCATCTCATGGACATGAAGCCAGCGGCAGGTACTATGACAGCCCAGAGCAGAGTGCAGCAGCGGCCAGCTGCAGCCTCACTCACCTCTCTGCCTCTACCCAATTTTGTTTTCCAGGTTGAAGCAGAGGCCATTTTCCTGGTGTGACTCTACATTCTTGGTTATGAGGACTAGTTTTTGTTTCCAATGGATATAAGGAATTTAACATATTAACCTCCATGTACGTTCGGTGGGAGTTTGGCTCCTGACTCCCTTAGGTTCCTTTGAAAATCCTTACACAGTTTCTCAGGGGCAAGAAAGGCAAACGGTGCTCTGGTTCTCAGTTTTCCTTCATGGATACAGGAAACTGCCCACCTGATTTTGACAAATTTTTCCAGCTCTCTAGTAGTAATTCTTTTCTATATCCTGATAAACAGCTGGTTCACTTCAAACACCCGAATCTGGCCTTCAGAATTGCACCATGGAAGAATGACCAATAAAGCTATTTGTCTTTTATCTTCGTTATCCCGATGGTAACAATGACCGAGAACTTGGTTATATTGACCTTTTTTTCTTCTAAAATAATGAGATACATATACATGTACACTTTTAATGTCAGCTGAGAAACTAAGTCAGTGTGTGTGTTATGCTGGATGCATATCTCTTTTGTCCTTGCAAGATAATTAGCTCTCTGGATTGCTTTTAAATCCCAACTCTTAAATGATATATAACCTGAACAAGCAGGCCTCTAAAAAACATCAAAGGCCATTGATTACATTCACAGTTACATCTGAGAGGCAGAATTCAAAGGTCTACCATTAAACTAGTACTTTTTAGACACTGGACCAGATCCTTGATGTTACTAATCCTCTTTTGTTCATTTCAAAGACAAAATTGGGTTTGTTTAAAGAAGGACTGAATACATTTTTACTGTAATCAGTAATTATTTGTACCGCAATAGAACTAAAATGCTCCCCTCTGCCAGCTACTGTACAACTTCCCAGAGACCCTCATCTTCACACTCGATCTGGAGACGTCTCTAACATAAAGCTATTTCATCAATGCAAATGAACCTTTGAGGAGAATAGGTTGTGCTTACTCTCAGTCACTTACAACTACATAACATAGATCTTTGATTTTATGTGTATTTTACTGAATATTTTTAGTTGTTATTTATGTTATATTCAAACCAGAACTTCTTTCTAAACATGGAGGCAAATCGTTAGGAAGCTATGAAGGTAAGCTGATTAATTATACCAGCAAAAAGTATGGATGTTATACTTCATAGAAACTTTCAAAGGCAGTTACGGTATCTTGCTTTATTTTTACAATCAGAAACATAATGGGAAAATGAAGAAAAGAAAATGCTCATATTGAAAATGATGAGCTAGTTTGAGAGATAGCGAAGTTATTGGTCAACACAGTGGAAGGCATGTCACTGGTTATAGCACAGCTGCTGGAGGTGACTGTGTTGGTATCTGTAGCATGTTGATGTGTGAAGTGCAAAAATGAATCTTATTCCTCAGGAGAGTCCTGCATATGTCAAGTATATTGTCTCATTAAGCCAATCCATTTATCAACCCACTGAATGCCAATTAAATTGCACAGGATGGTGCAGGTATATGGTGGGCTGATGGTGCCAAACTTTATTACAGCTGAGGTTTTCTGGCTCAGTACATTTCTGCAGAGAAAAATGGCAGACATATCAAAGCCAAATTAAATGTTCTTGAAATAATGCCTTTAAAGAGGAAGAAATGCCACAGTCTGGCACAAAGGGTATGAATTGTAATGTCACTTCTTAGTGTTCTTTTAGTTCCAATGAAGATGTCACGGCGCAGATCCAGCCAGTGCCAAATGTCTTCACAGCGTGCAAATTAGATCAGTGTAATTTCATCAGGATGATGATCAGACTCTCTTGTAGCTATATGGCTGTATACACAGCTTCTGCTGACTGCTGCAGTCAGACTGGCACAGCTGAGCTAATGCTGCCATCCTCAGAAAGAGACAGAAGTTGATTTTATAGCATTCTCCTGATGCCAGAGTCCAGAGGATATTCCCAGATCCTGGGAATATGTTGAATTGGTATCTAGCCTGAAGTCTTGACTCAAAGAACTCCTGTTTCTATCTCCAGCAACAGTAACATGAATATCTTTATTCAATATATTCTTATCAGATGATCAGATTTTGACTGAATGTTTTTCAGCTGTTACAATGTGAGCATTAATAACCTAGCCAAGAAATCCATTTTGACCCTCTGCTCCAAGAAATTGCCTGGTACCAGATACCAGAAAAGACCTACTGCCTTAGCTACTTTGGTGTAAAGCCTATCATATGAATATACACTTATCTTCTTTGGCAGTATTTGTTAAGGGTTCTGACAGATGTACTCTGTTGGATTTAGTATCAGTCACTGAAACATTATTGCTCCGGCTGTCCACTTCACCACTTTGCTTGAGGTTATGGCCTGCATAGCAGGGGTGGGAGAAGCGAACGTTTCCCACCTCCTTCAGCTCACAATTCACGATATTAGCTTGACTCACTGCTGCTTAACTCAGCATATCTGATCTGCTGAATCTTAGAATATGAAACCCTCGCCTAGAATGGGTGGTGCATGGCCTCACATTTTGTTCAGCTGGTGGGGTGTGGGACTGGTCACCCCCAGCACCAGGGAAGGACAGATGGGTGGGAGAAGTGTTGTTTTAGAGGGGCTCAGCTTGCCTGCTGCCTTTTGTATGCCAGGTCACCAGGTACACAAAATGGGCCTGACTCTTCTCAAAAGCACTGTTGTTGTACAGCAAGACTAAATCTACTAAGTCAATGACTTGCTGATAAATGCTTTCAGAAGCAAGAACATGATATTTGGTGCTAGATAACAGTACCAGATCCAAGGCATACCTTACATATCATGAAGGTTTGGTTGTGCTTTAGCTTTTTGCATGGGGGATTTTGTATGTTAAATTGTTAGATTTGGTGACTTTTTTTCACCCTAAAGCACTTGGTAAAGAGCAATTACTTACACATATAACAGCTAAAATCCCCAAACACCATGGCACACAGCCATTTGAGGCAAGTTGCCAAGTCTGTAGCTCCAATTAACCTTCATATATCCCTCCAAACTTGGAACGCTATCAGAAGGCTATTATGTTCAAGCCTTACTCATGTGGTGAGCACTTAGACGTTGAAGTTGAAATCAATAGCACTGGTGGATACATGATTGCTCATGTATTCAGGTTTGCACAAGTAGACTTGAATTTGTGGCAATCTCATCCACACTGAAGTAGGGAGACACAGAAACTTGCAGACACACAGTTGTTTCAGGATTTTGTCAAAGAGATCAAGGTCTTTGTCCCTTATATAGTATCTGTCCATCACTGAACCTATTTAGGCTCAGGTAGCAGCTACTGAAGGTGGACTGGAGTTACAGGGAAGGGTGCACAGCAAGATTCAGACACCCCATTAAGCCCGTGAAATAGTCACTGCTTCCAGTAATAGCTGTATGTTCATCAGAGGTACAGTGCAAATGGGTTGCTCTCTCTGGAGACTGAAACAGAGACTCTATGCATCCCAGATGTTCCTAAGCAGTTTGCTTACCCTCCCCTGTGTGCATTTAATCCTCAAGATGGATGGAGATCGAGCAGAAATTGAAAACGAAATTAAAAGTCAGTTTTGGCTCTAAAAACAAAATGTTACTTATGCCCGCATGGAAAATGTAAAGCTTCAATAAAAGCGAATAAACACAGTTTTTATGTGGGGGCAGACAAAGGGCTGGGTGCCCAGCTGGTAGAAACTGGCATAGCTTCACACTGAAGTTGATTAAGCACAGTGCAGTTTGTGCCAGCTGAAGATCTGGCTTACAGTTACTGCTCAGTATTCCTATTGTGTGGGTGAAATCCTATCTGTCTAGGACAGAATACAGCATCCCATGATGGATATCTCAAGTGCAAAAGCTACAAGAACCTCATACAATTCAGCCTGAAAACTTACACAAGTTTTAAACCTCATAAATGCCACTACAAGTTACTGGAAATTGAGGAAAATTACTACTACACAGATCCTGAAATCATAATCCTGAATTACTACTACACAGATCCTGAAAAGCTTCTATCAATAGAAGAAGAGGAAAACATACTTAATAAAAGTATACAATTTTATATTTAGTGAGAAATATTTACACTGTGGTGCTTTTACTCAAACATTTCACATTTATAGTCTACAGGATCTGCAGTCTGGAGCAAATTAGATCTTTCAGCTGAGACCAGAAGCAATTCACCCATCCTTACTGTTTGTGCACCTATCCCAAGGAGGGGGGGGGGCACCTCGGGCCGTGCCCAGGGTATGCCAGGACCCAGATGCCAAGCTTGGGAAGGCTCTTGCAGCAACATCTGGCTGTGCAGTGAGGTCTAAAGGAATAGCCTCCAGGTCTGGGCTTCACTCGCGATCTCCTAGGACACATTTTCCTTCTGCTCACCTTTGTTTTGTCAAACTTGTGGGGTTTCCATTTATTACACATTAGACTGTATATGGAAAGGCTTTATATCTGGTCAGCAAGGACGTTTCCTATACAGTACTTTTTATTCTCCTGAAAATCCTCATCTCAATAATAGCAGCTTGTACAAGTTCGCGCCACTTGATTTTTGCCTCTTTCATTTTACCATGATACAGTTTGTATAATCCAGTTGTTGACTGGAAACTTGTGACATGAATTTATCTTCTCATTTAAAAAAAAAAAAAAAGTTTTTTTTTAAATCAGTTTGCTAAAGCTGAAAAATATCAGGGACATTAGTGTCTTTAGATTACACTTATATTATTGTACACCTTAAGAGGTATAATTAAGCAAGACTGATTGTCTAATATTTGCTCTAGAATTTGCCCAAGTTACTTCTAGTAATACAAAAATATCAAAAAAAGGACATGAAGCTATAAAAGTCACTACCACATATAAGAAGTAAACTATGCATACTGTTCTTGCATCTTTAAGCCTTTGCTGTGCATTGTATACTCAATGCAAAACTTATGACAGATCCTTGAATCACTAATAAAGAATGAAAAAGTTGAGGACTTTTGAATTAATTATAAGCATTGTTCCTCTAATTGCTTGAAATTTACACTATGAACTACAGAAAAATTGTTCAAAGACCATGGATTCTGTTGCATCAACACTTGCAGGCTTCAAAAAATTGAAAGGTTTCTTGGTGTCCTTTATTTTAAAACAAAAATTTCATAAACATAGCAAACTGGTTTAAAATCATATCAATTTGCCTTAAACGGATCATGGTTTAGGACTCAGTAAGCTAATAGCATCTTGCAAATAGGACACTAGCCTTTGGCCCTGAGGTAGCAAGAAATGTGTCATTGCACATCTAACATTTACTAACATTTAATAAATGAATGTTTACAGTATGCAATTTTTTCCATGAGCAAAGTACAAAAAGAAATATTACAGGATGACATATGTTAATTGTAATGTTCTGTGCACTGCTAGAGGTGTTTGACAAATTTTAATGCAAACTGAAATTTGGTTTTGTAATATTCTATATAGCAAATAAAGAAATATATGGTAGAAAAATAATGCTCCAAGCATTCCAGGTGTCTAATGGCAAAATTTTTATATTTTTTTCTCTAGCTTTATGGGAATGAAATTAGTGTAACAGTTATAATTTTGTGGAACTAAGGAGAAACTTATTCTTTGGGAATTACAAACAAACGAAAAACTAACAACCAAACATTCAAGAAAGGATAAATCCAGAAACATAATCCAAGGAAATAAAAAAGGACATGTGGATTAATGTGTAGAGAAATTAATTGGAGCATTAAATGTTAAAGAAAGCATGAAATTAATAAACAAGAGAGATCTCTAATTTAATCACGTTGCATAGCGATTTATGTGTGGCTCTGGCTAACTACAGGGGCCAATCCATGAGTTTCGGCTCAGTTTCTCTTGAGTTTAGAGTTAATCTTACAGTACATTTAAGAACCCATACTAGGGTTACAGCACAAGTGAAGTGTCAGAGAGCTGGCTGAAACAGTGTGTTTAAGGCATGTGGAGTTGGGAATAGTGATGGCATAGTGATAACTATCACTATGATATCAGATTGTATTTGAAACTGTCTTATGGAAACGGAACTGACTGTGCCAAGCTCACTTATACAAATTTGTGATATGAATTATTAATAATCATAAGTTGGGTTATCACTAAAACTAACTCAGGAAAGAACGAAAAAGAGTTGCTGATATTCCGTAAATCAGATTCACACACACGAATTTGAATCTTGGGAAGGTATTTAACCCATTTAGCACAGATCCCCAACTATTGTTCCTTTGCATCACAAGGAGGGATGTAGCCTGCTGTTCACAATCTCCTAGTAGTACACCATATACTAAGCTTTTCTAGCTTTTGCATGCATCTGTGGGTGGGTAGATGACTGAGAAGCCATTCCTTCTAAATTAATTAAAAATGACTGAACTTAACATCACAGGGAAATGAACTGTGGAAAAGAATTTTGGCACACAAAAAAATGGTAAAATATGTTTGACAGATTTTTCTTTAATGTCCCAGCACAGCTGAACTATAATAGAGTGAGTGATTAACTATGATTAAGAGGTGATGTCATTAATTTTTTTAGCATGTAGGAAACAACACATTTACTCAAAGCAAAGGAATTTATAACTGACTGACTGTTAGAGCCTTGCCTGTCCTCTGCTGCAGAAAACCTACCAAAATACTCTAGAAGAGGAAGAATAATGGTCAATGCTTTACCCTGAAGGAGATTTCACACCATTTTCCCTCTATGAGAGAAAGCTTAACCTCATAATGTAGTTTGCTTCTCTTCCAGTAAAAACAATGGAAGCCAATAGCCACATGTCCCTTCTGTGACATATTGAAGAAGCAGGGGACTGTCCTCAGAGGGCATGGGCAGCCAGCCCTAGGGAGACAAGAAGAAGAGGCAGCTGCGTACCCTTATGATCAGCTAATAGTGGTTAAATCTGCCTCTTGTGACCAGTAGCATCACCTAGGCAATAACAGGCAACAGCTTTATGAAATAAAATCACTCCCTCTTCTCTCTATTGCTGAACTCCATATTGCTTTTCTGAAATAATATGCTTCAGTGACAGCAATTTGTCCAAATTTCTTTGCAGAGTGCTGCCTAGCTGGTGGCTTGGCCGTCAGTGCTGACAAAGCAAGTAGTAGTGTTTTCTTTACAGCAAACCAAGGATTAAATAAATGTACATGATCTGACCCATAGCTTCTCTTGTTCATAGATGATGTACCTGGCCCAGTTTGCACCTGGTGAGTGGTGAGGGTAGGCAGGAAGTACAGGATCACCCTTAGACACCAGAGTCTAACATCACTGCCTCTGAACTTCATCATAGGGCACACAACAAAGTCCCACTTCAGTTTTCAGTATCTCTGGATTGCTTGAATTCACTTTAGGAAAAGCAAGGGACATAATAATGTATTTCCTAATTGTTGTCTATTTTAATGTATAATTGTTCTACTCTTCTCACTCCTCTTCTCCTGTTACTGCAAAAAGAAGAAATGCACCCTGTTTTTCTAAGTTAAAAGGGTTTCAGTAGACCGCAAGACTACTGAAGACACGAACAAAACCCATCCAACTTTGTAAACATGGATCCAACATTTCCGGCTTAGGCATACCTCAGATTTACATGGCTGGAGCTAGGAGCACAACTACTCCAGGCAACTTCAGAGAGACTTTGACAGAATCTCTCTTCTTTCCCAGCCACGTATTTTCCTGAAAGTTACAAGGGTTTCAGCTTTTGTGATTTCTGTTCTTTCAACAAATAAAATAGTGAAGTTTCTCCTAAAACAGCAGGGTATTGCATTTGCAGAAGAACTTTTTTTTTTTTTAATTAATGCATACTACAAGTTTACATAGTCCATTGACTGACATGCATGTTTTGATAACAAAACCCTTATTTACAGTGTTGCATCTGCTAACAAGAGTGGCCTCATTGATGCATCTGGCCCTTTTATTATTGTTTTGTGACACAAGTACTATTCAAACTGCAAATTACTATGGAATGTTACATCATGTTCATCTTTTCTAAATTAACATCCTTCAGTATGCCTCTTTGGTTAATGCAACGAGGGCACAGATTACAGTCTTTCCCTTTGGGTATAACAAGGGGAATACTCCATCATAGAATACCAATCCAGAATCTATTTGGCAGGTTTATGGCAAAAACTTTGGAAAATGCTGGTTTAGAAAAGTAATTTCCAGCATTCTCTTTAGTTCAAGCAACTTGACTGTTCTTGAGAATTTCCTCTTGCTAGTACTGATGTTGACTACAAGGAACTCCAATGTGCAAAAATGAGCTTTCACAAAGGCCATATAAAACAAGTCATTGTGACTTCATGATTGTAAGTAACAGCATCAGTTTTGATATTTATTAAATCTGCTAGACCCAGGGGAACTTTACATAAAACACCCTTGTGGAGCGATAAGGTCTGTAGAATGGCTCTGCTCTGTCATGACTGATTTCCACATGTGTCTGATTTCCACAGGCTCTGTCCATGCCATAATTTATTCTAAACTGATGGCCAAGGAGATCAGCATTGAGACAGCAATAACATAGCTATCATTGCTAAATGCCTTTTTTTTCTTGGGCATTCCAGCCTGGGTCGTTGAGGAAACTTGAAGAGAGATGCTGACTTATTGACTTCCCAGTTTCTTGGATCCAGGTTGAGAAGGGAAACAGAGCAGGAATAACAAAAATAGCATATCAGACAGTGATCCTCTGAAGCAGAAGCAGCCATTTAAGCCCATCCAGGGGCTGGCCTGCGGAACCAAAAGAAACTGAATGTGCTGGAATATTTAGGAAGAAGATTCAATCTTATCTTTAAGATGTATGATTGATACGTGAAATTGTTGAATCATGCAGACAAAAACTATTCCATGGCTCTAACACTGCTGGAAACCAAACCTTGCCCTTGTTTGGAATTATTTAAATTAACCAAGTTGTTTATTTAAATACATATATATAGTTTATAGAGACTTGACTGTCACATTAGGTTACTCTAAGATTTGAGGACAATATGCAGATGCTTACCAATGTAGTTCTGTATGGGGTTAACAGGAGTCTACATGGTTAAATATCACTCATTGCTTTGACAGTATGTAATGCCCATAATTCCTCACACACAGATCAGATGTTGGTAGTGGAAAACATCTGTTCCTGCTTATATATTATAGAAAAAAACCCAAAGATCAGAAATTGGTAGCAGAGTTGAAAAATTCTGGCTCAGAACTTAAGCCATCACTATTTTAGGAGTTTCTTCTTTCCTGGATTGCCTGGGCTTTTTGTTTTTTAAATATTTTAATACTGATTTATTGTTTAATTCTCTTGTTAAATTAAGCAGGAATAAATATTCTTGCTAATACTGAATAAATACATTTTGTAGTTGAATTGTTTAAAACTTTGAATAGGAAAATAAGATATTTGAAGGTCCATTCAGTCCAATTTAGAAGTATCAGCTAATTTCAGTGTCAGGGGGCATTAAGAGAGCAGCAGCAGGAAACAAACCACATCACCCAGTGGTACAAAATCTCTAATTTATCTGGCCAGAACTTCTGCTCACGACTGAGACAGTTTTTCTTTCTAGCTTTTCATGTGACTTCTGAATTCATTTTTTTATTAAGTTCTCCCTCATATCACAGTAAAATTGCTCTCACAACAGTGGTAGTTTCAGATTACATTCTCTTCCACATGTATGTCATGGATACCGATTTACTAAATTAAGGTTTTTCAGCAGTAGCCTAGTCTCTTTTGAATTCAGTGGGAAAACTCCAGGGTCTCCTCTCCACCATTTCTCTCGATTGCTTAAACAATTTAAAATCACATTATCACATAATATGTGTTTTGTTTATAATGACTGGTAGTGATTTAATTTAATACAGTAGCTATCCAGTTTGTATATTTTTATAAATGTTTAACAAAGTAACTTTAAAAAAAATGTTCATGCTGTTTGTTCTCATTAATGTTTCATTGTTACAAAACTGTTAATTAACATAATAAAACAACTGTTATAGCAAGCAAGAAATTAAACATTTTATTAGAAGTATCTTCTGTGAGTAAGCCAGGTATAACCTCCTAGATAATAATTTATATGCAGATGAAATACCTTCCTGTGTGTCCTTCATTCCTGTTTCCACCTAATTCTACTGTGTTGTACTTACGGGAAGGAAAAATTGCTACAGATAACTGAGGAAATACTGGATCAGTCTCAATATTTCTCTCTTTTTTTTTTTTTTTTCTGTATCTGATTCCTATTCAGTACTAGAGTCATATTTACAGCAGATGTTATCTGGACATTTTTCACGTAGGTTAGAAGGTTATCATGCAGATAACCCCAACTAGATGTAATAATGCACATACCTCAAATGATTGCTTATACGATGTCTTGTCTTCAGAAAGGAAATGGACCAGTTGAGGTAACTGGGAACGTCCCTTGGATAAATAAGCTGCATTCTTTTATTCTAGTTCAAAACCAAAATGACTTGCATAGTTTTAGGTTTATTCCATATACTTATGCAAGCTGATATCTCCACACGTTTTAGGGGGGCTGCTGGTACTGAAGCCTTTACCACAGACTGCTTCCACCTAGTTCCCGTTCTAACTCAGGGGTGCATGACATGCCCTGACCGTTGTGTTAGAAAACCGTTCCTGTTTTTTCAGACCGTGGAGCTTCATCCTGATTTCTGTTGATAGTAACCATAATAATATCTAACAACATCTCCGACATAACTGCTGAACACAACAGAAAAAATGTTATATACCAGAGATCCTGAACTTGTTCCTCTAGCCTTTTCTCCCACCCGTTTTTTACTGTCCTTCACAAACCAGCCCATTTTACAACCTATGTACAATAGTCTCTCTGTTCTTCACTGACTTAATATATAACTTTCATTTATAAGCACTTTGTCTGCTCACTACTATCTAAAGGATTTTAAACCTTCTTTACCCTGTAGTCAGCATGAAATAAATTTGGTACTGATTAAGAAACATCCCCAGTATATTTATGTTCTCATGCAAGACAAGTACACAGAGTATTGGTTACATTTTCTTTTCTTTTCTCTCTCTGTGATAAGAGAATAATCCTTCAGATGTGCTTAGTAAAACTTTCAAAAATCATATATTTGCATGCTATAAAAGAGTTTTGCTAGTAAGTGCCTTACACTAGAGACATAGAAAAGAGTATATTAAGCACAAGAGATTCAAAAGCTCTCGATGGATACTAGATGTATCTCTAAAAGCCTCACAGGAGCTAAAGATGTGGTCAAAAACAAGGTAGAAAATTACACTTTAAATATTCAACTACAGAGCAATTGTTCTTATGAGCTGGAATATAACATAGCAGAATTTTTCCAGTCATACAAAATAAAATAAAAATTAGTAATAAACCATAACTGTTTTTCTGAAATGCCCTAACCCTTTCCAAAAGCCTTCCTTTGTCTGCCAGGATCCAACCACACATGTAAATGGAGAGCCTCGCAAAGCTCTTTCTCTTTTGGGCTTTGTTTACATCAGGCTTCTGGTTACCAGAATTTCTACGGAAAGGGGAAAGGTCTTGTGCAAAGCATTGCTGTTGGATTGTGAAAGAGAGCTCTGCAGCAGCATTAAACTCATACTGAAAATAAGCATAAGGGGAAACAAATAAAGAGGAAAGAAGTATATCTTGTATTTATCTACTTACATGAACTAGATTTTATACTGAAAAAGTTCTTGTGATTTCAATAAAGTAAGTCAACTAAAATAAGTTATACAACTAGATTTTGTAGGCTCATTTGAGTCTATGTTCCCGAGAGTATCAAACAAAAACTAAAATCTGTTGATACTCTGACAAACCCTCCGGATTTATTGTTGTTTCAAAGTCTCTCAGTTGCATCCAGGCTCCTTCAGGAAATGTTATACCGCTCCCAAGGTGGGATATGAATGAAAACGCTGGCAATTTCAGTCCTCCAAATACCCCAGGCCTTGTGGAAAAGTAGATCTTCTCAAGAAGTACTCAGTTATGCATACTATAGGGCAGCACCATTTAGATTCTCTCAAGGCATAGTTTAAGGTAAGTCAGAAGACAGTAGGAACAAAGAATTGCTAATAAGAAAGAAGAAGCAGAGGTAAAACTAATCTGAAAGAGGACATCCCATCTCTTCCTGGTGTTGCAGTCTCATGCTAAATGGTATGAGCATGAGTATAATTATAATAAACTTCAGTTAGTTAAGTGAAACATAAATTTGCAGTGAAGTGGAAAATATGCATAATAGAATATAATAAGGAGGAAACCTGCTTTATTTTCTATTTTATGCTGTAGTTTCAGTTCAAGAACTTCCTTGAAAGGTGATCACAAAACTGAGAACTGTTTTAGTATAGATTAATGACTTGACAAAAAACACTTACTAGCAGGAGAGGTGCTTCTTCTTTCAGAGTAATTTTCCAAAATTCATTTGGCCTAAAATTTGTATCTGCATAAAATTTGCACTAGGGTATAAAAACCAGTAAAAACGTCACCATATTCTATCCCAATGACAGAGATACAACAGCGTGTAGTACCCCTCTTCACTGGACAATCGGAGAAATCCCATTTCTATAGGATTGTAGCTGATATTTCTAGAGCTGAAAGCTCTATATAGATATCAGAGCACACTTAACCTTGACAGGTCATCCAGGAACAGGGTCCACGAACAGAGCAGATAAATATCCCTACCATCTGCTACTTCTCTAACGCAATATGATAAAAAGGATTAAGTAAAAGTTTGTCATGCAACAAGCCTTCAAGTCAAGAATGGCTGACGAAGAGCTGTGCTATTCAAAAGATTAAAGGACAGAATTGTGTAATACAGAACAAAAGAGAAATGTTCTTCTGAATGTTGTATTCAGTACCATAGTAATTAAATACTGTTAACAAATAATTTATGCATTCGCACACCTCTCAGATTCTAGGACTTTCTTTCTGAATTTCTGAAATCTCAGAAAGACACTGCTTACAGGATGTCAGATTTAGAATGCCTTGCAAAAACCTTTAGGAAATGAAAACTGGAACCATTTGAAAGTGACAAGGAAAACAAACATGAAAACATTACACATCTGGCTTTTTTGGCTTAACGCTGTCACCAAAGAATGTTTTCTTATACACACAACTAGAGTTGCTCAAGTTGTAAGGGAGCACATTCCTGACTGGCTATCTATGAGTTATTTGCAATATGTAAATGAAGTGCTGAAAATGAGAATTGAAACCTTAACATCTTTTCCCCAAGAAGCCTTTTAGTAGAATTGGATGAACCATTCAAAATTAACACTCTGTTTACTACATGTCATTTTCCCTGTTAGGACTGAACCACAAACCAATAATGATCTTGTAGAATTTGCTTGTTATCCATCACTGTTCACTGACACTTGTCCAAACAAATTACTGCCTATGGATTATCTGAAATGTAAGGCTATTATTTGCACAAAATTATATGTGACAGATCACTCAAGTCACAAGTTATTTAGATGTTAATTAGACTATTTCTGTTTCATAAAATTGAGCATACCTGGAAATCATTTACCTTTATAATCTCTCTGTGATAAGACAGATCTAATTCCATGAGTTATTTTGTGTGTGTGTGTTCCAGGGGAAATATAACTAGTGATATCTTTGTTGGTAATATATGGAGACCTCAGATTTCAAAGCTCATTCTGGTTTGAATGAGCTTCCTAACAAAATCTTCGTTTGCTTTTTCCTTTACATACAAGTCTCGAGTAATAGGGGAGATGTGCTTGATGTTGTTTACACACACACTCCACAGAGCTGGTCTCACTTCAGCTGCTTATATGTATATGCAGAAATTACTATATCCTTCCACAACAACACGTGATTTCAGACACCTGTTTCATGTGTGGCCTGAAGCCATCAGCCTTTGTATTAACTTTAAAAGTCATACCTAATGGCATTCTTACTTTTGCTCATTTTCCATCTCACTACACACGCCCTGCACCAAAAGAAAACAACAACATCTATACGTATTGGTTACTAGTCCAGTGGGTGTAGCCCAGTAGTGGTCACTATACTAGTGGTTACTAGTTCCAACAGCTGTAGGCCAGAGTGCTGCTGGAGCTGTGGGAATCCCAGATAGCAGCCATACTGCTCTCTTCCTGCCAGTTAAATCTTCACAATGAAATAAAGGGAAAGTCTAGACAAATGTTAGCTTTAAGAATCTCTCTACAACAAAATAATACCCCAAAACATGATGAATGATGAATGAACACTGAGGAATGGCTTTTCAATGCCTGGTTATTTCTTCTTTTCAGCAATCACCTTGAGGATAGGATTTAACTTTGGATCTGCTGCCTGGATCTGAAAGGGTTACACATGATTTGTACTTGGAGCTACTCACAGTTGTGGGACATTATATTTATTTTAAAGTTACTGTAAGAAGGCTCTTTCATCAGGCACTTTGTCCTGTTCTCTCTGACTTTCATCTATTCAGGCAAAACATTCACTTCAGTCAATGATACTTTTGTGGAAGAACTGAAAGTATGAGCCCAACACGTGGCTTGATGAAGTTACACTTCCTTCCAGTATGTTACAATGGTGTGCCTATACTGCAGATGTAAAAGAAACACAGTTTTCTTTATTCTTAATGTGAAGAAAATAGAAACAATTTTGTATGTTCCTTAATATAAAATAATGCAGGCCAAATCCTAGTACTTGCTTAAGTGAATATGTCATTTACATCTGTGGAGGGTTATTTTGATGCTAAAAATATTTCCAACATGATTTAAGTTAAAACTATTCTTGCATAAAAATGTCAATATGTTTCTTTAAGTATTCTCTATCTCTAACATTTCTTCTTTGTTAAATAAAAGATTCAGTGACGACATGCTGTGGACATTTCCTCTGTTTTTTCAGAGTCATTTCCAATACTATATGATTATGATATTTGTATGGCACAGTGATTATAGCATAAGAGATTACTGAAACACAATTATTTTTAGACTTCAGGGAGTTGCACATTGTTCCTGACTGCATCTGTTAAGATCCTGTAAAAAATGAACCAGATGCTGCGTGGTATGCAAACATTGTGAGTTGCAGAGATCATATGTGCTAAGACTACAAAAATACTCTCTGAAAAGTAACTGTGATTATGAACAATATGACAGGCAACTAAAATTGAATTCTGTCCATTTAAATTGCATAATCCACACAAGTTTATGTGAAAACTTCAGCTGTTACTGAAACTGGTCCTAGTCATGGCAAAATTGCTCTCAAATGTTTAGTATCAGCAACCACTGCTGAACAGAAGCAAGTGGAGAGGAAACTATTTTAGGAATATAAAAATATATATCTAGTGCTCAAGGAGTGGTTGGAAACAATTAGCCACACCAGTTTCTCAGCTAGTCTAACTCCACTGAATTCTCAACCCACACCAGCCCTCTGGTAAATACTACTTAGCTTTCAGACATGGAACAAAAACTTGCAGTATGCCTAACTACCTGAACTGCTGCATCTTAAAGTTTTTAATGCATGATCTGCATTATTTACTATGGTGTATTTCTCTACAAGTCACAGCTCATTATAAGCCCTGCTGGCTGTTACAGCCTAAGATGGCAAACACTGAGTCCTACACATGCATCTATTGAAGTCAGACTGTGTGCTCAACACACTAGATCCAGAGCTGCAGTTTTGATCCAGCTACCAAAACTACACGTGACACTTCCTTTGTGCTAATGAATCTGTCCTTCAGATATCACCACAGACTTGAACAGGCCTTTCTCCACTCGGCAGTAGCACAGTGCATTCTCTCTTTTCAGTGACTATAGCTCTTGTTGAAATACAGTTTGCCATGTTGTAGGTTTTAAAAGATGCATGGGCACTAGTTTAAACCCTTTTAAAGGATAATATTTCCGTCAGTCAGCTTGTTCTTTTAAACGCCATGACATTTGAAAAGTTGTAATACTTTTCCCTTGTGGAATGCAGCCTTCTACTACTATTAATTTCCAGGGTTGTTCTGTTCTTCTCTATTCATCTACCATAAGCCTGAAGTCCAACAGTCATTGCAGTCTCCCAATTATTTCAGAAGCACTGGTTCACCCTTTCTATGGAAAAGTATCATGAAGATTTCTTTAAAAATATTTAGCATTTTATGTGTATATCAGACATGAACACTGGGCCCAGGTATCTTTTTTGGAGCAGAACTCTACTAGTGGACTGACACATGTGGCTTTGTTAATTTCAAAACACCAGTCCCCTTGGAAATATGTAAAACTAGAGCTATTTGATTTCACAGTCTTCATAAACTGCATTTTCAAGATCTAAACCATGAAAGATGAACAAGCAGCCAGTATAAGGTGAATATTCAAAAACCATCTCAAAAAGATGACACAACTATAAGTTTTGGAATTTTTAATTCAAGAAAAGTAGACACTACTGGTTTTGAAATCTAGAAGTAAATAAAAGACTGGATCTAGAGAAGAAAGATGGAAAAGCAATGCAGACGTCTCTGCACATCACAGAATCACAGAATCACAGAATCACAGAATTTTAGGGATTGGAAGAGACCTCAAAAGATTATCTAGTCCAGTCCCCCTGCCAGAACAAGAACATTTAGATGAGGTTACACGATCCAGTTGGGTTCGAGCTATAACTGTGTTCATGCAGAGATATACTCAACTCATAAGTTTTCCAATATATGAAAATTTCATTATCAGGTTTGCTTCTGTAAGCCTTACTGTGTCAGATAAGCTATAACTGAAAATGACCAAGCGGCAAAATGTTCAAAATTATCTGGAACAGATAAAATTACCACAAGCAAATTCATCCTTTAACTTATTTTTTAAAACTGATGACTGCCTTTGAAACTCTGTATTTTCATACATTTTATGTTTGTAAAGGCCTTTACTCCTGACTCTGAAAGTTCTGCTGTCAATACATGAGTCGCTGAGACATGAGGGGGGATGTTTAGCGGTTTGTTCCTTGTAGTAATTGCTATACATTCATAGCAGAAACCAAGTTTGTTCAGAAAGAGACATACAATATTACACTTCATTCTACTCAACAAGAAGAAAAAACGTAACTTCTTCTTACAAAACAGAAGTTTGATGATAGTGATATGATATAGTAAAGACACACTGTATTGTTTCAAAATAGAAACATCTTGGGAAAACTCATTTAAATAGATAATCTGTTTTTCATACATTGTGCCAAGGATTTATGTAATCATATTTTAAGTAAATATGCCAGAATTTTTGCGAGATTTTTAATTGGAAGATCAATTTTTATTAGATAGAAAACCTAAGCAAAAATCACGCTGCAAAGCACATTAATCAGATTCTATCTAATGATTGTGTTTTGGTCTTCGCACAGTCCCAGACAAATACACAGATGGGCAAAATTGTGTCCTAGTTGAAAACAATGGAAAAACTCCATTAGCTTTTAAAAGAGATAGAATTTCAAACTGAGTCTAACCTTAAATAATTAATAGTATGGGCAACTCTCTCTGCTTTATTAAAGGAAGTGCCAAGCAGCTTTTATGACTACTGAAGGTTACAGAGACATGGCCCATTGCTGAAGATATTCAGCATTTGTTGGATCTAGATATGATTTTGTTTTCCTGAGAAACATAGAATTTTGTCTTAGTTACATAAAATACATATTCAACATCTTATTTTTACCCATCTGTGATGACACTTAAATTCTGTTTTACTTTCCTCTGAGCTGCCTTCTGTGATCTCAGTAAGCAGAAAAAAAAATAGATAAGCAACACTCATTTCTCAAAACAGATATTGTGTCTTGTTATCCCACAGGCATGTTTATGATGCAAACTGCATGCTCATTTATGGTCAGTTTGTGTACGTGAAATAATCTTGACTGTGAGAATAAAGAGAAAACTGTGGTTCAGATGTGTCACAAGAAAGAAGATGGTTCAGTTATTTTTGTTCTCTTCTTATGTGCTAGGTTAATACCCATAGCACTCTTTCTACAAAATTTTGAGTGCTACCACATATGGCTTATAAGGATGCCTAAATATAGGTGCAGGTTTTTTTAATTAGTACATCTTTTCACTTGCTTTAAAATTATGACATGCCGTAAAAAGATAAGTGTACTCTGCCTAAAGTAAGAAAAGCCTTTGTTCTTAAAATTATGATGCGTTTTCATGATCATTATGTAATAAACACTATGCTTTAGATTCTTCACTCACCTTAACTAAAACTGACACAAATTCACACATTCAGGATAAGATCCTCTGTGCTTTTTGAACTCTTCTACCCTCTGTACAGCCCAGGCAGGATTCTCATGGGGAAGGCACAGTAGGGAAGGGTTACCAAAGGCGAGATCACAAGTTATAATATTAAGCTTGTAATAGCTGTAAACCCCAAGGACATGTTTGTGTAACCAAGTGCTGGATATTTTGCTTCTATATCATATGAGAAATTACATATCACTTTAAAGTCTGGAAAAATCAAATAATGTGTGGTTTCTTACCACTTAGTTGTGACGACTAACTCGACTCTTCTGCAGGTACTAGACCCTGACTAAGCCTGTTTTCACCATGAGTCTCATGGTAAGCTGCATTAAAAAAATAAAAAGAAAATAATTAAAAAAAAAAAAGATAAAAAGTCCAAAGCAAGCTTTAGGAAAATAGAGAACATTCACATGATATTATATAAACCCATTCAGTTATACGTTGAATATTGCCCTGAATATTGATTATATCTCAGTTTTTACAGTCCTAGTCCCTTTTACACTGAAAGCAGTATTGTGGAATCGGAAAAGGTCTGGAACTTTGGTGGGCTGACTTTGTCAGGCTGCCAGGCACCCACCCAGCCGCTCTCTCACTCCCCCTCCTCAAACAGGACAATGGGACAAAGTATGATGAAAAATCTTGTGGGCCAAGATAAAGACAGATCACTTATAAATTACTGTCATCAGGAAAAGAAGAATTGACTTGGGAAAAATAATTTAATGCCAGTTAAAAAAGAGTTGGAGAGTGAGAAACAAACTAAACCACCACCTTCTCCACCACCACAATTTTTTTTCCCTGACTCAACTTCACTCCATAATTCCCAGGTCCTCCGTGTCCCACACCCATGCCCAAGAGGTGCATGGGAGATGGGGAATGTGGGGTTACTGTGAGTACGTAACAGTCCCTCTCTGCCTCTCCTTCCTTCTTACATTTTTCCCAGCTCCAGTGTGGCTTCTCTCCATGGATTGCAATTCCTCTCCATGGGCCCCTGTTCCTGACAGGAGAACCTGCTCCAGCATGTGCTCTTCTAGGGCCACAGTTCCTGTCAGGAGAATATGCTATGGCATGGGTGCAACTCCTGCTAGGACCACTTGATACAGTGTGTGTTCTCCAGGGCCAAAGTTCCTGTCAGGAGAACCAGGTCCACCACCAGCTCTCCGTGGGCATGGTTCCTGTCAGGAAAAATCTGCTCTAGCATGGGCTGTCCACAGCCAGAGTTCCAGTAAGAGGAGCCAGCTCCAGCATGGGCTGTCCAGGATGAAATTTCCTGTCAGGAAAACTCATGCTGTAGCATGGGCTTCCCATGGCCACCATTCCCATCAGAAGAATCTGTTCTAGCGTGGGCTCTCCACAGCCTGCAGTTTCTGTCAGGAAAAATCTGCTCTGGCGTGGGTTGTCCAGGGTCACAGTTCCTGTGAGAAGAATGAGCTACAGCATGGGTACAGATTCTGTAAGGAGAACATGCTCCAGTGTGGGCTCTACATTGGCTACAGTTCCTGTCAGGAAAAATCTGCTCTAGCATGGGCTATCCAGGGACACAGTTTCTGTCAGGAGAACCAGCTGCAGTATAAGGTCTGCAGGGGCCGCAGTTCTTGTCAGAAGAACCTCTTCTGGAGTGGGCTCTCCATGGGCCAGTTTCTGTCAGGAAAAATCTGCTTCAGCTTGTGATGTCCAAGGCCAAAGTTCCTGCCAGGAAAGCTCTGCGATAGCATGGGCTTTCCATGGCCACACTTCTTTTCAGAAGAACCTGTTCTAGTGTGGGCTCTCCACGGCCAGAATTCCTGTCAGGAGAAACTGCTCCAGCATGGGCTTTCCAAGGCCACAGTCCCTGTCAGAAACTCTTCTCCAGTGTGGGCTCTCCACGGCCACAGTTCAGGTCAGAAGAACCTGCTCCAACATGGGCTCTCCATGGACACAGTTCCTGTCAGGAAAACAAGCCCCAACGTGGGCTCTCCATAGTCTGTGGTTCCTTCAGGGCACACAGCTCCAGGGGGTTGTTCCCGAGCCGCAGGTTGGATCTCTGTTATGGCGCTTTCCTCCGCAGGGGCTGCCGGGGGGTCTCTGCTCTGGGCACCTCCTCTCCCTCCTCCTGCCCCAGCCCTGCTGTTCTCAGGGCTGCTTGTCACTTTTCCCCCTTCACTCCTCACCGCCTGTGCAGTGTTTTGCCCTTTTTTTAGACACCATCAGCTTCGTGGATTGGCCCATCCTGCAGGGAGTCCGTTGAGGAGCGGGCTGCAACCGGCTGGAACCGGATCTGTCCAGCAAGGGGCAGCCCCTGGCCCCTTCCTCCCACAGGTGTGCCCGCAGAGCCGCGCTGCCGGCACTTGCCAGGGACACACACAGTGGTCTTTCAGCGGGCGCTCATTAACGGCACATGTGCTGCCAAGATTAAGGGTCTGAAACATCTTCTTATGAGGAGAGACTGAGAGAGCTGGGTCTGTTCAGCCTGGAGAAGAGGAGCTGAGAGGGGATCTTATCAATGTTTATAAATATCTCAGGGGCAGGTGTCAAGAGAATGGACCAGACTCCTTTCAGTGATGCCCATTGACAGGATGAGGGGCAACAGGCATAGACTGAAGCACAGGAGGTTCCATCTGAATATGAGGAGAAACTTCTTCACTTTGAAGGTGCCAGAGCACTGGAACAGGCTGCCCAGAGAGGTTGTGGATTCTCCTTCTCTGGAGACATTCAAAACCCACCTGGACACATTCCTGTGCAATCTGCTCTGGGTAAACCTGCTTTAGCAGATGAGTTGGACTAGATGATCTTTTGAGGTCCCTTCCAACCCAAACCATTCTGTGATTCTGTTAAGGGTTTACAGATTAGGCCAAACCTCCTCAGCCTGGGGAAGAGATGAGGGAGCAGAGCATGGGGAACAGGCGCAGAGCTTGGTCACCCCCACATTTTCTGGTACAATAGCTTAGGGACAACAAATACAACTGGGTGAGCCAGCTTCAAAACAAACAGTAGGAGCTCATTCTTCATGCATAATCAGGGAAACCCAAAGGGCAAAATTGGTTGGGGTACTGGGATCAGGAGAACATCCATGGGGAGTATCATACCAGATTTTCCTGTCTTTGCTGTGGTCTGGCCCAGCAGCTCCTGCAGACAGGAGTGCTGGCTTGGCCGGGCCCTTGCTCTGAACCAGAACAAGCATTCCTAGGCACTTAAATGACTAGTAGATATCACCATCTGTTCAACATAATGGTGCTCCCAGGTGTACCAAGAGCCAGTGAAGACAGGATTCTCCCAAAATTTACACGATTCAGTTCACATTTCAATCATGTATTATTTCCACTGTTTTTCTCCATTTAATAGAAGGCAGGAAAACTATAGAAATCAGTCATCTAGTTTCCATGTATGCAAAGCTGATTTGAAAGAACTAGGTTACACATTTTATTGCAACCCTCTAGAACATAAAAATATCTGTAGGAATTTTAGAAATTAAAAGTAATACATTTCAGTTCATAAATCAGGCAGTATTCTCAGTATTTCCTGTGAAGTGCACTAAACTATACAAATTCAGTCAATGATTCTCTAATTAGGATATTCACGTATGAGTTGAAATTTAAGTTCACTAAAATTCAGGGCCGTCACACAGCTGACCACATGCTTTCATGATCTTCCAGGACATGAGTGATTTTTTTAATCATTTGTGTTATTTGAGTTATTAAATAATCAGTTTCACTGTTCATTCTGCTCCTATTAAAACATTAATGCATTTGTCACAAAATAACTCATATCCATGTCTTTATGGTTTCCTCCCACAAAGAAAACTATTATCATGGTTAGTTGCAGGCAAACCACAACTATGTGGAATACAGACATATGGCCTTTTCTTGACTTTTGGAAGTACTGTCTCGTTAAAAGGAAAATACATGGTAGATCTTACTCCTTTCTTAGAAAATCACTGATGTCCTAGAATTATAATATTGTTTTTATAAGAAGGCTCTTTTTCCAAAACTTTTCTTTGTTAAAGCATCTTGCTTATTGTGTTCCTGTAACACACCATTGTCTTGGAGTCATGTATTTTAGCAACAAAGAGCTGAATATCAATATTCTTTGATAACAGGAGTAGCAATGCAGCCGGAGTATTCTCTTCTCAGTACAGGCTATACTGTGGGGCACCTGCTCAGGTATGACAAACGTTCACTGAAAAAGAAGAACATTTTTCAGACCTGACCCCTATGTATATAGGGTGTGTAAATGTTTAATATGACTTAATGAAAGAGTTTAAGAGTATGCTACAAATGCTCCAGGTCTATTTTGCAACAGAAGACTTACCGTGGGAATATGAGATTAAAATACGTGTGTACATAGTTCATACATGCATTTTGGGTGTCAAGTCTGTAGAGTGCTCAAAAGGCTACGTGCTTTTCAAATAAATCCAGCTATAAGTACAACATTTCAGAAAAAATAGAGAATTAGGACATTTCAAAGTCAAAGCCTAAAAAAAAGAAAATATTAAAGTTACTACACGTGCTATTCTAAAACAGAGCCAAGGCAACTCAGAGAAATTCCACTAAGTAGGACAGAAGCTGACCATTTCATTTCATGACAGGTTTTATAGCAACAACTTTTAAGTAATTGTTTATGGTGCCTATTATGTTGATTGCTATACAGGAAAAACAACAACAACAACAACAACAACAAACAAACAAACAAACAAAAACCCCACAAAACAAAACCAACCAAACAAACAAAAAGCCCAAACCAAAACAAACCGAAACAAAAACAAACACACGGGGAAATAGACAGAACCTACTTCAACAAAAAACAGGAACAAGGACAACTGTTTATCTGTAAGCAGGTGAACTCTTAATAGTATATTCTCCGCACACTTGGTTTTCTGCCTAGTCTCAATGTTCTTACATTTTTCTTGAATATGAGGCTGTAACTTAAAAAAAGCTCTATTTCAGACTAAACAACAATGATACTCAGATTGGTCTCACTCCTAGAAGCCAACAAAATTTCTTTACATTTAAAATGTGAGGGTCTAAACTTGTCTTGGACCTGATTACTATGAAATCATAGTAATCGCAGCTAGCAAATAAATACTTATGAAGTTTATGCCGGTACTAAGGGCATTTTAAGTCACCATTTTAACAACTAGAACTCTGAGAGCTTGCCAAAAAGTTTTGTTTTCCCAAATTTTTAAAGAGGTTAATAAATCCACTAAGATGTATTATGGAGAATGTATGTGTTTTGTGCTCATACTAAGAGCATCCATGGAAGGAGTGCTAGAACAAAATTAACACATACATAAAAAGCTGGAACAATCTTTCTTTTCTCCTCTCCTCTGAAAATTCCGAAAATCTCACAATGCATTTGGCTACATAAGATCACTGATTTTTCACTGTCTTCTACCATAATTCCTTCTTATCATCATTTTGTCCTGGATTTAGCTGTGGTTTGTCTTAGGCTTTTCTCTGCAATACTGTTGACATTTCAGGGCTGGCTCCTGGTTAGAGATGCCTCCTTCCATCCTCACATAGATTTGGAATTTGTGAAGCAATCATTTTTATGCATATCTAGGATTCCATGCTAGCATGAAAGAAAGGACCAATGGACGAGAAATATTTCTAATATACTCTCTCAGGAAGCAGAATCAGACATAATGATTACCATGCTTCGTCAAGGTGGCCTGGAGTCCATATTCAGAGGTATGATCTCATTGTGATGTTGTCTGATGAAGCACAGTATCACATCCTGGAAAATGTAAATTATGGTATCCTAAAGACAAGATTGAAATTGAACTGGCATTTCCTCCAGATGTTTCCTTTCAACAGTTGTCTTCCAACGACTGTTTTAGTTTGGGTTTTGACTTTTTTCTTTTCCAAGAAATAAGAGGGTCTTATGAGTTTGTTTCCTATCTGAAACCTAGCTGCTGTCACTGCTGAAAGAACATGCTCTGCACACAACCAATACCTTCATAATTTTGGAGCTGTTTTCATAGTGCTCACTTTTCCTGTGGAGTTAAAGGCTTTCAGCCTCAGCATCATTTGACCCACAGATTCTAAACTATTAGTTATCCAACTTTCACCAATCATTTACCATGCCTCATTTTGTTACAAATTATTAAAAAAAAAAAAAAAAAAAAAAGGAGAGAGAGCAAAGAGCACTGCCACTCCTCCCAAAATTTTCAGTCATTTAAGTATTCTTAAATGGACATTTTTGGAAAATAGCAACTAGTAAGGCAGTCCTCTGTAACCTAACGATCTCATTGTATTGACATATGCACATACTTAAAGGCTGATACAAATTGAAACTATCATATCTCCGAAAGATTTTGGTCTAGTGATGATAAGTGCTGTATAAATTCATAGCTGAGTAGAGAACTGATGCTTCTTGTCAGCAAAACTAATGTCTACTTTGGTCCACTTTGGTCAAATAACCAAAGCCTGTGCTTTTACCTTGTCCTCTGGTTTATCTTGCCTAGCAGAAGCAGCAGATCAATGTTAAAGTTGCTTTGCAGCTACGAAATAAATCTAGGCAAAGTTCTCATGGATTTTGTTCCATTTCCATTGCACCCAATCTTGTTGGCTATGGAAGAATAGAAATATGAAAAAAATAGAGATTCACAATATGAAGACATGGTTAGGATTTTTATTTTGTGGAGATACTGATATGTTGAAATGTAATTGCAGGAAAGGGTCAATTTAAAGTAATTCATTTTGAAAAATGTGAAAACTAAATAATAGTTTATGCTGAAATTCTCTGAACATGCATATTTGCTTTCCATGTTAAAATAACAGTATCAAGCCTAAAATATTTGTTTTTAAAGGTGAAAATAATGAAAAATGCTGCAACTGTGGTGATTCAGAATTTGTAATGGAAGACACAGAGATCCCGCATGAAAATGCTCTTTGTTTGGATTTGAGATGGGAAAGTTTCAAAAGCTCAGCAATTCCTTTGGCATCAGAAAAGAGGTTACTGCCCAGCTCTACTAAAATCTAATCATTTGTTGCTGGATCTGATCTTGAAACTCAAAAATCTTAGACAAAATTCTGAGGAAGAAAAAGGATATGGAATGCATTTTTCACACAAACACATGTAATGATTAATTTCCAGTCTTACCTATCTATAAATAAGAATGCAGTCTTTAGTTAAGCTGTTGTTAAATATAATGATCTATTGTTTGCTTCTCTCAGTCATTATCTGTGTGATAACATTATAAGCCTGAATATTGGAAAGATCTTTTGGAAAGCCTGTCTTTACTTCACCAACACAAGTGTTCAAGAGAAGAAAAACTTCTTTAAAGTATTTCCTAAAAAGACATTACATGAGCATGAAGATACTGTGATTAAATGAAAAGCTTCTTGCTCATTAACTGATTCTATACAAAATTCAGAGCTCTAAAGAGAACATAAGCAAAATGATAAAAATTAAAACCCTTGTTAATATTAGCTGCTTTTGGGTGCCTCAGCCATCTGGGCTTAATTATACTTGTCAGTGAACAATATATCTTATTCGTGCAAGCTCACATATATCTTACAGCAGAGGGAAGGTGAAGTTTCTGGAGGAGAATCTTAGGGGTAAGTGAAACAGTATATTTGCCTTCTATAATTTCACAGATGACAGTGTATTAATAATAGACTTTTTGGCCCACTGACATTGAGGGGAGTGGGAGCGAGAGGAAAGCTTACAGAAAAACAAGACATAGTTCTGGTCTGACCAAAATCCTAGATTTTCCATGTTTCAGTGAATTACAAAGGTTTAGAAAAATTCAATTTGAAATACCTATACTTAAGTACTTAGTTAATTTCAAAATGAAACTTTCAACTCTTTCTTATTAGGAACGGGAAATCAACTACTGATCATTTTTATTTCTAAGTGAGAGTAGATTTAGAGACACTCTTCCATAAGCAGTGGTAGGCTTACATGACACAGAGGAGAACAAGGACAGACACAGCTGGAAGCATGCATATGCATGAAGATTTTTAGGAATGTGTGCTTTCCCTTGCATTTCCAACACAGAGAGAGCACTCCTGTGATCAGTTACCCACTGTCAGCCCTTACACAGGGCTTAATCTAATACAAATGCCTTCCAAGTTAGGGAATCAAAAAGGAAGTAGTATAGGTTACACAGAAGAAAGCTAATGACAGACATTCAGAATTGAATATGTTCTTCCTACAGTGATTTTCTTCCCTTGCACCTCACCAGCAGTGGGATGTATTACAGGTTAACAATGTTCACAGAGTGATTAAAGACCCAAACCATTCATTTTCCCAAATTGAGCAGCAATGGGGAAAGCAAGTGTTTTGTTGACTTTGGTTTGTTTGTTTGTTTGAGGGGTTTTGTTTGTTTGTGGTTGTGTTTGTTTGTTTGTTTGTTTTCCCCCAGTGACTTCCTTTCATGCTCCCTCCAAATGCAAACCCACATGAAAATCCCAGCAGTAGTTACTACCTCATAATTGCATTTGAGATATTAAATCTTGAAGGGCCATATATGATCCTGTATAGATCTGTATGGTCATCTTGTTCCCATGATGTTCTATGTTGACATTTACGACACCAATAAACCAGGATTACTCTAACAGAGCTCTTTTTAAGCTGGACTCCTCAGGACATAGAAGAGTATTTGGACCAAGATCCCTAACTCCAGCAGGAAAATAATGTTGGGGAAATGGATTTCTGCTTCCATTTTAAGGTAGATGTGTAGGCTTTAACTTTGCAGACTCTTGCCACTTCTTCTGGAAAGTTAAGGCTGTTGCCTGAGAAAGTTCCTAAAGCTGCAACACCAGCTTAAAACACCCTGGTACAACAAACAATAGAACTGGCCAGCCACGCAACATATGCACTGCTGATCTGATATAGGTTTGGGGGATTTTCCTGGGTTATTTTTAACCCAGATCACCCCTCTGATCTGTTTCACTGCTTGGACACAGAACAGTATCAGTGTAACAGAGGCAGCAGAATGAGTCAAGAATGAGCAGCAAGAGATGAGGACAGATGAAGTGCATGCATCTGCTATGAAAAATGCTTGCCAAACTGTGGACTAATATACTTTCTCACTTAACAAAACATCCCAATAGCTTCTCTGAAATTGCCTTAGATAGTCAACCAAAGTCAAGCAGAAGAGCAAGTCACAGTGATATTTTGCTCCCAGTGTTATTAACCCACAGAGGACTATGGGAGATATGCTGTCAAGATTGCATAGTGGCAAGATGTTTTGGAAGAATTTATTTTTAATATTTCAGGGTAACTTTTTACTATTTCAGGATAACTTAACATATATAAATATTTTTTTTTTCTTTGTAAATACAGGTACTTGGCTTGCAGTGTTGGTTTGGTTCCACCTTTTCTGCAAGTTCTCCTAATCCCTAATAAAACTCAAGTTCTGTCTCTTTTACACCATTTTGTCAGTTTTACATTGTTTTTGCTCTCTGTCTGGTGCTCTACTTGATATTTCTCAAAATATGGATTTCTCAGACTCCAGTAGATTCATGTTCAGCTGATTTCGTTGATCTATGTTGGATCATGATCACATCTACTCTAGCACAGTCTAGATGACAACAGACATATTTCCTCCTGACAGGTGAACTACAATACAGTTCTCATTTGCATCCCATAAACAGGTATTTTTGTGCTGATAGCTGAATCCCACAGCTTTACCATCTACCTTTTCCCATCAGCTAGGGTCCCTGCCACCAGCTCAGTGCCCTCTGAGCAGTCCAGGGGCCACTAGACTGGAGGTTCTACAAAGCTCCTCTAACTTTCAGCAACATCTCTCCTTCCCCAAACTCTCCCAAGCAAAACTGGTCTCAAGAGACCAGAGTTTGTCTCTGAGTATTATAGCCAGCTTGCACACATTTACTCTGTGCCTATATGATAGCCATTGATAAGCTACAGCATCAAGTGTGAAGAACAAGTCATCTAATCAAGGGTTAGGGTGGGGTTCTCTCAAATGGTTAGAAATACAGCTGCAGAGAGATTGCTTGGAGGCAGTCACATGCTTCCTGCAGCAGCTATTTGCAAAATGATAGACTTAAGATTGGTCTTGTGAGAGAGCAGAAAGAACAGAGATGTTCAGGACATAAACTTGCAAGGGAAAAGGAGTCTGGGAAACTGTTCCTTTCTCTGTCATTCAAGGGATAGAGCTTTGTGTCCATTTTTGTGAATCAGAAATGAACCCAGGAATTGTAATGATCTCTTGGAGAAAAACCTGAAAGTCCCTCAGAACTGGCTAAGTGGTCCAGATGGTGGTGAAACAATGTTACGCTTTCCCACCAACTAAACCACAACTTAGCATTTCAGTTTTGAATCATGCTTGTTTTGCTGCTTTCAGAATGATGGTGAAAATTTCTTGACTGGTAGAAATGCAGATTCCCAGCTGCTGTTGATTGTTGTAACTCCTTTGATGTCAGCAGTTGGGAGATGAATAGCAGCTGAGGAGCTGTTTAACTCCTCTGCACGGAACAGTCCCTGGTCCACATCAAGGTGATCCAGGGAAGCTGCCTGATTGTGCTAGAAACGAGAACTTAAAAATTTCACTGCTGACTGACAAATGGTCAGATCATGCAACATGCTGATCTCATTCCAGGACTGACACATCTGCATGTGGCTGGGATGACAAGATGTATCAGTCCTGCATTGCCTCAGTGTCCCACTCTGGTAGTTGCTCAACATTTTGCAGAAGTGTTAAACTTTCCACATTTTCACCAACTGAGTGGAAATGAATGGGAGGTTTTATTCCAAGAAGCTTAAAATGCTGTGTTCTGAATTTCTTTTAGTGGATGAGACTCTACCATCTCACAGTTATCTCAAATGTGTATAATATGCACTAGTTGAAATTATACAGGATTTGTCCTCCAGATACTTTAAGTAATCCTTATAACTAAACTTTTCATTTTGAAGAAGTACTTATGTTCCTGTTCCTCTGGCTCAAAATACCATCATACATTGGTTATCCATATATACGGATTATTTTAACGGAAGGGAAGCCCTGGTACTCAAGGGACCCCAGCGAGGCAAGGTTCATAGGTAGAAGTAACAGCCTTTATTTCAGTATGCGCACAACTTAGTACGAGCTAAACCAAAAGTCAGTGACTGACTTCTGAAAACATGCACAGTAAAGCTCCTCACTAAGATCAAGGGATCCTTTTCAAGGCCTGCTAAATACCAGATCTCTTGCGTGATGTTCAGGTTTTCCTTTGTTCCCGTGATGTCTGGAGGAATGTCTGGTAACTTTGTCAGCAACCGAAGAACTGAACAGCAATGTGGAAAAGTTACTCTAAAATGTAAAAAAGGTGACAGGGGGCTTGTTCTGATTTCATTCAATGCAGAAAGAAGAAGTCATCAGCAGCGAGCAGTCTTGCACAGTATGGGCGGGCTGGGCTCAAAACTGTCTGCTGCTGTTAGGGCGCAACGTGGCAAGCCTTACAGCACAGGGGTACTGGGATTTTTCCTAAATCTGAAAGGAAAAGGGCAAGCTTTGCCACACACTTCTCCTTCCAGAAGACAGGTTTGCGACTGGCTGGCGCTCCCCAGCTGGTGCTCAGGGGAGATGGGCACCGAGAGCGGGAAACTGCACTATCTGGGCCCGGGCGCCTCTAGGGCAGCGGGGGTGGGAAGGTCCGCGGGGAGTTTTCAGGAGAAGCTGCCGGCTCTCCTGCTCCTGCTGCCAAAACGCCCGCCGGCCTAGCAGGCAGTTCTCCCGCGCCGCCCTCCGGGCAGGTGTGCTGGGGCTGAGGTGAGGGGGGCCTCGCTGTCTCGCCGGGGCGGGGGTCGAGTCGGCCGCGTTTCACAGGTCCGTGCCCTACCCAGGACCGCGGGGTCCTGGTGCCGTACCCTCCAGTGCCGCAGCACCCCCGTGGGCGCGGACAGGGCGGGGAGAAACCCGACCCCCGCCGCCTGGGAAGGGAGAGGGGCTGCCGCTGCGCGGGAGGAGGCGGCGCGGCCGAGCGACTCCCCCATCCGGAGGGGACACCCCCACCCCGGGCTGCGGGGAGCCCGCCCGGCACGGCTTGGCCCGCCCGTAGCAGAGGCGGCGGAGGGCGCGGGCTGCCGCCGTCCCGGGGCAGGGCAGGGGCGGGGGCGCGGCGCTGCCCTCTTGCCGAGCGGGAGAGCGGAGCGAGGCGGGAAGCTGGGGCCGGACGCCCATCTACTTTCGGCCAGCCGGAGCCATGTGGAGCTGCGGGAGGACGACGGGGACTGTGGGGTGGGCCGCCCCGCTGCTCCTGCTGTGGCAGTGCCTGCCGACGGCGCGTTCCTACAACCTGGACACCCAGCACCCGCTGCTCTTCCAGGGAGACAACGGGACCCTCTTCGGGTACTCGGTTCTCCTGCACAGCCACGGCGAGGAGAGATGGTGAGTTCCCGGCCGGGCCGGGCCGTCCCGTCCCCGCGAGTACCGTCGCGCCTTCTCCCGGCTCCGCCGGCCGTGACCCCTTACGCCGCCCTCTCTGCTCCGCAGGCTTATTGCGGGCGCCCCCCGGGCCAGCTGGCCCACCAACAGCTCGGTGACCAACCCCGGGGCCATTTTCCGGTGCCGGATCGGGAGGAGCCCCCGCGGGCGGTGCGAGCAGCTCCAGCTGGGTGAGTCGGCGACGGGGCGCGGGCGGGGAGACCCCGGCACTGGGCCGTGGGGTGGGCGGGGAGGGCGGCAGCAGGGCCAGGGCGGCAGCCGGACGGGACTGTCCGTGCCTCCCTGTGCCCACCCGCCCTGCGCGCACCGCGGCTCCGCTGCCTCCAGGGCTACGGACGGTTTCCTCTGGGTCCTTTTCACATGAAACTGGCGTTTTCCTCTAGCTAAAGGGAGAGATCAATTCTATTGCTGAAGAGCAGCAACGATGGCACCTTTTTACCGTAGACAGAAAGAAATGTACCGAAACTTGGTTTAGTGAAGTCGCATGTGACAGCTCCCGTTCCCACAGTTTTCTTTCGCACCTTTCAGCACCCATTTCAACAGTTTCACTCTGTCTCTCGTCCTTCTCAGCAGAAAGCTAGTTCAACTCTCAGAGCAGAGGGCGAATGCATTTAGCTCAGAGATGAGGGGGTGGAAGTGTGTGCCTAAATCGCCTTTTCTTCTGCAATGTCTTCCTTTCAGGGAAGTACCCTGAAGTAACTCTGAACCACAATTGCCTTGCAGATGGGTTTTCCCTGCTTGCGTATTTGTTGAAAAATTGAGTGTCAGGGGAACAGAGCTATTTTTGATTGAATCAATATTTCCAGCTCATGCATTTAACGTAACTTCTCTTTACCTGCCCAATCTCCATGCTTGGGAGATGTAACTGGATATACTTTACCATCTTCCAAGAGTTGGATATGCGTTTAAAAAGGAGAACACTTTGCACTGGGTTACCATGAATATGTGTGAATTCCGCCCCCCCCACCCCGCCTTGCATACAGTGCTGTTCACTTTATCCCTATGCTATGCATAGAAAACTTGCTGAACTTTCTGCCCTGCGGTGACCGAGACCATCCGATCCGTTACAACTATGAACTTGCCACCCAGTAAGGATAAGGCGCGCGGGAAAGAGTTTTAAAAATATTTGAAACCAATGAAAGCGATAGCGCGCCATGACCTGATGGGCTTTCAGGGCAGAACGCAGCATTCGGCGACAAAAATGTTAAAACAACTATTTGTTTACACGTCTATAACACTTAGAACTGACAGGTTCTATCATTTATTTTTTTTTCCTACACCCAGAAATAAGAGTTATTTAGTTTTGTAACTAAGCTACAAAACCTAAGATACTTCACTGGTGCATTAGTGGTAATCACATAAGGAAAAGACAACCAGTTGCCCAGAGAAAGAACTGCAATTAAACTTATTCTAGGCCAAGTAGTTTGGTTTGTTTGGGTTAGTTGGTTGGTTTTGGGGTGGGGTTTTTTTTTGAGTAATTTCATTCCAACATTAGATCTATTGAAAAATGATACATAACAAAGAGTTTTTTTTTCTCTAACTGCTTGTTTGTAAGAGGAGGTTTGCAAAAACCAAAGAAATCAACGAAAGTGGTGAAATAGCATATGCTAACAGGCAATGAACCCCTCCTCCTGGATTGGAGGTAAAAATAGCCCTCCACTACATGGTAGAAGGAAAGGAGGAGAAGGGTAGAAAGTTTCAGGTTCTTTCAAAACTACATACATCTGCAGTACTTCTCAACTTACTCATTTAGCTAGTGGAGAAACAAAATCTCTAACAACGTAATAATGGGCTTTTCCTCAGCAGTTATGGGGATCCTAAACAAAATGATGCAACAAGTACATGAAAATGTTTATGTGGTTCCAAAGGCGTAATTTAACACAGCTTCTATTCCTGGGTTCAGAGGCTGTAGGTTACACAATGGTGTCTCGTCCAGCACTTTTAAAAACACTGATACTATAAGAGTTTTTTGCAGAATGTTTGTTTCTCTTAGTGACACCTTTACATCACCAAGGTACGTTTACAGTATTTCTGAAGTTAAATAGATACTGAAAATAAGTGCTCTATTGTAAAACAGGGCAATGAGGTCAATGAAGAAGCCAAAGGCAGCTGTGGTGAATGGGATGTAAATGAAGTGGGATAGTATCTGAGGTTTGTTAAGCTTCTGCCATCCTGCTGAGCGGTCACAGAAATACACAAGGGAACTTGCAATTGCAAAGCTGAACTTAATTATCTCTTGTCTAACTCATTCAGGCTGTCAGCAACTTTTGGATGCAATGGTTTTATTGAGACTGTCTTTCAGTCCCTGACCTCCTCGTTTTTCTGCTTGGATTCTTGCCAGCAACAAGTTTGGGTTCTGATCTTGTAGAATGGGTAATTTCCTTTGAAAAATGTGTAGAGATATATTTATTATATTGTTGGAACAGGCAAATTGTGGAATAGGTATTTCTATCTTTCTCTTAAATACTTGAATTCGCTTTCCTTTCAGTAGAAGAATCTTTGAGATAATAAGTTTCTAATTATGAGTCATGGAAATGTAGAGGTGACAACAGGCAATAGAAGAGGTTTTTTTTTCCAAATGTTTGGTCTCTGTAATAAATGGACCTGAATTACTTGGAGGCATAAATATGTTAAAACACTTTGTTGCTATTTTTCACTGAAGTAGCCTTGAAACTGACATAACTAATTAATGAAGGATTCATGCACAATTAGGAAGACTCTAATCACACAAAACTGCTGTTGTATTTTCTTATGTCACACATTCCTGTGTGCTTCTTCGATAGAGAAAGAGTTGCTGGGAACAGTCCTATGCTGTAGTCACTGCAGGATCTGGAAATAACTCATCCAGGCACACTTTGGAGAATTTTAATGTTGTTCGAGGTGTTGCAGGGACCTGAGCTGGTTTAAGAGCTGAGAGGAGCCATGACATATACTAGCAAATCTTGGTCTTCCTATCCCCTTACTGGCATTGTTTAATCTTTCTCTGATTGCTGAATAGAGGGGTAACATTTTGTGAGTTTCTGTTCTAGTATTTCTGTTAATGGTGTCAAGTATTCTGGACTGCTGATTTATTTGTATTTGAAGTATTTCTAAACGGTAAATTACTTTACATGCAGAGGTTTGTAATCAAGCTCTAGGCACAAACACAAGGTATAATGTTTCAGGTTTATTATTTTGGGCACTGTCAGTCTTCTACCAATCTTCTAGGCTTTTGAACTCCAGGACCTTGCCCATGTCAGTTTGGAGCAGTCGTAGGCTATTGCAGAGGGACTTACACCAAGTCCTTTAGATGTTTTGACCGGTTATGTTTTGGACCTGGAAAACATTATATAAATTCTTTAACAAAGTTGCTCACAGATTTGAAACAGTGATTCATTGGCTAAAAATACAGGAAACAATTGATAAAATTTTTCATCCACTTAAAGAAAAAAAAAAAGTTTTATCTACAAATGTACAGTAAATTCAGTGCATGTTGTTTAACCTAAGGCCAGAAAGCTCTGTCCCGAGCTTCAGGCTTCTGGCCATTCCTTTGAGACCCTGCTACAATTAACCTATGAACAAATTGCCCTCTGGCTCCCCCAGCTGAATCCTTACAATGAAAAAGTGAACAATTAATTACTTTCCCCAAAAGGCTGACCTGTGACTTTGATTTCAGTAAGCTTTGCCTTTGGTAGTTTGGCTTTTTGATCTCACTAGCCTTGCTTGTACCCTGCCAGAGATCTAATCTGAAAGAGCCGCACTATTCTGAGGAAGACAGGACCTTCTGGGCCGCAGTCTGTTGAAGGTTCTGGAAACAGCTTGTGCTTTACTACAGTGTTTTGGGTAGAAGTGGTTGGAGGACATAAGAGGGATAAGACCCATCAAATCTGTGAAAAGAAAAAAGGTGCTGGGTGATGAAAACAGAGTCTGATGAGGCCCTGACACCTGGGCACAGAAGGTTTGTCTTTGCAGTACACTGCCTCGTTTTAATCCATTAGTAATAGGACAAGAGGAGGTCTAGGAGGATAAAAAGGATTGTGGGAGGCTGTTTGGCATGGAAAGCACTGGAGCAAGTTATATAAAACTGGTTTATTAGATGACATTGCAGACATATGTATTACAGCTCTTGAGCCCAAAGCTAGAAGTGGCTTTGTAAGTTGTGACCTCATTTATATGTGATGGTGCTGTTTCTGTGGATGCGTGCAGCGATAGCCACAGTGTATCTTCCAGCTGTGCAATGTACACTGGCTGGGCAATTACTTATCTCTCGGTGACTTTATGACAGCGCGTGCTCCTTTTCCCTGAGGCAGCCAAGCTGTCATGTCCTCTTGAGCTTGTGCAGTGCTGCTTGTGCAGAATATAGCATTTTCTCTTCTTGTTCGGTAAAGCTTTCATAATGTCATACCCTGAGCAGGGGCCTATCATAGTGTCTGGGATGTCAAGCTCATGCTTCTCTCGCCCACAAAGGCTTGTAATTTCCAAGGTGGTTGAATACTTGCCAGTCAGAGAAAGAGAGGAGGGATAAGACAGCAGATCAGCAAAGGGCCAAAGTGAACTTGAATCAAGAACATGTGCTGGAGCCAAGGAAAAGAGGAGTGCAGTCCAACGAGTGTGAAGGAATGGTTGTGCTATTTCTTGTTATGGACCTCTGAAATAGGCACAGGAATTAAGTGCTGAGACAAGCAAAACTTCCTCAGATCTCTCACCTCATCATTATCTGGTCTTGTCTGACTTACTGACAGAAAGTCTCAGAAGGCCTCCTGAGATCTAAATTTATGACACTGGTCATAGAATGGAGAACTTCTTCCATTTCCTGCAAATTCACATACACTCTATACAGTAAGTCCCAGGTAAGTCATTGTCATAAGAGGACAGAAAGCCTTGCTAGAAGGGAGTTGCCAGAAGCGTCTTTTGTGATTTAAAGGAGGATTAATTCTTACACGTGGAAGTGCAATAGAATTTTATTTTCTGTGGAGATTTCAACCGGATTAACATGCCCTGTAATTCATGCAAACCATGGAAGTGTCTCCCTTAGGAAGTGAGGAGTTCTATGTGATGTAACTCCGAAATTAAATTCCAAACCTGTGTCTGAAAATGGTGTATATTAAATATGTGAAAGTTCATGTAGCTGACATTAGCCCAGTAGGAGAATTCAGAAACTTATCTCTGAAACCTCAATAATTAACAACCTGCAGAAAAATCAACTTTTTAGTAGATTTTTAAGGCATTTTACTTTGTGCTTGCCTTGGAATAAGAGCCCACATGTTAATTACTGTTCATCAGGTGACCTACAGGAGTCATTAAGTTACAATAACATAAAATCTCTTGGCCCAAAGACAATTGAATGTGATTTTATTGTGAGTGCTAAGGTCGGTTCCTGTTTACTTGGATTCTGCATGCTATTTCTTTGATGTCTCGGGGAAGGGCACATGGGGGAGGAAGTGGTAAAGAAGAGATGAAGAAGGATCAGATCCTCTTGACCCTCTCAAGGCTGTTATTTTTGGAAGAAGGCAGAGTACAGTTGCAGTGCACAGGGTACATTGTCCTCCCTGCAGTGTGGTGAGGAGTTCTGGAGCGCACTACTCGTGTCTCTCCATTGGGGTGAGGAGAGAGCAGGATGGTTGAAAAAGAAGTGGAGCGGTAGTACGGAAGTAGAAGAAATCAAGGCTCCAGCAGTTTCTTCAGACAAATGTCAATTGCTAGGCCTATCAGAAAACAGTAGGGAACAAGCTCTGAAATAAGGATGGTTGTTGGTTTTTTTTTCTGCAAATGTTTCTCCTTATGTTTTCTCACCATCTGATAAAGAATTATCTTGATTCCAATAATCTGGTGTCTTCCAGTCCATGACATCCTAGGTATAAAATCGTTTAAGTCATTGTTGGTTATGAGAGTGTTTGTAGCAAAGTCCATAGTCATTCATCTTTCTCCTGGCTACTGGATAGACGAGGTGTATTCCCTTGTTCTGTTTTCATACTTAATACTGTACAGTTGCATGTCCTGTGAAAGGAATTCAGCAAGTCCACTTATCTCTTTAATGCATTGGACTTTTAGTTTTTTGTACTGTCAAACCATGTCCCTGTCAGTATTGGTGCTCTGTCATCTGCACTGGTGCCCTCTTCTGGGTAACTAAACCCCTCAAACCTCAAAAGTTTCAGATTCACAAGTAACTGCATTGAATCTGGGAAAGCCTTAAAATTATGCAAAAGAGATTGTTCAAATGACATGATGTGCTTCCTTATTTTATAACCAGTTTTTTTGTAAACTGTGTAATGCTGATGCATAGAAAATACTGGTTCAATAGTTTGTTTAATGCTTATTAATATGAGCATCCTACAAATTAAAAGCTTGCTTTATATGACTTAGAATACTTTTAAAATGTGTAGCTTCTCCTTACCATGGGTACCACTACTGCTTTGTAGAAGGAAACGAATATTTGCTGCCTTGGCAATACTGTAGCCTTTTGGGGGAGTTAGAAGAAATTTCACTATGTTCTTCAAGGTCTTAAAAAACAAAGAGCTACGGCTAAATAATTGCAACAGTGCAAGGTGTACACAGGATGTGCATACATAATGATCTGACATCCCCAGTAGAGACTGCAGTTATATGCCCTTTATTTGGTAGCCATTTGCAGTAGAGATCAATTTAAGGCCCTCTACCAATAGATCTGTGGTTGGAGATGCTTGCTTTAGGCTAGAGTTTAGGTAGTACTCAGGGATATTGTTTGTGTTTCCTATGAACTTTTAGGCTGAGAACACTTGCAAAGCCAGCCCTTCATCAGACTTAGTGTAATGTCACTTTCTATCTTAATTTCAATAACAATGGAGAAGCCAACCCTCACTGCCAACCTTTCACGTTCAGAACCAGCGTGCTCCCTTTGGCTGCATGCCATCATACCTTTGGTCAAGAAGGTGAAAAGTCTACATGGCCTGTATAAGAGACAGGGGTGAGGTCCACCAAACCTGAGTTACTGCAGTCTCCCCATAGCGTCCTTGGGTGCTCCTGTTCCTCACCACGAGGCCCTTCAGCTTGTCTCCCTGTTCAGAACATTGGTCTTTGTGTCCTAGGTGACCCCAGGGGAGAGCGCTGTGGGAAGACGTGTTTGGAAGAGCGTGATAACCAGTGGCTGGGTGTCAGCTTATCGAGGCAGCCAAAAGAAAACGGATCTGTTGTTGTACGTACCAACTGCTGGAGCTGCATGTCTGTTTGTCAGACTGCCTTCACCTTTCTTATGCTTCTGTGTCAAACATCACGTTTGTTTTTTATCTGTAGGCTTGTGGACATAGATGGAAAAATATCTTTTACATAAGAAATGAACACAAACTCCCACATGGTATTTGTTATGCCATCTCTTCTGATTTTCGGACTGAACTGAGCAGAAGAATATGCCCATGCTATATAGGTAAGCGGAATTCTTGAGTCCTTTGTAGGGAAGGGTAAGATACATAATTGTGTGGTGTGGAGTTTGTGAAGAGTCTGTGTTGCTCCGAGCAGGCTTTCTGCAGCCAAAGATTTGAAGATTGAGGACTGATTATACAAGCCCAACTTACAATCCAATTTGTTAGCAAGAGGTTTATCCCTTCAAAGAAAAGCTGCTTTCAACATGCAAAAAAAAAATAGTTTAAACAGGGCGTCAGAATACTTGCTCCTTGGACTGGATCACTGAAGGATGTGTGCTTCCCAAAACCAGGGCAGCAGAGGACATCCCTCCTTTCTTCCTTTCCTCTGTCATTTGCTCACTCTGCTCAGCAGGGTGCCTCACAGCAGAGCAGCAGTAATACCCACAGGTGGTTGTTGCCATCCGCTCCTTAGCTTGGTACAAAGCTGCTGTGGTCCCTCGACAGCGCATGTCGCTGTTACAGAATCACAGAATGTTAGGGATTGGAAGGGACCTCGAAAGATCATCTGGTCCAATGCCATGCCAGAGCAGGAACCTTACTTGCTTCCTGCCAATGCTGCTGCTGTGGTATGAGACCTTCGGTGGTCCTTCCCAGAGGACCGCAGGAGCAGAATGAGTCAGGACCTGAAGCTATCGTCGAATGAGCCCATCCCTACCTTCCCTTTCATACCCCCTCCCAGCCAGGAGAAGGATCTCGTGACCCTGCCCCTGGCCCAGCGCAAGGAGGAGCTGACAGTCTGGCCTTTCCATGCAGACCGATGAAGTGATGCCATCAAACGCTGTCCTGCCATTGGCTTTGGAGACTGTTAAGAGCATGGATGAAATCGTGCTTTTGTCTTTGGTGACTTTGAAGTGAACAAATCTGTGGAAGAAATGAAGGGGAACCCTGGTGGGAGGCAGTTAGCAAAGAAAAGCAGGAAAACAGATCTGGGAGAGCTGGATGTAAAGACAGCTGCTAAGGATGATAGATACTAATGTGTCTAGGATATCCATAACACAAGCATTTCCTTCAAAGCTGTAGTGGAGCATCAAGGCAGCTTTTATCGAGATACATAAGCCTGTCAATCAGATTATGCCTGAATTATACACAGAGTGGAGGGGAAAAATTAAGCTTATCTTTCTGTGCTGCTCAAACTATTCATGCTATTTCATGTGGCATATTACTTTCATGGAACAATTTAAAAAGAAAATTACATCCTTTAAAGTCATAAGGTTTCAAGGGCAGCTGTGATCAAGTGATAACACCATGCCTTGAATTTGTTACAATAGTATATTGAAGTCAAAGGCTACACAGTGAAAACTAGTGAGTTTGGTTCTATTATAGAACCTATAACCAATGCTGTGTTGTTTTGTTTTTAACTTGTCTCAACTTCTGTTGAAGACCTAGTAACAAATTCCGAGACCACAGGCTTCTCAATCTTTTTAATATTTCTTGTCCGTTCCCAGATCATGTACGAAAGTTTGGAGAAAACCACGGGTCATGCCAGGCTGGAATCTCTAGTTTTTATATTGAGGTGTGTATTGAAGATACCAAACTTCTCTCTCTCTATATATATATGTATACACTTACATATATGTATAGATATGCATATATATATACATAAAAGTATGTATGTAATGAAGACATTAACACTGTCTTTTTTTGTGGGAGAGAAAAAGCAGACTTTTCTCATTTATTTTTCATTGAATCTTGATAAGACTTGCATGATAATTCCCAACTAATACTTACACGTTTTATTCCCAAGAATACTTTTACACCTTACAAAATCCAAAATTACTTTTCATTTGGAAAAAGAGCATGACTATAACAGATTATGAAGTTTTATTATCCTGTCTTTGTTGTAACATCAACACTAATAATGCCTACTTTCTTGCTTTACAGAGTAATATTCTGTATTATTTAATTTCTATTTTGCCCTAAGATTGTGATTTCTAAAAAACTCTTTTGAGAAGAAAATATTCTGTTTGTTGCTGTCTTTTAAGTGTTTACAGCTTGAAGTTTTTAATAACTATGTTTTTAGAAAGTCTGAAAAATGTTGTCTCTGATCTAGTGCTAATCTCCCAGCTAGAAGCATCTCCAGTAGAGTTCACAGGAGATGTAAAGAAAAGCATTTGACTTGTTTTGCTTATGTTCATGAATATTTACATATGAATAACAAGGCTTTGTTTTATTTTTGTTTTAGGACTTAATTATAATGGGAGCCCCTGGATCATTTTATTGGACCGGTTCTATTTTTGTGTACAATACAACCGCAAATACAATCCATGCTTATACAGATTCAAATAACCAAGTGAAATTTGGCAGTTATCTAGGTACTTAAAAGTGTTTAATACTTTGAAAAAATATAAGTCAAAGAATTAGCTGAATAGCTGATCTTGGAGTGCACAGTGTTTATCGGTGATTTCTTTATTAACTCCAAAAGCAACAGTTCTAAATGTGTTCTGATTTTGTTAAATATTATTTAATTATAAGTGTTGCTCTCTGTTCTTTTTACATGGAAGCTTCTCAAACACTGGATTTCTGGTTTTATCATTTCTTAATTTAGAAGGTGTGGATATGCTTCTGATCAGCAATGGTTTGCACTTCACTTTTAAGTCTGAAATGCTGCCAAGGGCTTTCATAGCAAAAGACAATGATTTTGCATATAACAGAAATGTGAAGAGTTTGTTACAGTGAAATCTGCAAGGAAACAAGTCTTAATTGCGTTGTCAATAAGGGGAAATATGCTATGATCTTAAGAGACAGACTTGCCTCTAATCATGATTCATTTTCAACCATATCTTGGTCTCAATACATGTAAGGGCAAACCTTATCTACAAATGTATGCAAAGAAAGCCATGAAGCTCCTACTGATGTACCTAAATCCAAGTAATTCACTGAATTTAGTGCTAGAATTTGTAAGCATTTATGCCAGGAGCTGTCAGCAGCCTCAGTTTTCTCGCTACACATTAAGAAAGGTTTGTCTGTCCTTCCCGAACTCCTGAGCAAGAATATTTTTGCCTGTGACCACTGGTTTTTGCATTTTCCCATTCATAGATCTGGTTCATGTAGATAAACGTTTCCTGTTTCTGATTTCTCTCTTTCTATAATAGGAAGCAGACATACATTATGAAATAACAGTTATGAAATACAAAGTGCTTCAGAATTTGCTACTGAGCCTTGCAAAGGCTGCAATTTGGCTCTACAGGAAAGTCGTGCAAAAGTGATGCTGGATGGGAAAAGGCGATCAGATGCTCAGATCACTGTGGTTAACCAGTGACATTTCTTGAGCTTTCATAGGACAAAAGAAAAACTTCAGAGGGTGCTTGCTTCAGCTTTCCAGTAACCATCAGCAGACCAAATATTGCAGCTGTCTGGGGGAAAAAAGCTCATTCCAGGTTTCTGCTCCTACAAGCATAAGAGTGAGAATTTCTGTAATGAACAAGTCAAGTCATAGATAACCAGAAACCAGACACAGGCAAGGGGATAAAAGCCTGCGTGAGCACTGTGCAGGGAAGGACATCCTGCACACCTGGCCGTCCAGGGCCTGGGATCAGCTGGGGTTTGCTGCACCAGCCCTTGTGCGGGGAGCTGGTGCAGCAGCCGCACGCTGGCTTGGCAGAGCCGTGTGTCCTCTGAACTCACCTTTTCTACAGGAAAGTGGAGAAAGGGGCCATTAGCTCATCTGTGTCTCTACAGTAGCAGCTCTGATCAACCTTAAATTTTGCATAGTTCCACGCTACCTAAACCTCCACTTTGTTCCCTTGTGATAATACATCATGTGGATGAAAAAATTTAAAGATACCTTCCTGCAGCTTTGTTTCTCTCTCATCTTTGGCATTGTTTAAGGCCAAAATCTATTTAGAGTTAATTCTGTTACCAGTTTTGGTTTTTTATTTTTTAAGTCTGAGTTTGCTTCTCCCTTATATAATGAACGAAAATGTCTTTACCAAGTGGTGGAAGTATACTGTGACCAGAATGTAATTCAAGCGCATAACTAGACATAATGACCTACTTACGCTATCCTTCAGGTGCGGACTGAGAAGTTGGCTTTATTTACATTTGTATTTAAACTGTGAAAGAGTAATAGTAAACAAATTGGAGATTGCAGGAAGAGTGTGCAAAAGTTTCATAACATTTTCCATAAATTGGAAGAAACAAAACTGTTTAAGTACCAGACAATTAAAAGAAAGAAGGAAGCTAGAAAGAGAAGCTGGTAATACACAACTTCTGGTAATATTTCCTTGACTACTTCAGAGTATCTTGGAGATTAATAACTGACTTCTTTAAACAGAATTAGATATGTAAGTCAGTGTTTCAAATCAACTGGGCCTGGTGAAAGAGTAACCTTAGGTTCTTAACGTACTGCCTTAAAGAAATCACAAAGTAATGCACGGTTTCTTTGAGGAACCAGGGGGTGGCAAATGACATCTCAGAAAACTGAAAAACTGTACTAGTGGTAAACAGGAGGGAATTCTGGGGTTGGAAATAAAATTTCATTTGACTACACCTTTAAATTTAAAGGGTCAATTATGTGATTCTCCACCCACCAAACATAATTAAATGTTAATAAAATAATAATAAAATAATAAATAAAAATACAAAATAATAATAACAACCACCTACATACCATGATAAAAATGAGGACTATCTGATTACTCTACTTTTTGTGTGTGTTTGGCTTTTGCTGTTGTTTGGTTTGGGGTTTTTGTTTAAGTTCAGAATTAGCAATGTTTACACTTCAGCAGAACCAAAATAAGTAGAAAATAAAGGTCAGAGGAGGTAAATTAAGGTTCATCCACTTAAGCTTAATTTTTTGTTAAATAATTAAAAACTAGGTGTTGATCTTTAAATGATAAATTGTCTTGTTCACATCTTTTAACTGAAATTATGAAAATAAAAAGCTGGGTTAATGAGAACTTGAATTCTAGACAGTTGTCTTCACAGATGAAAGACTTAAGGCCTGTTCTCATCTGATCCAAGATGATTTTTTCATTTTCCCTGCATGCTGTGAAAATCAACAGTCATTCAGTAATTGTGAGAGAGCAGAATATGTTAACTGTCTTCCCTGTTTCAACTTTGCCATAATGTATTTTGGAAAGAGTAAGGCTGACTTGTGCAGCTACAGACTAAGGCGTTAGCCGCCAGTTTGCAATTCTGTGGCTGGACGTCTGCACCAAAATATGGTCCTGTTTAAGAGCTGTCGCCATGTACAGAAATACTTTGTTATGTAGATTCATATACAAAAACTGATGCAACGTTTTCTTGTTATATAATCAAGTTTTTGCTCCGGTTTGTTGCTGACATTTTTTTTATGTATATATCCCCAGTGCTCTGTGTGTGTGCGTATGTACACACACATGCCTATAAGTAGAACTAGTTTCATTTTTCTGCAGTCCAGTAAAAAAAAAGTTAGAGTAACAGCTGGATCAAGTCTTTCCACATTGGACTGTATGGGCATTTGACCGTTTTTATTTGTATTACAATATGGACTTACAGAACAATTGTAGATTATGTATTAACAGAAGGTATCTGCAGCTTATTTTATTGTCTTTTAAAGTATGGCAAATAATTGAGATCCTGGAAAGAAACGAGTGTTTCTGACACTTGTTACTGCTTGCTGGAACTTACCATTTGTATTGACCTTTTGCTTATATTTCAAAAATTTTCTTTTCTGTTTTCATTGCTAACTTGCATGAAGTCTGAATGTCAGACTCACAATAATTTGTGGTGTCGACAGCTTTTATACGTCATGCTCCCATATTTTTTTTATTTACAGAGCATTTACAGTATTGAATAGTGTATTTCTATTTTACAGGATACTCTGTTGGAGCTGGGCATTTTCTGACATCAACCAGTACAGAAGTAGTTGGAGGCGCCCCCCAACAGGAGCAGACTGGTAAAGTAAGAAAATGTCTGTACTATTGGTTTGAAGAATATGCCCCCACATACCCACCCGTGATTTTCCAGTTTAGATTAATGTATTAAAGACGTGTCAGAGATGTATGATTTCTCACAGGGAAAAAAAGTCTAAGAAGAAATGAGGCAAGATAGTGTAGGTAACACTGCTGTGAACTGTGGTGTTAGGGAAAGGTACAGATAGGGAATAGTAAACAGCTTGTACCTTGTGTGTTGCTTTGCTGATTCTCTGGGATGTGATGTAAAGAAGGCACAGGAAAGTATTTCAGATTATGTTCGCTGAACTCCACTTATACTTTCTTTTCATTTTAGGCATACATCTTTAGCATTGAGAAGCAACTAAATATTCTATTTGAACTAAGGGGTAAAAAGGTAAAGATTTCATGCTATTTTCCTGCACCTTGGAATTTCTTGCATGTCTTGATCAAAATTTGAAGATAATATGATTTCGTGTTTGCACACAGCTTGGTTCTTACTTTGGAGCTGCAGTCTGTGCTGTGGACCTGAATGCAGACGGCCTCTCAGACTTGCTAGTTGGTGCTCCAATGCAGAGTACCATCAGAGAAGAAGGAAGAGTTTATGTCTATATCAATTCAGGTTCTGTAAGTATTTTCTATTAAAAATGCATAGTAACACAGTCATTCTAGTATAACAAGCTAAGAAGAGGAGATTTCCTCTCTTATCATGCAATATTTCAGGATATAGGGAAACCAGCTCTAGAAACACAATGGCAGTTCCAGCAGGACTGTGTAGCACCCCTGCAATGGCCGTGTAAACTTCAATGGCTGTGTAAACTCCAATGCATCGTTCCTTGGTCTGGTGTTAGAACTGAGGACAGGCTGGTTTTCCTTCACAGTAGCTTCAGGTGGTGGCTGCCTGCCACTGTAGCCTCTGAGCGAGCTCTCCTCTACTGCCATGCTTCCCACTGAGCTGGCATGTGAAGAGTAACTGATTTAGCACCTCAGAAACAAACAGGGAATGAAAAATTTGTGTGCAGTTAGTAGTACAAGTCAAGAAAGAGACTGGTAGTCTTCAGTTTGGCAAATAAAGTATCTGGACAGATTCTGCATTAGAATTAGCTTCCTTTTATTCAAGGATCAGAAGTGAAAGTATAATCACTATTTTTTGTGGGCTTTTGAATTTGGCTGGTGTGGTATATTTTATCTTCATGTCTTATTTTCCTTCCTTCCTTCCTCTCCACGCTAATACGTATTTATTCTCTTATGCCTGCCATTAGCATTTTCTTAATATGTTTTCCTTACAGAGAACTGTAGGATACCTACAACTACCTAGGGCACACACAATAGCTCTGAAGCAGCTACTGTTTACTACCTTTTTAGCAAACACAGTTTTCACAGAGCAGTAAGCCCCTGTATTCTGATATGTTTGCCACTCTTTACAGGCGTTTGCTATGGGAACACATTGCTGTTCTTTTTCTTAAAGAGCAACTTTCTTATTCTTTGTTATTCTTAATACTAAATGCTGTTAATTATCTTTGGTAATGCTCACTTCTGCACCAAGGAGCTCAGTAGCATTATATATTAGCATCCAAGGAAGTTTTAACAGTTTGAGTAATATTCCGGGTGACCTGGAAGACACTCTGTTAATGTGCTGTTCATTTTGTTTTCCTTCAGGAAGCAAAGATGGTAGAACTGAACATGGAGCTCAGTGGGAGTGACTCATATGCAGCCAGGTTTGGAGAGTCCATAGCCAACCTAGGAGACATAGATAATGATGGTTTTGAAGGTAAGTATATAAAGAAAACCCCTTGGGTTTAGTTCTCTCTGAGCAGTGGACTGTCATGATAAACAGGAGGATTATGGAAGCTGAGAAGTCTTTCAGTTGGTGACTTGACCTTTCTTTTCTAGGGCACTGATTTGAAATATAGCTATTTCACAGTCCTTGATGTGTAATACCAACAGATTAAGTTCTATTGCTTTAATTAAGTGTGCATAAGGTGATAACATACTCTGACACAACAGCTGGGGAAAAATTTGGCAATTTTTTAACATCATAAATAAAAATAATACATTGAGTCAAGATCTGCTTCTGTGTCACCAATAGGAAGTACTAAACACATGGGAATATCAAAAAGAACTTGCAAGTTGGGAGACTATTGTGGGATTCTTCCCACTCAGCCCCTCAGGTGACTCAGGGGTTGCCTACAACAGGCTGTCTGGGTGGGAAGGGCAGAGAACAAGGGGAAGGACTTTGATGGCCATGCCCCTGTAGTGAATTCAAAATGTCAATGGGGCTCTGAGGGACCTTTTTCTTCCTGTTTTCTATACACAAAGGTCTGTTTCAGGCACATGAAATTAGATGCCTAAATAGAAACCGAAACTGTTATCCCTTTCTTCCCAGTGCCCAGGCTGAAGCAGCCTCTCTGAACATGGTGAGATGTGGGCTGAAATTTCCATCGATGTTTTTCAGGTGGAACCTGCTTAGAGGGCAGAGAGATTCAGTCTCCAGATTTGTGCCTAACCTCTGTAATAAGCGTTAAAGAAATAGACACTGAAAAGAGAATGCCATGTGAAAGTTACAGCTAAAAGGGTTGTTAGTTAAAGGAAACAGATGAAAGGATCTAAGATGTGTTACAACATCTAGAATGACTCTCATGGCCTTCTACTTCCCTTCTGCTTCTAGTTAGGCTGCCTAAAATGTATTTATAACAGAAAGCCCCGTGGTCTGCTGCTCCCAACTTCTTTTCTTCCAGACCACACACTGGCTGTTCAGGCCACCTGCAAACCCACTGCTGGCTGGGAGGGCTCTGGCTGGATTGGAGACAGGTAGAGGGCGCCTGGCCCAGCACCCCCATGCATCTTGTCATGGTTTCAAACACGTGGGAATGGCTGGTATTCCTGCCTGGAAAACCAGCATGTGCTCCCCTCCAGCAGAGGGGCAGGTGCTGTAGGCTGCGTAGGGGTGGGATAAAAATATGACAGGCATTTTCTACTATTCAAAATTCATAAACGGCTTTAGTTTTTCCTTTATCAAAACTTGGACTGTAGGCAGGGAGCCTACATCCACTGTGCAAAAACTGTCAGCTTTTTCTGGGCTCTACATGTCTGTCTTCATGCTTTTGAATTACCCTTTTTATTTGCACTTATCATCCAGGGTCCTTTCACTCTTCCCTTTGTCTTGTGTTCTTGCTCCTGTTCCATAACGTGCAAATCTTGGAACAGTCATTCTCTTCTTATCTGGTCTCCTTTTTCCTTAGTCATCTTCCTTTTTTTTTTTCCTTCTTTGCTACCTGTCCCTCCAACTCCTGATAAATTCAGGCTCTCCTGCTTTGCTTTACCTTCACAATTTTATACAAAAGTTTCAGTTTTTTCCCCAAAACATTTGGGAACTGCAAAGGAAAAGAGTATCTAAATGTAGGGCTGGAGAACAGGGAAGTGAAATCAAATTAATAGCAACATAGTAAAGTACATGCACGACACAGGATATAATGCAAAATGGGCATCCTAAACCTGCAGGGGAAGGCAGAGCAAACAAGTGGATTAGCTTTTGAAGGGAGCAAAAACATTGAAAAGAAAAAGTGGAGGCAATATTGAGAGTGGCAGTAGGAAAATACATTTTGTAAGAAAAAGAGCTAGAGGCAAAATATAAAGACAAGCTGGAGAAACCATTTGTCTGCAGTAAGTAATAAAAAAGCAGAGCGTAGCCAACTTCTTCAACAATCTAAACCATCAGTATCAGCCTCGTGAAGATAAGGGCATGCATGTTGGTGTAGAGTCTGACCTCCTCAAGAACATATGCGTACTTTTAATTGAACAGCACAATTTGGCTGTCCTGTTTTCATCTCACCAAATAGAAAGACATATTTTGTGTCCTTTAGTCACCAAAGTATGGATTCAATAAATATGGATTCAATCAGAGAGCTGTTCAGTAAAACCGAATCATCAGAGCTATGCTTTTCTTGTGATTTTGGTTTGGTGCAGCATACAGTATTTCTGATTTGCAGATAGTTCAGTTTTGCTTATTTGTGAATGAAAGTTCACAATTATTAATTTATATTAGTAAATTTCAAGATGATGTCATTCATCTCACCCTCCCAACCCTCCACTTTCTGGTGAACAACCTCTGGCTATTTGAACCATGGGGGTATTTGGTAAGGCCTGTTGAGGATGGCTGGGTTGCTTGTTTGTTCCTGTGTCACTGTACCCCTCTGGGATTAAGTAATCTGGGCACAGAACATATATCCCTTTGTACAAACCAGCCACCTTCAGTTCCTTGTTAAATGCCTGTTCAAGCTTGTTATCAGCTGTTAAGGACATTTCATGGCAAAATAAATGATTGATTTCAGGCAGTGTAATGAGAGTACTTCTTGTGTTTCAGTGATTTAATCCATGTGGGAATAGCAGAGTGGAAGAAAATCATCATACTTTCAAGAATACAAGGCTTTTATTTTTTTTTCTTTAAAGACCATGATAATTTTGGCCATTCTCCATGGTAACCTCTTAAGGGTCAAATTCAGTATAGGTAGAAACAGACTTTGCCTTGAACAAAATGGTTGTCTTTGCCCTTGTTTTCCAGAAACATAGTACTTAAAACAGAGTCAGATTACTGAGGTGGTCTGTGTTGTTTCCATTTGCTTTGTATCTATCTTCAGCACTTCTTTTGAATTCAGTCTAATAAATTCGGGCTGGCATTGAATGCATCTTGATTTGGATTTCTTTAACTCTTCCTTGTCTATGTTTCCTAGTCAAGTGATTATTGTTAAATTGTTTTTCCACAGATGTAGCAATTGGGGCTCCACAAGAAGATAATCTGAAAGGGGTCATTTATATATACAATGGCAGGGAAAATGGAATAACACCATCATTTTCACAGGTACGCTTTTCCAACGAAAAATAATCCATCCAGAAAAACCTCAAGTCTAAAATTAAGAGGGTTTTCCCTTCATTTAACATTAAGACCACCCGAGGTACTTTAAAAGACTTCAGAATTTTTTTTTTGCAGTCTGTGATTTCCAGTCACAATATAACCTGTAACAGAAAATGAATTGATTTGGAGGCCTCAGATAGGGTTTATGGGATATAACATTTGCAGTAATTGAGGAATATTGCTTTCAGAGGTGTATTTTCACAGGTAAGCATGCAACTGCAGGATGGTTGTGCTGACATTTTTCATTGGAAATTGTAACTCAAAGATTAGCTTTCCAAGAATAATTTTCTCTTTTGTTTTTTTTTCCTCCTCAGAGAATACAAGGACATGAAGTCAGTAATTCTTTAAGCATGTTTGGACAATCCATAGCAAGTGGCGTTGATGCAGATAACAATGGTTATCAAGGTGAATTAAGCAATTTCATTTATTTTTTATTTTTAAAAGACTAGAGAGTCATAGGGAACAACCCTACCGTGCTACTTGTTACTTTTTACAGAAGCAGAACCCGTTATTAAGATGACATGTCACATCTTGCATTTTAGAAAAAAAAAAGAGGTAAGCTGAGGCCAAGCAGTCACTTTTCACAGTTATCTGACATTATTTAAGGACTGAGAATGATGTAATTCTAAGCTCATAGTGCACAAGAGGAAGAAAAACAATTTCTGTTTCGATGGCAGCTATCTCATCTGCTACTGTCAGTGAGCTATTTTGGGCACTGGAAGCATGTTTGTTGTCCGGACTAGTGTGCTAAACTAAAAGTCTTGCTGGTGTTCACAAAGTCTGAGTTCTGCCAGGAGTCACGCAGCACCGTGACTCTCAGTCTGTGTGAACAATACCTGAACCTGAGTCAGGGCTCATGGCATTGGATCAACACTGTTGTGGAGTCCTCGTGGGCGTGAAACAAAAGTCCTAATTTGGTATAAAACATATTGCCAAAATATTTTACCATTATATGGATAATTGTTACAGCAGGTCAGGTATTGCCTGTCCTGCCCCCATGTGTGTAAATGCACAAAGTTACCATGAGCTGCATGTTGTGTGCTCTGGCTGTGTCAACAGAGAAGTTATTGGGGTTAATTTGTAATGCTGAGCTCGGAGGTTGTGTACAGACCCTTGTATCATGTACACTCATCTGATTATTCCCTTTTACTACCTCATTTGAGAGGTATATGTGCTATGTGTATTTCTTATTGCGTGAATATTTTTCAGTTAGTTTGGAATAAATTAAATATATTTTCTATCTCTATGTACAGTTTAATACATATAATAGAACAATATATGTATATAATTGAATTGTTCATGTATATATGTGTGTGTGTAGCAATATTGAATATTTGGATTAAAAAGAAGTCAGATATCTCCTATTTAGCTGAATTGTCCTTCACTTAAATGTGGAATAGAAATCATATTATGGCATTACCTGTATCTGCAAGTCCAGCAAATTAGCACGCAGTGTTAATCAGCAGTGGGCAAGTATTTGAGGAATCATCTTCTAGATGGAGAACACTACCTTTGAATATCAGCACATGCCTTCTAATAAATAAAGGGCAAATGGTGTTTTAATGCTGACCAAAAGGTGAATATGCTGCAAAGTGCTTGTACTTGAGAAATAATTCTTGTTGAAAAATTGTGCTTATTGATCTATTTTTTTTTGACTACAGATGTAGCAGTTGGTGCGTTTCTCTCCGATTCTGCTGTGGTGCTGAGGTGGGATTGCTACATTTCATTGCTTTTAAATACCGTACAATTTAACAGTATTTTTTTAAATGCAATTTAATAAAACAGAATAGTATATTTTAACTTCCTGATATTTTTCTTGGTGTCTTGAACTTCAGTCATTAGGCAATGTTTAAATAAACACTTTGAAGAAGTGTTGAAAATATAATTGTGAAACTTCTTGAGGCACAAACATTCTGCATACAACTATTTGAATTCTGAAAAATGCAGATAACTTAAAATTAATTATAAAATATAAAATAAGATTCTGTCAGAGATTGTTTGATTCTGAAGATTCTGTGAGCTATTTCTGAAGTGTTTGTGAACATTAACTCTTTTCTATTCTTAGAACAAAACCGGTGATAATTGTTGAAGCTTCTTTAAAACATCCTAATTCAATAAATCGAACTAATTTAAACTGCATGGAAAATGACCAGCCTGCTGTCTGTATGAATTTGAAGATATGCTTTACCTATACAGGACGAGAGGTACCTGGTTATATTGGTAAGCTACTTGGAAAAATTCCAGTAAATGTATTCATTTCTAATGCACCTATTTACAGAATCATGCTATTTGTATTTAGTGGACCGTTAATCTGAGTTCTGTATAAAACGACAATACCTTTTTTAGCTCACAATTGCCCTATAACATTGAGCCATTACACTTTTATTCAATTTAGTATAACAGCACATCCCTGCTAGGACTACCAGGGTTTCGTGGCCTAGGAGAGACAGTGATGTTAATAAGGCGAGATATTGCGAGAGTGAAGGTAGAGCTCCAAGTTGCCTGTGGTATCAACAATGTGATCTAAAGTTCTGGACAAACAAAGACTAACTTCTAGCTAGCTGCTCAGTTGTGACGCTAAAGAGTTGAGCTGGGGCTGTGCACAAACAACCCTTTATTAATATTTCCACATGGGTTTTGCAGCAGTACTAAACGGGTACCACCATAGACAGGTGAATTCCCATACCTGAATTAATTTGTGTTAACGGTGGTGGGGTTAAATTCACACTCCTATACTACTTTTGAACTACAATGTAGTGATGGCATTTCAGATGGTCCCTCATAATAACTAGACCTATCATTCTGATAGGTTTTTACATGAGGTGATATGCCGTTAGGTTTCACAAAAAAACAGAGCGCACCCACACTGTGAACAGTTTGGTTTACATAATTGCCCAGGGACCTCACTCTGTTTAGCACAGGGCCCAACACAGGTCTCTGTCAAGTTTATCTGAACTTTCCACATGCAAATGTCTGTCTGGACTGTTGCTTTGCAATTAGGTAAGGGCTTAATGTGGGTGAATGTCTTTTCTTAACATAGAATGAAATGGATTACTCAGCGTGAGATTCAGATGTCCTCTAAAAGCAGTCCTCCCAGACGGGGACGTACGAGACTGCTGGAGGACACTCTCCTCCGCTTAGAAGGGGGGAAAAGATGTTCCTTCCTAAAGCAACTTGAGCCCCTGAGCCAGCCAGTATGGAACTTCATGTGAAAGTGAGGGGATCCCATCAAAACTACCGAAGAATACATCTTGTATTATATTTTATTTTCTGTAATGTGTATTTTGCTTTTGGCAAAAACTGATATCTCTTGAGGCAGTATCTATTGGAGGGAATATTAGTGGTGAACTCATTTAAAATCATTTACTTTCTAAATCTGACCATATTGCCTGTGTGTTTTTAACCTACTTGTGCTATTTGTAGACTGCAAACAGCCCTGCAAATACATGGTATATAAAATTAAAGTGCTTAAATCTTCTGTATGTCAATATGCAATTAACTTTAGGGACACATTACAGAGAACACATCCAATGATGAACTGTAAAGTTTCGAGTTGAGATCTCTTGAAATTCATATTTGTTGTGAAAGACGAGCAGTCAGACTGGATTATCCTTGCTGGATTTAGATGTAAGACTTTTCAACTTAAATGGAGAAGACTAGAGGAAATTCTGGATGTTCTAACTCAACTTTTGGCAGAGATTAAAAAGTAATAGATCAGTAATGCTCTGAAACTTATTTGCAATTTATCACAGCAATTCATGCTAACCTGAATAGAAAAAACTGTGAAATTAAACAATATTTGTCAGTCTTCTGACTTATCTGTTTGTTGAAATTTAATGTCAGCCCTGTAAGTAACTGAAGCAAGTTTTCTTTAAATAGATTCAGATAGAAAACTATAAATATAACTCAACAAAATTATCCCTGATATAAGAGCACGTATCAGGGATCAGTCATGACGCAATCAGTTTTCAGAGGGATAGAAGCTTTTGTTAGATATGGATTTATGTCAGAGAATTTTTAAACAGAGCATTTCAAAATGGATATTACAGAATATACTTAAGGAAGTGAGTCAGAAGATGTAATATCTATCATAATTTTATGAAAATTATAACACTTAAAGCTTTTATAACTTTTATTTTCCCTGGGGTTTATTTTGCAGTACTGCTTTACAATCTGAGCGTTGATGTGAACAGAAAAGTGGATACACAAGCAAGATTTTATTTTTCCTTCAATGGAACATCTGATGCAATCTCAGGAAATGTAAAGATTTACAACAAGAATGTTGCCTGCAAAGATCATCCAGCATTTATGAGGGTAATGAACTTTTCAATATGCATCGCCCTGTAAATTGCCCCGTTGGCTTCTCCAGAAGCAGAGTTTGATCCAACAGCAACGATCCTTTGGAATTAAGGATAGTACTGATTTGGCAATAAATAGTGAGAATCTAGTCAGTAAGATCCTGACTCCAGTAGCAGCTGCAAAGTCACTGTTGTCCTGGAAGAAATGAAATGTGAATTCCTGCTTGTATCCCTCTGAAGGATGAATGAGGAACCTGTCTTGAAAGTAAAAGCAACTGCAGTCAGGATGAGGATATAATATTTTTGTGGCCATTCACTGGACACTAGTGATTCAGTCTATTAAACATCTTAGAAGCTTGCCTATACCAACAGAAATTTTGGAGAATAACTGAAAAGTCCTAAAACACAAACAATAAAAACTAGCAGACACAGAGAAACTACGTTTTATTTAACACAGAAAATATAGACTTGTCTCCTGTAAGACCTTACCTAATGGGGAAAAGAATTCTTTAAAGAATTCTGCATTCTTCAGATAGGGAATATTTAGATGTAAGGAGAAACAAGGGTAATAAAATAAAGGGCAAGTTTGCTTGGCCTTTTCTTTAAAATCTTCAAGGTAGCAATTCTGTGACCTTTTGAAACAAACATCTATCGGGATGACCAGTGCAGCTGATCCTACACAGAGGCTGGGAAATAGACTTAATTTTCTACAGCTAAAAAAAATACAAAAACAAACAAACAAAAACAACAAAAAAACTGCATGGAAAAAGTCTTCCATGTATTTTTATTCTTCCTTTTATTTATGTTTTGTTTATGACACCATTACAAGCCAATTATTCACAATAAAGCTTTGGGATAGACAGGAAAGCTCATGTTATCTACTGGCAAATTGCCCCTATGTATCTCAACTGGTAGTTGCACCCAAGTGGATGTTACTTACAGGAGCAACGGCAATTTGCCACTTATGAGAGTTTGATTAGCTAAGAGAGATCTGACTGACAGCCACCCTTGTACAGGTTGCTGTACCAACATCAGCAGTTATTTGTGTAGGAGGAAGGATATGATTTGGTTCATCACTTTCTGTAGTTTATAATTAGTATTTTTTCCTCCAGGTCATTCAGTTTTCTTTCTAATTCTTAATTAATAGCATTATAAGCATCTCCTTCCACTCACTGAGGTTTCTGTACTTGTGTGAAGCTTCTAAAGTTAAGTGTGAATGTCTGTCAAGTACAGTCTTTGCAAAGAGACAATGTACGTTTTATGTACTTTGAGTAAAGACTAATTAATAGCTAATTAGTATAATGGAAGTAATATAAAGTAGATGCAGAGAAGACATTGTGGAAAATTATTATGGATGAGATAATATGTGATTTGGCCAAAGCAAGCTTGCAGATAAGAATTAAAGTAGTGGCCATGTGGAGGAACAGTCAGTGTCCGCCTGGCTCCTACGCTTGGGGAATAACTGAGTCGGGTTTGCTGTTGTCAGCACTTGCTGCTTCAAGCTGTTCAGTTTTCACAAGTAGGTAGTTTGGGCTCTCATCTGCAACATTCCTCCACTCTCAAGCTTTCATGTACAAAATGGTCATTTATTGAGGAGTTTAATAATTTTTAATATAGAATAGGCAAAATTTGGATATGAGGAAAAAATTATTCACAGAAAGGGTTGTCAGGCATTGGCACAGGCTGCCCAGGGCAGTGGTGGAGTCACCATCCCTGGAGGGGTTTGAAAGGCATTTAGACAAGGTTCTCATGGACATGGTTTAGTGCCAGAGTTAGGTTACGGTTGGACTCGATGATCCTGAGGGTCATTTCCAGTCGAAACAATTTTATGGTTCTACACAAAAAGTCAGAAAAACAAAATGCAGTCATTATTTGATTTAGTGGTACTACAGGAGAGTTCCTTTTGACTTCACACAGAAATAGCCATGGCTTTGGGCTGGCATGATACCACTAGTTAATTTTCTCTATTTTAGCCAACTTTAGCTTTTTTTTTCTGTTTGAGCGGGACAGCATTTCATAGGTGTCTAATGCAGCATAATTGACAGAAGTAGGTTCACTATTCAGTAAGACTTCTTTTCATACAAGAATCTCCTGTTCTGAAATGCCTGATGGTGTCATTGGATGTATGATACCTTTCTGCACTTCTGACTACCTCTCACAGTGGCAAAGGTGTCTGGAAAAGTGTATGAGCCATATGGCATATGGAATTATTTTACATGTAAAAAATAAGTGTTCCTGTTTAAGTTAGCGCTAGGGAACCTTATAATCTTTAAAACATAAGCACACATGTCTTGTCTTATATGATTAACTCATTAGGTTTCCAATTTTCATAGAAAGATGTAAGGGATATCTTGACTCCTGTACATGTTGAAGCAAGTTATCATCTGGGTCATCATATTCTACAGAAAAGAAGTGCTCAAGAATTTTCACCACTTCAACCTGTTCTTCAACAAAGGAAAGAAAAAGATGTTATAAAAAGCAAGGTTAGTGTTCAAGTTCTCTTTTTTCAAATGGAGGAAATATTCACGTTTTAATCTTCAGTTAAAAAAAGCTTTGCACATCCATAGACATGAAGGAATACATTTTCCTGACCAGCAGCTAATGCCTTGATCTTAATTAATAAACCAGCATGCTAAAAGATGCCGAAGTGTTCGCTAAAAACATAGTTGCAGAACTGGTATATAATTTGTATTATGATTTAACAAAAAAAAAAAAAAAAAAAAAAAAAAGAAAAAAGAGGTATGTGCAGACAACTTGCAAGAATATAAAATATTATGTATGTCAGAACACAAAGATATGAAATTCACTCTTTGAAGTCTTTGTTCTTTTACAACTACACGGGATGGGCCACTTTCCAGTATAAAACTGTTCTTTAAAATTAATTCTGTGTTAAATACACAATATCATGTTGGTATTAATTCTGAAGTGTTTCAACAATGTTGCTGAAATATTAGTTCTGTAAAAGTATTTGCAGGTTTGCAAACACATAGTCTGTGAGGTAGAAAAAAAGAAGTATTCTGTATCCTTAAATTAGTATGAAATTAACTTTTTTTTCAAAAAAAAACCCACCTTATTAAAAGCCAACAGACTTTGACTTAACCTAAAGTCAGGACGCTCTGAATTTTTAACTACCAAATGGTCATAAACATACAATGACTTTTCACAGCAAGTGAGCTTCATGTAATTCAGATAAAATTGACTATCAGAACGCTGAGATATATAAAAGCTCCTTTTGAATGGCGTGCTTCTCCTTTTCATCTGCATTCACAATTTTGTTTTAAAAACCATGGAGTTAAAGAAGCTGTTGTTGAATATAGCAACATAAATGTGCTCTATACGACACTGATAATCAAGGCACAGACACATGCAACTCGTGGTGTCTCTAGTCTCATCAAACTTCATCAAGTATATTATGATAAGTAAAGTTCATGTAATGAAATGCTTTTGCAAAAGTAACGTGCTGTATCACAGGAGAGACTGCAGAGAGCTCAGGTCTGGATTCTCTAAAAGACTCGGCCCTTTTTATGTACTACTTTTAAAAGAACAGCTGAACCTACACGCACTGGTTTAACAGTGAGAGACTGAGTCTGGAGGGTCTCTCTGCTGTCATTCTGGGTGCACAGAATGTGTCTGGAAAATGGCAAATCATGGCCTGATTGAATTGTTTTTAAGAGTAAGAGTGTGAGTGTCATGAGGATGGAGCCAGGCTCTTCTCCATGACAAGCAATGATAAGACAAGGGGCAATGGGTATAAACTGGAACACAGGAGGTTCTATTTAAATTTGAGAAGAAACAACTTCTCAGTAAGGGTGACAGACACTGGAACAGGCTGCCCAGGGGGGTTGTGGAGTCTCCTTCTCTGGAGACATTCAAACCCACCTGGACACCTTCCTGTGTAGCCTCATCTGGGTGTTCCTGCTCCGGCAGGGGGATTGGACTGGATGGTCTTTTGAGGTCCCTCCCAATTCCTAACATTCTGTGATTCTATTAGCCAATTCCAGATACTTGGTAACAAGGTGATTTGTTTCTTTCTTTGGAAATACTTCTACTCACTAGAATATGCATAATACACTAAAGTGCTTTTTGTAAATTTGTCTTTTGTAGTTTGTTTTTGCTAGATTTTGCTCCCAAGAAAATTGTTCTGCTGACTTGAGAGTTTCTGGAAAAGTTGCTTTTCCAAAGTAAGTATAATGTAGCTTTCATTTTTTTGAGGGTTCAGTAAGACTTTATCTAAATTATTCTTTAATCTTTTGTATGTCAAGAACATTAATTTGCAAAAGTAGACTATAGACTTCTTGAGGAAATATGAGGAGTAAAGCTGTGTTTAGTTGAAGAATATTTTAAAATAATACATCTTTCAGGAAATGTAACAAAAGTTATGTAATTGGAGGACTGATGTTGCATAATTAGAAGACTTTACAGCTCATAAAATGTCTTCTTCATGAAAAGGTAAACTTGAATTCTGCGCTTCATATATAACTGGGCTCTGATTCAGGGCACAATGCATACTCAATGTGTAGACATCAGAACTACTGTTAAATTGACAAGCTGTCAATTATTTCTGCTGCTCTTACAAAGATACTGTACTTGCACTGTACAAAGAAGATACTTCAGTTTTGTACTAAGACATTGTTATACTTATTATTTCAATTATAAAATAACTAAGTGGCTCTTTTTCCTTATTTACTTGAGAATATTACATCCTCAGTTTTCTACCGCTGATCGAGACGCCAGATGGTTCAGTATTATGTGAGGTTTAGACTTCTTTTCCCCACATGAGTTAGCCTGCATTTTCCAAAATTAATTTTGCTTTGTGATTTTTTTTTTTCATTTACATCTTTATTTTTTTATATACCCCTTTGTATGTTTCAGTTTTTCCAATTAGGTATCACGTTTATGTCCTGTTGTTAGGAAAGATAATCAATGCACTTTAAAAGTATTTAAATACAATTATTCTTGTCTTGCAGAATTGGTATGACACCAAGCAATACTCTGTGCGATATACTTCTGTTTAGCAGCATCTCTGAGAAGTTTTAAGCCATGTACCATGGTTTCCATTCAGAATGGATTTTAATGATTTGATTTTGTTTTATTTTATCATCACAACCTTATTTTTATCGATTATTATACTTCAAAGCAAGAAATGTTGGTTGTTGGTGTGCAAAAAGAGAAACTCTACATGTTGTGCATCTCAGCTAGTTAGGTATTTTGTGTGTGACTTGGATTTTCTTGTGTAATTTATCACTTTTAAAGCTGATTCTACTTTAATCAAGATACTAGTTTGAACAACGTAAGGTGACAACAAAAGATGATGACAATCACATAATTCTGATTAATCACACCTGTGTGATCCTGAGCACAGATTACAACATACCTGCTTGGCATTAGGTACCAGTAGAAGATTTTCAGTGTAAATAAATAGGCTAAATATCTTGATAAAGTGTGAAGTATCACCTTAAATTGTTGTGCCCCTAGAATCCTGATTAAAAACTAGTTAGCTGTGCAGTGTTAATTTATTTTGTCTAGACAGAATGCATTCATTATCCTTGAACAGCAAAGCAGAGGCTTTTAGTCTTAAAAAAATGAAATCAAATAGGGGTGTCACTGCAACGCCTTACTTACTGAGTTACGAGCCTTCATGTATCCACTATCATGTTTTGTTTAAATTGCTTAGATTTTGGCCTGCTCTGTAAATTCTAGTCCACAACAGGCATTTTTTAATGAAGAATGAAATCTGATTACCAGGGCAAAGCTCTAGCACAGCTTTGTTGTAGTCCCAGATATGCACCTGGTGCTTTTGTGTACTTGCGTGTTAAGCTGGGAGGCATCTTTGTGACAGCATCTTGTTAATGAGCTTGGCTTTAAGGCATGGAAGAGGACTGAGTGGTAAGCATATAACTAGTAAAACAACTTTAAAATGTGTCCTAAACTTAATCAAGCTACTGAATTGTTAACATTTTGGTTTTCTTTAGTTTGCTTTTGTCTTAGAACCTATCTGCTTATGCAGTGCTTTTACCTTCTGTTGCTTTTCTAAGTGCCAGCCTCATTCCCAAAGGTCTTTGGTGACTAATGCTTTGGTTTCAAGCCAGAATTTCTGATAAATGTCTATTTCTAGGCAGCCTTTCTACAAGTCTTAATTAAACTTTAATGTCAAGCTGAAGTTTACTTTTAGCCCCCCATAGGGTGGCTGTACTTGTAACATGATTATAGAAATTTACATAGACCATGAGACAGGCATGTTTGCTCCCCTCTTCGTGACCCGTTACATATGAACTCAGTCCTGTACTTTGAGTACAAAGAGTGAATTTTGAAATAATGCCTGAAAATACTGTAGCAGTAGCACACTGCTATTCTCGTCTTTGAAGGAAAGGACCTGTCTTGTAAATCCAGGAGCACAACTGCTCTGCTAACAATGTTTTTACTCTCGCATTAATAACCTTTGGCCTTTAAAAGTACCATACTGGAGCTGACCATCATATTATGGGTGTAACCTTCAGCTACAGGACAGAGTAAAAACTTTCCTAATGATCTCCAGCTGAGCTTGGGCAGAACCAAATGAAATGAGCTAAAAGAGCAGTGGTGGAAAATTTTTGCATCCAAGCTCTATATACAATTACTTTTCACTTATATTATGATCATTATTTTTATAGGCCTCATGATAAGAAAATGTATCTCGCTGTTGGAAGCATGAAGACTTTATTGTTGAACGTTTCTCTGCTTAATGCTGGAGATGATGCATATGAAACTGTTCTCCACATTCAGATCCCTAAAGGCCTTTATTTCATCCGAGTCTTAGAATTGGTAAGAACAAAAAAGCCTGTCAAACAGTAATCCTTTGACATTTTTCTTTTTCAGCCAGACGTTTTCCGAATTATGCTAATAGCTCATTGGGTTACTTTAGATACTGACAATCTCCACCTCTCCTGTCCAAAAAAGCTGACAAAACTCTAGTTTTTAAGTTCTCAGACTTCTAGCTTCCTAAACCATGTGCAATTTAATCAATACAGGTGAATTACATCCTGGTTTTGAAATTATTTGATGGTAACAACTAAAATTTTTTTGAAATGGTTTCTAAATGTATTTTGGGATGTTATTGCTACTTTTTGTCTGCTGATCGTGTTTTCAGTAATCACAAAGGTCTCATTGAATCTGTACTTTTTCAGATGCTCAGCCTGATGAAGAAGTCACCTATCTAATTGTTCTTTTTTTTTGGCTTTTTAAAATAACTGCTCCCTGTGTAGAATCCCCCTGCCACAAACTTGAGTGAGTCTGGCGCATTTGCCTTAGCTTCACTATTGGCGAACAGAAGGTGAAGTAACAGGACACAGCAATCAATACAAGGACATGTTAAAGTAGTCGTGAATAATATGAATGTTTTGTATATTTGCATCAGTAAAATGGCAAACACCTAGTTCAGGGAAGTAAAAACTACACAATTTCCATGTGCACATGTAATTTGAAAAGTCTGAAAAAAAGCAGTTTTATTTTAACCATTAATAACTTGTCCTTTATTTTAGGAAGAAAAACAGATCCATTGTGAAGTATTAGATAAAGAAATTCATGCATTGAAACTTGAGTGCAGCGTTGGTTATTTATATGTAGATCACAAATCAAAGGTAATCTATGAGTGAACTGCCCAGCTTTAAAACCAACCAAAACTTATTATGAGGATTTTCGGGGGGGAGGGAAAGCCTGTTTTTCAGAATCTCTCCTTCATTCACAACTAACGTCTTCTATCGTGTTGCTATCTGAATCTCTCTGCTATTTTAAAAATTAGTTAAAATTCTCTGGAATAATTCATTAAGTGACAGTATTGTTTGTATTATGCATCAACTGATTGTGCTTGGCTTCCTCAACAAGTGAGCTAAGGCTGTGATAAAAATGTATTGGGTCAATAGAAAGGGAGTAGAAGACAGAAAAAGCAAGTATTTCCTTAATTCTGAATTTTTTTTAAAGCAGGAAGTTCTAAATGAACTTAGAAGAATATTTTTATTTAAGCTGTGTTTAAGACACACTATAATGTGATATAAAGAAAATTTTATTTCTTCTACAGCTGGATTTTAGTTTCCTCTTGGATGCAAGCTCATTTACTAGAGCAGAAGATGACCTCAACATCATCATTAATGCTACCTGGTAAAGTCTAATAAAAATTGCTCAGTGAAAAATATTACTAGCTTTGGAAAACAGAGAATGGATATTAAAATAATGAGCAGGTTCCTGCCTGTTTAATTTTTTTAACATGTTGTTACCAATAAAATATTTTTGTTTTAATAAGCCAAAATATGTGTTTAATATTTGTTTATAGAAATAATGCATTTCATACTCATTTCTCTCATTATGTTTTTATAGTAAAAATGAAGATGGGAACATGTTGCTGGATAACACGCTAACTTTAACTGTACCTCTAAAATACGAGATTGAGTTAAATGCTCATGGGTAAGTCAGCATGTTGCTCTATTGCACATTCGTAGAACTATTGTCTTGTTACTAGTCTAAATTCCCAGAGCTTTGAAGGAGAAGGTTGATGTAGCTGAAAAAACTTGTGAATGAGATGGCACAGCTGTCCTGGGGTCTGACGCACACACTGCTAAGATTTTGTTTCCACTACTGGGAGATGAGAGCAATGATATTAGTGCTGCCTCTAACTTGTCTCTTAACAGACTAATATTTTTTAACAACTGGAATATTTTTTGTAGATAAAGGTATTAAATGAGAGCACAGCAGATCCTTAGAGTCCTTGGTTAATGTGAACCATATTCTGGGTTTGTCATGAGCCATTCATGGAGCATAGGTGATGATTTATGACTTTTTCTGATTTGTCTGCATTTTAAGAGAAAAGAGCACAAGTAGAGGACTTCTACTCAGTGTTCCTCTATTTACTTAAATACAAACCGTGGTATTTTCTTAGCATGGAGCAGAAAGTTATGCTAATGATATATAGCAATTCTATTAACTAACAATTTCTAAACCATTGTAGATTTGTATCACCAGCTTCATTTATTTATGGAACAAGTGAGAAAGATTCACCAGTTACATGCATGAAGGAGAATATCAACTTCACTTTCCATGTAAGAGTTTTTCTTTGTAAACCCCATTATCCACCTTGTTTTGAAGGTTAATTGCTAAGATTTTCAGTGTATCTAATGACTGCCTGCACAGTCAATAAGAGCTTTTTAAGAGTACAAGGGCATAGTGAGCAACTTTTGTGCATTAGTGATGGGAAGTGGCTGTTAATCCCTCTTTAAACACTTTTTTTGGTCTGGACAATCTTCCACTTAATGGTAAGAGAAAAAATACTTAGCACAAGCAGGATTGAAAGTGGCAGAGCAGTTCTGACTTGCCACTTCTTACATTAAGAAACACTTTAAAAGGAATTATCTTACAGTAAGCAAAAGGAACTAGGAGCTCCTTATAAGAGGATCTATAGGTATCAGATTTGTCTCCAATGGATTAAGAGCAGGAGTTAGACATTAATCTCTCCTAGTTCCTTTTGCGTATTCTCCCGGAAGGCAGACTGTATGACCTCAGGGTAGTCATCATGCATTAGCACTACTTACTCCAGGTTTGGAGAGTTAAGGGTTCAGTCAGCCTGCGGAATGAATTAAACAAAATGTTACAACTCCTAGCATAATCCCCTTTTGTGACAGTGTAACAAGGCAGGTGCTGCCCCATTCTGTGAAGTTTTATGTATATATACTTCATATATATTTTTTGTTGCTTGAATAGCTACCATGAATTAAGTCTTTAAATGTATAACATTCTTCCCCACAAGGTTATGAATGCAGGACCAAGCATGGCTCCAAATACAAACTTAGAGATAATGATACCTAATGCTTTTCCACCCAATGACTTCAAATTATTCAACACATTGGATATCAAGGTAAGCAGAGGTTACTTAATATACTATTATTAGCTATATGAATTCTATGGAAAAGAAAAGCAGAGCAGAACTAGGTACTAAGTCTGTGTTTGGTTTGTTAGCCGTGGTGAATCAGAGTGAACAAGAACAGAATGATCTTCAGCCCCATGTGGTGTAGAATTCTGAAAGTACAAGTTACATTCCTTTCGAGCTTCTTGCCTTTCAGAAATCTGTGTTCTGATTATTGTCTGATGTTTACATTCTAACAGTGATGATGTTATTTTTATTTCCAGACAACAGCTGGACAGTGTTCCTATAATAAATATCCCAGAGACTGTAGTGCAGCAGAAAAAAATGAGAACATATTAAAGGATGTCGTCACTTTCTTTTCAAAGCCTGCTAAGAGACAAATGGTAAGGTCTGTCTTTTGGCATCAGTGCGAAAAAAATGACTGTATGAATGAGCCTTAAGACAATGGTATATCTTATATAATGAGATCACCAAAACAGTCTTGTAAGGTTTGGTAGTGGGACAGCATAGTCCTAAGTGACTTTAGTGAACAAGGTGAAAACTGAGATGGGGAAGTTGATTAATGACACGTCACTGAAGTCAGTGGTGATGACAGTCACCTACAAAGAACTGCCAAAGGGTTATATAACTGGAAGAGTGGGCAAACAGAATGGCAGATGAAATTCAGTAATAAATGGAAAATTATGCATGTGGGAAAAACAGTCTTAATTTTAACTACATGAAGCATGCAGATCAAATATTCATTGCCTTTTCCACATCAAAAAAGCGCCATCAAATGTAACTAATAGGAGCCAGGTTGATTAAAAAAAAAAAAAAAAAAAAAAAAAAAAAAGAGTAGTACTCATGATGGAACTTCGTACTGAAGGGTGTTATGAATGTGAAACACAAGTGAATTCCAAGGGAGACTATACAAGCTAATGGGACTGAAAGTCATTAAGAATTACAAAATATATGGAAATCATTTTTGGTTCTGGAAGTTCTTATTAAAAATATTTGGGAGGCTGGGAGAATATTGTACATGCCCGGCCTGTTCAGGTTCGTCCCTTTGTAACTGCTTATGGACCCGGCTGGAGATCAGATGCCTGACTGCGTGGTTGGGCTGGTTTTGTCTGGGAGAGAGTTAATTTTCTTCACAGTAGCTTGCAGGGGGCTGTGTTTTTGATTTGTGACCCTACCAGTGTTGATAACACAGGGATGTTTTGTTATTGCTGAGCAGTGCTTACACAGTATCACAGCATTCCCCATTCCCCACCCTTCCAGCAGGGTGGGCTGGGGGTGCACGAAAGGTTGGAAGGGGACACAGCAGTGACAGCTGACCCCAACTGACCAAAGGTCCTGACCATAAGACACTGTGCTCAGCAATAAAACTATGGGGACGGTTGGCAGGGGGCCACTGCTCATCCACCAGCATTCCAAAACAGAATTGCTGGTTACAAAATGTGTTACATTTTTGAGGGTTGGTTCTCATACGAATCTCTGTGTCTTGCCACTTGTTTTTGTTAGAGTACAATTTTATTTAATACCTTCATCTTAAAAGAAACTGGACATTTTAAAATATTTGGGACTTTAAGTAAGCATGTTACAAGGAACATCAACCAATGATTGAGAGACAGCCCGCTCTAGAATATCAAATCAGAACTTAGTCATCACAGTCTTGGACAAAGAATATAGTCATGTACAGGCTTGCCCTTTTTGTCTTCTCCAAAGCTGAGGCAAACGGTGTTAGCTGTCAGTGTACAAGTATAAGTTTCTATCAATTGTAGTGTTTATACTGGATATCTTATAGCCAGTGTCATTTATCTTTCTTGATAAAAGCTAATTTGAAATAAGAGTGTAAAGCAAATCTATAACCAAGCTATGACAAGTTATTTTTCAATCTAAAAAAATTGGAATTTTTAAGGGAAAGAACCTATTGTCTTCTGTAACAATTAGATTGGTCCCTTGTACTGTTCCTTTCGCACTTATGTAGAACAGCAATGTATGGCAACCTAGAATTACATCCTGATTTTGCAAGAACCTGGACCTTTTTGTTTAACTCAGTGCCTGAGTGTCTTTAATACTAAGATGATAAAGTTGATAAACTTAAGTTTTAACCTTTCCCTCCCTTCTACAGTACTGCATGAAAAATGACAACCTTTGCTTACAAATATATTGCACGCTTGGAAACATGGAGAGTGGAAAAGAAGCAACTGTTCAGTTGCATCTGGAGGCTACTCCTTCACTTTTAGAAATGGTAAAGCATGAATTTTTCACACTTGAGGGGAATATTTCAAGGCATGTTTTCTGTATTCTCTGCATATAAATTCTAGATATTAATATATTTTTGCAAATAGTGTGATTAAATCCAGATCTTTCAGGTGTTACCTATATTATGTTTTCAATGTTAAGTCTTAAGGTGATATATGAAAAAAGAAAACCACTTTAAAAAAATATATGTATTTTAGATAATCACTTTATAGTATATTTTGCTTTGCCTGTTCTGGCTGGGTTACGTAGGATTTGGATTTAATTTCAACTCATAATTGTACTTTTCTAAGAAAAACAGCATGGATATGGACTTAAGCAAAATCCAACTGGGCTTCATTCCAGCTTCTGGTACTAATTTGTTTTGTGATCAGAAAAAGGCACCATTGTGTTTGTGTGAGATTCTGTTTCTGTGAGCAGCTGTGTTACCATTTTTACTGGGTAGGAGTTAATGTGTTGAAGCTATTTTATAAAAGATGGATTTATTTTTTTAAATCAGGATGATGCATCAGCATTGAAGTTTGAAGTAAGAGCAACAGCCTCACCAGAGAAAAATGCAAAAGTTATTGAACTACACAAGGACAAGCAAGTCGCATATGTAAGAATTCTCTTAAACTTGTTAAAGTAGAAAAAACAACAGCAATTCAAATTGTGGAATTCTATACATATATATACGCAGGCAATAAATATAGCATTAGTTACTTAACAATGCAATTAATTTTCCTAGTTTGCTTTAGTATCTTTTGGGTTGGGGGAAATCAGCACTAAACTTATTTTCTGCTTTCCAGGTCTATTTGGAAGGAGTGCACCACCAAAAGCCAAAATACCGTGTTACTGTGCTAATTATTGGACTAGGCCTAATAGTTGGTGTTACCTTGTTTTTGCTTCTTTCACTTCTGCTATGGAAGGTAGGTTTTCAGTATTTCTCAGCTGTTCTCAAGTCAGGAATCCACACTGATGGTGGATCTTTAGACTGGTTAATGCAGGTTGAAGGTTAAATAATCTGTCCTTCCTAAAGAAACATAACTCCTCCTGTAACTTGTGTTTTTTCAAATTATCTTTCCATTTCCCTTCATTTTATCTTCTGTTATCTAACACTGCAAACCCCTTCCCATGTTTTATATGGCATCTCACGCTTGCAAATGATTTATGTAACTTACTGATATCAAATGGATCATATTTTGGGGGGTGGTGCTCCATATTTAATGTCACTTGACACAGGCTGACTAATAGTCTATAACATAGTTTCACGACAGAATGAAATGTTTAAGATTTTAAACTGCAACATAAATGCTAAAAAAAAAATCCTATGCATAAGTAAAAAAAGAAAACTATGAAGGAAGCAGCTTCTCTGGTAGGCGATGAAGAGCCTGGTAACTTCTTTACCTACATACAGACTTTCTCTGTCCATCGTTTTTCCCAGGGAAGTGTAGAAATGAAACAAATTTAACAGGAAAGTTTTTTTAAATGTGAAATGGTAATAAAAATACTGGATTCTGTGGATTGTTATAGTTCACAAGCCCGCATGTCCTTACTCCTTGCAGGAGAATATTAGCCTCCCAATAAGTCAAAGAAAAAGCAAACACGCTTTTTTGATTGATGAGTAACACTTGATTACTTGGTATGACAAAGCAGTGGCAAATACCATCGATCATAAACACCATAAATATGCATTTTATTTTACTTCATCTTTTATGGTTTAGATTTGATAACAAACATTTGCTGACAACAGATTCTAAAATTATGTTTTTCAGATTGGCTTTTTCAAAAGGCAATACAAGCCAGTCCCTCAAGACAAGAACACAAGAGGCAGCTGGAGTTTTACAAGTGGGAACAAAGATGACTAAGATGGCAAATAAATGTTTGATTTTATAATGAAGAATTTAAGATTCAGGTTAATTCACAGGAGAAACATCAGTGACAAGAAAACTGGTCTTGAGCTCACTTGCTCTTACAAAATACACTTTATTTCCTTGAACTGTATGGAGGACTACACCTTAGAGTACTGTTGTTTTCCTAACATGAAAATGGTAAGACAGTTTGTTTTGAAGTCTCACAGTATTATTTGAAATGCCGCATATATATATAGCTCTGGTTTCAAACAGACAGAAGAACACTAAAGATAAAAATAATTACTTACCAGAGAGAAGAATTTCTAGAAAGTAACAACATTTGGCCAATCCTGAAAAATAAGATCTCAAATACATTAGCATGAGTGAGTTATTCTACTCATTTTCGAGTTTCAGTTATCTTTTGATTAGCCATTCAAGGAGAAATCCTGCCTCATCTTGCTTTGGCAGTTTTACAAGGGTAAATTAGCCTAAACCATTAAAAGAACCATAAGTGGAGCACACGGATGCAGAGAACAGCTATCAGAAGCTCTCTTGGGCTTCTGGAGGCAACCTTATAAGCCTTGGCTTCACGGGCACAGCCCCAGCACTGCAGAGACTGAGATACCCAGGCGAGCCAGAACCAGGAGGAATGGAGGTGGATTTAGAGCAGGGAATTCTGTGGGGTAGCCCGGAGATGCAGCACAGGATCCTTTCACAGCTGTAGGAAGAGGAATGCATTGGAGACGATCATTTGTAGCCATCTTTAACATGGTACTTTCAAGCATGATAGAATTAGTTGTTTCATCCCTTCCTCAGATATTGGTGCCATGATATTTTGGGCTTCTCCAATGAAATATTTCTATGTGGGGTTTTTTTACAGCAAGTATTTATTTCTATTTATTTGAAGATTTTTCTATAGTACTTAGCATAACAGTATTTAGTACTGTCACTCTTCCGGGACCCGAAAAAAAAAAAACAAACAACAAACCTTCACATGATGACAAACCAGAGGAACACATACCCAAAAGTCTCCAACTGCCAACCTTACTGGGCCAAATTTTATCTTTCAGTGTGCCACCCTTTACCTGAAAGTACTTAGTAAGGAAGTCATTTGGAGAACTAGCTTGGGTTCTTGTGAAGTTTTCAGCTAAATACCATCCAAACAGGTACCCTCAAAAGCCACTCAGCAGAAAGGCAAGTGACTGAATAGAAACATGGTTCAAACCACTGCTCTGCTACTACAGGGAGTTTCTTCAGCTAGATAAGTTTGCACTGCCACCTAGCTTTGGTGAAATAGTACAATCCAGGGGAAAAAAAAATTGCTTTGCTCCCCAGTACAACTGAAGAATGTACAACTTGTTCAATAACTGCATTTACTGCAGCAGCAGTGGGCAAAACAGCCTTTCTTGTCAGGCTTCGATGTCTTTCTGAGCTGCAAGGAGAGGTGAATGTAATACGTACATATGCCTTGAACCTGCGCCATCATATGGGAATTAGCCTGAGACTCAGAAGCAATACGGAAGTGCCTTCAACAAGCACTTTTGTTAACAAGAGTGTTTACTGCCATAAAAGCCACATTGGCCACAGATTGTAAAGGTATTGGGGACCATTTTGTAATTTCTTTCACTTCATTTGATGCCAAAGATGTGGATCCCTCTGAAGTAAATTTTTTCTCTAAAAATCTTCTGCAGTGTAAGGACAAATGAATGTGTGTATATTTTTTAAAAATTCAAAATAAAGTATGTGAAGAATGAAATATTTTCTTGCAAGTCTATGAAAATATATACGAAATGCTTGTCTTCCAAATGTCTTTAGTGAATTTTTGCACTTTAAGAAAAATATCTTTGAACAGAAATTAGCTTGATATAACAGCATATTGTGAAAAATATACCTCAAATACTGGAAGAAGCATTAACATTCTTTTTAGTACAAGCAATGCAAAGAAGTGAAATGAAAACATTTTATTTATCTTTGAAATAGTTTATGTAAGTCAGTAAATGTGTTAATGTTGCCTTGGAAATTGTATGCTTCCTATTCAGATTTTATTATTAACATGTTAATGTTGGCTACCTGTTTTTAGGACATGAAGCAAAATTCACTTAGCTTTTATAAACCAGGTTGAGCAAAAAAAAATGTACAATGTCTGGATGATGGCAAGGTTATAAAGTATCACTAAATTTCATTGTATTAAAAATATCCCCAAAAAGTTAAGCACATGAATGCTGTTTCCTCTGCAAGCTCATTTTGTTAATTCTCAGTCATGTAATAAAAACAGTTAAATCTGCTGCATGTAGCTGGAATCTCCTTCTTAGACAACTTTAGGAAGTTTAGTTTTACTTGTCTTAGCGTGTTAAAAATATTGGATGTGATATAGTATCAATAAATAGCAGTTTAACTGCAGATTACTCACTGTGACTCAGACCAGGGGTAGGTTCTGAACATCATAAGGACAGCCAGGCATGGGAACAGGGCCGCAGAGAGGTGGTGTCGTCTCTGTCCTAGGAGGGTTCAAGGCCAGACTGGGTGAAGCCCTGGGCGACCAGAGCTGGTGTGATGGCTGTTCTCTGAGCAGGAGGTTGGGCCAGGCCAGCCCAAAGGGTGCTGTGACTGCTCCTGCTCTGAGCCCCCAGCCCCAGGGCAAAGAGCAGAACCAGCTGGAAGAGCCCTACAACAATTGTTTGTCTGGGAACTGGGCCTTTACTGCTGAGCAGGTTGCCCGCAGAAACTGCGTGAGATTTCCAACAAGTAACAGCTTGTTCCTAGGAGACAATCTTCTCCTGTACTTTAGGTGCAGTTCTTTTTTTCTCTTGTGTATTTATTGCAGGTAAGAATTTTCCGCAAGTAGTATTTAAAATAAAATACAGGTCTAGATCCCATGTGAAGACCTAGGACCTTGCTTTAACAAAATTTTAAATTACCAGATTTCCCATTATACTTGGCTACTTACTGAAGAAGGAACTTGAAGCAGCTCATTCGAGCCAGGAGATAATGCAGCTTTCATAGCGTTGTCAGCCACTCTATGAATGGTTCATAGACAAGTGAACATGAAAACATTGATTATCCCCATGGTCCTGCAGGAAGACAAACTTGTTGGGCTGCTACTTTTCATCATCTCAAAGAAAGCCAGTTTGCAGAAAGAATGTAGTCTTAATTTGCTGTCGTCTCAAGTAATTGTATTAAATATTTAATAAGTTGCAAACAAACAAAAATCAAATGCTCATAAAAATTATGCCCTAAAAGGCAGTTATAAAAATATAAGTCTTAAGGTATTTATCATAACTTCTTTCTCAGCAACAACAAAAACTATGCTGAATATCATTTCAGTTCTAGGATAGATAAAATAGTTTAAAACATTTATTTTGTGTAGAGTAGTCTTTAAAATACATTTCAACAAAGAAAAGCTATATAAGACATCAGCATATTCTTTTGTATTAGTCTTGACGAGAAATTATTTGAAAGCTAATACATGAAAGCAACATTAAAAATAATACCTAAAATAGAAGTACTTGGTTAAAAAAATATAAACAACCTGTATTTTGCCACCATTCTTCAGCATGAGATGATATGGCACCTCCACTCACCAACTCTAATTGAGCTGAGTTATCTGACAACATGGAGAGCAAGAGCAGACTTCAATGTATCTAATACTGTATTTTCTGCAAAAGCTGAATAATTTTTAAGTAAAAAAAAATATTTTCTTCTATCCTGACAGACACTTCTCAAACCTCACATTTATGAGATCAATATAAATCATTTTTCATTTTTTCTTATTAAGCCTTATAGTTTCTTTACAGTTAAGTAGGAACTGATAAAAATATATAACTTGATTAAAACTTCAAACCAGAAATATTACAAATATCCCAGTTAAGCTTCTACAACAACTGAATTCAGTGAGCTGGGACTCTGTAAAACACAACTTGTGGTGTGTCCCTCCTATATGCACTTGCATGTTGCTTGGGAACTCTCCAGGTCATCAGTGTTCACTCCATAGAGATTAACAAGTTGAGGATGCAACCTGTGAAGTGAGGAAGTCAAACTTTACCGAATTCATTAACCCTTGCAATGGGGCTGTCACTTCTGGGGATCAAGGGGGACAATAAATATTTATGAACTGCTATATTGAATAAAGTCAGGTGAATTACATTTTGACCATTCCTATAAGGTCACCTTTAGAAATACATATTATATATCCTATAACATGATCTGCCTTTAATTTCGCATACCAGACTGTTACTCTGAGCTCTGTGCCTTCAACTAATCCTGTGTGTGCTGCAGAAGAATGAGCTGCCGCCCATTTAATTCCACTGATACTCCTCTTATTTCCTGGGCTTGCTCATTGGTCCAAGATACGGAGACTATTCTTGAGCAGCACTAAGATCCCCACAAACTGCATGTTTTTAAGGTTACACCCAGGGCTTTCCACGCAGGAACCCTTATCCCAAAAGGAGCTCCTCTTCCCAGAAGTCACAGACCTTTATATACATCTGTTCCCTAAGAATTTGAAGGGTAATATCCCAGGCAGAAAGAAGTGGAGTTGGAAGCTGACAAAGCATCAGAAAGGAAAGGCCAAGTGGGTGATAACAAACCTTACCAAAGATGGGCACAAGGCAACAGGGCAGAGTCCCAAACAATGGCAAAGGGACCAGAGGGTGCAGTGCACAGGAGCACACAAAAATACCGTTCTCCCAGTATTTATAACACCCAGTTTTGATGCCATCTGTACAATGTACATTTAAGATTGCAGTACTAGTCTGTTACAGGCATACAGTCCGTAATCATAATACTTAGCCTTACCGAACATGAACTTCTGATGCTTCTTCCATTAAGTCTCCATCTATATTCCAAGGGTAATTTCCTTCTGCAGAAGCAGCATTCAAATATGTATTTTCTTTGGCATCAAGCCCACTTTTAAGTCTTGGTTGTACTTTTACTTCTTGAACTGTGTAGGTCTCAACAAAGGGAAAGTTGAACTAAACCAAAACACAGATACATATTAAATGAAGATAAAAGATAGATGTAGTAGTTCAGCAACAAATGGAATTATTTGAAATTAAAAACCTTGGGTGTTTGGGGTATTTTTTGGGGTTGGGTTTTGTTGTTGTGGTTTTCTTTTTTTTGTCTGAAGTAAATGGGAACACTTAACTCTAGCTTTGACCACACGAGGCATTATATATTTCAGCTAGCACTTATAGATTAACATGCTATTTTTGTCCTATATACTACATCAGAAAAAAAATAGTAGTGTTTCATTTGCATTCCCATGTTGGACTTGCTCAGTTTACAGGTGAGGTGGTACAGCTTGCACACACCGAAGTGGCACATGTGTTCAGAGCATGTGAAAATACAAGCAGTAGCCCTCTCCTAAACGAGGCTAGTTAGAATTCCAGTAAATGGTCATCTTAAGTTTAAAGGAGGGTCTACATCTCCTTGTCTAATTTCCTACTACAAAGGTGGAGAGAAAAGCAAAGCCTTCCTTCAAAAGCATAACTGGAAAGCATAAACTGTTTCCTAAATGCAGCTGTTAGTGCTGTCACATGGAATTCTCATCCACCTCTCTCCCAAAACTCTGACCGTTGACAGATTCAAACCTAAACCTTCTTGTAAAAGGGATTTTACACAGTCCTGAAACATTTGAATGGGTACCAGTGTACTTTGGCTATGCACTGGGTATTTAGGACAGCAATAAAGCACTGTGTTTGGATGCTTCGGTTTTGTCTTCAAAGACAGAAGAATGAACACAAGTTCTGCAAACATTCCTGACTAGGTTGAATGCATACCTGCTAAAAATCAACGGTCATAATCCACTGCTGCCAGTAGAGCATGCAGTAATCTGCTGAAATGATGGACTTCACCTATTTCTTATAAAGAGTTTCATGATGCACCCCCAGTCTGCATTCTTCATCTCTGCACTACACAAAATTGAAACATGGGAGGCATTTCCTTTGTTGTGGTGAAAGAGCTTTACACCCACAAAACTATGGTACAACACAAATACAATTTAAACCACAACAGATGGGCTGAAATAGGCTAATCGGTATTAGTCTAGTGATTTAAAAAAAAAAAAAAAAAAAAAAAATCAGATAAAAAGGGGGCTAATGTATTCTGACAGGAAGCTAAGTCTCTTTACAAGGATGCTAACATTAACTCTTGCAGCATGTCTACCTTCATGATTAATTGTTCTTTTTATAATCACCAGAAATAGATTAATAGTACCTGATTTTTTACACTGGCATATCTTTTCAGGTGTTTCATAAACTCTGTTCGAGAAGTATTTTTTACGACAATAAGAGCCATGCTTCCATTATTCAACCTGAAAAGAAGACCAACTTAGTTCCCAAAAGACAATTCATTAAATTGGTAGTTAAACAGGCCCTTCAAAAGTCTAGGTTTAAATATAAAAGCTGCTAGAGTAAATTAATAGAATAGTCTCAATGTTTTTTCAAATCTTCCTGCCAAAACCCCACCATCACCCTCTGTAGATCAATATAAACTATGCAACTGAGGTTACTCAACATCTTTGTATTTATGATATACACTGTAGTAATAAAATGGTTCTCCCTTATCAACATCCATAATTTATTGAACATAATACATATAATCTAAAAAACTGCTTTTCTACTTAACAGATGATTTTCAAACATCAGCGATCACAAATTTATCTTTATGCTTTTCTCTCCAGAATGGTATAGTGATTACCCTAACTGTTGTGAGGCAGAGCTTTGCTAATAAGTCATTCCTGTGATACATGCAAGGATGTCCCCATCATACAGCCCAGTGCAGACGGGTTTATTCACCTCCTCCATTAACAATAACACTGCCCTAAAATAGACCCTGATTATCAACTATGCCACTGTTCAAACTCCTGTTGCAATTCTCAGTACAGTTCTACTTACACATTTCACAAAGCACATGAAAATTAAAAAATTAAGGGAATTTTGTACAAGATAAGAGAGTCATACACTAGAGATTAATCAAGAAGGCACCCTACAGGGCAGATACTCAGTGGTATCTAGTCACTATTTATATTTTAGCATCTTTGATAATTTGGTCAGACAATGAGCTAGTATCAATTCACAGAGTCCTTAATGCAACTGTGCCTTGTCACAGAAGCTAATAACCTACATTTCAATGCAATCATACCTCAAAATCATCTAAGTTGCAGAGACAAATCAATGCTCAACAGGAGTATCTGATGAACATGACAGTCACTGCTAAGATAGTATTTTATATGAAGATGATGTATTTCATATCTTCTGAATACATATGGATACACATATATATTTACTTATTCAGCATGTATGCTTGGAAAATATGTTAAGAATATTTAAAAAAATACTTCCAGCCTGTCACCTCAATGCATTCAGCACTATGGCCTTTCATCTTCAGAGCTGACTAAGAATTCTCATTAATTCTCTTGAAAGTCCAATCTGCAGCAAAGCACACCACCTATGCTGTGAGAAACATGTCCCATGTGGCTCACATAGCACAGACAGTTGAACATATCTTGACATGCTTCTGCCAATTTACACGAGTATAACTAGTGTTACAAGCAGCAGTCAAAGCGTTCATTCCACTTCAAATGTCTTCATCTGGCAAAAACCACTTAGGGAAAATAGGACAGAATGAATAAACCTAGCTAAGTTTAACCGACACTTCCAGAATGGGTCTTGAGTCTCTAAAAATTAGCGCAACATTTAGGTTTCTAGTGTTGAAAAGCCTTACAATCAAGATGCTATTCACTATGAGAAAGCACTTGTCTGAAGAGTCTGCTCTTCCTACCCTACTATCTGACTGCATGCCTAAGATTATTTTTCAAAAGAGAGGAAAAAAAGCATGTCTCTTATAAAAGGATAGGGAGATCCGCCGAGCAACTACACTGTGGGAGAAACAGGCTCATTCAAACCTGCAATAATTGCATGGAGCTGTTGTAAAATTCCCTGTCACTGAGAAACAGGTGTCAGAACAGACGGGAAGAGAAAGCAAAGCTAAAAAATACTAATTTATTCAATTTTTGTGAGAACTTTTCTACTGACTCACATATAACACACTAAATGCTGAACAGAGGATGTTCTTAAGAGAAGATGGCATCAGGGCAGTATCTTGAGGTGTATGAGGCTTAGTAGGACCCCTGCAGCAAAGAAAACTTCTCAATAAGAGTTTCATTAAAACCATTTGTTTCTACATTATTTCTTAGAAGTCAAATTCTACCAGATCAGCCAGTAATTTCGAAGAAAAATATCTGATCAGTTCTAAGGCACATCCATTTTCACCTAATGATAATCAAATGAAAAAAAGAAACCGATCCACCAACGAAAAACAACCACAACAAAAACAAACAACCAACCGACTCATTCCATAAACTTCTATGAGTGTTGGGTTTTTTTTGTTTGGTTGTGGTTGTTTTTTTTTATAGATACACACACATACATGAGTTTCTGCATTCTTTTTTGAGGGAGTATGTTGTATTTTGCATACAAGTACGAAGTTTGTACTTGCTATTCTGTTTAATCATGAACTGGATACATCAAGTACAAATATTTATAGCCTAGTAACTATTTTGATCACCTCAAAGCATGCCCTCCATAATGAGCTAAAGGCAAAATGATTCAGTGTCAACAACCAGATTACATACTCATTTGATTTCCAAAACCCTATTTGCAGAAACTATATTTCCCAAGTTCAGGGGAAAAAAAAGTTTTTATATATAGCCAAATCCTATAACAGATGATTGCTCGATGACTACTACTTAAGTCAGACTTGCCAACTAATTTAACCACAGCAATTATCTACTCATTATTCTAGTTAGACTGCTTGACCTTATTTGCCTGATCCAAAAACTGATTACAATTCCTGGGATTATCGAGTCTGTTGCAGTCCATGCTCCCTCCCCCATTCCAGAGGGTCTAGACTACCTAAACAAAGGCTTGTATTCTTGGAAAAGCCAAGGTCTTAAGGTAAGATGTCAGAATTTATAGACATGACTAATTCTCTAAACCCCTACTGACCTCGTATTAGGTGCCAAGCCTCTTGGTGCTGTTGAACACAGACAAGGGATTGCCATAATGCTCACATTCAGGAAGTGACCCTGAATTTTTTGCCATTGATCCTTGCTACCTAAATATAACACAGTAATTTTATATTACTCCAGTTTAACCAGCCACATTTTGCTTTTAAATAATTACAACAGCAAAAACTCACCCTTATGTCTAGTTTTCTCTTTCTTCTTTCTAAAAGGGTGGAAACATATAGGTAAAATAACTCGAAGTCATTTCAGCACATTTAAACAACATCTACTTTAGGAAAAAAGTAAGATCTCAATGGAAGAAATTATTAATGTAACTGAATAAATCAGTAATACTGAGTGGAAGACTGCTTCGTAACACATCCTCTACAGTCTATGGGGGACACTGGACAAAGTATACAAGTTTGCAGTTGACAAAATATATATATATATATAATTTCTTTTTTTTTTTAAGGTTGTTTTACCCAATGAAAGAATTTGAACAAAATGAATAATTTGTACAATTCTATCTTCAAACACACGCATTTTTGTAGCTTTGGTAATGTTTGACTCAGTTTTACTTACCTGTCACTCTCATGAGAGTCCTCCTGTGGAAACTGTAGAGGTCGAAATAATAATTCACATTCCTCTGGCCTAGAAAAGTATTGATATTTACTATAATGTAAAACAACATTCTGACTGTGAGGCAGATTTTATCCAAGTTAAGATCACCTTAAGGAGGTACTGAATATACAGAATTTATCTACTCTTTAACTTGTAAGGGGGATATAGATTACATCTGAGTTGAATGTCTGCAATTGAGAAGTCAAGATAGCTGAACTACATTTGTCTGTATTTTTACCACATTAGCTATTGCATTTTCCTCAAGAAAATGAGAAATACTACAAAAATATAACAGCTTATAGCATACTTGAGTTCTGCCAGTGTTTTGATAAAAGCAAAATCCTTCCGCTGACCGGAGGGCATCCAACGGTGTTTTTCAGCCAAAGCCAGAGTCCTTGCACCAAAACCAAACATAGCAGAGAACCCAAACCGCAAAAGCTTGCTTGGAGTACTGAAAGTACAGACATCCACTGCTTGAGTATGTCCTAAAATTTCAAAGATAAAGATCAAAAATTACAAATAACATCTGTATTTTAAACTGAATGCAACTTAGCATTTTCTTTCCACCTATTTCAGCTGAGAGAAATAAAAAAAGCTTCAGACTCTCTTTAGGAAGTCAAGTCTTACTGATTGAAACTGAAATCAATCTAGATACAAACAAGATTCTGTGAAAGCAGTAATGTCAGGGAAAAACATTTAGACGCTTCAAAATATTAAAAACATTACAGCAAAAAACCGGGCCATTCCATCAGGCTGCGCAGGGTGTGACTTCTAATTCTGTTCCACTTTTCAAAACTCAGCATCAAATAAAATGCAATATTGCTACAAAAATATTTCCAAACATTCCACCAAATATTTGTGATGATTGAACATTGTACTGGAGGAGTTACAGGAACTCCTAAATATAGGTTTCAAATATATTTATGTTTACACTCATGGAATTTATACATCTAAATCTGTTCAAGATGGGGTACGTACATTTTTTCTGTAACAGAACCTGGGTGGTTTCCACTGCTGAGTGTACAGTCTAGAAGATAGATACTCAAGATGGAACTATCTTCCCCATTATTCTCTTTTTTATTAAAAAAAAAAAAAAAAGAAAAATTGCTTTGAGAGAAATATTAACAGTGCCTAAGAGATTATAATAAGGTTTGCACTGGCAACTTAGTTTTTTTTTTTTTCTTTAGCATAATTACATTTTTGCATTCAAAAACCTATTTATATTGTGCAGCCTGAATGGCAAGTGATATTGTTTTTTCTGCTAATACAATTTTCTTAAGAAAACTGCTAGTATTTGAAAGAAAGATACGCAGAGCTAAAGAAATTAATGATACTTTCCCAGAAATAGGAAAATACTTCCCTAAAAGTCTAATTCTAACCAGTTTCTCAGGCTGGTAGTATTGTATATTTTCCTATTGTCTTCAGCAGGTACATTAAGTTAAAATAATCAGGGGATTAATGTAACCAACCACTGCATAGTAACACACACAGAGTAACACTGTTCACAAAATCAAGTCTGGAAAAGGTTACTTCTTGAATTAAGAGAATATCAGTAACAGGGCATGGATGGCAAAACCAGGCGTTATTCCATGGCAGATTTCAGTTACCAGATGAGATCCACAACCTTTGCTACTAAACCATGCTCAAAGAATCATAACCTTTTTAGTACACTAGGAATCATGAAAGAATCATTTAGGTTTTAAAGTTTTACAATATAATTTACAGTGATACATCATAATGGTATGTGTTTATCAAACTGGTTAAGGCAAACTTCTAAATGTTGCTTCATTATTTAAAATCTGAAAACATCTTTAAAAACATTTACCCATTATAATGTGCAGTGCTGCAGTCACTGCGTGCTTAGTACCATAGAGAGTGTGGGCCAAAATATTAGTAGTACCTGTAAAAGTGAACACAAACTATTGTAAAAATAAGACAAATACAGAAGAAAAATAAAATACATACACAACTTTTTTTAAATGAAGAAACTAGGACATCTGCTGCCTTAAAAAAAAAAAGAAGTCCTTCCACCAAATTACTTAATCTTGGTGACTGAAATGCTGAATAATACAATCTAAAAACCATTAAAACTTCTAGACATTCTATAAAATCATCTCTGCAAATTCATTCATAAGTGTCATAAAAACCAAGAGGAGAAAGGAGAAAAGCTTATTTCCTTTTTTTTTTTTTAAACAAAACAAAACACAACACAACACACAACAACAACAACAAACATCTCCCTAAAAATCATCTCTTCTGTACATGAAGTGTTATACTGAGGAGCTGTACTAGAAGGCAGATTATCATATGATATGTATGGGGAATATTTTTCAGTTCGAACAATTATACAATACCCAGTCAGCATAAAACTGTGTTTTCCAGACAAAATTCTACCAGCTCTAGTCTAAGACAGCTGCTGTGCCTCTTGCAGGCTACATTTTAAATTGTTAGAAGCAATAGTGAATAAAATTAATTATTGCTCATTAGCTTTATATGAGAACACCCTGATGACTGAAAAAAAAAAGAGAGAATGTAGAATTAGATGTGTCTGACAAATTGTTGACTTATATTCAGTGCATTAAAATCGACCTAACTTGTCTTTGCCATTGCCTGGACATCGGCAGAGCAGTTGTACTACCAGCCACTGGACAGAAGAGATTAATTTATTTTGAAACAAGGGGAAAAAGTAGTCAATCAGCCAGTAAATAGAAAAAAGTCAAGAACTAGCAATGTCAGAAGGGAGTTAGAAGAGAGAGTGGAAAACTAGCTCTCAGTTGTAAGAAAAAGAAGCATCATTCTCAAGACTCATGTTTGGTGGTGATTCATATGTTAAGTCACTTCACCTGTGTAAGAAACAGCAATATACATGTAAATTTTGCCTTTCTGCTTTTATGTATAGGACATTGTGTATCAGATAACTTTTAAACAGCAACTTATTTTTAAAATCTTGAACAGGGAATACTTGTGTCTTTCCAAATTGGGTACAGGTTTAACAGAATTTCAAGTTGCTTTTTCTCATTGATCATGACTCTGGCATTCCTTAGCCCAGCAGCAGGGCCATGGGATTCACTTCTGCAAAAATAAAGAACCAGGGCCTGCCATCAAGCAGGCAGAGTATTGAGCTTCTTCATATCACTGATTAAGGGCTGAATAATTCAATAACAGATTAATTAAAATAACAAAAATTACAAAAGAACAATTTAGAGCCTAACATGCCATAAAGGAATTAATTCAGTTAGATTTTCAAATCAGTTTCTTGTTGCTTGAATTATTTAATGTGTTACAGCAGCAACAGACAATTCTGGATGCTAAATGTGTCTTAAGTTTTATTGAAGCATTTAAACTTGTCTTTTAAAAGTGAGGGAGACACAAGAGGAAAGGGAAAAACTATTACATTTCAAACAAGAAGCACTCAATATTTAAGTAAGCACTTTAAAATCATCATGCACCAGACTGAAAAAAATATGTTCATTCCAAAACTCTGCAATGTTTGATGTCATGTTAGCAGTAGGAAAAAAAAAATATTGGAAAGACTGATGTACCAAATTACAAAGCTCTAAAGGTATCTTGTCATTCTTATTCAGGAGTATATGCTTCAAATTTTTTCAACAATTTCTCTGAATATTAATTTGTAAAATAACTGGGAATTTTATCTCAGTATCTACTAGAGCACCTGTTCCATCCTTAGAACACCTTAGTCTCTGAAAGTAATTCAGAATACTCAGAACCTCAAGGAAAGCCTTTGTAACATCAGAGAGAGGAGCTCTGAGTAAGGGTCTCAGGGTTCCTACTACGTAAAGGAGATAAGTGAGGGACCTCTATTAAGATAACCAATGCAAAACAATCTTTGAAGTTTACATTTCCAGTGGTACACAGAAGAAGTCAGGTTATGTAGAATTTTATTCTTTGAACAATTAAAAAAGCAGCAATTTAACTCATGTATTTCTCAGAATTTTATTGTTGACTATACTATTAATTTCTTTCTCTCTTCCTAAAAAAAAAAAAAAAAAAAAGAAAAAAAAAAAGAAAAAAAAAGGGGAAAAAAAAGTAATGTTTAAATAAACTCAAAAAATTGGTATTATGAAGTACTTGGAAAGAAGAATAAACTGATAACTTCAAAAGCTAAATGCGAGTCTTCACTTTTTTCTCCCAAAAGAAAGTCTCTCTAGATACGCTAACAAGAAGTCCAATTTATTAACAATAGTACAATTTCAGTCATTTCAATCCAGTAACTTACATCCAACTAAAAGTAATTTGAACTTTCCTTTCTGTACAATACACATAAAAAAGGCAAAGTATGTAGCTCTAGATACCATTTACTATGCAAAAACGGTGAGATTTTCAATTCAGTGAACGAGAAACGGTTCTTAAAGGAAATTTCAGTGACAAAAAAAGATAGGTTTTATCTAAGAGGCAATTCTTCACAGAGTAATACAAGCATATGCCCAACACTACGTCATGTTTGAATGATTTACGACATTTAAACTCTAGATTCCACTGATTTTTCTTAGCTAGTGAAGCTACCTAAAGAAGTAACTCAAAAATACTACGATATTTCCTTCAATGAAATTTTTTCAACTCTTAGCAACTTTTATGGGAACCTCTCCAAAACAAAGGAAATAACACACACAAAGAGCAGATCATCATAAGCCATGAAAATCGTGTTTATTTCCTGTAAACTGGTAACAGGGAAGTTGTTATTCTGAAAAAAAAAAAATGTTTTCTTTGTCACTAAGCATCAAGCTAATAAAAGAGCATGAGACAGAATACACTTCTAAGATCAAACTCAGTAAGTCTTAAGACTGGGATTCCTCATTTAAGTAAGAGTAATTTATCAATGCAGATGGCAGCAACATAACAAATGATCTCAGCTGAAGTCAATAGCAGTCTTCATACTGACTTTAATGAGAATTAAATCTCATTCTTACTAAACAGGATGGGCACAAGTAATTGCATCCTGCTTTTAAATCTGTGGAGATCATTAATATTTGCAGAAGTAAACAAGGCAAAACCCCACCCTTTCACGACTCCTGGGAAAATAAAACAAGTTCTGCCTGTGTTTAAAAACATAAATAACTATCCACCCTTTCACAAGTTGAAGATCCAGACCATGTGCAGTTTTGCAGTAGCAAGTACAATCACCTTCTCTAAAAAAACTTTTAATACACGCCTAACAGCATTTTGAGCCCAGTAATGACTGAATAATGTATCTTATTACCTAGGCTCTATACAAGCAGGATGCCACACACACAAAAAAAATAGCTTATAACCAGAACCAAAACAAAGAAAGCTATCATACAAAAAAATATTAGAACATAAGCTTTGCTGATTTAAGTGGTGATTCAGTAATAGTGGTTTTAATGTCATTATTAATCTTCCCAAGTCATCTAAACCCTTATCTCTCTCGTGTAAGCTTGATATATTATTTACCAATAACAAGATGCTTCCCCTGAACACTGCTGTATTACTTCAGAGACTAATAACCTTCTTTGATGCTTGTGTATGGGCCTGCACCCCTCACAGATTACCAAGTCACATTTTTAGATCTCACTCCAACTACTCAATTTGCTTTAAAAGGTTTAATTCATACAACTCCAGCATTTTTTAAACAGAAACAAAGAAGATTCTACTATTAATAAAATATAATTCTGTTCAAAATATTAACCAATTTTCTTGACATTACAAACAACTTCCTACAACCTCCTTTCTATGAAATGTGCAAAAGCATCACAGTAAGGACAAAGTATCTGCAGGTCATGTAAAACATGACTGATGAAGGTACCAAACAGAAATTGTAGAGAAAAAAATTGTCCTTGGAAGTGCAAGCACTTCTGCAGTACAATTAACTTAATTAACCAGACAACATGAATATTCATAAGGCTGTTAATGTCTCCCCCATCCAAACAGATAAATGTGATGTAATGACTTCCTAGTCAAGCATAGCTAAAATTCTGATGAAAACTGCACCAACATTTTGGTTCTTTGCCTGAAATATCACAGAAATTAACAGCCCCTCAGTAATATTTTATTTTCTGAATTAATTGGAAATCATGAAATTATTTAAATGAACCATTTAGGACCAAAAGGTTCACAGTCATCAGATATAGATTGTCTCATGTTCTGTAACAACTGGATAGCTTTTTTAATGTCCTTCCAGTTCTCCCTCCCCTTCCTCCCATTCCCCCTCCATGCAGTTTCTTAGCAGTAGTTCCCATAGCAACACACGCTCTTGCTCAGGGCCAGCAGTACAACCGTAGCTTCCGCACATCTCAGTCATTGCATTTGGACCAGAATAAGGCTGCTCAATGAAACGTTTTAGTAAAAACACACTCCGCTTTGGACCTTTCTCTTCAGGAAGTAAATGGTTTCAAAAGCAGTTCCTTCCCATCAAGTTGGTTGAAACTTCTAAATGCTGTCAAGGCTAAAATCAAATTTTAAGCCACTTAAATAATGGTATCCTGTAATATTGTTTCTGTTCTTACTCAGCTGAAGAATCTAATAATTGGTATAATGGATTTCTGAGAAAAAAAATAATTAATCGACCATTGAATTCCATCTTCTTCAGGTACACAAACATATATATCTGTTTCCTAACTGACTACTTTTTGGAATATCAATAACATGGAAATAAAATAAGCTATAGATTATTTTTAAGAACCTATTAAGGATTTTCTCAGACTATCATTCTATAAATTGTTCTCAACCTCTTTTAACGAAGTCTATGGCATTATGTGTAACAAGCCTTACATCATTCTTCTGGGTTTACAAATCCTCTTTCATCATGATGCATTTGTCTTAAACAGAGGACAGAAAGCACCAATGATGAGACACAGTGACCTAAGCACACCCAGAGAGAACAGAGTCAAGTCCTGGAGAGATTCTGACTCAACACCAGCAAGATATTCTCAGTAACTGAACAGATAGGAGGTGGTCCAATTCCTGTACTAAAATTCATTTGCTTCATGTCTTGGAGACCACTGTAGCTTTTACCAATGCATTTTGAAATGTTTTTTAGCTTGAAAGTCACATCAACATCCACACCAGAAGGTCATGTCTGTGCAAAAATACTGCTTCTCTTTTAAAGAGAAGTCCAGAATCTGCCTGTACTAATTCTAACGAAGCCTCCCTGCCTGGCCCAAGTTACACTCCAAGAAGGGCAAATGCAGAAATTGGAAGGAGAAAGGACACATGCATTCCCCCAAACAAACAAAATACCCCCCATACCACAAGATGCAAGCACAAGTTAATAAAGGAGCAAGAGGATTTTTCCAGAGAGATGCAAACTTTTTCAGGTCTGTAGAAGCAAATGAGAGAGAAAGCACATTTGTGTGCACAGTATTATTTTTCTTTAACATAATTCACAAAATGTATTCCTCGGACATCATTTAAAAATAGACCCTAAGCATGAATCCAACAGAGAATCCTGCCAAGAAATCTGAAGGCAGAAGTGAAACAGTATGGCTTATATTAAAGAAATTCTAGAAAACAAAGTTTTCATTTGGTATACTTTCTGGCAGCAAATAAGGGCAAAACTTGATCTTTGCACGGATCAGTTGAAAATTATTCATTTTTCTTCCTCTAGGCAAAGACCTCATCTGTGCATTACTATAAATTATCATAATGATTTAAAATCTAGCCATTTGTAATCAATCTAAATCACTAATTTAGGGCATTTATTCAATAGCTCCCTTAAGTAACTGAAGGCACCAAGAACTGCCTTGAGTAGCCAAAACTGTAAAACATGCCAGAGGGACTTAAAACAGATTACTTAAAAAATGTAACAGTACATTTTAGTCTCACCTGCTGGTATTACTCCAAGAGGAACCGGTGCTCTGACAGGTGTTGGTATATAGTCTGTGTCTTTTCCAGCATCTATCTGGGCTTTCAGTAGTAGACCATGAGCAACTTCACTGACAGATCCGTCTCCACCGACACAAACTACCCTATTACAAAGCAAAAATGATAAATAGTTCAAAATAAACTCTTTCCCAGGTGACCAAACAAGTGGAAGGTAGATATCATGCACCATCTACACAATGATACTTCAAAAAGATAAAAAACATTCTTTCTTTAAGAACAGGCTAGGGCTTTGCTGTCAGAGCAGTGAATGCTAGCCAACAAGATACAAGCAACCTTGTTTCTGCTTTATTCTATCTGAGTGGAAGTAAATATATTTAACAACCAACAAAGTATTTCTTACCTCATCACATGTCATGCATGTGAACCAATGAAATGGAAGAGTTAAGCACATGCTCAAGTGCCTCGGTGTAAAAGTTCTTTAAATCTTTCAATCCTGACCCACAGAAGCGTTCCAATGCTTTTTAATTGCCCTTATAACAACAACTCACCAAATATTGCAATAAAATTAAAATACTTGAAAATAGCTAATTCCACACACTATGCAGGCAGTTGAGGGATTTAGCAAGGTATAAAACCCTCATGCCAGCAATCCTTTGCATGAAGGTACTTAATCACTCCTTCTGGAGAATGTAATTAAACTCCCACCTGCTGTGGCTACAGAGACAACTACATTTGTCTGTAAAAGCTCTGTTACAGCAAACAACTTTTCCTGTTTTTGTTTATTTAACTAACTATTAAAGTGATTTCCAAATCAGTAATGTTTGAAAGTTAATTTTAAAAGTAAATACATTTAAATGATAAAAATAATAACAGTACAATCCAAGTATTTACAATATAAATGTTGGATTTACTTTAGGAGGCACTTACTTAAAACATCTTCTTTCATATTTCTATATGAATGCAGTTATGAAACTATGTCCAATAATTCAACCAGATAAAACTGGTAAGCTCTTTATAAGAAAATACTCACTATGTTATTAAATGTTTAAATTAAATTATCTCAGGTCCTTTAATATTTTTCTTCAGTTCCTGTAATTTCCTAGGTATTTTTTTTAATTTCTAAATTTTTAGGAACGTTTCCTCTATCTAGCTAAACACACCGTCCACATTTTAAAAAGTACATAGCAAACACTTGGAGCACATTTTATTCCCGCTTGTAATTGGAAGTCATCTCCTGTCTTTTGCCTCACTTTGAGTTTAGACTGGTTTATTCCTAGGCTTACAAGTTTCTGCCACAGCAGCAAAACCAGTTAATCTTTGTAGTACGATAAATTGTACACCTGGCAGGACTTATGTGGCCTGTCTTCTAGCTATTAACACTTTTGAAAACAGACATATTTTCTTCTGATTTGGGGCAGGGTGGGGGGAATGGGAAGGCTGTGTTTGTTGTTGGAAACAGATGAAGAGTCCAAGGAATAACATAAAACTACCACCAACTTTAATTTTTATTAATTTAGCATTAATCATCAAGAGTTGCCTTTTTGGATGGACATAGAGATATTGTCAGGGACTAGAGATTCCAAGGCTGATGGGTGAGAACCTGCTACACATAAAAGAGTAGAAAGTCTTGAGCAAACAGATTTGACTAAGACCTTGAAGAAGGCTCCTTAGATAAAGACACTTCCGTCTATCAGTCTAACCAGACACAAGACTAAGGTCTGACTAAACTGTGCTACTCTAAACAATATCCACAATACCTTTTCTCACCTAACTCCATGAGATTCTAGAACTAATAGAGATTGGTTATACTAGAAACCACTATTTCAGCCTTTTTGTATGGCTCACTACATATCCCAAAAAGAGCTTTAAGAATGCTGTAAGATTTTCACAGTATGCAAAACTCCTCTTATATATATAGATATATTATTGAATCTTATTATTGAATGATTAATGTAAAAATGCCAAAGATTGCATTACTAATCCACACAGCCAGGTCTTTAGAAATGCTTGAACAAGCATTGTCAGTAAGTAATAAAAAACCAAAACACTGAATAAGAACTGATTTTCTCAGTCTTAACATGTATGTGAAACAGAGTAACTCATTAAATACCTACAAGCATAATTTTGGATGTAATACAAATAGAAAGTGATGTGATGAGGTTTACTAACATCCATTGCCACTAACCAACTTACCCATCAAATGCCTGGAGTTCACATTCTTTAAGTACTGAGAGAGCATGACCTTCATATTCGGTTACTGTGGAAAACAACATTATTTAATTATCGGAAGATCAGATAATTTAAGAGTTTTTTAATTTTTTCACCTTCTAACATAAGGAACATACAGAAATTCACTTCAGATATTTTATAAATAATTGAATGCATTAGAAGTACGAGAACATGGTTTACAGTTACACTCACTAAAAAGTGAGTCAGACATTAAAACTCAGCTGCCATCAGACACATGGGTATTTAGTGCATTTAAATTCAGAGAATTAGATATGTTTTTGCACCACAGTGCAAGTTTTAGCATTGACACAGTTGGTAAACTTCAGAAAAATGTAAGCATATCCTCAGTTAAGACTAAATTATTTCAGTATCAATCAAATTTAATTGCCTTTGTGCTAGGATATGCAAATTGCTAAATCAAAAATATGAGGAATTAAACAGGGAAGTAGGAAATCAAGCCAAATACCAGTGACAACAGAATATAACACACAGAGGAAGGTGGCACAAGTATACACCAGAGTTCATAGCCTCTGGAGGAAATGAATCTGTCACTCTACATTGATGTCTCTGTGTTTGCTGATACCCTACATAGCACTGTAAATGCCAGTGAAGACAGGATAAACTGGCATACTACAGATGGCACAAAGCATCATAACTACATTTAGCATTTTCTAGGCCAGCTTTGCCAGAAGAGGCAGCCCAGCTGCAGCCACCCATCAAAGATTTTTGCTGACTGACATGACACTTGCAGATGGATTTTTTGTGTAAGAATGTGCATCATTATATGCAAAATTACATTAATCTTTCATGCTTGTCTGTCCCTGGTGCTAGCATAGTTCAAGGCTTTTCTCCAGTGTTTCTAAACACTTAAAATTATTAGTCTTGGTGTCTAAAACAATCATTCCGTATCTATACTTGTTATAACAGTGTTTCTACAGACTATTCAAATGCTGCTTGCAATAACTGAAAACACCTTTCTCCCTAAATATATGTACACACAAGAATGCAAGTATACATATTAAGTGTATACATAATTTAAAAAGTGATAACATTTTTACAATTCACACTAAACAATTGTGTATCACCATAAACTTCAACATCTTCCAACAGTATCAGTAAAGTTCTAGTGCTTGGTGTTTTTAAATTCTTAATTAAAAATTAGATTTTTATTATAGCAAAGGCAGAGAATTTAACATTTTGCTATAGAAACACCTATCACTATAATACCTTTCAGGAATTATTTACAGAATTTACTTTCATGCAGGACCTCTTCTGGAAGCTCAAAACACAATATTTAAGATATCATACCCAGTTTTGCATTTACTGACGGGAACTATCCTTTTGTCATTACCTGTAGACTGGGAAAAACAGTGACCAATAAAACCGTGCCTCATGCAAAAATGCTATGAAAGAAATTGTTCCCATGAAAACAGAGTTGGTTACCAGGCTACGTGCTTTTTAAAGGAACATGATGAGATTTCAAAAGTTATGAATACATAATTAAAATGGTACCGTAAATAGATTTTATTTTGTAAAAGAAAACATGCTCAGTGGTTTCCTAACGCTGTTACAAAATTAATTCACTCAAAGAACAAGAACAGGAAAACAAAGAGAACTCATGTGTACAGAGAAACCAATAAAGGCAGTAAAAATTACTAGTGTTAGCCAGGTTGATGGGGACTCCATCCTCTTTGCATCTAAGATTTTAAATTTGGAATTATACAGACGGACTGCTGCAATGCTTAACACTGGGGATAATCCCAAGAAATTTAAAATTTGATGAGAGAATGACAGAGGCATCTATTTTGAAACATTGTGACAAAGAGTTAATGAAAAAAAATAAGTTTCCAGGAAAAAGATTCATGAGAACACATAGAAGAGCAATCAAGTAGGAAAAAAATAAAGAAATCCAACACCAACACAAAAAACCACATCTATAAAGTTTTCTGCAGGGTTGACAACCTCCAGAGTGACATATCAATGTAATTCTGATAGCGTGAAAAAGCTAGATGTCTGAATACATGGATACATGGTACTGTTCTAATTCAGGAGAGAGAAAAAAAAAAAATGGTAAGAGGAAGAAAGAGCTTCTTTAACCTTTTAAGAAAGATTCAGATTACGTATTTGGGAGGGTGGGAAAATTCACAAAAATATTATTTAATGCTTTTTTCAATGATTTCTAATACATAACTGAAAAAGTTTTCCTTTTTCTAGGACTTTTTGTTCACAACGTGTAAATTCCAGTAAAAATTAAGTTTCAAGTAACAGCGTTCTGAAAGCGGGGCACTGAGAGTGTACCTCATTGGAACAGCCACATACTCCACAACATTGTAACACCCCATCTCGTGTATCCAACAAGAAAACTGGGGTTCATCCCCTACATATAGAAAAAGCAAGGTATAATTGGTTCAACACTTCAAAATGTGGGACACTGCCATATGACATATGAATACTGGCACTCATGTCACAGAGTAATGCCAATAGGATATAAAACTGCTAATGATAACAGATTAACTGGTATTGACATTGGTTGGAAAAAAAAAAAAAGTAATGTTATTTACTGTATAGAAAGTTTAAACCAATGTTATTTGTCCATTTATCAATCACCCTCTTCTCCTTTGTGATTCTGCCCTAAAAATGAGGGTGTGGGGAAGGCTAATTCTTTTTCCTAAACATTCAGTTTGTAACTGTGCATAAATGGAAGCAGAAGAGTCAAATCCAGGGCTAGAAGTGAGACAAACCGGGAGTCTGTAGGGGTTAGCTTCATTTCTTTTTCTTTAGTATGAGTAAGATTTTGCAAGATACTGATATATTTCTAAGATACTACCACAAATTTTCACTATTTGCCCGTACTTGTAGGTATCCCAAATGCAGGTCGAGCTTTTGTTGAACAGGATTTTTTAGAGGAGTCACCAGTCTTCTCCTAACAGCCAATATCCCACCTGCAGCACTCAAGATTGCCAAACTTTTAAAAGACTTTATAAAGACCAGTTTTTAAGCATTGCTTAGCCTTACCTAAAGTACTGCTTCAGTTTAAATTTGTTAATTCCCACTTTCTACTGCACCGAGCACTTCAGATATTTGCTTATTCCATGTAACAAAAATAACAACAAAAAAACACTTTTAAAGACTTTTTTTCACCAAAATTAATGCATCTCATTTGGCACAAAAGAAAAAAGACAACCTACCAAACTGAAAGATAAGGAACAACCCCAGGTTCCAGTGTAAGTTGGGGAATGACCTATTAGAGAGCAGCATAAGGGAAAGGGACCTGAGGGTCCTGGTGGACAGCAGGATGACCACGAGCCAGCACTGTGCCCTTGTGGCCAGGAAGGCAAATGGCATCCTGGGCTGTATTACAAGGGGGTTAGTAGGTCGAGAGAGGTTCTCCTCCCCCTCTACTCTGCCCTGGTGAGACCACACCCAGAATATTGTGTCCAGTTCTGGGCCCCTCAGTACAAGAAGGACAGGGAACTGCTGGAGAGAGTCCAGCGTAGGGCAACAAAGATGATGAAGGGAGTGGAGCATCTCCCTTATGAGGAAAGGCTGAGGGAGCTGGGTCTCTTCAGCTTGGAGAAGAGGAGACTGAGGGGTCACCTCATTAATGTTTACAAATACACAAAGGGTGAGTGTTACGAGGATGAAGCCAGGCTCTTCTCAGTGACAACCGATGATAGGACAAGGGGTAATGGGTTCAAACTGGAACACAAGAGGTTCCACTTAAATTTGAGAAGGAACTTCTTCTCAGTGAGGGTAACAGAACACTGGAACAGGCTGCCCAGGGAGGTTGTGGAGTCTCCATCTCTGAAGACATTAAAAACCCACCTGGATGCATTCCTGTGTAGCCTCATCTGGGTGTTCCTGCTCTGGCAGGGGGATTGGACTGGATGATCTTTCGAGGTCCTTTCCAATCCCTAACATTCTGTAATTCTGTGATAACTGGAGAAAGTAAAGGCCGTTTCAGAATTCACTTATTTACATACATGCCTTTTGACTGCTGTATATTCTTGAGTAGGAGTTAATGCCTCCACTCCAAACTTCTGTGGGAATAAACTTTTTTGTTTAGTGAGTTACAATGAAGGGTAAGATCTGGCAAGCTTGATCACGCAGGAAACAACAGCCAGTTACCAAAATACAAGACTGGATGAGGACAGCTCTCTTTCAGCACACCACTATCAAAGCTGGTTGGGTTTTGGTTTGTTTTGCTGGTTTAGTTTTGTTTTGTGTGTTTTTGTTGTTTTATTTTGGGGTTGGGGGAGGGGTGTGTTTGTTTGTTTCTTCGTTGTTTGGTTTTGGGGGCAGGTGTTTGTTTTGGAGGAGAGTTATTTTGGTTTGTTTTTTGTTTTTGTTTCAGCAACCTACAAATCTTGTGTTGTGTGTTTGCTGGAAGTCACTTCAGAGGTTCAAATTTGCTTTAAGATTTTTGTGTACAATGAGTTTCAAGCTTTAAATATGTGCATGTGAAAAGACTAAAATTAAATCATCTTCAGTGTAAAAATTGTACAACAGCCTTCAACTTTTACTTCCTAATACACATTTGTACACCACTACGTATATAAATATTGGCCATGTTTCAGGAAAGCAGTAACAGTGAGATGCAGACTCCACAAAATCAGAAGCAATTATGGGAGGGGAAAAAAATGTTCAATTTACTTGAAATGAGGTACATGTCTTATTGGAAGATTGTACCAGTAGACAGGACTTTCACTCAGCACCCACCACCACCCTTCCTTTTTTAAAAAATTTATTTTAATGCATAATTTTTAATTATTTAGTTCTCTACCAGCATTTAAAACTGTAGTTTTCTCATTTTGCCTGTAGGAGGAGCGTTAGTCAGCTAATAAGCACAATAGTATTTGGACATTGCCAAAATAAACTTATTTAAAGATAAGCCATTAAACATATATCTGGCTAAAAGCAGAAGTTTCTTTTCAAAATTTAAAACAATAATAATAACAATTTTAAAACACCTAATTATTTTTATTCAATTAGGAAAAACGTTTTTAAAACCACTATAAATTATATTGAGAGCTCATATGACATTGTATGAATTAATCTAAAAAATTATTGATACAGATTTGGTTTATTATTTCAGCTTAGGATTCCAGGTGACATTACATAGCTAAAAATCTAATCTTACACAGGTTAATGATAATGCTGTCTTTAATAGGGTCTAACAAACAAGGTTATGTTCACAGCAAAGAAACACTGACCAATAGTAAGGCAAACAATTTAAAAAAAGGCAATTTTCTTTACAGAGTTGTTTAAAGTAAAGCAATAAATATTTTAACAATATGACAGTCATCTCTAAATAAGGTTTGCCTGACCAAAAAAAGAAAAATATTTCAAAAAACTGGGACCAAACAAGGCTAAATTCAATTTCTAAGAAAACAAGATTATTATTAATCTCATCACACTATCATCTGTGCTTTGCAGATGAAAAATACATCTCTGAGAATCAAAACTGATATAAAGCTACTGGCATTCCCTTGTCAATTAAGGGAAGTTAAGAAATTATCACTACAGAATTCTAACACAAACAATCTTTTTCATGTGTCTTTAATGGTCAGATGATTTTACTTTAAATTGTGGGCTAAGTAATTTAAAAATACATAGACACAGGTAACAAAATTAGTAAAATAAATCTCATGTACAAACATTTATTGCATTATTATATCCTCATGCCTATATCAGATTTGCTCAGAATTATTCTTGCCCTGCAACCTGAAGTAGTCATGATTTCATAAGAAGTTTAACAGACAACTGTAGGACGAGCCCTCTGTCTTATCGTTTGTTTAAAATGGAACTGATTATTTTGCAAACCAACTACAACAAACATAGGAAAAAGACTTTTTGGTGTTAAATGTCTTGCATCAGAGTTTACACGTCACATGAATTTGAAATGCATAATCTAAAATTAGCAGTGTATTAAAGGGAATTGTAATACTATGGATAAAAAATTATTTGGAATGGGAAATACTAACATCATTTCTCTGTAAACTTGGGTGTTTTCAGGGAACAAATCTGATGCAGCCTAAATTTCGTTCTCTTCACAGAAGGAGGCAAAAGTAATGATCAGATCATTAATGCGTTACTGCTTTAAAAAAATTCATTGTTTCCCTGTTCAGTTTCTCATAAAATGTCAGTCAAGGGAAACAGCCAAAGGGAACTCTGGCAGAAACTGGGAACCTTAAATCCAATCCTGCTATCAGGAACCCATTGCTGAGCAGAAGGCAGCATCGCTACAACATGGAAGTTCTACCTTTCATTCCCCAGTTTGCAAGTCATGCCCTTGTGCCTCGTGAGAAGTGCCCTTGTCATCACAGAACTTAATCACTCAGGCTCCATATCATCCCTGAAACTGAGTCAGAACCCAGAAATAATGTCTCCTTTGGATAAGCCCCTCTTATGATGTCAGGCCAATAGATGTTCTCAGAAGAGAAGTAATACTTAAGGACATGTGTTTGTCAGAATGCAGGAACAACTCTTAGCAAGTACATGCAACTCTCAGACATCATGCTTGTGTCTTTTTATAGAATGCTTGCTTTAAAAAATGCAAAAAATATATTACTAGTATTGATAGCTATAGGGGAAAAATGATCAATAAATAACAGAATTACTAAACCATTTTTTGATAAAACAAAAATACATTATATCGTATATATCTATCTGTTGTATATATCTGCAGTTCCAAATGCACTACTTGCAGGCAAAGCCAATAAGGATTAGCAGTAAATTCAAATTGTCTTGCACACTTAAGTACTAGTTTCACAAAGGATTAAACTATACTCTTGAAGCAACTTACCTGTGACATCAGTTTTGATGTCAGCAAGCTTGAAAAGAGGTGCAACTTTTTCATAATAAACATGAGTGGCTTCTCTTTTGTGGCTGCTTGGATTGACAAACACTTTTAAGGATTTGGGTCTATTTTGAAATCCTAGAAAGAAAACACAAAATATGTAAAATTACACACAACTCAGCTATTTTTCAGCTTCAATGAATTTTTAATATTAGATCCATTACAGTTCTTTAACAGGATAAATAAATTATAGTCTTTAAAAAGTCTCAGTTTCTTCTTGGATTTTTGCTATTTATCTTTGAATTGCAGTACTGATTACTTTTGAGTGTACAGTTAATAAACAGTAGAAATTAATCACCAGGAAAAAAAAGTATATGCCATAACCTAGTTAAACCCTGACACAGGAGCAGTGTGAATGGGGAGAAGTTCTAAGATTTGGCAACAAAAAAACCCAAACATCAAAACCAGTCCTTCTCGGAATTTAATATGAACAGTCCCAGCAGGCATATGACAATAACACCCAACAAAACTGATAATACAATCCAACATTTTTGTTTTCCAAGATGCAAACCAAACAGTGCAAAGGAAATGTCTCATCGCAAAAGAGGTCCAAAGAAATACAAAGGAATAGAAGACTTGGTAGTATCAATCAGAAATCTGAGAAATATTGCTCTTTTTCTTGTTTCAAAATGTTACATTTAGGTCTTTGAAATAACAAACAGCACTAAGAAATACTGCTATGCAAACACTACCTTGTCTTGCACATTTATCCCATGAAGTAATTTTATTATTCGGAATATTGCATTTTGTTGACTGGTAAATAATTTATGCTAAAACAATAACATTAGTCTTCAAATTCTCTTTTCTACAATTGCTACAATTGCCATGATTCAGTGAGGTTGGTTTGCTACAAAAAGCAACTGGTGGCATATGATACTGCTCTTCCCTTGGTAGTCATTTAAAATATATTATTTGAACAATTTTTTGTTCAAGTAATTAATTTATAAATTCTAAATTTTCTTTTAGTATCAAGTTAGACTATCACTTTCTTAACCAAATGAAAGCTAGAATATCTGGCAAGTATACTGCTTTCGACATTCAGGAACAAAATTAGTTGTAGGCCACAACCCCAGAAGAAACCAAGAATGAAAGCATGTTTTCCCATCCCCTGTCAATTATTCAATTTTTACAGCCGCAGGTACCTTCAGAGTGTCAGCTGGTACTTCCTGAAGCTCTTCCTCCTTACTTTACCTCAATGACTGACCAGGAATAATTCCTTAGAGCAATTATAGCTAAGTACTATTTCAGCAGCAAATGGGAAAGTATTCCTTAAGATCAAAATATCTAATAACAATATATAAGTCCTACAGACTATTTTTTCACTTATTTAAACACAAGGTAGCACTTTATTCAGTTAGTGTTAGTAAATCTTAGAAGATTTCTTAAAGATCCTGAAGGAAAATACTGTATCAGTTTGTTGCTATAACCTGAAAGCATGCATAAAAAACAGGATTTCAAATTCTATTTATGGCAAAATGTTACACACAGTGCCATGTCATCGCACAACAAATTAATCCTGATATATCCTTGATGCCTGATGAATCTTAAATGTCTTAGGTAACACACCTTAGTACTTATATTCAAAAGTACCTCATTTATAAAGGAGTTAAAAAGAAAATAAGGAACTTTGTGAGGACAGCGGATGTGCTGGAGGGCAGGGCTGCCATTCACAAGGACTTTGATTAGCTACAAGAAAGATTTTACAAAAGCCTCAAGATGTTCAATTCAGACAAACATGAAGTCCAGCACCTGGCCCAGCAAAACCCTCACAGTGGAGGCTGGGGACTGACCTCTTTAGGCAGTATCTGCAGTTCCTGATTGACAAGAACTTTAAATGAGTCAACAGTGTGCCATTGATGCCATGAAGGCTGAATGCTTACTGGGTTGCAGTAAAAAGAGGACAACCAGCAATTCAAAAGATAACACTATGGCCTTGAATCAACATCTTTTGAGCCTGAATCTCAAAAACTGCATCCATTTTTAGGTCCCCCGGCACAAGACTGATAAGGTGGAGTGAGTCCAACAGAGAACTGTGACTACAACAAATAGCTGAAGAGGTCACATGCGAGAGGCAGAGATTGCTGGCTTTGTATAGCCTTCAGAAGGGAATCTACCTAAATGCTGTCCTTAACTATCTATGTGGGAGTAACAAAGACCACCAAGCCAGACTTCTTGCAGGTGCAAGAACAAAAATGGAACAGACAAGTTACAGCAAGGAACCTTTCAATCTGAAATAAAGAAATAAACCCAAACTCTACAATGAGGGCAGTTAAACCATGGATCACCTTGCTCAGAGAGGCTGTGGAATGTCCATCCTTACAGATTTTCAAAACTTGTCTGGACATGGCTCTTAGCAACTTGGTCTTGTTTAGAAGTTCACCTGCTTTGAGCAGGAAGCTGGAACAGATAACGTCCAGCGGTCCATTCCAACCTAAGCTATCCTTGATTCTCCAGAAAAAAACCCTGCAGGTGTGTATTGTAGTATAATTTCTAATAATAGAAATTTCAACACTAGTAAGGAATACTACACGAAAGTTCCCAAAGACTATTAAAACACATAAATCATCATCATACAGGCATTATAGTAACTTTTATTCAAGACATTTAACAGAAATCTGGTATTGTTGCAGTCTTTCAGAAGACAAAAATATTAAGACCAAAAAAAATAATTTTAGTAACTAAATATTTTGCCTAAAGTGTCAATAGAAATTAAACTGAAAACTACAAGATTTAAGACTCCTGATTTAAAAGATACAATATTTACCCACATTCATAAATGTGCTGTCACATTTCTTATCTTCTCTATGGGAACTGTTACCTATGGTCAGCTGTCCATAAATGCTCAATACCCAGAGACACAAAACTGTAAAAACTGACTTGAATCTTTGATTTCTAAGTAAAACATACCTTTAAACTTAAATATATATATACACAAAATATAATACACAAAGTGGAGGGAAAGAATAGCGAAGCATAGAGTTTCTATAAGTAGAGAAAGGTGATGAAATGTCATAAATGCTGTTACCCTATTGTAGCGCAAGCTACAATATTGCTAAAGCACCATTAGGAGAAAACTGAAGGAAAAAACCCAGACATCGCTGTCTCACTTAACTGTTTTTGAGTTTTAGGTGTAAAAATTAACGCCCCAGGTAGCCATATAAAGTTTTAAAAGAAAGCATAAGCAGCCAAAAGAATAAAGACTTTTCAATTGGCAAGGAAAAAATGCTAGATTTTTAAGGAGACAGTTGAATTTGTTTTGTTTTTAACAAAAATTCATTCCTTAAATGATTGTAAACCAGGAACTGTATTTATCATTATGAAAAGTAGATCAGAGTTAATACATAAATTCTAGTGAGATTCTCAAAAACCAAATAAATTCACAGGATAAAAGTGTTAGAATATTCTCTTGATGCCTACTTGAATATCAACTTACATTTTTAGAGAGGTAAGCTATTTTGTTTATAGAAATAGGTACCAAAATAAGGCATTTGAGCAGAGATATGGTGCCCTAGTGATGTGGGGTTTTTTATGCCAAATGATTGCCAACTGACATGAAAGGATGATCATGCCAAAAATTATTATTTATCATTCCTACCATGCTCTGGATATCTTATAACACACGAGAAAATAGTCTTTAATGAGAAAACATCCAATAATTGTAAAAAATAAAACTTTGATGCAACTATATGGCAAAACTTCTTTAAAAGTATTTTGAAATAATAATAGCCCTATAATTTTCTTTAAACAATATCTATATGAATGAATCAAATCTCATTTACTGCAGTCTGCAACTGATTTCAGTCTGTCAGCCTTTTGGTGTTCTCCTAACTGGTGTTCGGTTATTGTTTTCTGTGGCTGCTCCATTTGAAATGAACCAGCAGCCTAAAGCAGGAAGGCCAACTGTTCCTCTAGTACTAACAAATGTGCTAATATGCACTAGTTTAAACTTGATCTATCAAGTGAATCAGTGAACCATGAAGGGTGGTGGGTCAATCAGGGTGTTCTGAAAACAAAGGCTCATAGGGCAGCAGAGACGCTATGCTCAGACATACATCTGTGCTGCTTTCAGTTCTTAGCTTTATGAAAATGGGTTTATGTTACAAAAGTTAAGAGCTTGAAATCATGTCATTACCGCATATGCTTATAAATACTTTATACAAAAGTAAGAATATTATACATGAGGAAAATTAATAATATGAGACAGATTTGTTAATGTAACTATGGAGACACCACTGTTAATATTAACTAACCAAAGTTAATGTTTAACATTAATGGTTTAATTAAAACTTCATGCATGAAGTTTCAAACACTCGTATCAAATCCCACTGTGAGCGACACTACAGAATGGTAGATAAAAATAAAATGCATTTCAGGCATTTTTTTGCTGCTTTGCCATTTATTCTTAATTACATTTACTGTCTTCTGATAGTTTACAGAGTTTTTAAGCAAAACCTTTTCAAATCACCTATAAATAAATATAAGTCTTATCTTGCCAAAAAGAAAAAAAAAAAAAAAAAAAAACAAACCAACTTTGACAATTATGCACTTCCATTTCTGGGGCTATCTTAACCCTTTAAGTAACACTGGGCATTTGTGTGCATAGAGGATATTACATTAAACAGTGAATTCCAGAGACAGAGTATGTGCACTATATATGGCCGTAAGTCCAGGTAAAAAAAGATGCAAAGTACAAATGGAAATCACTGAGAGTCAGGTGTACAACAGGTCTGACATGAGAAAGCAACATATTAGAACTTGACAAAGCTGCCATCTGGGGCTTTCCAGGAGCCAGTCCAAAACCAAGGCTCCATAGGTGCATGCCTTAAAATGGCAGTGGTAATTTTATGTCAGTTTAACAAATAAGCCATATACAGAAGATCAGTTTTCCTGAACACCATGTCATTGAACAAGCTCGTCGTATCTAGCTGGCATGCATCTGAACAGCAGCAATGTTATGCAAATAAAAATAAAGCAGGAAGATGGTAGTTCAGATGTTTGTTACTCTGCCACAAATGCACAAAAAACCATAATAGCAGCCACTGTATATTCTACAACTGTGTGTCACTTCTATTATGATAGGCATCATAAAAAATTATAGCCTAGTTAGCCTTTGAATTGAAGTACTCTGAAATCAAGTTCAAAGCAACAGAAGATACTCAGTGTGAAGAGAATAAGTATGAGCAGAAAAAACATGCAAGAAACATTCATGTCAGACACAAAATGCACAGTAAAACTGTATACATGGTATTTCAGAAAAAAGAAAAAAAAATGAAATCTTGACTAGAACAACCTCCAAATAAATCTCTAGCTTGTATCATCACTGATAAACTTGCTATTGTTGTTTCTTAATGAATGTATATGCGTAAAAATCTAAAACTTGCCAAAGAGCAAGGTAAATAAATAGATATTGCATTTATTTTCAAAGGAAACACACCTTTTCATAATATTTAGCCGTTCTGACAAATGAAATTGCATGTTTACTGACAGCCATACCCAAACATATATACATTCCACTTTGGTATTAATAAATCACCTGCTTTTAATTTGTCCCAGCCTAGAAGCAATAAAAAAAACCTTCAAAGAAATAATGTAGCAGTTAATGAAAATTTATTTTGTGATGACATAGATTAGAAGAGAGACCTGTACACTTGATTTTGACCATTTTAGAATAATGAAACTTTAATTTTATCCTGCAGTTCAGAAAGAAACCAAAAAGGAGCCAATTTGAGCTCATTAGCAAAGATGTCATCAGCACTATTATGAAAGTAATCTGTTGCAAAAACTATGAAAGTTCATCACTGTTTCAAGCAGAGCTATATCAATGTGCCTTTTGAGATTTCAGTTACTGAGGAATCAACAGAAGTTACCTGAATTTTACACTTTTAGTTCAGACTTGAATCCCACTGGGAACAATGTTTGGTACCTTTTAAATGAGAAGACTTTTTTCTGAATTATGCCATTACTATACCATCACTAGTTGAACTACTAGTAAGTTGCCTCTGCCACACTACATGCAGAAATGATGCTGCTTTTTTGCTGATTTCCTAGATAGAAAGGCAGTTTGAATATCTACTTAAGACTTCAAAATGCAACAGTATGAAAACTACTTTTGTTGTAATTACAGAATTTAAGATAATATACACATTAGTAAATATTATTTTCGTGGTTGTGATTGGTTATTTTTCCTGATTTTTCCTGAAGTAAAAAGAAAGGAGAAAGATGTACTTATTACAGATCAAGAAAAATCTGCACAAGGTTTCAGCTTCTGGTGAAAGACCAAAGCTGAAGGAAGAACTAGAAACACCAACACTGCACAGAATGTTTTTTTTTCAGGTTCAGGTGGTTTCCAATTACAAAGCTATAAAATAGAGACTGCACCTCGAAGTCAAGGCAACCTGAGCAAGAGATACTGCAGCTTTTTTTCTGTGAACATATGGTATCACTGCTCCTGATGGATGGAGGGTAATCTGGGAACAAAACAGACATTTGCTCCTTATGCAAATGTCCTTGTCTTTATGGGTAGCTGGAGATCTGTAAGAATCTTGGCACTTCCACAGATTGAGGTATTTCGTGACAAAGTCTTTCAAAAAGGGGCAAGGGAAGGCACTTTTTAATACACATTTTATTTGGAAAATCTGAAGCATATTGTAAGCAAACTAGGTAAGAATGCATTGTTAACAACTCATGTTTACTTTCTCTAATATCTGTTTTTCAGAAAGTCACTTTACTAGAAGTACACTATAAGCCACTATTGGAAGTGTTGTTACACTAGAAATGCACAAGATTTGAATTCTGTAATCTGGCTCAGTATAGACTATTAAAACTCACACTGAATTGTTTATTACAAAATGGATCGATTTTCCTCTGTAATATACAAACTCATTTGCTATAGTCTGTAAACTGAGACATATTTTGGAGCTAAATCAGAGTTCGGTTTGTGGCTTTTTGTTTTGTGTTTTGGTTTTGTTTGTTTGCTTTTTAAATCACAAGTGTGCTATATTCTATGTCTTTCCAATATTCACTGTATTAAATTACAGTGAAAAGCTTTGGGTTGTTGTTTGTTTGTTTTCCCTAAATGGTGAATAATTTTTTTCTTGAATTTGATACAGCTTCCATGACATAAATGCAACTATCAAGGGTTAAACAAAGCATCCTGAAACTGGCATTAGGCCAGGCAAACACAGAAAGATCTTTTTAAAATAAAGAGTTGCCTCTCATCACTAGCTAATGTCAATACATTTTGTATCAGATTATACAATAAGACTCCTGTGTATTTATGAAGAAGAGGAAAGCCTCTCCCATTAGACTCTTAAAGAATTTGTAGGTATCAGGTGGGAGCTCCTAAACAGTCACTAGGAAGTCCCTGAAGGGTTCCCAGGACTGCAGCAACTGTAGTACCATCAGATGTGCTGCAATTCCAAGTGACAACATCAACAACATACATTTATTTCTTCAAGAAGTAGATTTCCCAGAAGGCTCTTCAGTAAAATACAGTAAAAGCTACTTATTTTCAGTAGTTTCCAAAACAATTCCAAAACATAGCACCAATTTGTTTAATTATCAATTATTGTCACTTTCCTAAATTTTACACTTCACCATGTAAACCTTCAGTAGTAAACATTTTCAGCAGTAACATTCACATCTGAGTTTCTTCCACAGGCAAAATATTTTTCTAGGCGTCACTCAACCTTTTGTATAGTCAACAGAAACAAGTCTGAAATAATAACAACATCAACCCCAATTAAGTGCTTACCATCCAAAATTTCCTTTAGGTGTTTAAACCATGTATGACAATGATCTTCACTTAGGTTATTTAAATGGATAGCGCAGTCCGTTAGTTTATTCTCTTCTTTATTCAGGCATTTAAAAATTGTGATGCCCAACACAGTGCCACCGTTTTTCTGCCCTACAAATCGACGACGTTTCAGTTTTACTGAAAATACATCTTTCATTTCAATAATATCCTCTTGAGCTTGTAAAACCATAGTGGAATCACCTATATGGGGTGGGGGGGGGAAGAAAAAAAAATAAAAAATGTTACCAATATTATTAGGAGTAAGGTCTAAAAACACCACACAATTATGGCTTCATACCTAGCTTCAATTATTCCATCTGCTCATGCCTATATTGAAACTTACTGCATATCATTTGCCTTAATCACTGGTCTTATACTTTTATGAACTTTCTTTTATTTTGATTAGGTGTCCAGCTATACAAATAACATTACTTCAAAAAGGTTATTTAATCCCTTTTCTGATATTCAAAAAATGAATAAAATTGCAGACTTTAAGAACAGTGAACCACTTTTATGTATTTGCATTCAAAAAGCAAATTCTTCCTTGAATTCTCCTCAATCATAGATCAGAAAGTGTGCTGTGGCCCAAGCTGACTCGGTGCTCAATGTATTTTTTCATGTGATACCATTGCTGCCTTTTGGGTTTACACTAAGCATATATCAGAAAATAGTTAAGCAAAAATAGAAAAATAAACCAAAAATATGTCACCGATCTTATCTTTCATTTTTGAGTTATGAACTTACTTCAGAAGACAAGTAAAAGAAAAATCGTTTCAAAAGTTCTTACGACAGTTCAAAACCCTCACCCCAGGGGCGGTTTGTGTGAGACTGGAACACTGGGTGAAGGTTTTCTTATCTCAGGGCTGTTTTACACACAGCCCCTGTGGCTGCAGACACTATCGCTTCAGTGACAGTGGTTCCAAACTCCTATTGGAGATGTAGCAACCAAACTACTGTGCTACAGGCTTTTCCTTTTTCTGTTCTCTTGACCTGTAAAATACCTGATTCCTCAAAAATAAATTCAATACACAGAGTGAAGGAAAATAGTTGCTGTTCCTGTAGGTATCTGATACTCTGGACACAAAAAGTTTCCCTGCTTCCTTTGTAATTACAGCAGATCTGATATGCTAGACAAATAAAGATCCCTTTGCAGCCCAAGGCAAGAAAAACTAGAAACCAGAAACATTTTTCAAATCTAGCAACAGCTCAGTCAAGTGGTTTCTCAATAGGAAAAGCCATAACAGATTCTGTTTGATGAATATTTGCCGCGTGTTGTACTAAAGTGCCAGGGAGAAGCTCCAGAAGAGTATTTTGACTGTCTTCCTGGAGAAGATAGACAGCTCTGCAGGTGTGAGACTGCAAAATCAGGTATCACCTATTTCATTATACCACATGAAGCTGAGGTCTTCAGAAAGTCATACATTTTCTGAGCAGGAAAATGAAGCCTGTGGGAATTCTTGTAACAGTTTGAAACTGGCATTTCTCAACATAATTTCTTGAACCAAACTATGCAGTGACCATCTTTCTATCCAGAAATCCTGAAGGACTGTACCTCAGCAATGCTATCATGGCTTGAAGCTCAGGTCTGTACTGCCTCTCTCAACAATTGTCAACCAACCCATTTTAGTATTGTTCCTGTTCCATACCCATAACCTACTGCAGATAGAAGCATGACCTTACTGTATTTCACATACATTTTACCACGTTAATTTCTGCATGTGTCAGCTACTAAGGTGTAAAATTGGACTAAAACCTCTCCATAATAAGCCAGAATACTGTGACAAGTAAATGTTTGTGTGCGCTGAGATAGTATATGGGAAATTGCCTGTAGTGCAGAGTTTCAGAAGTGTGCAGAAAATAAACAGAAGGCAACTCGACAAAATATGAAACAAAACAAAGTTAAAATACTATAATAACTGCTGTAAAAGTGCTTTCTATAAGATACATTGAATGAAACTGGGGCACTGAGGGGGAAAAAAAAAACAATTGTATGATTCCATTTGAACTCTGATTTTACATGCACTCAAAGGGTGAGTGGACATTGTACAAGCAACCTTAATACTAACATTACCAAATCTGGGGACTCTTTTTTTTTTTTTTTTTCAAAATTTGTATTGCTCTTCTAAAACATCTGGGTGTAAATAGTCTTTGTAGGCCTTAAATGAAACATGTATTTGTGACGTCCTGAATCACTTACCTAGACTTACATAGTTTATTACCTTTATTTAAGACTTGTTTTAATTTTAAAAACAGCATTTCCAAAGAGGTCTGCTTATCTTTTTCTGGAAAGTCTCACTGTCAGATATACAAAACACTGAAAATTCGAGCACGCAAACTCAAAGCTTTGGGAAAATGGGTAAACAAAGATGTGAAACACAAAGTGTTTCAAAAAGACAGACCCAATTTCAAAGCATAGTAATTTCACATTTGGTATGTCTTTTTGAAACACCCTGTATAAGAGCTGTTCTGCAGCAGAGAGCTGCAGCATTTATTCCCCCAGACCAATACAAGTATGTTAAATGAGTTTGCTTTTGAAATATTTTTAAACAAACAACATTTTGAACTAAACTGTTAGTTTTGCTGAGAATATCACAAATTCTGTTATGCTAAGGTTATGTGTATACATCACAAATAAATCACAAACATTAGCCTATTTGTCCTGCACAAATCAGGTCAAATGAAAGCCTGTTAAAATACTTTTTATTCCCCCTACTAGCTTTCATAGAATGACATTTAGTCATGAAGCGGGTAAGGCTTTTCTAGTCTTGTTTTCGTGCTGCTTTTTCAGTCTGATATTTATTTCCCTGACATCTTCCTCTTACTCTGTACCTGTCAAATTCTTGTGTTGTTCAGATGCACATCAAAACTTTTGAAAATTAAAATAATACATTCTTACTAGGCTGCACTACACTTTCAAAACCAGTATTTGACTCTAGTTGTTTTACTGGAATATATTTTCATATACAGCTTGGAGAACCATATAAACTGTAGGAATACTGAATCATACAAAAGCGTTATCCTCAAGTTTTAAATTGTAGAGGAATTATTGAACTAGCTAGTAGAATTAGGACAGCCAATTTTTACTAATGTTGAAAAGAAATCTGCATAAAAGTCCCTAGGCATATTCTATAATTTTCATCTTCTGTTTTTACTGAAAATAACATCATCACAAGTGCAGTAAAATTTTATAAAACAATTCAGATTAAAAAAAAATAAGTCATGAGCTACATTTATGAAATATTTATAGTATGTGATAACAACTAAGTTTATTCTAAAAATAAAGTATATATTGGATTAGACACTTTTTTCAACTTAAAAACACCTATTGGTTCATTAGTATCATATTGGTTATTGCTAGCTGTTTCAGGACATTAACTGTCCTCTCACATTACTTAGAAAGATATTGGGTACCATCTGTTCTTACAAGAGATTTAAGCATACATCTATTAGATATCATGCTATTTATTTAATTCAGTACCCACTTCCCATTGTTGTATCTACTGAAAAAAAAAGTCAACTTAATTACAAGGAATAAAGATAATCTCTTCTACCAGGCTGCCATGTCATCATGAAAGCAGAGAGAGAACCTGTATAAAGTAGGTTACAGGCATTAGGAAGAGTAAAACTAACAGCACTTAACATTTAACAATGATCTAACAAAAACAGAATATATGGCACTTAAAAAAAAATTACTATAAGCCAAGGGCTTGTCTAAATCAATCTCAGCACATCTGTCTGATGTAGAGCGTAAACAGGATTAGAGTTGGATTTATCTGCTTGACGCTAATTGTACTCACAGTTTCTGCACATGTCCACTTTTTTTTCCAAATACAGCATGAAAAAAAGCCTGCCCAGATATGTGAATTTCTAGGAAGTTTTATGCCCCTATTTATCTCCTCACTGATTTCAAGTAATGGGACTATCCTACGTTTTTCCTATTTATGCTCGTCTAATCTATTTAATGAAAATTTGTCTAAGTACACCACACTGAGCTAAATCAAAGGATAAGGGGCTAATTCACTCAAATACAGTTTAATTGTAAATACCAAACCAAATTTTAATTAGTTAAGAGTGTTAAACTAAGTTTTAAACAAATAGATCATCTCAATTTTAAAGCAAAATTGATGAAAACGTACACAAAAAAAAAGCAGTACTACTGAAAAATATGAGTTTGTAAAGAGAAATATAGTATTAAAATATTGACTCAGACACTTCAACAGCAAAACATTTATATTGGGACTGTTTTCCTTCAACAGAGGCCCAACATCTAGAAGTGGTATTTGCAGAATTAATTTCTACTGCAAAGTTCTGGAGTACATGGGATACAGTAGAAAATGTACATGAAACGTGGCTGTATAATTCAAGTACAAGAACTGGACATTAAGGAAAACCTATTATACTCCCTTGGCCATAAATTCTTCCTATGACCTTTGGCAAGACACCTAGTCCCACTTAACTACATTTAATAGATAAATCTCTTACACATTTAAGGTTCTCTATCCCATTATGCTCTCCAAGTTTACTTCATTAATAGTTGATTGCTTTAGCTGAGTGCAGTGTAACATTACAGAAATAATTAGAAGAAAAATCACCAAAACTATACCAAAGAAAATACAGCAATCAACAGTAGCTATTGTAGAACTGATTACAGATCATCTTGCACTGTATGAATGCTATTTTCAAAATAACCATTCATTATATGCAATAAAATATAACTGCATGAATATAACACCAAAAAAGAAATAAACAGAATAAAAATTATTTTGGTTTTGACAATATGACTACAAATTTAGGCTTAGTAATATTTAAAATTAATATGATAATGTCTAGCTAATACATGTAAACGAGTAACTATTAACTCATTAACTATTAAGCCCTTTTTTTCCCCCTATTGTAGCCCACAGAGCACAATAAGTAGCATACACCTCGTTCATAAAAGCTCTACAGAGTTTCCAGCTACAACTTTGATTAAGAAGAAGTGGCAATGACAAATATAAAGGAGCACATATAGTCATCCTTGCCAGAAGAGCTGAGAATCACTATATAGCTTTTCAGGCTATTTAACATTAATTTAAAGACCATAAACATGAGACATAAAAGCTATTTTCGGAACTCCTGAATTTTCAAGGGTTTTATGTTTCAAAAAGACAGGTCATGCAACACCTTTGGCAAAATTTGATGTTATGCCTCTTACTCTCTTCTGCAAGCAGAGAAAACAAAATAGCACTTTCTGCTTGCCAAGAGTTTAAAAGGGTAAACTGAGGAGAACAAGGTACAGCAAGTGCCAGACTGGGGAGCAGCTGGTTTTCCTTCGAAGATTACATTTGCACTACTCCAGTCCTCCTAGAGAAGCACAACACAACTGAGGCCCTAGTATAGAAAAACGTTTCTCAAACTGTGTGTAATGACCTCTTTGGAAACAGCCAGAAGTTCAGAAAGTACTACAAAGTATTAAAGAGGTGAACCTCAGTTCCTCCAGAGATGGAGATTAAAAGCGGTGTGTAGCTACTAACTTAATCTTTTAATGGCAGCTATTCACTTGCAGCAACAGCTGCATTCCTTCAGGGCAGAAAATTGAGCTTAAAAACATCTGACAGGAATACAGCCAATTTTCATTCTCCTCCTCCAGAGAATCTGAGGGTGAAATGACGTATTTTGCCAAGCCAATGCAATACCTTGCTGCTAATGCTTCTTCCAATACCAGCACCTACCCTTCACTCACCTGCCACGACTATGTAGTCCAGCCCTTCTCCTTACATCTGGCACCTGGCAATACCAGGCTGAGTCAGTTCAACTCCCTAAAGTAACATAGGTTGTCCAGTTCATTTTCCTTTTTTTTTTTTTGCTGGCTTAGTCTTCTGACAAGTTGTTTAATACAACCGGCTCAACACGAGTTGTGTGAAACTAGAGATGCTTCAAAGTGATAAGAAAATGCACAGCAGTCTCTATGATGCCCAGCAGGCCATGGACAAGGCCCTTCTTCTTGTAATAAGGCTCATTAGACATCTATCCATCAAGTTTTCATTAACATCTTGTTCCATCTCTGTTTTACAGCAGTAAAGTACCTTGCTTATTAATTACAGGCTAATGGCAGAACTTCAGAAAAACTTACCAAAACTGGTAGTTTAAAAAGAAACCAAATACCTTCTTAAATAAATATCTCAATGAAAAAGTGTGATTAAAGCTTAGCACAAGGCATAATACTGTCCCAGATGAGAAGCTTCACCTTAAGGAAGAGTTGACAAAATGAAAAATAACCCTCCAAATAAGAGGTTTAACTGGGAATAAAGCTGTGCAGAATAACAATCCTAGCTGAAAAGAAGCAAGGGAGACAGTGAGTGATTCTGAACCTGAAGCATTTGACAGGATGCATGCAGCAGAGACTTTGATTTTAATATTATAGTTAACATTTTCTCATTAATACCACATCAAGAAAGAGGTCACTGAAAATAAACTTACTATAGAAAGCTCTACAACTAACATTAAGATTTTGGCCTACCTAGTGCCTAATTTCATAATATGATTGGAAAAGTAGCACCAAACCTTTTATTAAGCACCTGAAACATTGAGGCTTTTCATGTAATAAGTGAAAGGAGTGACATAACAAAGTTCAGAATAACAGGGTAACAAACATCAATGATTTACATCATTTTGTAAAACCTCTGCAAACACAAGCACCAGATTAAATGATTAGTCCAACAGTACAACCATCGTATAATGGAATTCATTAAAAGAGATAGATTTCTGACATAAAGCCTAAGACTGGGATCTAATGGCTTACATGTTTTAATACAATGGGGTAGCAGAACTGAAAGATACTAAAAAATCCCAAAGAGGAAACATGAGCTCAACTTCATATTCCTTAAAAAAAACTTACCACGTTTTGTACCTACTAATTTATGTCATAATCACAGCAATTACTTCTGTCATTTCAGAAAATAAGGGGGACATGGGGAATCAAAACAGCCTTTTATGGCCACATGACGTCACTGAGTTTTATCAAAAACAAGTTAATGATTGGTTCTACTTGGATTCTTATTGGCATGAGATTTGCTTTAGCCTCAAATACAGACTTAGAAACCATCCATAAAGCTTAATATTAGTGTCCCACTTTCAGAGAACTCCACATGCCTCCAATACTTGAATTCTGATCTTTTCTAGAAACTATTTTCAATCCAACATTTCCTTCAGGAAAAAAGAACGGACACATACCATTCTAAACACAGGACAATTTCCTTCTATAAACTATCAGCAATTCATGTATATTAGTTTTTAGCTATTAAATCACAGCTATTAGCTGCTACATGAACTCATCCATGAACTTCTCACTGATTAACAGCTACATGTTCGGCTTGTTCCTCACTGATCTTTGGTCTATGTTTCTAGGAGCTTTCTTCATATACTCAGTCATCCTTTGTATCATCCTATTTGGACCTTCTGCACTAGCCCAAGGGTAAGAGATGGGAGCAGCCCCACCAGAATCCTCTGACAAGCATAAAACCTTTCCCTCACTCCAATGCTCTTCAGTTCAGTTGCCATATAGGAATAGGAAGAATGTAAGCTACACTGCTTTGCCTGCAGAGGTGAATGAATCCGGTTTTGTTCATATACAACACACCTGTAACAGACTTGAAAGAAAGGAAAAAAAAAATTTACATGATCTTCATAACATACATGTTCCTGTGTCCTTGTTCCTCTTAGAGGAACTGTTCATATTTCTCTAACTTTGTAAAATATTTCGACACATAGGTATAGAACAAAAATTACTTTGAACACAACACAAAATTTAAGGTATACTTAGGCAGTTGTGCAATACACAAATTAGCCCTTTATCTAAAGAGAATGCTTACAAAATGCAACACTCCAGCGGCTTTCTGGTATTACAATGATTGTTATTATACAGAATTGACTACATTTGCAGCGATGCATAATCCTGTGACTGAGGAAATCACATTCTCAGGCTTTCATCAATTTAAAAATTTTGTTTGTAGCTTAATACTATGACAAAGCTTTCACAAAAAATTTGATACCAATATGATGTGACACAACTGAACCAAACCCTAATTTCGCTCACAGTAAGAAATCACAGGATTAAGTAACACTGTGCAGTCTTTTAGAAAAGTTTATTGCTTCCAGATGGATGCAAGTTTCCTTTCAGCATTGATCGTATCTTCTGTACACAGGGTGCCAATGTTACTATAAATATAGACAAAAGCAGTTATAAAGATAAATTATTAAAAAATTGACATAAAAAGGCTCAAACAATACTGTCTCGCTCCACAAAGGACAACTACATTAGAGTGATGTATCACAAATGTTCAACATAAAAACATAAACACCCTTTTTAGAAATTACAGTCCATACATGAGCAAGTACAAATTTATATGGTATCTATAAAATGACTTCTAATTCAAACTGCATGCTCTTTGCCCCATGTTGTGTAGCGCCATGTGTTTCACTGCATGGTGCACACTACCAAGATGTCCACCTGTGCCCATGTATCTGCACAGCAAGCTAAATATATGCTTACTTCATTTAGCAGCAGAACTGTTGAAGACACACTGCAATACACTTATGTTGAAATAAACCCCAAATTGTAAATAATGAATCTCTTTAAGTTAATTTAAATTTTGAACCATGTACATAAGACACTGACAAAGTGTATCATCAGCTCTACAAAATGTTTTCCAGAAAAAAATAATTCTGTGGAATATCTGATTAGACTTTAATAAAATTATATATAATGCTATTTTGGAAATCAAAATACACTCAGAAATTATCAGATAAAGCCAGTGCTATGAGTTGTTTTAATATTTTATGTTGTTATACAGTTCAGGAATTATAAGAACAAATGATAATGAGTCATTTGAAACACATTATTTGAAATTTCCATGAGATTCTCAAAAATCAAAAGATCTTTATCTTGGTTTTTTTTTTTGTGTAATAGCAAGTGCATAAAGTAGAATAGGTTAATGTATTTTATAAAGAACATGCAGAATCCATGAAGTATTTAGTGAATAAAATTTTAGCATTAAGTACCATTAAATTCAAAAGTAACTATCATCATAGAAATAACTTTCACTTTTACATCAAGCATTATACATTATAGGGTGTTTCAAAAAGATGGACCCAATTTCAAAGCAGTGTATTTCACAATGGCAACATGTTACAACAACATAAAAATTTACAAATGGTTTAACAGAGTTATCAAGTAACCTTTTTATAAATGCTCTGTGTTCCCTCCACCTGCTGTACCGACAACTTCGAGATGGTAGTTGAATTTGTCCCAAACAGAGATATAGTGATTTGAAATTGGGTCCATCTTTTTGAAACACCCTGTATTATACTATGTTACATATAGAAACCTACATATTTTCTGACAGGCATACCAACTTCTTCAAAACAGAGCCACTAGTCAAAACAACATCCAAAAATTTTCCATGATGTATTCTTTGCTTCCCTGTGTGCATCAACAGTCTCAAACAAGCAGTCTCCTATCCATTTTAAGCCAATTCCTTGTCATACCCTGTCTACTCCTCTTAACTCCAGTGTGGTAACTGTAACTACATACCACATTTACATAACTACTCCTAATCACAGCCTATTCCTAATCCTAGTAATCCTAGTATCAAGAAATACTAAAATCAAACAGAAAGACTACTGATTGACATATAAAAAAAAATTCAGATGAGCTTTCACTGTTGGAGAAACACATGTCAGATGACAAAGATACAATTCAAACCTCTCATAATACACATGAATTTTTGTTCCTCCAAACTTATAAATGCTAGAATTACACCACACAGACACACATGTACTGGGATTAGCACTATGAGGTTGAAGTAAATCTCTTACTTGCAGATGCTAAGAATTTTACTCACAGCATAAAAATCCTGCATATGGTCACAGGATCAGAGAGAGATTTGTATTTACAGCACCCATACAGCAACTAAGAGATGCATCTTCAGACTGTCTCCAACAGGCACTTGCACATTATGTACCTTATTGTTACTATTCTATCTAAATTTTCCTCTATCTCAATATTAAACTTACCTTGCTCATTTAAAAGTAAATTGAACAAATCTGAGTTTCCACACATTACAAATCAGACAATAACCTTTGACTTAGCCTTAACATGAACCAGTGGAAGAAAATTATCACCACCTGTGTTCAAGAATTAATTGCTATAGATACCCTGGCACACATCTTCAAACTGTTGACATAATGAATGGAATGTTTTACCTTGAGGGTCATCTTTCACCCTGTAAACATCTGAAGTCTTCTGAAAGAGATTTATGGAAAAACACAATCTAAAGCATATTAAATTTGCACTTTTTCTTAATCTTAAGGTTGATGAAACTAATTACTCCTCTGAAATTGTTTGCAATGGTTTTGGACTAATATCCTGTACAAGTGTAGCTATTGTATTTGGAATTTAGCTTCCCTTCTCCACAAAAACCAACCAAACAAAACAAACAACACCCACACAAGACTATATTAATTATAAATGTACACACGAGCAGTATTTAAGGCACTTATAGCTAAGAAATATGGGTTTCCTATACAGTCTGCTACTGCATTTTAATTCTTAACAATATTTAATAAAAATAACCTCTTGATATTTTGTCAAAGAACACACATTCTTTAAGCTTATTGATCCACTGATAAAAACAAGCACTTTGCAAAACTGAAGGTCAAATTCTAACAGGAAAGCTAATTCAGTAGTGCAAATAGAGATGGAGTTACAGACTAGTTCAGAATGCACTTTTACATAAAGTATCATTTAAATATAATTTAACCGGTTTCTGGTACCTAAGACCAGGAATACCAGGTCAGAGCAAAAGTCCATCTGTCCCAGTATCCTGTGTCAAACCACAGCCATAAGCAGATGCTAAGAAAAGAGAAGGAATAAAGCAAGCATTTATTCTAATTTCCACCAATACTTTTCCACTCCTCACCTGTTTTCATTTGGGACACTCTGAACTGACTGCCATTTCTTCACATTGAACAGCGTTTAAATTAGGCCTTCCATCTCCAGCTGAATCCACAAAATCTTTTATTATTTACAATATCCTTTGGCAGTAAGTTTTGCAGTTCCCTTGCTGCATGATTATTTTGAGTCTGGTTCTTCTTAGCCTATTAAATGCACTGTATGTCTTCTGTTGGAAGATAGAAAGCCCTTGCCATCTACTTTCTCCAAGCCTCATCTCAACAGACTCCCTTTCAAACCAAGAAGTGCTGGCCTAGTCTGTTGTGTCACCCTCATCGAGGAGCTATTCCTTACCATCACTCACTGTCACACCATGAACCTTCTCCAGTCCCACATCATCCTTGTTGAGAACACCAGAACTGCACACAATATTCAAGACATTGTTAAATAAATGTTCATTTATAGAGCATACAAACACCTGGTTTAGTCTCTATTTATGTCCTAATGATCCTTAATATAATAAACCTAACAACTGTTTAAGTGACAGATGACATTTTCCACATAATAAACCCATTCCTAATGTGGAACCATGTAGCCACAGCTCCTGATCTTGATCCCAAGCTGATGGCATTCAAATAAGAGATCAGTACATTACACTATGCTTAATTATATCAACTCCTGGACTCACTGTCGCATTGTCTGGTCAAATCTGTAGAACGGACGTGGGTCTGAAGCTGTGCTGTAGGACGTAACTGACAACCTCTACATGTTTTTTCACTTTGATTTTAACAGTCCCCCAAATATAGCATTTTTGCTTTTCCATGTTTATCCCACATAATTTTTTCTCATCCACACTCCTTGCAGACCACACTGTTAACATACCAAAGGCACTAGGAAATTTTCTGGCAGGCTATGAATTAGACAAAGAAAACAAATATTAGAAACATAAAACAAAGAGAAACATATTTAAGAACAGCTTTCTTTCTACTCATTTTACTAGTCTGCTCCTGCATACAAACTAAGACTGCTAAACTGCAAAGGCAAAAAAGTAGTAACTGCTTTAAGCAAGAAAAACAAACAAATGTGTATTAATTACGTTGTTAAGTTCAGTACTGAATTGCTGTGCATACATTCCACTAATAGTTTCCACAAAACAAGTGAGACCTAGGGACAAAATTTCAAAAACACCACCTGCTTGTTTCCATCATATTTTAAATAATTTACTCCTCAACAAATGTAAGTGGGGCAAAAAAAACACAAACACACACACAAAAACACCACCACCACCACAAAAGAACCTACAAATCACCAAACCACAACACCTTTAGTAACACCTTTTCATTTCACTTATATTTGTACTACAGTAAACAAACAAACAAAAAATCAACACCCTACAAATATTTATCAGGTACTCTTTTCATTGTTTTTTAAAGCAACCTTAGTTATTACTGTTCTTCCATCACATATTCTTAGTTTAATCACAGCCTTGTTTAATGAGTGTGTTGCAGTTAAGTGATGAAGAATCAGTATCTTTCACATTAAATATGCAGAAGCATTCTTTTTCCTTTAATTAAAATATTACCAAATTAAAAATAGACATCTATATACAGCCTTTTCCTGATTATTGTAACATATCAATATATTTAGGTTTACCCTGGGATGTGTCAATGGCAGAATTTGCTAAATGAAGCCATAAATCTGTTCAAAGTTTGATGTTGACACGAGTTACCACCATCTATAGCCATCTAACTGTTAGTGTAGTATTCAGTGGTGCATTGATTATTTTGATCCCTAGCTAATTAGCTCACCCCCAGTTACTATATGTAAATGTGACAGAACAGGCCTTTGGGAAGTCCAAAACCATCCAAGTATGAAGTTTTTCAGTACCTTTCTTGACAGAGCTATTTGACAAGTCACCAACAGGCCCTGTGACAAACACCATACCAGGGAGAGGACTTAGACAGGAGCCATCTCATTTTGAACAATCTTGAACAGTCAACAGATCAGCCAGGCAAAGATGTGCTGTTCTCACCCAGAAAGCCAGTTATCTTGAATTTTTTTCTACTTACTTTTAACAATTTATTCACAAGAATTTTCACTTAAGTTAAAATGACATAGGCTTTTTTTTTAAAGCCATTTTCCTACAACATTAAGTGATAATAGTTATTCTATTTCTATTTTACTGTACTAAAACAACACTGCAAAATATAAATATAAAGATGATTTTTAAACATCTGTCAGACAGGGGGTTTTAATAGAATGATGAGCACTTAATTACTCAAACTCAGAACAGTATCTGCAAAACAGCATTACATTTAGTCATAAGTATCTACTGCTGTAACCCTTAACTTGACCATTTGTATGTCAAATTTTGTTTTTCCAAGACTGTCTGCACTGTGCAAAGACCTGTTTCCAGGATACACATAATTGTGCAGTACATAACATCTGTTGCTTTGCATTTTCTGAGCTTCACAAAGCATACTTTCCGATATTCACTTCAGTGTATGGACTCACAAAAGAGATATATAGTCACAGTTCAAATAAACTGACAACTATGGCAACTACTCCATACTGAAAACCACATAACTATCATCTTACATAACCCAAATAAACAAAAGCTGGGAAATTCAGAGTTTGGCATCAAACTCTGCTCATGAACTGACCATTTGTTTCAAATCGCAACACAGGGAGGAAACAGCCACATGCTAGATTAAAGAATTGTGAGGTAAACCAAGTTACAGTATTTTTTTTGTCAGAGATTTAATATATTCTTACATCTATAACCAAACAAGAAGACAGGGGAAGGAGGAAGCTGCATCAGATCTTCAACAGAAGTAGTAGAATTTTCTTTATTCAAATGCCTTACAGAAAGGCATACCATACATCAATGCTCACATGAAAATTCAGACCTAGATTTTTTTAAAACACTTTTTATCTTCCTTTAAAATAATAATAATAATAAAAAAAAAAAAAAAATCAAACATTTTTTCTGTGTCTGTTACCACTAAAAAACATGAGAGAAAAGCGCAGCCTCCATACTACTAGTAAGGAAAACTAACTTTTGCTTGTAACAAAGTCCATGGTGGGCCTGGAAAATAATTTTGAATTCTTATACAAGTTATCCTGGGATCATGTGAATAACTTGGGATCCATTCTGGTTTCTGAGCTCTAATTTTACAAAAATTAAGCATTGTGGCTTACAATCATTCTACATGCTTTGGCTTACAATCATATTACAAAATCTCCAAGTTAAGTGTGGCTTGAAATATTTTCTTCATTTTGTAACTTAAGGGCTTACATATTTATTGCATCGAAGTTGCTAAGAGCTATGTTGTCATTGATAGATATACATAAAGAGCTCAACATGAGTTCTGTGCTTTGTTTTTGTTTTCTTTACTCTCTAACATTAATAAAATAACACTCAATATTTGGCATTTACAGAAGACACTGTTGAAATATTTCACAATATTCAGCTAGGATGACAAAAGTAGATCACACAGAAAAAAATACTTAATCAAAAACCCATCCAAAGAATAAAGTGAGGACTTTGTTTAAACAGAACAAAAAATAGGAAAATTCGGGGAAGGAATAAAATCAGAAGCACCCTCTCAGTCTTTACATAGGCATTTTTAAGCCCGCCCACTTACAAGTAGGATAAAGATAAAATACAGCTCAAGGCTTCAAACAAATGCACTCATCTCCAAACACCAAACTCATTACCGAAAGATGAAATCAGCTAATACTGTCCTACACCGTGAACAAGCCACTCCCAATAACTGTATCTAAGTAATGGGAACTGGCATGTTGTGTGAAACACAGCTTATTGATGCTTCTCCAAAGGAGAGCTGGTGATATTGATAATTCCAGTATCACAAAACTTCTAGGTTTGTGTGACAATTCCTGTTGCTTTGCTCAACTTAAGTCATGGGGGAGGGTGGGATTTTTTTCCATGAGGAAACACAATAGAAAAACAGTTACCATGAGACCTTAGATGAAGCAAAATGTTCTCATTCAATAAAGCATTTTTAACCTGAGTACTTCGATAATAACGAAATCCATGTTCATAAAGAAATTTAGGTTCAATCAAGAAAGCCACAAATGCATTTTAAATGAGTTAACTATTTTTTGCCTTTAGCAGAATTGTCACTGAAAAGTATAAAGTTAATTACTTTAACTTCAAGATCACTTTTGAAATTAATCCAGTTTGAAGCAAAAAGTATAACTAGTAATAGATGTTAAGGCGAATCAATGAATGAAGCTAAAGAAGTACCAGAAGCCTAATTATTTTTTAAACTATGTTAAGTCTCATGCACACTTAAATACCATTTAATTTTTAACACCATGAATAATATGTGAAAGTACTATCTCTATACAAGCATATATCCTATGTTGGAAACAAAATAATCAGCCACTTTTTCAAATTGCAAAAAATCAACACTTTTTTCTTTTCTTGCAAAGGGCCACAGCAAATCAGTTTGATAGTAAATCTGAAGTCCTACAAAAAGGATTTCTATGCTCAGCCAGAGTGCAGAAATAAGAAATACAATTAAGAGTCGAAGACATTGTTAACTACATAAAACCCAGTTACCCAGATAACATCCATATGTGGAAGAGGCATTATCATACATTTGGGTGATTCATCCAAGAGGAGGAGTTTTCAGCACACTACGAATCCATTTTTGGTTGCATTTACAGGGTCATTATTTCCCTGCCGATTGCAGTGCCACATGCACAGCTGAATTTTTGCTGTGCTTGCAATTTCACTTATTCAGCTACACTTGAAGATGTGATCCTGAACTGGTATTGCTGTCCAAAGGATATTATCTGCACTACACGTAAAGGGTGAAGAGTTCCTAAACTGCAAGAGTAGAGTTCCAAAATTTCTTCCCTAATGAAATAGTTTGAGAAATACCATCCTTATAGTCTGCAGATGCAAGTATTTTTGAGACCACCTAAACAGCAGGAAGGAAGGCATTCTAGTCACTTATTTCAAGTTAGCAGGTGTGGTTTGTAGTTTTTTTGTTTTGGTTTGGGTTTTGTTGTTTTTGTTTGGTATTTTTGTTTATATATATATATAATATAATAAATTAAATGGTATTTTAAGAGGTTAATTTATCAACTTTACAGTTGGTGAAACCAAAGTAACTCAAAAAATTGACAGTTAGTGTCTATGAGAGGGGAATCAATTTAGAAAAAGATATTAGTATAATGCAATTCTATAGCAGTCCCAGCAGTAAATGACAAAAAGGTCACATTTTGAAAGGAAACAGCAGATACCACCACAAAGCTAGCAGATGTTCCTAAAGGATCATCTGTACAAAAACATAAGCATATGTGAGAGAAATCCAACACTATCACAAAATCAGTTGGTGTCTAACATAATAGCAGTTCCTTATGGCAATATGGTAATACATGTATCAGATACTCAACACATTATGGGTTTTTTGTCCGCACATACTGTTATAAGTCATAAAAAACAGGACCACTGATTTCCTTGAAAGGAAAACATTAGTTCCACAACCCACTAACGTTAATGTACACAAAGACTATTCAGTTATTCAGGTTTATGTTCTCAGATAATCAGCCATATAGGCTTTTTTATAAATTGTCTAAGAAGGATAAACATATTTTTAGAGCACTATGGGTATTTAAGTAAAAAATTTCTTCTAAAAGCAGTGCATAATATAGTTAGATATACCTAAATGAAACAGCAAACAGAAAGTGATTCCTTCTATCCAGTACCTTTTTGTTTGACTTTTTGCATAATTGCAGCAACATCAATTATTTACCCGCTGCTCTTGTAATATACATAGTTCACAAATAAGATATCTACAATGAAAGGAAAATTGTTTTTCTGAGTTTTGTTTATTTTGACTCCGACAAGACCAGATGACAGACTATCCTCCTTTATTTGTATTTCTATTTTGTAACTGTTAAATAAAGATAGAAATGTCTCAATCTGAGTACATCTTTTGTCAAGATACAAAATAAGAAAATGCAAAAGAACATAATTTTCTGAATTCTAACCCATTTATTACCATGGACAGTTACAACTATGGAAGCATGCTTGTACAACTTTACCATAGGAGAAGAATCCATTAGGAACCATGATCCCCACAACTATTCCGGAGAAGGTGCTACAGAACCACATCCTACACACAGTTCAATGAGAGAAACTGCCGTAGACAAAGAAAGTAGGCAGCAGTCTCAGACTTTGCATTAAAAAGAAAACATTGTGAAGAAGAGTTATTACTTTGTGAGGAAGGTAAATAAATAATTTTATTTCAAACTTATAGAGTACCAGAATCCAACTCACTAACACAAGTGCAACTTGACATGTAGGTGAACTCCAACACACACAAATACAATTTGCAAGACCTAGCATAGAAACTTATTTTCTAGAATGAAAATTTAAATATCTGATCTCTTTCTTCGAAGGTAGAGAATCAAAGTACATACAAAAGCCACTATTAGATGCCCAGAGTGTGTTAATCCCTTTCAACACAAGCAGAGAGGTACATAAACATGTGAAATACAAGAAAAATACCAGAAAGCATGAAACAGCATAAATTGTTCCAAAAGCACATAGTCATGAACTGATGTGCTTATAAAGGATAAAAGACACACAGAGAATCAAGACATGATGTTTCAAAGTTGCCTGAATTAAGAACTTATTTTAAGAGTCCTCTAATGAGTATACCAAATTTCCTTAAATATTTTTAATTTTTCACAAAAAGTTGTAAATTAATAAATTCTTTTGCAGTTTCATGCAGTATTAATCTTAAAGACCTTAATTTTATTAACTTCCTTGAAAAATATTTGAGTGTCTTACAAGTTCAGACACCATGGGATTGCTTAAAACAGCATGCCTTCTTCCTCCAATTTACATTTTACAGCCTTATATTAATGTGATACATGTACATCTCACTGTCAGATATACTTCATATTACTTATTTTTATGTCTCTTCCTTAAAAATAGTTTCCTATTTTGACAATAGGTAAGACACTTATAAAAAATATGTTCTCTACAGGTCAGAATTGCAATCAAAAGCTTTGAATTTCACCAATGTGGAACTTCACATTTTGTAACAGCCAGTTCCCATTTCCATTATTCCTGACTGACCGATAGACTGACAGATGTCTTACTTCAGAGATCCCAAACAGACTATTGGTATCTATTTCAGCCACATCTGTTCCTAAATAGCCTTGGCAGCAGGCCACTATGCACTCAGAATTAATATTAGAGCCTTTATTGCTAACTCTTTCACTGTTGCAATACATCAGTGATTTTTTTCCTTATTGCTGCACTTATATAGAATATTTATAAATCTAGATTTTAGAAGAATATCAGCAAGAACTATAGTATGCTACGTATAAGAATAGTATACTTCAACACATATTGATTTTTTTACTTCATTATGGAAATATATAGTCAACCATACATGAACCTCTAGATTGTTCCAGAGATTTTCCATTCAATTAATTTATGACATTATGCTAAATTACTTATGTTAAAAAGTTTTATCTAAATTATTTTTATTATGCAAATACTTAGTCCAGCTTACATGCTGTCAGTCTAAGAGAACAACTTCGTATACCCCTCAGTCAAGTATACTACACACATAAGAAACTGTACTTACAAAGTTTTTCAGAATGATCAAAAGCCTCTGGACTTCACATACCAGTAGAACACTGAGTGAGTGCCGGTTTTGTTCCATTTCTGTCTGACAGAAATCTGCTGAAAAACTGCAGTTATTGTAAATTGGGAAGTTCTGCAGCAATCTTTAAAAATAGGCTAAAGACTTTAAAGAAATATCAGGATTAAAGTTCTCATTCAACAGCAAAAAACAAGCCATATTGGAAGAACAGAATAAAGAAGACTGAATCTGTACTGAAACTGTCCTAAAACACAAACAATTCCCACATCCACTGCTACTAATACCCTACATTTCATTAGTTTGTAAACGTTAGCCACACCAAAAAAAACTTCCACTCCAAGCATTTGTTCTTAAATGTAAATAATTGTTTTCCATCATTAAGTCATTCTTACTATCTTCTGAAGATATCTAAAAATCACATATAATACTCAAGTATGTACTTAAGAGAGCTTTCTCTGCTGTGGTTTTGAAGCAGCATCCAAAATGAGAAGCTCTACAGTTTGGGGCTGGATTATTAATGCAGAAAGAGAAGTCTTGTTTTTTCTTAATTTCAGTGATTATATTTATAGCATAGGAAAGTCACATAGAAAAGAAGCTGGAGAAAAAAACAGTAACTACTGACTGTGAGCTCTGCTTCTCATTGCACTACCCAGTGCATTGTTAGAAGCAAGCAAGCAGCTCAGAGGGTATCCGACTCCAGTGAGAAGAAAAGGCTCAGCTGAGCTGCACAGCCAAATGGTAATTTTAGCCTGTCGGGGGGGGGGGCAGCTGCCCATGTTCCCACTTGACTCGTTTGCTCCCTCAGGCTCCACATCTAGTTGCCTGCCCAGGCCTAACTTCTGCCCAAAGCTGTGTTACAATACAGAACACACAAAAATCATAATGGGTCATGCTTATTTGGGAGGGGAGAAGAGGCTTACTATGAGGAGTGGAGAGTAAGCAACAAAGTATGCCATCAAAAATCCTCAGCGAGCACTGGCAGCCAAAAACTTCTAGGAAACAGAAGCTACAGAAATTAAAGGGAGGGCAAAGAAGGATGTCTGCCTTATAATCACACCACCAAAAGCTCCACAGAAACAGTGCAACGGAGCACAACTACACACACATGAAGCCCAGGCGGAGCAGACATCACCTGCTTGGGAAATTTAAACTGGAGCTTTGAGTTCTATTTAGGAGAAGCTGAAAGAGCCCAGGCTGCATGAGCTACCACACACAAGAACATATGATGGGAATGGCAGAACTACGGACAACAAATGAAAGTTTCAGCAAGACAGGAATATTTTTTATGAATTATTTGGGATGGGGTGGGAGGTTAGAGAAAAGGGGAGAAAGCAACTACCTAGCAGTCCCTGCACTTGACAGATTAGAATGATTGCCATAGAAGAAAGGTCTTTTCTGAAAATATGAAAAATTACTACATGCAAGTCCAAGCAAGAGACACTTCATTTAGCATCACTGGCAAAGTCTGAAGACCTGACCTTTTAGAGCCTAAAGTAAACTACATTATGAATCTTTTGTTTTGGAGAAAGTATGCTTAAGCTAAATCCCAGTGGAACAGACCTATTCAGATTGCCATCAACCATTGCCTGTACCTACTGACAGCTTGACTCAAGCTCTGCACTGCTGTACTTCTGTTACATGGAATGAAACAGTAACAGATGGCCCCTTCCAGTACCAGTACAGGTCCCACCCTTGCAACACCCCAGGGTAATTGCTGCTGGGATACAAGATAGCAGGGGGTAGGAAATAAGGTTCCAAACCCCACATTTGACATCTGCAACTACATCAGCAGGAATGGCCACAGATGATGTAGTGGTGGCATCTGTACCACTGAGGAACTGAAAATCCTTTTATCTTCAACGTAAGTACTTTACATTAAAGAATTTGGAAACCCTATGGTAAAAGCTCATAGCCTACCACAGCCCTCAGGAAAAACCTAGCATTTGGAAGACACTACTGCCTTTTGCACTGAAGCTAATAAAGAAGTAGGACGTAAAGAACTTCTCAGAAACCAAAATATTCAGCAGCTCAATACAGTGTAGTACAAAACTGAATTGTCAGAGACAATGAAGTACTAGCATATATTTAACACATGGGCAGTAAAAGCCAAAATCCTGATATAATTGACACCAAATTGTCAGTGCTGCTTTTCATAAGATCCCTGAAATTTTGCCATCTGTAATACGTCTGACTTTAAGCTCTGCATACTTTATTACCTTCCAGGAACTAAGACAAGTTCACAATGTCTTCATGAGTAAATTCAGCATAAAAAGATCTTACACAAAGTAGCAATTTAGGGGGTTAATTTTTCCTAGGAAAACAAACAAAAAAACCCCACAGAATGTATTCCCATCCCTGGAAGCATGAAGCAATATATATAGAAATTAATTCTTCTTCTCTGTACCTTAAAATTTTTCTCTGGTAACAAAAGGCATTCATGGGCCTTACTTCCTGATATATGACAATTCAAGCTACATTAAAGTAACTAGAAGATAAAGCGGCAATCAAATAAGAGCACTGCACACAGAACTAAATAATTAATAAATGTCACTTCAGATCACATACACAGAGACCTGTAGTTAATCCCAAAAGGGAAGGAAGAGAGGCTACAGCATTGTGTAACAGCATTACTAAGGCACCCAGACTGGCTCCACAAGAGGAATTATCATATGCACATCAGTGCGGCTATCATCAGAACTCAATGGTCCTGCTGAAAAGCCAGTAGCTAAGTTTGAGCACAACACTGCACTAACACTGTTACACTATTAGGAAGATAAGAGTCAATAGCTGTGCATGGCACCATATCAATTTGATTTCAGTAGCTCTGGTATGTCAACATGGTTTCATGAAATGAAGCATAACAACTTCAGCTGTGACCATCTGATTATTTCTCTGCAGCAGCAGCACTGGAGTCCCACGCATCTCCACCATTCTCAAGCCCCTGCAGCATACAGGCTACCTTGAAGAGGAACAGATTATTATAACATAGAAAAACTGGTCTGTGGATGAAAATTTGTTTCTCTGTACACCAAGTTTATGGCTGTTGGATGTCACCTACATGAAGTACTAAGTTCTGTCCAAAATAATACTAAAGTTAAACTGGTATTTTAGACCTAACGAGTAAACTGCACCATACCAGAAGGCAACTGTGCTGTCTGGAAACTCTGCATTCCTGAACACAACTTTGATTTCTCCTTTACATAAGCACTGGGAGGTCAAGGCAGTAAACAAGCACTTATAAGAGTTTCTAAGTAGTTTTGAAAGTTTATGTTTCCACAGTTTCTAGGAGGAAAAAAAAAAAAAAAAAAAAAGAGAGGGGGAGGAAAAAAAGCTTTGATAAGTTTAAGGAGCATCCCTATTCTTCTAAAACTTTTGTGCATAATTTGTTTCACATGATCAAATCCTTTGCAACAACACTTTCTCATAATCTGTTGCTTCTTTGGAAAACATAGAGTAATGACAACCTGTTACAGAAGCCTCATCACAAAACTCTGGCATGTCTCACAAAATCATACCCACCTATACGCACTCTAGTTTATGTTCCTATCAGAGAGAATCAACAGAGAAAAGCTGATGCAGCAGAAACAAAATCAAATCCTCTTACTGTTCCACCCAGTGCTAAGAAGACATAAAATACCATCTCTTACATTTTGTCCTTTTCATATCACCCGCCAAGAAGTTAAGGGCTCTTTCCTGGAAGAGATGGTTCAAATAGAAGACGCTCATTGCATTATGAACTTTTTTTTTTTTTTTTTTTTTTAAATCCCCGGCGTAACCTTGAAGGGAAGAGACACGTCTGACACCACTGACTTGAACTACTTCACTATAATCCCGTTTTAAGGCGACTGGGCATGGCCCCACACCAAGAGGCCCCGGCCGCAGCTCGCCGTTCCCCCGCAGCGCCGCGGGCAGACCGACTCGCCCCGGGCGGCCCCACGACCGCTGCCAGATGCGGTCCGGCCCCGGTCTCCGCGCCGGACATCCCCCCGCCCTGCCTCGCCACGCCACGCCCCGGCCCGTCCCACCTGCAGGGCTCTCGGGCAAGATGGGGCTCCAGCGGAGCCGCCGGGCGCTCAGCACCACGTCGCAGCTCCTCTTGCTGATCTCGAAGATGCCCCTGAGGAGCGGCTCCTCCCCCGCCTCGGCCGGCGGGGCGGCCGCCAGCGGGGCCACCCTCCGCCGCCGCTCCTCCGCTGCCGCCGCTGAGGAGCGAGCGCGAGCGGTGCCAACGGCCGCCGCGCGCTGCTCCCGCGGGGCCGGGCCGCCGGCCGCGCGCTCGGGCCGGGCCCGTCGCTGCGGGCTGACAGCGGAACCCGCGGCGCCCAGCATGGCGGCAGCACCGCAGCCCCGCACACCGGCCGCTGGCGGCGTCCCGGCTGCTGCCAAGGCAGCGCCCGCCCCGCCCCGCGGGCGGAGCCGCGGCCGCCCAGGGGCCGGCGGAACGGAGCCCGTCCCGGGCTCGCAGGCGCGTCCGCGACCGACAGTGCCCGCTGGTCCGCCCGTTCCCTCGCGGGAGCGGAGGGAGAGGAGCGCGTCAGCCCGTCCGGGCCGCGCTGAGCCGCGTCTGGGGAAAACCTCTCCTTGTGCCGCTGCGGGCGAGCCCTTCGCTGCCATCGGCGCGGCAGGGCTCCGCCGGGTGCCGCCCAGCCGGCCGCGGGTGTCGGCACCAGCCCGGCACCCGGCTCGGGGGACCGAGCTCTGGGGTGACCGGAGCGCAGTGACAATAGCCAAAAGGCTGTCTGGCGTGAGAAGGGTTTGTTCTCCGGAGTTACTCTGAGTACTTCCCCAGGGAGTGCAATGAAGGAATTCTCTAGCTACAGAAGTTCATTTTCTTCGTCAGACTCCCATATGTCTTCCATTTTCCTGTTGTCACTAAAATATTACAATTATTCAGCTTTGGAAAAGTATGACATGAAGTTACAATAGCCCTTTCATACTAAAAGGTCAAGTCTTTTGCAGGTTGTGTCTGTGGCTTAGCCTTAAGATAAATCACATGTTGACATTCATCCTGCAGAACAGTATTATCATAAACCTAGGTGGAAGTATCACAATCATACATATTCTTCATAACAACTGAGGAACACATGGACTCAGAATCCAACATAAACTCATACAACAACCGATTCTGTGTCAAGTGGGCCGATGCAGAAAGTTTACTGAGGATGTGGCATAGTCATCCCTCACCCTCAAAGCTTGAACACAGAGGAGGGAGACACTTCTTGGCTCCCAGTCTGTAAACTGTTTGGAGGTATGACAGCTTTACTCACATGTGCTGTAAGATTCGCTGATGACAATCACATTAGAGCTACAGCATCAACTCCAAGGTGTTCCTTAGCCTGTTAGCGCTTCACTTGAAGGAACACAGGAATAGTTTTTTCAGGTGAGTTGTATAATGTCCTGGTGGCTTATTAGTGCATGAAAAGGACATTCGTAAATGAGCAGTTTAGTAATTTTATCTTCATTATTTGTAATAAGACAAATATGCAGTATCTCTCTGATAAATAAAGCAATAAATTATAAAAACTGCCTTTTGCAGACTGATACAAACTACATTTCAGAGTGCATGTCAAAATATCCACAGCTCTTATTGTGATGTTTGTCTCTTTAGAAGAGAAATGCTTTTACAGCTAAGGAAATCTGATTGTCTGCAATTAAACCAGCCAAGAGTCCATGAGATAAGATATGATTTCACGACCATTAAGCTGCCTTCTGTAATACTAATAGTTGCATAAGAACCTGTACCAAGCTCCTAGTTATGTAGCCAAGGAGACAGGTTTAACACATATTCTTAAAGTAACTAGGGTACAGCTTTTTGATACTTATTTCCATTTATTTCTTTGTCACATTTAAAGTATGCTCTGAATATTTGTTGAATACACAACCTAGTAAGTGCTTTTCAATTTGCATCAAGCCACTGATACAGCTTTCACTGAAATGCAGCCCTCACCAATTTGCCTTTCTGAATCCTAACATTACCGCATAACGTTTTCGCTTGCTTAAAGTTGTTAGTGTCAATAAGTTTATTCTGACTTCAATTGTGTCAATATTTTTTGGCCCTTCGATCTTCTTTATTGTCATATAAATGTCTTGACTGCAGAATAATCAGATTTAAAAAAAATACGGTCTGTAATTGAAATTGTGTAAAATGTGAAAGTTTTATGCAAAATACATTTTTTGCCTGAAGATAACTGAGTGACAAGGCAGGAATAACTGCAAGCCAAACAAACTTGCCATACCAATTTATCATTCTGGTACAACACTAGATGAACCAATTAAACTTATGTCTGTTATTTGGCATCAGTGATCTTTAATGTGTTTGCACTGATGTCATTCAAAAGGCAAGCTAAATCATTAACTAGAAGATAAAGCACAACATGAAACTGGATACAGTTGAATCAATTTTGAGGCAGTATGCCCTTTCTAATTCCCTGTAGTCATTTCTGTTTGTTTCTGAGACCATTTATTAGCCTAACCTATGTATGTATATTATATATTGTCACCAGATAATTTATCATAAGGTACAAGAAAGGATAAGGTGAGAACTGTATTAGGACCATAAAATAATTCAGTACCATGAGTGGAAGACTATTACAGTTCCTAAGAGACTTGTAATACCTTTCAGCTGATGTCATTAAAACTTTTAAGACCCTTTTATTGATGTTACTTGAAAGGTGTTTTAAATCAATGACTGTTAAGATACCAAAATGTAGTAGATTCAAATAGTAAGATAACTGTGTATGGTAACAAAAACCACAGGAGGAACAAACATACAAGTCTGTTCACAAATCCTCAGTCCCCACAATCCTTTGAAAGTCTAAGCTAGACACTTTTTCCTGGGGGCAGTGGGGAAAAGAAAAATCTAAGCAAGTCTAACAGACTTTTAAAAAAATATCACAACTTTCAGATTTGTACATTGAGTTCAGGAAAAAAAAAAAAATTGAATAGTCTAGCAATATAATTTTATCCATCTTCCATACTATTTCTGGAACACTCACACGTAGAACTTCCTGGTCCTTTCTTGTAGGAAGGATTGTGCGTATTGATCATCCCATGGAGTGTATGGTGTGATGTTCCCATACTAGAGAAAGAAAAAGAGAGACATAAGACAACAAGTAAACGTGTAGCAGGAACCATATAGTAGGCAAACAGTATAGATCACCAAACCTACATATAATGGCCTTGCTTTCTTCTACATCTTTGATCATAGCTAGTATTTCAAAGTGGAGCATATAGGTACTTGTGATTCCAGAATGATCAATGGACATCTAGAAATACAGTAAGCTGTGCAAAGAATAGGGATGATGTAGAGGACACCGCAAGTCACCCAAAGCACCTAAAATGTGTTTTACTTTCCTGTTCTGTCATGCATATTGATTCAATGGCAACAGATACATGAACACAGAGAAACCCTATTGACCTCTTCGTGAAGACTAAATTGAAGAACATATTTCATAAGAATACCTTACATTAGATTTTGCAACTCTTTAGATAACCTCTAAAAGTATTCTGCAGATATTTATAGGGTTTTTTTTTATGCATAAAGTAACTCTCTGAATTTAATGTACCTCCTTCAATTTAAGAGTGACTAAAAATGTAGTGCACAGGGACATTTAGTTCATTAGCAGTTTTCTACAAGGCATAGCTATTCTCTTTTTCTAGTGAGAAGTGTGAAAAGTGTGCATTCTTACAGTGTACCAGGAATAAAAAAGAAGTCATAGAACTGAGTTCACAAAATAGTTCAGCACTGTTTTACAGTCTTAATCCCATATTACTCTATTTTACTTACTTAAAAAGACAGTGGAGCTGCCCTAGGAATTATCTTGACATCTTCTGTTTGTTTTACACAAATAGATCAGCTAAAGCAGAAGGGGCAAAGAGGGAGTGAGGGGCACACCAGAAAGGGAAGCAAAGTCGTTGGCACAACAAGGGCCAGCTACTCTGTAAAGGCCAGGAAGCAAAGGGGAACCCCAGGGCTAGCAAGGCAGGGACCTTTCTGGCCAGAATTCACCTGGTGGTACCTGAGCACAGTAGTCCAGGGGAGAGCACTAGGATCCCCCAAGAACCCAAATCATCAGGTAAACTCACAGCAATGAGCAGGGCTTAAGCCAGAACAGGACACCGGTTTGCAGACCTAGATTATCAACACTCATAGCCAGATCATAGCTACAGCCAAACTGGAGACCAGCATCCCACAGCATCTCTAAAAGAAGAACTGATGGCCCTGGCTGAGCTTAAATAGAGCTCCAGGCCCTTGGGTGGGACAGGTTGGGGGGGGGGGAGTGGGAGGGGCGGTGCTGCAGGTGGAGCTGGTCAGGTTTTTTAAGGCTTCGTAGTGGCCTCAGGGCCTAAGCAGCCAGAAGCACAAAAGAATTGTCAAGGAGCAGTAAGTGCAGGATGTTCTATAACAGGAGCCGAGCAGAGAGTGACCACAAGTTAGGCAGATCACTATGTACCTGACCAAGGCAAGCAGACCTGTGTGCAGCTAAGAGTCCACCTAGCTAGACAAACCCATTGCAATGAAGTAGGTCAAACATCCAGCTGAAAAGCAGAGTCAGGAGGTTAGGCTTGGTGACAGGAATCAGTGTCAGTGACAGTCCAGCAGCCACTAGAAAAGTCTATACTATCAAGGCAGGTGTAAGGCCAAACAAGGATATCAAATCTGTGATGAGGGTCATGATATGGCTGGGTACAGGTATAACTGCAGTATCATGAAAACAGATACCAGGGTGAGAATCTCTTGTTAACCACAGCTCTTGAGTGAAGGAGGGGAGATCCTCTCTTGTGTTTTTTTTTGTGGGGGTTGGTTTTTGTTGTTTTGTTTTGTTTTGTTTTTTTTCAGAGTTTGTTCTTGCCAGTCTGGACCTGGAGAAGAAGTTGCACCATGCCAAGGCACTGCCCCTGACCACAGAGAACTGAACTAGGAGACAGGAGCATTCTATGAGCCTGGATAAGAGGTAGTGGGAAATTAGGAGATGAGCTAGCCTTTCCTTAACTCTCAGTGTTTCTCTCTGGATGAAGGAAATAATCTATTGTTGTCTACATGTTAAAAAGTAGTGGAAGTCTCAGAAATCTTTTCTGATATAATTCTGTGAAGTCAAGAAAGGGAAGAGATATCACAACCTCTAGCAGAAATAGCAAGTGAGGGAAGTATAGCTAGTGTTTAGTGAAGGAAAGCAAGCAGGCAAAACACGCTGTTGAAAAATGAATCCACTCTCCTCAAGAAAAAATGCAATGGGGTGAATAGGCAAGAAATGGGAAGTCCAGATTGAGATTAATGGATAATCTGATGCTGAAGTTAAGGAATGGGAATTAAGAAAAGAAGAGATAACGGGATGCTGTGAGGAAAATGCCTAATGTCCAATCTGGAGGATTCAACAGGCCATTTCTTCTAGCTGGCTTGCTTCAGTGGCTAATAGAGATTTGCTTCTGCAGAAATCTGAATTTTGAAACTGGCAGCGTATCCTTGGCTTGTATATTTTTCTGGCTACAGTGTCTGTTTATACAGTGAAGGTTTAGTGTATAGTCAATTTTACTTCAGCTGTTCATGCCCAAATATTTGCTCTCCTAAGCATGTTCCCTTCTTACATTGCTACTCTGGAAAAGACTATTTTATAGTCCTCAGTATTAATTCACCTCTGTCGTGCTGTTTTTTCTTTGACTTCAAAGAAGAGACACCAAGCAGAACACCAAACTTTTTACACCATAAGTGAAGTAATAAATTATTTTGAAGAAAAATGGCACCAATAGTCTATAAAAGTGAGCATTGCTATTACAATACATCTTTCTATACATCTGAAAAGAAGGAAACCATTAAAAAAAAGAGAGAGAGAGAAAGAAAGAAGAGCAGTTAAGGAAAAGAAAGTCTGAACTCATGGAGATGGATAAGATGGATAAATTCTGCTAAGAAGAGAACAAGAATGAGTGAGATTATTATGCAGGAATAAAAGGCAGCAAAAACAGTTTGAAGCTGAAGTCATTCCTATGAGCACCAGGAGCTGAAACTGATCTTATTCAAAATCAAGGAAAATGTGATAATAGGAAGGAATATGCAATGACAATATGTTGACCAAAAGATATTTTATTTTTTCTTTGCATTAAGGTTGACATGCTGTCTTTTTAAGATAATAAAGTTTTACTCTGAATTTATTTTCTACTCTTCTTTCACCAAAATATTGCCAAATAGTGTAAATCTTAGTTGCTTCTATTTTATTTCAGCAAAATGCTTTTAACTCTATGCCGCAGACCACTACAAGCTAGGAAAGTGAAAGCCAGGGCTGGTATTCTGTGTTTTACATATCCTGTAGGCAACCTAAATACTTAAGAGAATGCTTTGAGAGCATTGTCAGTTTTAATTTTGTATTGCATGGCTTCTGACAGTTTGTTAAATACATATATGAATTATTAAAAAAACACTTATGTACATATTTAAAGAACAGTCTATTTGTAGATCTTTAGCTCACTGTTTCAACACATTCCTGTACTATGTTTTTTAAGGCTTTTTGTAATATGGGATTTTCAGCTAAGAAAATAGTGTAGACCATTTATAATTTCTGAAATAATTACTATACAACCCATCTTGGTCAATAAAAACAAAGACCAATTTTGGCATATTTTCCTTGATACGGCACCAGGCAGAACTCCAGGTTTTCATTTCTGTAAGTTCTTCCTCAACAGGAATGAGTGAGAACTGGGTGGGTTTTGTTGTTTTGGGTTTTGTTTTCTTTTTTTTTTTTTTCTCTCTTTAGATTATATATATATAGGCAAGAGAACAGGAATTTAACTCTGTAATTTCTCAAACTATGTCACAAGATGTTTCTTTGTAGAGAAGTACTATGGTGTTTTTTTGTGGTTTGTTGTTGGGTTTTTGTTGTTTGGTTGTTGTTTTTTTTTTTTTTTAAAGGACACTCATTGTATTTTTAATATGTCAAAAGCAATTGTTAAAGTCATGGTAGATCCAGTTTTCATCAGTTACAATACTGAAGTAATTGCCAGAATTTTTACTGTTACAGATGACAGAAAAAGGTCTGTTTTATTTGCTCTTAAGACTTACTTTAGAATTATTTCTAGTAATTCCTGTTACATCTGGGATTGTATGTTGGTTTTTAATGCTAGTTTATTAAAATTCTGGAACATTATCTTCTGGAGGAAGAGGCTTTCTGTTTTCTGGTGAACTCAGGAATTTTTATTCTCCTTGAACCTACTTCCCTTCACTTGGGAAGGCCTCCTGGAGGCACTGAGCCAAAGACTGATGCTGTTGATGCTATTTGTGCCAGGTAAAACCTGAGGCTTCAGCCTTTCAGACACACCTATGATCTGGAGTTCCACCATTTCAGACCCCTCTGTCATAGCTGTGACCTCGGCTGTAGCACAGGCAATGATGAGTCCACAACCTCTGGACCCTCTTCTGTCGCTTCAGAAAACCAAGAAGGGAAAAGCTGCAAGTTGTGACTGTTACCTGTAGAGAGATTTCACTGGAGTCTTCTCAGGCATGCACCAGTATGGCATAAAGAAGAAGGGAAATGTCACTGGTCCCAGCAAGCCATAAAAATAGAGTCCTAGGCCTTTGCTGGCTGACCCAGTGTGTGTGTGACTCAACCCCTCTGCATGTGGAAATTAGATAATCCCACCATAGCTTTAGTTAATTAGCAATGTGTTCATAGCAGAGGAGCAGTATGAGTAATTCTTTCCTTTGAAAGAGACCTTGATAGACCTTTCTGGGGGAGTTATGAGCAGAGATTTCAAGATTTTGCTTGATATTAGCAGTAAGAGAAAATAAATATCACAGAGGCATCAGAAGCAGCACCAAAGGGAAAAAAATCTCCAATATATTATAAGGATGGCAAGAGGAAAAAAAAAAAAAAAAAAAAGGCAAACTCTAAACTAATTGAAATAACAAAACTCAAAAGTGATTTGTAAAATGGAGCCTCTAGTTACCAAAATGCCTAATTCATTTTCCTTATTTGGATGCTCATAACATTAAAATATTATTTTCTCTAAAGTATCACAGTAGCAAACATTCAGATAGCCTAGGTAGATCACTTAAGTAAATTGCATTGGCTAGAGGAGTTGAATTTTGTTATTAACCATGGAAAAAGAAAAGGTAATTGAAAAGGTTTCTTGTGGTTTGGAAATGCCTTCCAAATATTCATTAAACATTTAAGCAACTAAATTTGCAGAATATGTTCCTGACATTGGCACTAGTTCTGTGGTATTTCTCTCATCAGATGGAAGTACTGTGTGTTATGCAGAGTGCATTCATGCATAAACAATATCATTTTCATAAATTAAAACCTCCCCTGCAGAAGGAACATCTGTGCCTGCCTTTGAATAAAAGATGGTGGCATGTGAGTTGCCCCTCGACTGACTAAAAGAATCCTTATATTGAAGAACAAGGTGCATAACCAAAAGGCAAGCAAGCCTAGGTCAGTTTTTCGGTTTTATCTGAAAATTGTCATTCATTTCCCCACCTCAGGTTACCTAGGTTATATTTAGCTGTGTTGCCACTGATAGGGAAAGGTTAATTGGGTGCTTGAAAAGTTGCCTCTTGCTTTCTTCAGATTCTGCCACAGTTCTGGAGTGCAGAGCTGCGGGCTGTACTACAATGCAGGAAGGTGCTGTAAAATGCATCAGCCGGCGTCGTAACTAATTTTCAGCCTGTTTTTAGCACAAAAGACCGGCAGAAACGGGTGCTGCACAACCAACACGGGTTTGCAACGCTTACGCGTTGGATTTCCGTAGCTATAAACACCTTTAGAATAGACGTCAAGAGCTTGATTTCTCTTGGGAAAAAAAAAAAAAGAAAAAAAGGAGCAAAAAAAAAAAGCTATCATCCACAGGAGAGCTTGTTCACTTTCTGCTGTGTTTAAGTGAAATATTTCTGAAATACTTCTGCGTTGTGACAGACTTCGGATAAGATATTTCAGGGAGCCCCGTAAAACTAATTCTGAGAGTCGGAGGCAAAGACCTGTTGATAATCGTTCCTGGTCATTAGGGGAATTGCTCTCCCGCAGGTTGTGTCTCCGGGTTTATTAAGCCCCAGAATTACCAGTAGAGATTAAAGAAACACACGTTTCGCGTTTGGAAGGGGGTACAGCGAATCGACAGCGCTGGATCCTGGTCTGGTTTGCGGGAGAAGGAGCACCTGCTGCCGGCGAAGCCGGGGCCGAGACGGCGTTTGCCCGGTGCGCCGCTCGGTGCGGGGAGCCTCGCCGGTGCGGCGGGCCGAGGCGGGATGGGGGTCCCCCCAGTGCTCCCGCCGTGGCCTGAGAGGGGAGACCCGCGGGTAGGCGGTAGCTGCTGGGCTGGGCTGAGCAAGGCTGGGCTGAGGCTGCCCGGCCGCGGGCTGCCGGAGCGGGAGCAGGCGCCCGGCACAGCCCAGCCCGGTAGCCGCAGCTCCCAGGCGAACCGCGTTTCTGCCCGTTTCCCTAATTCAACAAATCAGAATTGCAAATGGCCAGTTCCTCTGTAAACAAACCAACAAAATTCGCCACCCCCCTCCTTTTCCCGCAACCCCTCGAGATAAGTAAAGAATTCGTGTCCTTTTTTTTTAAGTCCGATTTTATTCTACAAATAATAAATGTTGCACCTTTCATGAGCTATCCGAATAAAACAATAATCCCATAGGAATTACTTACACTAAGAAAAAAAATAATAATCACATTTAAGGAGAAACGCAACATTCGACCAAATGTTCAATACTATGTTGTTGCCAAAGAATGGATGTTTTTCTAAAATCCCAGTGTGCATTACACCATAATATACAGGATTACAAACAAAATTACAGTACAGATTGATTCCAGTTGAACCAGCATTACATTTCAAACAGCACTTATTCTGGACTGCATTGTACATGCAAGAGCTATTGTTCTAATTACGGATTAAATGGTTTGAATTTGTTTCAAGCTACTGTACTAATCGACTACAATAGGTATATAGCCCGACTTTAACAACCTGATTAGTTTTAGGTTCCGATTTATAAGATGAGCATATGACAACCACGGATTGTGTGAATATGTATAAAAATCATGCATTTATACCGCCTGGAAACATTAACATCTTCAAGTTCTCTTCAAAAAAACACGGAATGCCGAAGGGTTCAAAGACTAAAAAGAAACAGTGCAAATTGTATGTGATAGTCAAGCAGCTTTCGATTTAAAAAGGGTGTTGGCATTTGCTTATAATCTTTATATACAAGTTTGTGCAAGTAATGTGTTGAATTGATATGTTTTAATAGAAAATAAGTCTCTCGTTCTTATATCTTCTCGTGCCCTAGGGGATCTGGTTCTTGTTGTAGGGGAGAAAGGAGAAAAAGAAAAGAAAAGAAAACAACAAGAAAATAAAAAAGAAAAGAATACTTTCATGGGAAAGAAATTGCCCGGATTGTGCATTTTTTTTTCTTCTTCAACTATTTGAAAGGAAAGAAGTGCTAAGGCAACATAACTTCTCTAAGCACTTTTCTGCTGGTTTAAATTAGTTAAATTATTTTGTATAAATTAGATATAATTCTACCTTTCCAATATGTATAAAAATTGATGAAGCTGCATGATTTAAAATAGGAAATTCACGTTATAAAAAGTCATTAAAAATTCTGTACAAAATCACAACAAAATAATTCAGCATGGGAAAGGTAACAAGTAGTAAAACGTTGGTTGAAAAATATAGATCTCATATATATTTTGTAATTGGCCCATCGCTAGTTTAAAAATTGCATAGATCCTAATTATTGCTTGTGATTTTGTTATCCCGATCAGGTAATTGACGCGATCCCAATGCCCCTACCCCAAATTTACAGCGTCGCTCCGAGGAGCAGAAGCAAGACAGGTGAGCGGGGGCGCGGGGGCTCCCGAAGGCAGCGGCGGGCCCCGCCGGGCTGCCCCTGTAAACAAGGCGCTGGCCGCCGGCGGGCGGCGGGGCTCGGCTCTGCCCCTCTCCTCTCGGCCCCTCCCGCGGGCGGAGGGCTCAGTCGTGGAAGATGGCGTTGAGCTGGGCGTTCAGGACCCGCTCGTGGTGGGGATGGCCCTCGTAGGGGGCCAGGCCGTCGACCGGGATCTCGCAGCGGGAGGCGGCGGCCGGGAAGATGGCGGCGTGGGCGGGCGCGGCGGCCAGCGCGGCGGCGGCGGCGGCGGCGGCGGGGTAGTGCATGGTGAAGGCGTAGCTCTTGTCGAAGTCGGCGGCCGGCTCGTGCTTGAAGGAGAAGTTGCCGTTGACGCTGAGGGGCGGGCTGAGCGGCCCGTCGAAGGCGGGGCTGGCGCCCTCGGCCAGGCCGCTGTCGAAGAAGGGCTCGAGCGCAGCGCCGTAGGCGTGCGGCGGCTTGAGGTGGAAGAGGTGGGAGCTGTCCATGGTGCCGTAGGGCGGGCTGGGCAGCCCGGGAGACTGGTACGGGTAGGGGTGCGCCGGGAAGGGGGCGCCGGCCGCCGCCACGTGGGGCGGCACCTCCTGGCTCTGCTCGGGAAGGAAAGTCCGTGGGTTGAGCTGCAGGCAGCCGGCCACCAGGTTGGTGGTGGGCTGCGACAGGCCCTTGCAGAGGGTCTGCACGAAGGAGACCAGGTCAGGGCTCTTGCCCGAGCGCAGGATCTCGGAGAGCGCCCAGATGTAGTTCTTGGCCAGGCGCAGGGTCTCGATCTTGGAGAGCTTCTGCGTCTTGGAGTAGCAGGGCACCACCTTCCGCAGGTTGTCCAGGGCTGCGTTCAGGCCGTGCATGCGGTTGCGCTCCCGGGCGTTGGCCTTCATGCGCCGCAGTTTGAACCGCTCCATGCGCGCCTTGGTCATCTTCTTCTTCTTGGGGCCCCGCCTCTTGGGCTTCTGGTCGTCGTCCTCTTCCTCCTCCTCTTCTTCCTCCTCTTCGTCCAGGTCGTCCTCCTCGTCTTCCTCCTCGCCGTTTCGCAGTGAGTCCTCCTCGGCCTCGACGTGCAGACCCTCCAGGTCCTCCTCCTTCTTGTCCACCTCGTGGTCCTCGTCCTGGGAGCTGAGGCACTCGTCCGTCCAGCTCGGGGGCCCCTGGGGCTGGGGCTCGCCCATCAGCCCGCTCTCGCTGTACGACTTGGTCATGGTGGGCACCTGCTCCGCGAAGACAGAAAAGAGCCGGATCAGCACCCGGACCAGCGGCCGCGGCCCCGCGCAGGAACCCCCGGGGAGAAGCCGCCCGCGCTCCCCCCCCAAGGCTTCCCCACGGTGCCAGAGCAAACTTTTAATTGTCTCCGCGGTCCTTCCTTATTATTAAATTGACATATGTTCAAATGCCATTATGTAACTCGCCGATATTAGCGGGGAATATAAGCAGATTACGTGTGCGGGAGACAGCCCGCGCGACACGACGCAAGCAGACCAAAGGTTTTTGTTTTGTTTGTTGTTTTTTTTTTTTTTAAAAAAACCGATATTTGTAGAAGCGCGGAGGGAGAAAGACGGGGAGGGGGAACACACAAGACACCCACGGGGACGAATGGCCACCCGTGACGCCTGTCCCTGCTGCTCCTCCTTGCCGCCGCCTTGCGCGGGGCTCCCCCACCCCTTCGATGGGCACCAGGCACCTGCTCCCCCGACCGACGCTGCTCATCCCCTCCCGGCGAGGCTTCCTCGGTCCCGCCTCCTCCCCCAGGATTGTCGCTGGGTGCCCGCGGCGAGGTGGTGAGCGGAGGCGCTCCGCGGCTCCCGCCCGCGGTAACAGGTGCGGGAACGGTCCCGGCTTTCCGTGTCCATCATCCCCGCCGCCGCAGACGGGCATCGTTCCCCGGCGCCCCGCGGAGGCCTTTCGTGATGTGTTGAGACCGTCCCCCAGTCGCACCGGACACAGCGGGGAGGAACAATGCCGCCCGCCTACTGGGGCCCAGAGTGTGGGGTGCCGCGGCGGAGGAGAGTGAGCTGGAAGTTAGGAGATGCATAGGTGGAAGCACGTATATAATAAGTATGTGTATAGACGTACTCACACACATTTATATGTGTGCATGGACGCATATATACATTTATATACATATATGTATACACACATATATGTGTGTGCGTATACGGATGGATACAGGTGTGCACTCATACGGCTGCCTGCACACAGCGGTAGGAGCGACCGCCGTTCCCACGACCGCAAGCGACAACATAAACCGAAGCTGCTCCGGTAGAGGCAGGTCCCTCCCGCCCCGACCTCGCAGACTCCTCTCCCACCCCGGTAGCCGTCGCCAACAACCCCTCTCCCGCGGGGGGCGGGAGGAACCCGGTTTCCCGTTACCTCCGTTGCTCAGCCTGTCCTGCGCGGTGACGGTCTCATAACCCCGGCGCGGCTCTCCGTCCGAGGGCGGCGCGTGTTTTTTTTTTTCCCGAGGTTGCGCAGCGCCGGGCTCCCCCGTTATATAGCGGGGCGGCGGATGCTCGGCGGGGGGCCGGCACCGGGACCTGGGCACGGCGGCGATCGCCACCGCCCAGCGCGCCTGCGCCCCGCCCCGCGCCCCGCCCCGCCCGGCGGCACGCGCCATATGGCCGCCCACGTCAGGCGCGGCCGTGTCCCTCCTTTCCACGTGACGCCCCTTATTTGTATGCGGCCGCGCGCCCGCCCGTTGGGCCGCCACGCCTTTTGTGGCCCGTCGGGCGCCGCCATCTGTCACCGGGCGGCCCCCCCGGGCGGCGGCGGAGGGCAGCTACCGCTCGTCTCTGCTCCTTTCCGCGCCTCTCCGCGCCCGCCCCGCCGCCGCCCGGGGAGGCGGCCTGCCCCGATCCGCGGACCCGCATTGTTCCCATTGTTCCGAGATGCGGCCTCCGCGGGCCCCGCCGCCCCTCCTTCGCAGCCCCTAACGGGCTCTTCTGACCCCGGAGCTTCCCTGTCCCCGGCCTTCCCGTTTCCTCACCGCCACAGACAAAACGTCCCCTTCGTGGCTTTCCCCGGTGCTGGGGCAAACGGCGTCCCGGAGCCGCTGTGCCCCTCCCTGTGTCCTGCCGTCTGGACCAAACGCTGTTTCGCTTTCCTCGGGTTTTTGATGGAAATGCCGGCGGTTACGTGGAGTTTGAAAGAAAGATGCTGAGCGATGGCTTTAAAGTCTTTAAACGCCTCGGCGGAGTTTGCAAACACCGCCAAATTTTAGAGATGTGCTTGATTTAACGAGGGAGATATCCCCCTTGCATGATAACATGGGGAGCTTTGCTACCGGCATGCATTATCCGGAGATTCAATAATTAAAAGAAAAAAAATCATTTATTTTCGCCTTATGCAGTTTTAAATGTGAAACCTCTAATTCCGCCCTGCGAAGACCGATTCGAAAGATATTTTTCCAGGACGGGTTATTTTTAAGAAGTTTCTCTCCTGTTCGTGACCTACATAGCCCTGAGGCTGGGGGGGCGACAGGAGGGGACTCCGGGGGATGTTTGCCTTCTGGGTATAAAATACGAAGGACAAGCGGCTGCGTTTTTGTTATTTTCAAGCTGGCCGGTTCTCCGTGCGAAGCGAGGGGCCGCAGCGCGGCGTGTGCCGCCGGCCGGGATGAGCGGGGCTGGAGCGGGTCACCGGCGGCTGCCGCCCTTCCCTGGGACACGACCAAGAGCAGCGCCGGTGCCGACCCGCCTACCGGCAGCCCTTGCCCGCGGCGAGCCCCTTCTGTGCCCGTAGAGGTGCCCCCGAGGCAGGGGCCGGGAGGATGCCGGTGTCCCGGGAGGCTGGGCAGGGCGTCCCGCCGGGCCGGCCGCCCCCTCGGGAGCGCGACACCGTTAACGGGGCGCTGCTGGGGCTGCCGCGCTGCTGAAGGGAAGGCATTTTAGAACCAGGGAGGTTTGAACAGGTTTTGAGGGCGCGGGTGGGGGCTGGGGCTGGGCCAGCCCTGCCTTAGTTACTGTCACTCATGTTGGGATGGGACTGACTTGGGAATACACGCGGGAGTGCGGGACGCTGGGGAAACAACCGACAAAAATACCCGGAGGAGGGCCCTGGCTGAGAGCTCGATCCCGGGGAGCGGTGACAGCTTTGGGATGCTCGTGTGCCCTTGCGTGTGTTCAGTACTGTCAGCTTCCTCCAGAACAAAATAGTCAACAAATTGCCGGTAAACAGAAAAGTAGATAGATAAGCGGCAAGCAGTCGGACAGAGGGGTTTGGAGCCCGGCGCGGGGAGCTTGTTCCTCCCCAGGCGGCGCTGGGCGAGGGGACAGGCGAGGCCGTGGAGAAGCCGGCCCGGTAGGTACGGGGCACCCTGCGGTGCGGCCCGTCGTGGCCGAGGACGGGCGCTGCCCTCCAGGGCTCTCTGCCGCGCCGGCTTCATCCTTCCCGCTCCTCTCGCTGCTCCGGCACCGGTTCTCCGGCACCGCTTCTCCGACGGGATCTCACAGTCAGACGGCTCTGACTTTCCCCCTTGGGCTGTTCCCTGGCTCCGCGGCTCCGGTTTCCCATCCCACCTTCCTTGCCTCTCCTCCCAGCCAGCCCCTTGATTTTATGGCTCCGAGCGTCTTTTTTTTTTTTTTTTTTTTTCCTCCCTGACCCACAGACTCCTCCTTCTCCATCTGGCTTCTAATTCGGCTTCTGCTTATTTTTCCTCCCGAATCCTCTCTTCTTTTTCTCTTTTTATTTCTCTCTTTTTTTTTTCTTTCAATTTTCTTTTTACCCTCTCCGCCCTGCCCCCCTTTCTCTCCTTGTTCCCCTCCCGCAGCGCGGCACGCGAACCGCACGCGTCCCAACAAAGCTGTGGCCCGGCCCGGCAGCCCCCCGCCCCCGGCGCCCGCCTCATCTGCTGCCTCCCGGTCCTGGCGGGAGGGGAAGCCCGGGGGCTGCTGGGGCCCAGAGCGGCGAGCGGTGGAGGGGAGAGCAGCTCCTCCGCGAGTCGCCGCCGGGGCTGAGCCCCAGCCCAGCCGGGCAGAAGGAGGGTTCGTTAGGGAGCGGGAAGGGGGAGAGCAGCGCTGTGGAAATGCCTTACAGTTGTCCGGAGCGAGAAATCCGCTCCCGAGGAAATCTCTTGGGTTTGCGGCATTATCTTAATTAAGATAATTGATTCATATTGCACCTGCGAGAGTGCGGGAAAAGGATGCCTCCCCAAATAGCTTAAAGCTATTGGAGAGAGGAAGCCGCGCTGATAATTTAGCGAGTGATTTACTGCCCAGGCTGTTCGGGCTCTCTCCTTTCGATGTCACGTTTCCCGCTCCCTCCCTCTCCAGTGGGGCACCCACACACGACCCAAGGGCTATCCTAAAAAAAACAAAACAAAACAAAAATAAAAAGAGAGAGAGAAAGTGCCCCTAACGGCTCTCCCGCCCCCCCAGCCCCGCTCAGCACGGCCCCTCCATCCCACCGCACGGCGGGGCCACTGCCGGCGCGGGGAGCCGGGCAGGGCTCGGGAAGATCCCGCTTGGGTTTGCCGGCCCGGGCCCATCGCGGGCGTGCGCCGCTCGCCCCTCTCCCAGCGCTGCGGCGAGAGGGGCCAGGAGGAGCGGGCAGCCACACCGCCCGCTGCCCGGGCCCCTCTGGCTGCCTCGACTGAGAAACCACCGGCAAGAATAACGCTTTAAAATTGCGCCCTGTTACCGGTTTGGCGCCGGGATGAGTCTGTATCGCACAATCTACTCTCTAGGATACGTGTACAGCTGGGGTCGAAATTCGTACGAATGATTAAGGTGCCGTTTCTGCTCTTTTTCCCCTTAAGACTCAGTGTATTAATTGTATTGAGCCTTTTACCGTTAAATAAATACTGTTGTTGTTTTAATTCTATAAATGTAAACTTCTATTTAGTTAATGGAAAATACATCATCATCAAGGTTTAATTATCAGCTTTTTAAATGACTCTTTTAGTCAAGTGCACACAATTATGAAATCACAATAGATTTAAAATATAATTCAAATTGATTAAAAAAAATCAGACAAGTACGTACCATTAAAGCAAATGTCTAAATTATATTGGTAGGCCAGCTACTGCCTGAGCTAGAGTTTAAATAACATCAGCAGTCTTTGCTATCGGTGTCAAACCACCTCTGTTATTAGGAAAAAGGGATTCTTATCAGACGGGATTTAGATGCTCTTATAACTGCAAAATCTAATTATTTTTGATCCAGGCATTTACCCCCAGAGTCCCACCTTGTTTAAATAAAGTGTTTTCTTTCCTCTTGAACAAATGCATTTCCATTTGAATTAAATATTGATAATTTGACCTTTTAGTTCCTTTAACTAATCAAAAGGAAAAAAAAATCCAAATGTAGATCCTAGTGCCTTGCCCTAGTGAGTCTTTCCGCTTGAATAGACACTGAGATTAAATGAGTCAAACTTCCTCTTTCATTGCACTCTCTTTGCACTAATTGCTTATGCAAAAATGCAGATTTGTATTAATTAGTAACTCCACTGATTAGTTTGGTGGTATTTTCACGTAATAAATCATGCTGCAGACACGATTTTTGGCACGTCCCCAGTAGTGGCTCAGGATGCAATAAGTTTTCCATATTAAATAAAATCTTAGACTAAATCTACCTTTTCGTTGCAGGTACACTGTGTACCACCTGCTGTACGCACCTGCTACGGGAAATTACCTTCTGTCCCTGGCAAGCCTCTTTCCTTTCCTTGATAATGCACTCCTCTTCACAGGGCAGAGGCTTCAAAATAGGAAGCATAAATCACAGAATCGAAGAAGGAGAGAAATCTGATGTTACTTTTAACCCTTTCAAATAAATAATGATCACTTTTAAGGGGATAAAGCCTATATGAGATACATCAGCAGTAGATTTTTAAAATTTTCTTTCCTATGCCCAGTCACATGATCTCCTTTACAGCACCATTCACTGCATGCCCAAATTATCATGAATAAAACAAGTTTGGAGTGTTTGTTTGTTTTTTGTTTGTTTGTTTTGTTTTTGTTTTTTTACGTTTCTTTCTCCTTCCTTGAGATGCCCAGACTAAAGTCTTCTAAGTGTGATACTCAGTAACTGGAGTTCATATCTCAGTCAGAAACAAGGGCCTCCACAGCAACAGGACTCCACAGTATCCATAGTGGTATCCACATAGTACCGAAAATGTCCCCACTTGCTCATGTAATTAAACCAGAGCACACACAGACTACATGTCCAGTAGCTTAGATCTATGTATGAAAAAGCTTTACCAATTCTTTCATAAATCATCCCAGATATTACCCTTTTACCTGTTTCCCTTGAACAGAGTGGTCTTTGCTCTTTCTCAAGCAAGTTAGCACAATACACCAATATGTACGTACCACAACAAATAATGTTGACTAGTGCAGTACTTGGCAAAAAAAAAATAAGAGGCTCCAGTGGAACAAAAAAGTCGATGACACTGGTTTAATTTCCTCATAGGTGACACTTTGCAAGGCAGACCTGAAAAGCCTTTGCCTCACTCATGCCAAGACTCCCTCTCAGGGAAGCAGGACTGACATAATGTGCAGGATCCGGCCTTTGGCCCTCACGCTGAGCAGTGCAATGGGGTGGAAGAGCAGCAAACACAGGTGCCAGCAGATTATCCAAAGCTTTGCTGAGATTAAAATCTTGTCTCAATATGAGTTATTGCATATTCTCTAAATAGAAATCTCCTTAGTGGAGGCTTTAAAAGGTCTGATTTTGTTTTCCTCTGAGATAAAATAATGGCTGAATCCCAGGCTATGCACATAATAGCTTATGTGTTCCTTTCCTATGGCCATGCAATCTGAACATTTTGCAGTTCCTAGCAAACATATTGGTTCTGTTAGTGTTCCTTTCTTGAAGAGAGAAAGCAAAAGTCAAAACACTCTTACAGGGTTATACAAAAAATCATCCTGATTAATTTCAGAACATGGTTACTTGTTTCAGCAGTATCCTGAAGACGAAGGAAGGTTAAATCAATGATCCACAGGGATGGAAAAAGAGATTCAAATAATCATTAAATCTTATTACATAATGCGGCTTTGTTTTTACCTCTTGGAGTGAGTTCACACCTGGATCTGTGCTTTAGGTGCTCCACAGTGAGCTGGACATGATGGAGAATTGTTTTCCCATCACAGTACAGTGTAACCTCTACAGCTGTAGAACAAAACTAGTCAACTGAAACTCTTGCCAAAAATTTTAAGTGTCTATGGGGATATTCTTCACTATACACAGCACCACATTTTGAGTGCTTGCCTTCCTCTGCCATTCCTGTCATCACTCCCAGCTTACTACTGTGATTGTCACTGGTGTTTCACAATAGTGTAGGAATTGACCAAGTGCATGTGTCATCACGTGTAACTGCTTTTCAGAGATGCTCCTGGGATGTTATCTATCCCAGCCACAAGTATGCTTTCCCCTGCACTCTGTGGATATGTGATGTACTCTTTCTCTGTGTCTCAATGTGGTGTCTCAACCTCTTACCCACAAAGGACAGGATAAGCATCAGATGACACACTTTGCCTTCTTTGACTCCAGAGGCACACTTAAGAGGTGACATCTTGTTATCTAAAAAGCATCTTTGTTCTGCTCTCAGTTCATGCAGAGAGTGCAGTTTGCTTGCCCTTGGAGCAATCTTAACATCCACCAAAATGAGTTACGGAGATATTAAAGCCCTGGGACTGAGACCACACAGAACATAGGCATAAGTAGCCTGCAGTCATACTCCAAGAACTCTCAAAGGCAAGTGTCCATTAGGATCAAAATTATGGAATACAAAATATTTGAAGTTCTTGTGCAAAATTAACCTTCTGTGATGGACATTGAGTTTAAGTAATTGTGGCACAAGGGTAGACAAGCTAGAAAAAAACAGTAGATGAGGCATGATCTACACACTGTAGCCTGCCACGTGCCCTTTCAAGGACAGCTGGCCTTAGTGGGGTTATGTGATGTGCAGTGACACAAAAGCTTGTGATGTTCTGGCTGGAGTCATCTGGCAGGGAGAGGTCCTGAAACCAGAGCTTTAGCCCAAGGCTCTAGCAGAGACAATTTCTGAGATGCTGGGGGTGAAGCTGTGTGCCGTGGTGCACATGAACTTATGTGTCCAGGTAGAGCTTTTGTACTCATGTGTGGTGATTCTTGCCCAAGAAAACATTTCTCTTTGGTAGGCATCTTCTGAGCACAGAGAAAAGTACATCCTGAAAACCTGTAGCTCTCTCATCTGGCTCAGTCCTTCTGTCAGACTTTTTTTCTCACTGCTGAACCTTTGCTTGGTTTATATGGGTTCCCAAGAAAGGACGAACATACTGGTAAATCACTGTGTCCTCCACAACTGAGCTTCAGTTACGTGCCACTATGATAAGATAAATAATTACTCATTTTGTGCCTCTTCACCCTTGTAAGAGGATAAGAGCATCTGGCCCTTTGTTAGTCTGTTGTCAGTTTGCTAGAGCACCCACTTGTTTATGTTCACTTGTACAAAACCGAATAAATAACCATTCTCTCCGCTGTTTTGCAGAGCATGGTCACTGTTGAAAGTTGGTGTTAAACTTACCCTCCTGATGGGAGTGGAGAATTCTCATGTGATCACTCTTCAGGTGGCTTGCAGAGCTGTATTTCACAATATAAAATATAAAATACAAAGCAGTGGAGAGCAAATCTATGATTTTTGCATTTCTGCACATTTATCCTGGCACTTCATGCCGTAGTATGTGGCAGAATCTTTTTGGCAACACAGAAAACCTCAAAACCAACAGCAGGGCAATGGAGAATGAGACCTAGCATCTTTTAAAATTGACAGGAAGCAGAAATATAGAGCATATCATTAAGATATATTTTTTAAAGATCTATTTCAAACTATCATCTGTAGTTCTCCTGTATCCATGTCATCTCTGGGTAGATTCTGCAAAGCTATCAGGAAATAGACTACGTATTCCTTTGGAAATGAATTTAAAAATTTAAGTTGTCCATGTTGATTTTGATTTAGAGGGAGAAAACTCCTTTAAATATAATCCCTCCAGAATGCAGAAGCCACTGTCAGCCTTTATTTTTTCTTTTTTTCAAGATTCACAATAGAAACAACCCTTGAAAAATTTGTATTTCTATAATAAATTATTATTGAAAGTATAAACTATAGATATAATTATAGACTCATGGCAATTTCAGTTGGTGTCAGGCATATAATCAAGTTCAAAGGTAATTTATGGTCCATTTGTTCTACTATATACCCACAAGAACTTATAAGTTTCTTGGATCACCTTGATTTCAAATTGTCTGTTGAAATTTTAGGGCACCTCGTTCAACAGCTGATGTGAGCAAATGCATGTGAGAGCTGTGACCTGGAAGCAGTGGTGCTGCCGAGCAGGTCTGGTCATCCCTTGGCATCACTGCTGTATTCCCACCCTTTGACTGAGGGCTTCATGCTGAGAAAATGAGCCTGAATGTGATGATGTAGGTGTGTACTTTATGTCAAGCATGTGAGGGGTTGCAGTAAGAACTAGTGTGATTACCTGCATATCTTCTAGCTCACAAGTCTACAAGACAGAAGCAGGGCATTATCTCATGAAGTTTTTGAAACAGATAAACACTTCTGTTTTGCTGCCTTTTCATGTGCAGTCAGACAAATGTAACAGCTTGCTGCTGCTCAAGGCAGGAGGGCTCATTCCCTCTGCCTCCTTTTCTATGTCTCTCTTTCCTTTGCCCCGGTTTGTGTAGTCTGCTCCATCTCCTGAACCAGATCTGCTGCCTGTGACTCAGTTTAGAAAACTCCTTGTTACTGAACAGGTGACACTGGCTCATGGACAAACACCTTCACAAGTGCAGGATGAGGAGCAGGAATGCACAGCCAGGAGCAGAATGAAGATGGGGGAGAGAGGAAAAGGGAATGGTAGGGCACCCTCACTCTTTCTGCTGCAGTGAAGTGCTGCATTGGGCCGTCATTTCTGGAGGAACCGCATCATTTTCCCCTCCTTGCTAAACCACCCAGGATGGACCTGTTGAGAACATGATTAGCAGGCTAGATGAACCTTTGGTCTGTTCCGGTATGGGAACATTGTGTTATTATGTTTACATTATCCTGTCCTTCTTGTTTTTACCGTCGCAGGAATCAGCTAGTGGCAGAAGGGAATTCCTGCCTGTTGCTGTTCAGATCCCTGATCAACTGCTCCCTGAGATGTCTTCAGTGAGGCTGAAGTCTCCCTGGATGGCTGACACCCATGTCATCCTACCCACTGTACTGTTCATCTGCAATGTGCTTCCTTCTTGCTCCAAGTTCACCTGCAGTAGTTCAGTCTGAAGAACAGACAGCACAAGGCTGCTTAGAGCTACATTTTTAAAGTGAAGAGATGGCAGCTTTCATTCATCTGGGAGACAGCATTGTGTTAGTCAGAAACCAAACTAACAGACTCCCTGGGGAAGAAAATATCCAGAGAGATACTGATGTTCTGTCACACCAAGTTGGAGGGGGTTCTGTAAAAGGATTCACTAAGCATTATTTGGGAAGAAACATGCAAGAGTCAACATCATACTCAGAGAAGGTGGCGTTCAGGATCCATCACTAGCAACACAGGACCTCTTGCCCCTCTGCAGCTAACTCTTCCTCCAAAGCAGCAGCCAGTATGATCAATGTACAATCACTTTCAACCAGCAGAGGATGTTTCCAACAACCTTTCTGCTAGCATTTATTTGATTACGAAATTTCGTATTTTCTATGAATCCTTTCTATAAACAGAAGGAACCCTTTTTTCTTTAAATGCCTGGAATTGTTAAATAAACCCTACATTAAACACAATGAACTTAAGCAGGGATTTTTTGTTTTGTTTCTGGTTGACTTCAAGAGAACACATCTTCATTTCATTGCATTAAGACGGAAATGGGACATAATATTCTTGACTATGATGTGAGGTTGTTTACAGGGAACTGAAAATAAGTCTTCAATGAAATATAGGTATTAGAATGTGAGATTAAATGAAAAAAAAATAGATTGGATCAAATGTTTTGCTTCATACTGGCAATAGAAAAGAAATGGAGCACCTGTGCAGAAGTTCACTTTGGCTGTCATGGAGAGATGAATGGCAATGAGGACAGTGTTGTGCAGATGAGTGGGAGGAGCAGAGGAAGCAATAAAACAAGGTAACTTAAAGCCATTTCTGTGCTCATTTAACTGTGGCATTCCCTATCAACTTTCCAAATAAATTAGAGAAGATGAAGAATATTTCCCATTTATACCAGCTGCCAGTTGTTTTGAACAACTAAAGTGTGCAGAGATGTACCACTGTGCTCCACAGTCTGCAGGGGCCATTGAGGCTGCCAGCAGTGGCACCAGCATCCCCTGAATGGGCTCCTGTACTGGTGGTCCAGGACCGTGCTACCCATATGTGGGAGCAGGACTCTGTCTGTGAACGCTCAGTTCTGCTCTGGAATTGCAGTAATATCTGAGCACAAGTTTCTCTTTCCATCTCCATCCTCAGCTCATCTCAGCACATATATCTTTGAAGATGGTACAGAGAGGCTGCCACAAAGTCAATGAATAACATGATTATAAAGCTCTTTTCTCAATTGCAAAAATTGTCTGTTTTCTCTGGCAGAAGAGATGGGTATGTCCTAAATAGAGAAAATATTTATTAGATGGTGACAATAAGCAAGCTAACTCTCCTTAAAAGTCTATTTTCACATTTACATTTGTTTGAATGGAAATCTTTCTCACATATTCTAGACATAAAATAGCAATGTTGTATGTCTTTAATGTGTCCATTTATTTACTTATAAGTAAATTAATATAGGCATCTAAGTATGTATTGAAGGATAACAATGCATGGTACAAATAATAAAAATCATTTGCAGGAAAAAAAATCTGCCACTAGATCGTGTCGTTCTGTTTTATAATTTTCCATAAATAAATATCTATGTTGGCATTTAATCTTCCTGCACCTACATCAGCTTCAGTGTCATAGTCTTCCTGATGATCATGCCTACCAGAAGGTGGCACTGAAAGAACCTGTCCTACAGATAGGTCCTAGAAAGAGGAAAATTCAAATTCACAAGCTGCCTTTGAATTTTTGAAAATAATAGAATTAAAAAAGTCAGCCGACCATCATACCTAGTGAATGCTGGCTTAATTTGCCTATTACCTACAAGCATGTTGCCATTTTCTCAAGTAAGTCCTCTTATCAAGCTATAATGCTGTTGAGCTTTCAAATACAAAACCTTACAAACAAAAAGGGTTTTGCTGGGAATTATTATTTATAATTGCTGTTTTCTGACTGAGCAATCAAGTCGCTTTGCATAGACCTGTACTTCTAAATGAAAAAAAAGGCAATTCTGCATCTTCAGATGGAAATACATTTTTCAAATTTTAGTAGAAAAGAAAATTAATTTTCTAGTGACATGAGCATTTTCACGTAAGAACTGTATTGGTTTCAGTTTCCCTTGCTAAATTTCTCTTTCTTTCTCAGATAACTATCAACTGAAAATGGTATTTTCAGTATCATTCTTCTGCTGCTTTACTTCTGCTCGGAGTCCAGTTCTGCTACGGGCTGAAACAGCAGCGGCACAGCCAGGTTGTAGATCTACAGCTGTCAGCCCAGAGCGCTCTGTGCACCGCAACTAATTACTATAAAGGAATAAACCGGCATAAAGCAGTCAGATTAGGATTTAGATAATTGCAGTATGTTTAAATGTGGGTTCCTGGCTGCTGGCTACGGCGCCTCGGGGGCGGGCGGGCGGCAGCTCCATCTCCCGGGCAGCGGGAAAGCCGCCGGCCCCGAGGGGGAGCTTTGGGTTTAGAGGTGCCGCTTGGCCACTTCAAAGCTTGTTTCTCCCTGCCTGGGGACTGTCTCAGCCTGTCCCTGGCAGGGCAACACGGCGTGCCACAGCTGAAGAACATTACAGAAAATTCGAATATCTGGTTTGGGACGGGTTTAAACCTGGAAAACTGAGCACAAAGTAAGTTTGGAAAGTGTGGGAGCAAGGGCATGTTTTCCACCTGCGTTTAACAACTTTCTCAGAGATAATGAGTGAACTAGCCTTGGTAACACTCTGTAAAATCTGAGGTTTCATAACTCTAAAGGGGGGGTTGAGGTTAGGGTTAAGTTTAGGATCTAGGAAAATACGTGTTGGAGAAGCAGGTTTTCTGCTGGATTTTGCAAAGCCATGAGATCAGTACAGTCATATATGAATGCCTTGTTAAACTTGGAGGAGCCATAGGTGTTTAAGCTCTTGTAGGCTGACAATTACAACTCATTTTAGGGTCTGGAAAATATAATTTGGTGGCATCTTTCCTGTTATATATGGAAATGCTACCTGAGCTAAAGGGAAGGTAGATTTTAAGATATTTAGTGGTCTTATTTAAGCTATCTGAGCAACAGGGTATTTCGGGTCAAATTTAGGAAAATCAGATCCCAGCAGCAGTTTCCTGTGGCTCTCCAGGACAGTCATACAGGAAGGGATGTGAATGCCTCGATTCTTAACTTCTAGCCAAGTCTTGTGTTCCCTCTCATGGGGTTACAGTTACAGGTAGGATTAGCAGGACATGAAATACTGACAAGCACATTTCCCTCTCTGGCCTGTAGGATACCCTGAAGCAAGTTCAAGGTTGAATTTGAATGTCTTACTCTTACTTTGCAGGAATTGTAGGTGGTCTTGAGCTCTCTTGAAGACTAAGAGTCAGTGTAACACAAGGACCTAGGAAAATAAGGTTTACAGACATATCTTTCCTGCTGTGTTCAGCAGTCACATGAGATAATTTGGGGAATGAATGTGAATGTCTTATTCTTAATTTTGGGGTAGGAATAGTGTTGCTGTGCTCCTGTGAAGGCTGCTGAAGAGTATGAGAGAACAAGGATAGCAGGATCAGGTTTATGCTGTGTTCTTGCAAGGTCTCCCCAAAGATGGGTAAGAACTGGTACACAGTGAAGGTTTGACCCTGAAGTTTTGGATAGCTCTCCAGAAAGTTAGGGTTGGGGTTTGTTTTCTGGTAGCCATACAAGTAAATACCACGCTGAAGTGAGGAGAAGCTAATGTGATATTCTTAATTTTGGGGTAGCTTAAGCAACACTTACCTGTTTAAGGGCTCATATTTGGTTATGTGGTGCTACACATTTCAAAGCCCACACAGGGCTAGTACTAATAGATGTGAATTCCTTGTACTTCAAAGCAGCTAGGAATTTCTGGGGTTTGGTTTTGGTTAAGCTTTGGAAATCTACAGAGACAAGTTGTTTGCAGGTTACTTCAGACTTTCAGCAGGTTATTAGATGAAACCCAATGCAGTTAACTTGGAGTTGGTAGTTACGGATTGAAAGAGTTTATTTTTTTGGGCAGCAGGGGGTGCTTGGTCTACATGATCGTTTTAGTAGCCATTAGCAATTGAACAAGCTTGCTATGGCAAAACATTCTGTAGTGGGTGCTACATGCTGCCCATTTTCAACTGAGGGTCTTCAGCTGGACAAGAGATGTGATAGAATGAGTTGGAAGGGATCCACAAGGATCATAGAGTCCTATTATAGGAGTTTGCCATGGGATTGTCATTTGTGCAAATCACCAGGAGAACTGGGATTATTCAGAGGGGGGACCATGTATGTGGTTGCATTTTAAGAAAATCAGGATCAGGAGAGAGAAATCTTCCCCTTGCCTAATGCAGTCATTAAGGCAGCTGACACATCCATGCCTGAACTTGCCTCTGAAAAACAGGAGTGGGAATCTACATCCAGAAGACACACACACAGATCAGCAGGTGCTGGTGATTTCCAGGCTCCTGTGTACATCCATGGAGGGAGGTCCCAAACAAAGTGCCAAGTACCATGGTCTACAGCACATCTCTCCTGGCCACAGCATTCTGAGATGGGGCTTTGTCCTCGGTGCGGTCCTTTCCATGGTCATTAGCTCTGCTACAGTAATGTTTTCAGTCTTACCCAAGTGAATTGGGAAATTGGGAAATCCCATTTCTGAACATAATTAATTAGAAGCTCAAGGATGTGCTCCTGCAGCAGCCTCCTGCAGGGCAAGGCAGCCGGAGCAGCCCCAGCCATGCGTGGGCCGGGAAGCCATGGTGACACCCGTTCCCCCTTCTCCCAGCTCTGCCAAGAGGAGATGCTCAGCAGAGCCGTGCACAGCTACTGGCACTGCATAAACAGCAGAGAATGGCTGCAACCGGACAAGGCTAATTAGGATGTGAAATCCACAGAAAAATAGCTAGTGCATGGGTTATGAGGGTTTCTTTGTTTTACCTGGAAGTGCTGTGTCTCTCCATTGCTGCTGAAGGTTTTTGTCTCAGATCAACCAGCACAGCCTGCTCTGTAGGGTAGAAGGACACTTCTTTGGCTTGGCTTGTGCAGCATGTAAAAGCACCTGAAGATAAATGCTAACAGTAGGGGACTGAGAATCTCACATTGCCTGGAAATAAAAATAAAAAAGCCATCAATCATTGTTCTTGCTTACTATACTCCAAAAAAAAAGGTGGTGATGTCATGGATATGCAGTCCCTGACAGTTGTTGCTAAGGCAAAAGCACATACCTAGCTCCACTGGAGCAGCTGGCAGGACCCAATGACAATGTCTCATCTTCTCTAATCCATAGCCTTGAGGAGACATCCAGACCCATCAGCATGTGGCCAGAGGATGTGAGTCTGGAAACCCAGATGCAATGGTATCCCCTAATAAAAGAAACAAGGTGTGCCTACAGGGCTCTGACACACCTACCATAATATATCACACACGAGAGGAAGATTTTCACTGAAATAGCATCTGTCAGTGGTTGCTGCCTGCTGTGCCAACCCCTGTTAGGTGAAGCAAATCCTTACCCTTGCTGAAAGCTGCGACTCTTACAAACATTACAGTATATGACAGCTGCTGAGTAGTTGTGTGTGTGCTTGTTGTCACGGGGGAGAAATTTAGGGTTCTGCTTACTGCAGAGCAATGTTTAGGTTTTTTAAAGAGGAGCGTGACTCTCTTTTGGTTTGGTGGCGAGTTCATTCTAATATTTTCTGTATGGGGGAAATATGCCAAGCTGAATGCTGCTCACCTTCTCTCCAGTTGCCTGTATCTGTCTTCCCTCCCTGATAACCGTTCACTCTGGAGTCTGCGTCCTGGGGCACTGGAGGCAAACTTTCATGCCGGGCCAGTATGCATTGTGGTGCAAACTGCTAGGATTGCAAAACGCCGGGATTCTTCTTTCCCTGATAACTGTTCGCTCCAGAATCTATATTTTAGAACTCCAGCATCAAACTTTCAGGTGCCTGATAACCGTATGCAGAGCAGACTTTTAGGAGACAAAATTCTTAGGAAAATAACAAATTTAATGGAGTAGAATAGCAGAGGGGCTGGCTCAAGCTGGGTACCTGTGCAGAGGTCCACCCAAGCATAGAAAACTACAAACTTTTGTGTCTTTACAGACCATCCACACCAAGATCCACTCCAATAGCAATATTTCACCACCAGGTCCTTTGGTCCCCATTGGACCCTTTTTCTCTGACTCCACATGGGCCTTTGTTTTGCTCAATTGTAGACATCGGTTTTGGTCTCTATCCTTGAAGGTGCCATTTTGTCTGGATAAATCCTTTCTTCTCACTGAAGTGCAAAATAGGCCTCATTTTGCAAATGTCTGTAATGTCTCTGCATTAGCCTTTGGTCATTGTTTTCCCAGTCAGTTCCATTTTTCCCAGCAAAATGCCTGCTAGACTTTATATTGCAGGCATTTAGTGTAGTGTGCAGTTGCTTTTGGTAAATACAAGCTTAAAATTTTAGCAAATCTAGTCTACCAAGTAACATGAATCAAAGAGTATGTTAAAATCATACAGCCTTATATCTCTAAATAATCAATTACATTCAGTATGCATCTACTTAAGTTAAATGACTAATATTGAACTTGAATTGGGCTCATCCACTGACCTGTGAGTAGTAAAACCATTGCCACACAGCTCACTTATTTAGCAGGGAGAACTCATCCAGGGCTCATCTAGGCTGTCATATTTGTAGAATGAAGTGGTTGACTTGTAGCCAAATTGCATACAGTGGGAAAGGTCTGCACGAGACTCCCTGCACCCACAAGCCACCGGTGTTCAGTGTGCTGTTCTGCTTCCCTGTGGGTCTACTGAAAGGAGCTCTTGGCCTGGGTGAGGCTCAGTCCTTTACCTCCTCTGTAGCCTGGACCAAACTGCTGCTGGTTTGTCTGGGCAGGGGGTTCGAGTGCATCCGTCACACTTGTGCATATTAGTTAGCAAATACGAACCCATTCAAAATGTTGAGAAGTTTTAAATCTAAATTCCTATTTAAAGTATTCCCTTATTGATTGGAAATTTATTTTATTTTCTGGAAGTGCTAGTATTACCTTGACATAACGTAACATGTCTTGATACTTGGAAGAAGGATAACATGTTCAAGTCATGACACAGATTTTAAAAAGTTTTAAAATTAAACTGTTCTTATTTAGTTGCCCAATATATATATATATGTGTATATATATATATATTTAATGTTTACTCTTGCAGTTCCCGTATAAATTTGGTGTTTTCCTACTATGTGGTATTTTCAGGGCTGACACACGGTGGTGCTGCAGCTAATAGGTTTATATTTTCTGCAGCTGTTTCTCTGCTGTCACTGTTTTGTTCTTCTCCTTCATTTGCAGATACTGTTTGGGCCATCAAAGTCCCTGACTAAAAAATACCCCATTATTCAATTCCTGATGGACCGTGATCCATTTTTCAGCAGTTCTTAAGTTAATAATAATAACTAGTATAATAGTAGTAGTAATAATAATAATGCCTTCGTGCTGCACATTTCCTTACAAAATGTGTACGCATCATTCTAGTGAAACAGTGCAAATATGGGCATGGTCCAGTAATTATAAACATAGGCACAGAGGGTAAGTTCTGAAAGGAATCTCAAGAGGTCGTCGAGTCCATCCTCTTCATGCAGGAGCCAGGATAGCTGGAGGTCTGCCTGGTCTCTTCTTGAATACCAGTGTGGGCTTTATGGGAATACCTCAAATGTTTTTATGTGTTTTTTCATACACGTCTCCCACATGGGATCTTTGCCTGAGTAAAGATGAGAGATGAAACACGCACAGTTCCACTGTTCCAGTCTCACAGGCAAGAAATGGTCAGATCTGCCAGCGGGCAGTGGAACAGAGCTTTTGGCTTTTCCCAGCATTTCTGTGAGGCTCATCTGTAAGTTCAGAGGTGCTGGAGGAACAGTAGGACACAAGAGGAACTTTGCCGACATCTGGGTCTGCTGCTTTGCTCTGAGAGTCTTCAGGTTTTTATCCCAACACCCCAGATATTTGGCATGCCCACTGTCTTTCCCCCCAGGGAGCCCTTACAGATGCTGGTAGCATTAAAGCAGGCACTGCGGGTGATCACGGAGTGACCAGCGGCAAGGTTTTGCTGTTGCAAAGGAGATGTGTTCCTGCACGGGATGGGTGATGCTGTGATGAGAAGCTGTTTCTCTGCTCCCACTCTGGCTAGCTCAGCCCTCCTTCCACCTTTGCACAGCAACAGCCTCAGTTCCCGGCAGGAAATAACCTGTAGGGACAAATGATCTTAATTATTAGGACAAAGATTACTTGTTTAAGTGCAGATTCTTTGTACTAATACAAAAAATAATCAAGATGTGTCATTGTAATTAAATTGAATCTGTTATTTCCTCCCAAAAGATTTCCCTTTAAATCTAATTTATTATTTGGTTTCTTAATTAGTATTAAAGACCTAAAGATGTTGTGGTTTACACATGAAAAGCATGAGCAAGAGCATGATTGCTATTACGGGCTTCCTGGGAAGCGGTCGGGTTACAGGCTCTGGAAAACAAGGCTCTAGCTGACAAAATGCAGTGAACACGCACACACTGAAGAAGGTGAAGAAGCACAATGAGTGTGCTCCTGCCAAAACAACAGAGGCACTAAGCTGGTGTGGAAAAATTGCCTTCCTAGTCAGGAAAATGTGTTCTTACTTGGTGGTACCATGTGGCGAAAGCCTCAAAACATATGGTAGGATCAATTTTGGTTTTGGACACATGTTTAAACGCTTTTTAACATGCAAACTTCATATTTCTTTGGTCTTGGTGGATATAAGTGAGCTGCTTGTCACATCCTGCTGCTTCACAAAGGCTGATTTTATATGTGTGGACTTTGGAGCTGGGACAGACAGGGGGAATTATGTAGCAGCAGGAAAAAAAAGAGACGATCATCATCAGATTGTAAATGGGAGAAATCAGAACATATACCACTTAAGCTCTTTAATTTTTTTTTAAGGAAGAAAAGGCTGGAATTTTCCTTCATTATTTCAACAGATTTTTTTTTTTTTCCCCCAGAAGAAACACATATTTCTTAGGGGTTTTGTTTGTTTGATTTATTTTCTTGGTTTATTTTTATTGTAGCTGTTATTCTCTCTTTCTATTAATATCTGAAGATTGGATATGTTTTCTAATAGAAGAATTTGAGTTTAACCTTTGCCTGTGGAATAAAGTTTGTTTTCCTTTGCATGCTGAGGTCTGTCCTTTTTACCAAAGGATTGTATTACATGTGATTTTCCCTGGAAATTAGAGAGCAACCCTGTCTCTTCTGGGAAGTGAAGTAAGTAAAACCTAGTCTGTCTGACATATTGAAAAGGTTTTGCTGAACTCTTCTTCAGAATTCTGCTCTGGTTCGTTTTAAATCAGCTTTAAAGACAATGTCAGACATTGCTTGAACTCTCTTATTTCAGTCTACAATATACCTACTAACTTTTAGGTTATTAATTTACAGATGCACTTGTACATCCTGTTACTCCTGCTGAAATTCACCTACCATGGTGTGGGAAAACTAAAGGAGGATTTTGTCACCTTTCTCTAAGAACGTGTTTACAGAACTAATTCCAGTCACGTTTGGTGGTGTTTGTTTTTTGTTTGTTTGTCTGGGTTTTTGTTGTTGTTGTTGCTTGTTTTTTTGTGTGTTTTTGTTTTGTTTGGTTTGTTTTTAATGTGCTTCCTGCTTTTTATTCACAGAGACATATGTACCTGTTAAGGACAGGTGCATAAGCATTTCTTCCTTCTTTCACGACTGTCCCATTTATTCTTGTCATATTTGATTTAGACACTCCCTGGTTTAAGTTATTTGTTTTGGTTTGGTTTGGTTTGTTGTTTTTTTTGTCTCCAGAGTTGGATGTAAGCTAGATCTTACTGAGGGAGCTGAAGCCACACAACATGTGAAGAAAAACAGGTAATAGTTCTTTGTATACCACACACCCCAAGCATACCTATCCCCCAAAACAAGCAACTCAGGACACAATAAAAGTGAACATTGCCAGGATCTCGCTTTGTCAGATCCCGGAGACGGCCAAGATGTTGCTGCATCTTCCTGGTGCAGGTACTGTCTGATATGGCCTCTGTCTTGGTCAGGGATGCTCTGGAGAGAGCTTGTACCTCTGCTTGGGTTTGGGTGCAGGCAGATTGTATGTTTATCTTGTTTTGTATACATTACTACTCAAATAATTGAATTTGTAATTAAAAAAATATTTGGGAAGAAAATAAAGATTGCATGGTTTTAGAATTGAGAAAGTGAAAACTGTATGAAAAACAGAATTCTATTAGAAAAATGTTTTAGATAGAAAAAGCAAAGTGATTCATTCCCTTGTGAGACCTTCATGACAAAAGGTATGTTTCATCATGAATGAAGCAAAACTTTCCTTAAACTGCCACTTAGTAAGAATATAAAACATATACCCTCAGGTTTAAATAAATGAACAACAAGAAGAGTCTGGGATGGACCTCAGACTGAACCCCACTGTAAGATCATATATACAAATAATTATAGTATTATTATAGTGCAAGTCTTTCTGCAGGATAACAAGAAAACTGGTGGTGGTACACAGCTAATTCACAAATCAGAAACTGACAGTCAAGAACTAAACCTTTTTCCAGGACAGACAATCTAAGACATAGACTGTACACAGCAGACAATGGGAAGCAGATAGTGCCATTTGCAGCCAGAATGAATACTGCCTGAGGAAGCTTTGCTGGCTGGCAGATGATGGAGATAGCAGCATGATCCTCCTGGGAAGAGCAGCTGCCTCCAAGCACAAGCTCCCTCTCCCAGACCACCTGCATGACTGGATGCTGTGGCCCAAACCCAGCACCTACATTTCTCTAGGTTGTGCTCCCCCTGCCCAAGCACCACCTCTAGGATTCTGCTTCACAGGAAACTTTTCACCAGAGATATATAAAAATATATAAAAAATGCAGTAGGAGACGCTGTGTGTCACTGGAGCAGCTCTGACAGCTGCTGGCTGTGTCAGGAGCAGCTGCCTGGCATTCCCATGCTGACCTGCGCTGTGATTGCAGGTCTAGCCCCTTACTCCAGCAAAAAAAATAGCTGTAGGTCTTTTTTCCTTCTTGTTGTTACTGTTTTTTTGTTTTGTTTTGTTTTGTTTTAAGGTGTAAGTTTTTTTAACATGATTTCTGGCCTAGCCCCATGAGTCATACAAACCATGCTCAACAGCCTCGGTTCATGCCAGTAACAGAATTTGGCTTCGTGAATTACTGTACACAAATACGTATAGATGCTTTTTCCAAATGTCCTGGTCCTCGAGACGTCACTCTTATTGTTTCATACAGAACACAATGCTCCTAACCAGGGCTGGAAATAAAGCAAGTGACCGAAGCACACATGCCTCAGCTTACAATGTTTACCTCCTCCAGACTGTGGCGAGGTACCGCCAAGGCAGGTGGGTGAATCTCTGCAGTGGATTAGTCCCTTAACAGCAGCACCATTATTTTTCTCACTTAAACTTTTCTTTAAGACTTTAAGCTGTTTCTTTATCTGTGTACCTGTAACTCTAAAGCCTGCCCTCCCAACGCAGGCTATTTTACAACTTCAGTGACTGACAACCTGTGAGACACAATTTCCACCAAACAGCAAAAGAGCCCCAGAGTGACAGGAAGATTTCTGGAGGGTGCAGAAACTTTTCCCTCATGTATTCAAATGCAAAAACATACATGATAACTGTCAAGGTCATGACAGAGGGACCTGTTTGTATATCTCATTTTGCTTTATGTTCCCAGGAAGAGCTTGGCTGTGATCATGGGCACAAAGAGGTCTGGGTGGCCACAGAAAGGCAAGTGCAACTTGTTCTAAGAGCTATCCAGCCTTTCAAAAAGGGTAACTTCTATGTAAGTGTAGTCTGGGTGTTGCTGATGAGCAATCAGGAGGTTTTGACAGAAAACCTTCCTTCTGAAAGTTGTTTAGTTTGATTATTTTTGGTTTAGATCTCATTTGCAGGCTGCTAAAGTGAGTGAAGGGATTGTGGCCAGATGCTTTCCCTGTGCTTCGTGCCCTGGATGAACCTTGTAAACAAGCTATAACCCTCAAGGTAAAGTTTGGTTTGCTTATCCTGGGACTCCTTTATTTTTTTTCCCCCTCCAGCTGCTCAGGACTTGAGGCTGTTTCTTGTTGAAACAAAAATTTATACTTTTCCCCTGTTCACATATTTCTTTCACTTTTTTAGGAGAAAAAACTTGCAATTACTTTCTAGTTTAAATTTTGTTTGCTTGTTTGTTTTTTAAACTGTAGATTTCAAAAACAACTCTGCAACTGCCCTAATCTTTAGGCTGTGCACCTTTTTCTACAGTAAAATACCACGATGACTGAGCTGGTTCAGACCCTGTTGCTCTGTTGTAAGGGTACCTGATGCCTCTCCTTGTACTGGCTGCCCGCTGCCCAACATGGTGTCTTTGTGACAGGTCACAGTCCAGGGAGAAAAGATATTTAGTTGTTTATTGTTATTGTTATTGTTATTATATTACATAGTATAATATCTATTATAATATTGAATATATAGCATAGTATAGTATTATTATTTATTTAGCATATTAGAGAATATTTAGTTTATTATAGCTTAAAAGCAAAAGTTTCAGCCTTGTACCTGTGCTATGATTGATGCATATATCATATTTCTCCCAGTCAAAATGAGACAGCAGTGACCCATGGCTGAGGGAATAGCTTATGAGAAGAAAATACGTTTTGATCAAAATGTCCTTACATACTTTTGGTACTGAATTACAGCTGCCAGTGGGACATGCTCAGGAACAGTTGAGGCTGCTTTATATACCGTGAATGGCTGCATGGCACAGGGGCACCCAGGGTGTTTCATGTAGAGGATAACTTGGGTATCAGAAGCACTTTGTGCACTACCTTCAAGGTGACCTGCTCATCGGGCCAACACCTGGGCTGCTGTGGGGGGACTGATGCTAGCCCATGCACCTCTCCTCACCACAGCTGCCCCATTCTCCCTCAGAGAGCAGGGCCAGGAGGTGGTTTAGCTTTCTTCTCCAAAAGAAACATGTGCTTGTTGCCCAGGAGCTAGGCAGGTGAAGCTGCCAGCTCCCTTGCAGCAGCGGTGTGCTGCCAGGCACCAGTGCACAGCGATGCCTTCCCGGTGCTGAATGGCAGGAAGAGGTGGTGTGCGGGGAACACCCTGTTTGCTGGTGCATAGGGGCCAAAGGAGTGTGCCACCCCCAGTGCTTTGCACATCCCTTTCACACAGCTCAGCAATCGTCAGGCTGCTCTCAGAAATGCTCAGCAAAATGATTTGACAGCCCTTGGTTTTGCTGATCCCCCTTGAGTGGCAAAAACTGCGGTGGTGGGTGTTGGATGAATCACAGGTCCGGGACTGCTTCAGGGTGTATGTGCTGCGTGTTCAATCTCAGCTCCTCTGACTGCTCACCTGTGATCTTATAGCCCACCCTTTCCACTGCCTCATGCAGCTGTGGAAAACAGAAGCCTTTCCTCCTGAGGACTGTGGTTTTCTGTCATCCAAAAATACACATCCCCTCACACATCACTTGTGCTGCTATTGCTGCTGCCCACCCAGGCGCTTCTAGAGAGGCTCTGCTTGCCCAGTCCCTGTTTGATATTCTTAGCTGGAGAGACTCGCTGGAAAGAGGCAATCCTGTGAGCAGTTTCCTTGGGACTTGCTTGGACACATTTGTGTCTGCTGAGCTGCAAGTTCCATTTAAAGAAATTTTCCATGGATAGGGCATTCAGAGCATCCCTCTCTGGAGCAGCCTGCCCAGTGTCTAGCAGGGTGGGCTCTTATGCCATCCCATCTCTCCTTGGGGTCATTGATAGGCCTCTCCCCTTTCCTGTGAATTGTGTGGGAACTTAATATTCTGTCCCCTCTTCTGAATGGGACGGAAATAGGCCAGAGGCTCAACAGCAGCTTGAGAAGGAGGGGAACAAGGTGGTGGGGAGCACAGACCCTGGTTTCCTTAGCAAATCAGCCCAGAAACAGGATGAATGTATATATAGAAAGAGGCTTACAGTTTTATCTCCTTTATGATAAAGCAGTGCCATGGAAAGTAGCTGGGTACAGGGAAAGAGGCTTTTCAGGACGTTAAGCTTCCTGCAGTGTTCAGGCAGGGACAATGCATTTCTTAGCTGGGTAAAAGGGCTATTTCAAATGGCCTTTCCTCCCCCCAAAAGCCTCGCAGCCCCTCCTATGTTTCTGAGATTGCATCTGGAAGGAAACAAAGGATGCAAACACCAGACTCAGTGTGTTAACTGAAAAAGATATTTTTTCAGTCAAACAGATGGCGAATAGAAACCTACCATAGAAACCGGCTTACGCAATGCTTTTCACAACCCTTGTGTGCCTGGTAAATACAAACTGCCAGATAGAACAGCGAGATAGAGCTAGGCAAAACAACTTGTGCTATTAAAACACTGAAGTAAGAATCATACAGTAATTTATAATGAACTTGCAAAGGATATGTTAAAAAACAAAGGCAGTGATGTAATCCAAGTGTTGCTTCAAAACCCTACAGTTAGGGTTTCTGTTCATTTGTATGGCCCATCAAACCCTGCAAATCAGCAGCAGCGCTGAGAACAGACCCTCGGTGGGAGCTGGAGTCAGCCAGAGGTAAAGGTGTGGGGCTGCTGGAAGCTGTGCTGGCTGCAGCTCAGCCAGAGCCGCGGGAGGTCAGAGCAAACCAGCCCTGGCTCTGCTCTGTGGTGGGGGGAAAAGCTGTAGGAGAAAAGGAGACAAAGCTTGGAGGAAGAAGGTGAGGTTGCAGAGAGCACTAAGCAAACGCCCACGGTGCAGATGTGGCTGCTCTGAGTTGGGTGCTGTAGTGCTTCAGGGCTCAGTCCACAATGGGGATTCTCCAGAATTCTCTCGCTCGTGGCGACACAAGGTTTCAGGCAAACATCAGATGGCACTGAAACCCAGAGCTGCAGCACAGCCACCGCAGCTTGTCCTGACTCCTGCCAGCAGGATGGTCAGGAGATAAATGAGGATGAGAACAGCTGAATGGGAAGAGGCAGCTGAGTGATTGTACATCTTGTATGTTATAACACTTTAGAAATCAATTATGTGAGTTAAATGTTTATCACAAAGATCTGAGTTGTAAGACAGAATTTAATTTAGATGGTGGACATGTTCAGCCACGATATTCAATGCAGTACATTAGCCACAAGTGGTTGCCTCACCGTCCCTGGAGGTGTTCAAAAGACAGAGATGAGGTTCTTAAGGACATGGTTTAGAGGTGGACTTGGCAATGTTAGGTTAATGGTTGAACTCAGTGGTATTAAAGGTTTTCTCCAACCAAAATGATTCCATGATGCTATGATTCTATCTGTTCAGGCTTCACCTAAATATTGTAATAGAGGGTAAATGCTGTTCCAAATAGCCCATTTTAGCTCACCTAGATCAGCATTCTCAGTTATTATGGTTAGGAATATTAATACAGTGTTTTAATTTCCCTGAAGTGTTTAGACAGTATTTTCTATTGCTAGGATAACAGGATCCATTCTGGCGAAGACTATTATTTGAGCTTTACATACTGTGAACAAACCTGCTGTTTTTACTGCTGGTTTCCTAACTCTTACTTTTTTTCCCTAGATTTAAAAACTTTTATTTAAAACTATCACTAGAGTCTCTCACATGGGCTGCATTTACAGAGAGCAGCTCTCTCGTGTTCACATCTTTCCTTATAGAATCGTATTTTTGATTGACTTTCATACAGACGAAGCTCCCAGAGGAACTCATTGAACCATATGGGTCCTATCTTTTGACATAACAATTATTTCTTGATAATAACACAATAGCAATAGCAGCATGTTTGGGAATCAACAGTGAAATACTAATGAATGTTAATGCATTGTTTTAATTTACTACATTTGTTCTGTTGATGTACTTATTAACCTTCTGGTCTGTGGTTAATAAGGCACTCTATTTTAAGGTATTATTATCTGGGGGAAGAAGAGAAAAACAACATTGATGAAGTTAGACAATTTGTTCTTCATTTCATTCACATTTTGGTTGGTAATTGGCAGCAGATTTTAGCCCATAACCCACTAACCCATAGACTGGAGGGACACTGATGTTATTTTAATAACACAGTGACAGACGAATATTTTAAAAAGAGAATGCACAGCTTATTTTAGCTGTATAAAAGGACATTATGGCCAGGAAATGCCACTCATTGCACAAGGCAGCCCGAGGGGCTGCGCTGGTCACACAGGCTCCATGCTGTGCTGAGAGTGCACCCGGCAGAGCCGGTGGCCACGATGGCCCAGCTGCAGGACCAAAGCCAATGACAAGTGGAGCACAAGGCTGTTTCGTAGGGCACAGACCATCACTTCCCACGAGGGGATGTTTCTTTCTCCCTGCTTGAAATTATGACCCCCCTATTCTCCTGCCCTTTCATTGTCATGGTGTCTGGCTCTTATGGCCATGCTGATGTGTGGCCCATTGATGTTCACTTGGCTTGGTCCACACCATTAAACTGTGGCTTGTCATGGAATTTGGGGATGCTGGGGAGAGGACAGAGGGATTTCATTGGGAAAAGGAATAGCCTTACATGTCCCCTCACTCTGGATGAGATTTACAGAAGTATCTAAAGGATATACTTGAGAGTACAACTTCCACTGACAAGTAGAGACACTTGTGTTTCTAAAACCACCTGGTCTATTTGAAAATTTCCCTCTTAGTGACTTCTGTTGCCATGATACAGAAAGCAGCATCCCTCATCTACTCTAACAGGGAAAATACCCTCAAAAACTGGAAAGATGGAGCATAGAACTGTAATTTTCCAAGCTCAGACAGCATGTATCTGCTACTCCACCTTAACAACCTTGATCAGCCCCACCTGTGACCCCACAGGGCTCTATTTAAGCATAGCCAGGGGCACTCTTCTTGTCTCTGGTGATGCTATAGGGTTCTGCTTTCTAGCTCTGATGGTTTTCTGCTTTTGCATTGGTCAAGACCTTCCTTGGGAGAAAGTTGCACCTCTCCAATACTTTGAAAGGGAAATATAAGGTAGAGAACAGCTTTACAAATTGTTTTCCTAGATTACTCCACTTTCTTTGTGCATGTGAAGCTTGCAATTTAGGCTTTGAATTGCATACCTATGGTCTGTTTTTTTGGAAGAGCTAAAGCACACTTGAATTATATTATAATTTGAGTGTTTAATAACCCTGGATTAATTTGGACACCTCTCTTTTAAGCCTTTACTGTAATTCTACCAATAAGGTGCTTAACAATAGTGTTTGGTGGTTGGCTCTCAGGTGTAAGTAGTGCCTGTTGTTCCCAGGAGAATGTTGTTTTTGTTTCCCCCTAAGATTGATTTTAAGGGGTTTTGTTCTAAAGAAAGGAAAAATTCCTTGTATACAAGGTGAGGGGTCTGGGGTTTATGTCACTGTTTGTAAAAGCCTATAGATGTACAAAGCAAAACATGCTGTTTCCAGTAGCTTTCTATTTTAGTAAAGCAGCTGAAGGAAGGGGAAGAAAATAAATAGCAAAGGTAGGAGGGCATTTCAGTTTGTTTAATCCCTAAGCTGTTTCAGCCAATTTTTCAGGCACTAAATTATCTCTTGTCTGAACTGGGAAAAATATATTCCTGATAGATCAGGTCACTCTGAATGAAGGTTTTTCTCTTTTTTCTGTCATCTCTATTTGAGTGTTTCTTTTTAGTGCCTTACTTGAGCAGCTCTCTGGACAGGATCTGTGTCCCTGTCTCAGGCTTGGGAACTTCCCCTCAAAATGCTGTTTGAATGTTTCAGATTTTACATTGAGACTGTTAAGTTCTGAATCAGAAACGTGCGTTCAGTATTCACATATGGGTTAAGTATACGTGCCTTGCATATACTGGAATTCACTAGTATTTTAGTGACTGGATGCATATGAAGGCTGTTGTTCTGTTACTTCTGTTCACAAATGCCAGCAAGAGAATGAGCAAGCTAAACTAGAATAACTTAATTCATTACATTCGACTCTCCTTTTGTATTATCCCTTCTTACTCCTCTTTCCTCTGAGGCAGTGGTTTATTGTTATATACCATGCAGGTGTAATTAATGAGAAAAACAAGGTCCACTTGTGCTGACTAATGCAGAAACCGCACAACTTTCTAACATCTGCAGTGGGAAGGAAAGATATCTGTGTGCTTTGCCTCTTGGAACAGTGAGAGCTGCAGCCTGAAAGCATTGGCATAAAGCAGTTGTACTGTCGACTTACCATTCTTATTACAAATACAACCACTCCCCAAAAAACTTGAGACTTAACATGTAATAGAGCATGGGTTCTTAAATATTTGAGAATTATTTTGCCCCATAAAGTAATTTCTCTAAAAGAAAATGTATAAATAGTTGTTTTGAAGTTTTTTTTCCTTTGAGCTTTTTAAGTATGTGAATTATACAATTACCACCTGACTTTTTTTTTTTTTTTTCAGAGGTAGGCCCACAATATGTTGCATTTTTCTTCAAAACCTTTGATTTTTTTGGAAGCTGTATTGATCCATGGTAGCAGAACATGTATAATTCAGTATGGTTTTCTTGTAACTCCTTATTAATTTCTACCCAGATTCCAGTGTCTGCCTCCGACAAAACAAACTTGGTACAGTGCATTGAGGAGAGACTGATACAGCATTCTTTTATCACTGTTCAAAGTATCCAAGTTTTTGAAGATCTGACCTGAACCAAACAATCACAGTACCGTTGTATTATTGATTTGCTTTATGATATGCCAGGTTGAGTACAGAAAGATTTTAAGGGTCACTTCAAAGAAATAAAATATACTCTTTTGAAATGATACTCAATAGGAAGGATGCTGAAGGCACGGCAATTCTGCCTACTGTAAACCTGAAATTCAAGTGAAATCTCATAAGGCATGGAGTTATGTGACTAAGAACCAAAAGGAGCCTGTGCAAATCCCTGTGAGTTGAAAGGCTAAAGCTAACATTGAAATATGACAAATGAGTGGATAGTGGGCTGTTTATGAAGTGGGAAGAAAGGTGAAAGAACTGATTTTGTTCTGTCTTTAAGATAAGAGTAGACTATATATATCACATAAAATTATTTCTCTTAACAGTGCTTAGAAAACAGACAAATGTATTGGTAGACCTGAGATAATGCTAGAAATACAGCCTCTTATCTATTTTTTTGAGCTCTTTATTTTTCATGTCATCAGGACTGAAATGCACAGGTTACTTAACTGTGCTTGCTTGTGCACGGACTCATTTGTTTTCCGTTTAAATGTTTGGTAAAGGTATGTTAGTCCAAATTCATTCTTGAATAGCTTTGAAAACAATGAGGTTGATGTGTGGATTTCAAGTTCTTTCCACTGCATGGGAAAAGTGTCTTTGCTAAGATCAAAGCTTAATTTTTTCTCATTGTCTTTGAAGTCTGGAAGAAAGTGAGTGGTCCTGGAGATCCAGACAGAGGTCTGCTATCCAGCGGCTTCTTTGTGTGTCCATGCTGCTCAGTAGTTTGACTCCCCACATTCTTTCTCCCTGTGAGAAAGCGGTGTATGAAAAAGTTGATAACCTGCTCGGTCCTGCTGTGTGATAGTGCACAAGCCACTCTAGTCTTTCTTTTTTTGCTTGGAGGAAAATATTTCCCTGATCTGAACGGAGCTCTAAGTAAGAGACAACTGATGTTTGTGAAATACTAGTGACAGGGTTTACAGATCCACTAATTTAAACAGATTTGTGCAGATTTAAACTTCCAATAATATTGATCTGGTGATCACAATGAGCTTGGGAGGTAGCTGAGTGTTATAAAACACAGATATAACCAGCATGATATATTGTAGGCTAGAACCATTACAGGGGAAAAAAAGTCTAGTCAAAACAACTCCAGGAGTGTTATTACCAAACAGACCGATAAGGCTCTCTTCCATCAGATAGGGATATGACAGTGTACAGAAGTATTTTGTTGTTCACATCTAGAAAAGCAAAATGTGTTGTTTCAGTCCTGTGACAACTCTTCATCATTACTATGTATTCAGAACAAACGTCATCCTTTTCACAGCTTTCTCCAGAACAGCCAAATAAACTGAGTGTATTTATAGTCTCATGAAGGATAACAGGCACTGGTATTTAAAGTGCAGTTTGTGATCCATGGAAAACTGATAAACATTAATTTCAAAAACAATGGTATTGAGTGCTCACATTGTGCTCCCTGTAGCTGCCCTTTCTTGTATCTTACCACTTAGTCATACATCCTGAAACACCCAGAGATCTTCCCTGCAGTACAGATCTGTTTGTGTCACGAGTATCACTAATCTTTTTAGATTACTTGTTTTCTTAATGTTGTACTTGATATGCCTGTGAAATAATAATTTTGTCTTTAAAAGATGCATTTATTATCATCTCCATTGAGATGCTAGTAGAGCAGCACCATCACAAAAATTACTACTGTTGTAACTGACACCTGCTTTAGCAGTTTTATGGAGCTGTAGGAATTTATTAGGCATGAAGATAATTTTTAACCCTAGGCTGGTCTTTCAATATTACAGCTTAGGGCTTTTTTGTTTTTTCTGCCTATGCCATGTGTGTCCTGAGTAAACATAAGATGCCAGAACAGGCAGACCAGAATCTTTCCTAGGCACTTAGTGCTGTGGAAAAAAAAAAGTGGTTATTTTCACTTGAACTCATTTCCTGAAACATTATATAACTTTCTTTGTTGAGCAAAGATAAGAGTCTAAACACAGTTGGTATTAATCTCTCCTCTACACTAAAACAATGAGGAGTTAAGCTCTACAGTAAGACAAGGGGGAAGCCAGAAACTGTAATTCTTAAATCATAATGTCATCCTCCGAGTTACTGGAGAGTTGTCACCAGTGTGCTTCTCTGAATAAGTGATTATAGGTAGGGAAACAGGAATTTAGAAAAGGGTCTGGGAGTTTTTTTTTTGTATCTGTTTGAGAAAATAAAAAGAATTGACAAGGGTTTGACCTGGTTCATGTGGGACTAGACATGGCCATTGTGTGCACCCTGCCCCGGAACCTGGGTGCCTGGCTGGTGGCTGAAAGTGTTCCTGAGGTAGCACATTCAGACAGAGGAAACAGGCTTTTGGGTACCTTTTCGTAGTGTATTCTTCCTGGTGGTACAAGGTCCCCTTTCTGAATCTGGAATAAGAGTTTTTGAACTCTGAATTTCTGCATGTGGTGAGTGCTCTCTGCTGAATGAGAAGCTGCAAAGGCCCTGTCCTCTCTTCTGTGGTTAGTGCATGAAACCTCTTTTGTGCCTAATCTGTTGGTTTCCAGTGCTCTTTGCCTCATGATGCAATGTCTGTAAACAAAAAGAATACATACTATGGCCTAGGATGTTGTGTGTGTGGGTTTTTTTTATTTACTGAATGTTGCTAATATTTCTTTTGGGTCAGCCTCAAGAAATTATTTTCCCTGAACAATTTTAACCTGTTCCCTGGTCAAAATAGCTAATATATAGCCAGTATAACCTTACCTAGACCGCATGCATTGATGTAGCATTTATATGGCTATATCAATTAAGGATGGGATTTCTCCCCACCAGATATACCAAGCCAGAGCAGATTTCTGATAAAACATTTAAAGATAGATTAGCCAGGGATGGTTCCCTGAGAACCATACTTGGAGAAGATGCCAGTGAAATTGTTAATAGGAAATCTTAGCAGCATTTATTTGCCTTGGAAGTGAACTGGCCTCCACAATGCCCGTTGTTGGAGATGGTTGCACACAAGTCCTAGGTTGTGCTGTGTTTGCATGAGAGAAGACTGGATAGAGTCTCTCTCCAGTGCAAAGCTGGAGCTGAGAAAGTGAGGAAGGAGCTCCTTTATTCTCTGTAAAACCTGCAGCTTACTTTCAGTGTGGTGGTGTGATCCCAGTAAACAAGAGCTGATGGATCATCTGTCTGCTGAGGCATGAGGCTTGTTCACACCACTGGACTCAGTCAGGATTTAATGAGTAGCTTCACGAATGTTAATGAATGTAGAAAAAAGTCTTCCTCTGGGTACTGCTGTGGGCTGCATTTGACTGCTTGCTGTATCCAAAAATGTACCTATATAGGGTTAATGCAGCTTCTGGTGGTGAGCTATGCCTGTTAATTGCAACCTTTTGCCCTCCTGAGTCTGTGCTACTTCCTGAACTTGGATCGGAAATGACAAGGTAATTGTTTAAGTGAAAGCTAAGTACATTATTACTGTATATTCACTGGTGAATAATGTGTACTGTATGTCATAAATAAGTGTTGGAAATGAAAGCCTGGATCAATTCAATTCACCCTCAACATCAAACAACCTTTGTTTTTGTTGTGTGTGCATACAAAGCAGTAAACTCAATCCATCAGCTTTCATCTCCCTCTGTGTCAATGTTTAGAGGGAGGAAAACATAGAGGGGCAGCAAGACTTGCTCAAATATGTGCAGGGAGATTGGAAGGGGGAGCAAGAATCCTGTACAATATGAATTGTGAAAGGACTTATTTTTATCAAAAAGGGCTGCATAAAAATATATTTGTAAGCATCTCTATTGTTTGTGAACAATAGAATGAAGCAAATAATGGAGGGAAAACCATGAATGAATGGGTGTAGGTTTTATTTCTACTAATTTTTTTCCTTTAAGATATGAAACTTGCATATCACAGCGGAATGTTTTTTTGTTAGATCTTGGATTCCCATGTGAAATTAAAAATCTGTACCAGATCCTATTGGTAATAATGACTATAGTTTTAATAGTTTTAACGGAATCTGGCCACAAAAGAAGATTTCTGATGTCTTGGTGCAAAACATGTGAGAACTTTAAGGGTGCCAGTTACACCTCAGTACTATACAATTATTTTAAGTGTTGCTCATTGGCACTGGGGAAGTTCAACACAGATGTTTTGTAAACACCATCTTCACATCATACTAGCCACAGTCTGAAAAATCACTTTGGATATGTAAAAGTATAAACTGTGGTATTTTCTATACCACTTCTCTATTTTCCTGCAGAGAAAGAGAAAAAGTTGTGAAAAAATATATCTGACTTTTTAAATACATCTTCTTTACCCATCTATGGATCACCTTCCCTCTGTGCTGAAGGGATCCCAAGGGCCAGGCTGAGAGAGTGCACTCTTAGGTAGTAGTGTGAGAAGAAGAGTCACCTTGATTTTTGTTGGTGTTGCTTACTAGCTCACCCATGCATTCATTGGACATTTTGGACAATCTCCAGTTTTGGCATTTTCTTCTTTCACTGCAATTTTTCTATCACTATTTCTGGTTCTTTTGTCTATTCTTGAGTAATCTTTCATTTAATTTTTTCCATCTTTTTCCCCACTCCCTGTATCAAAAACCAACATTAGAATCATCATTGTTAAGCTTTAACAGCCCAATTAGACTAACAGCATGTCATTGTTTTCAGATTAAATCCTGATTTATCTGATGATAGTGTTGGACTGTATACTAGTTCCCAGTGGGTTACTTTCATAAATAGAAATCCCAGCATGCTGCTGAGTTTCTGTTTTTGTCCTGTTTGTATAATGAAAGGTTAGGCTCCAGATAAGCCTTTCGGAGCTAGGTGGAATTATTGAAGTAGGACAGATACCTGATATCACTGCCCTACATTTATAGGTGCCTGTGTGCAATCAGATATGCTGGGTCTTGAGCAGACTTCTGCAACTTGCATAGTGCATTAGGAAGGCTGGGTTAGATGTAGCAGGCCAAACTGGAAAAAGCTTGTTAGTTGTGGGAAGTAATGTTTTATTTCTTCTGGTCACTCTTGTGTTGCTTCCACATCCTATTTCAGTCTATGAATAGCCTCTGAATGAGTCTGAAAGCTGTTTGTACACAGAGCCCACACGGTTCCCATACTCTGTCCAACTCAAATCATAAAGGTCATACCTCCTGCTGGCGGACATCACTGGTTCCAGCAAAGACAAACTGTTGCTCTCCTTCACTGTTGCCCTTTATAAATCTCTCTTCCATATTCAGTGGAATTATTTCACCAGAATGTATAGAGAAATTATTGCTAGGAAGTAGCAAAATTAAAGTTTTGTTACCTGCCCAAAAAAAGCCTTAGTTGGTGACTCTTCAGTAGAAAACTATTTTGATTTTTTTTTTTTGTCTTCAGACACAAGTTATAGTGAAAATGTTAATCAAGTCACATGTATAATTTTCAGAGTATTAACTGTAGTGATTCTAATATACAACTCCTGGCAAGATGTTTAACATTGTTAAGCATCCTTTAAATTTCAATTCACTGTAAGCTGGTGAAAGGAAAGGATATTTTTACTGCAGCCTGACTATGGGCTTAGATTTGGAGATGTCCATTTCCAAATGGATACCATAGCCAAATGGCTATGATGACCTCAAGGGATTGTCTTACATCCTGTTTGCTGCCCTCAACAGTTTCCTGTGGAGAATTACTTCAAGTATTTTAGGCAAATTAATTGGAAAGGGATTGCAGAAGAACAGGGTTTCTGCTTGCAGCCATTCTGGGGAGTGATTGCAGCCCCAGACCTGTAATGGCAGATCTTGCTCTGTTTGTTTATCCTTGAGGGGTTCAGCTAGACCAGCAATGAGACACCTGGTAATGTCATGGAGAGAATACAAAGGTGGTGCAATATTCACATTGCTCCCACAATACTGGAGAAAAGGAAAGCAGGTGCATTTTGAATGCATGTGGGAGAGGTTCATGGTAAGAAAATTGTCCTCCTGGATAAGAAACAACTTAGGGAGCTAAAAACTTGTCTGTCTGGAAAAACCAGTTGTACAATATATGTGTTTTAATGTTGCTTAAATAATTCCCATCAAGTTAATTTTGATTAATCCAAATATATGTGGCCCATCTTTGGTTTGGAAGTGAATTCAGCTAAAACAGCAACTTACATTTTAAGTGAATTTGTCCATAAAGGCAGCAAAGCGGTTTAATGGAGCTATTTCTAATGAGCTAAAGTTATGAACTGCTGTTGCTTCTACTCTCTGTGAGAAGAATGTTGCATATGGACTTTCTTTGTTAAATCCAGAGAGAAGGGAAAGCATTGGAAGCTTTCAGCATGCCATCAGCAGATCTGACCCTTATCCATCCTGTAGCCTTGATTTCACCTGATGTGAAATTCAAGGGCTTTGTCTCCAATCTTGCTTTAAAATGAGCCAGTGGTTTAACACCTACTTTTTTTCTCCCTATGGTGAAACATGTTATTTTGTCAATTAAAAGAAAGCCTGAAAGTATTGCAGACTCACTTTGGATGGCCCTGCATACTATTTACACTGAATAAACATTGATTGTTAAATTGTTGAATGAGACTGTCTATGGTGAGGATGCTTTTTTTTATGGTATCAATATTAGTGTTAGTGGATTTCTTTTCTAAAGTATAGCTTAGTGGGGGTGCTATGTATGTAGTGATATAAGGAAGTGATCAGACAAATAATTGTTTTATAGCTGACCTGCATAGCTGATTATGTGGATGCTCTCACTACATCAGTCACAAATCAGTGAGGTTTAAATATAAATAAAAGAGGGAAGCAAAATTTTTTGTTAAAGCAGACTAAGAAACTTGTACTTGAGTTTTTGGCACCTGGTGAATGGTAAATTATTGGAGTTGTCCATGTGCAGAGCTGAGCAAAATGTTGTGGTGTGGTGGTGGGTTTTTGTTTTGTGTGTGTTGTTTGTTTTACTTAGATTGGCTGGCCAGACTTGGGGGAGGGGAAAGGACATTGCTAGCTAGCTGAAACATTTCATTTTGGTTTTTAAAGTGTGTAGCCATTTTTTAAAGTAGCCAAATATAAAAATAAAAACATTTAGAATGGAAAAAGTTGTAAAAAGTGCTCTGTAGTTCCATGGTTTTTGATAATTTATTTGTCAAGAAGCCATTTGAAAGAGATATGTAGGGAGAGGTACACTGAAGCTGTTTTTCTCTTTCAAAGTCAAGTTAAAAATTAAGGTTAAAATCTTTGCAAAGTTTTCGCACATCAAGATTTTCCTTTCTCAACACTCATTCAAGCAAACTTTAAAAAAAACACTGTTACAAGTGATACTTTAGTTGCTCTTTCATGTGTTTTGGCATGTGTCAAGTTTCTTTGCTTTATCATGCAAAATCCTTATTAAAGCATATGAAAAACAATTTCCGTGAAATAATTTCTTTAACAATAGTTACACTCTGAAAGGAAGTGTAGCAACTAATTGTACTTTCTAAGATAACTTTTTCTGTTTTCTTTATGCTGTCATGCTTTAAGACTTTTTAGTGAATTTAGGACTTAATCTAGAAGTAGCCTAATTTTCCAGACTGTGGGAAGAAGGGGTAGCAGAGAAGTCCTAGAGTGAGAAAATAAAATGCTAATGAATCTGGCCCAAGCAAAGGTATTTACCAAACAGATATGAAGGGGAGGAATGTGGTTTGGAATTAAAATGACATCAAAAGATGCCTGAAATGATTGCAAAAGGAAATTAAAATATATACATAAAAGCATAATTAATTTAATTAAAGGTTTTGTAAAACAGATACAGAAGTAGGCACAGAAATGGGTGATGCAGATGAATGTCTGAGATGAGCAGCTGATGTAATGTTTAAACATGTTAATAAAAATATGGGACCTTTTCTGTGCCAAGAATGAGTTGGGTTTTTTATATATAAAATAAAGTGCTGATCTGTGAAGACAGGGAAGGACTGGGCAGAGACACACATGGATTCTTGAGGGGTGGATTTGGCAGAGTTTCCCTCATTACTGGCATGTCTCAACTAAGATGGGACAAACTCTTGTTTATCGAAAGACATTTCTGTCTGGCTCTCCTGGTGCTAAGCTCCTAAATATGTGAGCACCTGAAGAGACTGGCCTGGCTTTGCTAGAAGAGATGCACCAAGAAAAATAGAGGAGGAAGAGGTGGCCTTACTGATGTCAGGACTGGAATTGGTATGGTTTAACTTCAGCTCACCCAACTGTGGGAAGCACAGTGACCCAGCAGGTGATGACACCTTTCCTGGTCATCACTGAGAAGGTCACCAATTGCTTTACAAGTGGTTGTATCCAAAGTAATAAATAGTGGTACCTTCTGTGCATAAAATAGAGGCAGATGGGAGCCATGAATACCTCCTGCCCAGATCTTCAGGGTTTAAGTGAGTATTTTGTGGTTCAGTCACATCAGTGCAGCTGTGCCCCAGGATGGGGAGGTTCTGCTTTTGCTGTGTGGTGAGTCCCGCACAAGAAAATATTTGGTCGCTCTCTTGTTTTTGTCTCAGTGGCTATTTTCAGACCAAGAATGATGTGTGCAAATTGTTTTACACTCAAAGCAAGAGATGGTTTTGCCAAAATCAACAGCAGGTTTCAAAGCCTTCCAGGTTCCTTAGAACACAAAGGCTGACTCAGAGCCCTGACTCACCATCAGGAAGCAGCAAGCAGGGACCTCCTTATCTGTTTTCATATCTGGGGTGTGGGAACCAACACCAGGGTGCGGTGGGGCAGGGTGCATGTCGGTGGAAGAGTAGAGGAAAGTTTAAATATTATGACAGCTTCCAGTTGTTTGGAAAAGGACTGGAAAATAGTCATCCTTTCTTATGTCCTTCCTTACTGGCAACTGGAGTTGTTTTAACAGGGGAAGCATGTGAGTATTGTAGACCCATTGACAGTTGTACAGTAAATCAGTCCCTGGGTGAATTATTGAAGTGCAAAACAGTAGATTAATATTTAAAGTTTCACAAATTGAGAGTAACTCCAGGTACACAGAAATTGTCACTGCTAACATTGTAAGGACTCTGGGCTCTGTCAGTCTGCTCTGCCTGGCTCTGTTTGCTGTCACTGCATATTCTTCCCTGCGTGCAGCCCTGCCAGCATGGCGGGTGATGTATGGATAAGTCTGTACAGAGCTTTTGCACCTGAGTTCCAAAAGGGAACTTTGGCATCTGAATAGCAAAATGAGAACTTTCACTGGGGCTTTTTAAAAGCAAAAAGTTGTTGCAGGGCCTGGGATATTACCAGTGAATAATGAGGCACAGTGTCTCTCTTGGCAAAAGGTGCTGAAGGATGAAGAGAACTTCCTGCTGTCTGCAGTATGTGCTCCCCTCAATCCTTCCCTGCTCTGGGAGTAAAGAGTTACTTGAAGCTTCAGAAGATGCCTCATGATCCTTCCTTTCACATCTAATCCTAGGCAACATTACCCACTTATTTCATTGCTGTCATTTTTACTGGCTTCCTGACAAATTATCTGGTGACTGGTCAGACCTCTGCCCAGTGGTAGATATTCTTGCATTGCTCTTCAATGGGCTGTGCATCTCCTCCCTCCTATCTCTGCAAATGGAGGGTTTTCCTGACTTCATTGCTTATGACCCTAACTCTCTCAACTTGCCCTGGATTATGGTGACTTGGAGATTTCTTTGACCTGGTATGCCTCTCAGTTCCTGGGAGCTTCCCACGCACCTGCTTCTTCTCAGATCCTTTTTCTAATTGGGTCATGCTTCAAACCTGTTGCTAGTCTCTGTGCAGGCTGGGCTTTCCCTTTCTTACTTTCCCTGTCTCATGTAGGAGCATGTGTCTGAGTAAGTGAGAGTGGTGATAAAAAAAATCAACGACAAAGCAACCTTTCTGCCTTTGGCTGGGACCCAGGGAGACAGATGTTCCTGGGAAATGGCTGCTGTAGGGCAATCCAAAGGAGTGACTGCAGCTCCTGCAGACACACCCAAAGCAGCTCAAAATGAATTTGCCTCAGTACCAACTGAGCCCTGGCCCTGTGTGTTTGGCTCAGGCTGCCACACACACTCTGCTGCTGGGGCTGGGGTTAGCTCTCCTGAAATGTTCCCTGGACAGGCTGGGATGGAGTTGGGCCCTTGGGCATGCACTAAGGCAGCTGCTCCTTCGGCTTCCCTTGCCAGAGGGCTGACTGGTCCTGCTGGTGAAAATGGAAGGGAAAAACATGAGGAAATACCTGCTTTTTATATGGGGCTCAGCAGTGTGTGGTGCTTAGGGCAGTTATTTACACTGGGAAAAGTGGCAAAGAATTTGCTACTTTGTGTTAGTACAGCTTGATCACGTTTTGGGGTGGTGCAAAAGGCGTCAAGGGTGAGAGTGAGTGGTGACTTGGCTCACAGCAAAGTACACTTTAAAAGGTATCATCTGTGCTTTCCCTCAAAGATCAGTTTTGGTTTGAAAACACTAGAATTCCCTGCTCATCTCCACTTAGTGTACGTAAGTGTATGTGGAAATTTTACATTTATTTGTACATGGGCCTGAACTCCCATGTCTATAGCAAAATTTGTAGAATAAAAGTACATGCTTTCTAGTGTAAACTTAATTTTGTGAGCTGTAATGTATCCCAGGCAAGGCACCTCATCATGCCTTGTCCTGTGTCAGCAATCCCAGCTCTTTGACTAACTCTCCTGCCTGCAGCAAAAAAAATGTACAGTCTGTGTTTTTTCCCCCCCTCTTTGAAGTCCAAGTTATACCCAAAAGACACAATGTTCACAGAAGTACTGTAGGGAGCAAGAAGCAATATGGTTTTTTTTAGAAAATTAGTAACTTTCTACATTTTTTTGCAGCTTTTCCAGGCATTTCTCTCTTCAAGTCCTATTTCTTCCTCTTCTTGATCCTTTGTTGAAGGTTATAATCCTGTGTTTATATCTGTCTGTTGCCACAGAAGTAACTGATGTTGCTAACTAAGCTTGAAACTTCCTTGAGGGATAAAGAAAAGGGCTATTCCTTGTAATTTTCATGTCTGTGAAAATAACAAGTCTCCAGATTGGTTTGTCTTCAAAGGTCATGAATTTTCACTTCTCTACTATAATATGAAAGACATGAGTCCTTTCAGTGGCCCTACACTTGACTTTCTCCAAACAGCAGGTCTAACTGTGTGCTTGTGCATCCTGCCTTCCCATCCTGTGTCAGCTTTGCCTCCCAGGGACCAAAGGATGGGTCAAGCTTTCTGCTCACCAAAGCTTTGCTTTTGTTGTTGATATTGCAAACACTTGTTCATTAGCAATCTGCCTAAAAAGTTAATGCTCCTTTCAGAAGGAGCTGTATGGTTAGTGCAATGTAAATGAATCTTACTGCTGACCCAGTGATGCAGAATTTGAGTAGTGTGACTGCCAGCAAATGTGAGGTGTGACCGTCCCATCCCTGGGGCCTTCATGCTTTTTTGCTTCTCATAGTCCTTTCTTCTGTATACTTTTGTGCCACTGTATCTTGTCCACACTTTTTAAAGTCAAAATCTAAAGGTATGGTCCTTAATTTGGCCTTATGCTCTGTTTGAGATGTGTTACTGCAAACAGCCTCATAATTTAGATAAAAACCAGCTATAGATGGGAAACCACAGTGGCACTTATATTTAGTCTTGCTTGCCTTTTTGTCTGGAAGAAGCAGTGAAATGGTATATTTTTTTTTTTTTTTGCATTTAGCTTATTCAAAATGTTAGCTTTATTCAGAAAGGGGACAGTTTAACTCTTTTCCATTGTAGGGAGAAACAAAGCAAGGCATACAAAACAATGCAAATTCAAGAGGAAGTTCAGGCCCTTGGGAAGGCTGCTTTACATCCTTTGGGGAGAACATTTTCTAATTCAGCAGCTACTTCATAATGAAATAGGGCAGTTATAGCTGAGTTTGCAGTCTCTGCCGTACTAATTTTGGATAGTTCCTGTCACTGAAAAATAAACCAAGCCCTACTCTGGTGGGCATGTGCAGTTGTGGGTAACCCTTCATCTCACTGGTCTTTGAAGCACCAGTTCATAAAATTTTGTTCTTCCTTCTGTCTCCCTGCTCTTTGAGTTCTGCTTTGTATCTTCTCCTTCATCTGTCAAATGAAGCCCTACCAAACATTTTACAGTCTACCTGTTACCCCTCTATTCTATGTTACCTCAATTTTTCTTTACCTTTTTTTTTCTGATAACACTGCAGGATCAATGATGTTGGTCAGTGTTGAAGGTTCAACAGCACAGCTCAAGATTTCTTGAAAAAACATTATTGGGTATAAACCTTATAGGCAATTGGGGGGGGGTGGTAAATATCCTGCATGTGGGTAAACTGAGGTATAGAAAATTTTTTCAAGGTTACAAATAATTCAAAGGCATAACAAGCAACAAAAAAAATCCCACAGTAACCTGAACTTCTCCCTCAACTAGGCCCAGGTTTAACTTTCAATTCAAAATTGTCTGCATTGTAGCAACATGTAATGTTCATGCTGTGGAACAAATTAGGGAAACAAACAGTGATCCTTTGCAACACTGCTTTTATATTTAAGCATTTCCAGTTCGGGTGGTCATGGTAATCTATTTGGATGATCCTTTTTTGTTTTTATCTTTATTACAATGTGTAATTTCAACAATCTTTAAAACCAAATGGTGAATATGTTTGAGTCTATGTCCCAACAGCCCTTTGGCCAGGCTTCTATGAGGTGTACTACTTTCTCGGGTCTCAGATGGAAAAGCACCTGGAAGTACAGTAAGCCATGTGTAGGGTGTTGCCTGAAATTTGCAAGCACTTTGTTGTTCCAGGCACACTCATGCTCCTTTCTTTTTCTATAGGTCCTGGAATTCCTGCTTGTGAAAACATTTGTTTGCTTGTGAATATAAAATATTTGAGTAATGACATTAATAGAGGTTAAATGGTTTCAAAATTTTCACCACAGCCAGAAAAAGCTATTTTTTTTTTAGCCTTTGCATTGCATTTCTGTCAGGATTAGGAAGAGGGATCAAAATGGCAGGAAAAGAGGGACTGGAGGAAGGTGGAGGTGACAGCTGTGGTGGGAGAGACATGTGGTGCTTCTGGTCCAGTTGTTTTGGTTTGTGCCAGAGAGGCCTGTCCTACAGAGCTGGACACCATTTTGCTGTAGCATTTGTATCCACAACCATACTGACCTCGGAACATTCAGATGTCTCCATATTCTCTGTGTTGATATCTCAAAAACAAACTGGTGGTGTTGGAAAACACTTGTTTTATCACATGTTAGAGAGTAACAGTTGTTTTCTGTAACTTTAAGTAATTGCAGAGCTATTTGCAAAACGCATGTGTTTGTGGTGGTCAGGTTTTTTTAAGAGTACTGACCTCTTCAGAAGTAGCAGGATGTTGGGGTCCACACTGATTCCTAATTTAACTATCAGCCAGCAATTTTTTTCAGGAAGTTTTTTGCCAACTATGTCATAGAGAAATCTGCTTTGACCTGATAAAAAATCAGCCTGAACGGCAGCAAGTGTAAATGACGAGAAGCAGAGCCGGCTCATGTCCAGTTTGCCTTCCTGTTTTCCTCATTAATACTGATTTTTGGGTAATGTCTGACTCCAGAGAAACTTGAAAACATCATAGTAGTGAACAAGTCCAACAAGGCCAGGTTTGAATATAGTCCTGTGTCTAGGGAGAGACAGATTTGTCCTTTCAAAACCTGAGGTAAGTGCAGAATAAGGCTATGACTTGGCCTGTCTGTTCCTAATGATGTCCTGTAAAGAAAACAGATGTTGAATACAGATTTTCTTGGAAGCATAATATAGCAGTAATTTAACAGGCTGGAATTTGGTTATAGCATGCTGACCTTTAGCAGTCCTCTTATAACTTCTTGTAGCTTTCTGGTTGAAAACTTGGGAAAAAAACCTCAAACTCTTTCATCTCTAATTTTGAGCTGAGTACATTTAAATGAATGCAAAAATAAAGTTTTCTGTGTGGGTTTTTTTTCTGTTTAAATTTCAGTTTTCAAAGTAGCTACAAGAAAATCAGGAGCAAATATTCATGGGGTTATTTAAAGCCAGAATTCAAATAGGTAAAGGCAGAAGTCCTATAAAAATATGCAGTTGGAAGCAAAAGTGGAGAAGGAAAAAAATATACGTTTTAGATCATAAAGTGGAATAGTTACTCCAGCTTAAAGCTCTGGGAGGATGGTTTCTGGCTTGAAGAGGGGCAGGAGGAATCCTGCCTTCTGTCTCCTGGCCTGATGTAACATTGTGGTCTTACAGAGCTCAGTCCTGCTCTGTGGTTCCCCCCTCTGACACGAAGGTTGGTGCCCTGTTCTTTGATAGCTGGCTTTTTGCTTCTAGCACTTGGGGCCTTCTTCCTCTGTTAGAGGCTTCTGTAACGCAAAAGCAAAGTTTGAAGCTGTGCAGATAGGAGCTGGCTTTTGGCAAGCAGTGGAGGGTGGCTTTATCCTGTGATTTTGGATGTTACCAAGGTGCTGCTTGAACTCAACCTGTTACACTTGGAGCAGGGATTGAATCATGGGCGGTGACCAGTGTGTTGCCTCACAGACTCTGGTATTGGCCCTAAATAAGATTTTGTCTCTTCTAGAATTTGCTAGTAAACACTTGAACTATTTTTCATTTTCAATGTGGTTAGACATCCAATATAGGGTAAATATTTTAAAATGCCTTTAATGTGGATCAAAATCACTGTGGAACACTTTAATCATTTGGGTTTTCACACTGAATCAATGCAGGACAAAGTTGTGTCCTGGCTGCCCAGATTTCAATTTTAAATTCCCCTAGGAGCTTTAATGAATGATCTAAGCAGGGCGGTGAGCACTGAAAATATATTTCTTAATCCTTCTCTATTTAAAGTCAATGGAAAACCATTGTTTAATTTCAGTGGATAAGATGCACCATGCTGTTTTTTAAGACGCATGCTTTCAGCAGGTGCCTGCAGAGCACTTGGCCCCTGTGACAGCTGGACTCGTATTACCAGGGGCACAACTTTTGCTCCTGTGAATGTGCACTGGGAGTTACAGGCTCAGAAGTGCCAGCTGAGGACATGGTAAGGGCAGTAATTCATTATTTTGTAAATTGTTTTGTGATGGAGCTATAAAAGGTGCTCCATTCTTCAAGCCTGGGTCAGTTTATCACAGAAGTACCCTGAGGTGACAGGAGGCTGGAAAAGGTGTTTTTTAACTTCCTGTGCTTTCAGCAGAGACTTCCAACCCTGACTTGCAGAGCACAGAAGGAAAGAATCTGAGGAATGTACTCAATGGCTATGGAGCAAAACCCGGCTCCTTTCAATGACAGTAACCAAGTAACACTGAAACCCTCAGCTTTACCCTTCTCTGCCAGCACAGATGAACGGGAAAGGGCTGTCTGAATAGGTGCCCCCTCCCTCCTGGAGGCCCCCCCTCATCAGCATGGTTCTTCAGCGGTACCATGACAACATGGGTATCTGCTCCACTTAGAGAGGTGAACTTTTTTCTTAAGTTTGAGATATTTTGAAGCACTAACTACTCTTTTGCATTCATTTCATGTTGCTACTGAAATTTTTAGGCATGTAGGAGTAATAACTAATGTACAGAAATGCTGAGTTAGCTGAGAACAGTTGCAGAAGGAGCTGCTGCATGGGCTATTTCTGGGAAAGGAGCCTGAAATAGCAGGACCACTGCTGTGCTGGCACAACTACCATAGCTTGTGCTGCTCTGTGTGATGCAACCTTGAGACACCTTCTGAGGGCACAGCTACCTCCTCAAGCCCAGCCTGTCAGGCACCTGGTCATGCTACAAGAGAGAAGCATCAAAATGCTTCCTCTCTTTTGGGAAAACAAGCAGAAAACCCTGTGCTCTGCGGTGTTTCATCTTTGACATGACTTCAGCTGTGGAAGCTCCCAGGATGTGAGGCTTAGTAGCATGTGTACACAGGAGTTGCTATTCTGAATGACAGCAAAGCTCTGGGGCCTTGTCTATGCCTGTGACCAGTACCAAAGGCTTGAGGAAGTGTGGCCTGGGCTGTGCACAGTGTCCCCCTCTTCCTGTTCCATCCCAGCATCTGTCAGGACCAAAGAACACCTGGCAGCATCCTTGTGATCTCTTGCTTCTGCTGGACCTGGTGTTTCCTCTGAGGGTCAGTCTGCCCATTTGTGGCCAAAAAAAACCCCAATCAAACAAAACCACCCCAACTCTAACAACTTGTTGTGATAAAATCCTCTTCCTTTGAGACACCCAACTGGGTACAGTGATGTCTTGCTTCTGTCTGTACCCAGCAGGTCAAGGGATGTGATTATTCCACTCTACTGGGCAATTTTGTTCAGTTCTTGTCCCCTAGGCACTGAAAAATTGGAGAGGGTCTGGTGGAGAGCCACCAAGGTAGTCAGAGGTTGAAAGACAAGAAAATGGGTTGAAGGAAGTGGGCTTGTTCAGCCTGAGGAAGAGCAGGCTCAGGGGAATCTAGCCACAGCCTCCCAACACTTCAAAAGTAGTTACAGAGAAGACAGGGGACATTCTCTTGCAGATGTCATGTTTCAGGATGTGCAGTGACAAAAAGAGCTAATGGGCACAAATTTCTTCACAGGAAATTGTCTGGATATTGGAAAAATATTATTTCAATCAGAAAACATTCTGTGGGAACAGCCAGATTTTGGAACAGGTTTCCTAGTGAAGTGATAGGATACCACATGAAATATTCAAGCCTCAGCTGCACAGGGCCCTGGATAACTGAATTGAAGGCCCTAGGCATTTCTATGATCATCCTCCACTAGGCTCTATAAGCCATGTTACTCCTGAAATAAATTTCAGACAGTTATTTTGTACAGAACTATCAGAAGACGCTCACTGGTAAAGTGCTGAGGTTACATTTAGTACCGTGAAAACACTGCAGTTTGGATCACTGAGCACTTCTAGTGCATGACACTCACTGGTTTCTCCTAGCCCATAAACTGAAAAAAAAAAGACCCCAAACCTTTTTCAGTTCAAATCAAACAGCCTTCCTGGGTTCTAGTCATTATTTTTCAGCTACACAGCATTTCAAGATTGTCATGATTTGCCACATGATAAGCAGCATCTCTTTTCCAAAAAGAGTTCCCTTTGTGGGGTGCACATCCATCCTTGCTTTTATTTTGAACTTCAGTTTGGAGTTTTATTCTTTATCATCATGCTTTTGAAACAGAAACCAAAGGTATCAAAGCCTACTCCAGTCTTAGGCATACAGTGTGAGATGAACAAATTACCTCAATTGGGAATGCTGGGGCTTGTTTGCAATGGAGAATGGCTGTAATAACATGGGAGTTTGTATTTATTTAAGAACTTTAAAGCACTTCATTTTTATATCTTAAGATGTAGAAAAAAGAGCACATGAAAAGCAAGCACTTCAGTAGCTCAAGTTAGATAGACATGCTGATGGAGATACTTAGCAGGGATGGGAATGCTGCACAGTGTGTGATGTTAATTTGTGTTGGCAACATGGGCAGCCTTATAGGGACTTTGCCATGTTTCAAGTGTAGTAAGATGGAAAATGGTGGAAAAATCATCCTGTGTAGATAGGTGCCACACATGCTAAAGTTAATGGGAGTTCTAATATAAATTGGAGCTGAATGTGGCTTATTGAAAATATTCCAGTGGTACTGGGAATATGTCAGGTTGATATCACAAATTTAATTGTGGTGTATAATAATATGCAAGAGATACTAATTTGTGTCAGAAACAGTCACACACACATACTGCTGCTTTGGTCACAGTCTGAGCTTAGGAAGATTTTCACTGTTCAGAATGGACATCTGGTTTCCTAGAGAAATTAGCCTGAGTTAAAGTTTATGTTGTACTATCTGTGAAACTGCTCTAAGCTGTAACATTAGGAACAGGAATCTAAAGAAACATGGAGCAAATTTCTTTAATTATCTTGGTGTGTTCTCTTTCTCATGCAGGAATTCAAGTCCCTTTGAATTTTTTGCACCACATATGTGTTGCTCTACACCCAAGATCTGCTCTGGAGTAAACTAACCAGACCTCTGTGTGGGCAGAGAGCAGGTTTTTCTGCTCTGCCTCCAAGTGTGGACAGTAGGATAATGTGCATCAGAAACCAGGGCCCACATGAAATAAATCTGTGAGCCAGTCTGCACCAGCTCTTTCACAGATCATGGAGGACCATCCAGCACAAATAGCAAAGCCAGTGGAAAATTATCCTGTTTGGGGATGTCTGTGTGCAAAAGCTCATCAGCTGGCACACAGCAGTTGTACCAGAATGCATGAGAAATTCAAATTACCTTTTCTAACCCAGTGACTGTTTTAGCTTTTCACTTCATGTGAAGCACTGACATGGCAGTGACTGGGAAGTTGCCTTCATCAGTGTCTATGTTATTACCTTAAATAAACTTAACTGGAAACTCCGGTGTCACAAAAAGCAAAGTTCTTCATCTGGATCTCTCCCACTAATGTCCTTTGCAGCTGTGTGTAAACTGTGAATCACAAAGGAGGAGAGCTGCAGAGGTAAGTGGAGAGTGAGTTCTCTTCCAAGCAGAGTTGCCTGTGGGCGGCGAGTACCAGGTCCTGCATGGTGCTGCCACTGTGCCATGCCCTGGCTGCCACAGCTGCTCTTCCATTGCTGTGAGTGAGCAGAGTGTTGTGACTCTTGGGGTGAAACAGAAGTCTGAAAATACCATCAACTATGTGGTAACCATTTCAAAGGTGAGAGTTGGGAATCATGCCAGAGCCATAGATAAAGCCTGGATTGCATTTGTTCTTACTTTTCCCTAAAGTTGAGGAAATGCCAGTATAGTATTCCAGTTTTTCGTTGTTGTACAAATCAGGAATGGTAGAATGAAATATTTTTTACTGGAGGGCCTGAGTGGTCCCCACTTGAAAACTCTCCCTATCTTTTGCCATGTGCCTTACACCTAGAATTAGAGGACCACACCAAAGCAGTTGTGAGGAAGTAAAGTAATATGAACCAGAATGACTGTCAGCAGTCTCATCAGGCCAGTGGCCTCTCCAAGTTTGTGTTGCAGAGAGAAACTGGAAAGTCAGCTAGCAGGCAACTTTGTAGATGCTTGTATTAATAGATAACTCCTCCCAGCCTCAAGGACAGCACAGGGATAACACAAGTTTGAGCAGTTTTAAGCTGAGTGAAGAATGGAGCTGACAGAGAATGAGGAAAACCTATGTAAATTGGAGGTGAGTCCAGAAAATAAACGGCAGATGTGATAGACATCCTGGAGGAGGGCAGGTAATGGATAAGCTGGTCAGTAGGCTATAGGGACTTAATCTTCTACAGGGCTGTAGTGGATCATGATGGAATTTTTCTAGGTGATAAGATATGATATAGTAAAAAAAAATGAAGGTGATGGTGGTTTTTATCTGTGTATTTTATCTATAGTGATGGAAGGCTAGATATAGCTGAACCTTCTAGTAGTTTGTAAGTATAGTCTGTAAGATATAGCTCAGATGTGAAGGTGTAGAAAGACATTGAAGAGATCTGCACTGCATATCCAGCAGAGAGAGTGATCCTGCGATTTGTTGCCATAAAGCAAGGGATACTGTCAAACCTTTCCTAGTGAGGATTTGCCAGACTCACCTTGAACTGTTATCCAGACTTCTATGAGATAACAAAGCAAGGGAGAGACTGTAGTTTGAACAGGAGAAAGGTCTTAATAAAGCAGGTGAAAGACTGGTGCAGAATTACCAGTGCATTGGATGCAAACGTGGAGATGAGGAAACAGGTCTTTAGAGGGATCGGTGTAGGCATGATGATCATCCTCAGCATGTGAAAATGATTAAGATTTTAGGGAGAGGAAAATGAGGAGAGAGATGGAGCAAGGGAAAAGATTTCTGGTACATATCAGGGCTGGCAGAGGTAATGGCTGATGTGTAAATAATGATAAGGGTGGAATCTGAATTTCCTGCTTTCACTAAGACCAATAGAAGCTTTGTTTAAAAAAATGGCAGAGAATGCAAGATGAAAGCTGGATTGGAAAAAGGTTCACAGTATTAAGTGGACAAGAGAAACTCTCTTCAGGAATGGGTAGCTATTGGAGTTAGTCTACCTAATGAGTTTAAAGAAAGGTGATAGTGTTGTCTAGAGACCAACACAGATCTATATGAACATCTGGGCAAAATGGCATCACAGGAGGTCAGGAGCAGGTATGGATGGATATGGATCCAGGATCTGTGCTGGTGGAAGGTTGAAGAGAGAGAGAAGATCCATATAGCTGTTGCCTTCAAGAAGTAGAGGGAGAAAATCTGCATGACAGAATGGCATAAGTAGTACAGGGGGCACAAAGGCATTAGAAAAGCATGTGCTGGAAGATGACTGGCTTGCTCAGATTCTGTTTAAACCCTACAGATATACCTTTGAAATCCATCCCACCTGACATGGTGAAGTTTAGTGCTTCATTCTGCTCTGGAGAGTGAAGATTTGTAAGAAGACTGAGCCAGATTTAACCCAGCAGTGATCATGCTGTACTTTCAGCTAGGTTAGGTTAGATGAATGTCCTGTTGCACAGAGGAGGGAAAGTTATTTTAACCAACAAAAGATAGTGGATGAGACTCTTAAAGTAACAATTAGAAGATTTCTAAATTCTATCCAACAAGTGGATATGCTGTGAAAAGACACTTTGCTTCCCATGAAATTTGGCAACACTCCTTAGGTGGCTGTATGAAATCAGATCCTGTGCTGCTGGGCTTCTGGATAGAGATCTCTCTCCTGGTGACTCCACCAGTGCTATGGGAAGAACAACCTTTGAAAGCAGAACATGGCAGAAACTTTTAAAATAAGATGTTTCAGCAAATTCCATTACTGAGACAATAAAAAGTGAAAGGATAGAAATACCTGATCTGACAGAGGAAAATAATGTATTAATAAAACCATATTTATGAACAGATTTTTTAAAAAGGGGTGAGGGAATGCTTTTGGTTAGTCCCTTTCCTTGGCTTTCCTCTAGTGTATGCTCGTGTTTCTTCTGGCTTGTTTGGTGTTCTGAGCATCAGAATTATTGCAATATTCTTGAAGCTTGAAAGCAAACGGGAAATCAGCGGTCCCAGCCCTAACCTTATTTCCTGTGCTACAATGCAGAGACAACCCAAGGGACCTTTAAGGTCAGTAAGAAAGACATTCCCTATCTTTATATTTAGAGGTTTTGTTGTTTGGGTTTGTGTTTTTGTTTTGTTTTGTTTTTTTTTCTTACTTGTTCAGCCCCAATGTTGGCAGCTAGGACTGTATGTATTGTATGATTTTTATCTCTGGCCTTACCCTCCTCTGTGACCAGTCAGCTTTGTATCTACTGTCCTCATCCTCTGCACTGAGGTCTGTAGTTGAAGGCAACTTAGCTGTTGTTAAATTAAAAAATAATTTTAAAAGGTAAAATAAAATCTTACTTAGAGTAAAGCAGTGGTGTTTCTGCAGGAGTGCTCAAATATAACAGCAGGACAAAGTGCTGAATGGCCTCCTTTCTTCCTTCTTGTCCCATCTTTCTTGCTCCTGAGACAAACAAATCTCCCTGTTGCCCTCCATTTGTGCCAGTGATCCAATGCAGAGAAAGCCTGGCTCAGGATCCTGTGCTTCTTCAGCCCCATGTCCAGCTATGCAGTGTGTATCTGACTGCACAGTGAAGGTGTGCTGCAGTTAATATAGTCCTTGTCCTGATGGAAGATGTCCATAGGGAAGAGCATGAAGGGGAGAAGTTGTCTCTTCCTTTATAGCTAAAATGTTTCAAGACAGAGTGAGACAAATACTGACAGTCATGGAGTTTTTAAATAAACAGATCTCCTCAGCTATCCTTCTGTTGGAAAGAAACATGTGACAGGAAGAGATCTTTGATTCTATACTGCAGCCACCCTACAGCTGATGTGTTCACTCCTAGTAACATAAGGAGTAACTTGATGGATCAAGCAGGAAGCTGTGATTGCCATACGATTTTGTACTGGACTTTAGATTTAGGCTGGACACCTCCCAAGCTGATGCAAAAGTAACTCTTGGTTTAATTGAATAAGCTCTTTGTTTTTGTCACTTGTACTATTTCGTGCACTCTTTAAGCAGAAGAGGTCATCTTCAACACACATTGTATTTATGGACTGCATGTTTATGATCAAGTCTCTTGAAATCAACCTTTCCAGTTGGCTTCCAGTGAAGTGAAACTCTCTAAAATTAGATGAGGGATCTATCCCTAATATTTCTATATGAACTTTTAACTGTTGCAAATGCACATCATACTGTTTTGTTCAGAAAATTATATACTTTTACCCAATGTACTGCTACCTAATTGTTTTCCTCCAAGACTTTCTCTGCAAGTCCTCTGAAGTAACCTGTGCAGAACTTAATAACCAGATTTTAAACATTGCATTGACTTTATTGAATCACTATTTGTAGTTTGGATAATTATCTGAAATGTCATCTATCTGGAATGAATAAATAGCATTAGTAATTGATAAAGGTTGTATGGCCTCTTTTGAAACAGTAATTCATTACTGTTACTTATATAGTAGCTGTGGTAACAGTCAAACAAATATACAATTTATGGGGCCACTTCTTAAAGCTGTTAATCTAATGACCATGTTCAGATTTTAATTAAAAATGTCTGATAACGGTGGAAAAAATACCTGTTTGGCAAACTGTCAACTTTCTTTTGGGATAAAGCTCATAATTTTTTTTAACTTATGAAGATTAAACAATAAGTTTGCTTCCCATTTCATATCATAAAGCAATCATGACATAAAATATGGTACATTCTGCTAAGAAATATAGACCAAATTAGTTCATTTTTTTGTAAACTCTTTGTCCAGGTCTGTATTTACAGCTTCTGACAGTTTCAGATATATTTTTATGAATTTAGTTTTAACTCTGTAGGCTGGAATAATCTATCATTTAGTGTACAATCTATCACTTCAGTAATATTTTTTCCAAGATGAAGTAAGGCCAAGTAACCTGTTGTATCATGTATTAGTTTCTTTTTAAATAAATGTCAATTATATATTTGCCTGAATTTGGCTTATTGAACATTTCTAAGTTGTTACATTTCTGGATTGAACAAATACTTCTGCACTGTGAATCATCAGCTGAACATTGTTTTCTTACAACAACTGATGTTTTAAGCAAGTAGAGCCTCAATGTGATGTTAACCAGAATATTATCTCTTTGGGTTGCAGGATTTTCTTATATAATACTCTTTGCTGTTACTTCCAGGTTTCAGCAGCTGTTAAACAAATATTGTCACGGAGTGTGTGCAGGTTTCAGTGTTTAATTTCCTCTGTGCTATTGTTTGTCATTCAACAAAATATAAGTATAGAAGGTTGATCAATAAGAAAAGTAGCTTCATTAAATGGTGTACTGGAAAAAGCTGTGCATTTATAATCAGCATTTTCTCTAGCTTTTGCTTCAGAAGAGTCAATGTAGGAAGCAATAGTTATTTTTAAGGTACAATTTTTTTTTTATTTGATGGCATACTAAAAATATCAGAGGTTCATGGATAGGCCAGATTGGTAATAGTGTCTGTGCTGCTCTGTGAGGAGCCCAGAATAGACTCTTGGTGATCTGTGTTTTTCCTAGTGGGAAAACTGGGAGTTCCTGTGCTCAAGGTATTTTTTTTTTTCTTAATACTATTTACTTAATATTGTTTCCTACTTAAGTAATGACCTTTGTGAATCATATCTACTTTGTCTCAAACTAGTAGTGAGATCTTTGTGCGGTAAGAGTGTTTAAATGGAATTTGTGTGAAAATTGTAGCAGGCAAAGAAGCTTTGGAGAACAGATGAGCCAGTAGTTAGATGGAGGAGAGTGAATCTTTCTCATGGCTTGAAATCTCTGACAATTTCTTTTAGTTGGAGAAATGTGTTTACAAGCTCATTAGGGACATTTGCCAACTTTTGAACATCACCTAAAAGGCAAATCTCCCACTGCCTTTGGGATTTAGGGCTTAAACATGGAAATGGAGAGAGCTGCCTGTGAATTGTAAGGCAGGTGTCTGACAGTGAGTGTCAGCATTTCAAGGGGGGAAAGGACAAGGAACAGAAATTAAAAAAAAAAAAAAAATTAATCACTGAAGGTGAAACATAATGCTCTGGCCAGAATGAGCCCTGAGCACAAGACTGTCAAGAGGTGTTCCCAATCCTACTGCTGCACATGAGTTTTTATTGAACACATGAGAAAGTAGGTATATTTTAGTAGATGTTGTAACACAAATTCTGCCTTGAATTAATCAGAATTTTTTTTTGAAGTATTTTTTTTCATAACTCCACAATGAGTGATGCTATGAAAGAGAGAGGAAATGAACTATTGAATCCAGGATTTTAGAAAGAGTATAAATAAAATGTGAAGGCTATTAATTAAACTGGTTTCCAAATGAACAATCTAATCTCTTGTCTGTGTAATTTCATTATCTGCAATTTGAAAGGACTCATATTTTTTCCTCCAGTGTTTTAACAGCAGATGTGGGCTAGACTAAGTGTGTTAATTGAGAGAGATTGTTTTTCCAGTTGCCAAGAAACGGACAGTTTTCTTAAAGAATGCAGTGTTGTACTTAGAGTCTCAGTGTCCCCCGGTTCTCCTGCAGGGTTTTAGGAAATGGATGTTCTGGTAACTAAGTTACCCCTGACAGCAGTGGCACCAGCTCAGCTCCACTAATGGATGGAGAGATCCATAGGCACTAGCTGTTGTTCAAACATGTTGAACATTAAAGGAGAAGCTTTTTTGTTCTGCCAATGACTTTATACCTTCAGGAAAGGGAATTAGATTTTCATGATGAAAAGAGAAGCTGTATTTAAATGAAGATTGCTGTTTAAAAAAAAAAAAAGCTTAATAGACTAATAATAAACCCATTCCAATCCAGCTGCCAGCTACTGTGAACAACTATTTATGTGTGTTGTGTGAGTGCTGTGGTTGCATTTTGCAAGTTTGCTCCCTGATGCCAGTGATCCTGCTGTATTGTTCCTGTCCTATTATTGACAGCAAAAAGTGGGCCAGGAAATCCTGAATCTTTAACTCATAATACTAATGAGCCAAGAATTCTGATTAGCTTTATGAGTTAAGAATGTTTAATGGAATGGGTGATAGATGTTTGATAACCTTTTCTGATGTGGTGTGCTTTTTACAGTATTTTTTTCCACACTACAATTATTCCACTTTATAACTGAGGGTTTTGTGCTTCTTAAATTGCAGTCATCATTTTGTCAATCACTCATGCCTCCTTGTGTTCCCAGCTGCTTGTTTCCATCCCATCTTTCCACCTTCCCATTTCCAGTGTGCCAGCTTCCTTCTTATGGCACTTCAGCTCTGTAATTCTGTTCAATGTTCTCTCTACCATGGCTTTGAGTGACAAACAGGGGAAAGCATCTTCTTGAGGTGCTTGTTTTTCAGCTTAATGTGGACCCTCTGTTCCCCCAACGGTCTTGTTGTTGGCTGGTGTTAAGGGATGAGACACCTGTTTCTGTGTGCTGAGCAAGCAACCTTTTCCTCCCTCAGACCAGACCTGCCTCATCCCCAGAGCTGCCCTCGGGCTGACCCGCTCCCTCACTCAGGGACAGGGGACAGGCCCTGCCAGGCATGCTACTGCGCTGGGGGTGCAGCTGGCTCCTGTGGGAGCTGGAACTGGTGCCCCCCAGGCTGCATGCATGGAGAATGGGAGAGGCTTGACTTGCCTGCTGGCTTGTGGCACATCTCTGGGCTCTGTTCCTGCCTGGATTTCAGCCCTGATGGTGGGAAAAGTTTCCATTGGAAGGGTTTACTTTGAAAAGGCTTACAATCTGCATTAGCAATCTGTTCTGGTTGGCCTAGCGGAAAATGTGCCAACCTCCACCTCTCCATGTCCCTTCATGCCTTTGGGAGAGGCAAGGCTTCCTGACTCAGTGGTGTTTGTTTCTTTTTGTGATGCACAGTCATCTGTAGCAATCACGCAAGATTATTGGACTTTCAGCAAACTTAATCCTGAATGATTTGGAGAATCAATACAACAGAATTTATATCAGAGAACATTGGGCCAGATTCACAAAAGGATCTAAAGGGCTAAAGTGCAACTTCAGGGAGAATGTATCCACATGCATCTGAGAGCAGCCTCCAAGATTTCTGCTCGACCACTTGTATATCCAGGTATCCATGTTTTTGATGGACGATCTATGTAGACTCCTGGAGTTGGTCAGAGCCCCTGCAATTGTGGATAAGAATCTCTGTGTGTTGTCCCCTCAAAGAGCCTGCATGTGTGAAGTGTGATGTGAGCATGAGTAAGATGTGGCGATTAAAAGGTCAGCAAAAATTACAGAACTTGCAGCCTCATTGTCCTTGAAAGTTACAGTAGGTCGCAGAAGGGAGCATCATTTTAGAATAGCCCAGAGGCCCTCACTGAGAGATGAGAAATGAGCTCAGCACCCTTTACAGCTAAAAGGAACAGGAGGTCACATTTTCCCCCGCACATGAAACCTTAAACTCTGCAGTTCTTCTGCTGAAGGGACCCCTTCATCCTCCTGTGTGAAGACCAGCCATGGTGTTCCAAGGAAATATGCATGGGGCCAAGAGAGTCTGGCACTGTGGTCTCACCATAAGAGACATTTCCTCCAGATGCAGATCTTGTTTCTGGCTGTGCAGGCTGAAGCTGCTTTTACATTTTGCATGAATGCTGGGAAGGCAGCCATCCATCCCAGTGTTTGCACAAAGTAGATCCAGAGTCTGTTCCTTGTGCCCTGTGTTGCTGTTGTGGTATCAGGTGTAAGTTTGTTCTGTCCTGAGGAATGATGTGGACATTTCACACCAAAGCAGATTTGGACTGTATATTTGGTCTATAACTTGGTTTCTGGATGATGCTAAAATCTGGGGAAGATTTTCAGGCATTCTTCCACATGGATGTTGTGAATGGTAACCACAGCCATTGGAGCCTTTCACTGCACAGAGGATGGGCATGCAAGTTCCATTCCTGTAGCAGAGCATCACCTGCACCATCAAAGCAAGCAGCCAACCTACAAGCCTCAGCACAATCTGTGTCTGTCATCATAATGCTCAAATAAACTGTGCGATGAGTTAGGGCTGTAACACAATAGGCCCTGGAGATGTGATTTGCAAGAGATAATGTAGTTACTTACTGCATGATGGAAGAGTGTTCTTGGCATTTTGTAAAGATAAACATTGCAACTTGGCATTTCTATGTGAGCAATGAATTTCTGCCTGCAAATGTCATTGCCCCTCCTTTTTATCAATACTTCAGTGCCATTTGGAGCTGTCCATAAGCTGTATCTCTTCTCTCAATTAGAAGCCACTGGACAACTCAGCTGGCATCCCCTTCCCTCATCTGTATCATCAGGCAACAAGTTCACTCTTCAAAAAGCAAATATTTTTCATATTCTGGGTAAGCTACAGGGTTAAATTCTCATTTTTTCTGTCCTTCAGACAATCTGGTAGTAAGAACAGGTGAAGAAAGAAATATGCCTTTTGTATTAGTGTTTGCTAGATTTCAGTCTAATCAAAGACATTTTCAAGCAGCCTGCTGTGAATCTGTGTTCAAAGTATCTACTATTGAAAATCAGAAATATTTGACTTGAATCTACAGCAGCTAAATATAAAAGTGTGATAGTCTCTGCTCCTTCACAACACTGGGAAGAACTCCAAAGGCCTGGGCTGAAGAGAAGAGATGTAATGTCCATACATGGGGGTAAAAATAGCATGAGGGACTGACTGGAAATAATACATTCAGCCTACAGCCATTAAAGGGAAACAGTAAGTCGAAGCAAATGCCTTTTGACACTTTGTTTATGAGACTTCTCAAAAGTGCTTGTTCTTACTCTGTCACTCGCTATCTTGAAGCTGAATCTCATTCTTTCAGGCAAGGCAGAAGTACTTAATGTGTCCCTGTCCCTCTTCGCGTCTGCCCATACTTGTCATGAGTACACAAAAACGTAGATTTAGCAAAGACCTGTTTATCAAATCAAAGCATCTCGAAGGCCTATCTTGTTTCTATTAATATCAGCTACATAGTATGAAGTTGCACTTTGTTACAACAAAAAACTTGCCTCAGTCCCACCATTCAGACGTGTCCCTTCTGTCCCTGCTGCTTTCTCTCTAGCTGGCACTCGGCTCTAATAGTTCATAATTGGCTCCTGTGCATCATATGTACAGTCATTCTCATCCTTCAGCTAGAGTGAAGCCTTTCAGGGGAAGAGCGTTTGCATTTTGATCTTCTGATAAACCTTTTTTATTACTATCATCTCCCTGACATTTTTTCCTTTACTGTGGCTAAGATAAGTAAAATGGTATTTCTTCAAGTTTTAACACACCTATAAACTGTGAGAGTAATAGGCTATGAAAGTATGAAAGATACCCTGCTGTTTGCTTGTTTAGAGGTTTGGGGTGTTTTTTTGTTTGTGGTTTTGTTTTGTTCTTAAGGCCATCAAGTTTCAGTTACTACTTTTCATGCATTCACCCCTTCTCCAAGGTGTTACATGCAACTGTATATGTTTATGGCAAGAGCTTTCTGTGCAGTCAGTATACACACAAGAAGTTGATTTTGATGGTCGTTCTGCAGTGGGATACAGCTGCAGAGCACACCTGGCAAGGTAACGTGAAGGAAAATTTTCACTCATTTCATAACAATGCCTGGAACTACAGGATCTTAATCCTTTCCAAATTTAAAACAAATGACCTCGAGCTTCTTAAGAAGGAATTTTTGGGTTTTGTTATTTTAAGTTGGTTGTGTCTGAAGGGAACCACATGCTGTGATCTTGAGTCTAAACAAGCTGTGAAAAAGGTTACACAACTGTGTGCAAATAAACAGCTGTTAAAGCCACACAAATGACAGAGCCAAATCTGATAGAAATAAAATAGCAGAAACTATGTTCATACTTACTTAAGCTTCAAATGACAAATTATTTTTTTCTTCTTTTTTCCCCTTTTTCTGTCCTAGGTTGAACTGATCCAGATGCTTTTCTGGAGGGGACAGAGAGTCCTGAGAACAGCCTGGTTTACAAAGAGGTAAGAGCTCTCTGGAAAAAAGAAGCCAGGCTGGTGCTACTCTGTTCAAGGTTTGTTTGCAACTGTGTTTTTGTGTGTGTATGAACCTTTGAGGATTGTTGCTATTTCACATTTTAGCTTTTCCTCAGATGGTGATTATTCAGAAACAAGCGTGGGACGCTGAGTCCGTCAATTAATTTGCTGTATTCTGCCATTGTAAGGCTAGCGCTGGTCTCATGCAAGATGTGTTTGGTATACAATATGCCTTTCTTAGAGTCAGTCTCATCATGATATTGGATGAATATTTTGTGGTATCCATTTTAGCTGCCCTTTTCTGAAATAGCCTTTTTTCTGCTTTGCAGAAAAAAAAACACAATAGTAAGGAATATTGTCATTTTGTGAGCAGAAAGAGTTTGGGGAGACAGTGAGTTCTTGTGTCAGCACTATAATCGACTGAAAGGCAGAGAGCCATGCTGCTCCCTGGAGCAACTCGTACATCCACTAGCTCAGAGCACAGTAGCTGGAGTTTGGATTTAGTGGCATCCACCATGTACTTCTGTTAACCAAAACTTCACATGTGACTATGAACCTGCATTTTCTGGGCCTGTGATACCTTCTCACTTGTCTTACTGAAGTAGTATGGGAGAAGAATTGAAACCAGATCTCCTGAAACTAGACAGCAATATGAAGAATCATTTCACTTGTTCTCTTGCTGCTTTTCTCCTCTAACCCATCTCTCTCTCAAAATCAGAGGACACTGATCTTCCAGCTTTTACAACCATTTCTGGAAACCCTGCTTTCCTTTGTCCATGCACGACGCTTTTTGTGGAAACAGAAAATCAGTTTCTAGTATTTATAAATATATGCTGACTTACATCTCTGCGGGAGGAATAAAAAGTCTTCAAACACCAAAAATTTTGTCTTCAGAACAAAATATTTATCTGAAAAATAGTGATGGAAACCTATTGACTTATAGAGGCTGTAAGGTAGCGTTACTGGTGTTCATGTGGCTTACATTGGTGCTGATTTTTATTTCTTCCATGTGTGGAAAATATGAAGGAGACATCTATGCTATCTTTTCATGGCTGTGACTACAGTCATCTTTTCAGGAGTAGCTGAGCTGGATAATTAAAGGGCTGAATAGCACAGTTCTTCATGCCTCGCATCCTTCACACTCTGGTCTAAAGCACAGCCATGATCACAGCAGGACTTTTTTTGAGGAGAAGCTAAAATGGGAGGGTAATGTAGCTGGAATTTATCATTCAAGTCTCCCACTACTTTGAATCTTATTCCATCTAAATGCTTACTCCAAGTAACCACAGTATGTTTCACTCAAAATTTTACTAGACACATTAACTGTCCATTAATGGCTCTTGCATTGCTGATGTATTTGTAGCCCTAAGGGAAGGGAAAGCAAGGCCACTGTGATATCAGTTTATGTAACACAAAATTTGTTTCTTGGAAGGCTCAAGGCCATTAAGAGTAGAAACTACATTAGAATATGTTCCATATGGCAGTTTCTCGGGTACTGTGATAGCTAATCCAAGTTAATAATTAAAATCCATTTCTGTCACTATCTCCTTCTGCATTCAAAGAAGGGCTGGAGCTTTTCTTTTAATATCATGCCACCTTTTTCTCAGTATGTGACACTTGTCATTACCACAGCACACATCCTTTTTTTTTTAATTATGTAACATTTAATCTGGGTAAACAAACAAAGGGAGGAAGGTTGGTTTATTCTTCATGATATTTTTGTTTAAGTTGAGCCCGCAGTGATATTAGTGATTGATGGAGCACAAATAGCACTTGCAGCTTTAAGATTCCTTTTCCAGAGTAATACTGGGAAATGTCCTCTGCTCCCTTTCTCCTAGCCACATGTTTTGAGGTGCTATGATCTTGGCTTAGCAGCCACAGACCGTGCTGTCCTTGTGCTCAGCAGCATTGGCAGCCACTGCACTCAGCAGGAGCTATTTCAGAATTTGTCTGTGCCAGAGGGACTTTCAGAGGTTGAAGGTATAAGACTAGCACAATAAGGAGAATAAGTTCAACTTTTGTTTGATGCTCTTTAGGTTTTGGCATATTTGACCATTTTTTTCAGTTATAAAATAAGAGGGTTTTATCCATCAGCCTGGCAGAATGCTCTGATCTTATCAATGGCTGGTGCATTAAGAAGCCCATAAAGGAACCATCAACATTACAAATACAGGAACTAGGTATAAATACTTAGAAATCTGAGCTTCAAATATTAATGTACCTCAGGTGTTTTGGTGTGTGTGTGGTTTTTTTGTTTTTTCCCCAGATAAAACCTGTTCACTGGGAAATTAAGTCCATACACAAAATAGGGAATATTTTGATGTCCTTGTTGAGTACAGAGGAATATCACTTTGTTCTATCACCTAAAAAAAATGAAAATGTTTGGGCTGAGTTACACAAAATGTGAAAGAAAATGAACACAAATCTCTCCCACTTGGCAGGGCAGCTCTTCAGCCTCTCCTCATAGACTCAGGTAGAGCTGTGCAGGTTTGCTTGAGACAGAACTTCAGTTTAGTGATGACTGGATGTGACCACCAGCTGATGTTCACAGGGACTCCGCAATCTGAACTATTTGCCTTTGGCCTCTAAATGCCATGCTAATTTTTCCTTTTAAATTAATTTCCAAAGAGCTGCTGTTAGAGCAGCTGGAGATTCAGGAACATCTCTGTTTGCAGATGCTTTCACACACTGTCGAGAGTGGCATCCAACCTGTTCTCTGACGTGTGGGTTGATTCACTTGCCTTGTGCCAAAGATTTTTGTTCTGTGCTTTTTCTACTGCATGACTGTCAGCTTTAGAGGTCACGGCAGGAGCCCTCAGACCTAATACAGCTGCGCCTGCTCCTCCAACAGCTACTTTATATCCCAGGCAGGTCACAGCACAGGACAAACAGCAGCTGTGCTGCAAGTCTGTGAGTCAGAAAGCATCTTCCACCTGGGATGAAAACTGTTATGCCAAAAGAACACATTTTAATTTTCCAGGGTTATTAAGAAGATGGTGATCAGTTAACTTCTACTTAGTGTTGTGGAACTGTGTGGCTAGAACTACATCAAAATGCTTTAAAATGGGCAATACTGTCAAATTATAACTTCTATATATTTTCACTTTTTTACTAATATAAGAATAAGGAGCTAGATGAAACATCTCCACTACTGAGTGACTTCACAGCTTCAACAATCTATTACTGAAGGTTTACCAATGACACTATCATGAAAACAGCTAATTAGAGAAAAATTAATCTAGCCTGAATCTCTCCTCTTTTAGTTTAAAACCATTATCCCTTCTCTTATTGTAACAGGCCCTGCTAAAAATTGTCCCCATCTTCCTTATAGGTCTTTTTCTTAAATGCTGAAAGACTGAAATGCTGAGTAACTTAAAATCCCATGCATACAGTAAACTAATGGAGTCAAGGAAGCGTTTGGAGAGTCAAGAATCTATCTGCATTTAATATATTATTGCAAAAAGTAGTTGACAATATCTTATTTTTGTGATTTTTAGCAGAAGGGAATGCTGTCATACGCTTCCTTTCTCTAATCCATTTCCTCTGTGTTAACAAAGGTTAAAAAAAATACTTGGGTACAGTGCTCAAGCTGTGATGGCTTTATATGAAGACAAATTCCTGAGGCTGGGTTATTGTGACTGGTCTGAAAAAATGTTGTGCATTCTTCTTTCTTCATTTAAATAGAAGCAGCATGGCAAGTTTGCAAAGGATGGGGGTGGAAGAAATGTTTGCTGTTTTCAGAAAGTGGGCGAGAGGCTGGAATACAATTGAAATTAGATTGTTCAGATGGTCCTTTATGGTACAGATGAAACCTGTCTGGATTGAGTTTTTAGGTACTTTATTTTAATTGCCTTAATTGTAGTTTTTTTGAAAACTCGCAGTCTACTTGAGGGTGAATAGGAGCTTAGCTGTAACCTGGCAGGAGAGGATTAGGAGGGTGGTTTGGGCTCTGGTGCTGTGGCTGTGACCAGCACAGGTCCTCAGTGCCAGCCTGATTCTGCTGCCTTTGAAGTCAGACAGAAAACAGGAACCGATTCAAAGTGGTGTTTTGGAACCACCCTTTTGTCAGAGAGCACTGGTTCCCTAAACACCATCAGCGTGTTAGGAATAAACAAGAACTCCTCTGCTCTGCTTTTATTGATCATTAATGTGCTTTGTGAAACCCAGCAAAAGGGTATTGCCAGTTTATGGCTGTGCCAAGGCAAGAAGGTGGAGTTGTGTGTGGGAATGCAGCTTTGTCTAATCAGGTTTTATAATTACTTTGATACAATTTTAGTTAAGCATGTTGGGTCAAGCAGTTCCTGGTTTAATACACTTATTGTTTTAAGTTGGAGAATTAAGAATTTACCGGATATCCATTCAATAACCATTTTCTACTGTTGCACATTGATCATCTACAAATATGCATATAGTAACTGTATGTTGTGTTTTTATTTGGTTTTGCTTAAGTAATTAGCTTTGGATGTCATAACTCCCCTGAAGTCTACTAAACTTTTTAATAGGTTTTAATGATGAGAGAAATCAATCTTCAGTTTGGTGTCCTAATAAGGGCAGGTGAGCACAACAGTAGCAGAGCTTTTCTACCTCTCATATCACAGGTGTGGTTAGTTTCAGTGTTTTCTTGACTGGTCTATTAGGTGTAAATGAGAGGAGTATCCTGTATGTTGAGGTGTAGCCTGGCAGATGGGGCTGTTGGATGCAGAAGCACCTTGGGAGCATGGGCAGGTGAGTGCCCTCAGGTGGGGAGGACCCAGGTATAGCACTGCACAGCAGCTGGAAAACTTCACAGGAGTGATATAACCTGCTATTGGGACACACCACTCAGCCTGGGAATTTGTGCAGAAGCTACGGAGAGTTTGTAGCAATGAAATGTTATTTATAGGCAATGGGAAAGTTTATCCTTTGTGTTTGCAGCTGCAGGTGAGCAAACTGTAAAATTGTATATTCCTTTATCCTCTTTATTCAGTTGCTACACCACCAGGCTTTCTCCCCAGAAGCACCTATTTCTTTTGATTTCTTGATTTTACATCTCTAACCCAGGAATCTGTCAGTTACTCTCAAAGAGCTTGGAGACCTGCTTTTTAGTTTTGTTATACTTTTTATAACTTTTTAGACAAATCCAAGGCGTTTCTGGGGATTTTTTTTTTCTGAGAAAGGAACATCTTAGTATAACAAGAAATTAATGTCTGTAACAAATTAATTACAGCCTATGAAGTGGCTTGAACTTTCTCAGCTGAAAGCTGCTTTGGAAACTTAACATGGGATTAATATTTGAAGTACTCCTGGACTATCAAGAAGTTAATCAATGGACTGTGAGCTATACCCACTTAAAAGGCATGGACACAGAAATCAGTGCATTCTCCACAAGAGGCTCTTAATGATTTCCTTTCAGAGGCTGTGCACACTATCTTAATTATACAGGAGCCTGCGTAAAGGTACCATTGGAATGGATCCAGCAAAAGCTAAAGCAAACAATATGACAACAAAAAGGGCACTTGCGTCATATCACTTTAGCATTTGTAATACAAACAATAACTGCCAAATAAAAAACTTCTAGCCTATGGTGTGCTTAATAGTGCCAGGATAATCATTCCTTCACATGTAGTAATTAAAACGTAGAATGCCATTACTGAAAATACTGGGATGGTCTTTCTTCTTTCATTATTTGTCTACATAAAAAGCAAGACCACCTTTCAGCAAGGAGGTACATCTCCTGTGGTGTTCTGCTGGCTTCATGAGGTTAATCACCTCTATATTTCACAGATAAGACTTTGAGTGTGCTTCTCCTATGTGCACAAATGCACATATCCACTGAAAATTGCATCAGAAAGGCTGGGCAATAAAGTTGGCTGTGAGACTGAGGTGCTGGAGTTCTCTCTCGTTAGAGGTGCCATTACTTTCTGTGAAGAGTACATTTTTGAGATATACAGTAATGGTTATTTTAATAATAATTTTTCCCACATGGTAAGTCTGGTATTCTGATCAAATACACCTTGTGAAACTAAAGCTTCCCAATCTATTGTTTTAGAGACCCCAATTTTAACAAGAGATGTTGGCCTGTGGTAGTGCACTATTAACATGCTTTCTCCAATGACCAAGGGGAAAAAATGTCCAGATCTTTACACATTGTTCTCTGGAAGGGTACTGATGTGACTTCAAATGTCAGGTCCCTCTGACATTCCTCTGCATCTTTGATTGCATTAGGTATGTTTCAGAGACAGGCAACACTATTCAAATGTTTCTCAATACTGCTACAGAAACAAGTTATCACAGTATTTCTTAGTACTATGTTACTGCCAAACCATCTGAATGGTGTCAGGGCTTCAGAGGATGGTTAGCAGCATTCCACTTCATCCCTTATCAGCTTCTCTTATCTTCCTGTGACTACTTTGGGGGCAGTTACTACCCCCTAGAAGCTTCAGCCCTTCATAGATGCTGCGGTGTAGAGTACTGCAGTGGGCTCCAGAGCCTCCTCCTTCCACTTCTAGGGAAGACAACCCCACCTCACATGCAGGACAACCTCCTGTGCTCCCTTCAGGGGACACCCAGACCTAGACTTGTTGCAGGCATGGTGATTTGCTGTACCCCAGTGTGTTTTGAGGAGAGAAAGCACCATTTTCCTCTAGAAAGATGAGAGGAGGCACAGCCTCCCTCAAGCCCTGAGCAAGTCAAAAGCTCTGAAAAGGGGATGTGCATAGCAGGATGGGCACAGCTGAGCTCACAAGATTGATAGCTGTCAGCATGACAGCAGTGATATTCAATACATGTCAGAGATTAGTGTAAAGCACCAGAGTATGGGACAGAGGAAGGAAGGAGCACAACTGGCATGTTTCTAAGAACAAAACAACAGCCTCCATTCATGCTGAAGGGTGGGGCTCAAAGGGTTGTAGTGAATGGCAACCAGTCACCAGCAGTGTTCCTCAGGGCTCAGTTCTGGGGCTGGTTCTCTTCAATGTAACTATCAATGATTTGGATGTGGGAGTTGAATGCACTATTAGCAAGTTCGCTGTTGATACCAAAATGAGAGGTTCTATTGACTCTTTTGAGCAACAAGATGCCTTGCAGAGGGCTCTAGACAGATTGGAGCATTGGGCTATGACTAATCAAAACACTGTTTTGATCAAAAAACTATTCTGCACCTAAGATGGAGTAACACTGGGCAAACATATAAGCTGTGAGAGGAGTGACTGGAGAGCAGCCCTGCAGACAGGTGTCTGGGGGTGCTGGGTGGCAGCAGCTCAATATGAGCCAGCAGTGTGCCCTGGCAGCTGAGAGGACAAACTGCATCCTGGGGGGCATCAAGCACAGCATCACCAGCCAGTCAAGAGAGGGGACTGTACCACTGTATTCAGCATTGGGGCAGCCTCACCTTGAGTATGATGTGTGGGTCTAGGCTCCACAATTTAAGGAGGATGCTGATGACCCAAGCCTATCAGTGTTTGGGAGGCATTTGGACAATGCACTTAACATGCTTTAACTTTTGCTCAGCCCTGAATTGGTCAGGCAGTTGGACTTGGATGATGATCGCAGGTCCCTTCCAAATGAAATGTTCTATTCTCAAAATAGTTTTAAACACTAATAATACATTTCTTTGACATCATGCAGGTTTTCCAAAGCTAGTAACATCTGAGATGTGAGCAGTGTTTGAAAGCTGAATTCCTGTTGTTGTCAGGAAGCTATGATTCAAGGCACAGTAACCCATCCCTTCCCAGAGTGAGACTAGAAGCCTGGTGGAAAGGACATGCATCAAACACATCATCACAGTCCAGAGCATGCCACACTAACAGCAACAATAGGAGACTTGGTAGAACTGTCATGTCCTTATCCTTCAGGTATTGTGTTCTGTAGTATCTCTCCTAATCAAACTCTTAACTTTATTTTTTTTTTTTTTTTACACTAAAGGCAAAATCCTTATGTTTAGCAGTGCAGGCTTTTCTGACCCTTCCATGTCTATTGTCCTCAAATTCTTATCTGTGATAGTTGACCTGTTCCTGTACTAAGTGACTGTGTGTGTGGAGAGATGCACAGGTACCAGGGCAGGTCTGGGAGCTCTGCTGACTGCAGGGACATGAGCAGCAGGAGCTGCCCTGGAGTTTAACCAGCCTCATGGGGAACATGCAGACATTGGCTATTCCTGGTGTACATCAAAGAAGGAAAGTTTTTCTCTGGTTGGCAGCTGATTTTAAAGACATGAGTCCATTTTTTTGGAGACTGCACTTAGACTTACAGTCAACATTTTAATCTATTAAATGGATGGGAAAAATCACTGGCAGAGTTCAGGGCTTGGAACCATATGAGTTTGAATTAATTAATGCTCCCAAAGGCAGTATTAATTTACATCTAAAGGGGGCTGAGCAGATAGAGGCCTCTGATAGTTTAGGATCAGAAGGCTTGAACTTCCATGTAATGGAAAAATTCATGTGGGCATCACAGGTTCCGTTCCCATTTATTTTTGGTGTTGCATTCACCACTACCAGTCCTTGCTGTGCTCTTTAAGGAGCTAAATTTAAAGTTAGACTCTGTGCACAAAGGGTTTGCCAACCTGGACCACAGACAGCTAGTACAAAATATGTTGGTTTTGTGACTTGGCTTTCTGCCTGGTGGGAGTTACTTCTGTTGACCACATCAAATGAATTCACATAAGTCACCAAAGAATTGCGGGCCAGGAATGGTTCTTGTTTGCTACCAGATCGCACCAGCTTCTGAGCAGTCAGCTAGAGAAATAACCTGTACTCCAAATGCTGGAGAATCCATTTATAAACATTTCAAATATATATGACAAGATGGAGTTGTTAGACTGGAAAATCCTCTTTAATGTGATACAATCTGACCATTAAATCTCTACTGGGTTGAAATAGCATAGTGACTCATCAAGGAGTTATTGAACTATGTAAATAAATCTTTCTTTAGAATATATTGATCAGTGGTGAAGAGCTCATACAGTAGAATATGCTTTTTTTAGTCTCTAGGCAACCTCACACAGGAAGTCTGGCCTTTACACAATTCTTTGACTACCCCTAAAATCAGAAGTAGTTACTTTATATATACTGGAAGAAAAACACATTGTTTTCTTCCTTTTGTTCCAGCTTCGTTTTAAACTGACATTATAAACTAACTTTTATAACATAGATAAAATTTTCTTCTCTTTCCTGCTGCAATATTCTTTAATTGACAGCCTGTTCTTGGCCAAGTGTTAGCTTGTAGGAGCTGTAATGCCTGGATCCCATTCTTCTGTGCGGGCTCAACCCACTCACCCACCTCCTGTGCTCCCACTGCTAAGGAACGGGTTGATACCGATGGCATTCTGAGCTGTGCTGTTTGAACTGGTGTCTCAGAACTGGGTGAATGAGATTTATAGCAAATAATGTGAAGACATCAAGACTGTCTAGTCTATTTTAGCTGTGATTTGACTTGGAAATTCTTACTGGTTTATGTTTAGAACTTTCTCTTGATGTTTTTGTCATATTGCTGGTCACAGCTATAGGATAACTTGGTCAACGCCTTAAAGTTAATAGTATTATCACTCTGGAACTTCTTGTACTTGCCAAGGAAAGGAAATACGTTAATTTTAGAGCTGAGTCAAGCCCGCAAATGAATTGGCACATTGGGTAAACATCTGATAGCACATTTTTGTAACTAGCTGGTCACACATGCTGAGCTGTTCAGTTCCAGATGACAAGCAAGGGATGTGTCCTCTGGGCTTGCTCATACACAACCTTTCTGTGGACTTTGTGATGAGGAATGATTCTTGAGCTCACATTTTGTGTTTTTTGTTTGGTTAGTTGCTTTTGTGGTGGTGGTGGCAGATTTTTTTGTTTCTAAAAATCTTAATTTCCTAAGAAAACAGAGATTATATAGATTATTTTCCTCTCCTTCTCTTGTCATAATTTCTGAAGTCACTGGTCAATTTCATTCCAATTCTAGAGAGGGAAGAGGACTCAATGATGTTAAGATTTCAGCATGTTTCGTGAAAGAGATAGTTGGTGAAGGCTGCACCATGAAATTGCTCATTATAAGACAACAGGCAACATACAGAAGAGAGATACATTACCAGTGTTCCAGTGATGGAAGACTTAGTGGAACAAAACCCACAAAGGATACATCCACAGGAAACTTGACTGCCTTCATTGTGGAGCTGATAAAACTCATTCATTGCATAAAAAAAAAAAAAAAAAAAAAAAAAAAAAAAAAAAAAAAAAAAAATCCAGAGTTTTCTAAATAGATTTGGAATGAAATGTATGTAAGTTGGTCAGACCTGGATGTGGAGTTGTCTTATTTTGTCTTCCTGCAGATCACTGTTTCAAAGTGGATAATGTAATAGCTATTCCATACCTCAATGCATGTTAAAAAGCTTAATTATTCTAAACATGCACAGTTTTATCAGTGATCCTAGTGAGAGCAGAAACAGGACTCAAACATTAGTGGAGTACTTTTGAATGTGAAGAATAAGAGACAGAAAGATCTTTAAAGTGCAAGTAAATATCTCTCTATATTTTTCATGGGTGGTTTCTTCATCAGCCATTTGGAACACCAACATTTAATATTTATCAGATGGGAGAGTATTTTCAAATGAAGTTACTGTCTTAAAGTTCTTCAACTGTAAAAGTAAACCACAGAATCCTGTAGTATATGGCAGTATAGGATACAGGTGCATAAAGAGACATAGTCTCAACAGGGAGGTGTTCAGAAACAGAATGAACACAGTTGCTAAAATTTAAGAAGGTCAGCATTGAATGAGAAAATTCACAGAATCAGCTTGAAAGTTAAAATGTACCACAACCTTTATTTCCTGCTTCTGTGGATTTATTTCTTTAGCCTGCTCTCTTGGCAAAGATATTAATGTCCTCAAAACTACAACTACCCATTGTCATTTAATGACATGAAGTACATTTACATCTTGGAAAATTTAAAGCCACTTTTACTCTCTGCTCTTCTCCATGGTGTTTTTTTTTTTTTTTTCATACGTTTACAGATATTTGGCCTCAGTTCTCTTCATCTGATTTGGTGGTACAGCTGTAATCCACTTCAGTACAGATATCCGGCTCTTCCTTTAGAAACTTCCCCTTGCTATGCTATAGCTCTTGTAAACGCCCTGACGGAAGTGGAGTTTTTTTCCTCCTTCCTCCTGCTGCAAGACGTCCCAGAAATACAAGTCACTTTATAAAACAGACGACACTTGTCTCAAAAAGAAACCAAAGAGATGTAGTTTTGCATCAATGCATTTGTTTCTTACCTTATAGAAATGTCATGCGTATCACTCATGTATAAACAAAATGACTGGCAAAGCTATACAGGCTCTCCTAACATTTTAATTTATTACAGTAAAACTGTCAGGTTATTTTCCATCCTTTCTACTCCATATATTTGAGAGAGAACATCTGTCGGTAACAGTGATGGTTCCAAATCAAGTACGTGATTCTTTATGGAGAAAGATATTTGAATGACACTCCAGATGTGATTACCTTCCTCTAGCAAAATTTCACTTCAAATATGTAACTTTAAAAATGAAAATTTAGAAAAAATATGAAATGCATAATATTATTGTTTCATGGCATCATTTTTATTATTTATTATTTTATGGTATATGTATTTCATAAGATTTCTGTTCTGCCTTAGTGATATAGTATTCCAGTTACTCACTTTGGTTCCTGTAAGCTGTGATGATATGAAACAAGTGAGATTTTCTTTAAATGTGTTAAGAAAATCTTCAGATGGCTAAAATGGCAGACATTCTTGGCATGATCAGTGTCAGCACTGAGAGAGACAAGGCTCTTAAAAGGCCAAAAACAATAAATAAGTAATGGCATACAAAACAGCACCCTCCCTGAGCCCCCCTCCCCCCCCCCAAAAAAAAAAAAAAAAAGAAAGAAAAAAAAAGGAGAAAAAAGACATTTCCACTGACAGAGAAGAGAAGTCTACAGATGTTCTGTGGGACAGAGGTGCAAGTTGGTGAGAGACATTTAGAGAAACTGGGAAGTTGCCAATCCAACCTGAGGAAGAGGTGGCAGCACCTCCCCAGCCGCTGTGGCCTCAGAGAAGCTCTGCAAAGACTGATCTCCAGCCTTCTGCTTTCATTTGCAGATGCAGGATGTGTGTTCTGGAGACATCAGGAAACCAAACCGTCCACCCCTGCAGTGGGCAATCCAAACGAAAATATTGCAATAGGCAGTGCAGGCCCTTTGCCTTTGACATGGAATAGATACAATGATGCAACCGATGTCTGAACAGGTTGTTTTTTTCATTTATAGTATAACAGAGGTCTGAGTAGACCTTTTTTTTTTTTATAATAATATTGGCTCAGAAAGAAATCACTTAATTTAACAAAGTGCATTTACTAAAACAGACCTGTGGAAACTATAAAGATGTCCATGACACTGGGTTTTGTGTTTCCTCACGCATTCTCCTGCTCCTAGACGTGGACCCTGCCAAAGCAAATAACTGCGCAGTATTTATCATTGCTTTGTTACTATGTAGGACTGTTTTTCATTAAATGCGTGCTAAGGTGAGCTACTTTTTAGTTTCTCTCCTCTTCTGTCTGGAAAAAGCCAACGACACAGAAATCCAGTTTGTGGTCATGAAATGTTACTGATTTGGAGCTGCCTGTCCCAGGATCAGACCTTTGTTAGGCAGTAGTGTGCAGTTTCTCCCCTTGTCCAGAAGCAGTTGTTACTGCTGTGTGAAAGTCCAACAGAAGGCTTTTGTCTTATTGTACCACTTCTCTAAATGCTACAGCTTTCAAAATTACTCCCATTTCTTCTCTCAAAAGAAGGCACTAGGCACATAGAGGCTTAGTTGTTTGTTTGTTTATTCTTAATTACCCTGTCTAGAATCTTCTGTGTTATCTGTTTGTGTGGCTGCAGCATCATCTCTGTGGTGAGCTCTGTGCAGTGGGGCTTTGGGGACTGTTTGGTAGCATGTTGTCCTGCTATAAGAGGTTGTCCTGGTGGGGTGGGCTTAGCTCACTGCTGAGCTGGGAAACAGAGGCAACAGCTTCCAAATCTGGCCATTCCAGACCTCACCAGCACCTCTTGATCCATTTGTTCCCATATTCCTCAGGCAGTGGGTGTCTGTAGTTTTTGGGAGGCAGCAGAGGAAGAAGCATAGGCTCTGACCATGCTACTGAGGGCCCACCTATATAGTCCGCAAATATTTCTTTGGTTTTCAGAAGCTTATCCCTATCCCTCCATACCATAGGGTAGTATTGATAGGATGAGAGGAAATGGTCTCAGGTTGTGCCAGGGAAGGTTCAGATCAGATATTAGGAAAAAATTCTTCACAGACAGGGTCATGAGGCATTGGAACAGGCTGCCCAGGGACGTGGCTGAGTCACCATCCCTGGAGGTGTTTACAAGACAAGTAGATGAGGTTCTTAGGGATGTGGTTTAGTGCCAGTTCTAGGTTAGTGGTTGGACTTGATGATCTTGAAGGTCTCTTCCAACCAAAATGATTCCATGATTCTATATAAATGGATTACGTAATCTTTCCTGAACAGTGAACGTACAGATCTAACAGGGAAACAATCTGCTCAAAAGCATGGCAAAGCACAGCCCTAGCATAGCAGTGAAGTGTTACTCACAATGCACTCAGACATGGGAACAAGTCCCTAGGGGAACTGGTGGAAACACCTAACTTATATGTTTTTGAATTATGTAGAAATGTAATTTTTTTAGATAATTCTGCATCTGAAAGAATCCTCTGCCTGCAAAAATTGGATTAACTTATTTTCAAAGGTTTTTGATCTTTTAAGAACAAAAGAGTGACTTAGTGGCATTCCTTGGGCTAACTTGTATCTCTGTGTGTGTGTATTTCTACACACATTTACATATTCAAGGCAAACACCCAGATGACAGCTGTGAGAGTTCCTTTATTATTATTCTTAAGATGTGTGTGTGTGTTTTACTGTGATGTCTGGTAGTATTGTTAATGGTGCTGCGGTTATAAACCTTCCTTTTGGAATTCATAATGTACTGTAAATCACAATTTCTTCCTTATCTAATTGCTGCTTATGCATTTTTATTTCAATAGTTTCAAAAATAATTTGGGGAAAAAAGAAGTTAGTCTGATTTAAGTGGTAAGATGGCTTGACAGGATTTATTTCTTTGAAGTATGACTAACAAACTATATTCTGAAGAGGGAGAAGCTTTTATTGCAAAACAAACCCACTTTTTGATTACAAGTATTAAAAGAAACACCAAGCCTTAGAAAACAGTTCTACTTAACACAGGAACTTAGTGTGCAACCTTTATTCATTTAGAGTCAAAGGGAGTTTGCTGGGATGGTGTGAAGGTGCAAGTGAGAGTTCAGTCCTACACATTGCAGGGCTTCCTTGCAAAAAGCTACTGGCTGCTGTTTCCATTACAAACGTTGTCTGAATAAGTGTTGTCACAACAGACAAGCAATTATAGACAATGTCAGTAATTTGTGGATTAAGAACTCCTTAACAATGTATTGGCACAGCAGACAGTAGCTGCTTTTAGCTTGCAACAGCTCACCCTTGGCTGTACCAGTGCAACTGTTACTTCCCAGAAGCTATTGTGTTCCCTCTGAGGCAGAATAATGACAGCGGTTAAACTTCTCACTATCCCTCCCATTCCCAAGCCTCTCCAACAGGTCTCATCCAGACAGCTTCACCTATTAGAGTAATTTTTAATAGATACACTTATTTATGTGTATGCACAAAACAGAAATATTTTCCATTATGTCAAAGTAATCCTGTGCTAGGCTTTTGCCAATAAACCCAGAAAAATCAGATTTTGAGATTCCAGTACTGTAAATACACCTGTGAGGAACTTCAGCTGAAGGCCAAGCCCCAGCATGCTGTGCAGGACATGCTGACTCTCTAACTCACCCCTCAGGACACCCATGGCTCAAGACATGCTCTGTATTAGCTTATGCCAAAACATAGTGTGTGAAACATTCTGTGCTGAGAAAATGTTGATAATTTTGAGGATCAGCAAGATTGATTCAAGTGTATTTTGCTCTTTTTTTTCAAAAATACCAACATTTTAAAATACAGTCCTGAAACCTGTATGGCAATGCACACTTTCAGGAAATACAAATACACTTTCTTTGTGCTACTGTCGTTTTTCTTTAATCTTAATACAAGGCGTTCAGGAAATTAGACCAAGTTTAGGAAAATGGATCAAGTGATGAGGATAAATTAATCTTAGGAAGGCTATGTATCTGTAAAGTAGTGGTTAGGTGGGATGGGTTAGGAAAAATAAATGTTTTGCTCTCAGTCAATTTTTTTTTTTAAATTTTTGTAGGGGAAAAAGATTACAGAAATTCTTTGATAGGTTTGAACTATAAAGCTGAATAATGAAAGGATATTTGCTGAGCATGTCACACCTCCTTCCCAGATGCAGGGACTCATCTTTTGCTGGGTTTTCAGTTTATTCTGGTTGCTTGAGTTTACCCTGGACCAGATGACAAAGGCTTCAAGTGAATCTAAGATGCTAACAGGTATTGTTTGGTACTGCCGATGCCCCTGCAGATCTCTGCCTGTGCTCAAGCAGAGGCTTATCTGATGTCCCACCCTTGAAAACAAGATACAAAGTCGTGTGTGTCTAGCCAACTTACTTGCTGTCTTGTGCCTTCCCCCTTCCCGGAAGAAAAAAATGTCACAAATACTCTTCTACCTGCTTTGCCTACGTTTTAGTTTCGAAACATCCTTCGCATGCCCACGACTGGCCGGCCAGGCCAAGGCCGAGGACCGCTGCTGAGACCAGCTAGGCTCAGGCTGCAGCCAAGCGCGGCTGGCCCAGGGTGCCCTCCTAGGGGACCGCAGCACTGCCGCCCCTTCCCCGGCCGCGCTGCCCCAGCAGCGGTCAGGGTCAGCCCGACGCCCCGACCCCGCAGCCCTGCCCGGCCGGTGCGGCGCGGGCGGCCCCGGCAGGACGGGAGCTGCCGCCAGCCCCGCTGCCATCACGTGGCCGCCGAGTTTTCTTCCCGCAGCGGTATGAGGAAGTCAGAGCCGCCGCCGCCGCCGTCCGCTGCCCGGGCGGGCGCTGCCTCCGCCGCCTTCCCGCGGCGCGATATGTGAGTGAGTGAGTGAGTGAGTACCCGCGGGCAGCGGCACCGGGCCGGGCCGACCCCAGCCCAGCCCCTTGCCCTCCCGCTGCAAGCCGGGCGGGGCCGGGGCTGGCAGCTGTGGGGCCGGGAGCGGCCGTCCGGGGGAAGCTGGGGCGCGGCGGTGAGTGGGTCTGGGGGCGGGCTGGGCTGTGATCGCGGGTGGGTTCGTGGCGGGGGGGGATGGTGAGCGTGGGGCGGGGCAGTGTCGCTTCTCCGGGGCTGTGCGGACAGCGGCCCCGCGCCCCCCGGCGGCCCGTCTCCGGTGGCGGCCCCCGGACGGACGGACGGCACGGCTCCCCTTCCCCCGGCAGGTTGGCTCTCTCGGCGTGAAGCCCCCGCCGTCCCGATGGAGGAGCCCCCGGCGGTGGAGGAATGGCAAGGGGCGACCCAGAAGAGGAAGGCCTGGGCTAAGAGCCGAGACTCCTGGCAGGCGTCGGAGGCGGAGGATTTCTCGGCAGCGGCGGCCCGCAGCGAGGAGGAGGAGGAAGAGGAAGAAGAGGAGGAAGAGGATCTCGCCAGCGGAGAGTTGCCGCTGGCCGCAGAAGCAGGTCAGTGCCGGGAGCGCGGCGGGGCTGGGGCCGCAGCCCGCGGACCCCTGGGACCCCCGGGATCCCCGGCATCGGGAGCGGCCCCTGACGGAGGGGCTGTTACTGACGATCAGCTTTTCTCTTCTGCTCTGCCTTTAAGGTCACAGCGTTCCCAACGAGAAGATCGCGATATGGCTGAAAGACTGCAGGTGGGTGCTCCAGCCGAGCTTGCCCCTGCCCTTGTCCTGCCGCCCCGTTGCCGCTGCCGCCGGCGAGTCGCTGCGGATGCGGAGCCGGAGCCCCCGGTCCCCAGGCGGGTGTCGGGTCGGGCAGCTCCCACATAGGGGAGAAGAGGAAATCTCGGTGGCGTCCTGACCCGCGGGTTGTCGCGGGCATCTGGAGCGCTGTTTGTCATCGGCGCTGTCAGGAGCCTTCTTCGAGCAAAAATACCCTTCGGGCTTACGGCGGTTATACCCTCAGTTGGGGTTACAATGGGAGCAGTGGCATGTGTATGCGTAGCTAGGGAAGAGCTGCCTTTGGCACCTTTTCTCTTTTTGGTGTCTCATGTAATGAAGCTGAACACTTTCAGCCACTGGGGAGGAACTTAGTTTAGGGTAAGGATAGTGGTGTTGTTTTGGAAGCGGCTCTGTTTCTTATGGAGGGGCTCCAGTTTAAAGCATCCCGTTGCCTTGCCTTTTTTTTTCCTGCAGACTTAAAGAAACAGAACTTACACGGTAATGCCCTCTGTGCTTAGGGGTCTTGAAAAGCGATGGCACAATTTAAGCTAATTTGACTTATCCAAGTCTCTCTCCTCGTCTGCCATATGGACCGACATCCTTAATTTACGATGTGGTGTATATATCTCACGTTTTTGTTACTATTACAAAATATTTCCTTGGTGTTTGGAATGAGTTGATGACATTACTTTTTCTTCATCCTCAGTCACACAAAAGTGTAAATGCTACATCCAGTAGCTGCTGGTTTTGTCCCATCTTTTTCTCTATTCAGTCCTAGCAGCCCTTCGAGCCAGAATTGACAGGGGAAAGCTAATAATTAGCTTTTAAGTAGTTAACAATGACATTTCAAGGCCTCCCCTACTTGATATTTCTGATTTCCTTCTTGTTTTGAGAGCAGCTACATTAGGATGAAAATTTAACTCTGAGATTAGCTGTGATGATGTGATCTTTTTATCCAGTAAGCAGCTGAGCTGAGCTTACTCCCATAACTGAAGTGTGGGTTGCTTTATAGCTACAGGGTCCTTGGTATAATTTTCCTTGGATCTTTACAGGCTGTGCCTTGGAGGGGGTTTTGGCAGCTAGCAGCTTGAAATCATACCGTGTCCCTAAACTGCGACGTTCATGTCTGCCAGGCTATTCTTCCAGAATGTTAGAATGGGAGAAGATTTTTCTGACTTTACCTGAAATCTGATATCCTGTTGGTCTGGCAAAGTATATCCTTAAAAATAATTGTTACGATCCCAATGCTTTATTAGAAGGATTTTTTGAGTAGAGGGGGCAAAAAATAGAGGAAGAAGGGGGGAAGAGGCCCTTGAGGGAGAAATTCCTCCTAATGCTGCAGTGCCACTTCTCTCCGTATCTGCAGGATTTCTGTCTAGAACCTTCCCTGGTCCTGTCACCCTTGCCTTATCCATACAGAATTTAAGGAATAGCACAAAACTGCAAACTGACAACAGGAACACCTAATAGATAGTAACAAATCTTGAATAGTAACACAAAGCTTGTAGTTTTATTCATGTACTACGGTAACTATCTGTTGCTAAGACTGGCACCAAATGCTTCTGCAGAATGTGTTTGTATCTCTGGTAATTGATTTGCAAAATATGGGAATCTTATTTTATACTCTATTTCCATATTTTAGACATAAGGAAATAAAGCACGAATTTGCCCTTTTGCTAATACAGAGATGCAAATTTAATTAATGCATGTTTGTGAAACCCATTGTGGCCTTTCCACAGAAGTCTTTTAAAGTATAGCTATCCAGTGTTGTAAATCTTTTCAGAAGAATCTTGGGTTCTCCTTAGATAAAATTTGCATTTTTCTAAAGATCTTTTAAACTGTTAGGCTGTTGAGATTGGAGTTAGCCTCTGACTCTGTAATGTGCAGAGTGTGTGCATACACGATTCAGTCTGGGAGATGCCTGGAGCAGTCCCTTGTGTTTTACAAACGCAAATTATTTCATTTTTTTTTTTTTTTGTATTGGATATACACGCAAGCAGCAGCTACTACATGCAGTAAAATGATTATACAACTTGTACGATTATAGAGTGACTTTATGTATATAAACCCTGATCCGATTGTCTCTTGATAACAATGTATATAGGAAAAGAGGACAGGGTGTTGTTTGAAAAGGAATACTTAAAACCAACAGTTGTTGTGAAATTTGCAATTGTTGTTCCCTGAGAATTCTTATTTGTTTAATAACACTGTTTTTGTTGTAGAGCTTTGATTGCTACAAAGCATGGGCAATAGACGCAGACTGAGCTTCTGTTTCTGGCCCATCGCACCACATCATTGTTAAGAGTTAGCTCTGTTGCAAAATGTAACCATTACTACAAGTGAAGATTCAGTTACTAAAATGAAGTATTTTCTCTGTTACGTATTTTCTGAAAGCAGTCCTTTCCATTTTGTCTATAAGATTTTGTGAAATGTACATCAGAAGCAAATTAGCACTTTTAAAATTTCATTTTCTGTTTTGAGTTGGCAGCAGCACAGAAAAATGTAATATCAACCTGCTGCATAAATAGATCTACTTGTAAGATTTATTCCTTTGTTTGTTTCCAAAAGCATTGACACTGTTATAATATGGATAAAAAGAATTACTAGTTGTCCCTTGGTATTCGGGTTAGCAGTTTGGGGCTCTTATTACTTGGCACCTATGTTTCACATCTGCTTTGGAGGAGAGAGGAGTGTGCCTAAAATCACATGCTATTTAACTTAGTATACATGTGTTTGTTGCTTTTCTTTTTTTTTGTTTGTTAAAAAAAAAAAAACAGCAAAACCAAAAAAGGCAAGTATGTATCACACTGTAATAAGAATTATGATGGCTTAAGAAATGTCAGATGTTACCCAGAGTTTCTGGTTCATTCATGTTTTGGGAATCACCTACCTTTGAGAAAGGCATCCTTTTCTCTCTCCCCAGTATTTTGAAAAGGCATTTTGAAGTAATAAGAAAGCTTACAAAGTTTTCAGTTTTAACTCTTGTAAAGCTAAGACAGGAAACACAAGTGTTTGTATTATACTGATAGAAAAGAAACATTTTTTGACGACTCCATGGTGATGTGTATTATTTTGATTCGCTGTATTTAAACTCTTCCAGCAATACAGGGATGCAGGAGGTATTTAGGAGCCATCTCCTGTAGATACGCAGGAAGTGAGTTCTTGAAATGCCTCAGAAAGAAGAGATTTTTTTTCTTCAAGTTTAAAATAAACATGGCTCCTGCCCAATTAATGCTTTTAAACCTGAGGTCTAAACGCTCTTACAGCACAGTGCAAAACCCTCATCCTATTCCTGAAGACCAGCCTACCACAACTGGTAGCTGAGTAAGCCAGCCTCTGGGATGAGAGGAAGCCTTGAGGCTCTATATGCCCCTCTTACCTGCTCGGTACCCGTGGCAATGTGGACATTGAGAGTTAATTCACTTATTTGGTGAGATACTGAGATAAGTTATTGCCATATGTGTTAAAATACAATAATAAATGAGTGAACACAAATGGAAAACTGTAGGGTCCAGGCACGCGGCCACTCACTTGCTCTTTTCTCTGGCTGGGCTCTGCTTGCTCTTGGCGTCCCCAGCTACTGTGTGAAGGCTGCCGGGACATGTTGAGGACCTGCCGTGGGGCACCTCCGGCCAGGAGATCTTGTCCCGAGGGCCCGGCAGATGGAAGGGGCCCAGCCTTCCCCAGTGCACGAGGCTGCTCTGAGACAGAGCTGGCCAACTTGGCTCATGGGCCTTGCTGGTGACAAACAGCTGTCCATGCTGTTGTCCAAGAGGATTTTGTCTGTGGTGTTTGTCCCTTGTTTAAACATGTGTCTAGTTCTTAAATGAAAGTTTTTCAAAGGCAGGAGGTGTAAGGCAGCTGTGCCTGTGTGCAGCAATGCAAACAGGACAGCAGAGGGGTGGTTGACGGGGCTGCATTTCTGGTAGTTGCTAACATGCTGTAGAGGTGACAGGCTCAATTTTTGAAAGAAAATGCCTGCTTTGGCGGTTGCTTTTACCATTTTTCTGACAGCTGGTGCATGCAGCACTGACCTTGGTTGTCAAAGTCACTGCCAGCAAGTTTCTGTATCCAAAAGTAGAGACGTTGAAGTAGCCACCACGGAAGGAGGGGGAGAAGCATGGGAGCACACCCATCAAAGCCAGAGAGTAAACAACCGGCATAGTTATTGCCTCAGAACATAAGGCTTGTTGTAGCGTGACAGGTTCAGACAATATGCCCTAAGCTTTTTCAAACCCTGAGAGGACAGACACGCCGGAATCCAGGAGATCTGAGCCTCGGCAGTCTCTCCCGTCACCTGAAACACGCTTGTGCGCATGGGTGCTCTGGCTGTTTGCCTTGGCCTCTCACCATGCTGGTCTTTGCTTTGCTTTTCAAAAGACATGTTGAAGTGAGCTTGTTCCCCGTCAGCAGGCCACAGGTGGAAAGAGTGAACTCTTTTCAGAGAGGAAAGGAAAAAAAAAAGGTTGTGAAATGTTAAGGTCTGTTAGAAAGAAGAGATGCAAACTTTCCTGGCTTAATTTGGCTGTGGCACCAAAACAAATACTGTATCAGAGCACTGTTTACTTTCAGCTCTTTGGGCTGGTTTATGTGTTTGTCTAATTAAAAATCCAAATGAAAAATAGATAATATAGGCACATAAATCATCTGCTTTCCCCTTCTTTATGAGTATTATATTTCTGAATTTGTTTTGGGCTTTGAGAGTTAATGCTGCACTACTTAATAGTGACAGGCCTTTGGTTAAACATGTCTCAGAGACAAGTTGTGGAAACATCCAGCTAATGTCAACAAGTGTAGCGTGAGCCCAGAAAGGGTTTGGACCTGTCATTTCAGTGGCTGCTGCTGCTCCATTTGGGCACCATGAGGTTCAGCAAATCCTCTGCCTTTCAGGGGGCAGCAATAGGAGAGATCATCCAAACAAGAGCCAACCTAAAGAGCCTGTGAAGTATCAGAACTGGCAAGTGACAGCTGACATAGCTGTTAAGATATTTATCTTGTGTCTGATCATCCAATACAGCTTTTCACCCCTCTCTTCAAGAAGTTTTAAATGTGTAGAAAAATGGCAACAGTTTTTGTTGTATAAATGAGATCAAATCAAGTCATTCAAAAACCTGTGCTCATTTTTTTCTGGGTGTTCTGCTGAGAAGCCCGTTATCTTTCTTGACAGAGGGCTGGTGACCCCAAAGCTTTGCTGCTGACTGGTGTCTGAGCATTGCAGTTATTATTAACCTGTTTTGTTGTTTTTCCCTACAAGACATATTTGTTCAGAGGGCTGGGGATTGTTTAGGAAGTAATTGCCTGTCCTCAGATGTTTGTGCTTTCTGGGGGCGGAGGGAGGGACAACTGCTGCTATCACAAGCTTGTTACACGCTGTAAGGAAGGACATGAAGCAGCAAGTTTTTAAAGTATTATTAATCTCTTCTGTGGTTTCAGAACGCCTCTGGGAGCCTCCCTGGATGAGCAAAGCAATCCTCTGTTGAAGGGTAAGGAAAGGCTTTACCTACTGAAATCTCTCTTGCTGGGAACTGTGCTTCTGTGGATGTTCACCTGAGACCTCAGCTGTCTAGCAGCAGCACCAACCACAGCCTGGTTGGTGTTGCCGAGTTGTTCTCGCTGTGAAGCAGTTGTGCCTGAGAAACTGGAGAAGGGGGAAAAGATCCTGAATAAATATTCCTGGAGAGTTTAGTAAGCCCTAAAACCAGAAACCCAAAATGTGCACAATGAGGGGGTTGTAATTTCCTCTCTGAGCTGGTGAGCGTTAGGCAGTCTCTGTCTCTTGTAACTCTGGTTGCCACACCTGAAAATTTTACTATCTGAGCAGAGCTGGATACTAAAGTTCAAAGTACAGTGAGAATGTGCAGGTAGTGACAGGGTGCAGAGGAATTACTGGCTGTGCCTGGAGTCTTCGCTTCAACTCAGTCTGGTACAGGGAGAGAGAGGGGAATGCCTAAGCTGGACTTAGACTCTGGATCCCCCTGGTAAGATGTCTGGAGGATAGATACATTTGTGCCTTCTGATCCTAAATTGTTGGGTGGTACCTTCAGTTTCCCATGTGCAGTTAATTTGCTTGTAGGTTGACTTGGGGGTGTTTCTGAGGACAAAACTAAAGCAGTGTTATAGACATTCTCTTTCCAAATAATTTTTCTATGTTCTCAAATGTAACTTCTCACTTCTTAGTGCTTTTTTAGTGTTTCGGTAATGCAGGAATTGTAAATATAGCCCGGCTATAGCGTGTTATATCAACTGAAGTCTTGCTAAAATCTTTAGTTAAGGTGTTGAAAAGAAGACACTGAAGCATTCTAGTTGTTGAACTGCTAACTGTACGATTTCAGGCATGCTGGTGAGAAATGGAGGAAGTTTTGAAGATGACTTATCCCTGGGAGCTGAAGGTGGGTGTGGCAGGATTATGACTTTTTTTTTTTTTCTAGAAAAAAATATAGTTTAGTCATCTGATTTTTATTTTGAAAGATTGCATTTCCCTTCTGGTCAAAGACAGTTGCTAAAGCTGGCTAGAAAACCTGCATGAAGCACATAGAAAAATACAGGAGGATTTGCTTTTTGAGTTTATTAGACTATCACTGGTGTTAAACGTTCTTGTCTAACCCAAAGGTCAGTGGCAGCCCTGAATTTGCCTCTGCCTTCTCATTTTAATGCTCACAGCGGCAGCACAGCCTGCAGCGCTCACTGAGGCTGTGAGAAGGTGGTTTCTCCTACTTGATCTTCTTGTCCGTGGGTTACTCTGGCAGCTGTGCATGCCCCACTTCCCCTGAATCCCTTGGAAGTGGCATGTGCAAGCTTTTGAAAGGAGAAATGAAATTCTGTTGGCCAAGAGGCAAACCCATTAAGGGCTAAGTGCTTTTAAAAATGAAAAGCACCAAAGCTAAGTAAGTACTTTGGATCAGCCATGATATACACTTAGCTGTCACTAGCTGCTTGCCTTTCTCTTTTGTTTTTTAAGGGGAAGGAGATGTGTGTCTGTTCATGGTGGACTTTTTTGCTAGAAAAATACTTTTAACCTCTCTGTTGATCATGGGTTAGAGGTGTCCATAAATGAACAAAAGCACTGTTCTAAGAGCGGCATCCTGAAATAAAATAGCAATAGCACTGTTCTAAGAGCAGCATCCTGAAATAAAATAGCAAGAAACAGTCTCACAAAGGGGGCTCTGGCATTATCTGCAGGATAGGGAATATAAGGAATATAAGACAATATCTTTGTCAAAAAAATAAAAAGGTAAAACCACTCCCCCCATTTAGCTTTTTATGTTTTTCAAACTACAGTTTTTGCAATAGTGTCAGAACTTATATAGTAGACAGCCCTTTTTTTCCACAGCAGTATTACTAGTGGTGTCAAAGTAGTGGGACAGGGTCTGGAGGAAGGAAATATCTTCAGTTTTTAAAGTTTCAAGACTTCTAAGGAAAACAGTTGATCTGATAATTACCTTGATCTGATTCTGCCTGTTAGATTGCCTGCAGTACAAGGATTTAATAGAAAAAGTTTTAACAATAATCCCAGCTCTGAGCATATGGAAAATAAGTCAAGAATCAGTACATTTTAAAACATCATGTCACTTTTTTCTTTTCAGTGTTTTCCCCTTATCATTCCCAAGGATTTCTGGTTTTTTATGAGCCTTTAGCGTGATTTAGGCAGAAGGTCATTTCTCCCCTTTTCAGATTACAAAAAATCCTAGAATCCCTAGTTGATTTTCCTGGGTAAAGACGCGGGTGTTTCTGCAGGGCTTTGTTTCCCCGTCTGAGAGCAAGGGGACAACAAAGCTGGTTGGCACAGAGCTGCGCACCCTGCCAGACAGACAGCCCCACTGAGGCTGGTGTGAATGCCTGCCCTTGTGCATCCATCGCTGCCCGAGTCCAGAAACAAGCCAGAGCCCTGTGCAAATGGCACAGAGGGCATCAGGCCCTGTAACCCCAGACCCTACTGAGCTCTTAAAGTCCATGGTTTAGCTGTTCATACCAGTCACCAGCTAATCCATATGGGTAGGCTTACCTTCATGCTATAGGCAAGAATATTAAAAAAAAAAAAAAAAAAAAGGTGTGGCATCTGTGTTTTGTATATGTTTAAGTTTCTTTATGATGCCTCTGAAAATAAGGGGGAGGTGGTGAGGTTTCCATGTTTGCTCTCTGTTGGTGACTGTGCCCTCTGGAACTGCAAGTTGAGATGCAGGTTTTTTTCCTGGCAACATTTGATACCATTCTGCTCTTTTCGTAGCTGATTCTGAGGGCTGCTACAGCGTATGCACACTCCATGTCTGTCTCCTGGGGCAAGTTTGTTAATGTTGAGTCGCCTCTTTGGGGATTCCATAATTTAAGGCTGGTGCTCAGCTCTCTGGCTTGACAGGGTGTTGATTTTCTGAAAGAATAATGCTGTCTGAGGTGTTCCTGTGTGGAGCTGGGCTGATCCACCTGCCTTTCGTATGTGCTTTACTTTATCTATGAGAGCAATCCTCCCATGCCCGCTACTCCTCCTCCCCTTCCTGCTCAAGAACAGCCCTGCAGCTGGTAATTGCTTCTTCAATTGCAAGGCAATAAATGGTTTATATAACAATTACTAGCTTACCACATGTAAGATTTCAAGTTAATATGATTAGTGACAGTATGTAAGCACATGTCCATGTGAGATTTTAGCTTAAACAGAGCCTGAATAAACCAGATTGTCTTCATCTCAGCTGTGTACTAGAAACACTCGACAATCACATTTATGTGGGAAGAGAGAAACCTGGCTTACGTGGGAGTTTTAGTAAATGTGCTCACTGCCTGCTTCTTCATACCTGTTGTGGAAAGTGTAATCCTGAAGAGATCTGTGTGTAACTTCCTCTTGTTTCTCTACAGCTAATCATCTACGGAGTGATACCCAAATGGAAACAGGGTAAACTTCTTTTTTTGTTATTTTTTACTTCAAAGAAACATTGATACTGAAGTGCAGGAGGAAGAGGGAGCAATGGAAGTTGTAGAGGCTACATCAGAGCTACAGCTCTTCTGGTCATGTCACTTTATGTGAGATGGAAAGAGAAGACTTAGATAGCATAGAAACAGTCATTATGAAATGCAGAAAAAACCCAGGTTTTTATTCTTCCGGCAGACCTGATGTAGATTTTTGGGTAGCAGGAGGAGAATGGAGAAATGCTAAATCTGATTAACCTGGTATGATTTACCTTCTTTGCCTTACTGATCCGTTGCTATTTCAGAAATTTCAAGGGAAAATTAGTTTTACTTCTCAGACCAGATATCCTTTGAGAGTGGGAAGAAAAGACTGAGAGTACTTGATTTATAGGAAGAGCTTCTAAACGAAATGTGCTGTGACTAAAACCCCTGTTGAGACTTCAGCAAGTGCCAGCACAGCCCATGTGGGCAGTGTCCTCGCTGCTCCTTCTGAGCCAGGCCCCACGAATGTGCTTTTAGGTGAATCCACTGTCATCTTTGGTTTTTCGGTGGTTGTTCTGTTGTGTGTGTGTCTTAGAATTTGTACAGTAAAATTCACCCTGGGAAAGTTTGTCCCACAGAGAGATTGTCAGTAATAGTACGTTTGAGACCGAGGTACCACCTAATGCCGAGGCGGCTTCTCCAGACTCAGGGAGGAAATAGTTTGGGATTGGGAAAGAAACCGGCCGGCAGTCTTGATTGGAGCTCATCTTGCTCCATTTCCTCCCCCCTGGAGCCTCTTCAGCTTCCCTGGCCGCTGCTGGGACAGCTCACAGTCTTGCGTGGGTGGCAGTCAAGGGTGAGGGGGAGCCGGGTACCTGAGGCATGGAGGGGTGGTCCTGCCATAGAGAGGTGGTCCTGCTAGAGGAGGCAGTGGCATGGGGAAGTGCCGGGAAAGGCAGGACAGGGCAGCTCAGCAGAGGCTGGGCTTCCTTGCTGGAAGAGGGTGGGATCGGGGAGGGTGGGGCAGCAAGGGGAGATCAGGGGTTTGTTTATTCAGCTTGCATTTGCCTTCGAATTCTTACCGTCTATGTACATTTTTACTGAGGCGTCCCAGGGTTCGCTTTTGTTATTGTATTTCAATAAATGACATGGCTAATATAAACCAGATAACACTGAAAGGGAAAAGAGAAATTCAGCAGTGCTGGAGGCTTAGCTCTCCTCCGAGACAGAGCAAAAGGAGTTTATCGCAGGGGTCTCCTCTGTTTGTGTTGACAGCAATGGTGTGCTGGCGAAGGAGAGGAGGCTGCAGTTCCACCAGAAGGGGAGAAGTATGAACTCCTCCGGGTCTGGAAAAAGCAGTGCGACTGTTTCAAGGTAAGAGAGTCCTATGCTTTGAAGGTCATGGCGCAGTTGAGTGGAATTTGGCTGTGTTTTGCTGGCAAAACTTACTTCTTCTGTTCCTCAGCTAAATGGACTTGGCTTGATTTATGTGCATTGTTGCATTAAGTAGCCGAGAAGGGAATTTTCATTTGGTCGCTTGAAAAACTGCTATTTGGTTTTAGTTGTGGTTTGCAGTAAATACTAACAAATGGTTCCAAATGTTAGAAACATCTGAGATTTTAATGACATTTTAAAATTGGAGCTCTGCAGAATAAGGACTGACTTTATAAATTAAAGGATTGGATCTGAGATGTCTCTGGGCTGATGTCTCTGGTGATGTGAACCAAAACTTCAGATGCAGAGATCTCCACAAGTATTTCCTAGAGTAGACTGAGCTGTAGTAGTCAAAAGTTCAATAGACCAAGCTGGCTACTGGGCTGAATTAGCAGTTGTACAGAAGGGACTGGGTCTTAAAAAGAGACAAGTAGATAGTAAACATATTTTCATTTGTCTAGTGTTTCTGAATTACTGGAGCTTTATGAGGAAGATCCTGAAGAAGTACTCTATAACCTTGGATTTGGAAGAGATGAACCTGATATTGCTTCAAAAATTCCAGCAAGATTTTTTAATTCATCATCATTTGCCAGAGGGATAGATATCAAAGTATTTTTGAATGCCCAAATACAGCGCATGGAAGTGGAAAATCCAAATTTTGCTTTAACAAGTAAGTATGTTTTTGAAGCAAAGTTCATTTTTAAGTTCTGGAACTATGTAAGCAACCTCAAAAGAAGGTGTATATGTAGTGTTCTGGAAAAACCCCTTTACAGTCTAAAGGCCAAATTCCATCCAGAATCCATAATAAAACTCCTGTTTGATCTTAAATGTGGCAAGAGGGGACCATCAGTGTTGTACACCTTGGGGTGAGGGAAGAGGATTTATAGTGGGGGAGGGAAATGAAAGGCAATCCCGTAAGATGTATTGGTTTCTGGTTTGTATCATTCCTGCTGCTTGGTTCTAAGCTTGTCTTCTGATGTGGCTTTAGAGCACTGAAACAAATAGAAGTTTCTGTCTTTTTCTTGTGTTCTTCAGTGTCTGGGTGGGATTTTTGAAATGTGTCAGCAGCGTCCTACTTCTATAGTTGTTGAAATCTGGGCCAGTATTTCTATTGACTTGGACAGGAGCTTTGTTAGGTCAGTAATGAGTGCTGCTGAAATGAGGGCATAGCTGAAATGTCCTCCTGAACTTGTAGATGGTGAAAGTGAGGCGTGTAACCCTTTTCTTCCTAGCACTTTGTATATTAACTTGCACTCATGTAACTGTGTCCCTTTTTCACTTTGTGAAAGCTTTCTTTGCTGTTCTTCTTGCACCTAACACTCTTGCAAAGGTTTTTTCCATTTTTTTCATACTGTGTGGTATCACTTATGTTCTAGGACTAGGCAGTGTTCTGTCAACCTTTGGGACCCTTGATACAAGTAGGAGGAGATGTAGGGTTGGGCAGAGGTTATGATGAAAAGTCCCCCTTCAGGTATGAAGAAAGGGCTATCTCTGAGAATGCACACCATGGTGTAGAGATGGATCAACAGGTCCTCATAAACGCTGCCTTATGTTTTTTTCTTGTGCAGGTCGTTTTCGACAAATTGAAGTGCTTACTACTGTGGCCAATGCCTTTTCTTCTTTGTACTCTCAAGTCTCTGGGACCCCTTTGCAGAAAATCGGTAGTATGAATTCAGTGTCTTCCAGCAAAGAGGCATCCAGCCCTCCCCCTTTAAATCGCAGCAACACAGCCAGTCGGTTGATGAAGACCTTGTCTAAGCTCAATCTGTGCGGCACACAGCAAGCTGATGGTAGCGGCTGCTCAACTCCTTCACCTGTTGAAAAAGGGAAAAGTCCAGCTGAACCAGGGAACGAGGACAATGATGTTAAAAATGAATCTAAATTACCAAAATACTCTAAAAAGAAAGACTCTTCCTCTTTTTTGGCTACTGTAAAAGAGGAGATAGCCAGTAGTCAGGCAAATGCTGTGGACACACGTAAACCTGCAAACCTTCCTGCTGGGACTGATGACAAGCAAGAGGGTGCTGTGCCTCCAGCAGATGTGCCAAGCAGCAGGTTGGCAAGCACCCAAGATAGACCATATGAAGAATCCGGTCTTTTGGACTCGCCAAGCCTCAGCAGCAGTTCCAGTACATCCAACAGCAGCTCCTCGACGCAAAGGCTGCCCACGGCATCACCAAATAGAGACCCCTGCGCACTGCTCGCAAACCCGTCCATAATGAACCTAATGCTGCAGCAGAAGGACTCCTTTGAGATGGAAGAGGTAGGTGGAGATAGATGGCTTTGTTTTCGTATACAGTTTACATAACTTGCTGGCTGCCAGCAGAGGAATGTTCTTTCCTGTGTAGCTGACAGTGTTTTCTCCAGGAATACTTTGAATTCTCTGAGTGATAGGACAGTTGTCACTTTCTCTTGGTAGGCTGCTCTAATTGACCCTTTAAACAAAATAGTTTTGTGTTGCTGTTGTTCCTGAGAGTCAGCAAGAAAGTTCTCATTCTTTTTTTCATCGAGCTCAGGTAATTGCAGTCATTGGCAAAACTACTAAGAACTTTTCCTGTGGAAATAGATCTGCCTTTGCCTTTATATATATAAGAACGTTTTTACTTTGCTTGAATTGCTAACTGGAAATCTTTCTTTTTGTTGCCTAGAAGTAAATTTAGTTTATCAGTTTATATTAAGGACAAATTTGTGGATGGAGCAAGAATGTTGTTGCATGAAAGGGAAAGGGGCCATCAAGTAAGGTGAGGTGCTTATTTTGTGCAGCTTTTAGTTTTGATGGCAATCTACAATATGTTGATTTGTTTGTTCTCTGGAAATTAGCACACTGAAAGTTGCTGTTTGATGTGCCTTTGGTTGTGGCTTAGTTACATATTCTATGCTAGCTGCCTTTTAATATCTTCATAAATGCATGTATCCATTTTTTGACTGATAATTGTCATAAAGGGGTTTTAATTTCCGGTCTCCTGTAAGTTTTTTGTTTAATAGGCTAGTAAGAATGCAATTTTGGGGTATAGATTCACACCTTGAATTCTATGATCTGCCTTAAATTAAATCAGCAGGTATTTAGGTGGGCATGTTCTGAAGTGGCCGTTGTTAGCAATTCAGCAGTTATCTTCTTCTGTCTATGTGAAATAGACATGTAAGATGAAGTATTGTGATTTAATTGGTGAAATGAGTGAAGGAAGTAAGTGAATAGAAACCCCCCTGAGTTCTACAGTGAAGGAGGAAATGATGATTTAGTAGGTGCCATGTCTAGTGTTATATTTGCATTACAGGCTTTTGAGGCTCCTCTAGATTAACTAATGTTGGAGCTGAAGGAACTCATTAAGTAGAAAGAGGTAATCCAGCCTCTCGTAGTTCCTGCCACTTGTTTGTGCCTGTGTATCATCACCCACATCTTGTGTGGCCATCTTCTGAATCGGAACACAGGGCTGGTCCAGTTGAGAGGGGAGAAAGAAACGCAGTGTATTTTGATGTATTTATTTTTCCTGGCTTAGTTTTCAACTGGATAATTTTCGTGATCCAGTTTGTTGTGTAGCTGCAGAGATGTTTGCATTGACACAATGGGAGAGGTCTGAATGCCAATGCATTTTGCTATATTCTTGATAGCCGGGCTGCTTTCATGTATCCCAGAGGAGAAACCCAGTTTTTGGTACCCTTGGGCCAAGTTGAAACAACTAATTAAAAAAAAAAAAAAAAAGAAAGAAAAAGAAATTTTCCTTCAGAGTAAGTTGGACCATAAAGGGTTATGACATCAAGAAGACTTGCTGAATTCTGCACAAGCCAAATGCAATGGGTTTGTGAAGTTTTGGTTGACACACTTTGCAATGATGCCAGTGCATAAACACAGCTGTTTTGGCAAGACCAGATGTGATGTGGTAGGAGATTGTGGTGAATCTTTGTTTATGTAATATAATACATACATATCAACTGCCGTCAGATCCCTGGGAGGGAGGGATTTGGTTTTGTTGAAGAAACTTTAGAACAATACCTGGCAGTGTGATTTTATTTGTGTGCGTCTCTAAGGAGGGTTTAATGAACTGTATTAGAAACAGTGATACTAACTCCTCCCCTCATTTTCCCAGCTTGGCTTGGAGTGCATTCATTGACATAAGAAGGATGACAGATGTATCAGGAAGCTCTTTCCACGCTTACAAATGTCTTGGAGGTCCAGGCGCCCTTCGGAAGCCTGTGGCTGTGGAGATAGCTAATGTGGAGTGAGTCAGAGCAGGATTTCCCCCAAGCACCCGCTCCCAAGCCGGCCAGTTACAATCCCAAAGGTCATTTACCAGCATCAGTGCTGGCCGAAGGGATGGGGACAGAGCGAGGAGCCCTGTGTGCTGGCCGAGCTGCGGCCAGGATGTGTGTGCCAGCCAAGGACAGGCGGTTGTTGGGGATTTAGGTCAGAAGAGGCTTTGCTGTTGGGAGGCTGAAAATTTAGCCATCGGAAACTGGGAGGTTTGAGAGGATCAAGACACCTTTCCTGGAAGGCCAGTCTGTCCAAAAGGCCTGTAAGATCACTTGCTGTTCTTTATTTTTTTATTATTGTTTTAAAAGGTGCTTTTCCTAGACATAAATGGTGAGGCCCTTCTATGCTTCAGTGCATTTGGACAAAATAAGCACTTACCCCGTTGGTACAGCCTTTTTCTCCTAAAGGAACAGAAGAGTCTTGATTTATCATGCAGGAGTAATGCTGTTCACTTATTAAAGGTGAAAAATTCAGGCCAAGTACCTCTTAAAACTCTTCTAATTAAGAAAAAGCACTTTGGTAGCTGCTCTGCACACAGTATCCATGCAAATATAGTTTCTTCTTTAGCCAAATACTAATTTGGGCTTAAAACCATCACTATCCTGGTTTTGCATTTTTAAGTTGAGCAAAACTGGAGATGAAAATTTCATTGCTTGGTAATTTTGAAACTGGGCAGGCAGCCCATTACAGGGAAGGATTGAGGGATATTTGGGTTGGGGTTTTTGTGCATGTAGACTTGCATGTGAATCATGAGGATTTTTTCTGTAGCACACAAGAGAGAACATATTCTAGCTTTTGAACTGAACAAAGGCCTCCCTGTTGAGATTTTAGACGTATTCTTTTCATTGTTTGAATGGTTGTCTGAGAACTTTCTTAATAAGGCTGTGTTTCACAAAGTGATTAAGTAATAGGATTAATTTTCATGTAGTTTTAAGTTTCCCAGTTGAAATCTGCATAGCTCTGAATATATTATCTTCCTTTTTTGTACTGATGGACACAAAAAGTGTCTCAATGAGTGGTGGTGTGCTGAAGTCTGGAGTAGGATCTGGATTATTCCAGAGGATTGATGGCTTGTGGGAAATACTTGGTAGGGCAGTAGATGACAACCCTTACGTGCTGACCTCTTGATGTATTTTTCTAAATGTATTTTGCTTTTTCTTCAAATTCAAGTGAGAGGCCAAGAGTGCTGAACAGAAGAGACAGTAGTAGTGTGAAGGTGGTCAAAGGTATTTTCACACGTTTCAGTCTTTGATCAAAAAGGAACTGAGAACTCTCAGTAGTGTCATAGGATGCGATTTCCTGGTCTTTTTGCATTATCAATATAACTGAAGGGAAGCCCCATGCTGTGAGAGAGAGGTGCTGTCTTAAGGATCCCAGTTGTCATGCAGAGGCATTGCTGAGTACCTGAGAAATAATGCTTTGATTTAAGGAGGTACGATTTACTGCCTCAGTCATTATAGACTGTCAGACTGGAGAGAAAAAAAGAACAAAACAAAAAACCACAACCAACCAAACCAACCAAAACCACAAAAAAAAAACCCTCAAACAAACCCTTCCTGCATGTGCAGTGTATATAGCTTGGGCATTCTTAAGCATGGGAACATACTCCAGTTGTCCTGACAAAATATTAATCTCCTCTTCCTGATAGATCCAGAGCACAGAGGGGGATCTGCCGCATGTTCCAGCTTCTCAGCAGCTGGCAGTGACCAAGTCAAGGAAAGGTGAGTAGACTTCAACTCCTGCTGAGTGTCCTTCTCTCTCTGAAATGCTCATTCAGATATTTAAAACTTCTAAATTTTCTTTTCCCTTTATAAATAAAAAAGATTTTCAGCTAAATCACAGAACATTACTGCAAAGTGGCAACCAAATTGCAGGGAAGGCAACAGCACTATAACCTCACAGGCTGTTTTCACTTTTGTACAACTGATGATAGCTCAGAGGAACTGAAATGTTAATTCAGATTGCATGGGATTTTCTTTCTCTGGCAGATCTTGTAATTTAAGATACCCATTTAAACTAAAATTATATTGTTTTAAACCTAAATTGCATGATACATCCAACTTTTTCCTATGAGCTACTGCTCCGCCTGCAAGCCGGCTGCACAGAAGACGAGTCTCTCACACCCACAGGGAAGCTGTGGTCCTGCACGTGGCAAACTGTGCACTGGCTCTTGTGCTCTCATCTCAAATTCTTATTTATGTATTTTATGGCTTGGGACTGGGACAAAACTGATCTTTAAGTTCATTTTGTGAATTGTTATTTGCCCACTGTTGGCAAGTGAAGTCTGTTCTTCAGCTGTTACGTGTGATTAAAGAAGAAATAGAGCTTGTTGCACTTAGTGAGAAGCTTAGCTGTGATGCAGTTTCTTGGTGAAACATGACTAGCATCTCTAGATACTAATGAGAGGCAATAACACTTGCCTTAAGAAGCAGAGATCATCTTCTTTGCTTTTTCACAAATGAACTGACAGTCTTGTGAACTGTCAGCTGAATTGCATTAACATGGTTGAGAATGCTCTGGCTTAAGCTCTGAAAGTTAGTGTCTGGTTATTAGGACAGCTTGTGCTAACTAGTTCAGCAGCTTTTTGCACAAGACAGCATTGCACTCACTAGTCTTCCTCTGTTACAAACGTAGGCCGCCAGGAAGGACCACCAGAAACTGCATCTCTGACTGGTCCCAGCATTTCTTCCTTGGCTGTATTTTAAAGTTCATGTTTTACATGATTACATGTTAAGAGATGCACTCTTTACAGGGCAGGTCTCTTGTTTGCCTGGCCCCAGCAGTTTCAGAAAGAGCTCTTCAGAGAAAGGCAACTTAAGGAACTAGGAGCTGTAGTCAGGGTGGAGAAAAATATGGTTTTTCATCTTCTGAAATGCTAGTTTTGTGTTCTGTGTTCCCAGTAGCTATCTTACCTGTTTCTTCTCCATGAAATGGGAGAAAAAAAGCCAGGTGGTCCTGTGTGCACCTGCTGAGTGGTACCAGCAGTTCTAGCAATGGGTCTTCAGTATGGCAGAAGTGGGGCATACTGGCATATGTTTGCCACCCGTTTCTGAATACGCTTGGCATAGATTAGCGCTGACATTTTGTTATTATGCAAGTATTGCGTAGAGTTTTATATGAATTACCTTACAAAGATGTCACTGCTGATGGTAAGCCTGCACGTTTGCTAGAAGTTAGTCTGTGACCAATATTTTATTTCACCTTGGAGATACGGAAAGCTTAGGACTTTATTCTAATGGGTTTCAGTAACGTTGCCAAGAGGGAGAGCATTTGATGGAGAACTTAGCCAGAATGTTTAAAAACAGTAGTCATTTCTTTTGCAAGTTGTCCACCATAAGACAACATAGAGGCCAGTTTTGTCAGAGGGTGAGTACTCACCAAGTTCAAAGGCATCCAAAGTTAATAGCCACTTATTAAAAATGTGTGCCATTGTATCTGAATGTGAAATGCCATTCTCACTAGCAATCTCTTGAGGTGGGGTCAGTATGAAATTCAAGCACTGGTCTTCTATTGCAGTGTGATGTCAGTTGGCGATCCTCATACAAACCCACCTCTTTCAGTGGTCTTGACTCTACTGTACATAAGTACCCATAAACAAAAAATTTGTTCCAGATGAATGCTTCACCTGAGGGAATACATTTGTAACTTTTTTTTTCATGTAGGGGTATTTCTGTGTCAATTAGCAGGGTTAGTGGCGTTTGGTACAGACTATTATAAACCTTGCAGTGTCATTTTACATCTACACAGAGGAATGTGGATGCTTTCTCTGACATTCACAACAGTTTGTAAGGCATTTTAAGAGGGCCTATAATAAGATATATAGGATTTGTATTTTTTTTTTTTAAGACTCTCCTACTGAAACAGTCTGGAGACTTAAGATATGCTTGAACAACACTGAGTCTACCACTGCTTAGACTACCCATTAAAGTATGTTTCTTATTTCAGATTAGCTTTGTTTATACGTGGTAAGCTTAGATTTTCAAAGTGGTTTGCAAATGAGTGCTTTGCTATAGCACTGTCTTTGTTTATGGGATACAAAGAATTCTGTAATGTATTGGCTAGCATGATGTACTTTTTAGGTTACATCTTCTGAATGGTACTGAACTGGTTTATCCATTTTGCCCAAAATCGGCATTTTGTTGTTTGTTGCATGGGTTTTTTTTAGGAATGCAGCAGAGAAGAATGAAAAGCTTCAGTTGCTCTGCACTATAAGCATACAGTGCTGCTAAATGTCCACTATAAAAAAACTTACTGCAAAGTTATCTGGAAGGAAGGTTTGTTAGTTGGAAAACAAATTCTTCCTGACATATTTATACAGCAGCACCTCCAATTCCAAAAATGCCCAACAAACAAGACAAATATAGGTACAATGTGTAAAGAACAAAGTATTCTTGAGGCATTGTGATTTGTGAGTGTCTAGTTGCCGACATCAGTTGCCTTGTGAAATTTTGCATAGCCACAAACCTGTTTCTTTTAATGCATCTGAAATTGACAGTCAAAAGCAGTGATTAATTTTGAAAATTTTGTTCTTTACTGTGAAGAAAGCACATCATCAGCACTTCCTGTCCTTAAGATATTATTGTATTTATAGCCCTCTGTGGGTGCAGCTCCACAGGAGATTGGAGATGGGGGAGTGAGAAGAAAACATTGGAACAGATTTAGTATTTGTGGCAGTCCATGCTTATCTCTCTAGAAGCTGGGAAATCCCCAGGGATGCTGCAGAGTTTCGGCAGCAGGGTTCCGTATCAGGCTGGTTTTGGCAGTGCTGGGGTGCAGGGTGCAACCAGTATGGGAAAAAGGGGCAGCAGATATTTAATCCCATAATGGAATACTTTATAGCTAAGTTGGGAATGTCAGTTTATTAATAATCTTGTGAAACACAAAGTACATTAGAGCATTGCAGGTAAAAGAAATACAGATGTTACTAAAGCATCATGGGCAGTTTCCATGTGTTTCTCCTCTTCTTCTATGTGAGCAGTTGGGTGACACAGAAAGTCTAGGACAAATACCTGATGGGACCATTTGGACTGGTGAGAGTGACAGTCCATTGGTAGTTGAATATTATTTTGCAGTAGATGAATTATTCCATTATTTGATAGTGATTCTCTGACAAATCGGTGCTCCCACATTTTGTAAACTGCAGACTTCTTTCTTCGTCATCTGTTGTTGTTAAAACTTTTTCAGCTTATTTGATGTATTTCTGAATACCCGCATTTCTCTGGCATGTATTCAGTGCTTAAATATATATATATTTTTTTATGCAACTTAAAACAATAATCCAAGGTGCATTTTTGTTTGTGCTCTGTTTAACTGGGACACAAGTTTGATTGTTCCTTCTGGTGTTGTTCATCTTGGCTGGCTCCTTTTCCCACAGTTCCCTTATTATGCTGCCTTTGGCCTTCTCCCGCTAGTTCAGAAGATTTCCTCTACATAGCGTTGGTAATAGCTTTGGGCTGCAGAGTGTCAGCATTGTGCAGTGACTTTTTGCAGAAGGTACAGTTCACTTAGTGGGGGTATGCAGGACAAGGGCTGGTCCCAGATTTGCCCCTACAGCCCAGTTTTTGTGATGAGTTTTCTGCATCCAGGGTGGAGAAGCCATATCTCATCACAGGAGGTGTTTGAATCAAGTTCTAAATGTAACTTTTCACCGTTTTTAAAAAAATGTTTTCTTGCTTTCCCCTTGTCTGCTTGAATCTGACCTGTTGACTGGCAGTATCTGTCACATAAGGCTGTCAAAGCATGTGCATAAATAACAAATGCTGTAGAAAATTATCTAAACCACTGATTTTTACTTTAGTACTGTGTGTCCAAGGAGGCTAAGAATTGATTTGAGGAGACATATATAAATTTGTTGGGTTTGTTTTGGTGTTTGTTTTGTGTTTGTGTTTGTTTGTTTGTTTGTGGTTTTTTTTAACAGCTGAAAATGAGACATTGACTGAGAAGGAAAAAGAAGGGAAGGTCAATATTTTTCTTGAGCAGTAATAAACTTCATGCACATGAAATCAGGTGCCAGCACACGCACTGATGAATTGCTTTATCAGAACTCATTGGAATCTCTCCCCTGTGGCTAAAGCTTTCACCAGTAGTGCTTTGTCCTTTTAAATTAAAATTCACCAAATAGGGAAAGAGACAGTGAGGAGGCCAAAGTAGGTGACTATTCACCTTGGAGGAGGTGGCAGCTTCCCAGCAGCGTCAGCTGTAGTGGCAGCCTGTTCACGGCACGCTCTTTCAGCTGTATTAATTGAATCAGGCAGTTAATAAGAGCTAGTCCAGTTCTCAGGGAAGTCATTTCCATTGTCTTTACTGGGAGCTGGGTGGGAATGTCTGTCTTGAGGTAAAAAAGTTGTTTATCATTGCAGGATATTGTGGCTACCATGATAACAGAGCAGCAGCACAATTAGAAAGACACTCCCTAAAAGCTGTGTGAAGTCGCTGATAGAGAAATTTAATGGGCAGTTTGCCTCTCCTGGTGCTCAAAGGTTCTGGGCCTGTGCAGGGTTTTATTTTTGTTTTAGTGAAATGTTCATCAAAATTAATAATGAAAAAATGAGTTCTGAAAATCCAGCAGTTTCAAAACAGGTTTCATAATGCATTCCAATGCATTGAGCTGTGAACTGGGATTAATTATATGATGACAGTTAAGCGGTTGAAGGAATGTGGGGCAAAATTCTGTGTTGAGCATCTGAGAAGACAACAGTGAGCTCTTGCTACACGGTGAGGAGGAGGAGGAGATGGGGGCCTGGGGGCTGGAGACCACTGTGGTCTCATCCCATCTCCAACCTTTTACACTTCTGTGGAGAACTAGATGTGAGGTGTGGTTGTTGCCCAGGCTGCCCTCTGGCGAAGTGAAGTGTTTATGGTCCTATAATGTAAAGCCTGTATCTGGTGAGTGCCTCCTGTGTCTAGCAGGGAACAACATTTCCTGCAGTACTGTACTGCAGAGCTTGCTGAGGTCTCCTTGGAAAGCAAGTTTTTGACTATAGTGCTTCCACCAGAGGAAAGCACTCCTGGGTAGCACTGGGGGTTTTAGAGTCTCTTTACGCTATTTTAACACTTACCTAATCTAAGTAGAAAGGAAGAAGCAGGAGGATCTTATCTTTTATGTATAAAATGAGCACTGGGAATGTGCTTCGGCAGATTGCCTGTTGATGTGTCAGAGATGTTTCGTGTTTGTCCTCTAAACCAGCGGAGGACTGTCTCTAGCAGTTCTCTGAGGTCCTGCGCATCGTCCCCTCTGCTCAGGTGATGCAGTTCTCCTGGGTGTATGGGCTGGTGCAGGCTGGCAGGAGACGAGTGATCTCCTTTATCTTCATGATGTTGGGGGGGTGTGGCGAATCTGTACGTGTCAATACAAAGGCAACTGTTCCACTGCTTGCATGTGCATTAACCAGTGATTCAGTTTTGTGGAAGGAAAACTCCAGCAGTGACAACGTCTGTAGAGTGGGTTTTTTTCCACAGTACAGGAAAGAAAAATGTAAAAGATGTTTCCTCTTCCACCACTGCTTGAAGTTTCACTAGTAGAACTTTGCATGAGAAGAGCTTTTCCTTTAAACAACAATCTGTTTCTCTGCATTGTTCAAAGTGGAATTTCAAAAGTAATTGTGTTATCCACTTAGGATTACTTTGATGTAAAAGGAAAGCGTGTATTGAATGTGATTGGGCATGAAAGGTGGTGATTTGCAGAGTAATTACAATTGGGTTTTGCTTGTTTTAAACAGATCAGCTCTTACGGACTGCGAGTCAGCACTCTGACAGCAGTGGGTTTGCTGAGGACTCCACAGATTGTTCTTCTTTTAATCAGCTTCAGGTAAGGCTCCCACACTGGGGTTGAAGTATTACAGATCATTGTGTGACAGTAGGGACCCGGGGAGGGATGTTGATGTGTGACTGCTATTGTGACCATCAGTTTAGATCTCATTTTCAGAGCTGGACCTGCTGAATCCCTTACAGAACTGTGTTAAAATATTAAGGCCCTTCTGCCAGGATAGTCTGGGTATCCTTGGGCCTGGAATAAGCTCTAAGTTTAATATGTCCTGTTTGCAATTTCTGGTATACCTTTTCTCACCAACTGAGTCTCCAGAATCACAGTCCATTCCTCTCATGACTGCAGTGGGTAGAGATTAAAGTAATTAAATAATATAGCTTTTCTGCTGATAATTTCATTTCTTGTATTGTTTTTGCCTTCCCACTCAGGTTCTTTTGTATATTTTTCTATTTTTTTTTTTTCAGTTAGCAGCTGACAGAAAGTGAAAACAATTTCATACTAACTTAACTGTGAAGGTATATTAATGTCTAGTCGATCCTGAGTTCCCACAATCTTTCTTGTTCCAGTTCCTTTGATCTCAGTCCCAGAACTTGCTGTGACACTGACCAGAGACAGCATGTCTTAGCGGAGGCTTTTGTTCCAGCATGGTGCTTAGGTGTCTGCTTGATACACGTTTGCTCAGTGTTGTACCTGATATTTGTGAGAGGGGTTCTCTTGCCTCTCCTAAAACATTCCCGCACTAATAGCCATGATTTGGTTGGCCTGTCAATCAGCCAGAAAAAAGTCTTTGAGTTGGATCCTGGCCTCAAGGCCATCAGTTAGCTGTCTGCGACCTAAACCACAGCCTGGAGGAACACAAAGTTAGGAGTATAAGTATTACCAGTAATTTCATTTCTGGAGCTTGCAGCTGCTAAACTTTTTTTATGCTACAGTGTGTTTTTTGCCTTGTGACACACCAAACATTTTTTAAAGCTGTTTGGCACTTATTAGGAAGAGATTCCCACCCTCCCCATCTGTCAGTGTTGCTTTTCTGTTTTGGTACTGCTATTCTGTGTTTTCCAGTTTAGTAGTTTTTCAACTGGGTACCAAAATTAAAGCCAAGACAGTGCTAGTCTTTGTGTCTCCCTTATAAACATCAGCTTACACTTTCCAAGAGCAAGAATGTGAATAAAGGAAATCATGAGCCTGTGTCTCTGTAATGAGCATAATAGTCTGAGATACTGGTTCTGCTCTCTGCTAAACTGGGACTGCACTGAAGTTGGCAGGCATGTTAGAAAGAGCCTCAGGTTAGAGTTGCTCACTCCTGATCTTTATATTGGTCACAACCTGATTAAGAGTTCATTAAAAGCATTTTGCAACTAAGCACCCCTTCACTGGAAGACTAGTGGAGTTTATTTTTGTTGGCTGTAAAGGGATGAGATTTTTCTGCTTTCTGTTATGCTGTTTTGAAAATATGTATTGAGACTGCATGAGATTTGTGGTATGGAGTCACTAGGCTCTCTTCTGCCACCTTTACTGCTTTATTCAGAATAAGTGCTGAGCTGAATTCAGAAAATCCAGGTGAAGGATGAGACTAGGGGAAATGAGGACTTGGCAGCTAACAAAGAGAACTGAGAAAAGAAGATGAAGGGGATACAGAGGAGGGTATATTGTTTCTTAGAAGTGTGGTAAGTTGGTGCCATCTACTGTTAAATAATTGACTCTAGCAGACATAGCATTCCTGTGAAATTCAGGAGAAAACTCAAAAACTGGAACCATATTGCCTTTCATCCCTGGCATCCAAAATAAAGACTTCAAAGGGAGATTTTGGCATTAAGGTGGGATATTCTGCCGAGGAGTTTCATGTTGCTGGTGAAACAAGAAGAATTATCCATCCAAGTTCTTGAAGTTTTGCTTGCCTGACTTGTAAGCAAACAATGTGATGGAAGATGAGAGACACAGATACACATAAATATAGCACACCTCATTTCACCTAGACATTTAAATCTTTTATTCTTTTAGTACGTTTGACTTGAACAGTATCTGAACCTGTACAGTCTTTCATATGAGTTTGTGACTGTGCCAGTGACTGCAATGTCAAGCACATAATTTAAGAAGTTGACATTCATTATTGAAATTTTCTTCTATATGGTTGGAGAGGGAACTATTGCCTGATGTACTAATCTCTCTAGAAGAAACTCATATTTAGTATCCTAATGGCAGTGAGAACTGCAGAAATTAGAAATGGGAAAAACTTCTCTAAATTTCTAGTTCGTATGTCAGCTATGGTGAACTTCCAAGACCGTACTTAATAACACATATTCTTATGAAAATGTCTTGTCCACTTGTAAATATAGTAGTCAATCAGGCCAGCCTACGGAATGTGCTTTGTAATCCATAGATCTCTCCTTTTTACCTGTCTCAGAGATGCTTTCCCTGCCATTTGTTACCTATTTAAATAGCATCTCCCACACACATGCTGTTTTAAACTGTGATTTAGAAGGAAAAGGGGAAGAAATATTAGGAAGAAGAAAAGGAGGATGGATGCTTATGGATGCAGTCTTTAATAGCAATTAGCAGCCTTATGTGAGTTGCCAGGTCTCAGACAATTCTGTGACTTAAAACAGGCTGAGTATATAGGAAGACTGGTTTTCCTATTCTTAGTGTTGTCCCATGACACTAGTTTCCCTGCAGTCTGCAGTTCTCCTCACTTCTCTGTATGCATTCCCTAATACCACCATCACTGTGTTTCAGTGTTCACTGTGAAACTTTGTGTGTGGGAGATGCCACGTGCTTCCACCCTGCTATCCCTTTGCCATCACTACCTGAAATACTGGCTTTTTACTCTTTTATTCTGCTACTGCTTCTGTTCTTCTGGCAATAAAGTGATTATTGTCAAATCAAAGAAATGTGTGAATAGTTTGTTTTTATTTTTTTCACCATCTCCATTTGGTGCTGTACTTCAATGTGCTTCTAACATCTCTGGTATTCTGGTTTCTTGGCGCTCATTCACTGTTTCTCTTGCATTTTGTATTATTAATTCTACTTCTCTCCACAATGCTCAATGAATATGGACTTGGACTCTCAGCCTGACCCCTGGGAAGGCGGCAGCTGAGTGTCCAGTATGTTCACCCCTTCGCTGGCTCGTATCTTACCTAGGTTCAGGAGTCTTTGCAGGGCATGGGAAGCAGTGCCGACAGCTGTGACAGTGAGACAACCGTGACGTCACATAGTGAGGAACAGAAGACCCCAATAGCCAAGGAACTGTCCTGTTTCAATAAGTTTGAGGAGGAGGAAGAAGAAGATGATGATGATGATGACGATGATGAAGAGGATATTATCTCTCAAGTAGAAAGGCGAAAGGTAGGGGCACCTTCTGAGAACAGAAGGAGCAAAGACACAAAAGTTGACTACGAAACTGAACAAAATCAAGGAGGAGAAAGCAAGTCATCTCATATACTGGAGACAGTCCGAGGAGAGGTCAGCTCCAAAGAGGAGGACATTTCTAGTGAGCAGAAAGAATTCAACCTGCTGGAGAAAGGCAGTGTGTTTGAGTTTCCTCAGTACCACACGCACCATATCCTCAAGTCAATGGAGTCTCTGGAAGGCGGCAGCTCCTCCCCATCTTCCGTGGACAGGGTGCACGTCGCCTTACAAAGAGCCGAGATGAGGATCATCAGCACATCTGATTCCAGGGCTGGACGCACTCTGCTTAAGTCAAAAGATCTCCTGAGGAAGCAGAGACTCTGGTTTGCTGAATCGGGCTATCCTCTGAGGCGGTCTCAGTCTCTCCCAGCTGCATTGCTGAATCCAGTGAAAGTGGTGTCCTCTGTGAATGTCCAGTTAACTCCAGGAAAAGAGACTCTGTGCAGTCCTCCTTCTTTCACCTACAAGTACACACGTGTGGAGGAAGATGAGAAACCAGTGTCTGAGAATGACAAAAGTGAGGCTGAGGCAGCCGCCAGCCCGCCGGTGTGCAAATCCACGCTGTTCATTGCGCCTTCATCCTCCAAGAAAGAAGTGCCCCAAACTGGGCCCAGCAGACTGTCGGAGGAGCCCAGTCCCACCAGGGTACAGAGCTGCCCGCTGCACACACCGGCACATATGTCCCAGTCAACGTGCTCCCTCCACTCCCTCCCTGCCGAGTGGCAGGACAGACCCCTCTGTGAGCACATGAGGACGCTGAGCACCCACAGCGTCCCAAGCATCTCTGGCTCTTCCTTTGGCACCTTGCTTTCCCCGTTCAGCTGTCCCTTCTCTCCGAGGCATGCTGTGTTTCCTCATCGATCTCATGCCCTCAACCCTCCCTCCACTGTGGAGATGCAGCTGCGCAGGGTCCTACACGACATCAGAAACTCCCTGCAGAACCTCTCACAGGTAAGGAGAAGCCAAATTTTTACCTTGGGCAAAGAGGCTTCTTATTTTATCCTTACAAAACCAGAATGTTAATCTGAATATTCCTGTGCATGGTACAGCAGATCAGGAAAAAATTATATTTTGTGCAAGTTTGATTTGCTGCTGTTTTAAGGAGCTTCTGTTTAAAGTGGCAAATTATAATCTTTCCTGTGCTCCATTATTCTTGCATTTAATTTTTTCTTGTTGCAGTTTGTTGACCCAGATTGATTTTTGGTTTCTTTTCTTTTTTTTTTTTTCTCTTATGGATATTCTTGGGTGGGAGGAACAGAGTACTCTTTATCAGCTATTATTTTAGGGTGATAGTCATTAGCTTTAGATTTGAAAATACACATTGACAGTCCTTTAACCTTCCACTTGTCTTTGACATACTCCACATCCAACTGATAGAATTTTTTTTTTTAATTGCAAGTCCAGTGGTTTTAGTAATGATGTCAATGATTATGTCTGTTCCATATATATTTCTGTGCTGTTTTGTGGCAACCTTTTGCATGTTCAGCTCTGGAGCTAGTCAACATGATCCTGAAGTCATCCGTCTTTTCTTAAGAACCAGTTTTATCACAGTGTGTGAAATTTTGTCCATCTCATGACTCAGAGAAGAAATACTTTAAAATGCAAGCACTTTTTTTTTTTTTTGCCAGTTTCTGCCACAACTTCTGCTCTTTCCCTCTGATCACCAGCTGTCCTTCCTCTGCCAGCCCTGTGCTGCTGTTCTCTTAGGTGGCGATCCAGCTTAGAAGCCTGCAAGCTGCTGCAGGAGGCTACACGGGCACAGCAGACTTTGCTTGCTTATATATGAATACATGAACACTATTCAGTCGTTGAGCTTCAACAGTTTCTGTGGGTTTTACCCAAGAACAAACATACACCTGCCTGCACCATATTGCAGGTGGTAGGCTGTAGTGGGCTTTTTTAGACCCCTGTTGTTTTGGTTTACTTTGCCACTTGTCAAAAGTGAGAGGCTATTCCATCCTGACTGTATTGGCTGGCTTTGCTTCTTGGAGGAAGCCTGGGCACTGGGACACTGCTCTGCAGTGGAATTCTGAGATAGCTGTGGTTTAAGGCAGTCATTGCTCAAGGTAGTGGACAGTGTGCCTGAGAGTAAGCATTTGCAGAATTTAACCTTCTTTGTAAAATTTCCTCTTGGGAACCAATTGCAGCCTTAATGTGGGTAAGGTTATAGTGTGCTACAGCACTTTTATCACTTATACTGTGCTAACTAAACCTGCTGAAGAAAAAGTCTTCGTGTTATGTCCATAACTTATGCTCAAGCTGGTTTGCTTAAAATAAAAAAAAAAAAATCAGTATCAGAAGGGATAATAATATCTCCTAGCCCACTTGTTCTATTTTCAGCGTAATTCGTCTAGACCAGTTCCAATTTGGGGGCTTGGTCCTTCTCATTACACAAGTTTGTATGGAAACATCTCACTTAAAATACACAGTTCCCTGGTGCTGCTTTTTCTTACTGCCAAGACCAAGTTTGGCCCGTAGCATACTCAGCTGCTAATGAAAAAGTTGAGATGTTTTGAATACATGACTCTGATTTTAGGAAGGAATAAAGAGGAGCAGATAAATTCCTGATAGAACAGAGAACTGGGAGAGGAAAAAAAACACCATCCACTTGATCTGATCATGTTTGAGCAAAACTCCTCTGGGTGAATGGACATGCTTCAAATTTTCCATGCAAAGTCAATAGTCCTTTTAATTCTTTCAAAATTATATTGGACAAGCTACCTTTTTCGCATATGAAAAGGTGAATGTTTTTGCTGTTTCCACTGTTCCTTGTTGTGTCATGTCCCTACATTTAACAGCCCCTTAATTTTATCTGCTTGCTCCATGTGTTGATGCAACATGCGAAGAGAAATTCTTCAACACTCTTCATGAGAGTTCATTATCATGTAGGGGTCTTTGGATGTAGGCAATGTAGTGAGATTAAAAACCAAAATCAACAACAAAAAAAAAAACAAAAAAAACAAAACAAAACAAAACAAAACAAAAAAAAACTAAGAACTGAGCAAAACCCTGTGACAGACATGACTGTAATAATGATTTGAAAATGTCACACTTCAATTTGCTCAGTTCTGTTTTCCGAGTTGTTCTTACCATTAGCTGAGACTACTGAATTTTCAGGCATAACATGCTTGCAGCAGGAAAATTTGGCTTTTACTCCTACTTACAGTGTCAGACGGGATTAATTTGGTTTTTCACCTGCAGCACATTTGCATTACAGAGCTTTGGTGCACATGCTTCAGCTAAGAGCTGGCACTGCAATTTTGTAAGGTTTCCCTTTCCTGATATAGTATTTACATAGACAGCAGAAATTGCGATGCCAGCAAGGTTGTGTTTAGCAGTGGCTGCTGTGGGAGTATCTGTGTGCTTGGGAAGATGAGTTCTGAAAGGAGATTGTTGACATTCCCATTTCAAATTGCTTGTTTCTTCCCTAGTACCCTGTGATGAGGGGTCAGGATCTTTCAGCGGCCACCGGTTACACTACTCAGAGATCATCCATTCTACCTCTCTACGAAGTAAGTGACCGTGTTCACACAGTGGTACTTAGTCAATATGAAACACAAAGAAACATCCTAAATGTGCCACAGATTGTGCTAACTTTGAGCAATTCTCTGTTTTTGCTCTCAAGAGATAACAGATGACTCCATCCTGCAAATAATATTAAAAATGAATTCATCTAAATACATGGAAATCCTTTCATGTGTATGCTTGTATGATACATCTAAAAATGTTGCTTTCTTGAATTAATGTGAGTTCACAACATGCAGCCTCTGTAGTATACTGGAGTTGCTGAGGTTCTGCTTGACTCAAGGGCACATCTGGGCACGTGTGGTTATAAGATCCAGACTTATTTAAATTCAATTTTTCCATGTAACACAATATTATGTTGTGGTTTTTTGGTTAGTGCATTTTTTTTTCCCTTTCTCCTCCAGAATACTTTCCAGGAGCTACAAGTGGTAAGGCGAAATCTAAACTTATTTAGAACCCAAATGATGGATTTGGAATTGACTATGTTACGTCAACAAACAACAGTTTATCAGCACATGACAGAAGAGGAAAGGTAAGATGCTCTTTCTAAAAAAAGAAAGTACTTTAGCACCTCAAGGAAATTTGTTGTTGCCTCTCAAATCAGAGCAAAACAACTATTAGTTTCGGTTTGAACAGAGTTGGAGCTGAGTTTTTGCCAAAAACTTGTTTACTCTCTTCTTTACACTTCCTAATTTCAGAGTTTTTTCCTCTTTGTTTCTTCTGATCCCTATTTCTCATTAATTGATGGGGTTTTTTTCTTCATCCTTTCTCTGAAGTGGTTTTACAGCTGTGGATTTTAAGGACTTTTATTATAGAATACTTGAACATAGGATATGGGTGTAAAAAATTCTTAAAGATTTTAATTTTAGATTTTTTTTTTTTTCCCCATCTTTGTAGATGTAAATAAAAACCGAATATTTTAGTATTCAGGTGCTTTTCCAACTTACAGTGCCTCCTTGCCAGGCTACAGATGGCATTCACGTTCTGGCTCCGTGTGTTTGTGCTCACCATGAGTTGCAGCAGCCGCTGATCTGGAACAATTTTCAAAACTGCTTACATATTTACTTTAGTTGAATCAGCTCTTGACTAGTCACTTTAAAAGTAAACGTGTTTGAAATCAGTTGGCTTTCTTATGCAATGGCGTCCTGGCCAAAATGTAGGTGTGACTGCTTGGGAATCTAGTAACAAACAGAAGAAGTAATATGCAATTACTGCATTGCTCTGTGACTTTTGTTGTTACTGGTTTTAAATTGGATTTGATACATGTATAAATGCTGACTTCTGCTTGCACATATTTAAGCATTTAAAGCTAAAATTTTCGGAGAACGTTCTGTGATACACTATGTGGTTTAGTTTTCTCCATGGAGTGATACGTATTTTCTATAAATGGAGAAATATTTCTGTCTAGGCGTTTAGCTCATTTTTCCCTGAAACAGGAATTTTCTGTGTTGCACTTTGAATCCCCTTGTATAAAGTCCTTTCCTTGCGGGACTGTCCTGTTCAGTTCCCCTTTGTGGTGTGCTGCTGAGTGCAGTAAATGCCCTTGTTCTTTTTGTGATGCACTTGGTATAGATACGAAGCTGATCAGCTACAGAGCTTGAGAAAGTCTGTTCGCATGGAGCTACAGGAGTTAGAGATGCAGTTAGAAGAACGTCTACTTGCTTTGGAAGACCAGCTGAGAAGTCTGCACATGTCTTCACCTTACAGACCTCAGACACACATAGTAAGTATTTCTTTCTCAACAACATTGTATGTTTTCTCAGTGTAATGTTAATATCTCATAACTGTTAAAACTCTTAGAATGCAGTGAAATCTGGGCAATCTAATGATGCCGTGTGTATTATCAGGGGTCGTATTTTATTGGTTTCAGTCCGTGGTTTGTCTGGGGGAAAGGGGTGTGAATAGAGGGATTTCCTTGGTGTTGTTATGTATCAAGACATATCTTCTGAAGTGCTAAGTCTGAGATTTCAAACCTCTTCCTTTTCTTTGTCATGACCCTGAATTCTCACAGTTTTGGTAGGTAGTGCTCATGTCTAAAATCCTTGAGGCGTGGGGATGGTCTTTCTAGAGCTTCCCTACACTGGTTTTCTTACTTTTGAAGTGAGGACAGATGGATCAGTGTTTCTCTCCCAATAAATGGGTTGTGCTTCCCCTCTAGCTCTGCCAATCCATGGGGGACAAAAACCAAATGGACAAAAAACAAACAACAACAAGAACCAGCCACAATTAGAAACAAACAAGCAAACAAACAACAACCAATCAACAAAACAAAACCAACCAATCAACCCAAACCAGGAAAATACAGTCGTCATCTTCAATTTTCCCCACTATTGCTTTTTATAACTGCTTCAGATGAACGTGTGGCTCCCTGCCAAACAGTGGGAAAAGCTCTCCTACCACAGACGGTCCCCAGAAGCACAAGAGAGGGGATAAAAAAGACACTTGCATATGTTTTTTGGTGGCATGGTGATATACTTTCTCTTCTTCTTCACTCAACGGAAGACTGTTCCTCTTTTTTCTGCTGCAATTCTGTCATCAGCCAAACAAATGAAGCACAAATGAAAAGTATCATATGTTCTTCCTGCATTTCATTCCTCTTTCTTAGCCAATTCTCTTCTGTAGAAGCAGCACAGGCCACATCTTCCTTTTCAGTATTTTGTCATGGGAAAAAAATTGAAATGCAAGAACAGGAAAATATGGTATTACTGTGATCCCAGGCCAAACTTGCATTCTTTGAACCATATAAAAATCTTTTTATTTGTAAATCCTTTTATAGAAGGAGGGCCAGCTTTAAAAATGTCTGAAATAAACTTTCTCCAGCCAGCTTTGCTTCCTGTTTCTAAGTTTCTGCTTTGACAGAAAGTCATCTGAGACACAACATGTTCATATATTGGCTTCTGACAGCTCTATAAAAATCCTCAATGCATTAACTTGACTTAATTTTTCAGGGTATGTATGGAAGCAGAAGTGCTGATAATCTATCCTGCCCTTCTCCATTGAATGTCATTGAACCAGTAAGTAATTGTTGTGTGCTGTATGTTTTACTAAGAAAAAGAACTGGGAAGGAATTTCTCAGAAAAGGTTGCAGGAGATTCATTTGACACAGTTTTGAAATACTTTACTGACCTTAGTAGTTCTGTTGAGAACAGCTGCGTTTTTCCTTAAGCAATGTTAAATATAGGTGTAAGTAGCTGTGAACTCTTGTTAGTTTTTAAAAGGAATATGTAGAAGTGAGATGTCGTTGGCATTTAGTTGATGCAATAACTACATAGTGAGTTTTCCAAGGAAAATTATTTCTTATTTTTCTGTGCATTTTATGCTATCAAAAACAAGTAGTTCAAAGATTTCAGAAAGGAAAGAACAAACTTGAATTGTTCTAGTAAAGAAAAACAAGATCAAGCCTTTACATGTGTCTATGTCAACGGCTCTGGCAGGATGCATCTGTATTGCAAAAGTCAGTGGCTTGGGGAGCTGCCTCACTTCGTATTTATGTTGGCTTTCAAAAAAGCCCATTCCTTTTTATGATCCTCTTTGTTGCAATCATAAAGGCAAAGCACGTATTTATTTTATAGCTGTATTTGTTACATGGACAGAATGAGTAAGTGAATGAATAACCAGAAAGCATAGTTGTGTCTATATGTGACTTTTTAATATGCATATTTAGGACTCTTTCTTTTCTGAATCCTTAGGTCTCCGAACTTATTCGAGAACAGTCATTTCTCAAGTCTGAACTGGGTTTAGGACTAGGAGATCTTGGACTGGAAACTCTACCGGCAGAGGGTACAGAGTCGGTATTCTCCCATGGAAACTCTGATTCCTCTTCAGTGTGCTCTGGTCACGCAGGTAGAAAAGCTGGTGTTGGATCATCTGAACTAATGGGAAAGTCTAAGGGTCAAAGCAAGAAGTTATACCGAGCATCTGTTGCCTTAACACCAACTCCCCCGGTGAGAGCAGGTGCTGGGCAGCAGGTGGAAAGCTCTGAGGAGCTTGCAGACTCCAAGCCAGAGGTGGAGCACAAACTTGATAAAGTCCCTCTCATGCCTTCGGTTGATGAAATCCACAAAAGCATGGAGCAGGAGGAGCTGCAGCAAGTCATACGGGAGGTGAGGAGAGAGGGGCTGATGTTTGAACAGTGTTTACTGAAACCTAGAGAGAGGCTGTCTATAACTCTTGGCCACTGGGGTTTTCTCTTTCCTCTCAAGCCAGGGCTCCATACTGTTACTGTACTATCTCTGAAGGCTCGGAGCTTGTGACTCGATTTTCAAGCCACAGTTGTATTCTTGTGCAAGGCAGTAGATGTTTTTTCAGTGATAGCGGTTAGCATGTAACTTGATCGCTTGTTGCTACTATAAGTCTGGGTGAGAAGGAATTTGCCATCTCTACTACGTGGTTAAGCAGCAGTATTTCAGAGTCCCAAGTGAAAATTTCTGTGTCATATGTGCTTGCTAAAAAGCCAGGTTGGTGTTACTTTGACTAATGAATTGCTGTTCCTGAAAAAACTCTGTAGTAAATGTTAAAAATACTTTCCCAGTCCCTCTGCCCCAAACTACGAAGATCTGTAGAAGTGTAAGTGAAGCAAGCTCTAGTCAGATGAGAAGTTATTTCAGACTTTAAGACTGATGTTGGACCAATGCTGTTGAACTAGTTTTGTTGGCAGTCAATGAAAGTGAAGGGTGCTTGGTTATTTTTCCTGTGGGCCAGGCTGAAAAACAGGACTAAAACTGGATGTTTTGTTTGTCAGTGACATGACAGAAAGCCTTGTGGCAAGCAGTATAAATGGGAAAAGGAAGCAAAAGAAACTTCTTGTTCCCGAAAGCAGTGCTCATGAGAAAGTGGAGCGAGCAAGCTCTCTGTTGTGAATACAGAAATGGGAAATGAGAACCTGTGAGTTTTGTTCCTTCTCCTTCACTGGAGAGGCACCACTTAGCCTTTAGCTGGAGGTCATTCGACCCTTAGCCTTTAGCTTGTTCCTTGAAGCTTTTATGTGGCTCTGCTGCAAACCACTGGAGGGGTATCATGCTCAGGAAGGTACAACAGACTGGGCTGTAACTGCCATCCAGGTCTGCTTGTGTTGAGTCTGTATATAACTGGAACCAGCTTTGCCTTAGCTTTGGTTTTCAAACAGATGAGAGACAGGCTGCTCATCTCATGATAGAACAGGAGCTGTGATCCCAGAGGAATCTTTTGGCACAGCTTCAGCCCTCTTCTCTCAGCACAGAAAGAGGCAGGGTGTACTGGACCATAAGCTTTCCTTTCACTCATCATCTGACCACAAGATTCTGCTGCGTCTGTCTTTGCAAAGTGGAGATGTTTTGTTGGCTGACTCACTGTGGGCTTTGCTATGCATAGGCACTTTACACTTGCACAGTGAGATTTGTGAAGCAGTAGAGCATTACTAAGGGGTGTTCTTATAGAAGATGAGGTCTGGAAGGATGTGAAGATACTTACTTTGTTTACCTTTGGGTAACACCATAAATAACCGGAGCTGAGAGTGCAAAGAATAATACGTAGCCACAAGCATTAATGGCCAGTGAACTGCTGGTGTTAAAAAAGGATGCAATTTGGCAGTGAGGTGGAATGGAGACCAGCTTTCAATAAGTAGCCTTATGATGCTGAATAGTACTTCACCCCATCAGTAGCCCCATTAGAGTCACTGGGATGAGTTATGGAAAGTGGCATTATCCTGTGGAAGGATGGGCACCGCAGTCAGCTCACAGTGAGGTACCAGCAAACCAATGGCCTCATAATTACTGTGCTCAGCATTAGGAGCTGAACACCTTCTGACCATCACTGATCTTTACAGATCTTTCCAGTGGAGCTTGTGATGCTACAACTTTACACCTCCACTTTGAAAGCAAAGGAGTGAATGAGGCAGGGGGGCAAGCATTCAGTTTTGAAATGTATTCCCCCTCTGCCACCCTTTTGCCACCATCTTCTCTAAAGCAGCTAAAATTGAAAGGAGTTTTGGGAAAGGTCTTGTTTTGGAGAGGTCATAAAATACTCCTAGATGTCCCAAATTCTGGTTCATTTTTCTTTTCTTTCATGCCTTTTTTAAAGGGATTTCTTGCCGAATGCTTAGAGACTGGCACATATTTATCATGCCCTGCGCTCTGCTGCTGATTCTGAAGTGAAGCCAGGATATTGCATTTGTATTCAGCCCTTCTATAAAAACCTGCGTGTCAGAGGAATGGTGTTGTAGTGGAGGATTGCTAAAGGAGAAACAGAGAGGAAGGAGAGCTGTAATTCAAATGTATTGTAAGAGCAGCAGAGACAATAAAGGGTGCTGGAGTCGAAGTACAGAGTTATTTCAGCCAATATTTTCTCTGAGGTTAGCCTGTGTGAAAGTCCCTCTTTAACTTCATTAATTGATAGCAAATAAAGATGTGTACTCTTTGCACAGAGATTGTTCTTTGGGTTATGTGGCACTGAGGACATTGTAATGCAGAAAGAATCTGCACTGAACTGAGAGGCTGCTATTCAAAGATGAGTAGTCAGCAAATAGCTGAGCTTAACTCACTTCGCAAATGTTTGAGCACACAGAGATTGTCCCTCAGTTCAACTTCATTGTCAGCCTGGTTTCTGCTCTCATTCTCAACATGAGAAGTTTTGCAGGTCAGAATGAAGATGAATTGGCTAGAAGCTCCTGGTAGTTTTTGCAGAAACAGAATATGCTATTAAATACTGGTCAGGAAAATCTTTTGTATTTCATAAGAGCTAAAACAGAGCATAAATTGAAATGTCTTCCTTAAGTGGCCTTGTTGTTAGCAAAGGAATTCCAGTTTCATTGTCAAAAGAAGAAATCTGGTAGGTTGCATTCTTGATGCCTGCACTCACAAATGTTAAACCCTTGCTTATTCCTCCCATTCTCTGTAGCTGCATGACCCTGTGTTGGAGAAAGAGAAGTCAGGCAGTGTTTCAGAATATGCCTGGGTGGGTTGTAATGCAAGTGAGCTTTGACCTGTAGCTATTTGCTGGCATTAGAAAACCCCATGGTGTTAACTTTTAGCGTTAACTGACTAACTCCCACAGAAAAGCATTCAACAATCTGAAATGTTAAAACGTTGAACAGAAGCCCTCTTGTTTTGAGGAAACTACAGCCTGACCTCCACAGAAGTATCACATGAAGCACACACTGCTTGACTCGTAGGTCACAGTGTTACTAGGAGTGCCGCCAGGCCCTCTCTACTCTTGTGTAGTTTAAGAGGTGTGATAGTTTAAAAAGCTTTCTGCATGAGAATGGTACAGATTTTGGTTTTGCTAACAGATCTCTATTGTAAATGACATTTAATGAAGTTACGCTTTAAAGAAATGTATGTTTTTCCTGTTAACATCTGTTTTAAGAGGCTGTAATGGGTCTTAATGGGATGGAGAGATGGTTTTATAGAGAATCTTCCCTTTTCCATTCAAATCCATGTTCACTCAGCATCAATCAAAAATGTCAGACAGAAAGGGACCTGGGGGTACTAATTGACAGGAAGCTCAACATGAGCCATCAGTGTGCCCAGGTGGCCAAGAAGGCCAACGGTATCCTGTCCTGTATCAAAAATAACGTGGTCAGCAGGACAAGGGAAGTGACCCTTCCCCTGTACTCTGCATTGGTGAGGCCACACCTGGAGTATTGTGTTCAGTTCTGGGCCCCTCAGTTCAGGAAAGACATTGAAGTGCTGGAGCGGGTCCAGAGAAGAGCAACACAACTGGTGAAGGGACTTGAACATAAGACCTATGGGGAGAGGCTGAGGGACCTGGGGTTGTTTAGTCTAGAGAAGAGGCTTAGAGGTGACCTCATCACTCTCTATAACTACCTGAAGGGAAGTTATAGCCAGGTGGGGATGGGTCTCTTCTCCCAGGCAGTTAGCAATAGGACAAGGGGGCATGGGCTTAAACTCTGCCAGGGGAAATTTAGGCTGGATATTAGAAAGAAATTCTTTACAGAGAGAGTGATCAGGCATTGGAATGGCCTGCCCAGGGAGGTGGTGGACTCGCCGTCCCTGGAGGTTTTTAAACTGAGATTGGACATGGCACTTAGTGCCATGATCTAGTAAACGGACTAGAGTTGGACCAAGGGTTGGACTCGATGATCTCTGAGGTCTTTTCCAACCCAGTCGATTCTGTGATTCTGTCTGTTGGTTGTTCATATTCCCCCTGTGCAGGCATAGAATTCCTCTTCTTACTATCTTGAGCATAAAACTCACCAGCTGCTGCCATAAGGAAGTAGCACAAGAAGAAAATAGAGTAGAAAATAATTATTTTGATTTAGAAAATGTAACTCATATCAGGACTATGGGGACTGTGAAAGCTTCGCGCTCATTTTCCATCAGCAGATGAAGAACACCCATCTCCAGAATTGTTGCTGTGGCACATTTCACTCTCAATCAGTTCATTATTTAGCAGGAACGTAATATTACAGTTATGCTAATTTTTTCGCAGGGAGAAGGATCGCTGGGTTACTGTAGTAAAGCTCTCTATGAATGTGGTACTGTTTTGTTAATGCAACATTGAATGTCAGTGTTGTATCAATGTAGTATATGTACCATAAATGAGGGAGTTCTCTCCCCTTTGAAATTATCGATTTTTCACTCAACTGCTAAACATACCGGCGGAGCGTTCATTGACTGCCTCTCTCTTTTGTGTGGAAGAAACCTTGGCAGTGGGCTGGTGCCTTCTGCAGAGTAAATGGTAGGGTGCACCTTGCCCTAAATTGTGTCTAATGAAAAAGGCAAACATTGGCAATTGTCATGACACATGCATGGGACTGAGTCACTGCAGGAATTGATGCCGTGCTTGCCACGCAAGAATGGCCTTGATGAGTCTGGAAAGGAGGGAGGAAGCAGTGGCAGGGAAAAGAAGCAGCAGTGTCCTTGTTCTGTCAGGGCGGGAAGGTGAGAGGCAGAGGGCTCAAGTGACCCACCAAGGTCAAGCCAGAAGTTGTTGGAAGAGCTGAGGACAGAACAGGAGCTGCTTCACCTCGCCATGACACTGTCATACTAGACCATTTACTTGCTGATTTGGGAAGCTTTTATCAGTTTTCTTTGGAAAATGAGATTTATTTTTGTCTATCTGGTGAGGGAAGGGCACTGAATAACTGCTTTGTAGTGTAGTCACAGACCCACCCTGTGTGATACTGGCGAAGGAAAGTGATGAGAGCAGTGCAGGGCTCTTATGACAGTGGCCTGATAGACAGCCGGGGGGCTGTTTCCCTGTGCCAGTGTTTCTAAATCCCAAAGCCCTTACTGCACTGACAACGGTCCTAAAGCATTGTGCATCCCTGTGTGCACTGGTGTAGACGTCCTTAGGACTTTGGCCATCAGTAAGCCAGGTCCTGTGACACACTGGTTTTTCTTTGGTCAGTTAATCAGCTAACAACCCAACCGGAAACCTATTTCCCAATAATATTAGAGTCTCTGAATTTCTACTTGATGCAAAGCAGTAGTGAAATAAGGAACTTTGCCACTAATAGTTTAGGGATTGAATTGTTTGCCAGTGAGAACAAGGGATAAATAACCTGTTGCTAATGCTGTTGCCACCCTTCTGACGTTGTTCCTTAATCCTTTTGACGCACCGGGAAAAGGGGAGACTTACAAGAATTGCAAGATGATCGTGGAGATGATGAGAGGGCTATGCCATTGGGAAGGCTGGGTTTGAGTAAATATTATTCCCATGGTATTGGTGAGGCATCACAACATGAAGGGATTTGTTACTGGCAATACCAGGATTAGAAATTAGAGCTTTTTTTCTGGCATTGAATCTTGTGTTCATTACCACTACTCAGGCACTTGAAAGCTACTTTAAAGTGACACTGTGAACAGTATTTTCTTCAGTCCAAGATCAGCTATTCATGCCAGGAAATTATTGGCCCTTTTAATAATAAGAAGAAAAGTGGGCTTAACTGGGCCGGTGGGTGCCCCAGTGAGTGACCCCAGTGGCTGGGCTTTGGCTCTGACCCCGCTCCGTTCTCTTACCATCATCATCCTCCCCGTGCTTGGAACAGTGTCTGACTTATCACTGCTTCCTCAAGTGAAGACAATCCAAAAAATGAGTTGGTGCCAAAGATTTCTCATACTTGTGAGAGCAGCCTGTGTTATTTTTCTTTGTCATGCCCTGCTCCTTTCCAGCATAATACGCTGTTGTAGAACTGGGGTTTGCTCCCTTTTACGTAGCCATCAGTGCTCTGTTCTTCCTCTGTTCTAGCCTCAGCCACACTCAGGTGCGGGCTCACAGTAACTCCTGGCTTTGTTTTATGCAAAATTTAATGAGTAAATGCTTTGTCACAGTCCTGTGAAAAATAGTCTTTGCTGGCATAGATCATACCCAGGTGCCAACTGATGGGGTGAGCAACAGTTCAAGTTCAATGTTTGATGCTGAAAGTATGTAATTAGGATTCATCTCCTTTTGATTTGTATGAAAACAGCAGCTCATGTTCATAGGCGTGGATCTTTCCTAGTGCACAATTCATTTGTGAGGCAGATCGGTCCTGCCTGTGTTTTCAAGAGATAACAACTGCTGTCAGAAAGTGGTGCATTTGGGGCGCTTTTGGTGTGTGTATCCTGAAAAGCCATTTTCAGAACTTCAGCACAGTAAAAATGTATTTTTTCTTAACTTAAAACTATTAATCCTAAGTGTAAAACACAGATATATTTACCAAACAAACAAAACAAAAGCAAATAAAACCCAACCAACCAACCAACCAAAAAAACCAAAAGCACCTACTTTGGTTTGCATTTATGTGATTTCTGAGAACTTTAAAATTACGGGTTTTTTTCCAAGAGAAATCCTCTTATATTTTTCCGTTTGCATTTTTTTGGCAGTTGAATTTTTGCTGTTGTACATTTTCATGTGTCAATAATGTCAAGCATATCTGCAATATCATTTAGTTTTATCCGTTGCTTATATAACTCGCTGACCTTAAAACTTTGGCTAATCCCTTTCAGATCAAGGAATCTATTGTTGGTGAAATAAGACGAGAAATAGTAAGTGGATTGTTAGCAGCTGTATCACCCCAAAGCAGATCTGCAACTGCAAAACAAGATACACAGCCATGAAACGGGTACTGCAGGTAATCTTTGGCAAATGGCCACAACCAGGTTTTATTTTGTTTGTCACATGAAATATCATTGTTAACTTAAACCTTGCTTTGTTTGCATTTTCCCCTTGAAACATAAGTGATCAAAATAGAAGTTCATTAAATACAGAGGATACTGATAATCCTGGATAGCTTTGCAAGATCAATTGGTTTATAGTTTGGCTCATGCTATTGTCAGCTTTCTCGCAGTGGTGTTTGGTTTTGGTGTGCTCTGTGATGGCTTTGCATGTGAATATAGCATGTGAGAGGATTTCTGTAGTTTGCCTGCCTTAGCCATGAATATTATCAAAATACATACTTAAGCATAACAAGCAGACTTCCAAAAATCTAATTTAGATATTTGTCTTGGTTTTTGTTTTCTGTAAGGTTGGATGTAGTCCGAAACGCTATGGGATTCTGCTTTGAGCGGCGTACACTGGCAAAAGAGTCAAGTTATTTTTGCTTCAGGAGATGTTAAAGCTGCTGAGATAGGCTACTGCATTCAATGCTTGATTCTATGGTGTGTGCCTTTCCTTGAGTTCATTTATAAAGACTTAGACACTTTAACTAGTTCATTACTTTCCTTAAAGCATCAACAAAACTGTGGGTCTCTGAAAGGTTTTGTATTTATTTGTATGTCCCTGTTGTAAATTTTTGTGTAGCTAATTTCTTTCTTTAATGATGCATCATGAAACTTGAAGATTTCCAGACATAAGCAGTTTATAAATAACACACACGCATTCAGCCTAGCTTTTTTACAAAAATTTAAAAAAAAAAAAAAAGACAAAACCCCCCCAAAACACTGACCTCTATGAGGTATTTACTGTGCAATAACTGATTCACTTTAAGAGCTTGAAACAACCAGTAATGGTTTCCACTGCTGTTACTTAGTGCCACTTCAACAGAAGGAAACAATCCTGATGTAAAAATTGCTGTTAATTCTTGGGGCGGTTACTATTAGCAGAGTGGTAGAATGACATGAGGTTACTTAAACTACTTAAAGTTCTGACACTGAAAGCCTTATCTTTGTGTAGAAGACAACTTTTAATTATTTTTATTTGCTTCCTTACTGTTTGCCCATCCCTTTATAGTAAAGTGCCTTATTTTAAGCACTCTTTGTGTTGACTGCTTTCGGTCAAACCAAGAGAAGTTATTTTCTGCTTCCTATTAACCAAAATGCAATAAAAGTACTGATCTTCTGAAAGCAATTAGGATGTGCAACTTGGAATGGATGAACGACCTTGCTTGTATTATGGAGAAAATGGAAAAAATCTCTTTTCCTTCCCCATCCGTCACTGAGTGTATTTTCAGTTAGCCTGGTGAACACGTATTTGTTCCAGTGGAGCAAACTGGAAATCATTGGAGGTTTTATGTGGTCAAATAGACATGTAGTGGATATGTAATATCCCATTTTGCTGTGCTTGGAATCTCTTTATTCATTTGCCATTTCCATCTACTAAAACTCTTTACACTATGTCAAGGTCTTTAATCAAAAATTGTTTCAAATATAACAATGTTATATGGAAAAGTTTATAAGATTTTAAATTGTGTTAGGAAGACACACAAGGGCTGATTTCTTAAACAAAAGTGTATATTAAACCAATAAAATATTTATTTTGCCTATAATCTGTGTCTGTTTTTCATTGACCATGGTTTACTCTTAAGCAAAGTAAGTAATATAGGTTTGATCAAATAGTGCACAGAATGGAGAATAGCAGCAAAGCTCAGGACTTGAGTTTCCAAAAGCTTTCAGATGTTCAAGGGGTACTATATGCTTAGGAAATGTGAAATTTGAGAACAATGTTGGCACCTAAAACCAAACTCTAAGTTTTTTGCTTCTGTTGTGGTTCCAAGAATTTGGTTGGTCTTGACCTCTTCTCAGAGTTGATCCCTGTGAGTGGAGCCAGAGCTTTGTTGAAAACCTTATCCTACATGGTTAAAAGTTGAAATATGAGCTCCGACAGCACTTATGTGTGGCAATCCGTTCAAGGTGGTAAGCTGCAGTAGGTTTCTGCTTTCCTTTGGAGCTTGCGTGAGCAGGCAGTTCCATTCCAGAATGCCACTGGAGAGTGACCAGCCAGACCTGAGCGCCTGCAACCTTCCTTCGCAAATGTCCAAACCCAAAACCCACTCAAATAATTGCAGCAGCAGATGCTCCCCTTATACCCCAGCCAGATTAATTGACACACTTACCATTAATGTAGGTCCCATGCCTGTGTGCTACTTGAAGTGGCATTCCAAGAAAGGTGACAGCTGTGGCCGTGAGGGGGTGATGGAGAAAAGCAGCTCAGGAGCTGGCAGCCACTGCACAGCACCTGCCAGCAGCATTGTCCATGCAGCCTGGCTCCTTGCAGCTTGGAGGTAACGATCCAGTGTGCCTGGGGTGCTTTCTCAGCGACAGAGACTAATGTTTAGTATGTCCTGAGAAATGAAAAACAGTGTGAATTTTTCATTCAGCTGATGGGAGGCAGATTTGTGAAGTTCTTGGCGTAATTTAAAATAAAGGCATTTCAAGACGACATTTCTAAAATCTCTACTGAAACTAATGAATATACAAGCACCTATTTTTCCATAATCCCGATAACAGATTTTTGCTATTCTTAAAGATAGTTCCAGCTAATATTTTCTGACTGACATTTATGTAGTTATAGGAATGTCTATAAACTCCTGTTAGAAAAAAAATATGTAGTGCACTGCTGTCATGTAAGTTAAGCTGTACTGGTATCAACCTCTATTGACATTTCTGCTTGTGCCTTAGGAACAGCCATCATTGTTATTGGACACATGCCTAACCTGGGTGCCTTGCCCTTTAGCAATGTCAATTCAGCTGTAATGATTTTCTGAGCATGGACAATTTTTCTTTTATTTAACAACTGAAACTGCTACTTTCCTTACAAATTAGTGTTGTCTTTTTTTTGCCAGCCTGAAATTTGATGTGAATTCTATGTAGATTGAAACAGCTTTATTGGTGGCTGATAAATAATGGTTTATCAAATTTGCTGTGAATAAAGCCAACAGTAATGCCAGAGATATTTTGGATGCTTTTCCACACTTCACTGTGATAGTGATCTTTGGGGCTGCCAGTTGGCTGCAGGAATATAAAGCCAAGGGCTGTATTTTGGAAACGCTAAGAGCTAGCTGTTCTCAGTGGGTGCAGGATGGCTACATCGCTGTTGGTAATAAAATTGACTTGTCTTCAGCCTGCTGCCTGTGGCACAGCTCAGAGCAGGCACAGGTTTGGGGCCTGGTACTTGGAGATTTTTTTTTGTATTATTATTATTTTTTTTAGGGTGAGTGAAAACATGTTTCTAGCCCCCATTGTTGCGGTGAAAAGCTACAAAAATGACCTATGCTGAAATGACGTGGGGACATCTCAGCGTTGGGCGGCTGGAGGCAATAGCTGGAAAGGTGGGAGCAGCCCCTGCTCTCCCTGCGTCAGCACTGCGATGTCTGGGAGGTGCTGCTGCTGCTCGCTGTGGGTGCGAGACCTGAAAAGGAAAGGACTGAGGATGACCATGGACCCAGCTATGTGGCTGGGGGTAAGTACGCAGGAGAAGAGGGTCCTGCTGCTGGTAGTTCTGCAATGCTGTTTGCAGAGAGGGCTCAGAGTGGCCCTGCTGAAAGAACTGATGGGCTCTTGAAGTTCTATGAGGCAGTTTTACTGAACACAGCCCTCACAGGAGGGAGGCTGCCCTGCATCTCCTTCTTTCTTTCAAACTGTGTGGTGTGCAAGCCCTCAGCAACTTGCTCTTGGAAGGCAAGTGATGCCCGAGAGGCTCCAAGCCATGCATTTCCTAGGGACCGATTTGCTCTGATTCCTGTCTCTTTTAAGGTGAGAATTTAAAGCCTTGCTGATGCAGTCCAACCACTGATGCTCACCAGTATCACTCTACTGAGTCTTGAGGGGCAGCGTTTGTCCTGCCTTTAGATTTTGTGTACTGCTGAGCAAATGGGTTACACCTGAAATATAGCATAGGTTAGACATTTTAATGCAGTTATACCAGAGATTAATCTGTTTTAATGAAATTTGCCACAGGAAGATACTGATTAGGGAGAGAGAAGAAGAGACAAATTTGGAAGCTGGAGTAATTCAAGCCATAACTAGCAGTGTAAAACAAATTGCCCCTAAACTGCTGGCAAATTTCTCTTTTGGAAGAGTTTCTTCGATAGGGAACAAACCCAAGACTCTGAAACTTGTTTGATGTTGTAAAATAGATGGTTTCAGTCCAATACACCACTTTCTTCTGAATTAACAGGATAATTTCAAAATAATACATTGTTTGATTTTCAGAAAAAACAAGAAACATTACCTTGGCATATGGCAAATCTACTTTGATATTTCACAAGTAATTTTTGGATCTGGTGCTAATCCTTCATATTCATACCATAGCATAAATATGCACAATAATGTTATGATAACAATTGTAACAATAAAAGATATTAAAAAAAAAAAAACAGAAACAATATTACTCAATAATTCTAAATAGCTTGCATATAATGCAATTTTGCATATATGCTTTCTGAGTGATGGTGAATATTATATGCAGAAATATATTTCTCTTTTTTTGACAGGGTAAAAGGGGAAAGGCTGGACAATGCTGAAGCAATTAAATGGTAGCAAGGAGAAGGCAGCACAATGAGAACCAGGAATTCCCTCAGTGAGTGAGGAGCTGTTCTGCTTATTGTGAAATCTTTGGTACAGATACCTGCTTTCACAGGTATCTCTAAGTTTGTGAGTACTTCGTATAATAATGTAGAGTTTCTCTTTATCTTCTGAAGTAATCTCGTTTTCCTTTGGTTGTATACTGCAAGTTATTAGGGAGTCTCAGAGTCAATTTATTAAGAAAACATCCACATAAATATTTCTGTTTAGTTTTCTGTGTTTGACTTCAGTTTTAGATTTTGGTTGAAAAGGATCATAAAGACATGGGACTTGATTTTGAAGGGCAGTGTCCTATACTTGATGTTAAATAATGTAAATTTTATATGTGTACTTAATAAATTAAATATCGTGGTGATTGGGGGTGCAGGAAAACTTACATCTAGGCTTATTTTTGCACTGGCATAAGTAATGAAAAGAAAAGCCTAGTAAAGAGATGATTGCTTATTCTTAAATATGAGGAGTGTAGTAGTGCAGGCTCATGAAACACTTGGAGTTTTGTTGCAGTCATTAACATGGGAACAGCCACAGCAGATGAAACCAAAGGTCCAGCCCCTTCGATATCTTCACCCCCTCAGCGGCCAACAGCAAATGATGCCCTTTGGAAGAGTGTTCCCTGGGGGAGTGTGGGGAGCATCTCTGCCATTCTCAGCAGGTGGTGGCTCTGGGATGTCCTGGCCAGTGGTGTTATCCCTGATGGATCTCTTTTCCATGAATGTATCTAGTTTTTAGCCTATGTTTGTATACTGAATTTTCCGACTCAGACTCCGAAACTCTAGCAGTTAATTTCTTGTCTGTCTTCTCCGTGCTCTATATTTTAATTTTTGTTTTTTCTTTTTTTTAAAAAATACAGTAGAAACTCAATTTTATATTTTAATTGTTTAATTCAATGGTATAGTCAGTCTATTTTTTCATTAAAGATTTATTATGTAAATAAGGTGATTTAATTTCATTCTAAAGTCTATGTAAACTGCCAACAGTAGTTCTGCTTATTGAAAGATATATTAGATTTACCCTGTTGTTGGTAAAGAAGCAAATTCTAGCATGACTGCTTGCTGAAATACCTCCCTAAAACCAGTACCAGAATTTTGGTTTCTGCACTATTGAACTGTAGTCCATATTATACATGAATCTTTTGACTGTCTGATCAGGTTACCTACCATTAATCCAGCTCATTTCCTGTGTTTTGGATATGTGTGCTCTATGGACAGTAGTGGATGGCACCTACCAGTAAATGTCTGTACATTCTCTGACAGTCTGGAGAGTTGTGAGTCCCAGAGAAAGACTTGAATAGATAGTATCAGTTCTTATGTCCTCAGATAAAGCTGACTTTAAACTGATCATGATTAAAATTATACCTCTAAGGAATGATGGCATAAATAGAAATAGCTGTATAGCTCTATTTTTAACTTATCTAGGCTTTGTGAATCCATGTATTTAGTTAGTACATAGTCATGGACAAGCCTGGTGTTCAATGAACGGGTACTGGTGATGGATGTTTGGGTTAGGCTGTTACTAGGCCAACAGCTTTTGCCAAATGTCCCACTGACTCTGTCGCTGCTCAGCAAGACTTTCTCTTCTTCTTCTTGACCTGCCTGCGGCAGCACTTACTGCTTATGAGGCGGATGTGATTTGCTTTACACCCTCCCACCCTTGCAGATTTTAAATTCTTCACATTTTCTGCATATAAATAGCAAACTGTGTTTCCAGCAGTTGAGTGGGAGCCACCCTGATTGCAACCCCTGGATTTCGCTATTTTGGAAGGAAATTTTCAGTGCCATTTTTAATAGAACTTTGTTTATTCTTGAAAGGTTTGCATGTCATTTTAGCACCTATGAGCAAAGCCTGGTGTAGAGCCCAGGAGAAAAACCTGTTCATGAACAGGTATGGTGTGCACAACAGTGCACACAGTTCAGTGTTCATGCACTCTGCCTCCCTTCTGGGGCTGCCCAGCAGTGACCTGAGGAGATGCTGGTGTGAGGAAAAGTCTCAGGAATGCATAGATTAACACATCTGTCCAAAGGTTCTGACATATCATTGGCTACAATGGGGATTAAAGTTATTCCATGTGCTAAGGGACATGGCATGGAATGACACTGCCAAGCAGAGTCTTTGCCTTGTGGATCAGAGAACTGTGAGTGAATGCTTCCCTGCATCTGCACAGGTGAAATTAGGAGCCAAAGCCTTAAGTGGGTGGCCTTCGCAAGCAGCTCCAGCTCTGTCTCCTCTCCTCAGCTGGCTGACGCTGCAGGAGTCCCTGACCACAGCAGAGAAGCCGAGGCAGATCACAACCACAGCAGAAACTGTGTAAGGAAAGCACAGGACAGAGACCCTTGAATTCTCTTCCCAGCAGCCTCTGTATTTGGCTAGGAAAAAAAAATATAAACCTACCCTAATGCAGCAAGAAAAATCTCTCAAGCAGGAACTGCGCTGTGAGTGTTCTGGTAGCTCGTCAATACAGTAGAATACATTAAAAGGCAGCACTTCATACCAGAACCTAGTGAATGACATAGGAAGGAATGATCTTAGATGGTTATTGTTATTTTTTCTTACATGATAGTTTTAGCTGAATCATGAAGGAATTTGAAACGTGGGGAGTGCACTAAAAACAGAAGATGAGCTAAAAGGATTTGGCAGTACTTAAATGCATTTCAGCTCTTTCCCAGACTATGATGCAGTCTATAGAAAATGCAAGCACACTTTGCCCGGAGACATCTAGTGCTGCAAATTAGGTGTAAGAGTGAGCTGATGTAGTAATCCTGAAATGCTATACCCTAGTGGTCTCTGAAATATGCCTCTTATACTATTTTAAAAATACTTGTATTGTTATAGTGCATGTGAAGATTGCTGGGCGCCAGCTGCAAATAGGCACAGGGAGGAGAGCTGCAGAAGCAAATATTTCCACATCACATGGCTGGTGGGCCTCATAGCAGCCCCATCAAGGATTTGTCCTTGTGTCTTGTCCTGTCTCTGTTGTCTGTCTCCCTTCTGAACCTGCCAAGAAGTGCTTTCATTGGTTTAATTCTTCAAAAGACTGTTGAACATTTTTCTCAGGTACCTTTTCTAGCAACATCTTTGAGACATGATTCCTTTAGACAGCATGTCCAGTGGTCTAGAGCTGAAACACAACACTGCAGTCCTTTGGACATTTAATATTTTAATATTTTTTCCACTGTCTGAATGTGTTTTTCAACTTTTATCATTAACATAAGAAATTTTGAGCCTTTATAGTGAGAGTTATACCTCCTGTAATACAGTAACATACGCTGTAATTGTAGCATAATTTAATACATGAAGTTTCGTAGGCAGCTGTAATAGATATTTTGTGGCAGTTTTTTCATAGAGAAATGCGGTATTTAAAATATACTATTTATTATTATATATAATAGCAAAGCAGCTGAGAAGCATTTTTCTCATGTTATCTGGGACTGCAAAACCAAAGATTATGTTAACTGTAAAAATTTATCAGAAAAGTCACAACTTCTGATCCCTGTGTGTGTCTTCCCCCCAGGTGTATTCCTGTGTAGATTCTCTATGTCTGAAGCTGTCATTGAAGTTAGTGGTGTATCTGTTCATGATAATTAGACTGTCCTGAAAATAACTCTCTAATAGTCCTTTGTGAAAGTGGCATGTGCCTCCGCTACTTTAGTGTCTTAGACTCTTAGTTGTACCAGCAGAACTGCTGCAATTGTGCTCTGGCTCAAATTGTCTGTAGATATCTACAGAGCAAATTATGGTTCTTCGTGCAGGAATAGTGAAGGCTTAAAAATTATCACATGAAACACTGATGTGTGATGTCCAGCCTCAGCTCTGAATTCAGCTGCTCGCTGTTTCCTTACTGTGGTCTGCCAGAGGCAGGCCCAGGTTATTACTCCTCTCCATGAATTTTATGTGTTTGCTCTTTGTTCTGGCTGGGTGTGTTTCCCTTCGCATGTTGAGAATGTTCACAGGCCCTCCAAAACCCTGACCAAAATGCAGGTAGCCTCATCGCAGGTAAAGCTGACTCTGACAGGCTAGGCCAGTCTGGGTTTTCCTGCTGTACCTCATTTTCTCTTTCTTCCCAATTGGCAGGTATATGTAACAAGAGATTGGCCCAATGCTTGTGGGCTCAAAGCTGAGCTTTCAGCACAACCCTTTGAGCTGGCTCTGGAGCATTTTCTGCCTGTGCCTGTGGATCCAGTTTTGGCCTCAAACACACCTTTGTCACACGAAGGAGCTCTGCTGGGCAGCCTGGCAGTGCTCAGGTGCTCTAAGCAAAGAAGGAGGTTACATCAGTGGTCGCTATGTACTGTTTCAGACAGTTCTTTTGAATTAAGGTGAAATGAAAAGTGATAATGAATTATATTCACCAAAGGCTACTATTGGTATGACTGACCAAATTATTTTCCTGATCTTGGAAGGAGGCACAGATTTTGTACCCCGAAGTAGGATTTGGCCATCTAAAAGTGAAGTAACTAGTCATTTTTATTTTTTCTAAGGTTAATGGAGAGAAAATGTCATCTCCAGTAAACACTGTATTCTGCTTAACTAGGGTAGACTGAAATGCCCTTTGATGTGTCTAGTATGAGGGATCCAGATAACTGGTTTAAATGTGGATGTTCTCAGTATCTGAAATCAAGTGAGGTGAAGCCCATCAGAAGCGATAACAGTCTGAATCTACAAACCCAGCCATAAGGTGCAAACCCACTTAGCACACCAGATACGCTTCATGAAAGTGTAGGCATCTGTGTGGCATCATCATCAAAACTCTTCCTGGAAGAGTTTTAGAAAAGGATTTGATAGAGCAATGGCAATTGTTTGATAGGTGAGAAGAGGAGAGCAGGTCTGGCACACTGTAACAGAGATGGAATTATTGCATCCACCCCTTCTGCTACCTCCGCCCTCAAAATCTGAAAACTTCCTGATTTGTGTTCATCAATAATTAAGAGCCCATCAGCAATACTCAGAGGGAGCTTGCATTGCACTTCTGAGCAGCCAGTTAGTAATATACAGTGGAGAGATCCTCTTTTTCAAATCCCAGGGCTCCAGGCCATGCAATGCTAGTATTGCATTTTCAATTAGCTTCTGAGTGAATGCTTGGCATATGTAGAAGTGAACTGGTACACAATTAGCTTATTGTTCCTTTCAGCTTTGTGCTGAGAGGATCTGAAGGACTGCAGAAAAGAGGGGAGAGGGGCAAAAAAAGAAAATAGCCAAGCCAGTGGGCATCTCCATGGATGTGGAATAAGGGAGTTGCTCGGCTCACGCAGATTCCCTTGCTAAGTCGGGAGTTGCAGCTGCTACTGGGAGCACTCAGCCTGGCTGCGGGGAGAGCACCCAGGAGAGGAGCAGATCGAGTCTCAAGCTCCAGGCTCTTCGCTCTGACTCACCTCAGCATCACGATGGAGCCCAACAGCCCTAAAAAAATACAGTTTGCTGTGCCACTGTTTCAGAGTCAAATAGATCCCGAGGCAGCTGAGCAGGTAAGGAAAACAAATTTTTCGCGTTTTGAGGGAATGGGGGGCAAGATGTAGGGTGAGAACAGTTAATACTTGAGGCCTAAATGCTTTTCTAACTTATATTAGTGTAACTATAGATTATATGCACTGAAGGTTATAACGATGTCTGGATACACCCAAAGAGGGAGGATGATGTGTCCTCTAGCCAGAGTAAGGCTTCTTTACCTTGGGTAGGTTTATTCGGTATGTATCTGTCATGACTTTTCTATAACTAGACTTGTACCCTAATACATACACTTCACATGAATACACTTTCTCAACAAATCAGCTGAACTATTTTATTTGTATATAAAGCAAAATATGAAGCTGATAATAGGTACCTAATGGAAACAGTGTGCAGAAGATAGCTTATTTGCCCATCATTTCAACATGAGAAAATATGAATTATGTTTTGTACAATAGTTATCCCTCCAGTTACCTGCTGTATTTCTCATTATTTTTATGTAGGTTTATGTCATTGTTACAGTACTTTACATGTCTGAAAAATATACATGTAGAAATATGCCTGACATGTCAGTGTTGGAATTATGTGTGTGCTATTTTGGGTTTTGACTCACTCTCAAAACACATACATGTAATATATATAGTAATACAAATGTCTAAGGAGGAAAATATGTCTACTACTGTGTATAGATATGCACAGATACACATAAAGAAGGACACAAGGAATCTTACGAGAAAAGATGGTTAAATCATAATTAGGTGACCCAGTATATTTCTGTCAGTGCCAAGTCCTTCTCGACATTTGCTTCTATTTGGGTAAGTCTAGTTTTAGATGATACCAGGGGAATATTATAACCTTGACAGTTCCGTGCCATTAGCTACCAAACTATTTGCACCTTTAGGACAGGTATCTAGTTTCCTGAATATTCTGATGTCGTGCCTCTTAAAAGCAGCCGCCTTTGCCAGAAAATGATGAGTTGTGCGTGACCACTGAATGAAGAAATACTAGAAGGGTGCAGGAGAGAATTGCTGTGGGTCTTCATTTTGTCCATAGGCGCTTCTGAGCTGCAAGATGTCTGTATCTTATGGAACAGCCCTACAATGAATTAAAGCAGGATGTGTTCTGATATTTTTCTGAAATCTGTGAGAACTATAGGATTAGGATTTCCTGAAATTCCCACGGCTTTTGAAGTGCTGTGGCCCAAACTTTGCCCAGGATTTATGGGCAGTCTTTTTTTTATGTTGTGAGTCTAATTCCAAGTGCTATACAGTTTCACTGTGGGTGTGTGATGAAATCAAAGTAATAAATTCTGCTGTCAGCTATGGTTACACTAATCTGGAATAAACCCATTAACTCTGATTATGTAATTTTCCATTTACACCTCTCAAAGCAAAATTTGAATCCGGCTAAATACAGATGTTTTGTCAGCAACTAAGAAAGAACAAATGCACTGACATTGAGGTTATATATCAGAATGGTTTCTAGCTTAAATACTCTGGTTCCTCTCTTAAATTCAATAGAATAACAATAGCCTGAAGGCTTCAGTGAAACAACACAAAGCTTTCAATGCAAATGTGGTAGTCCAATATCATATAGTTCAACCATTGTAAATGGAACAAAACTACTTAACCAAATAAGCTCTGAATAAGAAGAATTGCATAGAATTCATTATTATATATTGATAGGTAAATATCTTGTATAGTGCTCTTAGAAAAGGTTATTTTGAAAGTCCTAAGTATTGTTTTTCTTTAGCTAAAGAACAATAGTAACAGCTCTGGCAACAGTTTAGAAATATCATAAATTCACTGGGAGGCATGCATGCCATATCAGCTCTCAAGTACACTTACAAAATACTAGCATTAATGATTACTTGTGAGAGCTATGACAATACTAGGTATTTGCACATATAAGCTCACAAACTACTGCAATAATTTTCCTGAAGAAAAGCTAAATGCCAATATTTTGAGATATGACTGATACATGTCAGCAATACACATCCAAAAACTTAATTCAAGATGACTGCAAATCCTAAAGGTATTTTGGAAAGCTCTTCTCCCTGCCTTTGCTTTCTATGTACAAGCAGTAGCATGACCCTGATAACTGTCATCCAGGAGAGCAATCAGTAACACAGTGATGTGCTGCTGTTCTTTAAGTATTTTATCTTTTAACATTGCCTGGTGTATACTCAGGAGTGCACCAGATGGGTTTTTTGCTTTCTTTGGATGCGGGACAGCTGATGCACCCTAATGACACCCTAATGATGCACCCTTGGTTTATGCATGTTACAGATCAGGAAAAGAAGGCCTACACCAGCATCGCTCGTCATCATGAATGAACATGTGCCCCCAGGTAAGTGCCAAAATACCTTCTAAACCATTGAACTTGTATACACAGGACTTTCTGCAAATTGGTTTTATTAACTACATGATTTTAAAATTCCAGCATTAATTTCATTGTACTACACATCGAATTACCTGGATCATGGATCTTAGAACAGTTGGGAGTAAACCTCATGAATATGTGTAGCTCTTGGCCTCCAGATAATGTCAGTAATTTCAGGATTTTATCCTCCATGTAAATATTTTGTTGTATGTACAAGGATTACGCTGGACATGATCCAGCACTCCTGTCCACAAACCTTTTCTTTCCCTAGCTGGATACTTTGGAGATCCATGAAGTCCTAGTCTTAGTTTTCCGATCTCTAAAGATACCAGGCTGGCTCCAGGGCTAATTAAAAAAAAAAGTTGCTTCTGTAAAACAGGTTGTTTTCTAGTTTTCTAATGAAACATGTGATGTTTGTTTTCACTACTCCTTTTCAATTGTTCATACATTATCTTCATGCAAGTCTCCTCCCAGCAGATTTTCTGTGGCCTGAGACATTGCAACATACTTTGTCACCTAAATGTAACTTCAGAAAGACTCTTATTTAAGCTGTTTAGGGAGTATTATAAGTAAATAGCTCAGCAAAACTGGATTTCAAGAAAAATTCCTCAAGACATAATCCCTTTGAAAGACACTGCCTAATTTATATCAAACTTTTCTTTTTTATAGTACTCTGCAGTGTTTTTTCCTTCCTTATCTCTTCATCACCTGAATCTTTTTTTAAAAGCAGTTCAGGTTTTATCTCACTGATGTGTCTCAGGTCACTGCTGTATGCACTGGCACCTCAGTAAACCAAACCCATCCTAGCTCTATTAGGATTTTCACTTACCGCACTGTGTTGATGATTTACAATTCTGATTGAGATCACCAGTAGCTGAAGTTCCTCAGAAATGCACAGAAAGAAGCATTTAGAGAGCCCTGTTCTAGGGGTTGAGGTCATTGCAGCACAGCACACAGATTAGGGATGTTCTAGCATGAGATATGGCTCGGGTTATATTCTTTTGGCACTGAGGGTGACCCATGCATTTGCTGCAGGTGTAACATCAATCCCAGTTTGGGGAGTAGCTTTCTGGCCTGAATTTTGGGCAGTTCAGCTCTCAGTAGTGGTACACAAAAGATCTGTCTTACTTAGACTGACTTTCCTTACCTCAGTGTGATCTACAGTGTCTGTGTTGCTAGGACTTAATTTAAAGCAAATTCACCTTGACTGTTAATCTCTTTTGCAATTCACTTTGTACACTTTGTACTGTCATATTTCCTTTTATAAACAGATACTTGGTACAGTACCAAATCAAAACCAAACAGAGAATAAGAACTCTTTTTAATTTACAGGAAATTTTACTGTAAACAAAGTGATGCATGTCTGTTATCTCCTTTCCTGCAATGTTCATAATGAATCTTTAAATAAATCATTTTTATTATGAGTCAGGATTGCTGCAAATATCAGTCATCTTCCATACAAGCCCAAGAGCTAGTACATTCACCTTCTTCACTTATTTACATATATTCCTTTAGATATTAGCCCCCCTTACTAGATACTGGGAACTAATATCAGTGAAGGTATTCTTTGTTTAAATTATAATAGTCTTGTTTTTTAATTTTGCATGAAGTCAGATAAAAAAAATAAAACTTTAAAAGCACCTTTGTTTTCCTGCACCTCACCATGTGGTTTATCCATGAGCATGCGTGTGCGTATTTCCATATGGCATTCTTGATACGAGCAAGTGTTTTGAATGGGGTGTGCACATGTAGTTGTGTAAGCCCACTGAATACAAGGACTGTAATGCCCAACTGGAAAGGCAGACAATAGCTTTACAATGGAAGTATAAATAGTAAAAATATTTCTTATGGGTGTGATCTTGCAAGGTGCTGCACAGCTTCTGAAATTACTGTATACCTTCAATTTTCAGAGGAGTCAGCTAGTTCTAGGGACTCTTGATACCTTGCTGATTAAACCCAAAAGTCTGGTCTGTTATTGGCTTTTGAATAGAATTCAATGGCATGCAGAGTAAGGATTTGTCTCCAAAAATGTTAAATTTCTCACTACATGTTTGTAGTCAATAATATAATAATAGTAAGTTGACACTCCAGCAAGTTGCTTTAGAAGTGTGATTCCCTAGGTCAACAGGGAAACTGAGCAGCAGAGAATTTAAGTGATACTGTCAAAGCCACCTATTAAATTAGATCTGGGCCAAACAAGAATCCCATCTCTTGAATTTTACCCACCAGAGTACTCCAATTCCCTCATTAGGAGAAAACAGCTAGTGAAGGATATGCTTCCAAGGGTTTGAAATACATGTCCTAATGCAATTCTAAAAGTTTAGATGCCACTGCAAAGTTTACTCAAATTATTTAAACTTCTTTTGCAAAACAGAAACAGACATTTTCTGAGAATCAGACTTTTCTATAGCCTCTGTTGCAGCTGCTTTTGATTGAAGCAGGAAAAAAGCAGCATTCTTGTGGTATTCTGGTGTTCTGGATGCAGACTCATCTGGAAACCAGAAGGCAGTAAAATGTGTTTGGACATTTCAGAACTTTATAATAAATTCAGTTTGAGTGATGCCATACAAAGATGTAAAATAATTGTTTTCTTCTAAGTCTTTGCATCTGCCCCTGATGTCTACTACAGCTTTGACAGGAGTCTGTCTTCACTGATTTAGGTCAGGTCCATTGTGTTACGAAGTGAAGATGGAGTATCTACCAAGGCTAAGTAATTTTAAACTGATGACCGCTACTCAAAAACTATAAGAAGAGTCTGCTTGGCTTCCCTTCTTCCAAGGAGACAGTAAGAGCTAGAACACACTAAATGATTTAAAGACAAGTGGTAGACGTGACTGCAGGAGCTAATATCCAGCCTTCAGTATCAGTGACTGGTGCATTTTCTCCTGTTCCCTCTGATTGGTATCATATATAATTGCAATCAAAGTCAAAAGAAGAGAGATTTGAATTGCAGCTACAACAATTGCAGTGGGTAATAATATGGGCTTGTGAAGCAACATAACAATGAAGAAACCCTTAACTCTTTCTGTAAGTGCTCTGTAAAGTGCTCTGTGGTGAGTTGTGTCACATTTGAGCAGAGAAGCTAGTGCTAGAAAATTGAGACTTGAATGATGAAGTTAGTTAACTCTATCATGCTTCAGTTGCTTTCATCAGCGTCATTCATGAAAATGCTCCATCAATGGAGTTATATTTTGTGAGCAGTTTTACTTTTGTTTGAAAATATAAGACTGTTTTACTTTTCAATAAGCTAAGGTAGTCTATTCCCTAACACTATGAAAGCAAACCCAAATATTAATGGACAGAACTGCAAAAAAGTGCAGCATCTCATCCTATGCAAGATGCTTGTGTGGGTTACTGGGGTAACCCACTCGTGTCCTGCTACAGCCACAGCTGCTCCATGTCTGTCCTTTATAATGGAAACATCAGCACATGCTTAATTTTAAGGACACGTTTAACTATTTTGCTGCACACGGGCTCAATCCAAAAACTGCTAAAGCTCTCCTGGTTCTTCTTTCTCTTGCAATATCACTGCAGCCAACAGAAACTGAATATCACCATACCCTGAAAACAACCTTTTCTGTACTGCTATAATATATTCATGACCTCCTGTCTCCTTACCAGGCATAGCAGGATATATATGAAAATCAAGTCTTATAATCTGAAATAAAAGTCTGACTATGCTTTAAACTAGCAGAATATCACACTGCAATGGCTCAATAAAAAGCTGGTGGCAACGTAGAGGAGTGATGGCTGAGGGAGGAAAACATGTCAGACTACAGCTCAGGTTCAACAGCATAAGGGTTCGCTTTGATCAGAAAACAGTGCCAGTGTTCCTGTGCAGCCTGGCTTTGTCACAGAGCCAACACAACATCAAACAGTCTGGTTGGCAAAGACGGTTCAATTTGTGTCAAAGGGTTTGGTCTCCTTGAAGCATTAGAATATGGGTAAACATTAGGATAAACTTCTAAATTTCTGAACTTTCTATGCATTTTCTGTTTCCAGCTCTCCTTTCTGCTCAGTTGCCTACTTTGGCTTCCTTGTTTGTAATGTGAATGTTACTTGGTGCTTGGAAATAAGAACATAGCAATGTGTTTTGATAACTCTTCTCCAGAGATTTTGTTTTGCAAATCTCATTTCAAGGCAGAAAGCATATATTATCACTGCAAAAGCAATATAAAATGCATATTCCAAGTACAACTCAGTAAATCTGAGTTTTCTGAAGGCTGGAAATCATAACTTGAAGATGACTAAGCTGTACCTGTCTCCAGACAAGGAACTTGCTTGTAGCTTGTCTTTGGACATTAGCAGTTTTTCTGTCTTGTTCCAGCTGCTTTTCAGTTGTCCAGAGAGGGATTCATGCCTTTCAGTTTACTGCTTCTTCCCCAGAGGCCTGGTGAGATGCCTCAGGAGCAGAGTCAATATTCAGTGTAGTAGCAAACAACACAGCCAGAGGGGTGGAAGGAGGAAAAACTGTCCATACACCTTTGACAATCCCACAACAACCCAAACAAGATGAGGTTTTTCATGCTAAATTGGTTCTAGACACTCTCATATTTTCCCTGCACAATACATCTCCTAAACACTTATAGACGTGCTTTTCTGATGACGCAAACTATACCAGCACCGCATCTTTGAGGGGATAAATGGAAGATGCAATACCCAGCATTAATGTTTGTAACTAATATTTGTTAGATTATACTTTTAGGTGAGTGAATGTAATTTTTTTTTTCCATGTAATGTTCTTTTTGTTTGTTTTCCCAAGACAAAATAAACTGGGACCAAAAAGAGCTGCTAGATAGGAGACAGCTGTTTCTGGTCATTGTCAAACAATCCTGCTATACTTTCTCAGGCAAAAATCTCACTGAAACTTGAGGCAGCTGAGAATTCTGGGTTCCACAGTTCGTGAAAACTGATATGTTTTTCAAAAGCATGAGATTCTGGTAGGACATACTGCTTACTTTGGTTCAAGAAATAGAAAGTGAGTAAGCCAAATAGCAGCTGGTTTCAATTGCAAATTTAGGCTTTTAATGTGGTAATAAAGCATTCAGGAAAGCAGTACATTAATAAAAGCTGTCATTAACTGTATTTTTTTTGTTGTTAAAGTAGTTGGCCTTTCCACATGTAAATGTGGCCACCATTTAAGTGCACTGTATGTTTTTATTTCAGTCTAGGAGTTCATGGAGTTATGGCAATAAGCAATTAAAAAGATTTGTATTCCCTCCTGCCACTGGATTGGTACAACTCAGTGTAGATTACCAACAGCACCAGGATGCTCAGAGATCAAGCACCATTGGTCAGGGCAGTGAGGACCTTCTCGTACTTTAGGCCTGTGCTGGAAAGCACAATCTGACACAGTGAAACAATGTAATACATAAACTAAACATTGCATAAGACCTGACAGGTGATAGGGATTCTAGAACAGAGATGAAAATCTCTGTGCTTGAAAACATTCTGCGTTTGCAGATTGATGTGTGACTGGAAACATTTAGTGGCAAACTACATTCCTTTTTCTTACCTATATACACTATGATTGGATGTTCTTTCGTTCAAGTGACTTTGAATTTACTCTGCAGTTCAGGTTTACAGAAGCCCCTGGGACAAGCCACAGTGTAAGTTCCTCACACATATGCAGTGTGAGTAGAGTCTCCATGATTTGACCCTTGACAATTAAAACTTCAGGGCCTTAAAAAACCCCAACCAACCAAACAGGAAACTCTGCTGGAGCTGTTTTTAATGGAGTTCAGAAGTGACGGGAGTCCAGAAGCTTCCAAAGAGAAGCAATGGATTTTTTTTTTTTTTAAAAAAAAGAAGCTTTCATTAGCCTCTATCATGAAAAGGTTTCATGGAAGGGTGAGGATTTTATATGTCATTGTCACCACCTGTCCTGCTCCTTTGTCGTGGTTTAACCCCAGCTGGCAACTAAGCCCCACTCAGCCATGCATCCCCAGATGGGATGGGGGAGAGAATCAGAAGAGTAAAAGTGAGAAAACTCATGGCTTGACATAAAGACAGTTTAATAGGTAAAGCAAAAGCCACACATGCAAGTAAAGCAAAACAAGGGCTTCATTCACCTCTTCCCATGGGCACGCAGGTGTTCAGCCATCCCCAGGAAAGCAGGGCTCTATCACACGCAGTGGTTACTTGGGAAGACAACTACCATGACTCCAAATTTCCCCACCTTCCTTCTTCTTCCCCCAAAATATACTGATCATGACATCACATGATATGGAACATCCCTTTGGTCAGTTTGGGTCAGCTGTCCCAGCGGTGCCCCTTCCCAGCTTCTTGTGCACCTGACACGGCATGAGAAGCCAAAAAGTCCTTGATTACCCAGCAACAACTAAAACATCAGTGTGTTATCAACATTATTCTTATTGTAAATCCAAACCACAGCACCATAGCAGCTATGAGGAAGAAAATTAACTCTACCGCAGCTGAAACTGGGACATCCCTGCAGTACGGCAAAGACAGCAAGCTAGAAGACTAACCTTTATTTGGTTGGGATGCACTGTGCCCTAGCCCAAAAGTTATCACTAAAACAGCCAGATACATTTTTGCTGTTCTTTGCAGTCATTAACATATTAGTTCACAAACAGAAACATTCCCTGGGAACATTTTAGTCATTGTATAAAACACATAGTCTGAAACGGTAAGAAACGCTATTTCATATAGTACCCAGGTTGAGTCTGGACTCTCTTTAGTCAGTAAGTAATGCTTTAACAAGGATAAGTGTCTGAAAACTACTCAGGAAAAGTAAAAAGGTATCGTGCATGTTCTGGTCATAATTCACTTCCCTCATTTTTCATATTTACTTTTATCCATGCTTCCTTTATTTCCAGTGCTTAGTGATGATTGATAGGTACATTTCACACGACACATAGCCCCTATGAGCTTGCTAACTTCTATTGACTATGGTCTAGTTGGTTGAAGTGACTAAATTTAGTCAAAACAAGACAACCAGTCCCTCTTGTTCCCCAAAACCTGGCCTCCCTCTGCAAGAAGGGGGAGCGTGGGATGCAAACGCTGGCCCAGAAAGCTCTGGTCTGTGGAAAGGTCTGACTCAGCCCTGCAAACTGGAAATAGAGGTTGGATATTCACCACCAGGTCTCAAATTTCTGGTGGAGGTCAGAGAAGTGGTGCAGGTGAGAGGCCATCAAGCAAAAAAAAGTTTACTTGCTCCCAATTTGGGTGGAATAGCATTTACCCATTTCTCTTGTTCCAGTCTTAAATCCCCAACAGGTGAATTGACATACTTCTTTATTTATCAGTGCAGCTAAGCCCCTAATGTGTACTGTGACATTATTTGTTCCACCTGCTCCCTGCCTCCTGTTGGTTTTGTGTTGGAAGGGTCAACGTCCGTGGAACTATCTAAAAGTGAAGGAGATATTTTTAGAGTTGAACCTTGTACTTTTCATCTGTTTTCCTCATTACTTATACAAAAGCACCATAGAAACAGCCTTTTTCCACCACAGGAGATTATTTGCAAATCATTTTTAATATATATGGCTTCACATTACAGATCTCCATCTGCTTGTTTATTCAACGTCAGGACTGATAAGCTTTCAGACTGTTTACCTCTGTTATCAGCTGTGTGTGTATTAACATGACAAAGAGGTGTGCCTTGGGCAGAGAATAGCAGCATGCACAGCCACCTCACCTGGTGAGGAAGCACAGCTTCTAACTTTATTGCATTCATAAGGCTTAATATTTTGCTAGAGGAACTCTAACAGGTTTGCACTGTGCCAAATACTTACACACCTCATGCCGTCTGTTTTGGTGAGAATTCTGAATAGATGGTGAGTTTTTCTATTTAAAAAAATTGCCTAGGTGTAATTAACTACATCTTATAATCAAAGCATTAAGCTATATTTTATACAGCTACATGAATATACAATTGAGGGGGAAGAAGGGCTAGTAGTCTTCAAAGAAATTTAGTTTGGATCAAAATAGGTCCAGTTTAGGCTGGAGCAAGTGTTCTGTTTGTATTTTGAGTGGGGTTTTTTAAACAGTAAAAAATTTTAGAGACCATTTGAAATGAAGACAAAGTGTTTTGAATAGGAATGTCAAATTACTTTGTTTTGAGATTGTGCTTAAATTATGCTGGCAATAATGATATTTTTTTTCTCATCAGGTAATAAACTGAAACCCATTAATAAATATTTCAGCCTTGCTGAGGGGAAAAAAAAAAAACCAAACAACACAGTGTTTGTCTGACCTCTACTATTTAGTACTTAATGCAGCACTCATTTACCATGGTGACGTGTGCAGAATAAATAGACAGTGCAGACAGATGAGAGAGAATCCAGCTTTTAGCACTAACCTCATTATGTTCAGAATATCGGGAAGGGGTTGCACTTAAAGTGTCAATTAAGATAGCCCCATTTACTGAGCTTTCAGAGGCAAAATTTAACTCTTCATGTGGAGTAAATGAAGTTAAAACTTCAAAATACACCAGAAGTGGGAATTTAATTAATCTGGACTGAAAGCCAGCAAGACTCTAAACAAAACAAAGCTATTGATCATAAAAGCTACACAAGGCTGGACTGTGGGAATTCAGAGAGTGTGCATGGAGGTGCAGAGCTTCGTGCTGCTTTCCCCTGAGTCTGAGCTGTCTGTGTCACCAGCTGGTGGAAACAAGATCAGCTGGAGCAGCCAAGTCTCTTTTTACAGTAGTCAAAGCAGTTCTAGGGTAGAATTAAACTATATGTCTATTGGAAGGAGCTCTTTTTTCGCCTTCTTCCCTTCACAACCTGATTCACGTGCCTGTATTGAAAATCATCACTCCTAATATTTTTTTCAAATGGCTTTACAGGGGGATCAAGAGAATATCATAGTAGCAGAATGAAGCACAGTTACATGTTCTCTCTTTGTTCATGTCTTCCCTGGAACACCTGAGATGCACGTGTACCACAGACAATTTATGTCTTAGTATTATTCATCTTGTGGAAACAAACCACACTTAGATATTTTATGGTTGTACCCAATGATTCTGCAGGTCTCTTCCAACTGAAATGATTCTATCATTCTATGATTAGAGAGTTCACAGTGCTGAGTAGATGAATGTGCATTTTAAAGGCAGTGTTTTTCATCCAGAGACCATGTCCTTCATTCTGATGAGACAAGCAGGGAAGAGTCACACCAGGCAGAACATGAGCTTGAGGAAGGCAGATGGAAAGTTCAATAAAGCAGTGAGCTCTACTGCATCCTGCAGGACCAGTATCCTGGTACCTAGTCATCCCATAGCCTAAACATTTCTGCTCTGAGCCCCCACTATAGAGAAAGAAGAAAGCTTGTGGTAATAGTGTTTGCTTCAGCTCTTCCTGACGTTCCCTGACATAGCTGCTCTCAGACAGTGACAGAGAGCAAAGAAGTTCTGGATGAGGCTTTCCCACTTTGTTTTACCACCACCAAACAGTAGCATCTCTGGATCAGCCACCACATTGCTGCAGCACTTCTCCACCTTCTCTCTGTTATATTTGGATCTGCAGGACAGCTACAGAATCAGGGAGCAATTCAATCTACAAGCCCATCTGGTCCGAATGCAACATATTTGTATTACAAAGTGTACTTTTATAAGCTTTTCTCTTTGAGGTGGAAATGTTCTGATGAACTAAAAAGCAAGTGGAGGAGTAGGTAAGAAAAACAAATTTTCCCTTTCAGAAGATCTTTCGATCCCAATTAACACTAGGTTTTTACTGTCTGTTTTTGAAATACAGGAAGTAGACCGCAGGGCTGTAATTGTTTAGAAATGTGCTTTCAAGTCTCCTAAAATGCTGATGCTGGTGTGTACCTTAGGCTTTAGTGTATGCGGCTTATCCTGTAAGAGAGTGTGGAACAGCTCATTCCATGGGAATAACAGTAAGGTGTTTCTGATTGTGACAGTACAGATGGAGATGGATAAAACAAAATCCAGGGTCCCCTTCGTCTCTGGTATGTAGTGAGGTTAGTAGAAATTCTGAAAAATGCCTTTGGAAAATACAGATGACAAAGTCTGAGATAATTATGATTGCCCTGTCTTTCCCATCCCACCTAGTCATGCTGATTGCAAAAAAGAGATTATGGAACCTCATTTTACTGGCTCTTTGAAAGCTTAGAAAACCAAAGAATGAATTTACAAAACTGTTTTTTGGGGTTGTTTTGTTTTTGTGAAGAGGGTCATAAATCCCAAGAAGTACCATGATTAGTAGCTTGCTTGGTTCGTGCATAGGATGATACATGTATGTGAGGAGCTTTATGCATGTGCATTCTAACCATAAGCAAGCTGCAAGCAGTTGGCCAGACTGGTTTTACAACACATTCTTTCTGAAATCCTTGAGGTATTATTCCAAAAGGAAGGAAACTGCAAAAGCAGCAATACTAATCACTGGCTAAGGAAGAGTTTTATTGTTTTGTGTTTGTTTTCTTCTCCCCTGGTAAATGTCACTTTCCAGAATGTACAATACACAACTGTTCAGCTACAATGTTTTTAAATGACTTTATGAGCTATAGCATGCTAAAAATTGTTTGACTTTTTTTAGTTTTGGCTGCTGCTGCTGGCTTTTCTTTTAAAACGTAGAATACTCCTACAGTTCATAACTGAAAAAAGGAACTGGTCACAGTGATAGCTATTGCAGCTGTAACTCTGATATAAAGATTGCGATCAGTGGGTCGATTTGGAGCCATTTTCCATCAAAATTGATTCCCACACATGAAGCTATTAGGAAATGGTTTAAATCTATATCAGGGGATCAGCTAGTATTATATTTCTGGTAACAATGGACTTTTCGTCATCATCTTTGCCTCAGTTGTATTTAGATCTTCAATCTCCTCAGTATGTAATTTGAACATAGACTGAACATAAAGCAAGCAAGCAGCTGGAAAGTAACACATTATTAATACTAATCAGCATTGCTGATGAATTCACAACACTGGGTAACCATCTTCTCAAGGTACTTAGCTTCCTTTTGTATCTGAAAATACTTAATGAACATGTTAAGTCTTTTCGGACACTAATAGGTTGTTATGACTGAGTCAACAGACGAAGTAATTGCAAGCTATTTGGGAAGTTTTTGGGTAAGTGCTTTGGTAACACTTGGTAAAACAGTAGCCATTATTTGTAAATATTTAGTAGTCTGGCAGTATGTTTTGCTCTGTCACATTCATTTCAGAGGCACTTCTGTTCTTTGAACCTGTTGAGTGTTTGCTGGCAGTCACTGGAAAGCTCTGGCCCTCCTCTAACCTCTCAAAAGCTGTCTTTATTTCCATTGCCCTCCTGTTTTGTGTGAGCCTTTTCTTTCACTGTAAGGTTTCAGGCCAGATGAGGCTATGCTGTGAATGTAGAAACTTACTCCATGCAGCAGAGATGTACTCTTTATTGATGTCTGCTTTTTTGTCAATAGACCCTGTGTCAATGTAACCTTACAATAAAAGTGAGTCCTCCTGCTGCACAGTTGGACAAACTTTGAGATACTACAATTTCCTTTAGATCTATTTTCCACTCCTTGTCCATTGCTTCATTCCATATGTCTGTGAAAGCATATTTTTCCAAGGTCTTCTTGTGGCTCGGTTTGGCACTCCAGCACCTCCTGGGGCACCTCCAGCACCTTCTGCTGGCTGTAAGCTTTCCCTTCTGGCTCACACCAGAAAATCAGTGTCACCCTGGTTTACATTTATTTGCTTCAGGAATAGATGAAATTTTCTTACATATATTCCAATCTAAAAGAGATATTTGAATCATCAGTGCACAAAAGAGAGTCATATCTAAATCATCGTGTATCGTTTAAGTCTTACTTCACACATTTTGAGACTTGAATTTACCATCAATCTTCCCAATAGGCCAAGGATTTTAAATTTCACACCACCAATCACAGCAGTTTTCTTCAGTTAATCTCACTTATTTTTACTTAGTTCAATGAATTAACCTGGATTTTCAAAGATGCAGTGATATTAATGCAAATGTCATTACTTAATTTAGATAATGAATAAGAGTTCTTACTAAGAAGCCACTGTACATATAGCTGAAGTTCTTTCCCAACTGCACTAACTCTTGAACTAGTTCATTAAATGAGAAAGTAGTTTGCCTTTTTTCTCTCTATACCAAGCTCATGCTCTATATATACCATAAAATCTGCACTTTTAAGTCAATGGCAAAACTACCTATTGCTTATGCCCTAATAAAGTCAGCAGTAAAATAGTTTTCTGTCTCGCATTTCTCTCCCGGTTTGTTTTGCTGGTGCAGACTGTAGATTTGCCACAGTATTTGTGCTGAGCAGCCCTCCACGTGTATTGAACTCCTGTGCTGGATTCATTTTGCCTGAAGCACTGACAGGGCTCCTATTTGCAGAATGTCAGAGTGTAACAGGCAGGGCAGGTTTGTGACTAAGCTTAACTTTGTTGTGCTGGAAATGGAACGCAGTACCTTCTGTTAACTAAATGGTATTCTTTCAGAACAAATTAATTTAATGGAGCTCTGAAGCAATGCAGAGGCAGACCCTGACCTGGAGCTTCTGCCCACAGTGACACCCTGTGGTCTTGCCAGAGGTTTCTCCAGGCTTTGATGCCATGATCCCACACTGGCCAGCTGCATGTTATATGAAAAGTTTATCTTGGAGTAATTCCTGGTAATTTAGTAAGAGATTTATATTGTGTCCAGAAAATGTCTCATCTGAGAGATCAAAAGAAAAAAGATACTTTTAGTTACCTTCTTCTGGTTCTTCCTTTTTAGTCAGTTGTTCTTTGAAAGCCATCTCCGTTTCTTTCAGCAGAGGGGCATTTGTGCTGCTTAGAAACCAACTAGAAGGAAGCAACTTCAAGCCTAGAATTTTTTATATCGTGATTCAAGTCAAACTTTACATTAGTTATCCAAACAGAATGTTTATTTCAAGTGTATTTCTCCCTGGGTTGATTACTTTCCCCAGCAAGACCTGCCAAGTCTGTAATTGTCCCCATATGATGGATGAGGGACTTCATGTCAGGAAGGTCTGCTCCACACTCCATGCTTGCCTGACTTTCTCATGGAGCAGGGCTACAGAATGGGGACTCCAGTGCTGTGAGGAAAATAAACCTCTGCATGGAAGGATTTTTTCATGACAGGTTTTTCCATGAAGTCTGTTTTGTGTTCTGTCATTCAAAGCCAGGATAGTATCAGAAAGAGCCGTATAGAGCTGGCAGGAGCTGGAAGATCACAGAGTCAGGCAGAGGTGTAACTCCAAGCAGGCAGACCAAACAACTCAGTCCTTATTAATAAAAAGAGAGAAAACAAAGACTTAAATTAGAATTCTGTTCCAATGTATATTTTGAGAAGCTGTATTTGATTTATGGGGCTTGATTAGATTTATATATATATATATTTATATTTAACAGCTATCTTAGGGAGGGAGAATGAAAAATTGAAAACAAAATGCTTGAGAGAGGGATGATTTTTTGTGTTTGTTGAAATAATTCATGACTGCTTTGTGGTAAGGCTGCAGATCTGATTCATCACTGTCATATTCTTGTTTAATGCCAGTGAAACTAGACTGATTTCCATGAGTCTGGCATGAAACTGGAATAACATGTTGGTAAATCACTCACTATAATTCCCTTCCGAGATCTGTGTGATGTAAACAAATAATTTAGATTCACATTTAAGGTTTGTAATGTCTCCACTTTCTTCCAAACCAGATTATGACCTCGAAATGTATGTTTTAAATAGGTTTAGATCTGTGTAATTTATGAAAGGTGGTTTTATTTTATATTCTTATGGCTGTGCTGTTGAAAGTGGGTCCTTGGATACAGTCTGTATGATGTTCAGAGACAGAGATGTTGTTTGGATTGGATGTTGTTGTGCATGTTGGGAGGAAAAAGACTGATGCTTCTTTTCATTTAGAGGTTGACTTTGAGCACCACTAGGAAGGATTTGGTCTAGCAAAGGAGATTTCTGCCCCTACTCTAAGTACTAGTAATGGCTACTTGAATATTGAAGGTGGGAAATACAGAGCTACATAAATATAAACAGACTAGTTTACCTGGAAAGAAAATTTTACATGTCCAAACAGCTGATTCATCTGGCCTGTGGCATTTTAGTGAACTACAGGGGGCTGGTTACAGTCAGGAGCTAGTTGGGAAGAGCTACTGCACTATCACCTCTGAACCAGCATGATGAGATGTCTCTTGACAGCAGTGCTGGACCTTTTGCATGCTGCACACCGTAACTGCAAATGCCCGACAGAATAAGCACGCAAATGCTTGTGTGTATAGCAAATTCCTCTCTCCCCTACATTTTTGTTAATATTTCCTATACAAATCTTGTTATTAGTGTTCCCTAAAGGGCCAAGCAGTAATTTAGATGCTGATTAGTGTGTGAGATGCAGCAGAACCGCAATATACTCACTCTCTTGTCAGCACTTGACTGAGGAGGGGAGCAGACCCTCCAGCTACGTTCACCGCAGCAGCTGCAATACTGGAGTTTAATGAGGTGCTTTTGCAATGTGAAGATTTTAGAAACATATACTCATGCCAGAAGGGCTTACCAGGATATTTTTTTTTGTAACTGGATGTAATTACATCTATACCCATAGTCAAGTTTTCATTGATAGGTACAGGCAAATAAAAACCAGCAAGCAAAAGTCAAACAATTAATTACGTAAGCATTTTCTATATTTGCCTTTTTAGACTTTTTTTCCAGTTCTCGCCTCAGTGGCTTAGCAAAAAACCATGAGATGCTAGCTAATCTGTCAATCTGCAGTTAGACCTCTGGCAAAAGCAGAACATAATATATTTTTTTGATCTTACTTTGTCTTCTGGAGGAAAGAGAAAATAGTTTTGAGAGCAGAAAAGCAAAACAACATTATGCCAGACAATTGCTGTATCAGATTTCAATGAGCTTGTTTTACAAACACAAATGGTGGTGGGCAAACACCAAAGAGGCAAGCTGATATCCCTTACTTTATTGATGAAAAAATTGAAATGTGAAATTACTGAAACAAAATTTTCAGAAAATTTCAGGTTTATGTACCACTAAGTGACAAGAGAATGAAGAATTATTTGGAAAATTACCTGTTTCTTAGTTCCTAAAATTGTGTAGGTCATACATTTAAATGTAGGGTTTTGAAATAGGTGATTTGCCTTGTTGCACAGCTAGCACACAGCAGGGCAGGGAGCAGAGCTTTACTGCCCACAGCCCAAGCACACGAGCATCCCCTGATCCTCCCGCAGGAGGAAAGACCACCCTCCTCTTCACCACAAGAGATGGCTAAGTGGAGCCAGAGCCAGGAAAATGATGTTGGTTTTCCAACTGTATATCAGCATTGATTATATTGATCAGAAGTCAGAAATTGGTTCATTTCTTTCACATTTTTGAGAGAGAAAGCTTTGCTCATGGAGACATTTCATCAAAATTAACAAAATGAACTGAAAGAGGTTGAACTATTTCATAGCAGGAGCATGATCTGCTTTCTGTCTCTAGCTTGGGGTGTCCAGCTGAAAGTTTGCATGTGAAAGGCTGGGTCCATGCTTCTCTTCATCTGCTTTGCTCTATCCAGTGGCACTGTTTATACAGGGGTGGGGGCAGGACTATAAGAAGGGTCCACATTAATGGTGTCATTGTGTCCTTAAAGTCTGTCTTCAGGCTCATTTCTTTCAGATTCAAACCATTCTTGTTTAAATCATTCTTTAACTAAAACCTGTTATAGGCATGTGGCTCATGGGTTATTTCCACTATCTGAGCAATTAGAGTGTATTGTGCTTATTATTTTTTAAGGGAAAATTTAGACACTTTGACAAGAACGAAGCAAATCCAAAGCCCCATCCAGCCCCCTGTGATTTTTATCTGAAACTTCTCATCTTTGTTTTCTCAAGGAAAATTCCAGACTCCCTACATGAAGCTTTCTCCAACAATTACACCAGCCACTTACGGAGTTTCTTTTGTGTAAAAGCCAGCCTCTCTGACCTGTTCTGTTGCTCCTGTGCCTGACTGAAACCTTACAGAAAAGGCTTTTATTTGCTCTTGCCAAGGGGCAAGAAAGCACGGTACTTAGTTGGATGAGATAAGCCTTTGCCGGATGACTCCACTGCAGAGCCCATGGGTGATATCAGAGGCCAAGACTTTTAAAATAGGTCACCTCTTGCCCTGCATAGCAGCTCCAAGTGCATTAACATTATCCAGAGGGAGAAGAGAGGCAGATGAATTTTGATCTTACTCTAAAACAACCATAAGGCTTCCCCCAGCGTGGTCATGCCATTTGCACAACCGTGGAGATTCACAGGAAAAGGGATCAGCAATGTCAAATGATTTTCATCCAGGCTACAACCAGCCTCCTCCTTCCACTCGGTTCTTTTCTGACCTGATATAATGACACCTTTGGGGTAGTTCGGCTTACTGAGTCAGCTTGGCTGGGTGGCTGTGCTAATAAATGCTCAAAGGAGTTATCCTAACAAGACTGTGTGGGAGACAAATCCCTTGGTGTTTCTTCCTCCATATTTCAGCAATACAGCCAGGCCAAATCCTGCAGGTTGGTGAGATTTTGCCCTGGGTAAAGACTAGAGCTTAGAGCTCTAATGCTGAAATTGGTTCTGTGCAGGTAGATGGACTTTTAGTAGTGTGTCTCCTTAAATAAATAAGGCTTCATTTCAGAACGTCTATGTACATATCTGAATGGATGGAAATATCCTTCAGACTGAACCTTTCATTGATGAACACAGACCATTTCTCCTCCTGAGGATGCTGACTAAAGCCTGAAATCCTGTTTATTTTGCTAGGTGCTACTGCAGTCTACACAAGGTAAGGATCAAACTGGCCTCAGACATTATTCATCCAGCACAGAGGAAAGTTCTCCACTGCTTTTTCTTCATCATGGGTGTGAAAACCTCTAAACAAATTTCCAATGTTTTTTTTATGTACCTTGACTTTTCATAACTTCAGAATGTACAAATCTGTTCTCTACACCTCAAATGATTTGTATTATATCACTTCAAAACAAAAATTATAAAAACTGTCAAGAAATTCCTTGAGTAATTAAATTCCTGCCAGTTCATTAGAGCAGCCAAGAATAAGTTAAACTGGGAAAAGGCAAATGTTGAGATTTGGAATATAATACAACTGCATTTTTTTCTGTGAGCAATATTATGGTCTGTGAGGGAGGAAAATGGAGCATTGTTAAAAACTCTTCCCTCCTGTTCCCAAAAAGAGAGCAAATCTGTAGGGAGAAGTTAGGTACTGAGAACTTGGGTTTTGTTTCATATAAGAAAGGAATAGCTGATCACTTGAATTCACATTCTCTGTGAAATAATTGCCTAATTATAAACATGATAAGGAAATTTCTCATTCTGTATATTTCTTTTTTTTGTGAGCAGAATCCTGACTGCACGGTTGTCAGTGGGAACTAAAGGATGCTGAGAAACCAGGGATTTTATTCTCTCCTGTAAATCATGTGATATCCCAGTCTGATATTTGGGATCTAGTGTCTGATTTTTTCCTGACCCCTCTCAAGAGGAATTTATGCTCAAAGAGTTCAGTAAATAAATTCGGCTTATAATTGTCAATGGATTTGAGAAGGATTTAAGGGTCATAAATGCATGGCTGGTTGATTTCTGTAATTGGATATGTCTGATTTGCAGTAGCTAATTCATTAGGTTCTTTTTTACCTTGTACCTTCCATCCTCATTGTAAATTCTGTTGTCACAGAGATTCTCTACTTGGATTCTTTTGATGCCAGAGCTGACCTGTTGTAGTGAGAGCATCAATTCCCACACGCATTGACTCTCACAAGGACAGTTTCTTAGTAAGATTGTTATAAGAACATGCTTTCATTAATTTTACACTGCTTTCAAAGCATTGTATGTTACACTGGAAAAACACTGTTTGTCCAAGGAAGAACCTTCACACAATTATTAATTTAATCCTTCAGTTAGACCAAGATGTCTCAAAATATTTCCCCAGGCTTTTGATTGAGCTCCACCCCACACTGCGCTCCAGCTCTGCTCTGTCGCCACTGAATTCTCCCTTTTACTTCTGCTACAAGTCCACTGTCCATGTCTCTCATTACTACCTCAGCTACACATGAGTACATCTGTCTTCCTTCCATGTCACCCTTGCCTTTTATCTTTTCCTCTCCTCTACAGAAAGTTTTTGTTTATTTTCTACTCTCTGCCTCAGCCTATGGCACTCAGGGATCTCAGCTTCTCTTCTTCCCTTTCCTTGTCAACTCTCCTTAAAAATCTACACTCTTCGTTGAGTCTTACTGATCAAAATGCCTGTCAAAAACAGGCATGCAATGGTCTTTCTGTCCTCAAAAATAAATACATTCCAAAATGTTCCATCGACCAAACTGCAACTCCAACCAGTTCTAACTTTCCCTTTGTCTCGCAATTCACTTGAAACACTTCACTTTACTCCTTTAAGTTAATTTCTGATCTTTGTTTACTGGATCAGAAAAACTGTTTGTGGGATTTTGTAAGTCATTCTTAAGTTTCTGCATTGTCTGATGCTATTCATTGTCACTATTTGCCCTGTGGATGATTTCTCTAACTCCATACAGGACCAATTCTTGTTCCCAAAGTTGTCTGTCATATAAGGGCTGCTAGGTGAAAGGAAAGGCTGGAAACTTTCCAGTTCTTGTAGGTTTAATGTCGCCCCACTAAGAGCACTGAATGTGCAAGACCAAAGGGTGTAGAGTTGTATACATCCTTAGGAACAAGAGCTGAAACCCAACAAAGCTGCTGGTTGCAGTTTTTGTTCCTTATGCAAGCCTTAGCTTGGGTTTACAAAACATATTTTTAATCTGGGCAAGTTTAGAGTTTCAGGAAGGAATAGCAGATAGATTACTTTTCATTGTTTTCTGCTGAAAGTTCCTGATTTATTCAAATTCCAACCTCGAAACTAAATCCAGGGTCCTAAGCTAAAACAAAACAAAACAAGGCCAAACAAAACAAAACAAATCAAAACAAAACAACAACCCCACTCCCCCCTGCACACCACAATGTTGAATTATTGAAGGCTGTGTCTGTTCAGTATACAACTACTAAGAAAGATTGCAAGCACATAAATAATCACCCATTTAACCAGCGTAACTTTTCATTCTCCAAAGTGCTTCACAAAGGCAAATAGACACTGCTATACTTAAATAGAAACTTCTATTACTTATTTACAGGTGAGGAAGTCAAGGAAGAGGTTAGTCACCTTACCAAAGTTCATACAAGTGTCAATGGCAGGACCTGGCCTTCTAATTGTCCTGTCTAATTCAGTATCTGTGGGACCATGGTTCAGTAATCAGCATTGTTTTCAACTTTGCTGTTTAAACTTGACTATAAGTCTTTCATATAAAGGTAATTGAAAAAATCCAGTAAGCCAATGAATATTTGCAAGATGAACAGATACAATGGTAAAGAACACAATAGAGTATGCAATCTGTCTGTCTGGACTGGCTTGTCCCCTCACACACAGAACACCACAAGCAGCCAGTATCTAGAGGATAAGTTAGATAAAGAGATATTGCCCAAACCTAATTCTTCCCTCAGACTTACATTTACAGGTCTGCCACACCTCAGTGGAAACTGCACAGTGATACATGCAAGTGGAAAATTTTAGAAGGGGCGTAGGTACAGTGAGAGATTGATGTCTCTGTTTTTAATGGCATTTTATTTTAGAGCTCCAAACTACTGTACATCAAAGATCCTATGTGATCTTCATCTAATATGTGGGGAATCGTCATCAGAAGACAGATGCTTTCTGGCAGTTAACCACATCAAGAGAATAGTAGAAAAATATTTCAATCTCATGCAAAAATTGGTTAAGAGAAATCGTTAGGAAGATCCTTGAGCCTTCTCTGTTCCACACAATTATACTTAGTTGTTCAGACAGGCTCTCAGAGACACTTATTTTCAATAGAAATCTCTGGAACTGACCACTACTGCCATGCCTATAGCCCGAAGCAAATTAAGGCAACAAAAGTAAGCAGTTTCAGGGGAAAAAAAAACAGTCCAGTAATGTGATGAACCTTTAAAAATGAAAGATTAGTCTTTGTTAAGCTTTGGTTTGCTAATTTTACATATTACTGTTAGGTGCTCTTTAGTAGCAGTATTAGTATATTGCTATATTAGTATATTAGTATATATTAGTATTAGTATATTAATAATTTAACTGAGGTGAGGTTCTTATTATTCTTTGAGTTCCGTAGAGCCCTTCATGATTTTGCTGCACGCTGTTTGGCAACCAAACCTTTTCTGATCACAGAGGGATATCCAGTCCCACGTCACACAGCCACCTGTCCCAATGGCCACCAGTGAGCCTTGCTGCCAGCCTGGCCAAAGGACCTGCTGCTGAAGGCACTGCCTCACCTGCTGTTAGTTCACTGACAAAAGACAGAAGTGGTTTAGACATAGTGCTGGTATCTAAACACTAATCAGGGCCTCTGGTTTTCTCAGACACACAAAAGAGAAAGAAAAGCTATAAATCAGAAGAGTAATTTCTTACAATAATGCTGTAGGGTTCGGGGCAGAGTTGCAAGGGTTAGGGCTGAGAAACACTTTTGTACTAACTTTTCTCTTTCCATGTCTTTTCCTCTTCTAGAAAAAGACGAGAAGAGAACAAATATCTCACAGGCAGAGGTAAGTGATGATTTTTTTTCCAAACATATTTATTGTTAAAATATGTCTATTGCTAAAACCCCTTTGAAACTCACTGATTCATCCTGGTTAATGATTTTATTTACATTGTCATGCCATCTTCAGTAACACAGCCTTTTAAGAACCATTGGTTCCAAATCAGGGCTGTGTAAAGCTGTGTTTTATCTCAGCTCTGTGGCCAGGAACTGGGAAAGGCAAGTTTCCCCATTGCCTTGTTGCTGTGTCCTCATAAATCTTAGCAAACCTGGCCCAAGGTGACCCTGCCAGGTCACCTCATCCTGCATTGCTTTGAGTCTGCAGGTCACTGCTGACCTACAAAAGCATTACAGGCTTTTCTCTTCTCCTCTCAACATTTGCCAAGCCTACAGCAGGCAGCACATCAATGTTCTTCACACAAGAGTTAAAAGTCGATTCCTCCAATCTAATTTTCTAACCTTTCCTTGCACAGCTCCTGCAATTCCCTGATCTCTTTCTCCTTCACCCATTGCTCAGAGAAGCAGGCAGTGCTTTAAATAGCAGTAGGAGGTATTGATTGGTTCAAATTTGGACTCAAATACAGACTTACAAAGATTTACTGGGGGGAGGATCAACAACCTATCCCGCAGTGTTTATAAATAGCTTTCTCTTTCAAAATAAGACAATATTTTATTTATAAATGTTATCATTCCATCCATTGTGATAAGGTAAGATAATAGGATTGGCTATAATTGTGTGAAAGTAGTTTTCTTAAGAGCTGTCTCAAATGCTCCTCGAAGAAATAGATCTGATTAAAATTCACAGACTATATACCAGTCAAAGGACTCAGGGGAAAAGACATTTTTAACAAATATTTGGGAAAAGGCAACATCCTTATGAACAACTACAACAAATTGATTAGGAATCCTTAGGAATGTGATATGATATTTATGTCTTCAAAAGCTATCTATATGTGTGATCTCATAGATGTGTGATATCATAGAATCATAGCATCATTTGGGTTGGAAGAGACCCTCAAGATCACTGAGTCCAACAATGACCTAACTCTGTCACTAAACCATGTCCCTAAGAGCCTCATCTACACATCTTTTAAACACCTCCAGGGGTGGCGACTCAACCACTTCCCTGGGCAGCCTGTGCCAATGCTTCACAACCCTTTCTGTGAATGAATTTTTCCTGATATGCAATTTGAACCTTCCCTGGTGCAACTTGAGGCCATTTTCTCTGATCTTATCACTTGCTACTCAGGAGAAGAGACCAACACCCTCTATGCTACAACCTGCTTTCAGATAGCTGTAGAGACCCTTTGTATATGGACATATGTCGTGTTGGTATAATTACCAGTTTAATTGCTTTCATTTTGCAAAGTTGCTCTGCTTTAGCAGTGGAATATATTCCAGTTAGTTTTTGCTAGCTATATGTTGGTGCAATTATACCACTTTTACTCTATGTGTAATTTTACTACATTTATTTTGGACTAATTTATCTTTTGTGCGTAGGTGTGATTTTGGGGCCGTAAAAAGTTTAACTTTGTCTAAATATATCACTTAAATCGGGCCTAGTTAAAAGCTGAGTGATTGGTTGCTGAAATTGTTATTTTAGAAGTAATAGAAAAATAGAAAAAGTGCAGGGAGAGGGATCTTCCATTTATTTATGTAAAAAAAATTATTAATTTAAATACTACGTTACCTATACATACAACCACTTATTACACTGTCTTTAATTGGAATATTGGTTAATGCAAATCTTGCAACTATTTACAACTATTTTGATATATGCAAACATCTATTTGCCTTATGAGAATCATTTGCATAGACTCTTAAAACCACAGGCTGTCTTAATTTTGTGTTTAACAATATTTCTTTAGAGTGAAGGGTAATTTTTTGTAGCATTGGGTTTGTTTTGCCTGTGAGCCATAAAGATTGCCCATCAAACACATATTTTGTCTATCTAGTCTTAGTAACCCCTGTGTTTGTGAAAGCCCGGGAGCTGGCATCAGGTTTATACAATACAGTTTTATTAGAAAGTCCTCAGGTTGGTGTGTGCACCCTCTGAAAGCAGCTGCGGGGCGATGTCCGGAGCTGTTGTGAACAGAAGCGTGGGTGGGTGCCCGTGTCTGACCGCTGTCTCTGTTCTGCCCAGTCCCAGAGTGCCTCTCCCAAGCAGAGGAAGCAGAGCGTCTTCACCCCGCCGGCCCTCAAAGGTACGTGCAGGTCCCGTCCCTGTCCCGGCCCCGTGACTTGTTCCTCTGTGTTGCAGAGGAGACCCTGCAGTGTCAGCAATGGAGCAATGGCTCTGCCCCTGGCAGCGCAGCTGGGAAAGCTTCGTGCTTCCCCATCCCCGTTTTCACACTCTAAAACGATTGTGTGGCATTGACTATCTATTGAGGCCAACCATCTAGGATATTTACCTCACCACAGAATCTTGCAGCAGTAGCAATTTCTTCTTCTTCTAAACTTTTTCTTTCTTTTTTTTTTTTTTTTGCCAAATCTTGATACTTGTATCAATTTGATGTAACACGTGATTCTGTCCCAAACTTTGAAGAGAACTTCTTGAATAGGTGCATTTTAGCACTGCTGGGCCCATACAGCTTTCTGGTATTTAAACTACTCAGGTATGTTCTGCCTCCCTTTCCAGGCAGCTGTGAAAAGAAAAGTTGTGGGCTGGGTATCTGATCATAGGAAGGGTCAAGTTTTTTTGTGAAGACAAGGGGAAATAAGAAATCTCAGTAAATGTTTAAAGAGCCTACGTGCTTTGCAGGAATGAATGTAAAAGCAGCAGGAATACTAACTGGGATCAGAAAAGCTCCATTTAGGACCTGTTTCTCAGATGACTCTGAACAGGGTTTGACTTGACCATGCTTGTAGTGAAGCAAAATCTCTAGTGATTCACCAGCACCTTGTCAGTGCAGGATTATTTTCAGACTACAGACCAAAGGCTATTCTGCCAGGTATCTCTTGATAGATAATGAATAGCCTCAATTTCCATTCCTTCTGCTTAACAGGATTTATTACGTGGCAAAAATATCTGATTTGTTGTATGAAATACTGCTGCTGCCATTAGGCAATTTACTGTATCAGCCAGTTCCATGTATCTTATTCTGTAGCTTAAATTCTCTAGTACTTGTCTTGACAACAATTAAAGACGTATGAGACTGTTTGTCAAAATGGGCTAAAGTTTGTGTACTGCCTTTTAGAAGTAAGATTATTACAGTCAATTATAATAATTTGTAGAAGGAAGAAGCTTTGAATGAGTAGCAATAATACCTATTGCTCTCACTGCTATATTATTTTTCTGCAAAAACCATAACTAAATACTGTGCAAATGAAATGCTCTCTAAAACAGGTCCTTATATCTCCTCTCAAGGACTGCAACCTACTTGGTGTTACCTTTAAAACCCTGCTGAGACCTGGGGAAGCACCTGGCACCGTTTCCTTCCACATCAACTTAGTTCCCAGGGAACAGTAGGAAAGTAGGAAAGTATGTGATTCAAGATAGATCACAACTAACCTGAAATATCTTGTGAACAGAACAAAGCAAAGCACAGACTGCCTCTCCGTGATACCTTAACACTCTAAACTACACAGTATTCCCTGGGTGCACCAGTGCACATCTGAAGGTGATAACCCTTCCTATAAACAGGCTGGATCATGCCAGATTTACCGTAACGTAACTGCCATAAATACTGTCCTTTTTATTTATAAATGACTTGGAGTAGAAAGCTCATTATTCCTTCCTCTTCATTGTTATGAAAACAGGAATGTCATTTTGTTTAGACTAAGAGATTAGGAGGCAAACATATAGCAACGTGAAATACACAATGCAATGAAAGCATTACAGAGAAGTATAGAGGTTTTGTAATGACTTAAATAATTCTACTTTTATAGCAGTTGAAGATAGCAATATTCAGCAATACTATCAGAATAACAAGCTTCATAATTACAGACTGTTCCCACAGTTTTGTGTATGTTCATTTCCTGTGGGCTGTTTCTCCCTTCATATACTCATGATATGGTATTCAATATACAGGAAAGGATGAGATTCTGGATGCTGAACCTCTATGAAAGTTGGGATAGATTGTAGTCCTGTACCTTACATTCAAAGATGGAGATAAGAAATCTCCATAAAACAGAACTCATAATAGAAAAGAGGGACAAATATTTTCTGTTGTTAATTTCTCTGGCATTTTAGTAGTTTTTAGCTGCTGTTAATCGCAAATTCCTAGAAATAAGGCAAGCTCACAGGCAGAGCCTGGAGCTGAGGCAGGACCCATGTGTGCAGAGCTGTGGGAGGGACGGGGTCATAGCAAGACCTTTGCTCCGTTCCACAGCAGAGATGCTCAGAGAAACCACGGGGGGAGTCAGGCTTCAGCCCAGCTCCCAGTCTCCAAGTAGCTCTTAAGATTATTATTTCTTCTGTGAACTGAAAAAAGTTTTTATTGTACTTCTTGTAAGTTCCTTGAAACAATTACAAAGCTGTGTGAGAGAACAGTTGCTGGTTTCATGAATTCATGGCTAAGCAAGAGTAAATGAACCGGCATGTTGTGTTTAGAAACAAAATAGGAAATTGTTAAAATGGTCAAAATGAGCGGAAGGAACACAAAAAAATCATGATGACCTGTTACAGTACCAGAACTATAGTGCACGTTACATAGAATACGCAAACACATGAAAATAACAGAAATAAATTAAAATGCAATATTGCTGATATTCTACAAGGTAAATATATGGAGATCAACTTCTTAGTTAAATGTGGCCATATTTTCCTGCTCTGCCATCACAGTCACTGAAACTGAACGATGGTATTGTTCTTTGTCTACCATTACCCCCAAATATTTTGGTTCCATCCTTACAACAGTTTGCTCTGTCTCAAGGCAGGTCTGTAGTTGCTGCAGCAAGCCATAGCAAATCCATGTGTCTGCAGAGCCAGTGTCATGTCATGGTGCATCAGGCAGGTTCTTATTACTATATATTTGTGTGTACTTTGGCTTCTGCATTTGTTTTCCTAAACAAAAATGCACCAGAGTCCCTATGGACAGACCAAATAGCTGACTCATCCCAGAGCATTGTTCTTTTTACTGGAATACAGTGTGCTGGAAAAATCAATGTGAGAGCTATTGATTTAAATGGTGATCTAGAGAGCAAATCAGACAGCAAACCAGATAACAGCTCAGTGCAGTGTTCTTGTTAGTATCATGTTACCAAACCTAATGGATGTCAATGAGGTTTTCTATTTTGCTTTCAAAAATATTTCTTTTCCTAACCTAGGTACACTAGTGTTTGCTAATTCTACACACTCATGTAGCATGCAAATTTGGCACAAGTCAGTATCTGAAAACTGCACTAAATTAATCCATTATACTTTCAGTTTGTTGTGATTTACCTCTTGTCACACTGTTTTCTAGGTATACTGGTCACTTTAAACTGAGGATTCATGACCTCTGTTCCCCTTGTTTTTATCACTTTTTTCTTCCCTTTTTCTTGCACTTTTATGTCTGTACTTCAAACTCTCTCATCCTTCTATAATTTCCAATGCATCAATTTCTTTCAATTTATGTTCTTCTTCATGTGCAGATGTTGGCTTTAACCTCCCTGTGGAAAACACCATAAAAACAGAGGAAGGCTTCTCAATTTGAAGAGTCACCAGTTTACCTAAGGCAATCCTTTTCAGTCAGTTCTCACTGCATAAGGCCCATTTCTCCAATTTACTAATCTGCTTCTCGTTTTGTCTGACAAAACCAAGTAAAATACTTTGGCCTTTTTTTCGTCTGTACAGAGTTGAAGTTCAAATGTTTTAGCACAAATATCCATCCATCCGTCCATCTATCCGTCCATCCATTCGTCCATCCACAAAGAGCATCCTTAGAGATATCTTCATTATTCTGATCGGTGGGTTAGAGAAGCCACTGGAAGCCTTGCTGGATTCTTACCCTTTTCCCCTCACACACACCAGAGAAATCTAAACCAACATGATAACACTGCCAGGTAGAGAGAGACCAAGTGGAATGCAGCTTAGATTGCCAGGGCAGAAGCAGTTTATCTCAGGTAATGGTGGTTCCTTGGTGTCTCATTACCAGTAGAATATCAAAAGAACACATTCGAGTCTCAGAGTTACAAATGCAACTTTCCATCCCAAGGCATGCTTTGTACCAATGCAGGTTTCCCTTTACCTAGATAGTCACATTTTGTTTGGTACATCAGATCATCCTTGAAAGGAAATGCAAACTGAAGTGACAAGAAAGAAGGTTTGCAAAGACCAACAGAACCAAATCTGCATCGCTCCCTAGAGCTCCCAAGTCTCCACACTCTCTACCAGCTATTGCTATTAATACTTACAGCTATTTAAACACCATCAAGGTCTCCCTTATGAAGGAAGTGCATTCCTGAGTGGTTTGAGGAACTCATTGAACCCACTGCTGTGGGTGTGCTAGAGTTCAGGGAAATAAGAAACCTCCACTCCTCTTCCCTCACCCTGTAGGAGGCTATTTAGATCAGCATCAAGTTCCTACTAATTTCAATGGGCTGGGAAGTTCTTGCAGCTTTCTGTGTACACTGGACCACCTTTGCAATTAGCTGCCACCAAATCATAATTAAAGTCTTTCCCCACAGAGGTGAAAGTTACATTTGACTGTTTTCCCTCTCAGCTTTTGGGAAATACATTCTTTAAATTCCCCTCTTAATGTATTTTTCTTTGCATAGAAACAAAGACTTTTTCTTGAGCTAGATCCCAGCTACAACACTTGAAATGGGATTAAATCTGAGTTGTTATGAATCTAAGGAATGTTCAAAGACATCATTTGGGTTTGACTCATTAAAAAAACAAAGATTCTCTGGCTGTTCCCAAAGTGTTCAGACCCAGGGATTTGATACATGCATAATTCTGGTATTTACAATGATGGTTGATATTAAATGAGCTCTTTCTAGCTTCTGCCATGAATTGCTGATGCTCAATGTGTTTAGTGCCTGCTTGTTCTTCTCTCCAAAGGAAACAACATGCAGAATAAATGATTAAAATCATGATGTCCCTCCTGAAATATGTATTTTATTAGAAGCAATTAGTACAGTATGTGGCCATAATCCAAATTTGTAACCCCTTAGGCCAGCTTGATGATGTCTCGTGCATCTCATTACTTTGTGACTGAAGGTTAACAAGGAACATGGATAGAGTCTAGAGACATAAAGGATTATTGTTAGGATGGTAGGCACTGAGTTTGGAGCCCACGAGAATTATCACGGAACAAAAATCTGAGACTAAATTTACTTCAAGTGGCAGAGGAATTAAGTTTGTAAGTGTTAAGTAGTGACTACAGAATCTTGGTATCATTTTACGGGCTGCCCACCTATGTGGCAAACACAGTGAAAAGCTTCTATCATTAACTAAACACATCAGTGTAAGAACAAGAAACATCATATTACACTAGAAAGAAAAATACTCTTTCTGATCATACACTGGCTTAAATTTAATTTTTAGGTAATTAATATTAGCCATAATATAACACACCTTACTTGCTTTTCTGATCATCCAGCCCAGGTTTGTCAAAATTCACAGACTAAGCTGCTCTGACAGACTGAGTCAGACTTTTCTGATGTAGTTAAGTCACTTTTGCTCAGGGTATTACATTTTCCCAGTCTCTCCAGTGATGACAAAACACCTACTACTTTTTTAACATGATTGTGTTGTACATAAGCCACAACACCAGAACAAAAGGAGATGGTTTTTAACTGACCTCTCAGTCCTGAATGTGCATTTCGGATCTCCTTGTTTTTCCAGTGGGCTAGAGGGCTGTGATTAGTCCTGGGGGATGGCTAGGACTGTTCCACAAAAGCAGGCACCATCCAGTAAATGAAGCAATCCCTGAGGTCAGGGCCAAGTTCTCCTCTAATCCCTCAGCAGAGCTGTGGTGTTCCTAGAGCAGCAGCTTTGCTTTAGCCTGGTGACACCCATTCTTCAATCCATTACTTTTAGGTTGAAACTCTGTCTCAATATGTTGCTTCTTGGGTAACAGAAGACAAGGCTCTGCCTCATTATTCATGTGTACTGCTCTTGTTTGTTCATGTGCTGTGATGTGACAAAGCATCATCAGTACATTTAGTTTCAGGAGTGGAAGTCCCACAGCTGCCAGGACGTCCTGAAGAAAATTCATGCTGCAGTCTTGTATCATTACATTTTTACCTTTTGCCTAATCAGGTCACAAAAGAAAGGTGCAGCCTTGGTTTCAAAACTAGTTCTTCCCTTCATTTATACACCATTCTTACCTACATCTTAGTCAGATTGCACCTCAATGCAATCACACAACTGAATGTCAGATTTCCTGCCTGTGTTACTGTTCTTTTTAAGATGTTACTTTCCAGTGCTGTGTCTCTTTTCATCACTCTCTCTAGCTTCCTCTCTTCTTCCTCAGACTTCTACAGTAGTATGATGACAGTAGATATAATTAAAAAAAAAAAAGAGCTAAATTAATTAGTGAATCACTGAGTTGGTGAATTGGGATACATTAGATTGCTGCCATCTCAAGTTCGGTTGGCTGCCACTATTCTGCTACTGCCCAGAAAGCTGGCAGACACCCCCGCAGCCTGTATTTAATTTCTTACTGTTGGCAGCTTTGAATATGTTTCATTTCACACAGCTGGTGGCTTCTGCTTCAAGATGGCTCTGGCTTTGGCTGCAATAAATACCACAGTGCCGTTAGAGACGCTGAGGTGTTCAGTCAAGATTAAGCTTGACATCTGCTCTACAGCAAAATAGGATGTTTGTGTTATAACTTGTCATCTGCCACTATTACCTGGTGTGTCAAAAAGAGAAGACTGTGCTGAGCACTAATAGGGGTCTCTAAATTACCACGTGTAGTTTAAAGGCTTGATCAAACATGGGCCAAGGTCTAGGGGAGTATTTCCACTGACTTCATTTGGTTCAGCATGAGGTCCACATATCTGATAGCTCTTTCTAAGCTCCATGCAATGAATACTAAACTGCCTTCTTTTTAAGGGTATGACTTTATTTTTATGACACAAGGGTAATCTTACAAATGTCTGTGAAACAGCATTTATGACTTGAAAACAGTGTAATTAAGCATTGTTGTACTAAATATAGAGCAGTGTAAACATCATAGTATTATTAATTGCTTCTAAGCAGTAACAGATGGCATTAAAAACTCAACCCTTTAAAAGATAACACCATAAAATATTCTAGGAAAGAGAATGTGGGAGACTTAGTGCTTATTTTAAAATATAAAGTAGAAAGCCCAGGAAGGGCAGCGTGTGTTGTTCTGGTTGCTTTATATCATAGGACATATTTATAGTGAAATTCCAAGGATTTTGGCAGTGGTATGCTCTGAATTGAAATGTCTTTTGAATAAAAGATAATATTTTTGTAGGAGAAGTTGTAAGGTTATTATGAAGCCAGTCATTTGGCAGGGTATTAAATTTTATTTCCTGGCTTTAGCTGTGTGTTCTATGCTGGAGGTTAACAACCAAGCCACATGGCAGACACTGACTCCAGTGAGTCCTATTTTAATAAATAATAATTGCCCCTTTGTTTCTTCTTAAGCATTTAAAATCCTGAATTTGATCCCAAGCAAGATGACCAAACGAAGGCCTAAATGACATGGGAGCAGGCTCTGCCTACTCCCACTGCTGCTCCTGGTCAGCCTTTGACATCTCCTGGGTTCCTGGACAGGAGCTGCAGGATCCTGCATGCAGCAGGGGTGAGTGTGTTTGTCAGTTTCTCACCCCTCCTTGTCACCCACCAGCCCTGCTGGGGACAGCACGCTCCTCCTACAGACCCCCAGGGATCTGGCATATGGGGAGACAGGGGGAAACTCCCTCAGTCTGTATTTGGGGTCTTCTCAGGATAGAGGTAGGTACAGTGTAATGACAGTACACATGTATAACTGCAGAGGTACCTCTCTAAGTCACATTTTTTCCGAAAAGCCTCCATAGTATGCAGTCTCATGTCTCATTTAATTTACCCTTAAAAGTAAAGCCTTCCCTGCATTTGTATCTAACTGTATTTCTACAGTTCTTCAATGTCTATTAGTGTCTCCTCTCAATGCAGTCAGATTTCACTGATAAAAATCTCTACCTTCAAAAAGCAAAGCTGTCAAAAGACGGCATGACTAACTACAGGCAAACCCAAGGTTCATAGTGAATTTGTACAGTGTGAATGCACCACTGTGCACTGGTGCAGCAAAATCATCCCACGACCTTCCAGCCGAGAGCCCATCAGCTGTGCTGGCCCTTGCGAGCATGTGTAGGGAGGTGCAGGCTCACAGCTCTCACCGTCCCCACTCCTCCTGGGATCAGGGCTGTGAGGCTTGGAAAACACAGCGATTTCCTCGAAAGCAGCTCCTGCCCAGAAGCTGCTCTTCCAGGGACAGTAGCTTGACATAAGTTATTTTACTTTCTATCATCGGGTTTCACTCTGACCCAAGTAAATGTCCAAAGACTATGTTAGCTTTGTGAGATCTCTTTCTCTGAAAAATGTGGGCCTTATTTCAGTGGTTAGACCAAAACAAGTCATAGAGAAAACTCACTTCTGATTCTTAGAGACCATCTGTGTTGGGTTTCTTGTGGTAGGGATGTTGCCTGATTTTTTTATGATTTGACTTCTTTTTTCTTTTGAAGCGCGTGCCTATTAGTCTGAATTTATTGAAAAGCAAATTTTTTTTAAAGAAGGCGATGTGTTTCTCCTCCCCTCCATAATTTCTCCCTTCCTTGACCCCTTGGGATGCGACTTTGCCCAGTTTAGCAGGAACACAGAGTTCCCAAAACCATCCACCAGAGCTTTGGCATGGAGACAAGAACATGAACAGCCTGAAGATTTCAACCACATCCTTTCAGGCCTGCAGCTAGAACTGAACACTCACATGAATTGTGTGTGTGAATGTGACCAGAAAAACACAGGAAATACTGCAGCAAGCATATGGATCTGAAAAGGGATTCATTTTCCTGTGGGCTGCATGGGCCAGAGGTTGTTGTTTAAACAGATCTCATCTGCTGTAGCTGCTAATTTTTCTTGCAATAGTGGGAGGACTTTTCAGGTTTTCCAGTGCTCACCCAACCTGTTAACCAGTGTTATTCCATGGGTCTCTTATAGCCAGAGAAGACTTTTAAGACTTTTAAGAGTACATTTAAAGGAATTGTGGGATCTAATGACCACTCAGATGCAAAAAAGAAAAAAACAAAGAAACATAAAATGTTTGCTTTCAACTCGGGCTGCACTTTTACTGCATTTGTTGCACACATAGCAAGAAGTACATGGAAACAGGTGGCTGGTAAACGCTGAAAACAGCACAGTTTTGTGGGCTACTCCCTGCAATGGCATCTCTCTGGGCAACAGGGACACGACACATGAAACGTGCACTTGTACTTGGAGGGCAGCTGATAAGGCATAGGAAACCCCCACACATCCACCCAGTTCAGCTGCAGTTGTGTCTAGTTTGAGGCATTACACTCAGTTATTAAAAAAAATGCTAATGAGATTTTTGGCATGCAAGCTCCCCCTGGTGACATGTAGGGGTAGCTCCGTACCGCCAGTTCTGGTGAATTCCTAAAGGTTTTTTTTTCTAAATAAGCATGTTGAAAATTTTCGGAAACAGGCAAGAAAGGTTATAGGAGAAGGAGTGGAATTATATTACAGTTGGGCTGCAATTTATAATTTCCAACTAAAATCCGTTAGGTTATTTCACCTGCACGCCAATGTTTTTTTCCCAAATTGTTGGAGAAATTACAGCATGGCTTTTCTTAAAACTCACTCCTAGCAAGATTGAAAGTAAGAACAGTGTTAAAACTCATTTTTACAAAATCTATAACTCTGATACGAATGTGTCTAAGCCTTCAGAGAAGAGTCTACCTTTTTTGTATTTTGTCTATATTTTGCATAATGAAGCTGATTAAACTGATATTCTTTCTCCTAAATTACTGTATGTGCCTGCCAGAAAAAATGTTTTCAGGCTCTGACTGTTCATATGAGTGCCAGATAGTGTGCTTCCATGGTGTAATTACATTCTGGTTGTAGTGGTTGCTGGCTCTGGGGTATTTTGATGCCTTAGGCAAAGCAAAGAGGTAGGTTTCCTGCAAGCTCAAGTCACTAACACAATAAGGAGCCACTAAAGATTTTGCCCCTGACATTTTGCTGCCCATGGCAACTGCGAAGTGAGATCAGTTGTATCTACTGTGATGTGAATAGTTTGTGGTGACTACATTTTATGTGGAATAACTGATCTCTTAATATTGGGTTTTAATTTGCCAGCAGTCAAAAAAATACTTAAATATAAGAATTCAGTGGGTTTTCAGTTGTCAGTAAGCTTAGTGAGTTAAAATGAAAGCATTACAAATTTAAAGCATTACCAAAGATATCAAAACAAGCCTTTCACTGTTTTCACTTTATCTTTTCTTCCCTCCAAAAAGCTAGTACTTAGGGTTTGCTGAATTTGCATAACATAGAAGCAGCCTGTTTGTGCATAAGCGTCATGTACAATTTTTTTTTGCAATTTTGTTTGGGTTTGGGGTTTTTTGTTTGTTTGTTTTTGTTTTTTTAGGAGTGGGGAAATCCACCTATGTTATTGTGTGAAACACTATAAATCACTATCTCCTATTGAAGTCGCTGTGTTGAGCAGTTCTAGAGAACCATTTTCCACCAGATGTCTCTGATTTGGTGTTGTGTGGTAAGGAGTCACTTCGTTTTCCAGATGCCAGGGGGCAGGATCCCTCCTTCCCACTTCCCCGTGACCAGCAAGTGTGGTGGGCAGAGTTCAGCGCTGGTTGGGACTATGCGTCCCTGCTGCAGACTGTCGGGGTCCCGCCTTCTTACCCTTCCTGCTGATTGCAGTAGTGGGACATGACAAATTGTCATCCAACTTGTAAGGGTTAAAGGCATCAGCTTGCATTGGGGTGGACTTTCCAGTAGAAGCCCCAGCTAGCAGGCCACCGGCACCTGCTGGCAGGTCAGTCCCTGGAGGTACAATCCAGCCTCAGCAATTCTGTGATTCAATAACTGTTTTACTTACCATTTATGTAACGTAAACCTTCCGTATCATGGCAGTGGCAAGCACAGTAAAAACTTCATCCTGCAGCTGTCCATATGAGAACTTCACCTCTTAGTCTGACAGATGACATTTTATGCTATTACATTCCTTACTTCTGTAAAAGAGCTCTTTAAATGTCAGTTTGTCTGTGAGATGCTGTGTTTTAGGTGAAAATATCTCAGAATCAAAAATTAGGATTAGGGCAGGCTGCAAGTCCCCCAAGGGACTGACTTTCCAGAAATACTCCAGTACTCCCAGGAGGTGAAGCTGACTCAATTCATCACTCACATTGCAGCCTTGGCTTTGGTTAGGGTGAAATCCATGGCGCAGAGGCAGAGAGGAAGGATTCAAGCCATCTTCCACTTCACTCTTCTGAAATGGATCTCAGCTGCTTGAGATGATCTCAGCAGCTCACAGGAAATGAGGTGGTGAAAACTGAAAAGGCTTATTCTTCCTGACAGATTCCTGCTTGGATATAAGGACTAAAGCTAGAGTACCAGTAATACGAAGAAAATGGTAATTGTCTGCTATTCATATGCCACCCATGAAGCAACTGCGATGGGGATCATCTAATGTAAACACTAGCCAATCAATCACCTGTTTAATCATCATAATGTTTTTGTAATTTTGAAGGTTTATGAAATACTTGAAAGAAAATAAGGGATCATTCTAACATTTACAATATTACTGATGTCAGGTTATGCTGATGCCAAAATCTTATCTCCTTTGTCATCATAAGAAGGATCACAATGAAGATTATAATTATAACTCAGTAGGGGATTCATCAGCAAATTAACAGAGAAGCTCATAGACTTCTGACAGAAACCAAACAGACTGGATTAATTAAACATGAAAGCCACATAAACACATAGAAGTACAACAGAGAAACACCGCCTTGGATTTTTGGCTGACCAGAAAAGATTTTGCTCCTGTCTTCATTTTGAAAAGTACAACTCACTGGAAAGCTTTTCATCTGCACCCTGAAAATCTCAGGCTGCACAGAGTATTCAGCAAGAGATTTAAACCTGTCATTAACAAATATTACGCTGTATCTGCCCCAGACCACAATAAGATATAATAGCCACAAAAATAACAGCAAAAATAGAAACTATGGATCCACAATATAAACTGAACAGAGCACTCGGGGTCCCATGCCAGGCCTGGAGGGGAACAGAAGCAGCTGTGAAACAGCAAACACTGCTCAGTCCTTACACACAGGACTCTTCCACCCCATCAGGCACTCAGGCTTCTGCTTCTCAGTATTACAGGCTCTCCTCCTCTGTCAAGGATTCTGTCCCCTCAGGATGTGGCAGTAAGTTTTTTTTGTCATCTGTTTAGGATTCATGACCTCAGAAAAATCCTCATGTCAGCCAAAATATTAAGAAGCAGAGCCACAGTTCAGTTGTCCAGGAAAAAGAGAGCAGCTGGATAATGCTGTCCATTAATGTTGAAGTTAGATAAGAATGACTGAAGAAAACTGAAATACAGCTGTTCAGAAATGGCTTGTGAAGTTGTGCAGATGAAAATATTTCGTAAAGCATTTTCAGTAAGGTTTTAAATACAAAAAACTTTATTTCCTTCGTGTTTTGAACTTGTATAAAAATTTAATTCATTTTCCTATGGCTTGTCTAGATTTTTATGTTTAACATAGTAGGCAAAAGCAAACGTTTTGGTACTGCTAATATTAAATGTTTTAGTGAAATGTTTTTTCTTCTTTTTTCCCCTCAAAGGAAATGGTGAAATTTCAGGTTTTTTACTAATCACAAGCAAACAAAAATTGTAAGGCTCCAAGCAAGTGGGAATATTCAGCTATTGAAGTTTGCCACTGTCATTTTTATAAATGGTCTGCCTGAATCCATTTTGCTTAAACCAAGTCAGGCATGGAGTTACCCTGGGCTTGTTTTAGGCTGCCAAGCAAAGAATCAAGCCCTGGAAGTCCCTATCTGCTGAGCATATAAGGAATCACAGGCAAGTGTGTTCAATATTAAAGTACCCAAAGATAGGTGGGCATCTGTGCTTAGCTACAAACCCAGGCTGCTCTGGGACATCCTGCAGGGATGGTTCTTAAGTTGCCACAGCAGCAAGTGGAAAACAAGGGAAATAAAGACCTAGGAAGCATAGGTAATGCAAGGATGGCTTTGACCATGTTGCCTTTTTACACAGTTTATCATTATAATAATAAGGAGGATAATCGCATATTTTTGCACTTAAAACCAAAATGAAACCTCCCTGATGTTTAACAATTAATTCTGCATTGAGGAAAAATGTTTGCCGGGCAGCACTGCAAAACTAGTGAGACTGTGGTGGCACAGGCCTTGTGTAACTAAGGATGAGCATTTCCAATTCCATACTCTAGCTAAAGATGCCATAATTAAAACCTTGGTGAAATCTGAGTCCAGATTCTGTCTACATATGACCTGTGATTGGACCTAAATTTAACTGCTGGCCCCCGTATCACAATCCAATTACAGCTGTCAAATACCTGGTACATCCAATCTAGATGGGGTCTTACATGTTTCATACCTCCTCAAATCTGCCATTCTGTCAATACTGCAGAAATACCTATGCCCCCTTATTAGAAATGATAAAAGCTTGAATAACTGTGCTTGAAGTAAGAGAAGTGGCCAGGGGAGCGGATTGGAGATTTCCCATTAAGAACTAGAGAAGGAAAAATTAAAAAAAAAAAAAAAAAAAAAAAAAGATAAAATATTCTTGGTTGCCACTATTGACAGGAACAGATTAGAGGAAATTAAATTGGTATGAGACTCAATTAATTTCCTTTCTCACATGTAAATCACCATTTAATATATTAACATATTGGTGGCAGAACTCCCTCAGCAAAATGACTAGTACCTGTGAACAAAGCACTTGCTCCTAGAAACAAGAGGAGGATCACTTTTGTATATGCTTATTCATCTTAAGGCTAGGAAAGAACCATTTTATATAATTGAATCTCTGGCATAAAGCACACCCTTCAACCTAATTCTATGCTCGATCCATAATTTATGTTGAATGATGGCAAATATTTTAGAATACAGAAGTCAGGACTTCTTATGAAAGTTAAGGTTTATCTAATTGTCCTTAGCCTTTCCCTTCCCTTACTTACAGCAGGTAGGATGATAACGCTTTATTCTGTACATAGCAGACTATCTAACTAACATTTGTCTTGTCCCTACTCCTAAACAAACTTCCATGCTGCACTTGAAATATAGAGTGTAGTTTCACATTGTCCTGAGCATCAGTTTTCCCAGGTGATTTTCTAGCTGCAAAATCTATTTCCTGCTTTTTCCCTCACCGTTTAAGTTAGTCAGCCTACAGTGTCTCAAACTAGAAAGATAAGCTACACTAGAGCAGCATGTGCCGAATTGTAAGAATGACAGAAGATGCCTGAGAAATGTAAGATGTTTTAATTTAAAGAAGCCATGCTTAGAAAATTCTAGTCATAAAGTTTTAAGGCCAGTGAGTTATAATACATATTTTCTTGACAGTAGCAGAGCTTCTGTTATTACAGAGCAGCTAATTCAGGTTTAGAAATGTGGTCCTATATTTGAAGGAATACCTGTAATCCTTTGTCATAAGGGAACAATTCTGCCAATCCTGTGATTTTGATCTACTGTCGGACAGCCTGGCAGCAAATGGTGCTGGTGTGAAAAGTGAGGGTTTAGCAATTCCAGCAAATAAACATATTGCCCAGCAAAACTTGGCATCCAGACAGCTGCTCTCTGAGGCGTGATTCTGAGGATCTGTCAGAACACAGCACCCTTGAAGATGTGCCTGTGTTGGTTGAATTCACACACACTTATCAACAGCTCTGAGCCCATCTCTCAACTATGAAAAACTAGGATGAAAAAACATCAGCTGAAAAGCTTAGATCCTCTCCTGGTTGCACCTGCAGCTGCCCAGCCAGCCCAGCACAGGGAGCCGAGCAGGAGAGCCCTGCAGTGCTGCCCACCGGCATCACCAAAGTGGAAAGCACCTCCACAGGTTTTTCTGCTCAAGCTGTTGTTGATGTATCTGAGATTGTTACAGGCGGAAACACCCACTTAGCTGACTGCAGGGGCTTCTGCTGTGCATTTGACCTCTGAAGACTTGCTGACTTCTCTGACGTCTGAGAGCTAGAGAGGGAAGGAAAGAACCAGCCAGATGAGATGTTTACATGCTAGCACAAGTTGCCTGGGGTGACAAAAGCTTCTCTGTCTACTCCTTTGGCTACTGTGAGTGGGAGATGTGGTCCCTTCAGTCACAGCAAAGCTGACCACTGTCTCTGGTTGCATGTTCTGGCAGCCCATGGAGAGCAACAACAACCTCTCTGTGCTGGAGCAGCTACTCTGCACTGGTCTTATGGAGCCATGGCAGCTTCAGGCAACTTCTGAGAGGTAAAAGGGGGTGGAAGCGCTGTGTGAGAGAACAAAATGGAAAGCAGCCAGACATTTGCAACATGAATTTTGCTGCTTTCATACAGTGTTCATTGTGATAGTTTAACACTGAGCCTTTTAACTGTGGGGAAAATAGCATGAGCCTTAAAATTTGCCATTTAAAAGCTTTACCATGTGGATTGCATATTGTATGGCTGGAGCTAAGATTTAGTAACAACCAGCAGACATTTGAGAAATCAGTCAGTCCTTGTTGCTTGGTATCCAAATGATCATTCACAAACATTTATGAGGCCATGGTGACCTGCTGGATAGGCTAATGATCTGATCTGCTCCAGATCACGCATGTGACCTTTATAAACCCGTCATATTTGCCAGTGCTTCAGATAATTTGGTTTGATTCAGTCATCAGCACTTGTGAAAGAGATGCATATTGAAGAACAACAAAAAAAGAGTAGATTAAATTGCATGACTGAATAACATTTTGGTCTCATAATCATAACAGACACATGAAAGTTTTTTTCTCCTCCTCAGTCTGATCTTAGGTGTAAAATAATGTATCACACATGATTATCTTGCTGATTAACATCTTGCTAAAATGTCAATGTATTTTTAAACTGACACACTGGTGTTTCAGATTCTTTTTACTCTAAATGCTGAAGGCCCACCATGTGTGCTGGCCTTTGAAGACTCCATCAGCTGTAAGGGACAGAGTGACACCCTGATTTTGCTTTTCCTTGCGTAATCTGAACAGGAGTTTGATAATACTTAGTGCGCTGGTTTTCTGTGTCACTTTGTTTACCTCACACTTCAAACTTTAACGCCACATAGAACATTAATTTTTAGTATTTTACATATATTAATTGTAAATAAACAGTAGCTCTTTGAAGTTATTTCTTCTTTATAGATGACAATGAAGATAAACTACAAAAGCTGACCCTTCTTTCTTTGAAAACAGTAAGGGAAGGTCTCATTAATTTCTGGAGGACCAAGCTCTGTGTAAAGACAGATGACCTGGTTGTGTTCGGACTCACTGACCGCAGGAGTAAGGCCAGACCTTTGCATGCCAAAGGATTAGTACTGCTGTGCCATGAAACTTTGGTTATCAAAAGCTTACAGGCACAAGTACAGTTTAGAGTCCTTTGAGACAGTTCTACAGAGCAGCATCTTTCAGTCTTTCTCAAAAAAAGAACAACTTTTAGGAGACTTCCAAACACTGCAGCAAACAGACTGTTCACAGTTGCCCACATTCACAAAGCAAAATTTTCCACTTCCATTTACTTTTGTCTTCCCTCCCTCATGTTTTTCTTTTTGCTAACTCACATGCATGGGAATTGTCAGGATCTGTGTGTTTTATCGCTGTCACTTCACAGATTACTTTTTGATGTTCTTTGGACCGCTGGTGGCCCAGGGGCCACCCAAGAGAGTGTCTGCCTTGGTACACACCGGGGCTGCCACTCAGCCAGGCTGGGCTGCTGCTGTTGTGCTGGCTCTGCTTCGCAGCAGGGCCAGTAGCCTCCAGCCACAGGTGATTCATGAACATGAGCATCAGCAGATGAAATAATTGCTGCCAGTCTGGCAGAATGAAGTTGTTCTTGCAGGTGGGAATGAAGCAGCACAAGGAAAGGTATGTAAAACACATTTTCTTTTTGCACATAAATACTAGTCATGGTCTGGCTTTCGGTTCACACTCAGTAATCCCGCACTGATCACTGTATGCCACAGTTCTTGCCATGCTATATTGATGTTGCCATCACACCGAGAAGCCTTCACCAGGGATCAGCACTGTCCTCTGTTAAAACTTGTTCTAACATTTAACAGAGATTGGTTGTTTCACCAGGGAACTCCCAGCTGGGGGGTAGCAATCCATCCCAGGAATGGAGACAGTGTCAGGGAGGGATGAAACTGGCTCTCAGCACAACCTCACGTTGTGTCTCAAATTCCATAACTGAGAGTTTTGAGGAGGATTTGGAAGTAGCTGTGGAGGCTGATAGGTGTATCTCTCCAGCACTCAGCACAATGCGGGAGAAAGGATGAAAATGCTAATTTAAAAGCCCAGGAAACTGAGCTGTATCTGTTCCCAAGTTGAGATGAGGGTGGGTGGCCCTCGTTATATGCAAAGAAACTTAATTTTCCTTGAAAGCATAAATAGTGACCATTAATCTGAAAATTCTTGGAGGGACTCAGTAGAAGGAAATCAAGAGGGTGTCATTTTTGACGAGCTGGATGGTAGAAGAAGAGTTTGGCAGCAGCTGGGTAGACAAGTGGGTTAAGGGTGGGGTTAATGTTTTTTAAGGGGTTGCTAACAAAAGCGTATGGACTGAACTCTGACTTGCATGCAAGGAGAGCTTATCTAAACCAATTAATTAAGTAAAAATGGATTAAAGGTTTCAAGAACTGATTGTACAGATGAGGGAGACAGATAGCAGGTCATTTATACAAAGAGGAAATGAGAAAGCTCAAAATAGGCATTTGGGAAATTATAGCATTTTCCTTACTGGTTCTCTGTCCTGCTTTTACATGGAGTATATACCCTTCTGTATTTCAGCTGTTTAAAACAAAAAAAATTACATAGTAGGAATTCATTTTTTCTGGGCAAACAACTGAATTTTTTAGCAAGAATGTCAAAGTGGAGGTAGGGGAACAAACTCTTGTGGCAGCCCCTGACACACTCTGCTAGTTTCTACTCAAACTGAGCTTGAACTTTCCTAACATCATCTGCACATTGTGGGCACATATTTTTTTCTCTATTCCTCATTTTTACCTTATCTTGATTTTCTTTCATTGTATGCATCACCTTTTTGGCATTGGAACTCACTCACTGAGTCCCTGCTTAGCCAATCTTCTGATATAGCAGCTTGTTGTGTGTCAGTGTGGGCCACTCCTGTGCTTGGTGGGGGCTGCCCCTGAAGACCTGCCAGCTCTTCTGGGCTCTGCCACCTTCACAGCTGCTTCGCACTGCAACCACCTTAGCCAAAAACCTGTGCTTCATGACATTACCCTTGGCATTTTTTTCTGTTGTTGTTTTTTTGGTTGGTTGGTTGTGAGGTTTTTGTTTGTTTGTTTGGGTTTGGGTTTTTTGTTGTTGTTTGTTTTGTTTTTCATAAAGTCAAAAATATATTTCAGTTGGGGAGAAAAAAAAGAGAAAGGTGTTTCAGAGAAGTCAAAACATATTTGACTGCTAAATTCTAAACAAAATGTTCCAATAAAAAGTGCTGTTTCCTGTTTAGTGAATACACGATTTTTGTTTCGATATTCTCATTTTTGCTGAAGGAGCTAGAACATATTTCATTTAGGATTGGCATAGACATTTTTATTTGGCTCTTATCCTCTTTGGCCAGGTTTGTTTGCTTGATAATTTCAAGGAGATTTTAGTTCTGAAACTCTGAAAATCAGGCTGCTTTGTCTGTGGCTCAGCTTTGCCTTCCACTGTTTTTTGAAAATCTGGAAACATGTTTTTGATAGAGAGGCTCAGCTCCAAGTCATAAAACTAAATAACCTTCAAACTTCAGGGAATTCAAATTGCCAACCAGTCTTCAGTCCTGAGTTTGGTAAATGTCGACACTGGTCCTTGGGCAGTGAAGCCGGGTGTAGGAAGAACTCTTAAGTAGGATGGGGAGCTGTGTTAATTACTCAATCTTTTTTTTTTTTTTTTTTCAAGACATATTTAGTTCAGGAACACTTGGTGATTTCATACCTTGTGACACTGCTTAGCCTTCTAATCTGGTGCTTTGGTCAGATGGAGAGAAGGAAAAAGACAGCTGTTGATTAAACAGCATAGATGTTATTTTGTGTCAGAAAAAATGCCAGAAAGTTGTCCCATTTGCACTCATAATTTATAAGTAATCTAGAAATATGCTTTGAGGCAGTGACTTCATCTAAAAAGAATTGCCGGTTCAAAGTGTATTAGTGCATGGCTGCTGAATATGGCTTGGCATTAAGGGTTTCTTCATCAGCATTAATTGGATTAAATTACCTGCAGTGAAATATGAGCCCTTGGAGGAAAAACAATTCTTGTCCTGCTGGCTTTAGAAACAGAAAAGGAGGGGGGAGCGGGAAGGGAAAAAGAAACCAGGAGGCAGTGATCAGACAGGCTTTGTTTTCAGGCAGACCATGGGTGGGTTTGGACATGCTGTGAGTATGAAATTGCTGCCAGGCGGTGGTGAGGTGGTGAGAAGGGGCAGCCCTTGGACCGGGAGGGGTTTTTGCTGTCAGACCTCCAGGCAAAGAGCAAAGCCCCAGACAGGGCCTGGGGCTGTGGGACCGCAGTCAGGTTGGGAGCTGGGGGTCAGCTGGGACCCTGTGACCCCCTGCACCCAGGGACAACAGGGCAGGGCACCATGCTGGGGACAGGGCTGTGAGGGGAACCGAACTGCATCAGGAGGGTATAGGCACCATGCTTCAGGAGGGCGAGAGTGCTCCCAAATTCAGAGTTACCGATTGCCTGGAATAGGGGACGTTAATAAGATAAGGTGACTCCTGGATCAGCATTTGCAGTCCTCCCTATTCGCAACTGATATTATGAAGCTTCTGCAGTTTAACACGCAATTAGTAACTTTATGTTTCTAACATAGATCTACCGAATGCACAAAAAATATCTTCTAAAATATCCCCATATATCCCACCAAATATCTTGGCTTTTTTGTTGTTTTTTTTTCCTATGAGTAAAAGCTTAGAGTCTATATTTGTTGCTCATCTTTACTAGCATTTTTCATCAATTGATAAAAACAAAGCAAAAACAGCAGCTTTCTGGTGCCTCTTGATTACTATTTGAGAAACCTGGGGCCATTAACTTTGTTACCCGTGTATGAAGATTGAAAAGATGAAAAGGGAATATCCTTTCTAATAAATTAATGTTACCATAGTAGCAGTTGTTAAATTGGTTGGGGCGACCTGAGTAGTAAATTTTCACCAGAATGTGATCTTTCAGCAAATAGTTTAGATATTTGCAAACAAATATACTGAGTATTAATAGACTCAACTTAGGAAAAAATATCTCTGTGGATTGAGCTGCAGCTCACTACCTGCTTATCATTTGCCTCATACTGACAAAGGGCAGAGCACACAGTTTGAACAACACTGCTGGAGTGACACTCGAGAGCCACAGCAAAGGCTCTTGAGTTATTTTGGCTCAGCAGGAGCTGTGGACAAATATGCTGGTGTGCTCCTGGGCATGCCTGGCTACAGCAGCTTCTCACCACCCTCAGCAGCCACTGCTGACTACTGCAGTGTTATGTGGCTAGATACACTTTTAATCTAAGTGTACAGTTGCTATCATTTAACTAAGTATTTTTATTACCCCAGACTTTTCTTTCCACTGTGAACGCCTGATGCATTGTGCACAAGATGTATCTTTCCAGGAAAGGCATCAACCTTTTCTGTCACGCATGTTCATATGTTACTGACAAGAAATTCATTACCTGTACATTGATTCACAGTAGTTATTTCTTCACATAGTTGAGCACTTATTTGGTAATGCCACACATATGGTCCGTTAATTCTGACAGCCTGATGCTGTCAGAACATCTTGAGGCTTATGAATAAAGATAGCGAGTCTTGTGCACTTATTGGTCAGTGCAGGAAACCCTGTGAGTCTTTAGTTCAAATGACACTGTGGTAAATAGCTGGCAAAGGTGAAGGCAGGCTGTAGAACGGAGGTTATGAAAAATCATTAAATAAGATTGATAGTTGCCTGCTACACGAAAATCAATGGGTAATGCTAATTGATGTCATTTCTCTCAATTTCTTGCAAATTTTACATTGAACATTGCAATTAAGCCACATAGCGAAAAGTATTCACTTCTACCAAAAATGAAGCTTCATCATGCTAACTGTGTATCACACGCTTGCTTTTCTGTCCATAACTTTTCCTTTTTAATCTTTGAAAAAACTCCCTAAAAAAATGATGCATTCTGGCTTCTCCTAGCAAGCCCTGTGTGAAGCACTGGACTGTAGCTGTTAGATGGGTACTGTGAATGTGCAAGAAATAGCTCTATAAGCCCAAATGCCAACAACAAGAGACAACTTTGCTCTACAAACATAATATAGTTTTGAATTGAATGTCCTTTAACCTATATTTAAAGTGTTTGTCTTACTAAAGGGTGTTGCTACAGAGGCCAGCTTGGTGGTAGCTGAGCACCCTCAGTGTTTCTTCATGCATCACAGTTACTTAATTGGAAATGGTTTTATTATTGCAGGGCACACTTTTAAGTACTGTGGCTTGAGAGCATTAAACTATTTGCTCATTTCACATCTGAAAAACAGTTTCCCAGGGAATTAAATACTGTCGGGGGGGTGTGGGGTGTGCGGGGAACAAACAAGAAAACCAACAGTGATGGGCTCCTGCTGAGAGTGGAGCTGGCTGCGCTCCTCTTGTACAACCCATTGTAAGATCCTCTTTTTCAGCTATTTGTAACTTCGTTGAATTGGCATAATTTATATTGAAATTTTGTTCAAGTGATGTATTTGGAAGAAACTATCCCATATTTTGGAGTGATGTGGACACAAACAGTGAAGTGTAGGAATCTCCAGGTTAAGTGATGCTGGGGCCATGACTCTCGGACATACAACAGCAATTCCTCTTACTCACAGTTGGAGGTAATCTGGATCTTGCCCTGTATACCTTAAGGGTGCACCCCTTTTTGAAAATTATACCTCTACCAGTGCTATGACAGAGGGGTATCTGATTGTCCAGCTGTGGTTATCATCTAAAGCAGGGTGCAATTTCTTCTTAACAAACAGTGGAACTGAAGCACACAAGAAGTTTGTTTGTTTTTTTTTCTGACAATTAGAAATGGTGTGTAGAACTATGTATGATCTGTCATGAAACCAAAATGTTCCGTGATATGGCAGTAATGACACCAGAAAACCTACTTCAGGCTTCTGTTTTGTTGAAATCATGCATTTTTGACTAACAGTTATGTTCCCACTACAAGTGTTTTTTCAAAAACCAGGGGACCCAGAAATGAAACTTGTGCATTTGCTGTTTAGATTTGCTGATTTCTTTGCTCAGTCATCTTTTTTAGCTTGCTTTTGCTTCCTTTTTTTGCTTGAATTCTTCTATGACAGCAAGGCAGAGCTGAAAAGGTGGGACTAAGCCCATTCATCGAGGCCTGCTTGCTTGTCTTGAACATTGGGCAAGGAAAATAACTTTGAAATTTGATTAATTTCATAGTGCTTATTTCACTTGCTGGCTGAAACCAGCCACCAGCATGAACTTCACAGCTTTCCCCAAAAACCTAAGCTTCCAAATATCCCATGACAGTTATTAACTCTTTTCATCCAGCCCCAGGTGGTATTTGGAGGTCAACAGAATACATTCTCCATGTGAGAAAATGTGCAAGTTTTTCATCTCTTCAGCTCGGTCTCAGAAAAAGGCTCAAGCTGAAATTCTGGTAGGACAATTCCCATGTCTACTGTCTGAGCCTTCAAAACACTTAACTTGCTTGAGGTTGGCAATACTAATCTGATCAAGTATTACTAAGGAAAAAAGAGAAGCAAATACTGTTCTGTTCTACAAGGTATCTATCTTTCAGCAGTTTTTTTCAACAAAACATGATAAATTTCCTAAGAGTTTATGTTCAAAGAAGAGAATGTTTCTTTTGGAAATACACCATGTTATTGTTTGAACTAAGACGTTTATGAAAATGAGATTTAGAATAGGCATTTAAAAACTTGCCACTAGTTTGTTTTTTTGTTTGTTTCTTCGTTCAGGAAAAAAATGTCTGATATGAGCTAACACAACTTTAACCATGACTTCTATATTTTCAGGGATTAAGCACCTGAAGAGTCAGAGTGATTCAGCGTTTCCAGAGGAAGAAGAGGGAGTTAGTGAAAGGGAAGAGGAATGGGGCCATTAAAGAGCATGGAGCTGCTTCGAGACCCATCACAGAGACAACTGACCTGGGTGGCCGTGCGTGCATCAGATCATTCACCACTGCTTGTGTCCCCGCGCCGCAGCACTCGCTGTGCCACCGGCACCGGGGCTCCCCGGCAGCACCCTTGGCTGGGTTTTACAGCCACCTGCAAATGTGTTCTGTGATCCTTTTACCCAAAGATAAATCAGTTATTTTAAAGTCATTTTTCTTTCATTTTTTTATGACTTAGAAATGTAATTTGCAAATGTGTTAGCAACCTGATGTCAGTACTGCCAGAGCTTAACTACTGCGTGTGAGCTGTTCTCTAAGACCTGTTGTAAATAAAACTGATTTAAAAGCTACAAAATAAATATGTTCATTTAGACAAAATTGTATATTGTACAGTGGGTTTGTCTAGCATGCAGAGAAATGTTAACATAAAATAATCCTTTCAGTTAAGGGCAGCTTCTACCAGTGTTGTTAGAGTTACTTACATTAATGTAGATAGAAACAAAGCAAGCAGAGAAGGATGCAAAGACATTCTTCCCTGTATTCCCTGGATATGCAATGCGTAAAGTACTTGTCTTGCTTTTGGTCTGAGGCTGCCTAATTGCATCACACAAAAACAACTTCTCTTTATGCAAGAACATTGCTGTCTGCAGGCATTAAAGTTTCCATTTGAGAACCAGAGGAGACACAGGAGCGTGCAAGACCCATGAGCAATGTCCCACACACCGGCTGAGGAGTGGGAAATGCTGATATTCACCTTCATCACCCACAGCACACACAGGGTACAGCCTTCTGTGAGAAAGAGGGACAGACCACCCCACATTTGTCACAGTTTCAGCCAGTAAGTGGCAGTAGATCAAGCTGCAGTGATTTAGCTTGTATCTGAGCCCTTGGGTTTTTGGTTCAAGTTTGGCATCCTTCATACCAACATTTTCATTTGTTAGCCCACACAAACTCTATGGAATAAAATGAGATAATATGGAGAAAGAAAACCTTGTTTCTTCAAAGTCACACTTGACAGATCGTTTGCTTTTTTTTTTATCAAAGGCCAATTTTTCAACCAGTTCATTGTCAGATATAAAGTTTTACCCTCCATTTAGTGTTCCACTCCCTTAAGTCTCTTAAAAGGCAGAGCAAGGGATTAAAAAAAAAAAGAGAGATGAAGGGTATGAAAACACAGAGCCTTTTGTGTATGCCTTGCATGGTGTTTTTATTCAATCCAAGCTCTTCCATGAAGACTGCTGAGAACAGGATCTGTCAACAAGTGTTTCTCTATATTTGGGAGCTGTCTTTTTGCCCCTCCCTGCCCGCCCCCCATCTGTACCTTTGGATCTGTCCTTTTTTTGTTGCATTTTCTGTAGAAACATTGCAAACAGCATCTGTGACTCGGGCTCAGCGTGGGTGTGCAAGGACTAAAAGAAGGACTCTTCAGTTGTACAGAAGCAACTACTAGACTTACATGACTGAAGGCTTTTTATGCCACAAACAACAAAAATTAAGAAGTGACCCTGCAAAAAAACATTTGAAGGGACCAAGGTTAATCCTGGAATGGCATCAAGAAGAGCTGGGCTCTGGTCCCCACTTTGCCACAGTTTTGCTTTCACACAGCACCAGGCCCTTCAGAGTCACTTGTTGCCACAGTATTCCCAGTTGTAAAATGGTGATCAGTGTTTAACCTTGCACTATCTGTGTTTCTAGCTAATAAAGCACTTTTGATATTAATGGCTTTTTGCTGGTAATTAGTACCCATAGGTTTCAGATGAGACTTACAGGCAAATTTTTTAAAACGCGAGTTATAATACTTGATACCAAGATGTGGTATCAAACACTTCGGAATTTCAACATGTCAAAGACAACACAAAACACCTGGAAAAAGCTTGGAGAATTCATCACTGAAATCTCTATTTCATGATGGCTGTTAGGTTGAAGATGATTACACTTTATACATCAAAACAAGAAAAAAAAATTTGAAATGGATCTGTTTCCAGGATTGTTACGGCAGCAATGAGAAGACAACAATTCTGTTTTACAGCCATGATCTGGAAGAAACATCAAGGTCTCATAAGAGCCTCAGATAGTCACTCCAGCATTTATATGCATCTCTAAATCCAGGTTTTATCATCTCCCCATCTCTAAATATTCCAGCTGTGTTTTATCATTTTAAAAGCCTATTTTTTTCTCTCTTCCTTGACCCAAGGTTATGCAAGCATCACGTCTGAGCACAGCAATAGACTCCTCTTTTCTGGCAAAGGGACAGGACTTGCTGCAAGAGATTTTGCTATGGATCCACCCAGACACCATTTGCTGGTGGGGCCTCATCTGAAGTACAAAGTCATTATGCACATTTTTTATCCATCAGCCTTTTTAAGCTTAAAAAGATAAGCAAAGACTCTTTCTCTGATCTTCCACTTATGGGGCATACAGTCAGTGGAGCTATAAGGAAAAAATCAGTATAACAACAGAACTACACCCCCCCCCCCAAAAAAAAAAAAAGCTGCTTGTCATGAAGTAGAGCTGAAACACTGCAGTGGCTTGTCAGTGAACCCCATGATAGAAATATCAGGGTATGGGAAGGTCAAAAGAGCAGCTTAGGAGAAGCAGTCTGCTTACTAAACCAGGTCTTTTCTCGCCTTCAACATTTAAAAACAGCAGCCTTAGATAGAGAGCCTCTCATACGCTTTGGCGTGTAAGTGAAAACTCTGGTTGTCTCACAGCATGGTGAGCCCCACAGAGGGACACTTGAACGTTGTAGATCTCCTTGTGGGAGTCAGTGGTCAACCACTGTTGCCCAACGTGTTTATGTCACCAAAAGCATAGATTAAAACAAACAAAATTATCCATAAATGTTGGCTTTCGGCTTAGTGTAAACAAACCAATAAGGGATTGAGAAAGTAGGCAAAAAGTTACTGAACACTGAGTGTCTCAGAGAAAAAGCCAATCTAAAATCACCTTAAAGGAAAACTGCAAAGACTTGTTCCCTGCTTGAGCTGTCTCCTCTCACAATGCCTGCTCCTGCTGCAGAGTCTTACAGGTTTGGTGGGAGCAGGATTTTTAGAGATGCGTTGTTTTAGTCCATTTTCCACAAACAGGCTGATGGAAAAAGAAAATGGAAATGAACTACTCAGGCAAGTAACAAACACAGTTTTTTTCTTAATGAGCGACTCAGATTTGTGTCTTTTTCCCCTTCCCCCTCCTTGCTTTAAATCTCCTGCCTTTCCGTGCTGTGGCACATTTGCTGTTGCTCTTGCTTTCAAGGTATTGCAGGAAATGTTATTTGCAGAGTTGAAAGGAAGCTGTCTCCTTGGACTGATCTGTCTTTTCCCAGTATCCCTTAACTCATTAATGTACAGGGGTTTGAAGGCGTTTTGTTATTGCACTTTACAGCCTTGCTTCTTTTTCTCGTGCTGTACTTGTTATTCCATGACAGGTTCTTCCCTTCAGAGAGATTTATTGAGACATTGTGTTAGTAAGTTATTCGGAAAAATTCCATGGTTTGACTTACAGGATGGTATATGTTGTTAATTCTCCAGGTGCAAAACCAGATAATACTTAAATAAAGAGCCAAGATTTAAAAGTCCTTTCTAGACCATAACTTCCACTGAAGTCAGAGGAATTTTGCTCAAGAATGGCCACAGGTTTTGGTCAACAGCATATTTTCCTTTCAGGAAATGTGATATGTAGTGCACAGGAAAGGTTCTCTTATCCTGCTATCAATTTAATTACTAAATTTCTTCCCTTTTTTTTTAAGATTACCATAAATGCTGCTAAAGTCTTCAAAGACCACCCCGCTCTCTTCTTATAACCTTATTGTTCTCCCCAGTAAATGTCAGTTGAAAAAATCACCATTACTTCTTGCACCACTAGCTCTGTTGAATCAAAACTGTTGCATCCAACACTGTTGTGTCGCCTCTGCAGTGGGGCTGCACGCAAAGGTTCTGCTGCCTGTGCTTGGGGGTCCAGGGCAGTCAGTAAGGGACTTCCAGTCCGCCTGCACTTCCGGTAACATACCGAGGGCCAGGTCGGTGGTGGCTTTTGCTCTTTAAAAAATGTTTCATCGTATTCCACAAGGCAAACTGTTGCTGGCTGCCCAAGCTCTGCCTGGGCTGGGCTGGACAGGCTGCCATGCTGCGAGTGCTGGGGCCAGACCGTAAGCGGGGCAACTGCAAGGCTGCAGGGCTGCTGCTGGACAGGCCTGGCAGCTGGCACCGTACAACAAAATAGCTCCATGCAGGGTGCCCCTCTCATTGTCTTTCTTGTACAGATTGAGACACAGGGGGGTTTTATGATGGGCCTTACTCCTGCAGCATGTAATATATCATCTATACCCTAGCCATGGGGGTACACTGTAAGGGCATATATAAAACATGCTGTCCCTAAAGCTCCTCTTTCTCCCTCTCCTATGGCATCACGTTGGTGCTCAGGCCCATGGATGTTTGGTTGTGTTTTTTTTTCCATCTAGCAGCTCAGTGCAATAGTGCGGTAAGAATTTCAGTTGTTCTGTTGGTTCCCAACATGTGCAATTACATTTGACCTTTTCATGCAGAGCGTTATACTTGGCAACAAAGTGCATGCTAAATGCCTCCTATGCTTTGCTGTATTCTCTCCTTTATCCTCCAGTGAGGACTGCAGCACTTTGGGCAAATCTCAGGCAAGATATGTGTGCACCCTCTACTAAATCTCAGGCCACTTGGTATGATGCTACTAATCTCCAGTTACAGCAAAGTTGGCTGATGGATTTTCTACAAGTTCAATGCCTATATTTCTGCTATAGGTGTTTTTGTTTTATTTTGCTTACTAAATAATCCGGGCTTTTGGGGGCAGAAAGGGTGTTTTGTACTAGTGCTAGGCCAAACACACTCTGTTTCAATTTTATTATGGTTCATTTGCTTAGTATATACTGACCCTTAGTGGTAAACTGAGATCTGAATTTCATTCAAGTTTCTAAATTTTGCTTTTCTCTTTAGCCCAGCTGTTCAGAAAATGGCAGGAATATTTGCTGTGCATCAGGATAGTCTACATAAATAGCCCATATTGTCTTCAACAGACATAATAGGCATGTTAAAATAATGATGACGGGTGTTATTGGATTTTCTGAAAGGAAGGCGGTGGGAAGAGGGAGTGTCAAAAGGTTATTCCAAAATGCAAAACAAAAACGTTGGCATTGAGAAGCAATACTCTCCATATAATGAGAAACAAATAAGAACTCAGTATCTGGCACTAACGAACACCTCAAGCTAATTGTGGAATGAGTATTAATTAGGTTTCCAAAATAGCATCTTTCTGAAAAGCAGCTGAGGTGTAATATTGCTCCTTATTAATCACAGCAATGGGACAATGTGAACTCTGCAAAAAATAAATGGTTTGCAGATGGCTGTGTGCATCTTTAATAATGACAGAAGAACACAAGTTACAGCTTTAAATGCCAGAAAGCCTTTCTGCATCTTCTCCTTTTCAGAGAGCGATATTTGCAGTTTTCAAGGCAGTGAGGAAAGTGTGTTGGTTTCTTATTACATTTTCCCTGCAGCATAAATTCTGTTGATGTGCTTCCCTAATCATGCTAATTATACTGCCATATGTTGCTCTCATCTTTCTTTTTCTCTCCTAACGGGACATAGATTCTCTCTTTTGAATATGTCATTTGTTTATTACATTTATCAAGGGTTTTAATGTTATATGGGACTTTTAATTGCTTTTTTAAACACTTAGCAGGTTGAATATTAAAAACAGACATGAAGGTCAATTATAAATAATATTTCAATTGCTCGTGCCATTTTTATTCTCTAATTTACTGGCAATATCAACTCTGTAGTCCTGCTCCTGTACCTGCTATTTACTTGAGAACACACACGTCCCCCAGAACTACACTGGCTGCAGTCACAGTTCTGCCCAACCCCAAAACACCTTGCAACTAACAGAACAGGGGACTTTCTTGGACAGGAATGCTAAAATAAAAGATGCATCATGTTACAATGCTTACCACAAACATGCTGCCATTCATTCCAGTTGTGAACTACTGGAGTACCCCAAACGATGAAGGTGAATGTTCCATGCCCAACTGGTAAGAAAAACAGACTTCTCTCTCAAAGGCACGAGGTCTCAAAGAAAAGGAAGCATAATTTCAATCAAAAAATGTAAGATGGCCTAAAGTTGAGTAGTGCTTTGTACAGAGATATTAGACCCTCAGAGCACCCTCCACTGCAGAATACAATCAGTAAACCAGCTGAATACAGAGAAAGCAAGAGACAACCAATTACTATCCAATTATCAAATTAATTTCTGGTATAATAATACCGTTCTCTTGGCTTTCACGGAAATGCATCATAGGTGAATTTGACCTTTTGGCTCCATGCATTTAGACAAAGATAATAACATCAGGCTTTATAGAAGTAAATGGCAAATACATGTTGTTTGATGTTTGTTCATGGTATTATGATACCAGTCCCAAAGTCTAACTCTAATGAAAGTCCTTCTTGCAGGTTCAGAAGCGTTGCTTGTAAGTAAGTGCATCAGCATTAGGCCTATGTGACGATGAGACAGCTTTATAACTACAGACCAAACAAAAGTGAAAAAAGCATCTATTCTGCTTGTGTTCCTCCTCAAGGCCCAGATTGTACCTACCGTTCTTATTTTGACCACCTTATTTATGTATAATTTTATGTTACTTCAGGGTTGTGATAATAATCTACACAGGATATTACAAATGCATAAAACTCATCAGCTTTAAAGTTCATATATTATGTAATTTGTCAAAAAATCATATTTAGTTAAAATATTATCTATCCAAGCTCAGCTAACGGAAAGTTCTCCAACAGTTCTCCACAAAAAGGCTATAAGCAAAGTACCTGCCTAAGCACAAGGGAATTATTTTGCTGCAGAGTTCAGCCCAGAACAGTTAAAACCCCAGGTTTTATATGAGATTTTTCACAAATAGAACGTTGTGCTTATGACTTGCTGTTTTGTTCCCAGAGGACTACTTAGACATTCAGTTTGATAAAACTTCTGAAAGTTTTCCCTGGGACATGGAAAAGGAGTCTCTGGAGAGCCATTAAATAACTAAACGACCAGGAAAGCAAAACGATCCCAGGCAAGTGGCCTAAATATTGGCATAGTGTGTTTGACAGAGGACACTCTTTTCCTCATAGTATTTAATGCCATTTCCACTCATCTTTCCATACCAGTTTTCAAGGATGGGATTTTTCAAAGAATGATATAGAAGTAGATGCATGCCACTCTCAGACAAACCTTTCTCTGCTAAACTATTATAAATTTAAATCTCTTTAAGTTGCTGTTGAAGAATGTTGGTTGTACTTACATCTTCCTCTTTCTCAAGTAATAACTGTAAAGCCAGCTAAAAATATACATTTTAGGCACTTACCGCTGGGGATCTTGATTTATTTGTCAATTTGAAGTTAGTTTGGTCAGAGTAGTGGCTTGCTTGACTTCCGGCATCTATACAACAGAAGAAGGTCCTTTGCGCATGTAGCAGGATAGCATCTGGGAAAAAGGAACTGCAAAGAATGAGATATTTATTTCCATCACATACCTTGTTGAGATTAGACACATGCCTAGGTCAACAGGTTTCTTTTCATGCATTTCCAATCTGAGTAGGCGGGTCCCTGTTTACTCCCCGCTCCGCTGAACTTGGATGAGTAAATTTACACCACGCCATGGAGGTGCCTCTGAAAGTTATACCCTTTCAAATTCTTACTAACATGAACAGTGCCAGTGACTCCATCAATATCAACTCATGGTAAAAATTTTGGGGGGTAAAATAATGTTCTATTGGTTATGGTTTTCTGTGAGGGCTATTGCAGCAGAAGGCAAGACTCAATTATAGAAATTGTTTTCAGGAGTGCTATGAGGATGCAAGTGAGCTTGTATGGCAAACTGGCACAGTTATGGAAAAAAATGTGGAGCCACAAGCGGGTGAAAGGACTGGAAACAATCATTAATGCCCTGTCGCTTTTCAAGGACAACCATATCCAAAAGAGTAAACATGCTTCAGAAAAGCAAATTTGTAACTCACACTCAGAAGCTTCACAATCCTTGCCCTCAAATCAAATTTATTTGGGAATATCATCATAGGAAACATGGACAAATACAGCAGAATAAAAACACAAAGTTGTAGATTGCCTTGTTGAAAATTAAATAAAAAATACTGGCTAGATTATAACCCAGAACAATATTACATTATGTATCTGTCAGACATCTCATGATAAAAATAGAAAATAAAACTCTTGAGGCCTAAGCTATAGCCACAGCTCCTCAGTGTGCTCAATGCAGGGGTACATACCCCTAATGCTGTGGGAGATATTGCCCCATGCAGCGCTTTGATAGTGTGGTCTTTACAGGTGACAAACTATTGTTCAGGGAGAGGCCCCCTCAAGAAGCCTTTCTTCCAGCCGAACACAAATTTCACCCAAGGTCAAAGCCTTAACTGACACATGTTGGCTATATCGGTCTTCTCCAGCAAAGAAAATTTCTCCTCATCCAAAAAACACACTAAGCTTTGGGTCATGTCCAGGTAGAAATCTTGCTAAGCATAAAAAAAAAAATAATAAAAAAACAACAAAGAAAGAGAATCAGCTGGCATTAAAGAAAAACTAAGGACTCCTTCTAGTAACATCTACCACAGTGATTAAAACTGAATACAAATGAAAAGAAAAAAGGATTATTTATACACAAATCACATGAATGAGTTCTGCAGGTAATGAGTGCGTCCTGTGAGAGGAGGAGCTCCTTCTGGTTTCTTCAGCAGGAGATCTTGGTGCTGGCTATAATAACAGGGCACCGAGAGCCCCACAGGATGCTCCAAGTACTCTGAAAAATCTCTTATAATTTCTGTTTGTATTTCCAGGAGAAAGTTCTTGCAGAGTATATATGGAATAGAGATAAAGAATGTAAAAAGAAAAAAAAACATAAATAAAATTCAACTATGGTGCAAGTCTGAAATTGAAAATACAATAAAAACATTAAATTCTGGTTGATCCAGACTCTGTCTCAGTGAATTATAAATTACAATGTTGAAAACACTCTGTAAGAAACAAATACCTGACTGGCCTAGTTTTTAAATATATCAGTCATCTTTTGTTCTTTTCAAATTTGGTGGGAACTACAGATACACAACATATCTGCAGTAAGGTCCCAAGTTCTCAGATCTTAAACAAGAAGGTTTTCCACTGTTGCAGCATATGGCAATTTACAACTAAAAATTAGTCTGATATGATCATTATGTCTCTTCTCTTGCCTTAATGACAGTAAGAAGCCAGAAGATGGTTTACATTTTATTATAAAGGAAAAAGAGACCAACATTCCCAAAAAGGATGCAAATGTGCACAGAGCGGTCCAGGCTACTAAAGGTTTGCTCAAACACTAGCAGAGAATATATAAATTCTTAACTCTTAGCAAAAAATATCAATTGCGTTATAACATATATGATACAATTTCATTCATTAACATTTCATTCATTAACTGCACTGTACAGAAATTTGTCCATGCTAAATACAAGCCCTGGACCAGATGCACAAAACAATTTAAATGCACTTTTTACAACCTATATGCACAAACATTTATTAAGTTAAAATTATGCACACTACTTGTGCACAGCGTGTATATGGCTTACATATTCAATGACAGGAATTCCACCTTTTGGCATTCCCTTATCCCAGGGCTCGGAGCTCCCACTGTTCCCAGCTCCATTTCAATTGTTCCACTGTCAGAAAAGAGATAGTCAACAGGTATGGCCGTGTTAGGGTCCCTCAGTCCAGGATGACTGTTTTACGATTCCTTCTTCACTTGGGACAAAGCATGCCCGTGTTGAGGTTGAGCCTGATGCCTGTTAAGCTCTGGTTAGATCCCTGAAGCAGCAGATGAACAGGACACAGGTCTCAACCATCCATTGGCCTCTGCATAGAGGGGAGAGCCACCACCTGCACGAGTCCTCTTCAGACAGAACCATGGCTGACTGTGAAGACTTTTTGGTCAGTGAGGTAATAACCACAGGATCCGAAAAGGAAAACTGGGTGTGCAGTGACTGGAGCCACCCAAGTGCCTACAATGCGAAGAGGATCACGGAAGCATCCTGACAGGTTCCAGCAGAGGACAATGAGGTTGGCTGCAGCTGCGTGGGATGCCTGGGCAAGCCAGGAGACGTCACATGCAGCTTGAGGAAAGCGGAGATGAAAACGGAGTCTCTTTCTGGGCACAGTTGAGGCTGGAAGGCTCATTCGGAGGCTTCTTGCAGAGGTAACTGCCTGCGTGCCCCATTTTTGCTGCCCCTCAGAGAAAGATGGTCTGGTGTTTTCTTTTAAAGAAATATATGTTAGCAAGAATTTTGCAGGATCAATCCTGTCACCTTTGCATTTGAGAAAACCATGCTATAAGGCCTCAGTGTCACCTTCCAGTTCTATCTGAGAGGCAACACAGTATTTTGCTGAATCAAAGCAATTTTCATGTATTCCTGCAGCTGTCTCTTCCACCCTACAAAACAATAAGCCCCAGCTTTCTGGTAGGGCTGACACCATTGCTGATGCCTTCCAAAATACTATAGGACTGAGAATATTTTAATCTTTAATACTGGATGCAATTTAATTGATTTAAAAGAGATATTTTGAATACTGATCTGTTAAACACCAGTTCTCTCCATGTGGCAGCCACCACAGTGGGTAAGAGTCATGATCCACGCAGGCTGGTCAGTCTAACTCTACAACTTCCCTGTACAGTCTGCCTATTTTTATTTCCAGATATTTTAAAGAAGCTAAAAAGTAGAACTTGAGTGTTGCATGCAGCATGGTTGCATGAACAAGTATCTATAATGACGTTTCATTGTGACTTTCCATTTCCTTTGTATGCCAGTAGCAATGACGCACAACAGCAATCCCAGTCAGATGATAAATGTAATGTTTTCACATGTCTCATGGTTAACTGGAAATATCTGGTGTCAGTGATACAATAATGCAAGGTCCAACTTTGGCTGTAAAAAGTATTTTGGCTAGTTTAAGAAAGCAGAATACAAGAGGAAACAGCAACAACAAATACAACTGAAATCTTGCAAGCTGTTAAGCGCCTTGAGTTACCAGCTCAGGGTTATACATTTTACACTTTCAATCATTTTATCCAATCACTCTCCACAGAAACAGGATGATCCAAGAACAAGTTGACAGATAACAGCCTCTGAGAGCATGGTCTAGGAACACCTAGAGTTCTTTTCTCCTGAAACAGAGGTCAAAGGAAAATTCATAAGCAATAGATTCTTAATAGTATTACTTTGAGTATTTAATATACCTGAATAGAGGATGTTTTATTGCATGACTGTTTAGTCTGACATTAAGGATTCAGAGATGTAAAAGTATTGTTTTTCCCTGCTTTATATGGAATGGCTTCTAAGGGGACATAGGAAGTGCCATGCATCATGTCCTCATTTCAAAATTTTGTAATAAAATCACAACTGGAATAGAACAAAGAGGATAATAATAGCACTAAGTGAGTTTTTATGGTATAAAACTCTCCCCATTATATGAAGGAAATGGCAAAAGTACCTGTCCTGCCTGAAATGTCAGAAGCTTTTAAGAAATAGCAGATCTAGTTCTGTATCAGTGCTTCTTTCTGCTCCGTGGCTTTTACTTTATCTTCTGACTTCTTACAGTGTTTAGGCTCACCTGGAAGATAAACAAATGTGACTAGGAACCTGAGTGAGGAAGTTAACTAAGTTAAGTGCAGTCCTGACAGACAGGATCTTTTCCCCCCGACTTTTTTAAGGTTAAAATGAGGTTTCAATCACTGCTTTCTTTAATTGCTTGCTCACCAGAGTAAGCAAAGGATTGTATTAACTAATCATTATGGGATATCCATAAGGCAAAAGATAGAGTGAAAACAGTAGATAACAGCATGATACAAAAATATGAAGACATTTACATGACCAAGTGTTAACAAAGCAGGTTTGGATTGTGTTTGTTTTATCTTCCAACTTACTGAAAGTCAAGATTCACCCTCTGCAGAGAAGTGCTGTTTAAATCCTCTTTAATTTAGGGTTTCAAACTGAAAGCTTCTCTCAGATAATGAAAGGTGACAGTGCCAAGTTCTAAGAATTCAATTAATTCAATCAGATAGGAGAAATGACACTGCGTGACACAAGCAGCTTTCAAACTAAGTCATACAACATTAATTTCAAACCAACAATCATAATATTGGGCTGTTGCTTAAACTATTCCTTCAGTAATTTTGAATGAGTACAGCTGAGGAAATTACAAACTGAGATACTAGACACAAGGAGAATGTAGCAAACTTACAGTGTTATTTACTAACTACATAGTAACTTCTCAGTTTTAACCAGTTGATTGAGTGATCCCACCAGTGATTAATAATGCTGAACTGAAAATGCGGAAAAGGAAAAGCACAGGGGTCTCAAAAGCAGAGCAGATGAGCTGGGAGAAGCATAAAAGTTATAAAAATAAAAATACAGGCAGGAGAAGACTTTTAAAAGACAGAAACCAAAGGCATGATCAACAAAAGGAACATGTATGATGCATGATATGAAAGGAAAACTGAAAGACAATGAGTTGAAGAAGAGGCTCAGATTTCAGAAAAGAGAAAGGGAAAAGAGGAAAGGGAGTTCATGAGAATGAGGAAAGAAGAAAATTCATAGCTACAAATTCACACATTCCTGTAAACTACTGATTTTACCCTTGTTTCACTGCCAGAAAGGGTGGCAGTGTGGGTACTGCTCCCTCTGTAATGCAGCCACCAGCAGACAGGCCATATTCCCCCAAGCAGCATTCTTCACCATCACCCTTATTTTACATAAATTTAGTGTGGATGGAATATAGACAACCAGTTTTCTAATGGATTCTGAAGTCTCAAAACTGAACTAACAAAAGAATGTCTCCAGATCTTTCAGCCTGCAGTTGGTTTTGGAGGGATTTAGCAAACCTTTTATTGTTATCCATAAAAGCAAAAAATGGGGTGTGGAGGGGTATGAAAGTAAAATCTATTGATCTACATTCTATACTTGTTATAGTATGGTTAGCAGAGTGTTAGCAGTGGGGCAGAAGTGGTTTGTAGAGGCCTTAAAACAAAAAATGTGTATGTTTAATTTTCAATAAAAACTAAACATTGAGTTTTAAGTCATACCTAGGTTTCTTTGTGTCAGTGCATCAGTTTTTGTTTGTGTTAAACTCTGCCTTCTGAATGGTTGCTAATGGCTGCTATCTTGTAATTCCTATCTTTTTTATAAACACATAGTTTGTTCTTTTACTAACATTCCTTCCATCCACATCCTAAGCACAAACACAGGCGCCTTCCTGTAGCACCAGGCTCCTGATTTACTGCTGCTCTGTTTAGCCACACGGCGTGCACAAGGGGTGCTAACAAACTCAAGGAATGCTAAGGAACCTGGCCAGAGCAATCTGCACCCGCTTTGAATGGGTGCAAAGGGTTCTACGCTCAGCTGAGCACCACAGAGCTGCCGCAGCACTGAACGGTCACTGGCATTTGTGTGGGGTGGGTGGTTACTGAATGCCACTTGCATTGCCATTAATCAGCTGGCACATTGTTGATGTGGATCTGTCCACTGCTATTTAACCTGGTTTCTCCAGAGGCTTTCAGCTGCTGACTGCTGATGACGTTGAATGCTTTGTAAACTCAGTGTACATATGTAGTCCTCTACTGTCCTATAAAGTGCAGTTACTGATAATTTGTTTTATCACAGATTTATAATCTCCTTTACAGTTTGATATTGAGGATTAATGTGGCTATCATCGTGAGTGAAAAGTTAAAAGTGTGCCAATTAGCATTTATAAATCATTGAAACATGGAGTTGTTTAATTAAACATAAGCAGTTTTTAAAATTAATGTTCTAATTAATAAATCACTTAGGAGAAACAGATAATCATCACTTAAGAGAAAATCATCTTATAATAGTTCCACTTAATTTTGTAACATTTAATTAAATGAAAGCGAGGTGATGGAAAGGACAAAAGCATTGTGGATAAAAATGACATCCATTCAAAGCTGGGGTTCTTGTAATAGTGACCTTCAGGTTCTCCTTCCGCACTGATCAGGACACAGGGCAGAGCTACTTCTGTTGACAAAATGTGATCGTCTGCAAGAACTACACCTAGAAATAGATGTGATGCAAGGAGAGGAAAACAGTCCCTTTTTGGTTTTTTTAATGGGGAACCCTTCACCATAGAACATCCAAACACTCAATGACAGTTCCCAAGAATGCAGACGGATCATCTTCCCATAATCTCCATCTCTGTTACAATTCAATAGCTTACTCACAGAAAACTGAGTTTTCTGCTTTTTATAAAGGCCAGAACAATGACAGATTACCTACGAAATTTCAATCTGAATAACTATGTTGTTTTTCTTCTTACTTTCTATCTCATTCTCCCAGCCTCAGTGGCTGAGGTGCTCACTGCCTTGCCCCAGGAGTCAGCAAGCACTCTGTACATTGCTTTAGCCTTCTGCTCCCCATCCTCAGTAAAGAAAGTATAGAAGTAGGAAAATCTAGCATGGAGAGTACTATTAATGTCCTGGTAGATGCACAGTGCTTCTTAGCATACTCAACTCCAATTTGGAAAGCAGGGAAAAAAATGTAAGGTCATGTTTACGCTGTCTTCTGCTTAAGTGCCATTCCATTGAAAATATCTGACCTTTGTTAACAAAGTCCTGTCTGGATCCACTGGCCACCAACGGAAGTGCAAAAGTGAAAAGTGGGGATGCCACTGATGCTGTATCTCCCCACTGTGCTGAGCACTACTGCATCATACACAACACACTTGTTCTTGTGCATCTCAAACCACTTACACACAGCAAAAGGAGAGGGGGGTGAGGAGAGAAAACAGAGACTGCTGTGCTATTTGTAGTTATGGAGCTTCTACATACACTGCAGCAATGGAAACTCTTGCAAAACCACTAATATTAAGTATCTGCAGTTTAAAGGATTTTCTCCATTTAGAATAGTAAATCATGACACCACTGTGAAAAAGAAATATGAAACATTTTAGCCTGAGTTTTCCCTTTGCTATTGAATATTGCAGACTATGCCAATACTCAATGCCTGCATCGCCTTTCTTTTCAGTTATTTTTAACATGGGGGGACAATCTCTGCAGAGGGACTTAAAGCTGCTGCTGAACCCCATATTAATTCATTTCATCTCAAAGAGCCAGGACCTGAGTCTCACCCTGTGTTTGTAGAAAGTGTCCTACTCCAGCCTCTGCACATTGCAGTGATGTAAATACCTGCAGTATACTCCCTTAATTGGCAGGCACAGAAAAAAAAACACCATATATAATTTATTTATATAATTGATAACATAGTTGAGAAACTAATATTAGATCACCCCTGGGGTTTATTAGAAGCATTAAGTTCTGTGAAAGGGTTTGTGCTGACTTAAAAATGATAGTATTTAAATAATATATAGATAGATTTCTCACTACATAGTTACATGGCTGGTCTGTACTTAGGAAAGTTCTAAGAATATGATGACAAAGTCCCTCTGTAAATAATTTCAAAATACCATAAAATATTCAAAATATTTTTCTGTGACATTTAGATATTGGGAAAATGCGGGAATGTTATTAAATTTAAAGGATAAATCAAATTATTTGATGACAAAAATCAAAATGTAAATGATATTGAGACTGACCAATAAACTCTGCAGCGGAAGAAGGCTCAATGGAGATGGGCAAGGGAGATGTGCCCATGAAGCTCAGGAGATAGCAGAAGGGGTAACTGATCAGAGTTGTTGCAAGGACAGCTGACAATCTCAACACAAAGGTGAGCAGAGCATGGTCTTTGGTTCAGATAAGCACTTTGGTCAGCTGAGTAGATCCACTGACTATACCGCAGTTGAGGGGATCAACCAGTGATGTTTCTCCCGTGACTGTCTCCTTGAGTTCAGCAGGCCAGCATGGAGGGAGTGAACATGTGGATCAACTCAACATAGGGTATATAAACTAATCAACTAGGAAAATAATGTTGAAGAGAGAGTTGGTATGCCTTACTGGTGACTGGTGAGCATATTCATGAGACAAGTAATGGCGATCACATTGGCACTGTGATTAAGCAGCATATTGCAATTGCTCTATTTTGCTAAGTGTTAACTACATTTGTAATGTGTTTTCAGTATATTTTGCATCACTCTGCTAAATCAGAAATTCCACGTAACATCAACTATCTTCAAACAGGAAAATCTGATATTAAACATTACATCCTTCACATGTGGAATATCTAAAAAAAAATGGTCAGAGAGTATTGGACTCTGACATCAATGTGCTAAAGAAACTAGACAAAACACTCATTGAGCTCTCCATTTACCAGGGTATTTCTCTATGCTGGAAAATGACACAAATAATCACTGAAGGAGATGGATGAGAGTAAATTCAACATGCCACAGTGAACAGAAGTTTCACATAAAATGACAACTAGAAATGCCTTCAAATATCAGATGCCTTTACAAACAGCACCTAACCAATATCCTTATTCTATGTGCAGTAGCAGTCTACTAAAAATCTGTGATAGTGCAAACCAGAAATCCAACTTCATCTTGTGGTTTTATGACTTGAGTGACTATGAATTACTTATGATGGGATCCATGAAAGGTTCAGGAGACTAAAAGAAATGCAAAGTTACTTTCCATAAGCTTAAGCTGGCTGACTAGGGATGCACATTTCCACTGGAAAAATGTTAAGGATTCACAGGTCTAAATTGGTGAAAAGCTACTATTCTAGAATGCAAGATCCAAAGAACTGGGAATGAATTTCCCATGACAAAAATATTTGGACAATATAATTTCCTGTGACAACATAATTTCCTTTGACAACAGCAAGAATTTATGACTACATTTTTTCACAAACCATATCAGATGAACAGTTTTCAAACTAATTTGAAGACCTCTTCAGAACAGAATTTTACAATGAGTAGGCATGTCATCAATAATGGTGTGAGCTGTGGCCTCTACTTTCTACACATGTTCGCCAGGAGGAAAAGGCACAGCTTGTCATAAAGGAGAGTTTGGAGAAAAATCCTTTCAGTTCCATTTCATTTCCAAAAACCTTTATACAGCAGTTTAAGATTTTCAGGCACAGACATTTAGTTTCAGTGGAGAATCCTATATTTCTATACCAAAACTTCCTGTGGCAATTAGCAGCAACAGTGTGCTGCAAAACCTAATATGGCTCAGATGTATGTTGTGGAATCCCAATAAGGCAGTATTGGCTCATCAATCAGCCTCTGGAGTTGCCTTAAAAATTATTAGCTGCTTCTCTCACTGTGTGATTAATCACTTGATGTAGTTATATTTCCTGGTATGTCTCTCCTTTTTCCATGAGTTGTTATTTCTCCATGGTTTAAGTACCACTTAGCAAGAGCTGAGCAATGTCCTTGTATGAGGTCTGGCATTTAATTAAGGACCTTACCAATACCACTTATTTTCACCAAATAATTAAATCAATCTCTTTCATTGTTTATCTGAACTCTTTTTAAATATTGCCATCGCTTGTAAAGGAACATCCTTGGATTGGTGGAATTAATGTTATTAATGTCTTTTTTAGCATTTTCAGGAAAAAAACAGTTTAGAAATCATGCTTGCATTTGGAAATACACTACTACAAACTCGACCACTTCATACCCTTTTAATAAATTCTGCAGTTTGAAGTATTAAAATACAAGGCATTCTGTAGAAAATTCCCTGCCTTATAAAATGAGACTAGCTTTTTCTAAAATAAGATCTCTCTTTTCTCATAGTAAAGGTGGAATGTAAAGAAAGACAAGGCAGCAGAGTGCACTAAGTGCATGCTGAGTTGTATCTGACCTCTCAAACAGCATTTTTTTTGGTCAGCCATCTGAAGACCCCCAAGGACAGCAACTCCACAACTGCATTCTATATAGTTGGAAAGATGAATGATGCAGCTTTTCCTACTGTGTTCCTCATCCAGGAGATGGGAAACTTTTCTAAGGCACTTAAATTTCAAGTTGGGCTTTAATACAAAAATTGTTACAAAAAGTACATGTCAAAAGACAAAAATATCAGTTATTAGACAACTTCAAATGCTGTGAAGTTAATTTTAGTGTAAATATTTTGATTTAGGACCCTAAATTAACCATCTGTTATTTCTGATGGAAAAAAAACTGTCAACAATAAAAGCATGGAGTGCTGGAATGCGGAACTCTCAAATAAGTGGGTGTTCTCCATAAAAAGCGTTTTTGAGAAACATGCCAAGACATATACTTATGTTTAAGCTAAACCTTATAAGCACTTCAGTGTTGCTGCTCAGACAATGCCATACTTCTGGTACAGTATTGCAAGGCTCTCTCTCATAAAAGCATGCAAGAGTTTAACACTTTAATTAGAAGTGAGGAAAAGAAGTTTCATTATATGCCTTGATTATTCTTATTACCCTAACACCCCAGAGCTTACTTGAACAATAAGCAAATTCAGAAAATAAAATGAAAATGCACATTTTCTTTCTCTTACTTTGATAACATCAATTCTTGTTGCTTGGGCCTCTTGCCCTTGATACTGTCCTACAGTCACAAGATACTAAATCACAGGCAGCTTGTGATAAAATACTTACTAAAAAAAAACCAAACAAACAACATTACAGGGATTTTCTGGTTGCTCCACCTGTCCTGCAAACTACAGTCAGGAGACTGATCTTTCTCATTAAGAGAATGGCATAGTCCCATCCATCTACTGAATTCCATCTACTTAAAGTTAACTCTAAAATTCACATTACATTTAGTACAAAGGATGTGGTTTACAAAATAATAATATTCCATGCCTAAACAAAGGGGGTGCATTTTAATAGCATAAAAATAATTACCTATTTGAAGAGAAAATGTTAGATAGTGCTGTTTTGAAACTTTACCTCATTCTCCAATAACAAACTGCTATTTAATTGTAAATATGCACCTTTACTTTAAAATCATTCTTCTAGTTCACCTAAAGGTCTTGGTATTTTATGTAAAGAATTTTCTACAAGATACCAAATAGCTAGTATCAAGAAGATTATATTTTTTATGTGAAACACGATGGTTTTAGGACTCTACTGTTTCTACACATGCCTGAAGAAACTGTCTTATGCTGGTGGTTTGTACAACATCTCATTTCGATATTTTACATTACTGTTGATGTTTGACAGGGAGATACCAGACACTGCTGCAGCTTCGCCCTGGACAGCTTCAATAGATTGACTGGTGCTCTGTGATGGAGTATTACCATTCAGTGCATCTGTATTCTGTGTTTCTTGCTGAGCATCGGTGAGATCTTTCTGGTTCGGATCAGAGTTAGAGCATTTTTCTGAGTTGGATTCATCACTCAGAGGAGTGTCGAAAGAGACTACTTGTAGGACGATGGATCTGGGAGGACAGGTTGTACCATCACTTCCCTGACTACTCTCATTTTGTATCCTTGTTGTCTCTTCCTGTAACTGTACATCTGTGGAATTTCTGCTTTGGTCTTTTTCCTGTTCACCAACATTTTTCACAAGTTCTTCTACAAAGAGGGAACAAAATATGTGAATTAGATCACAAGGATATTCCACAATTGTTTGATTGCAGAGTAGTGACTGATAGAGCTGCACATGGGAACAATGTGAACATCAACTTTCTGCATGAGGACATGTGCACTGTGTGTTTAATATTGGTCAGATTCTGCTCCTGATTACACTTTTGCAACTGAACCATAGTGGTCCACTTTCTGGGTTGATCTCCAATTTGTATCTGTTATTTTCGGTCCTAGTGTAGAGGAGCATCAGCAAACACACCGAAAGCTGAAGGATGGGAGCAGAAGGACCCCACACCGCAGGCACGTCCTGCAGCAGTGGTCTTTACTACCACACGACTAGGAGGAGCGGAGCTCATCAGTTCTGCAACAGAGAAAGGGAACAGAGGGGAGGACCTTGCTGGGGATAGGGGAGGCATCAGAACTGAAGGGAAGCCCTGAAGGAAGTTTGCCTATCAGCCTGGAAAAGTCCAAAATGTCAGCTAACACAGAGCTTCAGCAGGAGCACATTACAGAGCATCACACACACACAATCCAGTACTGCTGCCATTGTGGCTAGTGGCATACACAGGACGGGAAAGAAGAAATACAGGAGAAATTGTGCTTAGGGGACAGCAGCTACAGGAGAAAATAATGTTTCTGTAAGGCTGTATTCCTTACTCTATCACAGAGACTTGGAGAAGAGCAAAACCGAAATGGCTCAGTGTAAAAGGAGACGGAACAGAGCAGCACAGAGAGGTGGTACCAGGAAGAACAAGAAGATGAAGAAAACAGAGAATGGAAAACTTGCAATGGAGAGTGAAAACTGTGAGAAAAAATAACTGTACCATCTTCATGGAGGGCCTATTTCTCTTGTTATTAGGATCTCTGTTGTATAAATTCAACTTTTAGAATCTGTAAACTAGTATAAAGGGTACAAAACACTATCAATTTAAAAAGGGAAATCATTGCACTTTGAACAACATCTCTACAAAACAGCTGTGCTCATTAAATTTCTAACTTGGCTGTGCACACTTATTAAGGAAGGAAACCAAGCACTGAGATAGTTATTGAGTTCAACTGGCAGCTCCCAGAAATGCTGGTTGTGAGTGACCAGTCCAAATCCAGACCAAAAGTGACTGCACATGACAACTGAAAGACAACCCCATCTGTAATCACATTTCTGCCACAGCCAGGATTTGGCATCTACATCACCTCACTTTTCTGAATTCAGATAAAGTTTTCCCTGAAGCACAATTTGGTCTGTGAAATGGGACAGAAAGACACAGCTCCAAACCAGAGCTGTTATGCAGAAGCATGGAATAGTTTAACAATTTCTTTATTTTCTCAGTTCTTATACTTCCTGTCATACTTTTTAAAAGATCAAGAACTTTAAAATTTGAGTAATTTCTAAATTGTTAAGTCAGCTTTTTTACAAACTTTAGAGACTTGCTTGTCTTGGACTCCAAATGTCCTGAAACACAGACAGGTAGTCTTTTTCTGTGGACTTCAATGTAGCTCTTACAAAGAAGTGGTTGGGCTAAAGACATTAAGAAACACATTTATGTAACTTGAAGCAAATCTGATGTTCGAACCAGGTATGTTAATTAAAACATTTCGTATAATCTAACTGTGTAAGGCTTTTGTCCCGAGAAACTGATTTACATGTCATATTTGCCTCCATATTGCAGAACTACAAGCATTCTTCCTTTACTTTATTAAAAAGTCAAGGCAATTCCAAAATAAAATATTTCAGATTCTGTTCAGATGCATCAGCTATTTGAAGAAAGCCAATCTGAACTGTAATCGTATGTAAAACTGTAATACTATCTTAGCTGCCACTACAAAAGGTGGCTTTTTTAACCTGAAAGCTGGTAAGAACAGACAGTATTTTTCTCACAGAATGGTATTTTAGGACAACTCAAACCAGAATTCAGAAATCTCTTGGTGTGACTGGGTGGCTGACCACTTTATTCTCACATTAGAAGTCTCGGAATATTCATATAGGCATAACCCACTATTAATTTTTTAGTTCTAAAACACAGCTAAACTAACTCAGGTCTATGCACATCTGATGGTTGTAGCTTTGAAATGGAGTATCTCTGCATCGAGTTACACCTGATCACATACTAGTTAAATGTCATATCTATTGTAGTTAAACTGGTGTGATACTATTTATTCCAGAAGTCACTAGAAAAGAATATGTGAGAAAAAGATTGTATTATCTAAGTATGAAAAACGCTGTGAAATTTTAAAATCTGCGCAGTTAAAACTATTGCTAAACATTAGTCTTTTTATGCTGATAGTCATATCTATGATTACCATTGCATGGTGATAAAATTTCAAAGTCACTCTCAGTTAAATGAACTTGAAGAAAAGTATCATGTCCACTTGGGAGGAGTTTGTTCAGGGTAACTAGGAGGAGTGGCTGGCAGTTGTGACTAAGATTGAGAAGCCTCAAGTACAAAATCCTCTATTATGATATCACAACTTTCATTAAGACCCCCACTCTTTTCCTTCATATTGCGTCTCTCATCTGCTGAATATCCGAGTCTATGTTCTGACTCGCTTTGCTCCACTCAGCTTCAATCCCTATGAAATCCACTGCCCAAAAGATGAAAAATACTGGATTCTTATGGTGCATCAGCCACTTGTGGAATATGCTATATGTGCTGGAAAACAGAGATTTTTGCTTTCCATAACAGCTAATAATTGTACTCTGTATTATATGGGACTTTTATATCTATGATTTCTGCTGTCCTGTCACTCCAATGAAACAGAAATACTTAGCAGCCTTTAGAAGTAAATAGATGAATAAGATTAAACAACCTTCTTGGCCCTCTAGAAAACTCCCCTCTTTTCGGGGGGGGGGGGGGGGGGGGGGGGGGGTGAGTTAGGCACTGAAGGGCTTCAGGATTGTCATACGCATTCAGATAAAGGCAGGCAACAGTGCATTGTGCAGTGCAGTGAAGTCAGGGTATGTGTTACCGTTGCTGCTGGGTTTGCTCTCTCTGTGTTAACTCGGAAAAAGTGCCCGAAGCCAGGCCTGTTTACATATTTTCAGCTGTTTGGTGTTGTTTTCTTTACAAGAACCCAAGTGTTCTTCAGCAAAATTTGTGTAAATTCATCTGTAAAACAAATGGCTTCTCCTAACTGGTCTGTTAGAGATGACTCAATCTTATCCCTTTCCTCTGCACTTCTGTTTCTGAACTCCAGCCTTAAATCACTGTCCTTCACAAGCACCACCAATGGCATTTGATTTGTAAACATGGTAGAAATGGTGTCTTTCTTCCACTGTGTTTAGGGTGGGCTGTTGGCAAAATAATGCATTGTTTCGTTTGGAAAACCAGCAGGAGTTGTAAGGCAATAGCCAAATTTCAGAACAGTTGATAAATGTAGATAAATTCTGATACTTTGTAATTTTGCACCAGACAGAATGTGTTAACTAGTAAAGGTAACTTCACAGTACTCTTCTTTCCTTAAGTCACCTCTTTTTTTTTTCCTTTGGGGTTTAATAAGTCTCTGAAAATTGAAGCAAGTTCTTTAAGTTCTATTTTTTTATTGTTTCCTGGAGTGAATGGGAAGGCTGAATTCCTGTCAGCTCAACAAATGACTAAACTGTCCATGAAACTCTGAAACTGTCAGGCGGATCAATATCTATCACCATGCTGCAGGAATCTGTTGTCTCCAAAGTGTCGCTGCTCTGCTGCTGCAGAAGCTCTGGTGAGTCTGCATTACCAAAAACAATGCTGATTTCCACCAGCTCCACTATGTTACTGTCTGTGTATGCAGCACCACTTTCAGGACATGGTCTACCGAGTGGTGAGGAAGCTTTTGTACATTTTGGTACTTTCTCTTCTGGATATGTCCGCGGACCTGCTTTTCCTGGGGCTTCTGTAATAAGAAACAGAGCATTCAACTACTATTATCTTCACAGTACAGGGCTTATAAGATACCTTTCTGTCTCCAACAACTGCACCACCTGAGCATGTACTGACTTAAGAAGAGTGGAGAGATAAAATAAACAAGCCGTGTGTAAGTAGAACATCTCAAATCAGCTAAAGGCAATAACTGCCACAGCGCTAAACCCCAGTAAAGCAAATGTCTGCTGAATCACATCACTATTTCCATCAGGTGTGTTGAAAATAAGCTACAATACCTTACTCTTACAGAAAGACATAATGACATTGAAGTATTAAGAATTAGCAAACTACTGAATTAGAGAGGAAAGTTGTATATCTTCACTAAGAATTAAATTATTTGAGGAATCAGTAGTGAAGAATGCTGCTGGATGTTACAAACTCTGTGGATATTACCACAAACTTTGTTTTCTAGGCTTGCATGCTTTCATTTCTACTGGAAAACGAAGTTCCTCAAAGCAGTGACAAAAGAACAAAACCAGGATGACATGGGAATGAACCGCACCTTTCTAAAACACATGTTCTCACATCAGTCATTTTAAGGAGAAGAGGAAGAGACCAGCAATAAGTATCAAAACTTCACAGAAAACTAGCAGACTGATCCTGGTGCCTCTGGGACTCCCAAGTAAGTTTAAAGACGTGTCCAAGAGTTCCCAAACGACTGTGATTTTTCCCAACCAACCTACCATTTTCAAACCCAAGAATACAATGCAATAACTCACAGAGGTATTTAGACACCTATTCCTTCCACTGTCACTTGCTCACACAAATTGCATCACAGATACAGGAGGAAATAAAACCACTGCAAACCATGTAATCCAATGGCACTTCATGTCACAGCACTATGACATATAGAGAACATAGCACAGGCATAATTAGCTATCAAAACTTTCTACTAAAAGATTTGGTTTAAAATAATTTGTGGTGAGTTTAGGGTTTCCTAAGGTGGCTATCTCCGCCTTTTACTTCTCTTTTGCTGTTTAGCTGTCAGCCCAGGGGCTTGAATGCTGGGACTTTCAGGACAGGGGAAGGGAGGAATATGCTGCTCTGAGCCTACTAGAGGGAAAAGGTGGTTTAAGCCATGTAGTTTGTCGCATGCAGGGAAAGGCCAGCTCTCTGGTGTATACTCCAGGGGGGTATATAACAGGTTCCATTAATAGGTTCAGTTATCATTCCTTAGTCTGTGATTTACCAGGTACTGCCAAAGAAAACATTTCTTGCTACTCTTAGCTCAATCCATTCATTGCACTTCCTCAGACCATGGTGAAAAATTCTCCTTTTCCTACTGTTAACACCTTTCTGGATTAGATAAAAAACTGCTTATGAGCTATACATTTTAATATTGAAATTAAAATCAGAGAATTTATTTTTCTCCAACAGATTAAAACAGTCCATTAAGGTAGATTTCATGTGTCAAACTGTCAGTTGGTTTCCATGACTGTCACACACGTCCTCCTACCACCCGTCCTTCTTAGTGGCTGCTAAATCACAGTAACTATCAGATCATCACAGATTTTCACAATTCAGTAGCTGTTACTCCCTTCTTATTAGTGAGCCTGCAGAGAAAATCTTTCAGACAAAATGGAGCAGAACCCTGTGGGTTTTGTGACTGGAAGTATACTGGACTGAAAGTGCCTGAGGGGGGCCTGAAGATACCATCCAGAGGTCTTTCAGAAAAGACATTTGCTATTTGAAGTTACTGCCCATGGTGGGGGGGAGGAAAAAAAACCCAGCTGATCTCTACTCCAAAGATGCAGTAGTTATCATTTTTCCATATTGTTACTGTCAAAATTAAGTAGTGGGACAGTGCCAGAGCCCCATTTAGCCTCATTTTTTTATCCCATTTTGATCTGTCCAGTCACCATTTAGACCCACAGACCTTTGAGCCGTGCAGCACAGTGCACTGCCTGAAGGTGTCCAGGACAAGGTTTGTCACTGATTACTTTCCACACAAATAATGCAACCTTCATTCAGGTCCTGTAACAGTTAATTCTTCAGAAGAGTTACAGAAGCATAAAATGGGAGCAACAAGTAACTGCTGTTGTATTATCCTGAAGATGAGCATGTGTCAGTGGTGGGCCCATTGGATTGGCAGCTGGACACTGTATGCTGCAGTCCTTCATGTTATTATATGACCTGAGATGTCCTAAGCTGTCTGTGGCTCTTTTTGCTCAACTGTAAAGTTAAGATAATGATACTTATTTATCCCTGTAACTTTATTTACAATGGTATCTACTGAACAGATGGTAATCATGATTACTAGTGCATACCCTTTTACTCTGTTGGGTACCTGAGCTTGCCAACCACTGACCAACTTGACTAGTAAGCCTTTTGAACATTTGAACAAAATAAGCTTGAAGGGATAAGCATTGTGGGGATAAGGAATAAACATTGCATTTTTAGAATATTAAATCATTGTTACAATTTTTCTGTTCTAAGAACTGCATCATGAAGGATCTTACATAACATTTAAATATTTCCCAACAGTCATGTGTTTCTTACAGTTTTCTCAGTAGACAATAACTTCCAGATCTTAAAATCTATTTAGCAAACATTTTCTCCAACAAAACAACCTCTCAGACTCATCTGAGCATCTTTACTGTCTGTTTGCTACAAGTACCACAATTGGAAAAAGCAGCAGCCATTGCCACTATGTGTTGAAAATAGCACAGGATGGAAGGGTCTCTTTATCACTGTGTTGAGTTGAACAAAGACGGATTATCTGGTGATTAGGGGTTTGGAATATTAATTAAACATCAAGGCTTTCAAATTAGAATCCCAGATGTTTGATCATTATGGTAATTCCCTGTTAGCTGCATTCCCTGAAAGGCCTGAGAAACATTTCTCTAATTCTCCAGTGGTAAAAGGTTGAGGACCCTTAGGCTATTAAGCACTGAGCTGCTCTGCATCAATTATATAAGACATGGCCTTTTTAGCAAAATGGAGCCATTTAGTGAGCCTTCTGTTAAGGAAACTCTGAAACTGCTGCCTAGGTAGATAAACGCTTTCCTTACTAACACAGGCCTTTCCAAAACAAAGCACGTTGCTCCCTGAACAAGCTGCTTGCTCTGAATCAGGTCTCAGCAGCAACTATCTCCAGGAAGGGGCAGCACCAGCACCTGGGCCTGCCACACCTCCAGGAAAGCTGCACTGTCATCAGCACCGTCAGTTTGTCTTGGTCTCCTGCTCTGGCCTGTCTGGGCACAGGAGTCAGAGCATCTTCCAGCTTTCTCAGCCCTCACTCACCTCTGGCTGAACTGCCTGCCAACCAGGGCTACATGAGCAGCCTTATCCTGAAAAGGTGAGAAACAGGAACAAGCTCAAGTCACGCTCAGGAAATTACATGTGTTGACACTAGTTTCCTTTCTATATTACCTGTGCATCTGTATTACTACATTTATAGAGGCAATTTCTCTTGATCCTGTGAACTAATCTGGGAACAATGTCTAGTGTCTGCAGAACCCACTGACAAGAACACAGATGGTTCTTTTAACAACAAGCACTGTTTGTCATAGTCAGCTCAGGAAGTGTTTGGAGATCTACGCTAACAGCCAGCCTGGTTACTACCATGGCACACTGCCCTCAAACACATGGCCTTCTCTGTGCACTCAGCTCTTTGTGGTTTGTCATAAATTATCCAGCTAGGAATAATGATAGCAATAACAAAGCTCCGTTCACCTGGCAGTGATTTACAACTGGTATTTCTTCCCTCAGTTTGTGCCCCTGCTAAGATATGAATAAAACACAACTTCATATTTATATCCAGAGCAATCTAATGACTTTCACCAAGCAATAGAGCCAGAGAAGGTAACATGAGATCCAGACAGGATGGAACAAATTATCTGATGTTCAAGGTCTCAGATTATTCACTTACAAGCTTAGTCAAACTTGAGTGCAGTCTGAAAGGAATTTCAAGTGGAAAGGGGACATATTTCAGCATTTTTCATTCTTTACTAGATGTTAATTTTGCACATTAAATTTCTTAATTTTTAACGATTTTCAGGCTTTGCAGGGTGCAGCTTCAGAGCACATATCCTGCTGATATGGGCCAATTGGGGAAGATTTCTTCTCCCATTATGTGACAAGGAACGTAAGTGCTACCTCAGACAGCGCTCTATAGAGGGCCACATTCACCTAGTGAAAGCCTCTTTTCCAGCAGTCCTTACTGCCCACATGCAAAAAGTGAATGAAAAACATCTTAATTTTCGCAAAACCTATATAATGCCCCCACAGTTTTTATTAAAAGACCTTACTCTCTGTGTACTAACAAAATATAAATCTGTACTCAAAAGTACCTGCTGTATTCACAAGGTGCCTCTAGATTCCAACCAGGCACCCTGAAGTTCTCCATGCCCTGTTCCAGTGAACTGGAGATGCTGCTGCAAGTAGGCAGTTTTCTAGAAATCTCTTCCTTGCTCTCACAGAGGTTTTGCAAAATAGTTTCACCCACAACCACACAAAGCAGATATCTTCATCAATTTCTGGCCTCAGCACCAGCTGTTTCCACTTACCCATCAGTTTTCTTAATTTATATTCTACTGTAATTCCATAACTCTGTTCCGGAAATACATAGACATACTTCACTAGCCAAGTTGATGGAAGAAAAGAAGGGCATGGAAGAAAAGAATATGGACCACTACAATCTCAACAAAGTCCATGGAGTCCTGAACATTAACAGCTCTGTTTTCACAGTAGAAAGCATGTCCAGCATTTCCTGGGTCTTGCTGGGCCTCACATTAATATTGACTGTATAGAGAAACAATTCTTAAATCTCTTGCTGTAAGAAGCTTTGTATTTTCAGTGGCTGTCAACAGCCCAGTACAACTGGGCTAAATCTATCGGTAATTTATAGAGCACTACAAAGCACTGGAAATGAAAAGGAAATGCACTGCACACCTCCAAAACAATATACCAAAAAGCTGATGTACCAAAGTCAAACTGATTAGTCAGATGTAACTGGAAATGGCAAATTTCCAGGTAGCAAGTTCTCCATTCTTCCGTATTGAAGGACTCTGCATGTAGGGTTGCTTGATTTCTGCAGGCTGTAGCTAAGTGGTCTTGGGCACCCTGATGATCTCCTATTCCTACTGATATTTGCAAATTAGCAGTTTTGTCCTTTTGACAAGTCATTATTAGTTGGACAATACCAAAAGAGGCAATCGATCCTATGAAGCTGCCCATGAAGAAGAGACAATGCTAGTTAAACCTATTCCTCGGTTGCCCCTTCTACCTAACTCTGAAGTCATTGTCACAGCAGATTGTAGAAGCTTGTTCTTAACATTCTTCTAATGAGAATATTCATTCGCGATTTAGCACTAAATGAGATTGTAGCACTGTTCAGTAGTGTTTTTCTGTCTCTTCTGACACCTTTTTGAGAAAAAAGATGCTTTGGATGATGGAATGAAAGACAAGGCTGGCATTGGGTTCCAGGCTATCATTCCCTGCCGTCAGTATCAGATCATGTGCAGCAAGATCAGTTCCAGCAGTGAAGCAGTATACTGAAATACTCCAGGTGTTTACTTGGAAACAGCACAGACTGTGGACAAAATATTCCCAAATGGCATTCACTTAACCTGGATCAAGGTTATAAAATGTGCTCAACAATTTTCACAAGTCATTTCACTCAGATAACTGTAACCTCAGACAATTTTCAAGTATGGCATATGAACTAAGATACTTGATGCAGGTTTGGCTTTATTAACTATCTATCAGTAAACGAAGAGTCACTTTTTGCCTTGTTTGGGTCTAATAAAACTTTAGATCTGTGGAGTCATTTAAATAATTGCCTACAGAATAGTCCCAAGAAGGCTGCAATACTGAATTTTGTACCATACAGTGGGGAAAAAATAGCATTTCAAATAGCAAAGTACAACTTTTACATTTCTTAAGAAATGTGGGATCACATACTACTTTGAATTGTTGATTTTGGCATTTAAAGCAGATGTCAGTTATGATTAAATGTGCAAGAATGTACATTTCTAAATCAGACTTCTAGAGATAAGCAGAGCAGCAGAGGGCCTTATTGCACAGGCTGTAAAATTTGCTCTCATCCCCTGACCACCTACATCTCTTTATACCTCTAGGGAGAGCAAAACAGCACCATCTAAACCAACATTATGACATAAAAGATATGAATACAAGACAACTACATACTTTTATAGGTTAAAGGAAATTTAAAAAAATGAAAGTAGGGGAGATGTGAGGGAGTAACCAACAAAAACATTTCACCTTAGTATATCTTACCTTCTACTGCTAATTCTTTCCATCTTTCTTTGTTTGCTTGAATGATCTTCATCAAGTTGTCCTTAAAGCTTTTTAGGTCTACAGTTGCTAGAGAATTTTCTGTGTGAGTCCCTCCATCAGTTGTACTTTTAAAATTGGGTCGTCTTTGTGCTTCAGCATTGCTCACTGCTCCCAAACTATTTTGGCTGCAGAAGGGAAAAAAAACTAAATTGTGAACACAGTTGGGCAATTTTAATAATACACAGTTAATTGGAATAAAATTTCTTATAATGTACATGCAATCACTAACTCAAAGTAATATTTTTCACCAAACCGTGTCTAAGATATAAGACATTTCTTCAACTCATAAAGCTGTAACATGGGACCAATTCTTACTGACCTTTTTTTCCAAGGAATAGTTGAAAAAATGTGACAGCTGAAAATATATTACTTGTAAGTTAGTTCTTGAAAGAATGTTCATGTAGCCATTTTGGAGCAGCCTCTTAGCTGTGTTTTTGAACTGTGAATGGTATCTTTGGGGCTCACAGGAAAGGTATCTGACTGTTATTTGTTGACCCATTTAAAAGAAGCAAAACATGAAAGTATATGACAGGTAAGTAGGTTTAGCTTCTGTTGAAAATTCTCTTGGAGGTACATGCCTTCATGTGTAGTCAAAGAAGAATTTAATACAGAGGCTTTAAAAACTGCTTAAGAGGTACTGCAGCTACCTGACATTAAAGGGAAGGTAGAAGTCAAATTGATTATTTGTATTTGGATATGCAGATACATGTAGAGGTGGGGGAAAAAATTATTAACTCTCTTTTTTTCTTAGGATTAAAAATTCAGACCTATTTCTAGCCTTGTAGAAGTGATCACATCATAGCAGGTTTTGTTTACTCAATTATGCTGCATAGTTTATCTCATTGGTACCACAGACAGATGTTCATATGCATGCAAATGAATTTCCATGAATCAGAAAATAGAGTTGGAGTGAACTTATCAGTGAGAACTGCATGAGAAGAGTTAACTGCAGTCTCTGGGTGCTCCATACACTCTTGGCGTCCATCCAGTAGTGTCTGTGCAACTCTGCTGGTTCAGACAGTTCTGTATCATACTATGGGCTCTCCAGTCTCTTCCTAAGTGTAGCTTTTGATTCTATACTAAGAAAAAATGCCTTTATCCTCTACCACACATGAGGAAGCTTTGCTGGATCATAAACTTCTGTTCATCTAACACTCAGCTGTGAACATCAGACAAAAATGAAGCCTAGAGCTACTAATCATTTGCAGCTGCTAATCACTCGTTTGTGAAGGAGTAGGTAAACAAGTATGTTATCAATAATGTCTTAGTTTAGCATTGTTCCACAACACTAAGAACACTATCCTAAATACATACTTCTAGTAATTTCTCCTTACTTCTATTAACCAAAATACATGTAAACTCATTATCAGAAAGAATTATAGTAATCCTTTTGCTATTAAAATCTAACTAATTCACAGCAAATGAAAAACTGCCCTGCAGAATTATCATATTAGTAGCCTCAGTGAAAACTGAAATTACAAGTTTAAAATTTTTTAAAATGTGGTAACAGAGGTAATATTTGTAAAAGCAGCATCTTATTATTGAACAATGCTTTCAGCATAGAGTCACTCAGATAACACTGTCTGTTATAGGACGTTTGTTTCACAGACAACTTCTATGAAGCAAAAAACAAGAGCTGGATGGGTAAACCCTCGCTGCATCTCATACTGTACTTGGATCTCTCAAGCAGAATATAAATGGAATCAATTTTGGCTCAAGTGCATATAGCAAATATTATTAAAACAGAAAGGTGAAGAAGGAAAGTGACCGACAGAATAATAAAAAACAGAAAAAAAAACCCCGAAACCACCTTCCCCACCTCCACTTCCAATTGTCTCTCGGAAAGAAATAATAACTTTTGGTACTGTCAATTAAAATTATACTGAAAATAGCTCAAGAGAAGTAGGTACCTCAATAATCTATTGGAAAGATTATAGTCAAAGGAAAAAAAATGTTATTAGATATGCTGTAGAAAATCAACTTTATATTTTACATGTGTGTATTCTACTCGTTACTGTGGTTTTGACTTTTTATGTGCACGATGGTTCACAGTCATTGGAGTAATAGCTTATTGCAAATACAACACAGTACCACATGGTGGCAATACCACACAGCTATTTCTGTTACTTTTCCAACCGTTAAAACAATTGTGATAATTCAAAGAATGACACCATTATGTTAGTTTATGTTAGTTCAATAACTAAACAGTGTATTCATACCTGGATGTCCCAAATGCAGGACTTTCAGATTTTGATGCTTCCTCTATAAGAGGCATAACAATTTTCTCCATTGAGTCCGTAAGAAGAGAAAATGTTGGTTCTACTATGAAATCAATGAAACCTAAAGAAGAAAAAGAGAGAAAATCAGGTTTTCCATTTCCAGAGCTCTCAAATCTAAATACTATATATCAGGCTGATTTTCTGACTGTAGTCCTGATTCAATATACTCGATACCACTAGTATAATCTTGAGGAAAAAAAGCACAACTGGAAACAAAAACACCTGAAGCTTTATAGATATAACTAGATATTAATAATTATAGCTTTTCATTGCTTTTTCTTGTAAATTTTATGCACTGCAGAACACACCTACCATTTGAAATGAATATTAATTACTGAATAGAAGGGAAGCCAAGGGGCTAGAAGTCATGCTGTCTCTTTTACCATTCAGATCTTCTTTCAAAGGAGTTAATATTTCAAAGTGCTGTTTATTATTCTGTGGAGGTAAAGTGTTATTTCACGTTGCGTAGGAGTATTCTGTCAAATCAGTGAAGAGAACAAGTAATATCCTTAGGAGACAGCATTCATCCCACAGTTCGGAGATGTCAGCTCTGAACAATGCCTTTTACATTTTAAAGTGCTCATCAAGGTATGGAATGACACAGTGAAAGAATGAAGCATTATTCCCTGCGGAGCACTTAACAGGGAAAAAAAATGCTAAAACATGAGCTAGCAATGGATTTCCATATGTCTTCATGCTCTAACCATGCAACACAGCACAGAGGTGAGCAACAGTGCTTCAGCCTAGGACCCAGTTTCCCTCCTGCAGTAGGCATGATGCTCAAGCACAGTGCCTTTCAAGTCCCAGTGAAATGGAATAAAGGACATTTTCAATGACAAGGTCAGACAGGAAGACATGCTTCAGTTCAAGGACAACACAGTCAGCTGTAGAATCTCTCCCTGAGTATTGTGTTCACTCACATAATTTTATTTCCTTATTTCTGCTGATGGAAACAGGGATAGAGAGAACTTAGACCCACATTTCTAAAAGCAGAAAGATAAAGTTTGGCTGCAGCTGACCAAAATGCAATTAGGATTGACAGGAAGAGAATGCAGTGGTCCTTGTCAACACATGGAGGCTTGACCCTTTGTAGTTTGACCCTCCCACACTGACAATCTCTGCAGTGCAGAGATCTGATGTATGAATTAGCTTTGAGATGCATCTACGAAACGATACAAGGCTTTCAGATTGTGGTAGAGACAGACATGTGACTTGACCAAGAGTCAATCTGTCTGAGGACATGATCTACCAAATTCTAAAGCATGTACAGTAAAAGTTGGGCTTATGTCCCATACTTCGGTTAATCCCTCTCCTGTCCCTCCTTGGCACCACATATGCTGAAATTACTTCATGTTCTTTTGAGACCAGCATTTCTGCTGTAAGAGCATAGGAGTTGTGTGAACAGATAGGTGCAAAGAAATGCCTTCTACACGATGGTATTTGGAACATCTAAAACTCAAAATGGGTATAAGAAATGCCCACATGATTTTACATGTTCCTACATATACAAGAAAAAGAAAAAAAAACTTGACATTACCTATTTGGGACTGAGCTACCAAAGTAGACTTGCGGTCACAGAGTGGAGAAAACTGAAGACCTAAAGCAGCCTCCTTGTCTCCCTGCAAACAACAACATTCAATATTATAAGCACATATTTAATAGAGAGACAGAAAGACAAAGGAATCTGAATATTCTTAGTATTTATTCAACTGATTAATTTATTCACTTATATTCCTAAACAAAAAAAAAGCCACAGGAGGAAAACAAACAAAACCACCCACCTCATTATTCATCTTCAAATTTTAGGGAAAAATGGAAGTCAAAATTCTAACTTACATTTGACAATTTTTATGTAAAGGAACTTATTGCAAGCAAGTTATCCTCAAGAGCAAGGCATCTGCCAATGAGATTTAACATGTATGAAATCCTCCAGTATTCACAGTTGAGTTCTGCTGATCCCAGACGTAATGGGATTGGAGATATTTAGACATGATTGCAATAGCATGGCAAATGCTAATTGTTTCCTTCTATCACATTTGTTTATCCAACATGTAAGAGTCCTTCAGTGGATTTACACGGGTCAAGGGCATGATCTGACCTGAACTGATTCTCACTAGCAGGCATGTCTCTCTGCTACTGTAGCCATAAAAAAGCAGAAGCTCAATTTCATTACAAATTTGTACAACCTAATTCTGAAAATAGTTCAACACCTAATACATTAAAAGAGGGGGTTTTTGTCATAACAGTTTTGACAGACAGGGGGCTATTATCTCAGTTTTCAGCATGGTAGACAAACTGACTTGAAATAACTCAAAAAGAAAGTCTAGTGGCACAAAAAAACCTGAAGAGACATCTTTCAAAGAAGGTTATAATTTGTGTTGCTGGACAAACTTGGCCCCTAGATGCAGTGACATTCTAGATATAGGAAAAGTTAGTCTTTTAAGTAAAATGACTCTACGTATTACATTATTCATGGATATCAGTGGGGAGCTGTACATGAACATACTATATTCCCAAAGATCTCATCAGAGGCTGATGGACAAAGGGGACAGTATTGACCTTCCTTAAACGTTTTATCATATATCATTGAACTAGATTTGTGAAAAGTTTAGAACTGTAATACCAATAAAACCATTTCAGCCACAGGAACAGATATAGCTTGCAGATTGTGTTTCATGTAGAAGTGGAGAGTTTTATCACTGTGGCCTTTAAATTCTGTGCCTAAGGGTTCGTAATTTGCATGCAGCATGTAAAAGAACACATGAACATATCCTACTAGGAGCACTGCTAGTGGTGCCTCCAGGTAAATGCTGAAGCCAAATTGTGATATAATATAAACTGGGGTAGTTCTAACAATTTCAGCCATTGTTGAATACAGAATTTCTAAAGAAATATTAAATTTGCAGTCTTCTATTAACTAGGTATTTAAAATGAGAAAATTCCACACTAGCAAAGAATTTGTTTGAATTTTTTTAATGTTTTCAAGTAGGTCTTTAAGCCAATTATGAATTATTTTGCAATTAATATAATACATAAGTAATACAATACATAATTAATACTTAAATGTCATATAAGACTAAGTCTATTGTAAATTGTAATAATAGACACAGAATTTACAGTTAAATTTATCATTAATATTTCTAAAGATTTAAAATCAAGACAAATCTCAAAGCAGTAAAAAAACCTCTTTGCCCAGGTGCTGAACTCACTGGACAATTTGGTTTTTTGTGCTTTTGGACCTATTCAGACTGAGAGTAGAATGCTATAGGAGCTCTGATAATTGTTTGAGTGACTTGAGCTATGTATTTCTTTATTTTTAAGGTTTTGAGATGGATGAGTGTATTTTTATTTTAAATAAGTAGCTCAGATTTTCCTTGGCATTATAACACACTTCCTGTAATTGTTGCTTTTAAACTTAAAGCATTGTTTGGCTTTTCCCCTGAAGTTAACACTGGCACGTATTTTAACCATTAGCTGCAGTTAACAAAGTTTTTTGTGTAGGTGAATGTTCATGTTGTGCTGGTACTTGCTTACTTTGAAAGATGCCTGTTAAAGCATTGGTTTTGGATCAGCAGTTTCAGGCTCTGCTGCTTTTTCATCTAAGGAAGTAGAAACAGTTGAATTACTATTTTTAAAGTGGAGAAGGAATTAGGGGGGGTTGTATGCATCTGAACTACTTCATGTTGGCTAACACAGATTTGGAAATCCCAGAGATTTCCACCACACACACACTGATCAACAGACCAGAGGATGCACAACCAAAACAGTGCATCTAGGAAGCAAGAGACCTACTGTGTCTGCCCTGCTCAGTACATTTATATATGTACAGTTACTTCATCACACTTCAAATGTGTTGGAACTGCCATACAGACTGTTCTTAGTAGTATGCATAAAGAGAGATTTGGTTCCTTGCACACTCCTCTAAAGCCTGAGAGACTTTCACATGATTTACTGCTGAGTTGCAGAAATACATACATGGTGATTTGATCCTATTGTTAAATGCCTTCTCAAGTCTTTGAGCAGCTTATTTGGGATCCAGTTACTTCTTCTAATGAAAGGATAAAGGAATAACTAAAACATTAGCCAATCCTATGTACTCAATGACGAATGTGGGACTGTTCGTTGCTAATTCTACATCCACTTGACTGGACACATTGCCTCACTGTCCCAGGGGCTCTGCCTAGTCTGTCCCTCTGTGTCTAAAATGTTTTCACAGTTGGTAATTTCTGACCTTTTCAAGTAATATATATCTGGAGTAATCTGCTCCTCCTTTTTCCTAATAATTTCCATTTACAGAAGCAGATACAAATTCATGACTCTATACAATATTTCCACAAAACTTAGTCCATTCATTATTTAGATTAAGGCAACAGTTCTCCAGTCTGTTTTCCTACTGTGAAATGATATAAAGAACTTCTAAGTACTGAGCAAGAACCTTCTAGAGCAGATGGGCCTAACAACCGCATGGTTTAACATACTGACCTTTTTATTCTCCGACCCTTTTCCAGTGTGACCCACCTGATTTGAAAATGTCATCATACAGCAAAATAATGAAAATCAAGATGAACAACACATACACTGTTCTGTTATCTGGGTTAACCATTTTTAAAACCTGTGTATAGCTGTAGAAACAGTGTAATACCTAAACTTGATTTTGGTTATCATTTGTACTTTAGTAACTGTTACGTTAAAAATGTGTATGGTCACAAATATTCATTGTAGGGAGATTATTCCCCCTTGGGAGAAATCGGATTTTGCACCTGCTGAGGCGAGTAAAAAAAATGGCAGAAGTGACACCAGCACCTACTGGGCTTTCTCTTTGAATTCGGTATCTTACAAAAATGAAAAAAAATACTTTCAGAAAGGTGCGTCTTCATTTTTGTTTTAGGACATATGGCCATAGTGTTAACAGGATGATTCTGTCTAACCTCTGGCTTCAGGTCAAGCTGGTAAGAAAGCAACACCTGCAGATCTATGTGGCATATACATGGCAAGCACTGGCAAAGAAAAGAAATACAAGGGCTTTCTAAAATGTGAAATGGAGACAACTGTTTGCCTTCTTTGATGAACATGAATTCTTCCTATTTTGAAGCCCCTCATACTATTCTGCTGGTGCTACTTTTTAGCTTGAAGCATATATAAATCTCTCTCTACAGAATGAAAACAACTTGACAAGTTACATTATCATTGAAATTAAAAAATGCTATAACACTCAGAATCCTGGTATCAGCTGAAATAGATATAGAGCTATAACCATTTCATCTTATTCATGCACATAAAAGTTGAATTAATGTCAGTGGTATGGTTGAAGAATAAAGAATATATACTACTAACAATGCTTGTCAATCACAGCCAACAGCATCCTTGCTGGTAGACTTATGAAAGATTTAATTGTGTAACTATTGCTTATGGAACTAGATTTATTAAAAGATTTTAAAAATGGCACCTGTCGAAAAAATTCTTCCATCAGTGCCATGGTCCACCGGTAGTGCAGCTCCCAGGATTTTGCTGGATGGCTTATGTCTGCTGCATGTAGAATCAAAGACATGGCTTTGGCTTTGTCTACCCTGTCAATTCAAGGACATGCTCCAATTATCTCAAAACAAAGGCAACTATTTAAATTCTTTCTTGTACATGAACTCATTGAAAGACTATAGACAATGAATAGAATGGAAAATAACCTACCCCTCTGTCTGCTGTAGAGTGTGTCGCATAGTTTTAATCTGTTGAAAATGACCCGACATATCTGTAGACAAGACCATCTCAATGACCAAGCTACGCAACTCCCTAAGAATAATTAAAAGCAAAATGACTGATTAGAATGCATTTATTTTATGTATGGTACATTGTTTAAGTAGTGCTTGTTAATTTATAACCTTTTAGACAACATCATGGGTTTTATTATGTTTTTAAAAGCATTTAAATAAGTTATTAACAACTGGAACATTGTATCCTAAAGGGATTCTGTGAAAGCAATGTACTTCAAAAAATGCACTCAGCAATAATTATTTCAGAGTCACACTGTTTGGTAACTCCTCTTTTCAAGTGTATAAACTAAAATTACATGCAGTTCTGTTCACCCATTATGAGCCTTTCCTTATTTTTCCACCAGTAGAGCATTCAAAAAACCAGTCGGTCTCTGTGCTTACCACCCCCACATTAGTGCAGTTCAGGCATAACACTAAACCTAGGAAGAAGGCTGTGGAAACACCCAGAAGAGCAAGAGATATTACATCTGAAACACATCAACATTACACCAATACATTTACATTATCACAAACCGCCCTTCATGTCAAAAATCCCTGTTTCATGAATCAGAACAAGTTCAGGGTTTATAGTTTATCTATATCTTGGTATTATGGTCAGAGGTCTTGGCTTGTCCATCAGCTTTCTCTTAAGTGAATATGAAAAGAGTAAAACATGAATCATGTAAGACAGCATATTAATTCTCATTGTATATGAAAGTACGTTAATTTTGTCAACAATAATTACTGATTTGGAAAATTCTATTTCCTCAATGTAGAAGGACTGTATATAGACAATGTAGCAGTCTCCTGAGTCTTCATTTACATACTTTCAAATAGCCTAGGAGGATTTATGTGCGAGAGTGTTGCTTTTATTTATATTGGGGACAATTCACCACATAAAATCTTCGATTACGTAGCATATATCTTCATGAGCACACTCTGAATCTTAAGGATGTCCAAGTATCAACTACAACAGTAGAATCCCACTTTATTCATTCTCACTGATCTTTCATATTGCATTCATATCTTTGATTTACTTAATGCATTTTTTTAAAAGGACTATGTTTTTAAGAGGTAAATTGCAGTTTTCTTTAAGACTGTTAGAATAGTTTGTTATAAAAACTATCAAGACTGCTTTTGCACCAAATTAATTGCATATTTAAGCTGATACTCCTCATTGATTTTTGTGTATTTATCCCTGATTTGCTTTGATGTAACTGGATAAAGACTCAGTCTTCTTACTTCTACTCAAAAATACGCAGCCATAGCAACTTGTGTTTAGAAAATGCCTTACCTTATCTGACCTTATAATAAGATACTAATTAATTTGCATCCCAACTGTTCCTCCTCCACATTGCTTTGAAACTGTACCCTTCAAACACGGCCAAACACATTAAAAAAAAAAAAAAAAAAAAAACACAACAGCTAACACTACATGAAAACTGAGGGCTTTGCATTGTTAAACCCTGTTGTTTGTAAGACTGAAATAATTATCACTTTCCCTTTCTATGGGAGATTTTCCTAGGAACTTTTCATGTCTGAACTTTTAAGAGTAATCATAAATAAGCCCCCCTCTATTACACAAACACACAGAAAAGCAAAATTCTGCTTCACACTGTGATGGCAGGAGACAAACCACTTCCACTTAAATTTGAGAAAAAACTTCTTCTCAGTAAGGGTGACAGACACTGGAACAGGCTGCCCAGGGAGGTTGTGGAGTCTCCTTCTCTGGAGACATTCAAAACCCGCCTGAACATGTTCCTGTGTGACCTCACTTAGGCGTTCCTGCTCCAGCAGGGGGATTGGACTAGATGATCTTTTGAGGTCCCTTCCAATCCTAAACATACTGTGATACTGTGAAACCCTAATTCTAACCTCCTCACCTGAACAAGGATCAAACACTGTCCTCCTCACACACTTTTGAAGATTTCAGGCCACAAAAAAAGCTGCTTAACAGCAAAGGAGAGGCTCTCCACCTATGGCCTGTGGTTGTTCCCTGCATGCATCCCCATCCATCCTCAATAGAGAGATGGAAAATTCAGAGCTGATGGGGAAACATTAAGTAAAGCTTTATGAAATCTATGAATGCTCAGTCTACTACCATTGTACAGAAGATTCTTCTTGGACTTCAACCATTCTCAAAACATTTATCAGGAAAAAAAGACCCTCTCAGCTTCCATATTGAAGGAGACCTCAGCTGGTTCCACAGGTAACTTGGGGCAGGAATCTCTGCCCACTTAATTAAGCAGTCCACAGCTATGGGCATCAGGACAATATGGTCAGCACCGCTCATGATACAACAGCAAAAAGGTTCACAGGCACTGCCATCTTTAGTTCCATGACAGGAAGCAGTAACAATATACAGGTGGATTTTTGAGATCCACAATTGGAAGATTACTGGTTTTGAGTATATAATCTCCACTTTTCTGAAGTAAACTGTCATTCCATGTGCTGTCATCCTTTCTCAGCCCTCCTATATCAATATGTCCTATGGATAGGATACTGTAAAAAATAGTTGCAAGATGATGTGAAGAAATTACATTAATAGTGCTGTAATAAACAAGAGATAAGGAGTGACACATTAATTTCTCAGAAAAGTAGTCAACCACTAAACAGAAACCAGCTTTACCTGTATTTGTCCATGACAAAGACATTTAGTCAGCAGGAAACTAATGAAAAAATGAAGGAACAGGCTAAAATGAGCAAAAGCAAGTTGGGAACTGAAGACATAACATTCATCTTGCAAATTATAGCAATCCTGCTTTCCTCAGACAGAAGACTTCCAAAGGAAGTTGTGAAAGAAAATCTGCTCACTATGCATTGTATATAATGCATATTGGTTTTTAGTCTTTTGTGTATAGTCAGGTAACATATCAACATTTGCCTCCAACTGGAATCATTTGAGACATTAATAACACCTGACCACCTATAGCAGTTGATGTAACACATGGGATACTAGAACATGAAAAGCCTGGTAAATCAAAGGAGAAAGGGGGACAAAAAGTGATCCCTCTTTAGTTTATTAGGGAAGCTAAGTGAGAGAAACAAGACAATATGGAAGACTGAAATATATTTTCAGAATCAAGAAAAGGGTGAGAAAAGACTATGAATGTCACGTGTGTTATCCACAAAGGACATCCTCATCAGAATGTTGGCAGTGTTTCCCTGCTCAGACCCAAACCCTATGTTTTAACCTTAACTGAAGCTGGCAGCTTATTAGTGCATTTATCTTATTAATGTTAACATGTAGAAAAGAAAATGTAATACTATAAAGTCATTCTCAGCCATTTTGCTTCATCTTGCTGAAATAATTGGATGAACCACAGTTTAAATAGGCTGGGGTATTATTATTTTTTTTTTTTTAAATTGAACTGCTACAACTCCAGAAAACAGATCTGACATTAGTCAAGAAAATAATCAGTGCCAGGAAGTACATTAAAAAGTTGAACAAATTATCATTTCAATTTGCTGCCAATTTGATTCAGTGCAAATTTCAAAACTGTTAGTCTAACAGCATGAATTCCAGTACAGAACCAAGAAGTTCACTCTAGTAATAATTAGAAAATTGAAGAGTTTCTTTTAAGTGGCTAACAGATCTGTCATTGCACCAATGAACAACACTATCTGATGACAGAACAGGAATTTTTTTATATTAGCAAAAATACCAGGAAACCATCATTTCCATGACTGATCCTCTCAGTTAAGTGTCAAACTTCGACAGGTTGTGCAGGTTCTCAGACTGGTACTTTGGAAGTTACTGCTTTGTTTGAAAGCACAGACTGTAATTGCCTAGCTAAGTGACAAAACATGGAACTGAGTGTCCTAATTTAGTTGCTTGTTAGTTCACATATCTCTTCTAAATTGTACTGAATGTCCTCAACAAGAAACCACAAATTCTACTTTCTCTGATTTCCAAATTCCACCAACTTCAAACTGGCTGCATATAATAGTGGACTGGATCTGTGCAACCACTGTACACAAAGTTCACAAAACTAAAAGAAGATCCTCCAGGAAATCCAAATTGGGTTACAGTGAGATGAAATGGAAAAGCAAGTGCAAACACACCTAGTCTGTGATTGAGCAGCTTCCAAAGGAACATGGTAGTTTATCACGGGTTCCAAAACCATGGAGAAATGAAATGCAACAGAAGTTAGAGCAAAGGGTCCATAATATAAAAAAAAAAAAAAAGATCTGTGGGGAGATCAGACCAAGCAATCTGTGCACAGAAGAGTGTGATTCAGAAATGTGAAGAGACTTTATCACACTCCTCCCTTCATTCTGTTGCAGTCCACCAGAGCAATATATATAAACATCACACAGCTGGAAACCATGGGCTCCTCTTTCCATTGGGAAATATTTTCCTTCACAGAAGTTTCCATCCTATCACAGTTTTACCCAGTGACATAACTAAAGTGAACAACTGGGATTCACTGTACTAGCTGGCAGCCAGATTTCTGTCAGCTGGAGCAGCTGCATGTTGCTGCAGGGATTCCCAAACTATACACATTTATGGTGGTCTCCACTGATGAAGGAGCCAGGACTAAGGAAGCACGTAAGTGTCTTCAAGCCACCCTTGGTCCAGTCCTGAGCTGAAATTCAACTGAAGATCTGCCTCTTTCTACCTGGAAGCATTCTCTGGTAGGACACAACAAGAAACACCACCACTTCCAAAAAAACACACCCTAGGCAATAAATTTGAAGATTTGGAAATCATTACTTCTATGCAATGATGGTTTTAAAAGACAGAATACCAGGCTCTGATGGCTGTCTACTGGCACAATCACTTTCTCCACACTCAATAGCTAGGACAAGCAAAAAAAGGCTCATAGAGACCTATCAGCCCCAAAACTATCAGGCCCAAAATAGTTCCAAGCAGAGCAAGGCTGACTCACGGTGGCAATGAAAATATAGCTGTATATGACAACTATTGCTGAAGTTTACAATTACTTCCAGAGATCTTTCTCCAGAACTAAACTTACAACAAAAATTCTGTGATAATTAAACCTAAGTCAGTATCCTCAGAGAATGAATCTTTTATGAGAATGCAAAAGCACATTTTTTCACTCTCACTTTGTATTAAATAAAAAAAATTAAAAATACTTTCATATTAAGTGTTTTAAAGTAGCTACAGAAAAATAATTAATTGAAAAACAAAAGGGTCAGCAGACTTACATTGAATAAACGCTTTATTTAGAGGTGTTCTGATCACGTGGCTAAGTCAAATAACACAAAACTACCATGTAAAACAGTTCTTATTCTGTAAATATACACCATATCAAAATTTGATCTGACACCACATATTCCTTCATAAATTTATAGTTTTGTGAAAATATAAATGAAGCGGAGTAAAGCTTTATTATTCATGGTGGCATGACCCACAGTGGTAGACTTTCCTGGAAGCAGAACCTCTCTCTCATGCTTCACAGTCCACCTCTTTAAAAGGATCTCTGAATAATAACTATGTTTACAGAAACACACAGAAGAGTTGTATTTTAAGTGTTATATGTATTGATCAAAGATATACAAAAGTAATGTGTTCTTTTTAATAATGGAGAAAGTCTTATCTCTAACACCTCTTCATTTTGTTCTTGTGACATATGAATTATGATCCTGATTCTTGCAGCTGGTCAAATGTTCTTAATGAATTATACAAAAATTAAGAAGAAGAAGAAGAAAAGACAAGAGATTTCTGTAGTGCTTCTGGGCCTTTATTATTTTTGGACTTTCCAGATAATTCATTTTTTAATGCTTTACCAAGATGTGACTGTGCTGTGCTATGTTACACAGCAGAAATCCCAGAGGCCATGGTGCTCAAGCTGCCAGCAGCATGTCACTCTGCACCGAGGTTTTAACCCACTGACAGATAAAGGTAACCTGGCTGGACAGGGGCAGAACTGAGGTTTTCCTGACGAGCTCTCTCACCTGAGACACTGTTCACACAGTCCAACACCATGCCTCATAAATGCACAGCCTCACTTGGAAAATTCTATGGAGCCTCCCCCACAGTACTTCTTTACACCACTGCAGCCTTCCCTAAGCTGTAAATATCCATTACTCCTTCCAGCACCAAAGCTTCTTCCTGTAACTTCAGTTCTTAAAATAGACTCTGCAGGGAGGCCGGTTGTTTTTTTATTATTTTTAAATATTGGAATTAAGTTTGAATGTCACGGTAGGTCTTACCTCCAGTCATCTTTGGTTAAATTTGCCAGGATGTTCATCTCTTCTTCTTGCATGAGTCTATAAGCAGCACTTACATGATGATTTTCAAGAACAGAACGATCATTGTACAATATTGCAACATCTGACCTAGTGTTAAAAAAAAATGACAGAATTTTCAGTAGCATCCTGATGATGGCACAGGAGAAGGTAGGAATGTGTATTCTCTATGAGAACTATTGACTATGTATATCAAACTATGTTTATTCTTTCCTTTTGTATCAAAGTTTTCTATAAAGTTTCCATCCCAAATGCATAAAAAATCATCACTATACTATTGTATATACTGCTTATACTGCTTGTGGGAAAGTAATATTTTTAAATGTGTAGTGTTTTATTTAGATGCTATAACTGTGAAAAAAAATTGTGAGATCTTTGAGGTTCTTTACTGTAGGTAGGATCGTAGAGTGCGAGAAATGCTCTAGTTAGGCTTCTCAAGGGTATTCTTAGGTGATATAACCATTTAAAACGCAATGCATCCACCAACAGAGGGGGCTCCACACATAGCACGAGTTTTAGAAGTTGCTATATCTGTTCTGCGAGAGACATTTTGGCCTATGTCACTCATAATCAGAAGGAGCTGTGAATCATAAAGTATTTTAAAACTTCAATTTCATATGTTTTAAATGGATGCCATCTTTTTTTCAGAAAAACAACAAAAACTCCAGCCTCACAATAAAGGAATGGAAGAGATGCTATGCTGAAATTTGACTGCATTCAAGTGTTTCCTAAAGCCAGACTGTTATGATAATGTTAGCTCTCTCGACAGTATCCTTTCCCTCTTAATTAATGACTAACTTACAATACTAAAATTACATACAGATTTTCACAACTTTGCTGAAGTATGGCTTTCTCATATTTAGCTTTAAACTTCATTAATTCTTGGATAATTTGTTTCTCCAAGATGCAATCTGACTTGCTAAACAACCTTGGGTGTCCCCTCTCTGCTACACTTCTGTTCTGACAAAACTATTCCTCAGTATTTCTATTTTGTCAGCTGAAAAGTCTGTACCAGAAGAAAGGTGTGATGATTTAGCAGCGCAGCTAACTATGATACTAATAAGATAAATTCAACCTCTTCTTCTGTCACGCAATAATATATATTCAGTGTAACCAGCCAGGTGTACACTGTGGTACCAAGAATCTAAAATATTAAAATAGGATAGGAAATTTTATTTAGAGGAACAAACCACAACTTACCTAAATAATGAATATGCTCGCAACCATATCTCTACTAAAATAATTTGCCAATCACACATGATCACAAAGCACACTTTAACTCACATAGGTACTTATGGCTAGTTTTAAACAGTGCTAAGGTTTGCTGTGACTATGACAGCCATTTCATCAGCTTTTCTCAGGCAAAAGAAGCCTGGATTGATGGTCCTGGGGTGCCACATCAGGGCCAAGTTCCACGAGGAGGGAAGAAAGAGCTCCAATCACAAAACAAATATCTGCTTGCAAATAAGCCCAAGTAAAAGTCGAAGTCTAACAGCTTGATTCATTTTCCACTTTTGCAATACTTCAGAGCAAAACATTAAGGGCAAAAATAGAAAAGTAATATAAACTTGGAACTAACAACTGAAGTTTATTTTTAGCCAGACTATGCTGAGGGAGAAAATAATTGAGTCTTTCAGCTGCAGATCTAGAATTAGTTCATTATTGAAGAGTGCCTCTTGGGGCAATGGTATGTTATGGATTTAATTTAAATGTAATGGTTGGACACATTATCTGCATAGGCAAGTGCAAGTATGCTTTTGTTCAAAATAGTAATATTTCTAGCACAGAGCTCTTTTGTCAGAATAGGTCAGTACTTTGCTGAAATGTTTTTTTCAAGAGTGGGTAAAGTGGACTTCTCAACTGAAGATACTAAAACCTAAGTATAGTCTAGTGTGAGAGAACAATAAGATGCTTTGTATTAGGCTAAGTATCAGGCCTATCATTCATCAGTAACGGATTGGCCAGTGATTTTCTTTGATAAGCTGAAAATATTTTAAGAGAGAGAGGTATATGCTGTTGTTCTGGAACAAAGACTGGGATGACACGTTGCACTGGCATGAGAATACAGTCAGCCTTGCTCTCAAATCAGATTTCTTTCTAGATTTATGTTTCGTAACTACTCCGGATGCTGTCAAAACATACTAGGAGAGGACTCATAGAAGGTATTTCTAAATCTGTACTTGAAGGTTTCTCCCTCTGTACTAGGACCCTGTAAGTTTAATAAAAAAGATGAAATAAAATGTAGCACCTGAAACAAGTGCAGACACCTTGCTGAAATAGGCATTTTTCTGGGGACATTGTAGGAGAAACTTTTGAGTCAAAAATATCAGAATTTAAGCAAGCAAATAGAGGGAGGATGGGCTTTCCAAGTCCCTCTTGATGTATCAGCTCCAAAATATGTAACTTGATCTAGGTGTTCCTGCTCCGGCAAGGTGATTGGACTAGATGATCTTCCGAAGTCCCTTCCAGTCCCTAACATTCTGTGAGTCTGTGATTTCAAACACTATGGAGCTAACTCTTTACTTTTCCACACTGTCTTTGTTCATGTGAGCAGTCCCATTAACAGTACAGAGGTCAAGGAAACAATTAGTAAAATCAAGAATGAACTGGTTACTTCCCAGCTATATCAGTGAGAGGTATGAAACAGCTCAGACCAATGAATAGCAAAGTCCAGATACGATGCTTTAAGGACCACTTTACTTACCTTGTCTGAATATGAAAATTGTTCGTGGTCCCAGTATGTTCATAATCATGGATGGCAGCTGCAAAGATCATTGCTAAAATTTCCAGTTCTGTGAACCAGTGCTGGTAAATTAAAAAGAAATCTTAGTCATTTTCTATAACAGCCTAATTCATATTAAACACTACAGTACTCAAAATATTTTGTATTACCTTCAACTTAAGAAAAATTTATCCTTGTCTTACTCCAGGTAACTATATACTCTTCAGATTTCAGTATTATACAACAAAGTAACTCCTTGCACTTATTCTCTGAGACCAAGTTAACATCTTTATAGCCACTACCAAAGTAAATATTGGCATTCAAAAGAATGGAAGAAGTTATTAAGATAACTATATGGTATACTTCATAGCTGTTTTGAGTAGGAAGTATCTAAACTACTAGCCCATACATGGCACTTGCCAAATTTTGGTATATTAATCTAAAAGCTTGATATGAAGTTAAGGTTATATTTTTTCTTTTAATGACTGATATATTATACAGTTGACAATAATTTCTAGGTAGAACATAAGCAATAACCAATTTTATCAGTGTATGCAGCATTAAAATAAGGCCCACAGGAGATTTTTCTGTTCTAAATTTTACCATACTTTGTACTAATGCAAAAAAAGGGTGCATAAAGCTAGTACACTGTTACATAGAACAAAAGGTAAAAGAGGTCATGTATACAAAATAATTCAGATCTTAGAGTTCTGTGCACGTTTATACCTCTCACTAACCGGGGCTGTTCTGTGTTGCTCAGTTTGTAAAATCACATTTATTATTTTATCTTTCAAGTCCTATTTCTTGAATAATAAACCATCCTTAAGGAGAAAATTTACTCCATCTAAAACTGGGGGCAGAAAAATTACTTGATAATTAACCCCCGCAGTCACAGGACTGATTAAGTCAAATGCCAGTTAACAATTTCCACACATATTTCAGATATTTTTAGTGTAGAAGTAAGCTTCTGTACTAAAGGATCAAAGAATGACCTCATCCTTATGGACTCATATATGCACCTACATGTGCATGAATGCGTATAAGGTGCCAGAATTAGTATTAAGCTGCCAATTTCAACATTTCTTTCAAGGAAGAAGAAAGGAAACAGTCAAGATTCATAAGCAATGTGAGAATAATGAAATAGGTCATTCAGCAACAAAATAAGACTGCAGAGGAACAACAAGTACGGGCTGCTAGTGAAGCAGTATAGATTTTAAAAGGTCACAACAGAGGAATGAGAATGTACTGTGAGCAGTTCTAAAATTGGAAACTATGACCTTCATCATACTGTGTGTCACAAGAAACCAGGTCGTGGCCAGTCCTGGCTTTCACAATGTTTGCAACATATCAAATAGACTAGAAACCCAGAAATTAATAGTCAGTAAAGCTAAACAAACTTCTATAAGATGCCTTTTCAAAGATCAGTTTTTTTAGTCACCAAAACAGTTGCTAGACAATGCATTTATAAGTAGAGAAGCATTCCATGTAAACAATATGTAGGGGCTACACAGAAACTTCATACAGTTCTATGTGAGAGCAAGCGTTCTAGAGACCATATCTGTACAGCCAAAATTCAGATCAGTATTGAAGTTAGAGAATTGGAGGACTACTTTAGCTAAAGGATTTCTAAGGAAGGAGGAGAAAGTTAACAAGTGTTTTTCTCAAAGGGAGAGGGAAAAGCAGGTATCTGTAGGTCTGCAAGACTATGAAGAGCTGGAACCTGCTTTCCTCCTGGAAGATAGATACAATGCAGGCGTAACACCTATTGGAAAAGATCTCTTCTGTTGAGAGATGTTTTCCAGTGTTACAGATTGCTTATAATTAAATAGATACATTACAACTTCACATGAGCTCTGGTTCAAACTATTTTTTAGACAATGATGGATTAAAAAATGAGTAAGAAAGGGAGTCTTACAGTACATTTATTGACAGTAAAGACACTTTTTCCTTTCGTTTGAGCAATACAGGTATGTGGGAGGAGAAAAGGCATGGTGGGAAGATGATCGATGACTCAAAAGTTCTTTACAAGATATATTCCCTGGGACTTGGATTCTCAAATCTTTATAAAGATGAAGACTTCATAAATGCAAGCTTGAGTAATATATTTAAATCATATCATCTGGGATTTAATCTCTTGGGAAGGTTAATAGATTGTGTGCCATCTGTGGTATCTAATTTTCTAACACATTGATCTGAGGTGGCTGGATCTTGTTTCTTAAGATAGAGAGTAGCTCTTGGAAAATACAATGATAACTTTATTTCTTTAACTGCAACTCTGAATATGTGTTATTCGTCAGTGCAATCTCTCCAAAGGCTTGTGGAGAAAAATAAACTCTGAACAGCCAGTTTTTTTGGCTGTTTTCCGGGTGCCTATAAAAGATACAAAATGTATGACCTCGACAACAGGAATTGTGAAAACGATTTTCTAAAACCCGTTTTTTTGAAACATTTGCTTCTCTTTGTCTTTCAGAAGTGAACAAGGAAGACAGCAATTCTTTGCAAGATTTGGGAGTCAGTGTCAGTTCCTTAAGATACAATGGAAGCACAAAAACTGCAAATTGTGAGCCAACCTGCAAAAAACGCCAAGGAATTTGATATAGAATTGCATCAAATCTACTCCAATCCAGGTATTTGTCAGAAGACAAAGCAGAGTTAAAAGAGGCATTACAATGGATATACTCCAAAAACTATTAGCTTGACAAGTAAACTTCAAATTGTTATCGAGTAGGGTTCTGTAGGGTTAACCAGGCAGCAGTAAAAAACCCCAACAAGTTAAATAGAACATTTGCATCATACTGATGTGTTAGCAAACTGCAAATGACATCTGGGATAGAAATACTTAGCAAGCTGCAGAATCACCAGGCCCTCTTTCAAACACTGATCTCTATAAACGTTCCTTCTGCCTGGCAAGCTACAGCTGTTTGAGGCACTCTTGACTAACGGGTTGCCCTACTTAGATATCTTTCCAAGAAGTTTCCAATATCATAATCCAGCAATTCAAATGTGTATATTTAAAACCTGGCCTAATTTTACAGGAATATTTTGTAGCAGCATTGCAACATGAATGAGGTTTTACAACAAAGTAACAGCAATAAAGTCTAAGCTTTTCAGAAAATAGTCCAAATCACAAAGTGCAGTTACAAGGTTAAGATGCTAATGTGGTAAAACTTGAGCTGGAGAGAACTTTGTCATTCTCATGTGCAGCCGGCAGAAAGAGATATTCAAATACGTAACAGGTTCATTCATTGAGTGTTCAGAGACACAAAAAGTGTGCTGTAAAGTTATTTAATCCAAGGCTAAAGATCCCAAATGGACCAGGATAGCTCTAGAAGTTGGAAACTTGCCCTGGCATCACAAAGAAAATCCAGATGTTATTGGGGTTTTTTGAAGGATGGAGGGGCACAGTTACAATGGGCCAAAGGCATGTTTATAATGTATAATACAACAAAGGAGTTTTCCTCCCTGTCGAGTTGCCAATCCAGGTGTATACCTGCAACAAAGACAAGTCTCACATCACTTAACTCTTGCAGTTAATCTCACAGTAGAAGACAAAGGTAGGATAGGAACCATGATGTAATCTCTTCAAGCTTTTTCTTTTATTAAAATATTATTTTGATAGGTGAATATTGTATAGAACAACTCTGGTTTGGAGTCATCCTGGCAAGAGCTGTCTAGCCTATGCTTCAGTCTGGTATAGAAGTCCTTTCTCAAGAAAACACCTCAATGTGAAAAGTAATCTTGGCTGGTGAAGATTTCAGGCTTCACTCTGCAAGTTGTACTCGTGTTAAAATGTAGCTTTAAAAACCTGATGCTTAGAAGCAAAACACCTACTTCAAACAGTAGAATCAAAACTGGCAATGCCTAGGAATTTGGTTTTGCCTCCACTGAAGCCAAAGGCAAACTTTCGGTGAGAAAAGGCTTAATATAAGCGAATGAATGACATTTACTCTGTTTATGTTGGAGCACAAACATCTAGAGTCAGCCCTAAAATCTTCCTTTCCAGAAGACTTATAGAATTGTTTCATGGCTCTGCAAACAGAAATCAGACACTACCAACTTCCCACATTTTTTTTAAACAAGTGCATTCGTAGTGAAGAGAAATCATCAAAAGGCCATTGACGGAGATGTCTGTTTTCTTTCAGTCAGTATTCACTTTTGTCTAGCAAGCTGACAGTAAGGTGACTCGCACTGCTGGTATTAAATCTAAGCACTGAGAGTAAAAATGCTTGCACAGACCCAAAGTAAATTCTAAAAAATATTGGGATATTGCTAATGCAATCTCCTGTCTACTATAGGCACATACAGTATACAAGAGCAGTTCTAAAGAAGTCTATAAACTGCAAGAAAAAGCAGCTGCAGAGTATTTGAGTAAGCCTGCACAAATTCGGCAAATCTTTGAATGGCCAGCACCTCAGCAGATACTAAAGTTTCCTTGCCTGATCACACCTCCCAAGCTCTGATTTGGAAGTGAAAAATTCTCATCTGCCCACTCCTGCAAATTTCTCTCTTTTAGTATGATACATAATGCCCAAGACCAGGCAATGAAAGACAAAAAGGATTTAAGGAGGATTTTGTTTCTCCTTTTTCCTCAACATCAGGAGAGTATCAGTCTGGAAGAACTGCTAAAATGACATAATGAGTAGTAATGAACCATAGTTTGGAATCTCTCTCTGCACAGTTTTTAAGAGAGCTTTTTCCTTAAGACACACATACATATTTATCCAAAACAGCAGAGTCTGAAGAGTAAATTGAACTTTGCAGTATTTCTTACCATGATACCAGTGTGAATCATTATGCAATGCACAGTTTGAGTCACATCGGCTGCATGGATCAAATTGTGATACGGATTTTTGTATTTGCTGTAACCAACTTCAAGAGCTTCAGCAAATGCAATAAGATTGGGAACAGGAATCTAGGGAGAAGCAAAAATTAAAATAAGTGTTTTTCTCCTATAACAGCAACAAATTTATTCATGCAATAAACAACAAATAAGTAAACCATAAAATTTAGCTAACAAACATCCAAAGAAAAATTTTAAGTGTGAAAGTCTAATAGTTTACATGCATCAGGGAGTGTTCACTCAAGTCTTGTAGACATTATATCCCCCTACACACATCATGCACAGCATGTGGTTAGTATAGAAGAGACTGCAGAGCTACTGACCAAATAGTTTTCAAGATGTCTATCTGTCTGTACCAAGAATGCATAGATTGCTCATATAATAAATGCATGACAGATAGGAGTCTAACAATAGGATTATCTCCTTTTCTTCATCAGTTTTACCTTGCCTGAGACAAGGCTTCCTTGAATCTGACAGCATGGCTTCCTTATTTTCCTCCAGACAACGTATGAAGCACAGGTACTATCGAGTCCCCTTTATTTTCCCATATAATGAAATTACATTTTCCCTAAGATTTTATTATTATTATTTAGAAGGCCTGCAAGCTAAACAGTGGGACTGAGAATGGGCTTAAGCCCACTGAGTAACATTGTGTACTTTCTGACTCTGTTACTAATAGTAGCCACTGGTGTGGTCCTGACTTGAAGTATCCAGAGCTTAAAGGGAAAAACTTCATGGGAAAAGCCAAGTCTAGGTTATTAGTTACAATTAAAATATTCAAACCAACTACAGGGTGAAGCAGCCTCTTTGAAAGGAGCATGGAGTTTCGGTACTGAAACACCCTGAAAACACCATAGAAAAGCAGCCTTTTCTTTATATATTCCCCAAGTCATTTGGGAGAGGAACGTTCAGCTGAAACCCCTGCACAGTGATGGGCAACATACTATGATCTAGACCATGAAAAAAGTACTTAGGACCAACTACAGTTTTCTTCCTTATTTGGAATCTTTGTTCCATGAAGCTGGGATGCTGATTCAATACCGATGAGTAAATAGGCTGTGTACAAAACTGGTTTATTTAGTGCTTACAGCATTTAGCTGCTCACTAGCAATATCCCATCCCAAACTGACTTGACATGGGTCTACATAGCTTTACATTTTTTGGGTTGCAAAAAAATTTGCATGCTCTAGATAAAGTTCCATTTGGTAGAACTATTGGCATATTACAATGTTTGCTTTGCCATATTATTTGAAATTCTGCACTGCATTGTACAGTAAAAAAGCATTTCAAATATATCCTGTCTTCCTCATATTTAAATTTTACATACTTATGTTTGCATACATATTTTTATTTGTGCTAGTTTCTGACCTTGAAACGGCTCAAAAGGTCATATCGGGTAAACAGCTCATACATCATAAATTTCAGACTGTGCCCTCCACTTGCTTCATTTAGGGCAAATACATCAAAAGACCATTTATCAACATCCTGTAGATGAGGGGAAAAAAGAAGGAAAAAACAAAACAAAACAAACAAACAAAAAACAACACATAAAATTTTCATCTGTTTAAGTAGGTTTCCAGTTTAGCACTGAAAAAGATATTTTGCTTTTTTTTTGGAGTGAAGGGGGAAAGTTTGGGTATTTTTATTGTCCAGCTCCTTCACACTCCTACTGTAGATAACACATTAATGACTATTTCAATACTAAGGATGAAAATAGTTGTGCCAGTTATGAATAAAATACTTGTAACACGACCTATACAACTTTGTATGCTTCAAATCAAAGGCCTTAATCTTTCAAATTTAACTTCCTGCATACAAATTGTCTATAGAACTTCATGGATCTAATGTGAATACCTATGCTTTAAATAGGTTGCTATGCAATGCCATTAACACTTACAGCCATATGGCAATTAGAGAATAATATAAGACTGTTTGACTTTCAGGGGAAAAGGTGAGGTACGACATTCTCAAGAAACATCATTTTTTAATTGCATACATAGCCATAGGAACTTCACTACTGTAAAAGATTGCCCTTTGGGTGAATGACAGTAATGCCTTAAATTCACATCAAATACTGTACTTGTTCCATAAGCTGCAGCTTCTTTTGTTAGCTCTATCCTAATACTACTTCTCCTTTTTCTTCCCTAAAAAGGAAATAAATGCTGCTGTCTGAGACACTGATTACCATACCACTGAGAGTGGATAAAACCATGTCTCACATTTCTATAAAAATTTCTGCACAAATTTCATCCTATTGCTCTAACAACATCTAAATGAAATAATAACTAATCAGTGAAACAATAAACAGAATCATACGCTATTTGTTAATTTTTAACTATTAATTTATCTGTTCTGTGTGCTCAGTTTGTAGTACTAACTATGGCTAAGGTATGTTCAGTAGCAAAATATATTTATTTCACCCTAAAATTCACTAAACTTAAGTACAAATACATTCAAATTCCACAATGATTAAGCTTATTTCACCTTAAATGTTAGTATCACGTCTGCTGGGTAAGCCAAACCAACCATGCTAGAAGTTCTTCGGTACATCCTAAAAGAATAAATAAAATATTAAGGAATAGCACTGCTTTAATCAGCACTGGAACAATTTATCTTTTTTTAATTCATCTTTCACAGTTTGTGAAATAACACTAAGCTATGTGAGGGTCTGATCCCACAGATGACATAAATCTTTTTATGAACTTCTGAGAAAAGCCCCTCTGCTGTTATATTACTCTTTTATGTTATTGCATACACATCTTTGTGTAGATGTTTCAAAGCCATAGAGTCCATTTCCAGAATTTTCCAAAGTCTGTGAGATTTAATTACAAATTTAAAGGTTTCATCTGGATTTCTGAAACCTAAGTTCTGGCTCAAAGATTTGCTTCAGGTTGATCCCACCACTTAAGGGATCTTCAACAACAGATGCCGTGGTTAAATGCAATACTTGCTGTAATACAAAAGTAAAGCTCTCACCTTTCTACAAATATCCCAGCCTGTACAGCATGCACGATGCTTCGGAATTTTGGCTTTTCTTCAGGTCTTCTCTTCACTATTCCCATTTCCCTTGTGAACGTAGAAGCTAACCAGTCCCGCACTTCCAGCGGGACCGAATCTGACTGGATGTCAGAAAGCTCATCCTCAGTGTCCAAAAGCTTCCTACAAAAAGATTACTACGAGTTAACCGAGAAGAAGGCAGACTGAAGCAAAAGGAGTATGGACAGGTGAATAGCTAACAAAACTTAGTTGACAGAAGCAGAGGTTGACTATAAATTGACTCAGCACATCACTAAACATCTTCTTTAGTAGACACATTGAGGCTGCTGGGAAGCTGGGCACAGCAGAAATCTTCTCTCTCCCCCACTGTTCCTGCTCCAGAAGATAAAGGATACTCAAATAGAAGATATTCAAGAAAAGGAAAGAGAAGATTTTTCTACGAAGATGTCACAGCTATGTTGCAGTGAAGTGTAACCAACAAGTTATAAAATCCTGAGGAGATATCTAAAACAGGAATGTCTATAGAAAGAGGGAGTGTTCCTGTATTTGAGAACACCAGTGCTTCATCTGATCTCTCCTCAAAAATGGTACAAATGTGTTCAAATACTCACATGCAAAGTAAACGACATGACACAGCAATGCCACAATGAATGCATTTTAACAAACAACACCCTGTATACATGCGCATCATGTTTATTCCAGCAATAAAAACATTAAATGGCATTAGGCTGCCTCAGCAGGGATGTTCCACATCACCCATGCAGCATGAAGCAGAGCACTCCAGCAGTCTGCTATAGTCTGGTGTGGGTCTGAATTTGGGACCAAGTCCTGAGCTCTGCCAGATATGTGCTGCTGGAGGACAAATTAAGGCCAGCAAGACACACTGCAGTTTCCCTGATCTTTTTAACCATTCATCTGTTAAATAGGAGGACTATTCAGTCTGTAAATGACATTAACAGGAGTCACTTTACGTTCACAGAGAAAATCGTACTTCAGAAAAAACATTTAACCGGTAATTTTCATGAGTCCACTGCTCTCTGATGAGAGGTGACTGAACAACATGTCATGGGAGAGAGAGAGTTTCAGTTTCTCTGGTTCCTACTTAAATAATTCTGCAACACAGAATTACAGTGTAAGCACAATTCTTTTTAAGTACAAGGTCTTAGAGATCACTCAAGACATAAACTTAGTAACTCCTCAAAAAGAATTATTCTCTTTCAGAAGCCTAACAGAAACAACAATTAAGGAGAGGAAACAAGGGCTAGTCATTCAGCTCATAACTGTTTATTTTCCACACTTTCTTGATCTTTTGAAGGATGAGATTTATATCAGGGAAAATTACTCATGGCATATGTATTGCTAGAAACAGCCTTTGAATAAATTCACTAATGACTGCCATTCTTCTGTAATTACAGAGAAAGAGTTCATATATGGGTTTACATATCTGAATAAATGGATGGTTAGATAGATATATAATTTGATGGTGATTTTATTTAGGAAGGAAAATAAATTAGGTTATGTATTGCACCATACAAATTATGTTTAATTATCACAGTTTCTTAGAATCCAATATTACCCTCGTTTCATAGTTTGCAACTTTTGCCAGCTTTTATTAATCTATTTATACCTTGATTATAAAGTATAGTATTTCCATTATATTTACATGGGTGTGGATATGTATATGTATACAAGTACAATATTGGGATTCTGTGAAATACATCTAATAGTTTACCTTTTACTCACTGATTGTGAAAACACTTCTTTAAGATAACCAAAATGAAGTAAAATTATATGTTTAGACATAAAAACATCAAGTTTTTTTTATCGATTATTTTTCTTGCTATTTACAAAACACACACACAGATATATATGTCAATTTCACTAAAGGTAACAAAAAGAATCTTCGACAATTTTATCAGAAACTCGTAGACATTAACCAGAAGAACTAACAGTACTTTAGCACTTACATTACAATAATAACTGAAATTTTCTCTTTCACCCAATGAGAACCAGTTTTTGATTTGCCATCACTACATATTTTTACATGGATCTTGTGTTTTTTGGGTCGATCCATTTTGCAGCTTGTTTGCTGGCCCCAAGTCTGTTGATGTGCATCACCGCAGGGAATGCAGCACGTAAAGCATGGAGCCCCTGCCTGCCTGTCCTTCTTGCTGTTACTACTTTGGTTGCCCAGAACTCAACTGCAACAAAGGTTGAGTCTTTGAGCACACGTATTATAATGTCACTCTGATGCAATCACCAAGCATTATGACATCACCACTTCTTTGAATAAATTCTACAATACAACACTGGTTATAATCACTGGTAAAAAACCTAACAGTCTGAACTGTATATCCAGAACATCTTTATTCCTGACTGTTTATATTACTGCTATTTTAATTTATATCTGCTTAGAACTGTCAATTTTCAAAAGTTAAATCAGTGATCAATAGGAAGTGACTGTGTTCGGTTTTTGATTAAAGTTATTATTGCCCAGGCAAATGGCAAACATATTTATTAATTGTGCATTCAGTAATTCTACTGTGGACTCTAACTTACCACTTTATGAATGACAAGTGAATAGGTAAATTATTGCAATGTCATTTGTAATTGTAAATTGCAAAATTTAGTTTATAAATTCTAATATGATTTTGCAATATTTTGAAATATGTAAACTTTTACATAGGTTCAAAAATGCCACTGGATAAACTAAGTAGCAAAATCACAAGTGATCGTAGCTGTCAAACAAAAGGCTAGGACCTCTGGCTTAGGAAAGATTTGGAGCAGAATGACTGCAAGATCCATAGGCTCATCCTCCAAACCATCCACACTGAAGATCAGAGATAGCAGGCATTTACTTTCTATTTTAAAGCTACAGAAGTATTCTGCAAAGCCTTGAAGTAAAACCCTACTGAGATCAAAACTATTCAACTGGGAGGCATGAACTGCAATATCGTAGTTGAATTAAATAAATGCTGATATACCAAGGCACATACCTTAATTTTTTCTTCCCTAAAGCTAAGCAACACCTAAGAATGCTAATACAGAAACAAACAAAAAAGCTCTTAACAAAATGTGCCACAAAAAGTACTGTCTTTCAACACGAAGTCAGAATTCCAGCATTACATACATTTATTTTGCTCATATATCATTAGCCCATTAAGTCAAGGCTATACAAGGAAGGGATACACGTGGGCAGGAGTAGTGGAGGCTTGGCTTATTTAATTCTATTTGTTCTATGAGGGGAACTCCTATTGACAGTTGTGGGAATAATTGAGATATCACCCATAGCATTTCAGCTTAGCAATCAATTAATATTGCAGACATAGTAACTAATAACCTGATCTTCTTGTCACAGCGCTACGTTTTTTGCCAAGAATAATTTTTCAAAATTCAAGTAGTGATAATTTCTAGCACTTTTTTCATTTAATCAGAATTTTAAAATTAGTAATGGATGAAGAAAGGCTGAGGGAGCTGGGGCTCTTTAGTTTGGAGAAGAGGAGACTAAGGGGGGACCTCATTAATGTTTATAAATATATAAAGGGTGAGTGCCATGAGGATGGAGCCAGGCTCTTCTCGGTGGCCAACAATGATAGGACAAGGGGTAATGGGATCAAGCTGGAACACAAGAGATTCCGCTTAAATTTGAGAAAAAACTTCTTCTCAGTGAGGGTGACAGACACTGGAACAGGCTGCCCAGGGGGTTGTGGAGTCTCCTTCTCTGGAGACATTCAAAACCCGCCTGGACATGTTCCTGTGCGACCTCACCTAGGCGTTCCTGCTCCAGCAGGGGGATTGGACTAGATGATCTTTTGAGGTCCCTTCCAATCCCAAACATACTGTGATACTGTGTGATATTTCTTTTTCCTTAGGAATATATCAGATGTAATATGGAGGAGAAGAAAGAAAGAAAGAAAATAAAATTTTTAAAAATTAGATAGTGACTTTGGGGAAAAAAAATAAATCAGTCAGTGCTGATCAGTCACACTGCCAAAGAGAAGTGGTGGAAGATTTCCAGAGATTGAGAAGGAGGTATTAGCTCTTTACCATTTAGTGAATTAATCAAGCTAATTATCAATCTTGTAAGAGTGAATTGATCTAAATCCTCTTCTAGGTCTAGAATGCAGAAGACAATTTTTAGTCCACATAGCCAATTCAGATTTTTATGAATTATTAGTATGCTAACGTCTCCCTGTCTTCCTGAATGAGCATGAATCATTCTGATCACATAATATTTTAATCCTCTGTAGTCCACTACAATTTCTACTAACATCTACTAAAAAGTTCTCTTGACTCCCACTGAGGATAAACAAACTGCAAAAAAACATTGAGGTGCATTTTTAGTACATAAAGGTCTTTCTAAAGGAAATAATGAATTTACCAACATGTTGTTGCTAAAACTTAAAATTTAGCACAATCTCAGAAGAATTGTCCTCGTATTAAGAACTACCAATTAATTACAATATATGTTAAAGACTCTGGATGAAATACAGTTATTACAATAGTAGATAAGTAATGGAGTAAGGACCTTCATTACTGGAAACATTCACTTGTTGGTTATGTACTGCCTATTCAGAAATACAGACGTACATACCACAGGCCTATAACAATGTCACTGCCAGAGGCTGTCCTGAGGAGCCCTGTACCCCTGAGGCCCAGAGGAAGTCAGGACAATGGAGGAGTTTATTTCAGTTGATGAGGACTGGGTTAGGGAGCAATTAAGCAATCTGGACATCCATAAATCCATGGGTCTGGATGGGATGCACCCGCGGGTGCTGAGGGAGCTGGCTGAAGTCATTGCTAGGCTGGTCTCCATCATCTTTGCCAAGTCTTGGGAAATGGGAGGGGTGCCTGAGGACTGGAGGAAAGCAAAGGTCACTCCAGTCTTCAAAAAGGGCAAGGAGGACCCGGGTAACTGTAGACTAGTCAGCCTCACCTCTGTCCCTGGAAAGGTGATGGAACAACTTATCCTTGGTGCCATCTCAAGGCACATCAAGGATAAGAGGATCACTAGAGGCAGTCAGCATAGCTCCACCAAGAGCAAGTCATGCTTAAACAACCTCATAGCCTTTTATGATGACATAACCAGGTGGATAGATGATGGCAAAGCAGTGGGTGTGGTCTGTCTTGATCTCAGTAAAGCATTTGACACAGTCTCTCACAGCATCCTCGCTGCTAAACTGAGGAAGTGTGGTTTGGACGATCGGGTAGTGAGGTGGACTGTGAACTGGCTGAAGGAAAGAAGCTAGAGAGTCGTGGTCAATGGGGCAGATTCTAGTGGAGTGCCTCAAGGGTCGGTACCGGGACCAGTACTATTCAGTATATCCATCAGTGACTTGGATGAAGGAATAGAGTGCGCTGTCAGCAAGTTTGCTGATGACACCACACTGGGAGGAGTGGCTGACACACCAGCAGGCTGTGCTGCCATCCAGTGAGACCTGGACAGGCTGGAGAGTTGGGCATGGAAAAAAAATAATGAAATATAACAAGGGAAAGTGTAGAGTCCTGCATCTTGGCAGGAAAAACCCCAGGTTCCAGTATAAGTTGGGGAACGACCTGTGGGAGAGCAGTGTAGGGGAAAGGGACCTGGGGGTCCTGGTGGACAGCAGGATGATCATTAGCCAGCACTGTGCCCATGTGGCCAGGAAGGCCAGTTGGCATCCTGGGGTCTATTGAAAGGGGTGTGATTAGTAGGGAACTGCTGGAGAGAGTCCAGCGCAGAGCCACAAAGATGATGAAGGGAGTGGAGCATCTCCCTTATGAGGAAAGGCTGAGGGAGCTGTGTCTCTTTAGATTGGACGAGACTGAGGGGTGACCTTATTAATGTTTATAAATACGTAAAGGGTGAGTGTCAGGAGGATGGAGTCAGGCTCTTCTTGGTGACAATGAATGATAACACAAGGGACAATGGGTACAAACTGGAACACAGGAGGTTCCACTTAAATATGAGAAGAAACTTCTTCTCAGTGAGGGTGACAGACACTGGAACAGGCTGCCCAGGGGGGTTGTGGAGTCTCCTTCTCTGGAGACATTCAAAATCCACCTGGACACCTTCCTGTGTAACCTCATCTGGGTGTTCCTGTTCCGGCAGGGGGATTGTGCTGGATGATCTTTTGAGGTCCCTTCCAATCCCTGACATTCTGTGTAATCTTTAAGATTCAGGCCAGGATATTCACAATTTAAAAATATAATTTTTCGGGAGTACAGCTGTAAACTAATATATTTTCCTTTTTTAATTCAATTGCTTTAATGTGGTATTCTTAAAGGTCCACAGACTGTCTCAGGGTATGACTCATAAATAAATTAATATCAACAACTTTGACATAGAAATATTCGATAACTTCATAAAAGGGTTGCAGGCCATTTATTAAATATTCTAACTGAACTGAAGAATTTTAGTCAGAATTTAAGAGATTTTTAGTGATTTAAAGTGTATTTTTTATATAACTTTGGTGCTGTTGTAAGCCACCCTCTCAGAAAAAAAAAAAAATTGGCTTAGTACAAAAGACTTTAAAGGCTTATTTTAAGCTTTTATAAGGGTGGAATGTACTGAATTAATCTCAACACAATAAGCTTTTTCTCAATAGCAGCTTTTACAGAAGTATCATTTGTAGATTCCCTTAATGGATGAACTGAATGATTTAATCCAAATGGTCCATTCGTTGCTGACTAAGCAACTTCAGGCTAAGTACATTTAACCATGGGTTTGCTACAGAGGACAGCAATGCACCCTCACAGCAAACTTGACTGAATATTCAAGATTATGATTTAACTTCATGCATAAAGAATTGCCACTTCCAATGTCTCCTCAGCTACGTCAGATCAGAGAGGAAACATATAGACCATATTTTTCATCTGGCAAATAATTACCAAATGGACATCCCATTCCATTTGGTTTATCCTTGTATCATTAGGCTGATTATTTTCTTTAATATTCCCAGATTTCTTTTAAAAAAGCTGATTTTCAGGAGAAATATTGTCTAGACATTCAAAATAAACTACATCATTGACCAAATGCCCCACTGTTCTGTGAATGAAACAATTAGTTACCTCCATGCATAAATTAAAAAAATACTATGTTTTTTCAGGTAGAGAGATTAGGAATATATGCTTTAAAAAACGTTAACAAATATCTACATCTCTGTGATGTAAGAGAATTTAACTTTCTCAGCCCTTGCACCTACAAAGAGATTTGCTGGTGTGACCATCTCTGCTAGTCACACTGGATGGATAACAGTGTCTGAATCAGCACAATTTCTTCCATAACCAGAGCCTTACAGTCAGTGGAACCCTGTCATTCACAAAGTCAGCTAGATGTTGTACACTACGGGTGGGAACTGAATGCGAATTGTCCTGTAATGTCAAGCAACAGATTCCTGCAGTAAGACGCGCAGCAGGAGCTGATGTAGCGCTAGCTTAAAGCCTTGCAACACTGGTGCTAAACTATGGCTTGTGAAAATTAAATAATACAACAAACATAAAAGGTGGAACCTTCATTGACTTTCGTGTTCTCACTGAAAATAAAGAGAAGCCACTAAACCTATACTGATGGCTAGAAGAGAGTGCAAGAAAGCACAGGGGTATGTAATAAGACCCTAACTGGAATAAAATATTCTGATTTTATCCAAAACAACTTAAAAATGTTCTCCACAAGAAGCTTAATTTTTTTATTTGGCTTTGGAATACGTATATTTTTTTAAATCTTGTAATTTCCATCTAGATTTTATTTGACTTATTTTCTTCTCAGCATGAATAAAGAGCTGTGTTTACAAGGAACGAAACAGCTGTCATGACTGAATTATCAGGTTGTATTTATTTCCTGTTTGACTCTAAATATCCTTCTTCCACTGCCTTGAGCCAAGTGGCAGGTACTAATGGAGAAAATTCTGCAAGATTTGTCAGAATTATTTATAATACCTATTAAGTTTGAACTTCTTCCACAGAGGAGATCCGCTGAAGGGCTGGATCTAAGAGAGTTTCACTGATTATTTTCAGCTGACAGAGAACCTCTGCTTCAGCTACCAAAGCACTAGATCTCTTTCAATAAGTGTTTCATGCAGCTTATAATTATTCAACATTGAGAAATGCCACAGTCCTAAAAAGAGCTTGTTAAACAAAGTTATTAATTGAGATGAGGCCACAGACAATTAAGCTCATAGGAAAGCAGCACTTATATATGTCTGATTTCTCTGTGCTTTCCAACCTTCCATTGGTTCAGAACCTTTTATATGGGATAGTGACAGTCACTGCCCTAAACCAATATTTTTGTAATTTTGGAAGGTTACCCCTACTGCCTCTCCCTGTTTCTAAGGAGTCTACCCTCAGAACTCCATAAACAAAACCTGTTGTGTTATTTCTCTGCCTTTTCCCCAAGCCAACTTCACATAGTTTTAGAAAGAGCATGTATGGAAATGAGTATTTACACATAGTTTTGAAAAATGCTATCTTAGGCTCAGATAAAAGGCTACAGTGTAGAGAATAGAGGAGAAGAAAAAAGGGGAGAGAACCTGAGAAAAATACTTTGCAATCTGCCAAAGAGTTTGAATTCTACAGCCATTTCCAGCTGATAGTTGCACTATAAATAAAGATTCAAGGTGCCATCAGCTTACAGATTTTCATGTATTTCTATATACACACACAACTTTATAGAATGATACAGGCTTTCCAATCAACTCAAGTAAGAATATATAGTAACAAAATGGGTATCTCCTACTGTAAGAATTTGGAACTGATCACTTAAAAAAGCTCAGGTTTACAAAGAGAAAAGTGGTTTTGCTAGACCAGTGCCTGAGATTTAATTTTTAAGTAGCACAAATGGTTCCCCAGAGCTGTGAAACAGGCCAGGCTCTTCCTTGATCCTCGGCTACATGGTTGAATATATTCAGTGAGATATCTTGCACTTGGATCTCTTTAGTGACCTTAGTTTTTTTCTTAGTTTTTTTGCTTTTTTAATCTCTGTGCCTCTGAAGGCAGGATGTCCTTCTGCAATGGGTGTGGGACCACTGGTGGGACCATGTTATTATGCTGTTTAATACGATGTATTTCATAACCGAAAGCTGAGTTAGGAGGATGCTCCTAACCAACACCCTGTTAGTTGCTATTCCTAATCTGACTGCAGAGATCTTGAAGTGATATTGAAGTCTACCTCCCAGAGAGGTGAGGAAGAAGATTCAGGATTCAGTCTTAGGTGGCTGGTTGAAGCTGAGGTCCTCTTCTGCCTGGATATCTAAGCAATAGGTCAATAAATTCATCAGGACAAAATCCAGGGCTCAATGTGGACTTAAAATAGAGAGCATGTGTATTTTCATGAGTTCCAGAAACTCTGCACTGAACCTTTGGTCCTAAACTTGCAACACTTTGCACTTGTAGAACCAGGCATCTTTAATTTCCTATTTTATAACCCAAATCTCAAGAACTATTATATCCTGTGAAGTGTGCAACTTCCTGCTGGGATTTATTTAATAAAAGTGATCTGTACTCAGATAGTTTTCTCACTGCTTTACTTGATGTTTAATTGTTATTGCTCTATACTGTAGCAATTGCTTTTATCCATAAAGCAATTCATATGTAAGAACCTTACTGAAGTCATTTAAACTTTGGCGATGTATGAAAGTGCATGTTCAGGCTCAGCAGGAGTGGGCCGTTCTGCTTATGATCTAAACTATTATTTCTAATCGATAACGAGTGCAGTTAACTGAGCTCCAGACTCCCAACAGTGGTAGCTCAGTGCAGGACAAAAAACCTGAATTTTTTGTTGGGAACAGGGGCAAATGTAACCACGGAAGCTAATTCCATCCTCTACTGCTACTCACTGATACACTGCTTTTGTTCCTTAAGGATTAGCCTTCCAGAAGCTGAAGAGACCTTCTTTGTTTCTTTATCTTTAAATGTTTCAGTGCAGATTTAGACTACAGAATACTGGTCATGCTAATTAAAATGTGATTATCTTTGCAGATTGCCATGCAAAAGAGTTTATTATGAGAGTACTGCTGGTGACTAGAGTCTCTCTCTTTCACACTGTAAATACCTTAAGCTACAAATTGCTTTGAATGAGGAAGTGTCAAAATTTAAAACAGCACTATACATAATATTGTCCAACTAAGAAGTGAAGGCTCAGCCTATACTTTTTAGCAAAATTTAATAGAAAGACCACCGGGTTCAAAAAAGGCATCACTCTGAGTCTGAATTTCATGTAGACTGTATCAGTCCAAAGAAATTACAAACAAAATCAAAGAATAAAATAATATATCAAAGAATAGAAACCAAAATGAAGGCTATGGGGTATATAACGCAAACCACCAAAAATAAGATAATTAAAGTTTAAAAGGTAGGTTTCATTAAAGTAATTTCATTTTTAACTATTAATTATAGCATAAGTACATAGAATCATAAAATACCAGGTTGGAAGGGACCACATCATCTGGTCCAACATTTCTTGGCAAAAGCACTGTCTAGGCAAGAATATTCATTTTATATGTCTACACATATATATTTCAGCAATATACCTATAGGTATGGAAATATATAAGTAAATCATATGATTAATGCATATTTAGATAAGGAATGCTACCAAAACTTGGTAGGTTTACAAACACTGAAGTTGCATTGGAGAGCAGAAGTACCCAATAAATTAGATCAAAAGATACCTCTCTCAGGTATTTCCTTTCTGACTTAGTACAGTGAAAAATCAAGATTATTCTGCAAAATACTGGATGCAATAAATAAATAAGATTAAACATTGTTATGCATAAAGCTAGGGAAGAACATAAGTTTTATTCATATACTGAAGCAGAGTTTTTAAAAACAACTAGTCACCATTATGAGGTCATATTGCCCCTAGGATTAAGAAAACAGCCTGAGGACTATGAAAATCATATATGTTTATTTTAATTTGGGTAGTTTAATAATCCTGCTGTCAAATCCTATGAGGGCAGTTAGCTAATCTAAAGATTTGCTTACAGCAAAAGTAATGCACCTGTTGCTGCCACAGCCTTTATATTTTCAGGTGCACCTGCTTTCTCTGTGTAGGAAATGTCTGTTACTTGTCTTGATGCTCCCACACAGAGTCAGAGAGACTGGATTCTTCATCGTAATGATACTACTCATTTCCACAGAAGCCACCTCAGTTCAGAAACTAAGTAAATCTCACATTATTTTCACTGTCCCAGTGCTACTAAACAGAAAGAGCTATGAATACCATACCCATTTAATCACAGTGTTTGGGAGGTATATGGAAGAAATAATCAGTGGTTTATACCCTTGTCCCCTATGCAACTTTGATACAGCTCCCATGGTTATTAATGCAAAATACATGTTTAAGCTCTGACCACTGGTGGTGCTGTGGTATCCCGCAATATCAGGAAGAAAGGACTGAGCACTTCCACAGCTTCCTCAGCATGTGAGATGTGACAAGATTTATGTTTAGAACAATTTCTCAGAAATGAAATTTTATGGCCTCTAGTGTAGTAATATGAGCCCAAAGAGAAGCTTGTTGATCATTTCTTCTATCTGTCTCCCTAAGGACCTGTATCAATTTAATTACAAATACAACTATAAAATATTATAGTTTTATATTATATTTTATATTATAGTATTACATTATGCTACATATAATAATGTAAATGCACAAATCAAACCTTGATTCAACATAAAAGAAGCTTGATTAACTTAATTCAGTCAGCAAAACCAATATAGATATATCCACAGTAGCATATTAACTACCAATATTTTAAAATATTTATTTCAATTCATTCCCTTTTCTAACAAAGCCCAGGTCTCCTGGAAGTCACACAAGATGGCTTGTGCAATTTTTTTCAGTTAAGCTTAATTTATTGAAACTGTAAACATCTTCATAACACATGTGAGCCCCTTTGAATTCACTGAGGTACCTAATGTTTTTCAACGTGGGTATTTAACTTGAGATGGTCAGCAAAACTTCTGAAAGTGTCCCTAAGAACTGTATTGCTGCTGGGGGGCTGCTCAGGAAAGTCTGCCCAGCTACTACAGTTTTGACAGCTTTTTACAGAATTGGACATGCATGCACTCAAAGAGCAGGACACCAGCATAAGTCATGCTGCCAACCTAGTCTGTAATATAAACCTTGAAAAATGGACCACTGGTACCGACTTCATTTGTTACCATTTTCATCCTTCTGTTTTCAAATTGGGAGGCTTTTTAGTGCTCAATAGTAGATGGTCCGAATTCTCAACTAGAAAGGTGTGGTGTGTGAATCACAAACATCAAAGGCAAAGAAATGGGAAAAAGTTAGAGCAGTACTTTAAGCACCGTATCAAATATGTAGAATTGCAGTGGTGGGTGGACAGAGAGAGAGTTAGGTCCATGAAATAATCAGTAGGATGGCAGACTTCTTAAATGCAGTATGGAACCAAGACACACACTGCATGCTCCAGCAGTACTGAAGAAGTTTTGGCAGACCTCTTTACAAGACCATTCTGCTTAGAAGAAACTTAAAGAGGCCAGCACACTAAAATAAAAACTGTAAGTTAGCTAGTTAACTTCAATATAGTACATATCCTAAAATTCTTTCAAGACACCAAATATTTAGAACTTCTCATTTAATTGGAGTCAACCCACATTAAAGATGATTGCCAGTAATACTGCCAGTAACAATAATCATAAACAAGGCATCAAACATTATAAAATAAATCACAGCTTTTCATGAATTTATGTATTTATAGGCCACATTATAATATTCTGGCTCATCTCTGTGAGCATTTCATTCCAAAACAGCCCATTTTTTTCAGTCATACTGTCCTCAGCATTATTATTGGTATGTGGGCTGTGGGGGAAAGAAAATCCATCCTTCAGGAAATTCTTATGACTTCATGCTGTGGACATTTGACAAATGAGGGAGACAAGAACAAGGCAAACGCTCCAGGCAATGGTTACATCTCACCTTTGGAATCTTACTTGCTTTAACCTTGTCATTAAAAGACCTAAGAGCCACACAAAATTCTGACGCATGGAGACCTTCGGCTCATGTCACTTACAGTTCCATGCAAAGACTATGTGATTCCCAACATCCTTTCCTTTTTCTTCCCCTCCCCTCTCTGACTTACCTGGTTTCATCAATATAAACTGCCTCCAGCACAGATGCTGCATATTCAATATTCTTTTTTAAATCCACCACATTAATGTCACCCTTCTCCAGCTGTTTTACCAAGCATCTTAATCTGTGAAAAAGAAAATAAAAATATGAGTTCGTTGCTTATTTCAAATTTTAGTGACCGTATTTTCTATTTAACTATTGGAAACAACACAATAGCCAATGCAGAATTAAAAGTAAATCACTGCACCTCTTGTCTTGTTTTAAAAAAATATGGGTTTAGAACACAATGACTGGTTGTATGTTTTTACAGCTTGCTAAATTTGTAAGATCTATTAAAAAAGGCATATATATTCCATTAAGTCAAAGAGAACACAGTAGCTACCATTTCATGTTAATTTGTGACGTTACTGTCATGCCTGAGTCTCTAATTTTGTTTAAATAATAAATAAAACTTTGCAAGTTGTCTTACTGCAATTCTTCTGTGCTTAGAAGGTTGATTACAACATTTTAATATGCACTATACACTGATTTTGTTTAATTTAAATGTCTTTAATTTTACTGAGGCTTCCAGTATATTTTTGCTGGAGAATTCTCATTAGCATGAACTAATGTGGAGCTCCACTGTTTCTGTGTTTACAGAAAATTCATCATTATACCAGACAAAAAGTGGTGCCTATGGCATTAGAAAAATCCAAATATTTTCCCAAGTGTGCTTTTACTTTTAGTTTTGAGAACATTCTTTCACATTACAAACATGGAGACACCCAAAGGGGATTTTGCAATGCATCAACTCATGCCTCTGTAGAAATATACTTATACAGATAAACTTCTTGAATACCAGATTTTTCCTAGGCTCTCTGATGAGACGAACACTTCTGACACTGCTCAGCTGAACCACACAGAGTAGTCACAGCACTGCAGTGAAATGAAAACCTTATCAGTAACTGTGTAGAGCTGTGACTAAATGGATGCTTAAAGAAGTATGGATATTTTCCTTCTTTCTGTGTTATATCTCTGTGTTGAAACAATACACAGTTTTATATCATGCAAGACAAAGATTTCTGCAATTAAAGATACACAATTATTTTAACATAACTTTCAGGACACAATCTTTTTTAGATGTACAAAATGTGAAAAAAAATGTGTGAAACAAACACTAGGTTAAAAAGTGGATTGAAATTCAGTCAGCACTAAGCTGACTTTGATTTCAGAAAAAAAATCATATTTATTACATGATTACAAAAAATACAATATGTTATACAATAATGTTATATATACTATATATTATTTTAATTGGGCATATACAATATTTGATTGGACCTAATTAAAACGTACGCATTTTTAAAAAAACACAGTGATATTCCAAACAAAACTCTCATGAACTTGGAAAGCACTGTTCCATCATAAAACCACTTTCATGTTTTCTCTTTATATTTATTTGGCCTAAGCACAATTACTTCCAAGCCCGCAAGGATAATTTCAGCAAATGGAGTTTTAAGACCAGTCTTCTCAGTTCTCCAAAGTCTTAATTCAATTCAAATTAGCATAGAACAAAACACAAATAAGGCTCTTAGCAACCATATTTACTTGGTATTTTACACAGTGCATTGCATATCAATGGAGTGGAAAAATTTGTGTTAAAAAATTTTATCAGAGGAGTGGGTGGATGAAATACTGTGGGAGTGCATCTTCTATGCAGAAATAACCTAACGCACGGGTGGCAGTTCCAGCGCATAACTCCTTCCACTTCAGAGGTACCTATAGGCAGAAGAGGCATATTCAGAGACACCTTGCAGTACCCAACACATGCACTGTGACTCTCCTGGGATGTCTGCTCCTCAGTAACGCACACAACACACCTACGTCAGCTACTCAGCACCAAGGCCAAAATGCCCAGGAGAGGCTGGCAGCATCATCACCACTACTTGCGAATAGCTGTAGGGTGGTTCTCCCACTTGCACCGTTCCCTCTATGTGTGACTGAGCACATCTCCAAATTGCACTTTCCAAAGTGAAAGCATAAATTAATTTAAAAACACCATACTTCACAGCAGGGAGACAGGCTATAGGAGAACAATATTAGCTCAAAATGGCTTCAAATCCTACAATTTTCAGTGGCTCTATGTCTTCTCAGGGCATAGACCAAATGACAGATACATGGAATCATTTTTGCACTTTCAGGAGCAAAGGAGTCCCTGGGGAGCCTTTAAGCCACAATGACCTCTCAATATGTCTCTGCAGAGGTGGCAGTCAACTGATCTATCTTGCTCCGTAGTTATAGTTTATATCCTAGGAGGAACACAGAACTCAATAACAGATCAGGCAATTTGGAAAAGCTGCTTAGGCAAAGTAAAAGTGATTCTGAACAGGTTACAGTTCACAAAAGGACAGAAGCCATATCACTCAATGATGACCAGTGACCTTGTCATATCATGCATCCATGATTTGTGGAAACATCCTCAAGAATGTCTATAGCTGACCCAGTGCAGATCTGCCATAGTACCATGGGATAACTTTGGGTGGAAGGGACCTCCACCCGATCCAAGCTCTTGCTCAAAGCAAGGCCAACCTCAAAGTCAGGTATAACTCCAAAGTTAGAACAAATTTCTCAGAGGCATTTCCACTCAAGTGTTGAATGCACAGAGATTTCACAAACTCTCTGGGCAAAGTTCCAGTGTTTAACCAGCCTCATGGTGGATTGTTTCTTCACAATATCTAACTGGAATTTCTTTTGTGGCAACTCGTGCCTAGTGGACCCCAATCTTTGTGGTGCACTTCCAAGAAAAATGTGGCTCTATCTAGGGTATAACTTCCCACTAGAAAGCTGGACACAGCAATAAAATCCTTCCATAGCATTGCTGAACAGACACTTGTCAGGTGATAATCATGAGGTGTACCCCAGAAGTCAGAAAAACAGACTTCCAATGCAGCAAAATTAAGTGGGTCCTAACAGTTCATGAATGATCGGAATATACGCAACGTATTATGCATTAAAGTGAAACAGCCACAGAGAAAGTTTAAGAGCTGACATTTCAGTAGAGAAACTAGGATTTTAGTGACGAATAAGTATGTCAGTTTATAAGACAAACCAACAAATGTTAAAATACTCATAGTCCAGCATTCTGCAAAACAAAGAAAATATTCAAAAGGACAAAGAAAAGTAACAAAAAATAATGATTATTCCAATTGTATTGGGCAGGATTTTTGTTTGTTTGTTTTATTTTAATTAAGTGTGATAAATCCAAAACAAACTTGAGAAATACCATTAGATAACCTGAAATGCTACTTAAAGTTTGAGCTAATTGTATTCCCCACTTGCGAACTGTGCTACTAGGAAATAATAGACAGCAACAAGAAAAAACTGGAAAGGCTATTTTGTGAAATAAAAATGGGACTGTTTGAACTGGTTTAAGGAGCAAAGAAAATGGTATGCAGAGTTAATATGACACAACATAAAAGAAAGCGACATACAGAGAAAAAAAAATGGATTATTATCTCAGGACAACTGAAAACTGCATTTTAAAACTAGCAGTGCCAGTTTGTAAGGGAGAAAGAGACATCTGGAGTTAATAAAAGGAGTGGGTGGGGAACCATCTTCTGTCATACTGCGTAAACACCCTTAACACTGCTGTGGTCTTCAGTACTCCTACGGACTATCCAAACATGCTCTGCTCCTACCTGTTGTTAGTAGCACTGCCTGTGAGGTGACCAAGAGCAGTGTTCCCCAGTTCCCACCTCCCCATGCAGATGGTGCCTTTGTACAGCCATGGGCAATAAGTTTTGAGGCCCATCAGTGACACAGGCAAACCAGGAGAAAACATGCATTTTACTAGGAGCTAAAGTAGCATGTTCTTAACTAACAATATCAAAATTGTGACTCAGTTGTTCCCTCCTTCCTCCTTAAAATTCTCCCATGTTTGACTTAAAGTTTTGATAAGTCTACTGTAACTTTCAGGGGTTGTGTCAAATTAACTGAGGGTAGATTTTAGGTTATTTGAGAAGGCAGTTTCAATAACGTCAGGAAAAAAAAATAAAAAAGGAAGATAAGGAATCTGTGGTTTAAAAAGAACTTTTGCAATGTTGTCATGAGAAAATCTTTTCTTCTATGGAATCAAGTAAAGTTCAGCAAGAAAAATAAATTTGGAAATAGTGAATAATTGTCCTAAACACAGATTAAAAAGACAACAAAGAAAGGTGCCAGGGGTGGGATTACTTAAGAAAGGAGATTGTAAGGTAGAGAGGCAAATGAGTTGGACAATTTCCATTTCAGATTTTAAAGACTACCTCTTCCTTTCCCAAGGGAAAAGAAATTACCAGTGACCACTAAGAATAATTGAGAGTTAAAGGTTCAGCTTAACAGTCTTCAAGAACCAGAAGAGGAAAGTTCAGCCTGAAGTTAACTTCTGAACCTGAGAAAAAGACCCCGAGTCTGCTTTCCCAAAGACTGCCTTTATCTGCCATCTGACTCTCCCCATCATCAAGCACTGTGAAGAAAGAGCTTTCTAAATTACACATCTGGACTTCACTTAAAACTGTTTTGGAAACTTTGTAAAAAAAAAAAAAAAAGCTGGCTTTTGCCACAGATCCTATTAAAGAGGAAGTGAAAAAAACTGTAAAAAGTAAACTGTAAACTAGCCCTGCTTCCTATTATATTTTTAACTTAATAGAAGTCACTGTTGAAGATGGCCAATGAACACATGGGCAATATTTTGAAAACAATAAACACATGCTGATGATAATTACATGGAAATAGCTATTCCTATTAATATTCAATAATCACAATGCCAGTTTAAAAATTATCTGTGTTGCTTAAGTCAACCCCAATCACAAGTTGTAAATCATTATGTTCCCATGAACAAGCTGAGGAAAGCCTAGCTGTGTGCCAAATGTATTAATTCCTTGAAAAGATTATGAGCCAGTGCTGACAACATGTTAAAAAGTTTAAGGACAGAAAAAATGATTATTTTCATGTTTTGTTTGGACTATTTAATATTGAATAAGAAAATTAAATGGATAACTGTAACCTTTAGTGTACAAGTGTTTTGACTCTCTAAATGAACATTACAAACTAAAAATGGGCTGATATGTAATGTGAAATTAAAAGAGGATGAGAATAACCGTATTCTGACAATATCAACAGTTACAGTTTCAACAACACTATTTTTTTAAAACTTTGGGCAAGTGGGAATTTTTCCTCTGAAGCTATTTACAATCAAAACTGGAAACCAGTTTTGCTACCAGTGATTCTTGTAATAATCACTTGAATCACTTGAATAATTTTCACAACCTCTAAAAAGCATTGTGCACCCAGTAGTTCCTCAGCTTTCAAAGCCAAAAGTTATATCCTCACTCAAACATGAACACTGAGAAAAAGTGACAATATGCAGCAATTCCAAATCATTAATAAGGAGAAGTTCTGGCCATCTATTTAAAACAGCCTAATCCCAGAATCCAAGTTGTTTTATACACCTACGTATTTAAGATTCAGGAAAGTATTTTAACTGGGAGAAATCCAAAATGGGTATGGCAAAACTTCACCTTGGAAAAGTTGCAACAAATAAAACATATCACCATTTCACTTGAATTCTATAATTCCCTATATAAATTGCCTGAATTCCCATTATTTTTATGTGAACTAGTATCATTTGAATTTTACACTTTTCTATTAAGAACATGCATGTAAAAGACAACCTTTATCTAAACAAACCATTCCCTCTAACAAATATTATAAAATAGCATTCTTCAGGAAAAAAACTTGTAATAATAAAAATCAACCACACACAAAGTTGATGCTCTCACTTTTTCAAGCAAAGAAAGTTCTAATATACAGATTACAATAAATCTTTTATTATGACAAAGGATATAATTCCTCCTTTGTGTTTTCTGAAAGATTGATGAAAAATACTGTCTATGAAAAAGGAAAATCCTAGATAGAGTTCTAATATTTATAATACATGGCTATAAAAGACTACACCAAATCATGCAAATGGATGATACTAGAGAAATATCCAAAATATGATAATAAAGATTCAGGTTAATCACTCCTGTTCACCTGCTTCTACCTGCACTTACAAAGTGGCCCATTAATACGGCTTCAAAATGGCTAATCTTTATTTCAAAGTTTTTTACATTATGGTAGGGAAAAACATGCTGATATAAGGACATTTTGCCAGTCAAGGCAAGGCCAGCAGATGAATGGAGAGCAATGGTTAGAACTTGATGTGCATTTTACTTCCCTGAAATAATAAATAATGCAGTTTCAAATGCAGTTAGCCAATACTTCTTCCAATTAGAGGTGCTGCCTCTCAATAAGTTCTGATATTGAAAAATGCAAGAAAGATATAACACATTTTCAATGCTGCAAATGTGTATTATGAAATTATTTCTCAGTCACTGCTGTGTCTGAGCATATGCACAGGAAGCCTTGCGGTTGCTAAGGGTTTCACGAATCACATTCATTTCATGATTATTTTAAGCATATGAGTGGTACACACTGATCTGCAATTATGATTCAGTCATTAGAAAATAAATATTGAATGTGCTGGTAATTCAGTCAGAATTTTGATATACCAAAACTTCAATTCCATACTGAAGAATTAAAATAGAAGTTGTGCAGCTACATAACACATACTGAAATTTACACTTTCATAATGATAAAACTCTACATTTTCATGGTGATAGAATTGCCTTGGCTGTTTAAATATTGATCAGGTTTATGCAAGATGAAGTGGTTTTCTTTCAGGCCAGCATTCTCTGTTAGGCTTCTATTCATTTTACCTTATTCATCCTGTAAATTTATTATTTAGCATTCTAATGTTGTATAAATATTATCCTTTGGGTCTTATTCAGCAGCAGGTCCAAGTGCTTTTAAAGGCTTAACCAAAATCTAGTCAAAATTCCTAAGTTTTCCTCAGCACCTAGCTGAAATCACAGAAAGGCATGGAGTCTTACACAGCATCCACCTGAAACCATAAACCAATCCAAGCTCTCTAAAGCATTTTTAAAATTTTTGCGTAGTTCTCAAAAAAACTGATCAAACACATTGGAAGTACCTGAGATGCCTTCGTGTCTTAACCTCAGTAACACAAAGTTCTTCTATTTGCAGCTCTGTAACCTTTCACCATCATCTCCATCATCACCATTTGCTGCTCTGGAGACGTGCCCCAGAGGAGAAGGCTCACCTCTGCTCTTCCCTGCTGTTTCTCTCACCTTCTCCAGTTACTCATCCTTCCCCAAAAGTAATTTTCACCATTAGAATCAATGTGTGTCATCAGCACAAATTCTCACACATATGAATTTCTATCACCTTCATTTGTGCAGACGCAAGATACAGAATGAAACGTATTTCAGATAAGCTCTAAGTGACTTCCAAACTTTTCTCTCACTTCTGCTAATGAATCACCATCGATGCTAATTTGGTTCACTCTGTTCAATTGCTTTCCAGGTTGAAGTTTAATGCAAAAATCCTCAAACTTCAAATTACTTACTATGTACATACATTCAGGTGTTTTATCTGTCTTCTCTTAGATCCAACAAGTAATCAACTAGCCTTTCCTTACCCTAAACTCTATGACTGCTTCTACTGCCTCAATGTCCATTTCCATTATCTGATATTCCTATTTCACCATCAATTCATGAAATCAAAGACAAATAATGCACAATGAATGACTGATTTGCAAATTGCAAATTATACTCCTAATAGCTTTTGCTGAATACTTTTGTCTGAAGATTGACATTGATGTATAAGGTTTCCCTGAATTGCATATACATTATATAGAGTGCTAGCTAAAGCTATTTCATCTTGAAGTCACCAAATACTTGAACAGTCTGTATGTCTCTGAGTCTTCATCATAATCCATCTAAATTCACTACAAACAACAAGCTGGGAAATCAAACATAAATTCATCACCTGCCAAAAATGATGCTTGAAGATGATGGAAGACTTTCAGTATATCTTACTTGCTGGAGCTAATGTGATAAACACACAGAAACGGCACATAGCCCTTATTCCCCACAGACCTTTAAAAAGCTTTATTTTTCCTGCAGGCAGCAGCTTTGAGCACAGTGATCCAAGAAGCTGCTAAAAGGCATAAGTTAAGCCTCTAAATCTTCCAAAGCAGCCCCCCTCTGTAATTTAAAAAAAAAAAATATTCCAATGGCAGAAGAAGGATAGGTCTAAACGGATTGCCTTACATTCACATTTGAGTGTTGGCTCCACATTCCAGCAAGAAACTTGTATCCAAACCTCTGACCCAATGGAAATTATCAGAGGAGCGCAGGCCTGGTACATCTTACTGTCTGTGCTTCAGAGGAACTCCCTTGGCCCTCCTTCACAGCTCCCGTCATCACAACTGCATCTCCCACACTTGTAAGAAAGATCATGACCCACTTCTGCCCCATGGATGGTCACAGAGCCATGGGAGATGTTTGCTGCTAGAAGGCACTTCTCCAGATGACAGTATTATGCCCAATCCCTCTCCCCTTCACATCAATCAGACTGTTTTAATATGATTGTGATGTACTAAATATTTGATCTTATCACACAACCCAGCAAATGGAGTACATCTTGTCAGCAGCTAGATACATTTAATGATCTGAAAATGTCTGTCTTCCCTCTCTCATGTTCTTTCTGCTGCTAGAAACTACATTTTGCTTTAGCTAGTCTTGAAACTCAGAGATGAGACAGTATCTTCCCATGCAGTGGTATCTTATCAACTTATCACAGAATCATAGAATGTTAGGGATTGGAAGGGACCTCAAAACATCGTGTAGTCCAATCGCCCTGCTGGAGCAGAAACACCTAGATGAGGCTACACAGGATCAATCATCACAGAATTATAAGGGTGTGAAAATGGATCTCTCATTAGTCTTTTATTCTGTCTCTCCTGTCATTCACCCTGAAGTCACTGGTATAGCCATCCTGAATATCTCCTTCACTCCTTGGAATCAGAAAATCTGAGTTGAAGAATGTTGCTAGTCCCCCTTTGAAAATTACACGCAAAGAGGTAGAAAGTCCTTCTAGAAACATTAAGAACAAACTATCATATAAAAGGCAAACTGATGTTCTTTCATTGAAGACTGCATTAACCAAACTGGTAATGTTATACTGAAAATACTTTCTAGACTGATACTAGGAAAATATGTTGCTGTCATTGTGCAAGCTTTTGAAAGCCTTTTTGGTGCAATTTTGCAGTCATTAAGGAGAGAAAATTGCTAAGTGCTCAGCATTAAAAATTGCCCATTGATCAAAGAATCTTCATCTATGACACAAGAGTATCCTGTCCTCTATTTGATAAAGTCACATGTGAGCAAACAACCCAGGAAATATCCTTCATTAACATTAAAATAACAACACTTTGTTCTGTGATTTCTCTGTGGAATCAAAGCCAAGATTTCCCCAAGAAAGAAATTAGAACCAGGGCAGAACTTCCTTGTTGCATGCCACGGGTCAACATGTAAAAATGAAGCCAAACCTCCACAGCTAACACTTCTGGCAACTTTTAAATTTGTTCCATTAATAGTTGCAGCTTTTTTGATACATCAAGCTGTAGAATCTGGGTCCTGGTAATAATGTGGGTCTTCTGCATTTATTTACAAATGATTTTATATTTATTTCTGACCTGTTGACTTCCACGGGCAGAGCATGAAATATAGTACTGTTTGGTTGCTTAATACACCATCTTCCATTTCTCTCAACATACATACAACTTATCGCTGATGTTATGTTAAGCCAACGGAGGTTACAGAAGGACCTATATAAAAATATATTACAGAAGAAAAGTTTTTTGAAATAGAAGTCCCTCATATTCAGTCTAAGAACATGGTCAGACATGGTGCTCCAGGTGAGTCCCATTCCATACTTTTTTTTTTCCTAGAAATTATTACCCTCCATGTCTGACAGCACAAGTGCATGTGTAACAGTACATCTTCAACCTGATACTGCCAAAACAATTTGATTCATCTCCAAGGTATTTTACGATAGGGGGATTTCGACTGAACTCTTTTCACAGAACAAGATTAGGGGTCATGTGTGTGTGCAGTTATGCTATCAGATATATCAGGGTAGTTGCTTCAGCTGGCTTAACAGGTCAACATAACACCAATGTAATCCTACTTCAATCCAAGCTCTAACTTGTCATCTAGTTTAGAAGTTCTACTTTTCTACTTATAATTAAACACTTGAAGTACCAGAATATAAAAGTTACACTTTTAATATACAATCACACCCTCCAGATGGGATGACGGAGCCAATTTGTCTTGAATTCTGTTTTTAAAGTGTATCATGGGTTCTGAGGAATGAAGTACAGATCTTTATTTGCTGGAATTAAATTGTGAAATGTAAAAACCAGAAATATTTGCATTATGAACTATTATGGACTGTTGAATAAAACACTAAAATACTTTAAGAGTTACCTTAGTCTGCCTAAAATTTTGTATAAAAAATACCACCACCTTAATTCAGATGTCTTTTTCGCTGAATAATTAACAGCTTTAACAAATCTACTTTCACTAAAAGAATTTTTCATTCAAAAGACAGAGCAAGACATAAATGCTTTAGCACAACAGCTGTAGTAATTACAGTACAATTTTGCTGTAAAATCGCTACCATCTCAGTGATTCTGAAGAAAGGATATAGTACATGTAATGCATATGACAATGTAAAAATATGAATAGGGCTTTTATTCAAAATTGTAATACTGCAATTAAAATGAAGGGGAAAAAAAAGAGAGAAAATTATGAGATGCTAGAATCCAGCACTCTATGTTATTTACAAAACTAACTTATGTTGTTTGGAACTGTTAAAAATAAATGTTCTGCTGAAGAATTGCCAAATCAAAGTACTTCAAAGTAGGTCTTGGTAATGAGAAGTAGAACAGTGGAAAAGCTTAAACACACTTGAAAACTGTATAAAGGTTTAAAAGAGGAAAGAACTTTTCCCCTATATTCTTTAAGAATGATCATAAACAAGATAAAATGTAACATGGCCATTTTTATTTACACTTGTAAGCTTGATCTAGGATTTGTCCACATGAGAAACTAAATTAGAATTCAAGTCAGGTAAGAAACTGAAATTCATTCTCTGTCCTTTAATAGCTCCATCTCTGAATAGTTCAGGATGAAACAGGAACATGTCCCTAGAGCTCATCAGAAGGATATTTAAAACCAAAAGTTATTCTTGAACAACATCACATTAAACCCACTGTCTAGCATACTTAGTATACATGGGCTATGTGCATATTAGTTTTGGTTCTGGAAACAGTTGTGCCGGAAATTGTAGCAAACCAAACCAAAACCATTTTTAGACAAAGCCTGGTGTACAGCTGCCTTTTTCCTGAGCCTGGGAAGGGCCAGGCACCTCAGTAGACAGGGTCCATGCTTCATAGGTCTGGGAAGGTAAAAAGAATTAGAGGCCATTCCTTAGTTGCTGACATTCGCTACTACCCATAAAAGTTTCCCTTATTCCCTCTACATGTAATAAAAACAGACTAACACACTGTGAAAGCATTATGCAGAAAGTAGTAAACTGCAGTCTTGCTCTCATCTAGAGGACACCATGATGGGACAGGCCATTCTTATCACAGAACTGCACTGAGGACTTCAATGAGTTTGGGTCTTACTTCTTACACATTCCACAAAGTGCTTTAACTCATCTGTCATGGTAAGCTGTACTAATCCCAACTGCTGTTCGCATTGTCCTGCCTGATTTGAAAACATGCCATTAAACCAACCTGATTATCAGCCTGTTCACTAAGAAGTGACACCATTTCCATAGCTTCCAATGTGCTCATGTTCCAGGTTTGAAGCAGAGCATCCCTAGAAGGTGTAGTCCAGAATCTATCACCAGAAGTGTTACTTTTGTCTTCCTTTCTTTAAACTGAGAAAATTTAGCATAGACTGTAATTCACCTCCAAGGTGTTATTTTAATCTTCCGTTCCTCGTCGTATATGTAGCTGACTGTAATTTGCTTGTTTATATACACTTTACACATATAAACATAGATTGAAAATTCAGAACCTAACACTCAAACAGATCATAACATTATTCAGAGAATATTCATGATCAGAATAACATAGAAGTTACACTCATTCATGAAGAATTTTGCAGCAGATAACATTTTACTTAACATGCTAATGTTAATGCTGTTCTTAATGTCTGTGCCTTTCTAGGACTCAGAAATTTAAATACAAATTAATCAAGGTGATGAGAGTACAACATCCATAAATGTACTCTTCTAGGGATGTGAAATCCCTAACCTGAAAAGTTCAGCTCCCTTATGGTCATGACTAACATAATTGCTAAATTGTGCTTCATTTTTCATAGCTCTGCCGAATGAATCACTATCCTTCAGTCTCTCTGCAAAGCCTTGACATTCTTTTCAAGTAAGAACCTGGCCGCATTTAATTTCAAAATAGAAAACCAGCAAATCTCTTGGTTCAGAGTTATTAGATAATGTTTGTTTACACACTCACTATGGATTTAGGAAAAGCTTGTGTGTATAAAAAAATGAAATTGGCAGTAAAACAGTGTGTTAGAAAGTGTAACTACACACTGTGATTTGCCTGTCATATTCTCAAACAATACACCGTTCTTTTTTCCATTGCTTTTCAGAATTGCCTATTGCAGCATTTTGGAATCCTCAGTTTTGAAATCAGATTATTCACTTTAATCAACATGGCATTACTCAGAGAAGTAAGCCAGTAGTTTGGCCAAGAAAAAAAGTCGGCTTTAATACAGTAGTGATCAATCTGGGTGCTGATCACAAGGGAGTGCTTGCCTGAACAAAGATAACAGAGAAATTCTAGAGCAAATTACACAGGAACTAAATTTCATAAACTTAATGCAAATGAGAAAATACCTTGTTCAGTAGTTGCCTATAAATATATTGCTTTCACGTGCAGATGTCTTTAATGTCTTGTGTATGCAGTGCAGGACATTCCCGAATGAATCAGGGTGAAAGGAAAATTAAATGTGACACTAAGTAACAGTTCAGTTCTGGTGAATGTGGTTTTGCATGTGTGCCTTGATCAAGTAAACCACAAAGATAAGAGCTTGGGGTTAATGAGCGTGTTTACAGCCTGTTTGACTGCGGTCATTGGGATGAAAAGCCTTTGAGATTTTTATTGCCATTAGAGATGGAGAATAATAATGTTAAAATACAGATTTGTCCTGGAAGGAAAATGTGAAAATGACAGTAAACCAGATGGAGATCACCTTTTTGGGAGGCCACCACCCTTCCCTAGGTCAGCAAATGACAGTAACTGCTACAGCCTGGCCACGTGCTTCCACGGCCGGAATGCCAGGGCCAGAACCCTGGCTGGCTCACTGCTGTGCAATGGTCATTAACGCTGTATTGGACCAGGAAGGAAGTGAGTCTTCTAAGTAATTTCATATCTATCTCAGCTTATTATTCCTGAGGGTTCTGGGGTTTTCTTAATGCCATATTTTATGATTATTGATTACTAGAAATTCAATTGTAAGGAACATTAAAAGAACTTGTGGACTCTAAGCAATTTTTAAATTGATTCAAGGACTCAATGATGTAATTCTGAAAGATGTGTGAGAGATTTCAGAGTTAATATCGGCCAGAGATTTTCATGCCGTGATACCCACACAATGAAAGAAAAAAAAAAAAAAAAAAAAAACACATTTCTTACCATAGGGAGGATACACTTAAAAAAAAAAATAAAAAAAGGAAAAGCAAAAGGATTGCAAAACACTAAACTGGGAGATAAATACATAACTGGAAACATTGCTTTACTGTGTAGTGCCAAGTTTGTTAGAGGTATTCCCATATATAAATAAATTAAGTACACACTGAAGTCAGAAAAGGTGCATTCACCATGAAACTGAGGGATCAAACCAAGCAATGAAGAGATTTAAATCTAGCTTTTTAACATTTAAGGCAAATGCAACAGTTGTTAAAAGATGGATTTTCTTCCTTTTTAGGAAACCTGTGTTGAAATGCCTGATTGATTAACTGAGAGTATGCAAGAAAATCAGGTTAAAAGCCCTCCTCTACCACAGTCAGCCAAGGAATACAAATGAAATGTGAACAAGCCAGAATAGAGACACTAACATTTAATACAGTAACTAAACTAGCAAAAATGTTTATGTATTTTTATCAAGAAACTTGCCCAAGGCTTAATAAGGTGGAATTAAAGTAAAATATGTGGGGACAGCTAACAGTTATGAAAAAGCAAGTATATGTGCACCCGAAGGAAAAATATATGATCCATGCATAACTGTTTGGAAAATAAAGGACAATAAGCATTTTAAATCATTTTTCTTAATCTTCAGGTTTTATTCTCTTTGAAATTTGCTGTCTCACAAATGTGATTCTAACTTTGCATAGATCAGCATGTACCTTAAAATACGGCTAATGTTCTACTTTTTGATACACGTTAATGCATTTTACATTAAGAAGAAATGTAAGTAAAATCAATGTAATAATTTTTGTCCTGTAGATCCTACATCAGGTATTAGAGAAAGACATCTGTATTATGGTGGCTTTGATTTAATGTGAAGTTAATCCAGGGAGTAATTTAAAGTATGCTTTGCCACAAAATAACTGTCTTCTACTTTTGTTTTCAAAATGCAGTAACAAGAAAATACTTGTTTAAGCTTTTCATTCACTATGATTATTATTTTGAGGTCACTCCAGCTGCATTCATCTTAAATTTTAATCCAGAATAGTTAATCCCAGACTCTTTCCTGGAATACTCTTGTTGAATTTCCAATGGGACCACATTAAATGAACAAACACAAAAAAGCAGAGTAAGATATTCATATAGTACAGATAAATAAACTTTGTCAAAACTGATCTCACAAAATGACAACAATAACTCTCAAAGAGGATTAATCAAAGGAAGATTTAATTATTTTGTGCTAACAGATGTGGAGGTGCTTACTCAACCACAGCTATTTTCCTAGATTATGATATATTGAATAAAGAAAGCTTGGCACCTCAACCACAAACATGATTACAAAAATAACATAAAAACTTACTAAATTTTCATGACCTCATTTATACTACCTAATTGCCTCACATGGATTTCAATTATTTTTGCAGTAGGAGGAATTAATTAATTAAATTCAGAGGCAGAATAGCTTGATATGCAGATACATATTTGATCTTAGATTGATGCAAGCCCCCAAAACTTATACCGTATAACTTAATCACGGGAATAATTTCCTTGTGAGGCAGATTTCTGAGTTTTATCCCTGTAGTTTATCACCTCCAGTTACAACCAGACTGTCCTAACATTTTAAGGTTGAAAGTCCTGGTTGCAATTCTTTTTCATTAACTACATTAACCTCACAAGTCCAACTGAACTGTGCACCTACAGACCTTTTTCTTTCAGAAGCCTGTGAAAGCTGCTGAGTAACATGAGACAGATTTTTTAAACACCAGTACTCATTGTTCAATTTAGCCCAAAGAAAAATACCTACAGCAATAAAACCTGTATCTTTTTGTCTGCTTTGCCATTCACCTTTCCATTCATTCCAGGTTGCCTCCACCTCTGACCAAACATGGGTGCTTCCTGGCTCTTTCCATGGATTCCTGCCAGGTCCCCTGGGTGCCTACTGTCCACTTCCATGTTCTAGTCATGATCCTTAACCTATTTGGCACCTCCTCTAATTTAACCACAGGAATGTGAAAGACAAATTTTGCCCCATAGGCCTTCCTTCACTTACATCCCTCGGCACTTTTGCTCTAAGCTGGGCCTGATCCTTTCCAGTTTTGCTTCTTGGTGGCTTGTTTTCTTTCCTGCCGTTCAACTCCCTGCACTCAAATAGACACGTCAAAGAGGTGAACTGAGGAATACCGGCATTAAGAGGGCACTTTTCCTCACCTTGCCATTCATCTACAAGATAAATGCACAGCTTACTCAATGAGGAACTTTATTAATACACAGCTACAGCTTGTGTTTGATCAATTTTTTAAAATGTTCATCTATGATATGGAAGTAATACACTCGCAATTATATAACAGTCGAGTCACTAGGCAAGGCAGCTTCCTACAGATTATTCTTGAATCCTGTTCGAATAAAGGTACATTTATTTATTTTTAATATTTAATTGATACAAAGCAAGCAAATATGAAACATCGTATGTTCTCTAAGGCTGAAGGCAACTGTTTCCTAGATTTTTATCACTGCAATATAATGCTGATGTCAGTAATAGTGTTAGTCATTAGAATTTTAGTTGGCATGAATCTCACAGAACCCAGTGCAGTTGTGTCGGTTTACATGAGCACATGGGGTTTGCAATGCATTTTGATATAACAGCATGAAGAAACAAAAGAAGTGTTTTCTAGATGAAGACTATCTGCACCGATTTTTTTCTTAGTTGAGTATATATTTAAAGTTTCATCACAAAGCCATTGAACAGCTTCAGTTATGAAGACAGATAAGAAAAGTTGTTTAGAAATACATTAATACCTCATGTATATAATAAAGATATATGGATTAGCAGCTCATGAAAGATATCTTACTGCTCTTGCCAATGAAGCATAATTTGTGCTTCAAATGCATGTAATTCATTTGCAATGGTCTCTAGTAATGCTTCAGTCCTGAAAATGCATAAAATCATAAATCATATCTGTTTGAGAGAGTAAATCCTATCATGTATCTTCTTTTCACTAAGGCCTGGCTGAGGAAGAATGCAGGGTGGACTCCTCTGAAAGCCCCCAGCAGGAGCAGAGCCACACTGGAGTCCCGCAGAGCCAAAGCAGCAGAGCCAAGCGACCGGTGGCAGCAAGGTGAGGCACAACAGCTCTCCCATGCACAGAGAAGGAGGTTTAATTACACAAGCATTTCTCAAACTACACGAGTAACAATCTGCCTTTTACCATACTCACATCTACATATCCAGAATATTGGAACTTGCGGCTTAGCATTAAACTTCATTGAGAACAACCCTTCTGTTCCTCGCTGCTCTTCTTGTTACAGACCAGGAATCAACTGGATCACGATGGCTGTTCCCTGTTGCAATGCTGGTTTTTTTTCAGCAATCCAGCTTCTTACAAGCTCCAAATTATAAATTGGCTATATGGCAGAATGATTTTGAATTGGCATGTAATATTCTAAGAGGAAAAGACATCTTTAACAAAATTATTATTTGACTTTGCAATCCTTTATGCACACTCCATTTAACTCCACCAGCCTTCTACTAGCAGAAGACTTTAAAAGGATGTCTTAAACTACCAATTTTAGGTGTCTTATAAAGCAATCCAAATTTTCCTTTCTTTGATGGTGGTAGAATAGACGATCTCTTAAGCATCACTGTATTTTCCAGTAACATCCCTTATAACACTGTAAATTTAATACATGTAAGGCCTAGGTCTCCTTTGGAAATGATAATTACATTTTTCAGGTTTGCTCCCATGTTTTCTTGTGATGAATTGTTTGAGTTGCCTTTCTGAATATTGTCAGTACTTCCCAATGCCACGTTTGTAAAACTGTGGCACTTTTCCAAAACACATTGTCTTATAAATCTTATTCAAACAGAAAAATCTTTAAACAGTATTTTGCAGACCTACATCAGCGAAAGAACATGGAAAGTTTTTATTTTATAAATAGTATTATAGGAATCCATATAAGTCAGTTAAGAGCTTTTTCAGACCTTTTAGAGATTTTGAGTTTTAAAAAGAAACTAAGATAAATATATCATGATAATCCCGTTCACAACACCTAGAGAAGCTCTATTTATGAGACCTGTCATTGCATTTAACTAGCTGCTCGTAATTATCAAAAAGATAAACACTGTTGTAAGATGGATTCATGGTAGTGCATTTGCTCTATTAATAAAAAAAATGTCCCTGCAGTTCCTCTACTATTGGATTAGATGGTATAATTATGTGAGCTGCCAGATCATTCACCAGCATTCTCCTATAGAATTGAATTATTTTGATTTAGCTGCTAGATTTAGCTCTCATTCTAAAACTTAAAACAAGAATGCCCAATTTTGTAGTAATCACAGAAAACCAATATGTTACAGTGGTTCTCACATCTTCTATTCCACATTCAGATTCGACATAAGCTCAATATTTCACATTTATGTTAACAATTACAGCTACAGGCATGCATTTCACTTCACACAACAAACAAAAGCACAAGAACTTCCTCAAACTTTTCAGTACATCCCAGAAAGAAAACAAAAAAGCCACTTCTAAATATTGTAGAGCTTATCAAGCAGACTACAAGTACAGATCTTTTTATCAACAAAAATGTCACTGAAGATTATACAGTATCAGAAAAGCTTTTGGGTTTGTGTAATTACCATTTTCTTATGAAAAGCAAGCCTATATTTTGTCAAAAACCTCTTATGAGCAGAGCACAGAACAGTGGGAGCATTTTGTAGTCACTTTGCTTTCTGAATGTTCACAGTAGTACATGACAGAACAGCTTTATGTCTTCGGCAGTCAATTCTCACATGCATCAGCCTCTGGGCCATCTGATAAGGATTGCTCTGCTCCTCTAAATCAGTAAGTACAGTAGACCTAGGCCTAGCTGACATAAGTATATACACCAGCCAATTCCTGAACGCATGTTTTATCGGGAGATCTCTCAGCAGCCCAATAACAAACAGGAGTCCGCTCCTTGTTCCTAGTCTCAGTGATTTTACAATCCAGTTCACAAATGGCCACTCAGACTAGGGCACCAGGAGGGATTATAAACCAGGATGTCCTGCTATGAAAACAAGCATACGAATTCACGGTTCTGTAGTTTCTTCATGTGCATACTTAAGGCAACTGACTCATCTTTTCAGAGAGGAGCATGTAGTAAAGCAAAGACAGAGAAAAAGGAACAAAAATCATATATGTAAAAATTCATAAAGAAAACAAAAAAAAAAACCTATCAAGTTCCCATTCATGTTGCTTTTAACAATATTAAATTTCCTCTTACAGCTAATCAATAAATTATTATCAACATAATTTTAAACCACTGTGGACATGTTATCAACTCCAACAATGGATGTATTATAACTATAATACCTAAAATAGCTCCACTTCCAAGAGAACAGGAATAATTATCCACTTATATTAATAGATTCAAAATGTAACCTAGTGATCCAATTGACTCTATGGAGCCAGCTAGACTGGACACATAATTGTCATCTCTCTAGAAGAGGAGAGATGTCTTGTGCAGGAGACTTTTGTCTTGTGCAAAAGTTCTCAATCTAAAGATCTGCTCAGCCCAGCAGATTTGATTTCTGCAAAGTGTAACAAATCTTGATTACAATATTTAGCAGGTTTTGATCCCATATTACCAATATACATTTAGAAGACAAATTTTCTAGACTGGATTATTGGATGGATTAAAAACCGATAGATGTTCTGGAGAAGTGAAGCATATTGTACCTAGTGTACAGAAATTTTAAAAATTTCTGAAGGTAGAATATAGATTTTCCTTCCCATATTGTTCAGTCATTTTTTACAGAATTATAGAAAATTTCAGCTTTAGTTCTTTGTCTCTAGAGAGATATACATCAACAAATGAAAACATCAACAAATCTTCATAAGAAACACTGTATTAAATTGCTTGAAGAACCATAACTTGCCATAAGGCTAAAAGATCCCTTGAACTTTAGCCTGTCTATCAACATAGACAGCTGGTCATCAGTACCCGCCGGAGAGGTCATGTAGCTGAAAGTGTCTGCGGCTTGCACAGGCAACAAAAAGTGGAGGGAAACTACTGCTACATTAAATGAATAACTTTCTTTTCCTCTCTTTCTTTGAGATATATTTCCACATATCACTGTAAAGTAAGCACTTCCAAGGAACTGCAGATACCTGATGTACTGGAGGAACCAGCTTCCTCCCACGGCCCAACAAGCAGTGCTGGGAGTCACTCTGCTGCCCACAAGCTTTCTCAAGCCAGGTCAAAGGAAAGGAGCCAATTTTTACAGAGCAATCCAGCCTGTCTTCAAGTTTGAATTTTGGCATAATTTTCAGCTCTAAGATCATGTTAAAATTTCAATTCTTAAGAAAATTTTCAATTGGACTTGAAAAAGTATTAACAAAATCAGTAATCAACCTCAGACATGGAAAGGAAAAAAAAAAAAAGCAGCATTCATAAAACTATAATATACCACAACTGCTACTAACACCCATCTCAAGCAAGGAAATGTTTAAGTAATAACAAAAAAGGTCTTATACTGATTGTGCTTTAAATCCTCAGCATTTAAAGCTGTGCAGCCAGTTTTGTTTGCAACTTTTGTATGTTTGAAAGGCATCTCACTGGCAATGCTTTATGCCTGCTTTTATGCCTTGTTCTCTGAAACAGAAGGAAAAGTAATATAGGCACATAACTATGGAGAGGATGAAAAGCTGATTAAATGTACACAAGATACACCAAGAGAGACAGATTTTCCATTTCCATCAGCCAAAAAACCCTATCAACCTCTTTAAAAAGCCAGTGCATATAAATAATGTGCTGGTTAAGTCATCTGCAAAGCTTTCTATATAGTAAAGAATTGAATTACAGTTTCCTGTTCCGTTATTTGTTGTCTTTGGTCAGTACCCAGGTGCATGGAAAAGTTCTCAAAGTAATGTTTATCACTAAAAAAAAAAAAAAATTCTTGAGAACTACAAACTGGCTAGCTTCTTTAGCAGGAAGAAGAGGATTTGCTTAATGTTGTTCTGGCACACAAAACATAAATCTGGTCTCAGAGGGAGATGCTATATAATCTAGTCTTCTGCTCCTTTCACAAACTGCACACTGCCAGAATTGACAGAAGATTTTACAAGCCCTGAAGTGCAAAGCCTTCTGTGTAAATATACATGTTCATTTTTAGTTATTAGCTCTAAAAGCTGTGCGGCTTTGGTCCTTTAATATTGTGAACAAGATAAATTTTGAATGGTCTGCCATTTATCAAAGTTCCCATCAAGAACAGCTGCTCAATAGCCAGAACTGGAGACTGGAGAGCTCAGTCATGTACATTTTACCCACAACAGTAAGCAATTGCGTGTATAAGCAGTTCCATTAGCATCAAGAGGGAGACAACGTAATTACAAGATTTGTACAACTTGGCCTCAAAACAAAACAAAACCAGGAACTTAATTTCTGATCAGTCATCTTATACATTAAATATACATTATGCCCAGAAACAGGAGGCTCAAATCAGTTATCTAAGACAGGCATCCTGTGCCATTGGAGATTCCATGGAGTATCTCACCTGGTCCCCAGCTGCTGCTCCAGAAGAGCGCAGGTGTCCTGCAGGTCCTGTGTCATATCTGCCAGCCCTGGGTGGATGTCTCGGGCACCCTTAGGTGTCTCAAATGGCACTAGATGCCTGTATTTGAGCGATTGATGCAAGGCTAGGCTGTCATTTCTTTACAGGTTAGCGGATAAACGTTCCTTCAGACAGAAGATATTCAGCTCAGAAATCACTGAAATCTACTTGAAGAGAAACGGGAGAAGGGTTACATTTCTTCAGAGACAGCAAGTGTGTGGGATGGTGCTACTGCTGCAGTATGACATAAAAAGCCTGGTCTCGTACATGTGTTGTGAGGAGAATAGAAAAAAGTAGAGAGAAAGCCAGAGAGACGGAGAAAGCGCATATATACTGCAGCCTTCTGAGATGTCGGGAGCACAATTATCCCTTGTTTTGTATGATTTTTTACCTTTTGCAATTGATTATAACCTGGTTTAACAAAGGAGGCCTCATCATTAACTGCCGTGCCCAGGTTTTACCTCACTTCTCAGTCAAGCATGACGCCTGAGTAACAGGCATGGGAAAGCAACAGACATTCTTAACACCAAAATCTTTCTACACCACCAGCATAGTATTAAAGGAGCACTGATTAAATCTGCCTCTGCTGCTCAGCAAATAATGTACTAATCATAATGTAAATGGGAACCAAACCCATCAGATAAAATGCACAGTAATTTTTTTGTTGTTCTGTTTTGAAATCAACTATGCTCTGTAGACCTAGCTTGGACTCCATATATGCTTTGAATGCAATTTATTAGTTACCAAGTCTGACTACCAGGTTACCCGGGGAACGCGCAAGTGCTCCAGTGTAAGGATCTCCCTCCTCCCCTTTCCTGTCTCCCAGTATTAAACCTCCCCAGTCCGCCCCCTCGTCCCTCTGAACTGAGGACACACTCTGTGGTTCCCTGGGGAGAGACCGGCTGTGATTTTTTTTCTCAGTCAGCTGCATGAGATGGTACCTGCCGCCAAGGAACAGGATGGACACCGCTGCTCGTTGCGAACGAAGCCAAGATTCAGTCTCTCACCTGTCCTTCTCCTGGCATCTGCTCATTTGACCTTGAAATCCCTCCAAATCACATCTAAATATTTTTATGCGAGGACAGGAAAGGAACTAAAGGACAAGCTTGTTTAAAAGTGATGGTTATCTTAAAGACAGTTTTCAGAAATGAGCTAATAACAAAAGGCTACATAAAATGATAGTATCTTACAAAATAGCTTATCACCTTACCCTTTAGAACAAACAAAGAAAGAAAACTCAGAAACTTAAAAATACAGTTTATCATGTTCAATCACACTTTTTAGGCTCTATGATTGTATAGGAGGTCCAAAAGATTTAATTTACAAAACAAGAATATTTTTAGAGTTCAGATTGTACAAGTAAAATGGATACTGGACATTAGCAACATATATTTGCATGTCAAGCTAACACTTACACTTGGAGAAGAGGAATCAGCAGCTGACAAGAAAAAAACTGAATGATAGTCTAAATGAATAATTACCAGAATATCCTGGCTGGATTTAGTGAATCTGTATCTAATGCATTCCCACACTAACTAGGACCACAGGGAGTTCAAAAAGTTTATCTGACAGGAGGTACATATCTTAGTTCTCCTTAGCTCCACTGTTTCATTTACACAAAATTACAGACTGTAATTTATGAACAGTAATTTATAACACAGTCCAAAATGAGGAATTTATTAAACCAATCAATGTCATTCTTCTGGCAGTTTCTGTATGTAGAATTTACAGGCACCTCAACAGTCTCTCTGATATTTGCCACGATGACGGTACAAATACCATCCTTAAAGGGACGATCAATAACATTTATGACCTTTCCATTTCATGAAGTTCTGAAAATCATTAGAAATTGATTAATACAATTGTGCAAGTATTAATGTATTCATGCCCACTGCACACAATACCTTAACCATGAACTTTTATTATATTTTCCTTTTTTTTTTTTAAGGAAAACAGCATTTGTTAATACAATGGCATTCATCTACTACAAACTAGAAAATTAATGTGTTCAGGCTGTGGAAAACATTTGTGGTATTTATGCAAGTAATTAATTTAGTAGCTTTATATGTTCAGATTGAGACATTATTCTCATTTTAAGATTCCCATCAAAGAAGATGGCAGTTCTGTTCATCTTATGCTGCATTAGAGAGCTTCCAGCTACTGTTGTTTGACTTTTCTTCTGGCCCATGGCACTACCATTGCTATTTAGAAGTTTTCTCCTAAAAAGTCATCATAAAAGTAATGCAAACAAACACATTCTTCTACACCTATACAGTCTATTCCACTAAAATTAGACTGCTTGCTTTATTTTTTGGGAAGCCATCAAAACATATAGTGTCTGTAAGACAGAGCAAAATAGCTGCCTAGCAATAATTCACACACCTGCTTCAGCTCTTCTAAAATCCCAGTGACCCTCTCTCACACTTCTTCACTTACAGACGTCAGAAAAGCCTCCCGTGCCACGCAGCACAGCATCGGGGGGAGCTGCAGCGCAGAGACCTGAACATGGCTGTCCCAATGCTGAGACAAAATTAAGTTTAGCCTGTACTACGGAGAACACTTGAATTGGCTCTGCTGCAAATCTGTCACTGTAATATTTACAGTTTTCCAAAGGAAGTAAGGCCTATTTGTTAAATCAGAAAGCCACATTTGAGGACAATGGAAAATACTACTAAACTGTAGTTTTCAAATACTGCCAGATATTTTGCTGCAGAATTGCACAGCATACCATATCACGTCACTGGAGACTAAAATAAAAGCTTCCCAGAAACCCAAGTGCCCTATAATAGTAATTTTAAGAGATTCCAAAGTTATACAGAGCAAATGGTTTTATCTAAATTTGGCTATTAATTCCTATAGTCAAATTCATTTTGAAAAAGACTGTGTGTTTTGGGTAAACATAAGAAACAACATGGAACAACATGTTTTCTCTGTGTACCACATGAGCTGTATCTTATTGAATATCAGCTGAAAAGCAGAGTTAAAGGTTAAGAGGATATGCTTTTCTTCACTTGTGATTTTGTCTTGGCACCAAAGTCTCTATAATTAATTATGCAAAGGCTTCTAAGCCACTCAGTCCTCTCTGAAGAAGATGCTGCACAGCTATATGTCTCTGAATGCGTTTCTGCAGGTTCAAAAGTCATTTGTCAGCCATTCAGTTGTACAAAATACTTCAGAGTTCTTGTTGGTCAAAAAGCCTCAAATAAGATCCAAGGGTCTCACCCTTTTTATATCAGGCCCCATCCATTAGTTTGGTGTATTCATTTTACTACAGTTTTTCTTACGTACTTGATGTTACTGTCATTACTGACATTTCATCATAATAACAGGTACTAAAAGAAAATAGAAGCAAAAGCTAGAAAAAGAACTGGTGCATCAGCAGACTATAAAAGTAGTAAAACTGTATGAAAGTTCCCAGCCCCCTGACCTTTCCTGACTATTTTCTGCGGTAAACCTGAAAAGATCACAGTCTCATCCTGCTGTTTCCTGAGACCAGGGTAACTGTCACTGTTTAATTAATAGTTAACCACCCAGCCACTTTTTACATACTTTCTGCTGAGAGATGCATTTATTCAATTACTGTGATTGAGCCTGTTGCATTGCCTAGAAAACCATCCCAATTCAGCACAGGCTGGGCTAGGGCAGCTGCAAAGGCCTGAAAGTGCTCAAGTCTCATGAGTCCTGACAGAGGAATTCCCTGCAAGGTCAGGGACACTCATGCCCTGCACATTCTCCAGACAGAAGAATTTCTTCACAGGAAGGTAAAATACAAAAAATTATGTTGGGAACAAGAGGAAAAAAAAAAAACACAACTTACTGTTAATATCATGCAGCAACTTAAGCAAGGACATTCAGTGCAAGTAGAATTTTTCTTCTTGTCTTCACATCATTTAGTATTTATATAACTCACACTTCTTTTAAGCCAGGAAATACATTATGTCCTGATGCCAATAGCTTAAATTATGTCTTAATCTGAAATTATAAAATAAAACCTCATCTCATATTTTTTATCCTTTTCCACAAGGAAGGGTCATGCCATTAAACTATGAATCTGACACAGTGATTTTCAAATAATATATAAACCTGCTTTGTGCTTGGTTTTAACTTTAGAAAGTATTTATGTGAATGTGGAAAACAGAGAGTAACATTTCTTTTGATTAAAAATATGGCGATTTTAGGTTACTTAGCACTTTTAGAATTAGTCCAGAATTTGATGGAGAATGTCAAGCCTGGTGTTTGAATTTTCCAAAAAAAAAAAAAAAAAGCACATACTCATATAGAAAACATATGTTATGTGAAAGAAACCATTTTGTGGGAGTCTTTCCTAAAAATAGAAATCTATCAATCATTCAATGGCTTGAAAGAAACACTTTCAGAATAAATCTGCTGTCAATTTGTCGTATTTGATCACTTAGAATTAAAAGTAAAAGGCCCTACAGAATCAGTAATGAGCTATTTTGAGCTGCGTCATCTTCTTTTATAACCCACATATTCTGCTTTGCCATCATCCTAGCTATGCTACCTTGGAAAGGGTTACTCTATTGCCAATGAAATCTAAACAGCTGTTTCAAGTTAGTCACGTTCTCAATTAAAAGTTTACTAAAAATTCTACAGAATTCTATCAATTCCTTGTTCCTGGTTAAAGAAACATAAATGCTGCATATTTATGTGGCTTCTACATTCAGTCTTGAGCAAAAAGCAGCAATTCATATAAATGTAGTAATGAGTGGTTCTTCATACTTTACAATGAATTCGTGATTAAGAGTTCTTGTGTTTTGTAGATATAACCAGTAGTTTATCTAAATTTCCTAATCTATTTTCCTTCTAATTGTTGGGGAAAAAAAATAAATCTATTTGAATCCTAAGGCAACTTGTTTGGAAACTAATCTAGAAGTAAATTATGGATAAACCTGTCTACCAAAGAGCTGTATGAATTTCTATCATTGTGACAATGCCCTTAATTTATCTCTTGTGAGTTAACTTTGTTTTTCTCAGGACAGTTTAGTGGCATAGATATGGACTGTGCTGAAACATTAAGACAGGGAGTGGAAGAGGATGGTAGTGAGGTGTTGTATTTGGTAGAATAGGTTATATTTTCATACCACTTTCTATCCAAGGATGGTATAACATTTTATAAACAAGTTGAGACTTTCACACCAAATTTTCTCTCTGTTCTACAGAGAGGCATACTGAGGATCGTGAGCAGATGGGTGCCACAGATCATGGGAAACAGGACAAAACTCTCCTGGCTCACAGGCTTATTCTTGCCCCTCTGTGCCTGGTGTTTCTCCTATATGCTGAAAAGCCCCCAGGGAGTCAGCTACCTTGCCCAAAACTACAGCCTCAAGAAACCACAGGGACTGACTAGCTTAAAAAAATATATATCTATAACGGTTTCAGGGGAGTTGATTGTGCCAAACCTATCAAATGGTTAACTATGAATGAAGAGGTAACTTTTCATGGCAAAATTCAGACAAAATTCATTTACATAATTCACATATTTTCTTTCCTTACTGAATAGCACAGGCAAATTACAGGAAAAAAAAAAAAATGTAACAGCTACAGCACAGTAAATCCATAATATCTGCAGGTAACTAATATATTCACTGAACAAACTACAATACTAATGTTAATTAAGAAAAAATGAGAAAAATTTTGAGTAAGGTACTTGATTGTAGTAATCATTTCACCCATGGGAGGTATTTAATGCTGATTTCTTGTAACTAAATCACGGATCAATGAACACAGAAAGTGTATCATCTTATCAAAAAAAAGTCATTTTTTTCTTTGACTTTGCTCATTAGTGTTCTGCCTTCTATTTAAAATGCAGTAGCTCAAGTGGTGCAAGAAAGAGAAATGTATTACTCAATGCAAAGGAATTTGAAGGATATCAAATGTACATGGCAATAAGCCTATTGGAAACTATGGTATATTTTCATTCAATATATTTATAATATTGACAAATAAAGTAGGTAAGCCACATGTAACCATCAATGGGTCATAAATCTGTGAAGTCAATCTTTTCACTATAACAAAATTACCCTTATTACCCCTAATCCTTAAAGACAGATGATTCTAGAGTGCCAGAAACCATAAACAGTTTGACAAAAACGTATTGATTTTCAGCTGAGTCACATTCAAAATGATCATGATGTGGTACTTCCATTCTCAACAAATTCATGGAACTAATTATAACTCTCCAATACTTACACTTATGAAAGCTAGGGTCATTTGAATATATATGCACATACAGAACTAGTGACTGGAGACCACCCTTGTTTCCAAGAGACATTTAGCTATGTAATTCAGTGCTGCTATTTGTTACCAAAGAGGCTTTTTTGCTAGTAAAATAAGCAAGCCTAACAGGATATTTTTTCATCTACAAATCATTTTATAACTGGTATGCTCAAAAACACAATAATGCTTAATATTTCATTTTTCTCAAACCACATGACAATAACTGTCTGATGTTTTCAAAGTTCTTGCACAAGATGAGATAAATACTTCAGTGTCACTAAATGACACATATCCTTATTTTGTTTAATCTCCCTTTCTAAATTTGTCTCTGTTACACAATGATTGAATTCTCACTAGCAGTTCTACTGCTTATTAGCAACAGCAGCACTAGAGCACAGTTGCTGCCTATTATTTATTAAGTACTTAAACAGGCTGCCATATTTTGGGTTAGATGTTCAGAGATGTATTGATGTCAAGATTTACTTTCACAACATAAAAAGCAATTTGGTTAAGCAGAAATAAAATTGCTCTGAAAGCCAGTGGGGAGAGGCTACATACAATATTACAAAACTTCTATGAAAGAAAGGGCCTGTTTGCTGTCAAATAGGACAAACAGCTCTACAGTAGAGAATGAACGGATGATCCTTCCCATATGCAATAGTTACATTATTTACAATTATTTGCCACTGACTCCAGAAGCACTCTCAAGACATACTTAAAATAAAATAAAATAAAATAAAATAAAATAAAATAAAATAAAATAAAAAAAAAAAACACATACACATTTCTTTTAGTATTTACATGCCAATGATAGGAACCCCATTGAAAGGTACTGATGAAGAAACTCTGATTATTTAGCTACATTTTTCTTTTGAAAAGTCTCCAAATTTATTGCTCTCAAATCTTGTCCCCATCTATAAAAAAACTCCACAGAAGCAAACTGAAATATGTATCACTTCACTATGATATTGAGGGGTTTTTGTACCTAGAATATCATATTTTTCAGTTCAGTTAAGCACTCCTGTGGTAACTGCTGGTCGCAAAGCCTCATCTGCCATGCAGATGGGAGAAACTCCACCCACAGGCAATGGTAAAGGCATATGAAGGCACTAGTGGAAGAAGCAGTTTCCTGAAACTACCAGAAGTCCCCCACATGCCTAAGGAGGAACAGATGAAGTTCTCACAAGCAGATACCTCTTGCCTTATTTTCTCTGAATCAGTCTGCACAGATGTTAAACACATTTTTCCTGCTATATCAGAGGTGCATATTGCTTGACAGAAAAGTTCAAGTGTTTGATTCCCAAATGTACAAGTTAAATTTATAACTGTTTTTTCTGATGTGTAAATCAGATCAGTCACGAGCAAACATAAGACAGAATTAGTCCTTCAGTCAGGAGGCTGTTTAAGCATGTGTATAACTCTAAGGTCATGATAAGCCCATTCAAGTCAACAGCCCACTTCCCCACTGAAACAAGATTTGAGTGTCAGATTGCCGAGCTCACCTACCCTGATGACTTGCATAAAATTTTGCAGCTGCTCTTTCTCAAGGTAAGCAGTGACCTCAAACTCTTTCCAGCCTGTGTCTTCCCCCCACAATATTATTCAAGCGGAGATATCATGTGGATTTTCTTGGTCACTTTCTGCAGACAATGGGAGGCAGAGCACAGAACCTCGACAGCTGCGCACCCCCAGCTGCAACACATGTGCTGGCACATGGAGGTATGTGGTGGCACGTCAGGAGACCTGCACAGAAAACCTTTCCTCCTTGCCAACTCCTTTGCACACCAGAAGTGTATATTAGTGCCCTCTCACTATATCCCCAAATAAAAAGATACACACAACCAAGTAGCTTGACACATGAGGGCCCTAATTGCGAGAGTTACCTAATAAAAATAAATGGTGATTGTTATTTTAAATCCCTTTCTGAACTTTAAAAATATCACGCTGCAACAATACAATATTTGAATGGACGATTCAGAATATGATATGAGAAATACACATAGATTGTAAAACATTTCTAGTTCTTCCAGTCTTTTTGTACAACTTAAAGTTTTAGAGGATTTATTTCAAAAACTTCAATACTGCAGTGTTTAAACTTCAGTGATATATGCTTTATGGTGCAACAACTTTTGCCTAGTTGTTGTGGTTATTCATTACTACACAAAAAATAGCCAAGCTTTCTCAACACAACGTTACATAATTTTTCAGAAAGAGAACTGTTGTGCTTCCCCCAGATGTTCACGCCCCAGAATTCAGTGAGTATAACATATTCTTTTCGATAAGCATTCTTCATGGGAACACAGCAGCTAAAGTAAGTATATTATTCATCATAAAACAGGTGATAAAGCCAGAGTTCATTAGCTAGTGATAGATCTTTTTTTAATAGAACAACACTGAGTTACATTATTATCTCCATCCTTGGAGTCCAAGGATGGAAACCCATCTTCCAAAGACTAGCTTAACAACACCGTGCAAAACTCTAATCAACCGACCCCGCTTTGGGTGATGGGGTGGGAGTAGACATCTCCAGAGATCCCTTCCAACCTGAGTGATTCTACAATTTTACAATCTGCAACCCAATAAAGGCCATTACAAAAACCTCTTTTTTCATGACTGTCAGATCAGTTGCTAAATTTTCCTTTCTCACACTGTAATGGTAGCTGTACTGGGAGAAAATCATTACAATAAGCTATAATAACTATAATAAGCTTGGGATCCTAAGAAGAAAGATATGAAACAGCTGCTTATCTACTTAATTGAATGAAGTTAAAGTACTCTTTGCTACTGATAACTAAGAGTATGACTTTATCTTGAGGTATTAAACACAGTGGACCTCCTTTAATCACCCTGTAGCTCTTACTGGCTTCTGCAGACTTTATAGAAAGAGGTATGAAATTTGCCCACCTGATTGTGCTGCTGGTTAAATGCCTTGGGTCCTTATTAGTTCTAAATGTTAAATCATATGTATCTTCCTAACTCAAACAACATTGGTTTCTTCCCTTCCTTTTTTCCTTTGTTCAGCCTTTCTAGTGAAATTTTATTATTTTATGAGCTTTCCAGCAAAGCTGACATCATTGTCTGTTATTGTTATTCTTGGTAACATAAGCAAATTTACATCGTGTCACAACAAAAGTCCATCTAGCTCAGTAAGCAGTTTTGAAGATGGCCAAAATAAGATGTCCAGGGAAGAGAAAGAGAGCATAGGCAGAATAAAGAGATACTGGGTGCCCTCCAAGCCTTCAGCCTTGTGGGGATCAAGGACTCCCTGACACAGAGGCGGTTTCTATATATCTAGAAATCTAAGCTCTTCTATATGAAGTAGTTCAGCCTCCTCCTCCTGGCATCCACAACGTTCTTTGGCAAGGAGTGCCTTGGTATAATGTTATGTTGTGGAGAGAACCATTATAATTTGTTTACAAAGTGTCATGATGATATCTTTTTTTTTCCTTGCTCATTTTGTTTCTTGCTCTTAGTCATTCTTAACATGTTTATAATATAGAATTTGAAACCCTGTTGGCACTGTATGCAGTAGGAAAACACTTGTCCTTTTTTAACCCATAGTCACCTATCCAAGTTGTCAAAAGTTTTTATCTACAGACTACAGAACTGTGTGCAGCACATTTGAGATTTAACTTTTTTTTTTCAACACTTATCTTTCAGGGAAAGGTATAAAGCTCACTGTACTATCCTGCAAACTGGATTCCTACCAGAAAATTATATGTTCCTTTCCATTATAAGAAGTGAAGCTTTTATCTTTGTCTGTCTTGCGTGTGTCAGGAACACCTCTTCCATAAAGATCTGTTTGCTGGTATAAGTCTGCCCTTCATTTACCTACTTCCTTTATTCCCAAAATGGTTATTCCATATTTATTTGTCAGCTGCCGCTTTCCTAAAGAAACTACTTTGCTGTCCACACAGGCACTCTGGCAACTGCTACAGCCAGTGCCTGGCAGAGGGAAACCAACCCTCAGTGCCACCCACCTTCACCACATGGGGATTAAGAATCGACTCAGAGGCTACTTCTGCCTCCAAGAAAGTATTGGCTAAGGAGTGAGATAAAGGTACACTTGTGCAATGAGAACTGATCAAATACTTCAGATAGAGATTTGCATAAAACCCATAGTTGGTTTACACAAGCTCAGTAGGTCTGAGAACTATGGAGGCAATTAATTCCTCAGCACAGCTGCTTGAATTACTCCAGTATTGGATGATTAAATCCTCTGTGTGCTCTGAAGGTAAGATTTACAAAGTTTCTTCTAGGCATTGAGACAGTCTAAATGTAGCTGTTAAAGGCATGGTCTTATATTAGCTTTTACTACCAAACTGCCAGGAATCAAATAGATGTATCCCAATAGAGCCTTAATTTCACCACTACCTTTAAACTGTGCTGACAATTGAAGTCACTCTCCTATAAGCACTTCCTATAAGTGAGGTCTTCAGATCTTCTTTTTCTTTAAACACAATAGTCATCATAATCAGATTTACATGGGAAAGAATTCCATGTATATCAATGAGTGCTCCAAATACGTCTATCTAGAAGGAATTACAAACCAAACAAAGTAACAAAAAAACCTTGCCAGTATACTGACAATATAATACCTAGTCATTTGAATTTATAACTCCCTAGTAATTCGTAACATATATATTAAGAGAATACTGACTTGCTGAGGAATTAAGTAATCATGAACAATTTAACTTTTGGGGTTTTATAAGGACTCAGCCAAGTAATCTCAAGTGCCTTCTTGGTGGAGCAGCACAACAAGTATCACTGTATTTCTAGAAACATTTGGACACTGGAATACCTGGAAATGTAATTCAAATTGGCTCACAAAGGAAGGTAGCTTTGAGAATTGAAAATTGGCACAGAAACCAAAACCAAAGTAACATCAAAATGAGATGCTGTCTCTTCGCTAATATCCAGGATTAACTCTTCTCTTTTTTTTTCCACTTATTATTTAATAATGGAGAAACGTTAATGAAATTTTCAGATTGCAAGCCAGGTTAGAATGAAGAGGATTTAAAAAGCACTGCAAATGCACAGAAAACAACATTAGAAAAATCATCTCATAGTATCAGAGGCCAAGCAAAATGTGAGAGGACATATTTCAATATGCTTTTCAAGGAGAGCTGAAAACGAGCACTACTGAGACAGACTTCAGGGGACCAAATATTCATTCTAGCATGTCACTAAAAAGAATCCTGTAAGTTGGTAATGTTTAACTACACCTTGGAAAAGAGTGTTGCTTCTTGTATGACTTTAGTATAAAAAAATTTAAATTAAGTTTTCCTATAACCAAGCAAATCCACAGAAAGTAGGAATTGCTCAAAGAGAACATTAAATGGAAGCTTGAAAGTCTTAATGAAAAAGGAAAGTTTAAAAGAATAAATATAGACTGGTTCACATGTGACTAGCCTGACAGCATCTACAAATGTTTTGAGATCATAAACAAAAAGTAGTATAAGACTCTTGTATTAATAGCCTGAAATTAAACATGGAAAAATTGAGGCCGAATATCAGGAAAGCTTCCTGGCAGTGAAACAAACTGGGCTCCCAAGGGATACAATGGAATCTACATAGCTTTAGACTTTTAAAACTAGACTAGACAATAACACTCACTGTAGTTCAGGGAATATTTTTGCATTGGCAAAAGATATGGCTGCATGATTTGATACTGGTAGGTCATTGCCACCACTGCTTTCCATAATTCTGCAAAGAAATACATAAACCCCCCAGGTGCACAGTCAAGAAAGTTTTCTGTGTATGTTTTCAAAAACACTAGTAAAAATGCACACAATCACAGTTCCCCCCTCTCCCCCCAAAAAAAAGACCTATCTTTAAAAGAAAAGATTTTAGTTATTCAAACAAAATTCACAGAAATTATTCAATACATAAGGCAGAGTCTATGTTCGTTGTGTGCTATGGTTTGCTCATTTATTAAGATAGAATAAAAATACATTATTTTAGGTGAAGTGGAATAGACTATTTTCTGCTGATTTGATGTACTAGCTTCTAAGTTAACTATGCTGCCAAGTAATACTGTTATGTGTTTTGTGAGTTTAAGTTGTTGTCATGGTGACTGCAGTTGGTCTATAGGTGTCTTTTTCTCATTCAAAATCTAAAGAGATATTTTTAATAAAGCCAATGGGAAAATATTTTTAGTTTTAAGTTTAATCATCCTGTTAAATATTTTTTTCTTAATAATATGCCAAAGCTTCTTAAACCCTCTTGTTACTCATTCCTTTCTGCACACATTGTTTTCTTTACAAACAGAACATTTTATGTCTAGTGCCAATTACTGGTCTTGTTTAACTTCCATATAAACCTGATTGACATCAGCGAGAATGCACAGGTGTAGCTGTCATCACAGCAGCAACGAGACATTAGCCGTAGTGAATTAAGGACTATGCTAGGTACTAATATACCATTAAACATCTTGATTATCCCAATCCAGAATGTTTTAACTAGTTATGTAGTTTGTTGATATACCTTTGCAGACCATACTTTGCTGATATAAGTCTTTGAATTAACTGCTAAGAAACAGACTTACACTGTGTGCCCCAAATGAGGAAAAAAAAAAATGTCCTGAGTAAAGTTGTTCAGTATGTTATTTATGTCACAAAGAAACAAAAGTTTTACTGGCTAACCTTTGTAACATGGAAACATTTTGCTTTCCAAAATTAGTTGGTCAATTCAGAGTTCATTACAAAAACCTCCTGTTTGTTTGGGAAACAAATCTGAACTGGCAATATATTTGAAGCAGTGTTCAGTAACTATCATGAAATAGGATTACAGAGAAAGCAAATCATATAACAGGAGTATTTATTCCTTAAAAAAAAATAATAATAAAACTAATAAGAAAGAGCTTTTCATTCCGAGGACAATTAGAAGGCAGAGCATTATTGCAATACAGTAATTTTGTACCTTTTAAAACTGTTATAATGAATTCTGACATCCTGAGATACTATTACTGATGGAAAAAGCAACAATGAGAAAGTGCTAGTAAAACCAAGGAAAACATGATACTTATTTCTGAAACAGAAGGTTTGATGGCACTGTAGTTAAGGACGCCTTGTGGCTTTTAGAGCTCTGTTTATATTTCCAATACACTGCGCAAACTTTCTTCAGCTAAAAAAACATGCAGTAATGGAACCGGGGGGAACAGGCTATACTGTGAACAACTATTCTGTGATATAGCCATTACAGGGTCATGTCCCCTGAACAACTAAGAAATGTTCAATCCATCTTCTGGATTTCTTTTACCATATAAGGGACATACACCTCTCTGCAGAAAGTAACATAAACTTGGGCTCTCATTTAGGGGTGCAAGTAGAATTTAAACGCTAAGTATGCAAGGGGAGTTAAATTACTGATGCAGAGTGATAAAACACATCTACAGGGACTGATCCTTGAAATCAATATTTCATCCTGTTTACTATTAATAATCCAGTGTATCTATGTGAATTATTGACTTTAATGGTGAATCGGATATATCAGGAAGAAAGTTTCCACCATTGTTTCACACAAAGCTCTGTATCCATTCCTCCAGACCTAACTTCATATTCTACCAAATGGGGCTAACAGTGATTGATATCCAGTGCAGTGACCATACTCTATTCTCTTCTCCACATTGTCCTTCTTGTTTCTCCGGAAGGGACCTGGTAGGGTAGTCACGAGGTGAGTCAGTTCAGCAACCTGAGCCAAAGAAAAGGAAAGCAGTGTCCACAACCCAGGTAAAGAAAAAAGAGAATGGGGCTTCCCCTGGCTCACCTGTCTGAAGTGACTCACTTCTTGGCTACGGCTGCATCCTGCAGGGACAGATAGGGAAGGAAATACACAGCCAAGAGGGCCTCAGTGGAGTGCAAGAGTGGTATGAAACTTTGTTCTTGATAACATTGCAGGGAGTTATGTCAGTGGAACACAAAATTGGCTGTTCCTTACCAAAGCTCTCCTAATAACAGTGTACAGATCATCCATGTATTCCTGAGCACAGCCTGACCTCCTCCCACATCACAGTTAAAAACTCGTCAGCATCCTAGGAGTGATTGCATGTGTGTACAATGAAGGTCCCATGGTTGCTGGGACCAAATAACCATTTTTTTAGGGGAACCATGTTATTTTTAAATTCATAAGACAGTATAAACTGACACACTAAGAAATTGCGGGATGTTTCTGGTTTATCGGCCACCCAGTTTGATACCTTTTTCTATCACAGCAACCTTGTATATACCCCTGTAAGTCTGTTTACTTCCAGCAAAAGGTCCAAATTACTGTGTTTATTTGTTCAGTTGTTCTTTACCTAGATTCAGAGTGAAGACACCAACAAGTTTAGGTGCAGTCAGAAACTGTATCTTGAAAGGAAATACAGTCTTTGAAGAGACACATTACACAAGGTCATACTTAACGTCAGAACAAGGAAACATTGCATTAGCTGAGTAACCTTAGTGATCTCAGGAGAGGAAAACCTTGCCAGTGAATGTTGTCAACGCCGCTCTTGACTTATTTCTTTTCTGCACCTATATTTGTAGAGAGATCATTTAACTAATCATGAGAGCCTTGAGATGTGCTCACATGCAGGACTGACTCTCTGTATGCTGTAGCTTAGATTAGCTATTAAGCCATTTCTGTCTGGAAAAAAAAAAAAAGGCAATACTGAGAAACGTAGTACATAGACAAAGCTGAGGAAAAAGAGTAGCTGGTAAATAGCTAAACTATATGAAAACCAATATTAACAGGGTGTACAAAACTTTAAGCAGAGCATCAAGGAATTAAAAGATAAACAGAAAGCTGATAAAGATCAATAAGATGAAAGGGACACTTTCAGTCAAGAAGTTAATATAAATTATGGAAGAAACAGCAGAAGCAGATCATAGTACTGATTTTCCCCAAATAAGTCTATTTTACTATATGTAGTATCCTAACTAAGTCACATTGAGTAGACAGTATTTTCAAGTGTTAGTAAATCTACAAGTGAATTTACTTTTTTTCATGCATTTTGTAGCCTTCTCCTTTCACCTGGGAAAATTTCAAAACTGCTGACAGGCCCAGCATGGAAAATCATTACCTAGTACTGCTTCCCACGCAACTGTTTTCTTACCTGTACATGCATTAATGATCAAACAGAGATCTCGCCCACATTTATTTGAAAAAGGTTGCATAGCACTACAGGCAGCTTGGTAATGTTACACAAACTGTTTGCGATCTTTCACCCTTCCAGGAGCAAATATTACTCTAAATACAAAAGCAAAGGTAGAAGAATACGACTCTTCAAAAATATTTTACATCAGAAAACATCTACATTTTACATCGTTTACTATAATTTTCTTTATAAAGTAGTGGATGATAGCCTTTATATTATTTCTAAAAGCATATCTGGGGACACAATCAATGCTTGCAGGGAAGCAATAACAAACTAGCCATTGAACATGAATGTTCATGTTTAACACAGACTAAGAAGCAAAGTTTCAGGCACCTTTTCAGGATATTCAATTTTTAGGTCCCAACCTTAACCCAAACAGACATGACTTAAAGACATTGGAAAGCTCACACTCCACAACTGTTCATTCACTATTTTTTCGAGTAATCCCAGAAGGGGTCCTGAGCAATCAGCAGCTTTCAAGGAAATTATAACTCTACTGAAATTTTGAATCCACAAATTGAATGTTTTGGCCTTCTTTTTCAGAATATATAGGAATTGTAAAATACCCTGGGCACACTCAAATCTGACTAATACACACAATATCCTGGTGAGGAGCAGCCCGGGCTTCAAAAGCTTTGCCATTTCCCTTTAAAATATGCTGTTTCACAGAATGATACACATCAGTCTATCAAACTCTTTTTATAGAAGGTGATTTAAGTTTATTGGGAGGACAGATTTTTTTTTTAATCAAAAAAGTAACATGATCTAAACTGTAGGTTGATCACCAGTTCTGTGTCAGACAGAAATGAATTCCCAGATTCCAAGACTAAAATGTCTTAAGTTCTTATCCCTTTTCTATTATTAGACATTTTTTTTAAAGTTCCCTTTTTTCATCAGTCAGAAACGGTACTGAAGTGATTTTATGAATAATTCTACTTTACTTTCACATGAAGACAGCAACTAAGTACTTAAGAGTTGTACTACAGCAGACACATTTTACATATATGAGAATAGAGAACTAACAGTCAAAAAAAAATAACAGAGAAAAGGTTACAAAAGGAATTTTCCCATGAGCTTTTTGCTCCCCACGAGCTATAAACCTTCTCATCTGAGAAAACTCAGATGGTCACATCATACCAAAAATTATCAAGTGAAGTGGGGGTAGGACTGCCAAGCACTGACACTGTTTCTGCCCTCTCATTCCCTTGATGATGGTACTGTGTTCTCATAGTAAAATCGATTCTAGAAGTTTTCTTCGCAGTAACTATCCAGAGAGAGAAGAAAGAGCTTTATGAACTGGTGCAGAGAGAAGCATAACAAGCAGAATCAAGTTTTTCAATGTATTTGTCTGATTTATATACTCCCTGAGAATGCCTTATATTTTCATTGTTTAGCAGAAGTCTCTCGATAAACTTGATGTTCTTCTCTCATTTCTCTTTAATAGCAAGTTTTCTAACACCCTTTTTGGCATAACCAGATCAGATGTGGAAATATTTAACAGCACTGGTTTACGTTTTACTTTGTTCTATTTCTACAAAGAATTTTTAAAAATAAATAAATAAAAAAGAAGAGAAGTTTTCTTCTGCAGCAAAAGTAATCACTGTTTTTTGAAAGCTGTTCATGGCTGGACTTCACCTGTAGGGTACGAAAAAAGAAAAACCTGGCCAAAAAATGGGCCAACATTTCAACTTTCTGGGCTAACCGCACTACATCATATATGGAGCTGTCAGGCAGAAAGCAACCTGAATACAAGCTGGAATTGTGCTGACAGCAAAATAAAGATGTTTTTCTCTTTGTTTTTTTCACATTAATGTAAAAAAAAAAAAAAAGTATATGTGAGGGGTTTTGATTTGTTTTACTGAGCAGATTCTCACTCAGCTTTATGTAGCAGTCATAGCTTTAATCATTTTGACAATTTTGAGGAACCAGGAATTTCACAGCAAAATTTCTAACAAAAGCAGACCGGAGAACAATGTGACTATCTTGGATGCTCAGCATAAGCTAAGTCCCCTAGAATAGCTGCTTTGTGATTTCAAAACCGACCCATTCAGCACAGGAGGAGCTGCACAGAGACCTTCTCTAAGCTGGACAGAATTCCCTGGGGGCTCTGCTTAACAACCCTAGCAAGTTAAAACCCAGTCTATTAAAACTCAAATTTAGCAGAAGGTTATTACTATCAGTTTGAGACAAACCTTCATGAAGTCAGTAAAAGGCACAATGTAGGTGACAAAATGACCTCTCTGACACATTTAAAGTGCCAAGGAACCCAAGAACCACTCTAAAGTAAAATCACCAGGATTTTCTTCAAGTGGAAAATAACATTTTTTGCCTAGCTTCAGAAATGGTTGTACCGTTTTGGCTAAAACCTTAAAGTGAATTTAAAAAAAAAAAAAAAAAAGTAAAAAAAAAAGACACCTAGCATGGAAAATTTCAGTGTAGGTTTGACAAGGTTATAAATGAAGGAAACAGGTCTTTGCAATCAAAGTGTTAGGAAACTTTAGCCCAACAGCATCGTACAATTTCCGTTGCTCGTACTACATTTGTATCCTTACGGTCTTTATTTCCCACTTGAATTGGTCTACTGCCCCGAGGCCTGCCTGCATGTAAAAGTTTATTCTCCTTCTGAAACACTCACACTGCCCCATGTCCTCCTGCACATGCTAAAAATACAACATTAGCACTGAGCAGAGCACAGCCACAGTACCAGGCTCCTCTCATGGCTGCAGATGGGGCATCATTGTATTAGCAGACTGGGACCTCCTGCTCAAGAAATGGCATCCCCAGGACATATATTCGTTTAAAGTTACAATAGTTTTCATTTGTCTTTAAATAGCATTTCCTCACAACTTGTTTCCCTGTGCTATTCCAGCTTATATTCACATTAACAGTTTGTTTCTGGAAATTCTCTCCAGCCTGTTAAATTATTATTGTGAAATATTTTGACTAGGAGACAGAGCACTCATTTCTAAAGCAGAACAGACACAGCATTCTGTATATCCCTTAAATGAGCCAAGGTTTTCCTGTCCACTTCAAGCACAGTTTATCACACCCAGAAATCACTGTACTTTGCATAACATTCCACAAATAGTGAAAAGAAAAGCAACTTAATTATTTCTATGGAGTACTTAAAACTCATAGGTAAGAAAGCATAAAAGAAAAGATAAACAGATAACACTTTAAAAATAAGAAACTATTTTTCATACATTTCTTTATTCACTTAGCCTATCAAGAAACACTCTGCCCAAGCTCAGATACTGTCAAAGATTTCCATATTGTGACTTTGGCTTAAACAAGAAAAATGTTTTGGGATGCCCTTCCCAAAAAGGGCAATAAAAAGGGAGAGTACTTCTTTGTGTTGAGAGGTATTCAAAAGAAAAACAATCTCTAAAAAGAAAGAATACACATTTTCCTAGCCAACTCTATATGTAACTCAAGAAATTCCTCATTTTAAGTATGACTTGATATGTTTTAAATTAAAATACTTTGATGAAAATATCCTATTATTCTCAATAATACATATATGTATATAAAGTTCAACTTCTGAAGATGTTCTAAATGTCTCTACAGTTTCCTCATAACGCTGCTTTACCAGCATTATTTACTGCCATGGACACTCAGTTTTGCAGCAGTTGCTGAAGGGTTATCAGTTGAGGCTTATTTTGGGAGGAAATGTGAAGTAAATTCAATAGTCAGAAGGTCTTCACAGAAATCTCCTGTCAGCTTCCTCTGCTGTTCTAAGAGTATGACTCTAACTGAGGTAATCCTAGAAGTTTCAGTGGTGAAACAAGGGCTGAGCAAATAACTCCTTTGTATGAACATATTTACTGCTCCACTTTCAGTTTTCTGTAGTTTCCTTCTCCTCACTCATGGTCAACAGGGTACCACTCTCATATCTTGTTCATGTTTTACCATGTGGCTATCCACATGCTTATGACGAAATACCTACAAAAATACTATGCCTGTGAACATTTTTTAAACTGGCTCCAGTAGATCTGTCATGACTAAAAAGAACTTTAAAACCTCAGTATTCTGATGCCTCCCAGGTTTTCATTCCAAAAGCCTGTTGGTTCTCTTGTATCTGCTTCCTCATATCTTGCATCTGATGCTAATAATAGATCCTGACATTTTTTTTCACCTTGAAATTCATTGAATTTTAAGGAAAGTTTTTCAAAGATCCATAAGGAATGTTTTCCATTTGCACCTTTAAAAACCCTATACTAATCATTCTCACAGCTCAGTAGAAACATTGCGACCAAATGTTTGAAATAAGCCAAATATTCTCAAAGGAGAAAATCAGAAGAACAGCTAAAAGTAAGTACATTTTACACAAAATGAAGTGCACATTTCTAAGCCTGATTCACTTATTTCTAACAACAGCTTTTAACTTTTGGTTTTCCAGATTTATACCTTTTTTTTATCCTAAAAGGTAACTTTATAGAACTTTGTCAGTTTCTGCTGAAATTAGGAACACTTTTAACTGGAAGCCCTAAATATCAAAACTTCATTGACAAATTTTAAATTATATGAAATGGACTTTCCTTTTGGGTAACTTCTGTTCTAAGGTCCCAAAGAGGCAAAATTCTTGTTGCTGAAACTGCAAGGCAGTAGTCATGTGTTATGACCACTATGGAGAAAAGAAAGACTCTCACAATTTTGCCTAGCCCAGATTTACATCCTGAACACTGAACAAATTAAAACCAGCCAAACCACCCCTCTACCAATCACTCACTCTACAGTTGACAGGAAGTGGATGTACTCCTTTACCTAGGTAGAGCTACAAAAAATTTAATCTAGCTTTGTGAAGCTGCAATAACGTGTTTTGTGTTGCCAGACAGACGTTTAGGACCAAAGAGAAGTTTTACTCACCACAAAACATTGTATCTTTGCAAAAAGGTATGTCAAACACAGTATGTCCCTGTTTGGATCTGGTGTTGCACACATGGTATTTCTTGATGCAACTTGGATCTGTCTGATCAAAATCTGAAACATTCTGGCTTTTCATAAAATAGTTATGTAATTAATAGTCCTTACAAGAGATGTTTATCACTTTTCCAGAAGCATTTTATATGCAGCTGTATAATTGATATAGTGAATATCTGGTAACTGACATAAAGGAACACAGGCCACAGGAACTGGTACTGATGTTACTAAGCTGAGAAGGTGCTTGATACTCGCATGCCAACGGAATAAGACTGTTCCATGAACTTGGCAAAGGGCCACAAAGATGATCAAGGGCCTGAAGCATCTCTCACACAAGGACAGATGTAGACCCTACCTAAGATATTTCTGATATGTTCCAAATTCCCTCTTGATCGTGGAGAACTGACTTCTGATATACTTACCATTACACTGGAATATTTAAGATAAACTGCAAAGCTTAATACATTTTTTTTTTTCAGTAAAAACTGCAGTCCTCAAAGAACTGTCTCAGATGCTGAATAATGCCTGACACTAGTTGCAATGTATGTAAGAACCTACTACACCAGCACAAAGTGCCCTAAGTGAAGTTCTGTATATAATATGAACATAATTAATAAAGGACTTATAATAAAGTTTCCCCAGGCCCTAATGAAATTAGTCTGTAAAGAGGGTCTAAGAATCATGTGTTGGAGTTTTACATATGGAAGAGGTTAAAACTACTGCTGATCAGACTTTTTGCTCACTGCTTCTACCACCAGAAAGTCCAGCAAAGGACAGGTAAAGAGCTGCTCATGTGAAGGCCCACACTAGTGACAATCTGCCCTCTTGGAGACTGGTGGTAAAGACTCTAGTGCTTGCCAAAGGAATTTGGCCATGGCCAACAGTTCTTCACTGAAGTTTAAAGTTATCCATCTAGGCACAGCTGTGTGCAATACATCCAAAACTGTAAGGATTTTCCTGGATTGCTTCCACATAGATGTCAAGCAACTTTTCTCATAAGATCTTGGAAGGATTTGTAATCGTCTGGGATAAAAGAGCATGATTAAAGGATGGCTGGCTCAGCTGGTGCTGACAAATATACTGACATCTGCTATCCCTCCTCCTGCAAGTTCTTTTCCAAGAGAACCAGATCAGAAACAGACTGAGCAACAGGAGGAATAAATATATCTTTCATGGTCTTTGTGGCAAAACCTTATGGAGTTTTCAGATACCCCATGGTGACAAAAAAGAGGTAACACTTGAAGAGCTGAGGCACAGACAGAAGGATCCCTGTAAGCAGGAAATTAAGAATGTCTGGTGCAGGGGACTTCAGAGAGACACGATCCATATGGTTTGGAGTGGAAAGTCTCTCCATTGCCTTACACATTTGATGACAATGAAGAATACTTCTTTTAAGCATGGTACAGTATTTCAATAAACCCTAGATCCTTTGGAGGGTACCAAGGTACACACCAAGAAAGGACACAGAGCAGTCCAGTAACACAGCGTGTAACAAAGCTCTGTTGACTGTCACCTAGTGTCAGACGGCTGGATAATAAGTTGAATTGGAATTATTTATTGGTATGCATGTATTTGCTTTTAATAAATAAATTTTGATTATTAATTTAATTAATAGAGTATCATTAAAAGATTCACATAATTGAAATGATAGAAGATTTCATAAAGTACTGAAGACAAGCAGTTTAATCCACACCCGATCATTATGGTTTGCAATTGTTCAAATCTATCCTTTGTCTGATTTGTGGAAGAGGTCTCTGATACCTTATGGAAATGTTATAATTGCCATGCCACAAGACAACCTTCAAGTAGATCTTCAGTCAGTCCTTTGCTAAGTACTGAAATAGTCACAGATCTAAGTTTGAAAATAGTTATTTAACTCACTAATTGAGATATCAGCATGGGAGCCATAAAACTGGAATTGGTTTCTATCCTAGTAGGTATTTTATATAAAGTGGTAAAATATAAATAAAAAAGACACTATGAGGCCAAGCCCAGAATACCTTCTAATCCAGTGATTAGGTATTTTTATATCAGGTTAGATAATTTGAACTAAATCATATTTGTTTCATTTTTAGTGATTAAAGGTCATAAATCTAACCTTTTTGTTGAGTGCTTAAATAAACAGATAAAGATACGTACAGACATGTAGCCTTTCACAGGTATCATGAGGGAAAACCAGCAAAATATGAGTTATCTGAATATTGTATCCAAAAGGAGTAAATCACAGTTTTGGACTTATAACAAGGGAATCTTATGTAGATGTAGAAGTGTTTGGCACTAGTGAGATCAGCACTGAAATACTGCAGTACTACCAGGTTTTCATAATTCAAAGATTTTTGAAACTGACTATAAAACCAGAGAGAAAAATCAATGAACATAGGGGACTGAATGCTCTACAGTAAAACTTTTGGAGCTCTATCTATACAGAAATAGAGCCAGGTTAAAGAGTTCCTAGCACACAGGCTATCATATCTAAGTAAGGAATAAAATCTTAAGAAGTACTTAATTCTATCAAGGTTAGAGAAATTGATTGAATGAATCTTAAATTACAGAAAATAATACCAGTTGTCTTAACAATGAAAGTAATTAAGCATTAAAATATTACAGTTTACAACAAAGTACAGTAAAATCTTTATCACTGATCATTTTACCTTTTTTTTTTCCCTAAAAGAGATGATTTATCCAATAAATGTTACTGGCTTTGAAGTAGAGATTTATTCTGAGTAACTATATGTATCTGTGAAGCATGAAGTCTGCACAGGTAAATACCGTAATCTCTTCTTGTTTGCAAAACCCATTGATGCATAAATTAAAACAAACCAGTATTTATTTAGAAATAAAGAAATGGATGTACAATGATTAAACCATTTCTAATAGTCATTTGCCTGATTTGTTCAGTTGTAAATGACTACATAAAAAGTAATCTGGAATAATTTATTCTTATATTTGGAGCCGTGAACAACCTCTAAAACCATTTTCCATTTTTTAAAACCCTATCTGTCAAGTACAGTGTTTTCTTATCTACAGTTTCATAGGTTTTATTAATATTAGACTTATAATGACTACCCATGGGCACAATTATTTGCAGGATCACATCTTCACTTAGTAAAGAAACACCATCAAAGATAATAAGGAAAAAATATGGATATAATTAAATCAGTCACTTTTACCAAATCAGTTTGCAAGTTTCTATAAATGCATACTTGGCAATCTCAGAAGGCCACTTGACACGCAAGTTTCAAACGTGTGTGCTGCAGCCTAAAAACCACCACATTAATGGATCTGTTGAGGATCTATACAACATCTTGGGACAATGATGATGGCAATCCCATTAATCCAGTTAATCTTTATTCTGTGAATATTCACTATACAAAATAAGGAGAGTCTATTGTGTGAAAACCAAACAAACAAACACCTCTTGTTTTAAATGAACACTTGTGGAACAGTAGGAGTGCTTTTAAACATTCAAACATGATGAATTTGTAATGTATGTAATCCATGCTTTTTGTCTACTGTTTTAGACTTCACTCAACTTCATAAGAGAAACAAAACTGAACAATTTGCTAGAGAGTCTTCAGCATGATTAATTCATTTTGGTTTTATTCCTGAATTTGTTTGCAGCTTATTTACCAGCACAAGAGACACAAATTTGCATTTGGTGTGTTAGCCCGTGCTATGTTGATTTGGATTCACATTCCATCTTAAAATGAGAGGTGTTAGCTCATGGCTTTATTGCCCATGTGAGCAGTCCTTTCAGTGCCAAGTCAAACAGATTAATTTCAACCTCCTTTGGCAATTATTTAAACTAATTTCTTTGGCTGCACTAGAACGAAGGAGAAGTTGCTGTTCTTGGGCTTTCTCTGGGAGCGGATTGCTAACATCTAAGACCTTGTAATGACCATGTAAGTCTTCCCAGTCTTTTAACTAGAGCCCCAGTTCTACCATTTTGCTTATACTCAGTCCTACAGCCCTGACCTAGTTTCTCCCCCTTACAGGTGAGCTTTAATACATACTAGTTTGTAGTGTGTACTGTAAGGTATAGTTTAGGTGTTGGTATGGTCTGGCAAACTGAAAGAAAAAAAAAAAAAAAAAAAAACAACAAATAAACCACAAAACTACAAAAAACAAAACCAGAAGACAACAACCACCAAACAAAAAACCAAACTAAGCCAATAAAAAGCAAACACACAAATAAACAAAGAAACACAAACTAACACAACCACTAGGATCTGCTTCCTGAATGGATTTTTCAGATCCTTTGATGTATCTTAAGAGTGGGACATTTCTAACAAGAAACATTAAAAGCTCACTCATGCTAGTTGGAAAATTACTCAACAATGAATCTTGTAATGTCTCTTGAATTCATCATTAACCTCGGAAAATTTTGCCTGGAAATAGTACAAAATAGCACAGCAGCAGTATCCCAAACAGACCACCAGGCTGACATTAAATATTTAATATATTAATATTTCATCAGTGAAATCACCTACAGATAACATGGAGTAATTAACACAATTTATGTTTTAGTGTATTAAGGTATGAGTAAGCATGCAAAACTGCAAATGACCATATTCTCATTAATTTTCTTGTCAGCTCACCACCTGCTTATCTTTACATTTCCACATTACTCATTATATTCTGTTACTCTTTCCCTTCCTCTTTTAATTTTGCTTTAACTTCTTTATTAACCATTTTTATCTCTTTTTTCCTTCACATCATCTCTGCAAAGTTCCTAATCATCCTCCCTTTCTCAATTCCACAAACTGCTATCCAACTTCTTAGTGTTCCTGTGCCGCTAAAGCCACTGCCTTTTGCACTGTTTTATATATTTACATATTCACCTCAATTATCATCAAATTCAATGCTGGTGCTGACATCCTATATTTAAAATTCTGACTCTTCATCTGCATCTGTGTGGGAGTCTGCAGGGTCCCATCTACGGCAAAAGGGCAAAACAATATCAGCTGTTAAAACAGAAGCATGAGTGTAAATAGTATGTGTGGATGGGCTACTCAAAAATCTCTGAAAGGGTGCTCTCCTGAAACTGTTTACATTAAAGAGGAAGATAACCATCAGCCACATCAAGTATTAATTATGAAGAGACTTCTCAAATGAAGGAGTTGGCTTAAAAAAGAAGTATAGAGGAAGCACAGAAATTTGGAGCAGCAACAAGAGACCTTGGAGTGGGAACAGCAGCACTCAAACTCTGGTTCGACGCTGTCAGAAGTCACCATGCTGTCATAGCAAGTCTCACATCAGCACGAGCTTGTGGGGCACTTCAGCATATCCCGGAGCAGAAATGGGCACACATAGCACTGGAGAAACCCCGTTTCCATTGCAAGGTGTGTGGAGGTAAGGGAATGAGTTTTTTCAGGCTTAATTTACAGTGTATCCATAGCATAACTTGCTTACAACGTGTCTGATTGTCCTCTTTGCCCCCTTTCCTGTGTCCTTTCTCATTCACAATCACCAGCTCTTCAACCTTTCTCAAAAGCCAGGTGTGTTCCTCTCCCACCACCAGTACGCAGTGATCTTCTCCACGTACAAACCGTGAGGCTTGACTCCTCCACTCTTACTATGAGCTGATCTCCACCTCCATCATCAACTACATGCCTGTCTTTCCCTCCCCTTAACTCACTGAACATCCATCCACAGCCATCCCCCTGAGCTACCCTCTCCTTTTGATAAGATTTCTGATATTTTTAACTTTTAATGCATCTATCAAAGTGCATTGACAATCTCTACCAGTACACTACTTAGCATAAAATGGTCTCAATCAGGACTGATCCTACTAAATGGTAACATAGTACAAAAAAGATGTAATAGACAATGTTGGATTTATTCTTATTACAGCAAAGTCTAATCTTCAAGATTAAGAAATTGAGGGCAGGCTTTTTCATAATGGCACAATGATCTATAAATATCCATGCTCAGAAAGCACCTATTATAGTATTTTACCATGGATATAATTTTCACAAATATTTTACCAATAAATCATTTTTCCACGATTTGCAATTTCTTAGCTTGCTCTTTTTGTAATCATGCAACATTCCTGACTTATGTCTCCTAGTATTATAGTAATAATTTCAAAACTCAAAGATGAAGTAATGGAAAATATTTCTTTTTTCTACATGTCCATGCACACTTCTTGTTAAAAATAAAAATTTTGTTATGTCTCCACAACACAACATAATGCCTTGCAGAGACACATAGGGAAGGTGAAAATTAGTTGCGCTTGAAGAAAATTTACATTTTTCTGGTTAGTTTTACATTGGCCACGCTAATTTTACACTGTGATCACAATATACAAATGAAGACACAGAGTATTTAAGGCTATGTACTAGTTTACATGTACAAGTTAAGGTATTCGTTAAGGCTAACATAAATGAACTGCTTGCATTAGTCAAGTTAGTATTTCTAGATGATCCTGTATTATGCATGAAACTTTCAAGTCCTTTGTATTCTCCCCTCTTCCCTGCTGAATTTCTAGTCTCTGAATAAAAACAGATTTCCAGAAAAGATCATTAAAGTAAGTGGTATTATTTTAACTGTGGTGTTGCAATGGTCAGCTAAGTTGTTATGAGAGAACACACTGATAAGTCCATTTTTGCACACTAGCAGCTGAGCTCAGGAAAGCCCAGGTTTATGCCAATGCAGTTTATGCAGCTGCCTATAAAGATCATGAAAATTCATATTGTTAATTAAACTTTAAAATCAGCCTTAACAGCAGAATTCAGAAAATACTTTGGTATATCAGTTTCAAAGCTTTGGGTAAACTGTTCCCCAGTCCTTCTTTTGACTTTGCTGATTTTCTTCATGACTTTGTCATTATTGCCTCATAGGCATCATAGTCATGTCAAAAGTTTGAAATATTTAAAATATAAACTCTTTTTAATGCCTTGCCAAATCCTGTTTTCACCTTCAGATTCATTTAAAAAGTAAATCAATATAGTTATCATTCTTAGGTGGGTAGACAGTTTCTGTCATTTTTTCTATCATCTGCCTTTTTATGTATAAGAAAGGAGAAATTCTGAAGAATTAAAATGAATGCTTGCAAGTGTAAGCTTGTTTAATGGAAAATTAAACTTTTCAGGAGTCAAGATTCCTGTAATATCCAATAATAAACCAAATACTGGCTTGGATTGTTCTTTACTGTTCTGTCCTGGTTTGGAAATAAATTTTTAATGACATTAGCCGATAGGGCCTTAAGGACAAGCCAAAATATTATAAACACAGAACACACTGTAATATTAAGTCTATGACCGGAAAAAAATGAAAGGAATATTTTAAATGTCATGTCTTCCTGACATACTCTGTTCTCATTCTCCTATGTACTGAAGACAATTTCCAAGCAGATTAATGAGCAAATGCTAATGAGTATCCCAACACTGTGACCAAACCCAACATGCGTGGTTCTTCTACATGGGTGAATCAGGATTTCTTTTGCTTTGAGTGCATCTATGTGGTGGGCGAGTGCTTTTCTTTTCACCATATCCATTTACAGTGTTTCTTCTTCACTCATTGGCCAATGTGTCCAAAAAGTGAACACCACAGCACAACAGCAGGTTTTTATGGCTATTATGTCTGACAAAACATATTTCCAACACAATGTTTCATAATGCCAAGAACCCAAATACTTGCACATCTGATTTATTTCTTCAATCTGCATCCAGAATAAGTTAATTCCACTCCAGAATGAATTATATTTTCAGTCCTGATTTTTCAGAGAAAAATATAAGAAAAAAAATTTCCCCACCAAGGAAAATATTAATTCAGCCTCAGATCTCAACAGAATTCAATTCTTTTGCTGCCTGTTGTATTATCTGTTTCCTAGGATGTGCAAAAACTTCACTGTCTTCTTTTGGACTTTCTCTTGTACTCTCTTCACTGCTTTCTCCTCCTGAAGCAGTACTGCCACAAAGCCAGATGACAGCTGTACAGTCACTGCTCATCACTCCTATTTCTTCAGAGATAATAGAAGTTCCACTGTTCCATTCTTAACTCCTCTGAAAAGCAACTAACTGCTGCCGGTCTTCTGCTACTATCTGAAAAACTGCCTCTTTTTTGATCCTGGTTGAGGCACAACCTGGCTTTCCTGAGAATGCCCTTCCAAACCACACAAATAGCATTTGAATTCCAACTAAAAGTAATCTTTATAGATGAAAACGTCAATCACTGAATGCACAACAATTCTCACGGAACATTTCCTCTTCAGAAGTCTACAATCAAGGTTAGTGTTAAATCAGTTCTTGATTAAGTAGGAACAAAGTAATGGGAAAGTTGTAAGAAAACGTTTGAGATATGTAGGTAATATTGTTTTTCATACGGTATCGTCCCTAGAGAGTGTAACCCAAGCCAGAACAAAACTAGGTAGATAGATAGATAGATATAAAAATACCACTTTTCACTTAAATAAATAAGCATGCCATCATTAATGAACTGTCTTAAATTAGGATGTTTAGTAGACTAAAATATAAAAAATGCAATCATTCTTATCCATCAAAAGCTTTTTTTTCTTTCAGTTGTTGAAATTAACAGAACAGTCCTTTTAACAAGTCCATTCCTGAAACCAGTCAAAATTTCTCCCATCACTTCAATAGCTAGTCTAGATTAGACTACCATTACTGAAGTGGCTATAAACATGCTTCTAATTTCCTATCTCAATCTGGTTATGGCTAAGCCATCTATATTATAGAGCATGCTATGCTAAAATCTATTACCAATTCATTTCATTTCAATCAGGTTTTTCTTGCTGAAATTTCTAAAATGTATCTGTTCACTTCCTTCTAGTATGATTAAGGGGTTGAATAATAACATTTGGACAGATGTTCAAATGTATCTGAACAGCTTTAGACTACAAAAGCAAATGTAAGACATTTGCTCCTTTTTTTTGCATTTCTGACATACTCGGTTCTGCCTCCTTTCAATCTAATTACTGAATAAATGTGTATCATCTGTCTGAAAACTGGATTCTCTATGCTTTCCCCCTATTTAATCTACTGTTCCATCTCTCTTGCTTCCTTAATTTACAAAATGCCACCTACTGTCCAATTTATTTGAGGTACTGCTTTGCATTTTATCTTCCTTTCTATCATCTTCTAGAATTGCCATGGTTCTCAAAACCAGTGTAATTTATTAGCCTGAATTTCTAAGAAATTTTTACACCCTTCACAATGTTCTGGATACTCCTCAAAAATGTCTTCACTTATTGCTTCAATAAAATTCTTTTTTCATTACTTCCTATCAGGCTAGGAGCACACGCTCTATCTTTTCGATCCTTCTCCCAAACCCCAATTTTTTTATTACTACCTTTTGACACAAACCTCTTCTTTTTTCCTCTTTGTAAACTAGCTCTTCTAAGGCATTGCCATTTAAAAACTGTTGATGGCTTAAACCAACACACAGAAAGAGGCAGAAGTAAGCACATAGGCAGAAAATACCTTTAGTAACATCACCAACAGGATGGCCATGGCTATGAACTACAGGCAGCTTTGCCGAAGTTGCAGCAAAGTGCCAATAGGGCGAGGGGCAATCAAGAAGCAGACTGTGACTTCAGGGCCTTCTTGTGGTGCTGCCTTTTCACATTCCAGCTTTTTTCCAGAGCAAGAAGCAAAAGATGACTGCATCTTCGCTTTCCTGCCTACCTTCCTCCTACACCACAGTAATAAATTGTCACTCATTAAATTAATATGCTACATTAATTTACGATTAAGCTATCACTAGTGATAATGATATATAATGTAAATTCATTGTAATTGTAGTGCACAATTCAACATAAACCTGGCAAAGTTTCCCATACTTCTGTTTGTTGCCTACACACAGTATAAAGATGACAATAATTTGGACCCATTTGAAGGCCACTACAAATAAGGAGAGACAACATCTTTTTTTTTTTTTTCACAAGCTTCTAAGCAGCTAAAATCTACTTCTTTTTTTTTATTATTATTATTAATTGAATAAGTTGCTTCCTCTTCCTGTATTATTCTGATTTGGTATCTTTTCTACAGACACTAATTGAAAAGCTGCATACACCAGTTATACCCAGGCAAAACACAAATATACCTGCTCAGTACATATTATGTTGAAGCCACAGGACAGAGATAGTAAGATAGAACTCAAAAGTAGGGAAAAAAATGCATTAGTGTTGCATGAGGATTTTTTTCCCCATCTCCTGGACTCTCCAAACATTTAGGATTTTTACCAAGGACAAGTTTTGCTTTTTCTTTCTCTTTTTTTATTTCCTTCCTCCCCCTGGTACCTTCTCAAGTAGTAATGGGGAGATAAGTTTCAAACTTGGTTTAGATTAACTAGAAATAGAGGACTTTAAATCTCAAGTACTTACAAGGTGTGACCAAGTGGAAATGCAGCTTTTGTTCAGCTTAAGCTCCTCCGAAACCTGGGCAGAGGGATGAGCCACTTCATGTTTTTCTTGCATTTTCTAGGATAATATTCATCCAGAAATCTCAAGCTGAGAGTGATAAGGAGTTCAGGCAAGAATATCTGCTGTGTGAGTGGTAAAGAGAGCTCAGCCCCAGGGCCTGGGGAAGAGAGCATGGTCTGCAGGTCCTGTTGATGGTTCTGAGAAGGGATAGGTCCATGGCAGGTCCCTTCAGGGTTGGTTGATGAGGTTCTCCACTATGTGTGCGCCTCATTCCCTCATTTGCACCCCGAGCTTGGGGTGGATATGACGCAGAGGGGACATGGCCCCATCAGGGCTGGGGAATTTTGTTGCTGGCCATGGTTGCTCAACAAGGATGTGGTGGAGAGGAAGGTCCTGCACCAGAAGGTGCTGTGACCATGGGACTCAGCTCCCTCCTTCTGCAGATGTGGGCTGGGAAGGAACATTTGTGAATTGTATCAGGGAAGAATGGGTGGAAGGTGAGGAGATTAGTGGTGGTGGTGGAAGGGGAGTCCCTCCTGTGCAGAAAGCTCTGATTTCTCTGAAATGAAAGCTGCTTTCCTCCCTTTCTTACAGCATTACTTGCTGTGGCATGAAATATTGAGCCTCCACTCAAACCGTAACAAACTTCTTTCCCGTGTGGTGAGTGGATGAAACTGGACTTGTCCGCTTGTCTGTCGAAGTCATTTCCTTTTAATAAATGCCTATAAATCCTGAACTTTCCAGCAGTCCTCCTCCAGCCCACTGAGCAGCAAACACACTGCCTTTTCTGTGTACAATTTTTGCTTGTACTTGGTAAAAATCCTAAATGTTTGGAGAGTCCAGGAGATAGGGGGGAAAAAAAAAGCCATGTAAGGGCATTACACTGGTGGTTATTTTTTGCTAGAAAATACTTGTTAGTGTATTTTTTCAAGAGAAATTGAATCTCTGCCAAAGACTTATAATATCTAGAAGTTGCAGAACATGCTGTTTCTATATTTTATTAAACCGTACGTAAGTGGGAAAAAACCTCAAAAGTTATTGATGTCGATTATTCTTATTCCACAAATTACAGCAGTAGAAACGTTTTCTGTAAACCAGGTCTTCGTAAACATTTATAATATTCTGTACAGTATATACAGTATATGATTACTTATGTGCTCTGAGTGGTGTAAAAAACACGTTTGAATCGTTTCTGCCAAGTACATTACAGTAAGCAGTAACATCTAGTTTTTTGACTTGATTTTTGTCTAGAATAAAATAATTAATAAGCCATATATATTTTTAAGGGACTAGAAGCAGGAGATCAAAGGACTGGACTAGGTCATTTTCTTAGTAAAGGAGAACTCAAAGTTACAGAGAGATCCAATCTAGTTAACTGCAGTTAATATCACATCCATATATATAATGAACAAAGATACTGGAACAACAGCAACGGTATAAGGAGCTTCTCTCATATGCAGACACCATAGAAAAGATAATAATAGAGCTCCCTGAAGAGCTGGAAAACAAATGTTTTTCACCCTTGTTCTTTCTCTTACTTCCAGCACCATGAGCCCTGTTTTCCTGTCCCTGCTGCTCTAAGGGAAAACCCTTGAACCAGAATCACAAGAGACCACAGAAAATGTGCAGAACAGAAAAGGGAGGTATTTTGAAGCTAACACATTAACATTTTTTCAACACATTAAGAGCCTTAAATGAAAGACGTTACACAGCAAGGACAAACTCTTTGTTATGATCCAACTGTCATTGATCTGGAAATCTCAAAAGACCATGAGTTTCTTGAAATAATGCCAGGCTTTCTTGGACCTTGCCAAGGCAGAGACACCAAAAGAACAACTTCTCTTGTGATACTCTGATTCTTTTGCTTCCCTTCACAGTCAAGACCAAGAAGACCAAAGTCACACAACTCCCTACAGCCCCCAAAGACTGCAGCAAAGTGTAGTCAAATGTCAGCTTCAGTACAAGCTTTGACTAGCAACTGTGTAGATTCTTATGTTAATAAAAATCACAGAAATCTGAGAACTAAAACACCTATTATGTCATCTAATCTGTGCAGTTGGCAGGGAAGGATTTATTCCTTAAAGCATACTTTATATGGCTTCATTGAGTCCCATTTTAAATGTCAGAGCTATGAAGCTCCCACTGCATTCTTTGAGAAAGTTGATTTGTTTATTATTTGAATTAATTTCACCATCTCCAGTTATAGCAAACATGCTCAAGATGCTGTTCTTAATAAAAATATGGAATGTCCTCAGTAATTCATGTTACCATTAAAATAGCCAGGGAATATTCAAGATACAAGCTCTGTTGAACCATATTTCTGCATATGGCAGACTGTTCTTTTGATATTAAGGAATGCAGGAATCTCTAAGTAATTTGGCAGTTGATTTCTGATGAAATTACAAAATTTTATCCAAATCGATGTGCTTTAGTAACCAGTTCAACATGATTCATAAGCTGGGCTTTTTTACACAGTTATAATTCTGAATTATTTCTTTAGTTATTTCCAAGGACTACTGGGTAGCAAATACCAAAAGTTACACTTCATTGCCAGTATTTTTCTATTTTTATTTCTTTATTAATTTAGAACTTCGAAAACAATTGAAAATTAGTCAGAAATATCTTTTTATTATTTAGTTTCCCATCTTGAAACACAGTATCTATCCCACTCTTATGTAGAGGATTGTTGATATTGAAGGGATTATTTAGAACAGATATTCATCCTATTTTTCACATTACTAGGAAGGCAACTCAAGTAAAATTACCGATCCACTGTAAATGTAACTTTGCTAAGTAGGAAGAAATTTACCTGTATTTATTAAATTCTGACACACTCTTAAAAACAGGTCTTTCTTGAGAGCTAACTATCATGTGCTGGCTGTAAGTGAAACATTGGTAAATATAAATACATATAAAATCTGCTTTTTTTTTTTTTTTTAAGGAAAAAATTGACAAGAATGCTGATTCAGCTACCTCAATGTGAGTTTTGTGCCCAGTAAAACCATTTCACCTCCATGGAGAGAAAACTCCAGGATTAAAAGGACTGAGACTAAGTCTTCACAATTCTTGCATAAGAACATTTTTTGCTAGAGAAATCTTTTCCAAAGTCACAAGGAAAATGAACACACTAAAAACAAACAAACAAACAACACACCACACCAAAACCAGCTCTTTAATGCACTATGATAGCATCTGTATTTACTGTGCATGATACAATCTTTATGTCACATGGAAATTGTCCTTCTGTTTGATCTGCCTAAAATATTATGCTGGTCTTGACCTTGGAAATGTTTCTTAGGCATTTACTGTAGTATTACAGAGATCTTTTGCCAGAAGAGTCACTGCAGAGCCGTGGACTCTTAGGGGGCTTTCCATATTAGGGGTTTTCTTGCTCCGGATTAAGCGTGCCAACAGTAGTTAGTTGCCATTCTGTATTTAGAATTGAATTGCAGGAATGGATTTCAGTAAGAAATGTTGAAACTGCTTGTATTTTATTAAGTTCACTCCCACAAGACAGTTCAGGGAAACACCCCTTAAGGAAGCTCTTGCAAACTATCCAGTACTATACTAGTTACAGTAGATTTCTATAGCAGATTCCCAAACACATCAGGAAATATGCACTTATTCAACTGCAATTCTGATGGCCCCAAAAGACTGTGAAGAATGTGCACTTCAGATATATCTTCTTAAAAGTTACAGTTTATGGGATACTTATCATAGATCCTTAAAAATAATTATTTATATTTAAACAGAAATATAGTCAATTAAATTATTAGCTTAAATAAAAATATATCACTGGAGGAAAACACGTTTCTTAATTGTCAGTCATAAGCTTTCTGTGAAATAACTTCTTAACTTCACTTTACTAAGCCAAAGTGCAAAATGTTTAATCTCATTTATGATACAAATTGCATAGCAAATCCACACAGGACATTCAACTTTAAGGTTAATGGTTAAGTCATTTCACTCCCATAGTAAACTTTTCATGTCCAGATTAATTTTCTGCACCATAACTGTAATACTACTGAAAGATTTCTCCACATGTAACATTAGTAGGACATAATCCTGGCATGACTACCTGTCTGAACTTCCTCTGGAGCTGCAATACCAACCATTGCTGTACTCCCACAATGTATGACACCAGTAGTGGCTATCCAATAAATAAAAATCCTGTATTTTCTCTGGGACCATCTATAACCTCATATTTATTTGTCATATCAACATTGTTGTTACAATATCCTACTGATGCCACCTAGTAAGAGTTAAGAGTTTTGTTAAAGATGTCACCAGCCATAAATAGAAGTGTCAACTATGGCAGGTTTATTTTACAGCCGGTGCATCCTTACTAACAGTACAGAAACATTATTTCCTACAGAAAGTCACTTGGTCTGAAGCTTGACTGGCCAAAGGAGAGGGGTTTCCTGTGGTAAAAAGTGTAAGTGGAGTAGACCTAGTTCTGATCTGTGAAAAGAATTCTATAATTCACTTTAAAGTACAGAATAATCAGAAAGATATTTCATACATCAAACTAACATATGCAGGAAACAGTGTAAAATCACCTCACCAAAACTCCAAATTGTTACTCTTTAAACTTGAAGCCTTCCTATCTGAAGAGTCTGGTAGATTAGTTATACTTAAAGCACTTGTCTGCATGTCCCAGCAAATAAGTTACTTTACTCCAAAAGGTGTATCATTTCAAGTATTAAAATTCTGTCATCCAGACATAATCAGCTAAACCAAACAAGAACCATGCTCTACTTTTAAACAGTTTTATCATTCCAGAATACACTGAGGGATTGCAGAGCTGAAGGAAAACAAAACACATACACACACAAAAAAAGTTTTCAAGAGCTATGCTGCTCCTCTTTCATAATAAAGACAATCCCACACAAAACTTTTGAAAACGGAGATGATGGAGAAGAGAAGAAAAAGAACTTCTATAAAGTCACAGTACAAGTGAAAAAAAAAAAATCTGAATACCAAAATCATCTATTACTAGCCTATGCAATATTAAACTCTTTCTGTTGAACAATTTTGTGTGTCTATGCATGTGGACTTTAAGTTAATAAATAGGATGTAAAGACTAAAGTTCATAACATTTCCAGTTTAAAGTAAAAATAGCGCCACTTACCTAAAGATTGGTCTCTGGAGATGCTTTTTCTTGATTGTAACACAATCATCCATTTAAAGTGGGGGAAAAGACTTCTTCCAGCAAATAACTCCAAAAAGACCAGGGAGTAATCGGGAAACTTGTTCTTAGCTACTGTGCTGCCGAGAGCACACAGAACGATATTTTGGTGCTGGGGGAAGCCTCCCTCCCTCTTTCTGACAGCGGAGCAGAAAAGGGCCATAGAGGCCACATAAACCAGGCACAGTCGTGCGCTACCAAACCGGGCAGGCTGCGCAGAACTGGAGTCAAGTCGACCAAGGCACGGGATTGAACTGGATTCCTTTCAACTGTGCAAGAAAAAAAGGGGAGCTTTGCCAAGTGCTAACCAGGTAAAAATTTGTTAGATTGTTCCAGCCATGAGAGCACTTCTTACACATGCTGGTCAAAGTCTTAAATGCAGAGTCACTCTCTCTCTCTCTTTAAAACACACACTGTTCCAAGGCTCAACTTTTTTTTCTTCAAAATAAAAGTTGTGCAGCTGTTTCAGCATTCCCATGCGAGTACCTTCAGAAAGTTTGTTCTGGTAACAGAACCATATACAAATTAATGAAGACGGATGGATCTGGTCTGTGAGGCTGGCTCTACTTCAAGAGATTGTAATTATTTTACAATCTGGCTTTTATTCACTCTGGATGATGTGTGGATATAACTATGCAAATTAAAGCACTGCTCATAATTTTTAGCATTCATAACCTAATAACCTAGAGTTGACTGAAGCAGAATATGGTGTTTGCAGCTGTTATGACCATAACTGCATAAAACAAACCAACACTACACGAGTGAGGAAAACAAAAATGACCAAGTTAACATAGTGACAGTAGTAAACTGTTACTGTTTGCAAGATAAGATTTCACCAGAGATCTAAACTGAAAAGCTTGGTCTGACATCACACTGACATAAATCAGGAAGAACTCAACCGCAGCGAACACAGGCTGTAAAGCAAGTTATAAAGCAGAACCATCTGACCGTGACTCCCAGGGAACAGGAGTGATGAGTGTTTCAGGTGAGATGCCATTTCCCAGGCACGTCCAAGGCCTCATGACAAAGCTGTGCTGCTGGTACAGGGCTCAACAGGAAACACAGACCACAGCCAGAGGAGCAGTCAAGCAGCAGGAGCCACCACCATGGCTGCAGCTATGCAGCCCGGCAGTATGTGTCCCCTCCCCGCCCAGGAGGGAAGGGATCCCCTGCAGGTGATTCCTCCTGGGACCCAGCCCTGCAGCTCCATTGTGGCTTAACTCCTGAGCAGCACTCCCTGTGTGCTGGGTGAGGTGACAAGGAGGATCAGGAAGGTTGGGCATCTTCGGCAATGGCACTATTGGTTGGAGGGAGGGAAGAAGAGGGGTAGATTTACACAGTTAAGTGCATAACACTAGCATTATCAAATTAAGTTTGAGGGACCCTTTAAATCCACAGAAAAGGTAAGTAACA